>NC_090309.1:27118781-28428370 GCF_039906515.1 Pseudorca crassidens
TCAAAACCTTTCTCAGCAGAGGCAGGCACTCTCTCCCTCGTACTAGATAGCTCGGCAGAGCCTTCCGAGAAACACGCTGCGTCATTCAGCTTGAACGTGGGACGCGGAGGGGAGAGTACGCTTTCTCCCCGTTTGGAGGCGCCTTGCGCTTGGCTTCAAAGCTGCCTGAACAGCACTAGCGGCCCGACGTCTCTGCACGGCAGGATTGTCGTTGTGGGCCGAGGCTGCGTGTTCTCTCAAAACGAAAACCGTGCTGGCGATCCCTTTCTAGGAACTCCTCCCACGGCACCACATGTTCAGCTCCGGCCGAACGAAAGGTGACCTCAGGCCTCAAGGTAAGTTCCAGTGTTTCACGTCGGGGGAGTTGGGTGTGCAGTGGTTTCCATGAGGCCATACTCCACCACGGAGCGCCTTCACTCTGCGACGCTCCTGGGGGCACACAGGATAGGAGCTCGTTCGCCAAGTTCGCAGGATGACTTCTCTCCGTGCCGGAACGGCGGCTCCTGGCTTCTGAGGAACCTTAGCCTCAACAGGGCCCCTGGAGAAAGCTCTTCACATTCATAGCAAGGGCAACGTACTGCTCTCTGGCTTGCCTGGGTTGAGTGCCCCAGTCGTCAAAGAGCCTCGCGAAGGCAGTGCTGCACAGACTCCCTTTGCCAGTCGCACGGCCTCCCTGACTGAAAGAGAACTGCAGTGCCAAAAGGCACCGTGCTGACGACTGGCTCCAGGAGGAGACTCGGGACAGCACTCTCACAGAAGCGAAAGCTAGGCTGTGGGCCCAGCCTGAGGACCAGCACGTTTTCCACACTTAACACAGCTAAGGCATGAGCCAGACGACAGCCTTGGTCCCTGAGGCCTACCTAAGGTACTGCCATACTTACCCAGTAGATCCCACGCAGAGGTCCCTGTGCCCAAAAGGGCCTCCATGGAAGGGCCCCGTTCCTCCCGTGTGTTTCCTTGAGGTAATCGGAAACCACTGAGGATAAGTACGTGAGCTCAGCTTTGAAACTGGGCGACCCTGGGCAAACCTTATTCCCCTCCGTGGTAGACGAGACAGTTGCGGGTCCTAAGCTGCCTGAAGCACACTCCTCGCGCCCACCTTCTCTTTGCTGCCGGAAGGCCTCACATAAGACGTCTGAGTTTACTCGTGACGGAAGCCGTCTGAGTGTACTCGTGTGAGGCCTGCTGCTCTCAGGTCCTTGCTGGGAGCTTCAGCAAGAGCACTCTGGAGCTCGCCGACAAAGGAATTGTGAGCCCCCCCCCGGCCTCAAGTAAAAGTCCAGATTTCCCCCGTCAGTAACACCTCGGAGTGCCATAGGAGCGAAGAAGCATGCGTTAACGGGATGCTTCAACAGTGCTAGGGATTTCTTTCACGAGACACTGTGCACTCACGTTCGTCGTAACAACTGTCAAAGGGCACTGTATGCCTTCCAACTCCTCTGTTGCGTTTGAGCCACAGGAAGTAAAGGCATTCGTTTGATTAAGCTCCGTGAACGGGCAACGATGATGGCGAAGCGCTGCCCTGTTCGCTCGAAAGCTCTCGTCTGTACGGCCTTCCAACGGCCTCAGGGTACGCAGTTGTAAACAGCCTTACATTCCATGCTGGTGTGCCCCCAATTAGGAACTTGGGCTCTTCTGTGAGACACCCACGTGCGTCCCAAATGAAACCGGGGAGCTCCCCCAGGACGTCTGCGTACGGCAGTCGGTTGCCAGCTGTTTACTTCCAGCCGGAGAAAGAAGAAGAGGACAGCTTTCCCAGGGACAACTCTGGACCCTTGGGACCATCCAGAGTCACCAAAGCCTAAACTTTGCACGGCCTGGGGGAACGCTCTTCCTCATGGCCAGCAATCCCCACGTCAAAACCTTTCTCAGCAGAGGCAGGCACTCTCTCCCTCGTACTAGATAGCTCGGCAGAGCCTTCCGAGAAACACGCTGCGTCATTCAGCTTGAACGTGGGACGCGGAGGGGAGAGTACGCTTTCTCCCCGTTTGGAGGCGCCTTGCGCTTGGCTTCAAAGCTGCCTGAACAGCACTAGCGGCCCGACGTCTCTGCACGGCAGGATTGTCGTTGTGGGCCGAGGCTGCGTGTTCTCTCAAAACGAAAACCGTGCTGGCGATCCCTTTCTAGGAACTCCTCCCACGGCACCACATGTTCAGCTCCGGCCGAACGAAAGGTGACCTCAGGCCTCAAGGTAAGTTCCAGTGTTTCACGTCGGGGGAGTTGGGTGTGCAGTGGTTTCCATGAGGCCATACTCCACCACGGAGCGCCTTCACTCTGCGACGCTCCTGGGGGCACACAGGATAGGAGCTCGTTCGCCAAGTTCGCAGGATGACTTCTCTCCGTGCCGGAACGGCGGCTCCTGGCTTCTGAGGAACCTTAGCCTCAACAGGGCCCTGGAGAAAGCTCTTCACATTCATAGCAAGGGCAACGTACTGCTCTCTGGCTTGCCTGGGTTGAGTGCCCCAGTCGTCAAAGAGCCTCGCGAAGGCAGTGCTGCACAGACTCCCTTTGCCAGTCGCACGGCCTCCCTGACTGAAAGAGAACTGCAGTGCCAAAAGGCACCGTGCTGACGACTGGCTCCAGGAGGAGACTCGGGACAGCACTCTCACAGAAGCGAAAGCTAGGCTGTGGGCCCAGCCTGAGGACCAGCACGTTTTCCACACTTAACACAGCTAAGGCATGAGCCAGACGACAGCCTTGGTCCCTGAGGCCTACCTAAGGTACTGCCATACTTACCCAGTAGATCCCACGCAGAGGTCCCTGTGCCCAAAAGGGCCTCCATGGAAGGGCCCCGTTCCTCCCGTGTGTTTCCTTGAGGTAATCGGAAACCACTGAGGATAAGTACGTGAGCTCAGCTTTGAAACTGGGCGACCCTGGGCAAACCTTATTCCCCTCCGTGGTAGACGAGACAGTTGCGGGTCCTAAGCTGCCTGAAGCACACTCCTCGCGCCCACCTTCTCTTTGCTGCCGGAAGGCCTCACATAAGACGTCTGAGTTTACTCGTGACGGAAGCCGTCTGAGTGTACTCGTGTGAGGCCTGCTGCTCTCAGGTCCTTGCTGGGAGCTTCAGCAAGAGCACTCTGGAGCTCGCCGACAAAGGAATTGTGAGCCCCCCCCGGCCTCAAGTAAAAGTCCAGATTTCCCCCGTCAGTAACACCTCGGAGTGCCATAGGAGCGAAGAAGCATGCGTTAACGGGATGCTTCAACAGTGCTAGGGATTTCTTTCACGAGACACTGTGCACTCACGTTCGTCGTAACAACTGTCAAAGGGCACTGTATGCCTTCCAACTCCTCTGTTGCGTTTGAGCCACAGGAAGTAAAGGCATTCGTTTGATTAAGCTCCGTGAACGGGCAACGATGATGGCGAAGCGCTGCCCTGTTCGCTCGAAAGCTCTCGTCTGTACGGCCTTCCAACGGCCTCAGGGTACGCAGTTGTAAACAGCCTTACATTCCATGCTGGTGTGCCCCCAATTAGGAACTTGGGCTCTTCTGTGAGACACCCACGTGCGTCCCAAATGAAACCGGGGAGCTCCCCCAGGACGTCTGCGTACGGCAGTCGGTTGCCAGCTCTTTACTTCCAGCCGGAGAAAGAAGAAGAGGACAGCTTTCCCAGGGACAACTCTGGACCCTTGGGACCATCCAGAGTCACCAAAGCCTAAACTTTGCACGGCCTGGGGAACGCTCTTCCTCATGGCCAGCAATCCCCACGTCAAAACCTTTCTCAGCAGAGGCAGGCACTCTCTCCCTCGTACTAGATAGCTCGGCAGAGCCTTCCGAGAAACACGCTGCGTCATTCAGCTTGAACGTGGGACGCGGAGGGGAGAGTACGCTTTCTCCCCGTTTGGAGGCGCCTTGCGCTTGGCTTCAAAGCTGCCTGAACAGCACTAGCGGCCCGACGTCTCTGCACGGCAGGATTGTCGTTGTGGGCCGAGGCTGCGTGTTCTCTCAAAACGAAAACCGTGCTGGCGATCCCTTTCTAGGAACTCCTCCCACGGCACCACATGTTCAGCTCCGGCCGAACGAAAGGTGACCTCAGGCCTCAAGGTAAGTTCCAGTGTTTCACGTCGGGGGAGTTGGGTGTGCAGTGGTTTCCATGAGGCCATACTCCACCACGGAGCGCCTTCACTCTGCGACGCTCCTGGGGGCACACAGGATAGGAGCTCGTTCGCCAAGTTCGCAGGATGACTTCTCTCCGTGCCGGAACGGCGGCTCCTGGCTTCTGAGGAACCTTAGCCTCAACAGGGCCCTGGAGAAAGCTCTTCACATTCATAGCAAGGGCAACGTACTGCTCTCTGGCTTGCCTGGGTTGAGTGCCCCAGTCGTCAAAGAGCCTCGCGAAGGCAGTGCTGCACAGACTCCCTTTGCCAGTCGCACGGCCTCCCTGACTGAAAGAGAACTGCAGTGCCAAAAGGCACCGTGCTGACGACTGGCTCCAGGAGGAGACTCGGGACAGCACTCTCACAGAAGCGAAAGCTAGGCTGTGGGCCCAGCCTGAGGACCAGCACGTTTTCCACACTTAACACAGCTAAGGCATGAGCCAGACGACAGCCTTGGTCCCTGAGGCCTACCTAAGGTACTGCCATACTTACCCAGTAGATCCCACGCAGAGGTCCCTGTGCCCAAAAGGGCCTCCATGGAAGGGCCCGTTCCTCCCGTGTGTTTCCTTGAGGTAATCGGAAACCACTGAGGATAAGTACGTGAGCTCAGCTTTGAAACTGGGCGACCCTGGGCAAACCTTATTCCCCTCCGTGGTAGACGAGACAGTTGCGGGGTCCTAAGCTGCCTGAAGCACACTCCTCGCGCCCACCTTCTCTTTGCTGCCGGAAGGCCTCACATAAGACGTCTGAGTTTACTCGTGACGGAAGCCGTCTGAGTGTACTCGTGTGAGGCCTGCTGCTCTCAGGTCCTTGCTGGGAGCTTCAGCAAGAGCACTCTGGAGCTCGCCGACAAAGGAATTGTGAGCCCCCCCCGGCCTCAAGTAAAAGTCCAGATTTCCCCCGTCAGTAACACCTCGGAGTGCCATAGGAGCGAAGAAGCATGCGTTAACGGGATGCTTCAACAGTGCTAGGGATTTCTTTCACGAGACACTGTGCACTCACGTTCGTCGTAACAACTGTCAAAGGGCACTGTATGCCTTCCAACTCCTCTGTTGCGTTTGAGCCACAGGAAGTAAAGGCATTCGTTTGATTAAGCTCCGTGAACGGGCAACGATGATGGCGAAGCGCTGCCCTGTTCGCTCGAAAGCTCTCGTCTGTACGGCCTTCCAACGGCCTCAGGGTACGCAGTTGTAAACAGCCTTACATTCCATGCTGGTGTGCCCCCAATTAGGAACTTGGGCTCTTCTGTGAGACACCCACGTGCGTCCCAAATGAAACCGGGGAGCTCCCCCAGGACGTCTGCGTACGGCAGTCGGTTGCCAGCTCTTTACTTCCAGCCGGAGAAAGAAGAAGAGGACAGCTTTCCCAGGGACAACTCTGGACCCTTGGGACCATCCAGAGTCACCAAAGCCTAAACTTTGCACGGCCTGGGGAACGCTCTTCCTCATGGCCAGCAATCCCCACGTCAAAACCTTTCTCAGCAGAGGCAGGCACTCTCTCCCTCGTACTAGATAGCTCGGCAGAGCCTTCCGAGAAACACGCTGCGTCATTCAGCTTGAACGTGGGACGCGGAGGGGAGAGTACGCTTTCTCCCCGTTTGGAGGCGCCTTGCGCTTGGCTTCAAAGCTGCCTGAACAGCACTAGCGGCCCGACGTCTCTGCACGGCAGGATTGTCGTTGTGGGCCGAGGCTGCGTGTTCTCTCAAAACGAAAACCGTGCTGGCGATCCCTTTCTAGGAACTCCTCCCACGGCACCACATGTTCAGCTCCGGCCGAACGAAAGGTGACCTCAGGCCTCAAGGTAAGTTCCAGTGTTTCACGTCGGGGGAGTTGGGTGTGCAGTGGTTTCCATGAGGCCATACTCCACCACGGAGCGCCTTCACTCTGCGACGCTCCTGGGGGCACACAGGATAGGAGCTCGTTCGCCAAGTTCGCAGGATGACTTCTCTCCGTGCCGGAACGGCGGCTCCTGGCTTCTGAGGAACCTTAGCCTCAACAGGGCCCTGGAGAAAGCTCTTCACATTCATAGCAAGGGCAACGTACTGCTCTCTGGCTTGCCTGGGTTGAGTGCCCCAGTCGTCAAAGAGCCTCGCGAAGGCAGTGCTGCACAGACTCCCTTTGCCAGTCGCACGGCCTCCCTGACTGAAAGAGAACTGCAGTGCCAAAAGGCACCGTGCTGACGACTGGCTCCAGGAGGAGACTCGGGACAGCACTCTCACAGAAGCGAAAGCTAGGCTGTGGGCCCAGCCTGAGGACCAGCACGTTTTCCACACTTAACACAGCTAAGGCATGAGCCAGACGACAGCCTTGGTCCCTGAGGCCTACCTAAGGTACTGCCATACTTACCCAGTAGATCCCACGCAGAGGTCCCTGTGCCCAAAAGGGCCTCCATGGAAGGGCCCCGTTCCTCCCGTGTGTTTCCTTGAGGTAATCGGAAACCACTGAGGATAAGTACGTGAGCTCAGCTTTGAAACTGGGCGACCCTGGGCAAACCTTATTCCCCTCCGTGGTAGACGAGACAGTTGCGGGTCCTAAGCTGCCTGAAGCACACTCCTCGCGCCCACCTTCTCTTTGCTGCCGGAAGGCCTCACATAAGACGTCTGAGTTTACTCGTGACGGAAGCCGTCTGAGTGTACTCGTGTGAGGCCTGCTGCTCTCAGGTCCTTGCTGGGAGCTTCAGCAAGAGCACTCTGGAGCTCGCCGACAAAGGAATTGTGAGCCCCCCCCGGCCTCAAGTAAAAGTCCAGATTTCCCCCGTCAGTAACACCTCGGAGTGCCATAGGAGCGAAGAAGCATGCGTTAACGGGATGCTTCAACAGTGCTAGGGATTTCTTTCACGAGACACTGTGCACTCACGTTCGTCGTAACAACTGTCAAAGGGCACTGTATGCCTTCCAACTCCTCTGTTGCGTTTGAGCCACAGGAAGTAAAGGCATTCGTTTGATTAAGCTCCGTGAACGGGCAACGATGATGGCGAAGCGCTGCCCTGTTCGCTCGAAAGCTCTCGTCTGTACGGCCTTCCAACGGCCTCAGGGTACGCAGTTGTAAACAGCCTTACATTCCATGCTGGTGTGCCCCCAATTAGGAACTTGGGCTCTTCTGTGAGACACCCACGTGCGTCCCAAATGAAACCGGGGAGCTCCCCCAGGACGTCTGCGTACGGCAGTCGGTTGCCAGCTGTTTACTTCCAGCCGGAGAAAGAAGAAGAGGACAGCTTTCCCAGGGACAACTCTGGACCCTTGGGACCATCCAGAGTCACCAAAGCCTAAACTTTGCACGGCCTGGGGAACGCTCTTCCTCATGGCCAGCAATCCCCACGTCAAAACCTTTCTCAGCAGAGGCAGGCACTCTCTCCCTCGTACTAGATAGCTCGGCAGAGCCTTCCGAGAAACACGCTGCGTCATTCAGCTTGAACGTGGGACGCGGAGGGGAGAGTACGCTTTCTCCCCGTTTGGAGGCGCCTTGCGCTTGGCTTCAAAGCTGCCTGAACAGCACTAGCGGCCCGACGTCTCTGCACGGCAGGATTGTCGTTGTGGGCCGAGGCTGCGTGTTCTCTCAAAACGAAAACCGTGCTGGCGATCCCTTTCTAGGAACTCCTCCCACGGCACCACATGTTCAGCTCCGGCCGAACGAAAGGTGACCTCAGGCCTCAAGGTAAGTTCCAGTGTTTCACGTCGGGGGAGTTGGGTGTGCAGTGGTTTCCATGAGGCCATACTCCACCACGGAGCGCCTTCACTCTGCGACGCTCCTGGGGGCACACAGGATAGGAGCTCGTTCGCCAAGTTCGCAGGATGACTTCTCTCCGTGCCGGAACGGCGGCTCCTGGCTTCTGAGGAACCTTAGCCTCAACAGGGCCCTGGAGAAAGCTCTTCACATTCATAGCAAGGGCAACGTACTGCTCTCTGGCTTGCCTGGGTTGAGTGCCCCAGTCGTCAAAGAGCCTCGCGAAGGCAGTGCTGCACAGACTCCCTTTGCCAGTCGCACGGCCTCCCTGACTGAAAGAGAACTGCAGTGCCAAAAGGCACCGTGCTGACGACTGGCTCCAGGAGGAGACTCGGGACAGCACTCTCACAGAAGCGAAAGCTAGGCTGTGGGCCCAGCCTGAGGACCAGCACGTTTTCCACACTTAACACAGCTAAGGCATGAGCCAGACGACAGCCTTGGTCCCTGAGGCCTACCTAAGGTACTGCCATACTTACCCAGTAGATCCCACGCAGAGGTCCCTGTGCCCAAAAGGGCCTCCATGGAAGGGCCCCGTTCCTCCCGTGTGTTTCCTTGAGGTAATCGGAAACCACTGAGGATAAGTACGTGAGCTCAGCTTTGAAACTGGGCGACCCTGGGCAAACCTTATTCCCCTCCGTGGTAGACGAGACAGTTGCGGGTCCTAAGCTGCCTGAAGCACACTCCTCGCGCCCACCTTCTCTTTGCTGCCGGAAGGCCTCACATAAGACGTCTGAGTTTACTCGTGACGGAAGCCGTCTGAGTGTACTCGTGTGAGGCCTGCTGCTCTCAGGTCCTTGCTGGGAGCTTCAGCAAGAGCACTCTGGAGCTCGCCGACAAAGGAATTGTGAGCCCCCCCGGCCTCAAGTAAAAGTCCAGATTTCCCCGTCAGTAACACCTCGGAGTGCCATAGGAGCGAAGAAGCATGCGTTAACGGGATGCTTCAACAGTGCTAGGGATTTCTTTCACGAGACACTGTGCACTCACGTTCGTCGTAACAACTGTCAAAGGGCACTGTATGCCTTCCAACTCCTCTGTTGCGTTTGAGCCACAGGAAGTAAAGGCATTCGTTTGATTAAGCTCCGTGAACGGGCAACGATGATGGCGAAGCGCTGCCCTGTTCGCTCGAAAGCTCTCGTCTGTACGGCCTTCCAACGGCCTCAGGGTACGCAGTTGTAAACAGCCTTACATTCCATGCTGGTGTGCCCCCAATTAGGAACTTGGGCTCTTCTGTGAGACACCCACGTGCGTCCCAAATGAAACCGGGGAGCTCCCCCAGGACGTCTGCGTACGGCAGTCGGTTGCCAGCTGTTTACTTCCAGCCGGAGAAAGAAGAAGAGGACAGCTTTCCCAGGGACAACTCTGGACCCTTGGGACCATCCAGAGTCACCAAAGCCTAAACTTTGCACGGCCTGGGGAACGCTCTTCCTCATGGCCAGCAATCCCCACGTCAAAACCTTTCTCAGCAGAGGCAGGCACTCTCTCCCTCGTACTAGATAGCTCGGCAGAGCCTTCCGAGAAACACGCTGCGTCATTCAGCTTGAACGTGGGACGCGGAGGGGAGAGTACGCTTTCTCCCCGTTTGGAGGCGCCTTGCGCTTGGCTTCAAAGCTGCCTGAACAGCACTAGCGGCCCGACGTCTCTGCACGGCAGGATTGTCGTTGTGGGCCGAGGCTGCGTGTTCTCTCAAAACGAAAACCGTGCTGGCGATCCCTTTCTAGGAACTCCTCCCACGGCACCACATGTTCAGCTCCGGCCGAACGAAAGGTGACCTCAGGCCTCAAGGTAAGTTCCAGTGTTTCACGTCGGGGGAGTTGGGTGTGCAGTGGTTTCCATGAGGCCATACTCCACCACGGAGCGCCTTCACTCTGCGACGCTCCTGGGGGCACACAGGATAGGAGCTCGTTCGCCAAGTTCGCAGGATGACTTCTCTCCGTGCCGGAACGGCGGCTCCTGGCTTCTGAGGAACCTTAGCCTCAACAGGGCCCTGGAGAAAGCTCTTCACATTCATAGCAAGGGCAACGTACTGCTCTCTGGCTTGCCTGGGTTGAGTGCCCCAGTCGTCAAAGAGCCTCGCGAAGGCAGTGCTGCACAGACTCCCTTTGCCAGTCGCACGGCCTCCCTGACTGAAAGAGAACTGCAGTGCCAAAAGGCACCGTGCTGACGACTGGCTCCAGGAGGAGACTCGGGACAGCACTCTCACAGAAGCGAAAGCTAGGCTGTGGGCCCAGCCTGAGGACCAGCACGTTTTCCACACTTAACACAGCTAAGGCATGAGCCAGACGACAGCCTTGGTCCCTGAGGCCTACCTAAGGTACTGCCATACTTACCCAGTAGATCCCACGCAGAGGTCCCTGTGCCCAAAAGGGCCTCCATGGAAGGGCCCCGTTCCTCCCGTGTGTTTCCTTGAGGTAATCGGAAACCACTGAGGATAAGTACGTGAGCTCAGCTTTGAAACTGGGCGACCCTGGGCAAACCTTATTCCCCTCCGTGGTAGACGAGACAGTTGCGGGTCCTAAGCTGCCTGAAGCACACTCCTCGCGCCCACCTTCTCTTTGCTGCCGGAAGGCCTCACATAAGACGTCTGAGTTTACTCGTGACGGAAGCCGTCTGAGTGTACTCGTGTGAGGCCTGCTGCTCTCAGGTCCTTGCTGGGAGCTTCAGCAAGAGCACTCTGGAGCTCGCCGACAAAGGAATTGTGAGCCCCCCCCGGCCTCAAGTAAAAGTCCAGATTTCCCCCGTCAGTAACACCTCGGAGTGCCATAGGAGCGAAGAAGCATGCGTTAACGGGATGCTTCAACAGTGCTAGGGATTTCTTTCACGAGACACTGTGCACTCACGTTCGTCGTAACAACTGTCAAAGGGCACTGTATGCCTTCCAACTCCTCTGTTGCGTTTGAGCCACAGGAAGTAAAGGCATTCGTTTGATTAAGCTCCGTGAACGGGCAACGATGATGGCGAAGCGCTGCCCTGTTCGCTCGAAAGCTCTCGTCTGTACGGCCTTCCAACGGCCTCAGGGTACGCAGTTGTAAACAGCCTTACATTCCATGCTGGTGTGCCCCCAATTAGGAACTTGGGCTCTTCTGTGAGACACCCACGTGCGTCCCAAATGAAACCGGGGAGCTCCCCCAGGACGTCTGCGTACGGCAGTCGGTTGCCAGCTCTTTACTTCCAGCCGGAGAAAGAAGAAGAGGACAGCTTTCCCAGGGACAACTCTGGACCCTTGGGACCATCCAGAGTCACCAAAGCCTAAACTTTGCACGGCCTGGGGAACGCTCTTCCTCATGGCCAGCAATCCCCACGTCAAAACCTTTCTCAGCAGAGGCAGGCACTCTCTCCCTCGTACTAGATAGCTCGGCAGAGCCTTCCGAGAAACACGCTGCGTCATTCAGCTTGAACGTGGGACGCGGAGGGGAGAGTACGCTTTCTCCCCGTTTGGAGGCGCCTTGCGCTTGGCTTCAAAGCTGCCTGAACAGCACTAGCGGCCCGACGTCTCTGCACGGCAGGATTGTCGTTGTGGGCCGAGGCTGCGTGTTCTCTCAAAACGAAAACCGTGCTGGCGATCCCTTTCTAGGAACTCCTCCCACGGCACCACATGTTCAGCTCCGGCCGAACGAAAGGTGACCTCAGGCCTCAAGGTAAGTTCCAGTGTTTCACGTCGGGGGAGTTGGGTGTGCAGTGGTTTCCATGAGGCCATACTCCACCACGGAGCGCCTTCACTCTGCGACGCTCCTGGGGGCACACAGGATAGGAGCTCGTTCGCCAAGTTCGCAGGATGACTTCTCTCCGTGCCGGAACGGCGGCTCCTGGCTTCTGAGGAACCTTAGCCTCAACAGGGCCCTGGAGAAAGCTCTTCACATTCATAGCAAGGGCAACGTACTGCTCTCTGGCTTGCCTGGGTTGAGTGCCCCAGTCGTCAAAGAGCCTCGCGAAGGCAGTGCTGCACAGACTCCCTTTGCCAGTCGCACGGCCTCCCTGACTGAAAGAGAACTGCAGTGCCAAAAGGCACCGTGCTGACGACTGGCTCCAGGAGGAGACTCGGGACAGCACTCTCACAGAAGCGAAAGCTAGGCTGTGGGCCCAGCCTGAGGACCAGCACGTTTTCCACACTTAACACAGCTAAGGCATGAGCCAGACGACAGCCTTGGTCCCTGAGGCCTACCTAAGGTACTGCCATACTTACCCAGTAGATCCCACGCAGAGGTCCCTGTGCCCAAAAGGGCCTCCATGGAAGGGCCCCGTTCCTCCCGTGTGTTTCCTTGAGGTAATCGGAAACCACTGAGGATAAGTACGTGAGCTCAGCTTTGAAACTGGGCGACCCTGGGCAAACCTTATTCCCCTCCGTGGTAGACGAGACAGTTGCGGGTCCTAAGCTGCCTGAAGCACACTCCTCGCGCCCACCTTCTCTTTGCTGCCGGAAGGCCTCACATAAGACGTCTGAGTTTACTCGTGACGGAAGCCGTCTGAGTGTACTCGTGTGAGGCCTGCTGCTCTCAGGTCCTTGCTGGGAGCTTCAGCAAGAGCACTCTGGAGCTCGCCGACAAAGGAATTGTGAGCCCCCCCCGGCCTCAAGTAAAAGTCCAGATTTCCCCCGTCAGTAACACCTCGGAGTGCCATAGGAGCGAAGAAGCATGCGTTAACGGGATGCTTCAACAGTGCTAGGGATTTCTTTCACGAGACACTGTGCACTCACGTTCGTCGTAACAACTGTCAAAGGGCACTGTATGCCTTCCAACTCCTCTGTTGCGTTTGAGCCACAGGAAGTAAAGGCATTCGTTTGATTAAGCTCCGTGAACGGGCAACGATGATGGCGAAGCGCTGCCCTGTTCGCTCGAAAGCTCTCGTCTGTACGGCCTTCCAACGGCCTCAGGGTACGCAGTTGTAAACAGCCTTACATTCCATGCTGGTGTGCCCCCAATTAGGAACTTGGGCTCTTCTGTGAGACACCCACGTGCGTCCCAAATGAAACCGGGGAGCTCCCCCAGGACGTCTGCGTACGGCAGTCGGTTGCCAGCTGTTTACTTCCAGCCGGAGAAAGAAGAAGAGGACAGCTTTCCCAGGGACAACTCTGGACCCTTGGGACCATCCAGAGTCACCAAAGCCTAAACTTTGCACGGCCTGGGGAACGCTCTTCCTCATGGCCAGCAATCCCCACGTCAAAACCTTTCTCAGCAGAGGCAGGCACTCTCTCCCTCGTACTAGATAGCTCGGCAGAGCCTTCCGAGAAACACGCTGCGTCATTCAGCTTGAACGTGGGACGCGGAGGGGAGAGTACGCTTTCTCCCCGTTTGGAGGCGCCTTGCGCTTGGCTTCAAAGCTGCCTGAACAGCACTAGCGGCCCGACGTCTCTGCACGGCAGGATTGTCGTTGTGGGCCGAGGCTGCGTGTTCTCTCAAAACGAAAACCGTGCTGGCGATCCCTTTCTAGGAACTCCTCCCACGGCACCACATGTTCAGCTCCGGCCGAACGAAAGGTGACCTCAGGCCTCAAGGTAAGTTCCAGTGTTTCACGTCGGGGGAGTTGGGTGTGCAGTGGTTTCCATGAGGCCATACTCCACCACGGAGCGCCTTCACTCTGCGACGCTCCTGGGGGCACACAGGATAGGAGCTCGTTCGCCAAGTTCGCAGGATGACTTCTCTCCGTGCCGGAACGGCGGCTCCTGGCTTCTGAGGAACCTTAGCCTCAACAGGGCCCTGGAGAAAGCTCTTCACATTCATAGCAAGGGCAACGTACTGCTCTCTGGCTTGCCTGGGTTGAGTGCCCCAGTCGTCAAAGAGCCTCGCGAAGGCAGTGCTGCACAGACTCCCTTTGCCAGTCGCACGGCCTCCCTGACTGAAAGAGAACTGCAGTGCCAAAAGGCACCGTGCTGACGACTGGCTCCAGGAGGAGACTCGGGACAGCACTCTCACAGAAGCGAAAGCTAGGCTGTGGGCCCAGCCTGAGGACCAGCACGTTTTCCACACTTAACACAGCTAAGGCATGAGCCAGACGACAGCCTTGGTCCCTGAGGCCTACCTAAGGTACTGCCATACTTACCCAGTAGATCCCACGCAGAGGTCCCTGTGCCCAAAAGGGCCTCCATGGAAGGGCCCCGTTCCTCCCGTGTGTTTCCTTGAGGTAATCGGAAACCACTGAGGATAAGTACGTGAGCTCAGCTTTGAAACTGGGCGACCCTGGGCAAACCTTATTCCCCTCCGTGGTAGACGAGACAGTTGCGGGTCCTAAGCTGCCTGAAGCACACTCCTCGCGCCCACCTTCTCTTTGCTGCCGGAAGGCCTCACATAAGACGTCTGAGTTTACTCGTGACGGAAGCCGTCTGAGTGTACTCGTGTGAGGCCTGCTGCTCTCAGGTCCTTGCTGGGAGCTTCAGCAAGAGCACTCTGGAGCTCGCCGACAAAGGAATTGTGAGCCCCCCCCGGCCTCAAGTAAAAGTCCAGATTTCCCCCGTCAGTAACACCTCGGAGTGCCATAGGAGCGAAGAAGCATGCGTTAACGGGATGCTTCAACAGTGCTAGGGATTTCTTTCACGAGACACTGTGCACTCACGTTCGTCGTAACAACTGTCAAAGGGCACTGTATGCCTTCCAACTCCTCTGTTGCGTTTGAGCCACAGGAAGTAAAGGCATTCGTTTGATTAAGCTCCGTGAACGGGCAACGATGATGGCGAAGCGCTGCCCTGTTCGCTCGAAAGCTCTCGTCTGTACGGCCTTCCAACGGCCTCAGGGTACGCAGTTGTAAACAGCCTTACATTCCATGCTGGTGTGCCCCCAATTAGGAACTTGGGCTCTTCTGTGAGACACCCACGTGCGTCCCAAATGAAACCGGGGAGCTCCCCCAGGACGTCTGCGTACGGCAGTCGGTTGCCAGCTCTTTACTTCCAGCCGGAGAAAGAAGAAGAGGACAGCTTTCCCAGGGACAACTCTGGACCCTTGGGACCATCCAGAGTCACCAAAGCCTAAACTTTGCACGGCCTGGGGAACGCTCTTCCTCATGGCCAGCAATCCCCACGTCAAAACCTTTCTCAGCAGAGGCAGGCACTCTCTCCCTCGTACTAGATAGCTCGGCAGAGCCTTCCGAGAAACACGCTGCGTCATTCAGCTTGAACGTGGGACGCGGAGGGGAGAGTACGCTTTCTCCCCGTTTGGAGGCGCCTTGCGCTTGGCTTCAAAGCTGCCTGAACAGCACTAGCGGCCCGACGTCTCTGCACGGCAGGATTGTCGTTGTGGGCCGAGGCTGCGTGTTCTCTCAAAACGAAAACCGTGCTGGCGATCCCTTTCTAGGAACTCCTCCCACGGCACCACATGTTCAGCTCCGGCCGAACGAAAGGTGACCTCAGGCCTCAAGGTAAGTTCCAGTGTTTCACGTCGGGGGAGTTGGGTGTGCAGTGGTTTCCATGAGGCCATACTCCACCACGGAGCGCCTTCACTCTGCGACGCTCCTGGGGGCACACAGGATAGGAGCTCGTTCGCCAAGTTCGCAGGATGACTTCTCTCCGTGCCGGAACGGCGGCTCCTGGCTTCTGAGGAACCTTAGCCTCAACAGGGCCCTGGAGAAAGCTCTTCACATTCATAGCAAGGGCAACGTACTGCTCTCTGGCTTGCCTGGGTTGAGTGCCCCAGTCGTCAAAGAGCCTCGCGAAGGCAGTGCTGCACAGACTCCCTTTGCCAGTCGCACGGCCTCCCTGACTGAAAGAGAACTGCAGTGCCAAAAGGCACCGTGCTGACGACTGGCTCCAGGAGGAGACTCGGGACAGCACTCTCACAGAAGCGAAAGCTAGGCTGTGGGCCCAGCCTGAGGACCAGCACGTTTTCCACACTTAACACAGCTAAGGCATGAGCCAGACGACAGCCTTGGTCCCTGAGGCCTACCTAAGGTACTGCCATACTTACCCAGTAGATCCCACGCAGAGGTCCCTGTGCCCAAAAGGGCCTCCATGGAAGGGCCCCGTTCCTCCCGTGTGTTTCCTTGAGGTAATCGGAAACCACTGAGGATAAGTACGTGAGCTCAGCTTTGAAACTGGGCGACCCTGGGCAAACCTTATTCCCCTCCGTGGTAGACGAGACAGTTGCGGGTCCTAAGCTGCCTGAAGCACACTCCTCGCGCCCACCTTCTCTTTGCTGCCGGAAGGCCTCACATAAGACGTCTGAGTTTACTCGTGACGGAAGCCGTCTGAGTGTACTCGTGTGAGGCCTGCTGCTCTCAGGTCCTTGCTGGGAGCTTCAGCAAGAGCACTCTGGAGCTCGCCGACAAAGGAATTGTGAGCCCCCCCCGGCCTCAAGTAAAAGTCCAGATTTCCCCCGTCAGTAACACCTCGGAGTGCCATAGGAGCGAAGAAGCATGCGTTAACGGGATGCTTCAACAGTGCTAGGGATTTCTTTCACGAGACACTGTGCACTCACGTTCGTCGTAACAACTGTCAAAGGGCACTGTATGCCTTCCAACTCCTCTGTTGCGTTTGAGCCACAGGAAGTAAAGGCATTCGTTTGATTAAGCTCCGTGAACGGGCAACGATGATGGCGAAGCGCTGCCCTGTTCGCTCGAAAGCTCTCGTCTGTACGGCCTTCCAACGGCCTCAGGGTACGCAGTTGTAAACAGCCTTACATTCCATGCTGGTGTGCCCCCAATTAGGAACTTGGGCTCTTCTGTGAGACACCCACGTGCGTCCCAAATGAAACCGGGGAGCTCCCCCAGGACGTCTGCGTACGGCAGTCGGTTGCCAGCTCTTTACTTCCAGCCGGAGAAAGAAGAAGAGGACAGCTTTCCCAGGGACAACTCTGGACCCTTGGGACCATCCAGAGTCACCAAAGCCTAAACTTTGCACGGCCTGGGGAACGCTCTTCCTCATGGCCAGCAATCCCCACGTCAAAACCTTTCTCAGCAGAGGCAGGCACTCTCTCCCTCGTACTAGATAGCTCGGCAGAGCCTTCCGAGAAACACGCTGCGTCATTCAGCTTGAACGTGGGACGCGGAGGGGAGAGTACGCTTTCTCCCCGTTTGGAGGCGCCTTGCGCTTGGCTTCAAAGCTGCCTGAACAGCACTAGCGGCCCGACGTCTCTGCACGGCAGGATTGTCGTTGTGGGCCGAGGCTGCGTGTTCTCTCAAAACGAAAACCGTGCTGGCGATCCCTTTCTAGGAACTCCTCCCACGGCACCACATGTTCAGCTCCGGCCGAACGAAAGGTGACCTCAGGCCTCAAGGTAAGTTCCAGTGTTTCACGTCGGGGGAGTTGGGTGTGCAGTGGTTTCCATGAGGCCATACTCCACCACGGAGCGCCTTCACTCTGCGACGCTCCTGGGGGCACACAGGATAGGAGCTCGTTCGCCAAGTTCGCAGGATGACTTCTCTCCGTGCCGGAACGGCGGCTCCTGGCTTCTGAGGAACCTTAGCCTCAACAGGGCCCTGGAGAAAGCTCTTCACATTCATAGCAAGGGCAACGTACTGCTCTCTGGCTTGCCTGGGTTGAGTGCCCCAGTCGTCAAAGAGCCTCGCGAAGGCAGTGCTGCACAGACTCCCTTTGCCAGTCGCACGGCCTCCCTGACTGAAAGAGAACTGCAGTGCCAAAAGGCACCGTGCTGACGACTGGCTCCAGGAGGAGACTCGGGACAGCACTCTCACAGAAGCGAAAGCTAGGCTGTGGGCCCAGCCTGAGGACCAGCACGTTTTCCACACTTAACACAGCTAAGGCATGAGCCAGACGACAGCCTTGGTCCCTGAGGCCTACCTAAGGTACTGCCATACTTACCCAGTAGATCCCACGCAGAGGTCCCTGTGCCCAAAAGGGCCTCCATGGAAGGGCCCCGTTCCTCCCGTGTGTTTCCTTGAGGTAATCGGAAACCACTGAGGATAAGTACGTGAGCTCAGCTTTGAAACTGGGCGACCCTGGGCAAACCTTATTCCCCTCCGTGGTAGACGAGACAGTTGCGGGTCCTAAGCTGCCTGAAGCACACTCCTCGCGCCCACCTTCTCTTTGCTGCCGGAAGGCCTCACATAAGACGTCTGAGTTTACTCGTGACGGAAGCCGTCTGAGTGTACTCGTGTGAGGCCTGCTGCTCTCAGGTCCTTGCTGGGAGCTTCAGCAAGAGCACTCTGGAGCTCGCCGACAAAGGAATTGTGAGCCCCCCCCGGCCTCAAGTAAAAGTCCAGATTTCCCCCGTCAGTAACACCTCGGAGTGCCATAGGAGCGAAGAAGCATGCGTTAACGGGATGCTTCAACAGTGCTAGGGATTTCTTTCACGAGACACTGTGCACTCACGTTCGTCGTAACAACTGTCAAAGGGCACTGTATGCCTTCCAACTCCTCTGTTGCGTTTGAGCCACAGGAAGTAAAGGCATTCGTTTGATTAAGCTCCGTGAACGGGCAACGATGATGGCGAAGCGCTGCCCTGTTCGCTCGAAAGCTCTCGTCTGTACGGCCTTCCAACGGCCTCAGGGTACGCAGTTGTAAACAGCCTTACATTCCATGCTGGTGTGCCCCCAATTAGGAACTTGGGCTCTTCTGTGAGACACCCACGTGCGTCCCAAATGAAACCGGGGAGCTCCCCCAGGACGTCTGCGTACGGCAGTCGGTTGCCAGCTCTTTACTTCCAGCCGGAGAAAGAAGAAGAGGACAGCTTTCCCAGGGACAACTCTGGACCCTTGGGACCATCCAGAGTCACCAAAGCCTAAACTTTGCACGGCCTGGGGAACGCTCTTCCTCATGGCCAGCAATCCCCACGTCAAAACCTTTCTCAGCAGAGGCAGGCACTCTCTCCCTCGTACTAGATAGCTCGGCAGAGCCTTCCGAGAAACACGCTGCGTCATTCAGCTTGAACGTGGGACGCGGAGGGGAGAGTACGCTTTCTCCCCGTTTGGAGGCGCCTTGCGCTTGGCTTCAAAGCTGCCTGAACAGCACTAGCGGCCCGACGTCTCTGCACGGCAGGATTGTCGTTGTGGGCCGAGGCTGCGTGTTCTCTCAAAACGAAAACCGTGCTGGCGATCCCTTTCTAGGAACTCCTCCCACGGCACCACATGTTCAGCTCCGGCCGAACGAAAGGTGACCTCAGGCCTCAAGGTAAGTTCCAGTGTTTCACGTCGGGGGAGTTGGGTGTGCAGTGGTTTCCATGAGGCCATACTCCACCACGGAGCGCCTTCACTCTGCGACGCTCCTGGGGGCACACAGGATAGGAGCTCGTTCGCCAAGTTCGCAGGATGACTTCTCTCCGTGCCGGAACGGCGGCTCCTGGCTTCTGAGGAACCTTAGCCTCAACAGGGCCCTGGAGAAAGCTCTTCACATTCATAGCAAGGGCAACGTACTGCTCTCTGGCTTGCCTGGGTTGAGTGCCCCAGTCGTCAAAGAGCCTCGCGAAGGCAGTGCTGCACAGACTCCCTTTGCCAGTCGCACGGCCTCCCTGACTGAAAGAGAACTGCAGTGCCAAAAGGCACCGTGCTGACGACTGGCTCCAGGAGGAGACTCGGGACAGCACTCTCACAGAAGCGAAAGCTAGGCTGTGGGCCCAGCCTGAGGACCAGCACGTTTTCCACACTTAACACAGCTAAGGCATGAGCCAGACGACAGCCTTGGTCCCTGAGGCCTACCTAAGGTACTGCCATACTTACCCAGTAGATCCCACGCAGAGGTCCCTGTGCCCAAAAGGGCCTCCATGGAAGGGCCCCGTTCCTCCCGTGTGTTTCCTTGAGGTAATCGGAAACCACTGAGGATAAGTACGTGAGCTCAGCTTTGAAACTGGGCGACCCTGGGCAAACCTTATTCCCCTCCGTGGTAGACGAGACAGTTGCGGGTCCTAAGCTGCCTGAAGCACACTCCTCGCGCCCACCTTCTCTTTGCTGCCGGAAGGCCTCACATAAGACGTCTGAGTTTACTCGTGACGGAAGCCGTCTGAGTGTACTCGTGTGAGGCCTGCTGCTCTCAGGTCCTTGCTGGGAGCTTCAGCAAGAGCACTCTGGAGCTCGCCGACAAAGGAATTGTGAGCCCCCCCCGGCCTCAAGTAAAAGTCCAGATTTCCCCCGTCAGTAACACCTCGGAGTGCCATAGGAGCGAAGAAGCATGCGTTAACGGGATGCTTCAACAGTGCTAGGGATTTCTTTCACGAGACACTGTGCACTCACGTTCGTCGTAACAACTGTCAAAGGGCACTGTATGCCTTCCAACTCCTCTGTTGCGTTTGAGCCACAGGAAGTAAAGGCATTCGTTTGATTAAGCTCCGTGAACGGGCAACGATGATGGCGAAGCGCTGCCCTGTTCGCTCGAAAGCTCTCGTCTGTACGGCCTTCCAACGGCCTCAGGGTACGCAGTTGTAAACAGCCTTACATTCCATGCTGGTGTGCCCCCAATTAGGAACTTGGGCTCTTCTGTGAGACACCCACGTGCGTCCCAAATGAAACCGGGGAGCTCCCCCAGGACGTCTGCGTACGGCAGTCGGTTGCCAGCTGTTTACTTCCAGCCGGAGAAAGAAGAAGAGGACAGCTTTCCCAGGGACAACTCTGGACCCTTGGGACCATCCAGAGTCACCAAAGCCTAAACTTTGCACGGCCTGGGGAACGCTCTTCCTCATGGCCAGCAATCCCCACGTCAAAACCTTTCTCAGCAGAGGCAGGCACTCTCTCCCTCGTACTAGATAGCTCGGCAGAGCCTTCCGAGAAACACGCTGCGTCATTCAGCTTGAACGTGGGACGCGGAGGGGAGAGTACGCTTTCTCCCCGTTTGGAGGCGCCTTGCGCTTGGCTTCAAAGCTGCCTGAACAGCACTAGCGGCCCGACGTCTCTGCACGGCAGGATTGTCGTTGTGGGCCGAGGCTGCGTGTTCTCTCAAAACGAAAACCGTGCTGGCGATCCCTTTCTAGGAACTCCTCCCACGGCACCACATGTTCAGCTCCGGCCGAACGAAAGGTGACCTCAGGCCTCAAGGTAAGTTCCAGTGTTTCACGTCGGGGGAGTTGGGTGTGCAGTGGTTTCCATGAGGCCATACTCCACCACGGAGCGCCTTCACTCTGCGACGCTCCTGGGGGCACACAGGATAGGAGCTCGTTCGCCAAGTTCGCAGGATGACTTCTCTCCGTGCCGGAACGGCGGCTCCTGGCTTCTGAGGAACCTTAGCCTCAACAGGGCCCTGGAGAAAGCTCTTCACATTCATAGCAAGGGCAACGTACTGCTCTCTGGCTTGCCTGGGTTGAGTGCCCCAGTCGTCAAAGAGCCTCGCGAAGGCAGTGCTGCACAGACTCCCTTTGCCAGTCGCACGGCCTCCCTGACTGAAAGAGAACTGCAGTGCCAAAAGGCACCGTGCTGACGACTGGCTCCAGGAGGAGACTCGGGACAGCACTCTCACAGAAGCGAAAGCTAGGCTGTGGGCCCAGCCTGAGGACCAGCACGTTTTCCACACTTAACACAGCTAAGGCATGAGCCAGACGACAGCCTTGGTCCCTGAGGCCTACCTAAGGTACTGCCATACTTACCCAGTAGATCCCACGCAGAGGTCCCTGTGCCCAAAAGGGCCTCCATGGAAGGGCCCCGTTCCTCCCGTGTGTTTCCTTGAGGTAATCGGAAACCACTGAGGATAAGTACGTGAGCTCAGCTTTGAAACTGGGCGACCCTGGGCAAACCTTATTCCCCTCCGTGGTAGACGAGACAGTTGCGGGTCCTAAGCTGCCTGAAGCACACTCCTCGCGCCCACCTTCTCTTTGCTGCCGGAAGGCCTCACATAAGACGTCTGAGTTTACTCGTGACGGAAGCCGTCTGAGTGTACTCGTGTGAGGCCTGCTGCTCTCAGGTCCTTGCTGGGAGCTTCAGCAAGAGCACTCTGGAGCTCGCCGACAAAGGAATTGTGAGCCCCCCCCGGCCTCAAGTAAAAGTCCAGATTTCCCCCGTCAGTAACACCTCGGAGTGCCATAGGAGCGAAGAAGCATGCGTTAACGGGATGCTTCAACAGTGCTAGGGATTTCTTTCACGAGACACTGTGCACTCACGTTCGTCGTAACAACTGTCAAAGGGCACTGTATGCCTTCCAACTCCTCTGTTGCGTTTGAGCCACAGGAAGTAAAGGCATTCGTTTGATTAAGCTCCGTGAACGGGCAACGATGATGGCGAAGCGCTGCCCTGTTCGCTCGAAAGCTCTCGTCTGTACGGCCTTCCAACGGCCTCAGGGTACGCAGTTGTAAACAGCCTTACATTCCATGCTGGTGTGCCCCCAATTAGGAACTTGGGCTCTTCTGTGAGACACCCACGTGCGTCCCAAATGAAACCGGGGAGCTCCCCCAGGACGTCTGCGTACGGCAGTCGGTTGCCAGCTGTTTACTTCCAGCCGGAGAAAGAAGAAGAGGACAGCTTTCCCAGGGACAACTCTGGACCCTTGGGACCATCCAGAGTCACCAAAGCCTAAACTTTGCACGGCCTGGGGAACGCTCTTCCTCATGGCCAGCAATCCCCACGTCAAAACCTTTCTCAGCAGAGGCAGGCACTCTCTCCCTCGTACTAGATAGCTCGGCAGAGCCTTCCGAGAAACACGCTGCGTCATTCAGCTTGAACGTGGGACGCGGAGGGGAGAGTACGCTTTCTCCCCGTTTGGAGGCGCCTTGCGCTTGGCTTCAAAGCTGCCTGAACAGCACTAGCGGCCCGACGTCTCTGCACGGCAGGATTGTCGTTGTGGGCCGAGGCTGCGTGTTCTCTCAAAACGAAAACCGTGCTGGCGATCCCTTTCTAGGAACTCCTCCCACGGCACCACATGTTCAGCTCCGGCCGAACGAAAGGTGACCTCAGGCCTCAAGGTAAGTTCCAGTGTTTCACGTCGGGGGAGTTGGGTGTGCAGTGGTTTCCATGAGGCCATACTCCACCACGGAGCGCCTTCACTCTGCGACGCTCCTGGGGGCACACAGGATAGGAGCTCGTTCGCCAAGTTCGCAGGATGACTTCTCTCCGTGCCGGAACGGCGGCTCCTGGCTTCTGAGGAACCTTAGCCTCAACAGGGCCCTGGAGAAAGCTCTTCACATTCATAGCAAGGGCAACGTACTGCTCTCTGGCTTGCCTGGGTTGAGTGCCCCAGTCGTCAAAGAGCCTCGCGAAGGCAGTGCTGCACAGACTCCCTTTGCCAGTCGCACGGCCTCCCTGACTGAAAGAGAACTGCAGTGCCAAAAGGCACCGTGCTGACGACTGGCTCCAGGAGGAGACTCGGGACAGCACTCTCACAGAAGCGAAAGCTAGGCTGTGGGCCCAGCCTGAGGACCAGCACGTTTTCCACACTTAACACAGCTAAGGCATGAGCCAGACGACAGCCTTGGTCCCTGAGGCCTACCTAAGGTACTGCCATACTTACCCAGTAGATCCCACGCAGAGGTCCCTGTGCCCAAAAGGGCCTCCATGGAAGGGCCCCGTTCCTCCCGTGTGTTTCCTTGAGGTAATCGGAAACCACTGAGGATAAGTACGTGAGCTCAGCTTTGAAACTGGGCGACCCTGGGCAAACCTTATTCCCCTCCGTGGTAGACGAGACAGTTGCGGGTCCTAAGCTGCCTGAAGCACACTCCTCGCGCCCACCTTCTCTTTGCTGCCGGAAGGCCTCACATAAGACGTCTGAGTTTACTCGTGACGGAAGCCGTCTGAGTGTACTCGTGTGAGGCCTGCTGCTCTCAGGTCCTTGCTGGGAGCTTCAGCAAGAGCACTCTGGAGCTCGCCGACAAAGGAATTGTGAGCCCCCCCCGGCCTCAAGTAAAAGTCCAGATTTCCCCCGTCAGTAACACCTCGGAGTGCCATAGGAGCGAAGAAGCATGCGTTAACGGGATGCTTCAACAGTGCTAGGGATTTCTTTCACGAGACACTGTGCACTCACGTTCGTCGTAACAACTGTCAAAGGGCACTGTATGCCTTCCAACTCCTCTGTTGCGTTTGAGCCACAGGAAGTAAAGGCATTCGTTTGATTAAGCTCCGTGAACGGGCAACGATGATGGCGAAGCGCTGCCCTGTTCGCTCGAAAGCTCTCGTCTGTACGGCCTTCCAACGGCCTCAGGGTACGCAGTTGTAAACAGCCTTACATTCCATGCTGGTGTGCCCCCAATTAGGAACTTGGGCTCTTCTGTGAGACACCCACGTGCGTCCCAAATGAAACCGGGGAGCTCCCCCAGGACGTCTGCGTACGGCAGTCGGTTGCCAGCTCTTTACTTCCAGCCGGAGAAAGAAGAAGAGGACAGCTTTCCCAGGGACAACTCTGGACCCTTGGGACCATCCAGAGTCACCAAAGCCTAAACTTTGCACGGCCTGGGGAACGCTCTTCCTCATGGCCAGCAATCCCCACGTCAAAACCTTTCTCAGCAGAGGCAGGCACTCTCTCCCTCGTACTAGATAGCTCGGCAGAGCCTTCCGAGAAACACGCTGCGTCATTCAGCTTGAACGTGGGACGCGGAGGGGAGAGTACGCTTTCTCCCCGTTTGGAGGCGCCTTGCGCTTGGCTTCAAAGCTGCCTGAACAGCACTAGCGGCCCGACGTCTCTGCACGGCAGGATTGTCGTTGTGGGCCGAGGCTGCGTGTTCTCTCAAAACGAAAACCGTGCTGGCGATCCCTTTCTAGGAACTCCTCCCACGGCACCACATGTTCAGCTCCGGCCGAACGAAAGGTGACCTCAGGCCTCAAGGTAAGTTCCAGTGTTTCACGTCGGGGGAGTTGGGTGTGCAGTGGTTTCCATGAGGCCATACTCCACCACGGAGCGCCTTCACTCTGCGACGCTCCTGGGGGCACACAGGATAGGAGCTCGTTCGCCAAGTTCGCAGGATGACTTCTCTCCGTGCCGGAACGGCGGCTCCTGGCTTCTGAGGAACCTTAGCCTCAACAGGGCCCTGGAGAAAGCTCTTCACATTCATAGCAAGGGCAACGTACTGCTCTCTGGCTTGCCTGGGTTGAGTGCCCCAGTCGTCAAAGAGCCTCGCGAAGGCAGTGCTGCACAGACTCCCTTTGCCAGTCGCACGGCCTCCCTGACTGAAAGAGAACTGCAGTGCCAAAAGGCACCGTGCTGACGACTGGCTCCAGGAGGAGACTCGGGACAGCACTCTCACAGAAGCGAAAGCTAGGCTGTGGGCCCAGCCTGAGGACCAGCACGTTTTCCACACTTAACACAGCTAAGGCATGAGCCAGACGACAGCCTTGGTCCCTGAGGCCTACCTAAGGTACTGCCATACTTACCCAGTAGATCCCACGCAGAGGTCCCTGTGCCCAAAAGGGCCTCCATGGAAGGGCCCCGTTCCTCCCGTGTGTTTCCTTGAGGTAATCGGAAACCACTGAGGATAAGTACGTGAGCTCAGCTTTGAAACTGGGCGACCCTGGGCAAACCTTATTCCCCTCCGTGGTAGACGAGACAGTTGCGGGTCCTAAGCTGCCTGAAGCACACTCCTCGCGCCCACCTTCTCTTTGCTGCCGGAAGGCCTCACATAAGACGTCTGAGTTTACTCGTGACGGAAGCCGTCTGAGTGTACTCGTGTGAGGCCTGCTGCTCTCAGGTCCTTGCTGGGAGCTTCAGCAAGAGCACTCTGGAGCTCGCCGACAAAGGAATTGTGAGCCCCCCCCGGCCTCAAGTAAAAGTCCAGATTTCCCCCGTCAGTAACACCTCGGAGTGCCATAGGAGCGAAGAAGCATGCGTTAACGGGATGCTTCAACAGTGCTAGGGATTTCTTTCACGAGACACTGTGCACTCACGTTCGTCGTAACAACTGTCAAAGGGCACTGTATGCCTTCCAACTCCTCTGTTGCGTTTGAGCCACAGGAAGTAAAGGCATTCGTTTGATTAAGCTCCGTGAACGGGCAACGATGATGGCGAAGCGCTGCCCTGTTCGCTCGAAAGCTCTCGTCTGTACGGCCTTCCAACGGCCTCAGGGTACGCGGTTGTAAACAGCCTTACATTCCATGCTGGTGTGCCCCCAATTAGGAACTTGGGCTCTTCTGTGAGACACCCACGTGCGTCCCAAATGAAACCGGGGAGCTCCCCCAGGACGTCTGCGTACGGCAGTCGGTTGCCAGCTCTTTACTTCCAGCCGGAGAAAGAAGAAGAGGACAGCTTTCCCAGGGACAACTCTGGACCCTTGGGACCATCCAGAGTCACCAAAGCCTAAACTTTGCACGGCCTGGGGAACGCTCTTCCTCATGGCCAGCAATCCCCACGTCAAAACCTTTCTCAGCAGAGGCAGGCACTCTCTCCCTCGTACTAGATAGCTCGGCAGAGCCTTCCGAGAAACACGCTGCGTCATTCAGCTTGAACGTGGGACGCGGAGGGGAGAGTACGCTTTCTCCCCGTTTGGAGGCGCCTTGCGCTTGGCTTCAAAGCTGCCTGAACAGCACTAGCGGCCCGACGTCTCTGCACGGCAGGATTGTCGTTGTGGGCCGAGGCTGCGTGTTCTCTCGAAACGAAAACCGTGCTGGCGATCCCTTTCTAGGAACTCCTCCCACGGCACCACATGTTCAGCTCCGGCCGAACGAAAGGTGACCTCAGGCCTCAAGGTAAGTTCCAGTGTTTCACGTCGGGGGAGTTGGGTGTGCAGTGGTTTCCATGAGGCCATACTCCACCACGGAGTGCCTTCACTCTGCGACGCTCCTGGGGGCACACAGGATAGGAGCTCGTTCGCCAAGTTCGCAGGATGACTTCTCTCCGTGCCGGAACAGCGGCTCCTGGCTTCTGAGGAACCTTAGCCTCAACAGGGCCCTGGAGAAAGCTCTTCACATTCATAGCAAGGGCAACGTACTGCTCTCTGGCTTGCCTGGGTTGAGTGCCCCAGTCGTCAAAGAGCCTCGCGAAGGCAGTGCTGCACAGACTCCCTTTGCCAGTCGCACGGCCTCCCTGACTGAAAGAGAACTGCAGTGCCAAAAGGCACCGTGCTGACGACTGGCTCCAGGAGGAGACTCGGGACAGCACTCTCACAGAAGCGAAAGCTAGGCTGTGGGCCCAGCCTGAGGACCAGCACGTTTTCCACACTTAACACAGCTAAGGCATGAGCCAGACGACAGCCTTGGTCCCTGAGGCCTACCTAAGGTACTGCCATACTTACCCAGTAGATCCCACGCAGAGGTCCCTGTGCCCAAAAGGGCCGCCATGGAAGGGCCCTGTTCCTCCCGTGTGTTTCCTTGAGGTAATCGGAAACCACTGAGGATAAGTACGTGAGCTCAGCTTTGAAACTGGGCGACCCTGGGCAAACCTTATTCCCCTCCGTGGTAGACGAGACAGTTGCGGGTCCTAAGCTGCCTGAAGCACACTCCTCGCGCCCACCTTCTCTTTGCTGCCGGAAGGCCTCACATAAGACGTCTGAGTTTACTCGTGACGGAAGCCGTCTGAGTGTACTCGTGTGAGGCCTGCTGCTCTCAGGTCCTTGCTGGGAGCTTCAGCAAGAGCACTCTGGAGCTCGCCGACAAAGGAATTGTGAGCCCCCCCCGGCCTCAAGTAAAAGTCCAGATTTCCCCCGTCAGTAACACCTCGGAGTGCCATAGGAGCGAAGAAGCATGCGTTAACGGGATGCTTCAACAGTGCTAGGGATTTCTTTCACGAGACACTGTGCACTCACGTTCGTCGTAACAACTGTCAAAGGGCACTGTATGCCTTCCAACTCCTCTGTTGCGTTTGAGCCACAGGAAGTAAAGGCATTCGTTTGATTAAGCTCCGTGAACGGGCAACGATGATGGCGAAGCGCTGCCCTGTTCGCTCGAAAGCTCTCGTCTGTACGGCCTTCCAACGGCCTCAGGGTACGCAGTTGTAAACAGCCTTACATTCCATGCTGGTGTGCCCCCAATTAGGAACTTGGGCTCTTCTGTGAGACACCCACGTGCGTCCCAAATGAAACCGGGGAGCTCCCCCAGGACGTCTGCGTACGGCAGTCGGTTGCCAGCTGTTTACTTCCAGCCGGAGAAAGAAGAAGAGGACAGCTTTCCCAGGGACAACTCTGGACCCTTGGGACCATCCAGAGTCACCAAAGCCTAAACTTTGCACGGCCTGGGGAACGCTCTTCCTCATGGCCAGCAATCCCCACGTCAAAACCTTTCTCAGCAGAGGCAGGCACTCTCTCCCTCGTACTAGATAGCTCGGCAGAGCCTTCCGAGAAACACGCTGCGTCATTCAGCTTGAACGTGGGACGCGGAGGGGAGAGTACGCTTTCTCCCCGTTTGGAGGCGCCTTGCGCTTGGCTTCAAAGCTGCCTGAACAGCACTAGCGGCCCGACGTCTCTGCACGGCAGGATTGTCGTTGTGGGCCGAGGCTGCGTGTTCTCTCAAAACGAAAACCGTGCTGGCGATCCCTTTCTAGGAACTCCTCCCACGGCACCACATGTTCAGCTCCGGCCGAACGAAAGGTGACCTCAGGCCTCAAGGTAAGTTCCAGTGTTTCACGTCGGGGGAGTTGGGTGTGCAGTGGTTTCCATGAGGCCATACTCCACCACGGAGCGCCTTCACTCTGCGACGCTCCTGGGGGCACACAGGATAGGAGCTCGTTCGCCAAGTTCGCAGGATGACTTCTCTCCGTGCCGGAACGGCGGCTCCTGGCTTCTGAGGAACCTTAGCCTCAACAGGGCCCTGGAGAAAGCTCTTCACATTCATAGCAAGGGCAACGTACTGCTCTCTGGCTTGCCTGGGTTGAGTGCCCCAGTCGTCAAAGAGCCTCGCGAAGGCAGTGCTGCACAGACTCCCTTTGCCAGTCGCACGGCCTCCCTGACTGAAAGAGAACTGCAGTGCCAAAAGGCACCGTGCTGACGACTGGCTCCAGGAGGAGACTCGGGACAGCACTCTCACAGAAGCGAAAGCTAGGCTGTGGGCCCAGCCTGAGGACCAGCACGTTTTCCACACTTAACACAGCTAAGGCATGAGCCAGACGACAGCCTTGGTCCCTGAGGCCTACCTAAGGTACTGCCATACTTACCCAGTAGATCCCACGCAGAGGTCCCTGTGCCCAAAAGGGCCGCCATGGAAGGGCCCCGTTCCTCCCGTGTGTTTCCTTGAGGTAATCGGAAACCACTGAGGATAAGTACGTGAGCTCAGCTTTGAAACTGGGCGACCCTGGGCAAACCTTATTCCCCTCCGTGGTAGACGAGACAGTTGCGGGTCCTAAGCTGCCTGAAGCACACTCCTCGCGCCCACCTTCTCTTTGCTGCCGGAAGGCCTCACATAAGACGTCTGAGTTTACTCGTGACGGAAGCCGTCTGAGTGTACTCGTGTGAGGCCTGCTGCTCTCAGGTCCTTGCTGGGAGCTTCAGCAAGAGCACTCTGGAGCTCGCCGACAAAGGAATTGTGAGCCCCCTCGGCCTCAAGTAAAAGTCCAGATTTCCCCCGTCAGTAACACCTCGGAGTGCCATAGGAGCGAAGAAGCATGCGTTAACGGGATGCTTCAACAGTGCTAGGGATTTCTTTCACGAGACACTGTGCACTCACGTTCGTCGTAACAACTGTCAAAGGGCACTGTATGCCTTCCAACTCCTCTGTTGCGTTTGAGCCACAGGAAGTAAAGGCATTCGTTTGATTAAGCTCCGTGAACGGGCAACGATGATGGCGAAGCGCTGCCCTGTTCGCTCGAAAGCTCTCGTCTGTACGGCCTTCCAACGGCCTCAGGGTACGCAGTTGTAAACAGCCTTACATTCCATGCTGGTGTGCCCCCAATTAGGAACTTGGGCTCTTCTGTGAGACACCCACGTGCGTCCCAAATGAAACCGGGGAGCTCCCCCAGGACGTCTGCGTACGGCAGTCGGTTGCCAGCTGTTTACTTCCAGCCGGAGAAAGAAGAAGAGGACAGCTTTCCCAGGGACAACTCTGGACCCTTGGGACCATCCAGAGTCACCAAAGCCTAAACTTTGCACGGCCTGGGGAACGCTCTTCCTCATGGCCAGCAATCCCCACGTCAAAACCTTTCTCAGCAGAGGCAGGCACTCTCTCCCTCGTACTAGATAGCTCGGCAGAGCCTTCCGAGAAACACGCTGCGTCATTCAGCTTGAACGTGGGACGCGGAGGGGAGAGTACGCTTTCTCCCCGTTTGGAGGCGCCTTGCGCTTGGCTTCAAAGCTGCCTGAACAGCACTAGCGGCCCGACGTCTCTGCACGGCAGGATTGTCGTTGTGGGCCGAGGCTGCGTGTTCTCTCAAAACGAAAACCGTGCTGGCGATCCCTTTCTAGGAACTCCTCCCACGGCACCACATGTTCAGCTCCGGCCGAACGAAAGGTGACCTCAGGCCTCAAGGTAAGTTCCAGTGTTTCACGTCGGGGGAGTTGGGTGTGCAGTGGTTTCCATGAGGCCATACTCCACCACGGAGCGCCTTCACTCTGCGACGCTCCTGGGGGCACACAGGATAGGAGCTCGTTCGCCAAGTTCGCAGGATGACTTCTCTCCGTGCCGGAACGGCGGCTCCTGGCTTCTGAGGAACCTTAGCCTCAACAGGGCCCTGGAGAAAGCTCTTCACATTCATAGCAAGGGCAACGTACTGCTCTCTGGCTTGCCTGGGTTGAGTGCCCCAGTCGTCAAAGAGCCTCGCGAAGGCAGTGCTGCACAGACTCCCTTTGCCAGTCGCACGGCCTCCCTGACTGAAAGAGAACTGCAGTGCCAAAAGGCACCGTGCTGACGACTGGCTCCAGGAGGAGACTCGGGACAGCACTCTCACAGAAGCGAAAGCTAGGCTGTGGGCCCAGCCTGAGGACCAGCACGTTTTCCACACTTAACACAGCTAAGGCATGAGCCAGACGACAGCCTTGGTCCCTGAGGCCTACCTAAGGTACTGCCATACTTACCCAGTAGATCCCACGCAGAGGTCCCTGTGCCCAAAAGGGCCGCCATGGAAGGGCCCCGTTCCTCCCGTGTGTTTCCTTGAGGTAATCGGAAACCACTGAGGATAAGTACGTGAGCTCAGCTTTGAAACTGGGCGACCCTGGGCAAACCTTATTCCCCTCCGTGGTAGACGAGACAGTTGCGGGTCCTAAGCTGCCTGAAGCACACTCCTCGCGCCCACCTTCTCTTTGCTGCCGGAAGGCCTCACATAAGACGTCTGAGTTTACTCGTGACGGAAGCCGTCTGAGTGTACTCGTGTGAGGCCTGCTGCTCTCAGGTCCTTGCTGGGAGCTTCAGCAAGAGCACTCTGGAGCTCGCCGACAAAGGAATTGTGAGCCCCCCCCGGCCTCAAGTAAAAGTCCAGATTTCCCCCGTCAGTAACACCTCGGAGTGCCATAGGAGCGAAGAAGCATGCGTTAACGGGATGCTTCAACAGTGCTAGGGATTTCTTTCACGAGACACTGTGCACTCACGTTCGTCGTAACAACTGTCAAAGGGCACTGTATGCCTTCCAACTCCTCTGTTGCGTTTGAGCCACAGGAAGTAAAGGCATTCGTTTGATTAAGCTCCGTGAACGGGCAACGATGATGGCGAAGCGCTGCCCTGTTCGCTCGAAAGCTCTCGTCTGTACGGCCTTCCAACGGCCTCAGGGTACGCAGTTGTAAACAGCCTTACATTCCATGCTGGTGTGCCCCCAATTAGGAACTTGGGCTCTTCTGTGAGACACCCACGTGCGTCCCAAATGAAACCGGGGAGCTCCCCCAGGACGTCTGCGTACGGCAGTCGGTTGCCAGCTGTTTACTTCCAGCCGGAGAAAGAAGAAGAGGACAGCTTTCCCAGGGACAACTCTGGACCCTTGGGACCATCCAGAGTCACCAAAGCCTAAACTTTGCACGGCCTGGGGAACGCTCTTCCTCATGGCCAGCAATCCCCACGTCAAAACCTTTCTCAGCAGAGGCAGGCACTCTCTCCCTCGTACTAGATAGCTCGGCAGAGCCTTCCGAGAAACACGCTGCGTCATTCAGCTTGAACGTGGGACGCGGAGGGGAGAGTACGCTTTCTCCCCGTTTGGAGGCGCCTTGCGCTTGGCTTCAAAGCTGCCTGAACAGCACTAGCGGCCCGACGTCTCTGCACGGCAGGATTGTCGTTGTGGGCCGAGGCTGCGTGTTCTCTCAAAACGAAAACCGTGCTGGCGATCCCTTTCTAGGAACTCCTCCCACGGCACCACATGTTCAGCTCCGGCCGAACGAAAGGTGACCTCAGGCCTCAAGGTAAGTTCCAGTGTTTCACGTCGGGGGAGTTGGGTGTGCAGTGGTTTCCATGAGGCCATACTCCACCACGGAGCGCCTTCACTCTGCGACGCTCCTGGGGGCACACAGGATAGGAGCTCGTTCGCCAAGTTCGCAGGATGACTTCTCTCCGTGCCGGAACGGCGGCTCCTGGCTTCTGAGGAACCTTAGCCTCAACAGGGCCCTGGAGAAAGCTCTTCACATTCATAGCAAGGGCAACGTACTGCTCTCTGGCTTGCCTGGGTTGAGTGCCCCAGTCGTCAAAGAGCCTCGCGAAGGCAGTGCTGCACAGACTCCCTTTGCCAGTCGCACGGCCTCCCTGACTGAAAGAGAACTGCAGTGCCAAAAGGCACCGTGCTGACGACTGGCTCCAGGAGGAGACTCGGGACAGCACTCTCACAGAAGCGAAAGCTAGGCTGTGGGCCCAGCCTGAGGACCAGCACGTTTTCCACACTTAACACAGCTAAGGCATGAGCCAGACGACAGCCTTGGTCCCTGAGGCCTACCTAAGGTACTGCCATACTTACCCAGTAGATCCCACGCAGAGGTCCCTGTGCCCAAAAGGGCCTCCATGGAAGGGCCCCGTTCCTCCCGTGTGTTTCCTTGAGGTAATCGGAAACCACTGAGGATAAGTACGTGAGCTCAGCTTTGAAACTGGGCGACCCTGGGCAAACCTTATTCCCCTCCGTGGTAGACGAGACAGTTGCGGGTCCTAAGCTGCCTGAAGCACACTCCTCGCGCCCACCTTCTCTTTGCTGCCGGAAGGCCTCACATAAGACGTCTGAGTTTACTCGTGACGGAAGCCGTCTGAGTGTACTCGTGTGAGGCCTGCTGCTCTCAGGTCCTTGCTGGGAGCTTCAGCAAGAGCACTCTGGAGCTCGCCGACAAAGGAATTGTGAGCCCCCCCCGGCCTCAAGTAAAAGTCCAGATTTCCCCCGTCAGTAACACCTCGGAGTGCCATAGGAGCGAAGAAGCATGCGTTAACGGGATGCTTCAACAGTGCTAGGGATTTCTTTCACGAGACACTGTGCACTCACGTTCGTCGTAACAACTGTCAAAGGGCACTGTATGCCTTCCAACTCCTCTGTTGCGTTTGAGCCACAGGAAGTAAAGGCATTCGTTTGATTAAGCTCCGTGAACGGGCAACGATGATGGCGAAGCGCTGCCCTGTTCGCTCGAAAGCTCTCGTCTGTACGGCCTTCCAACGGCCTCAGGGTACGCAGTTGTAAACAGCCTTACATTCCATGCTGGTGTGCCCCCAATTAGGAACTTGGGCTCTTCTGTGAGACACCCACGTGCGTCCCAAATGAAACCGGGGAGCTCCCCCAGGACGTCTGCGTACGGCAGTCGGTTGCCAGCTGTTTACTTCCAGCCGGAGAAAGAAGAAGAGGACAGCTTTCCCAGGGACAACTCTGGACCCTTGGGACCATCCAGAGTCACCAAAGCCTAAACTTTGCACGGCCTGGGGAACGCTCTTCCTCATGGCCAGCAATCCCCACGTCAAAACCTTTCTCAGCAGAGGCAGGCACTCTCTCCCTCGTACTAGATAGCTCGGCAGAGCCTTCCGAGAAACACGCTGCGTCATTCAGCTTGAACGTGGGACGCGGAGGGGAGAGTACGCTTTCTCCCCGTTTGGAGGCGCCTTGCGCTTGGCTTCAAAGCTGCCTGAACAGCACTAGCGGCCCGACGTCTCTGCACGGCAGGATTGTCGTTGTGGGCCGAGGCTGCGTGTTCTCTCAAAACGAAAACCGTGCTGGCGATCCCTTTCTAGGAACTCCTCCCACGGCACCACATGTTCAGCTCCGGCCGAACGAAAGGTGACCTCAGGCCTCAAGGTAAGTTCCAGTGTTTCACGTCGGGGGAGTTGGGTGTGCAGTGGTTTCCATGAGGCCATACTCCACCACGGAGCGCCTTCACTCTGCGACGCTCCTGGGGGCACACAGGATAGGAGCTCGTTCGCCAAGTTCGCAGGATGACTTCTCTCCGTGCCGGAACGGCGGCTCCTGGCTTCTGAGGAACCTTAGCCTCAACAGGGCCCTGGAGAAAGCTCTTCACATTCATAGCAAGGGCAACGTACTGCTCTCTGGCTTGCCTGGGTTGAGTGCCCCAGTCGTCAAAGAGCCTCGCGAAGGCAGTGCTGCACAGACTCCCTTTGCCAGTCGCACGGCCTCCCTGACTGAAAGAGAACTGCAGTGCCAAAAGGCACCGTGCTGACGACTGGCTCCAGGAGGAGACTCGGGACAGCACTCTCACAGAAGCGAAAGCTAGGCTGTGGGCCCAGCCTGAGGACCAGCACGTTTTCCACACTTAACACAGCTAAGGCATGAGCCAGACGACAGCCTTGGTCCCTGAGGCCTACCTAAGGTACTGCCATACTTACCCAGTAGATCCCACGCAGAGGTCCCTGTGCCCAAAAGGGCCGCCATGGAAGGGCCCCGTTCCTCCCGTGTGTTTCCTTGAGGTAATCGGAAACCACTGAGGATAAGTACGTGAGCTCAGCTTTGAAACTGGGCGACCCTGGGCAAACCTTATTCCCCTCCGTGGTAGACGAGACAGTTGCGGGTCCTAAGCTGCCTGAAGCACACTCCTCGCGCCCACCTTCTCTTTGCTGCCGGAAGGCCTCACATAAGACGTCTGAGTTTACTCGTGACGGAAGCCGTCTGAGTGTACTCGTGTGAGGCCTGCTGCTCTCAGGTCCTTGCTGGGAGCTTCAGCAAGAGCACTCTGGAGCTCGCCGACAAAGGAATTGTGAGCCCCCCCGGCCTCAAGTAAAAGTCCAGATTTCCCCCGTCAGTAACACCTCGGAGTGCCATAGGAGCGAAGAAGCATGCGTTAACGGGATGCTTCAACAGTGCTAGGGATTTCTTTCACGAGACACTGTGCACTCACGTTCGTCGTAACAACTGTCAAAGGGCACTGTATGCCTTCCAACTCCTCTGTTGCGTTTGAGCCACAGGAAGTAAAGGCATTCGTTTGATTAAGCTCCGTGAACGGGCAACGATGATGGCGAAGCGCTGCCCTGTTCGCTCGAAAGCTCTCGTCTGTACGGCCTTCCAACGGCCTCAGGGTACGCAGTTGTAAACAGCCTTACATTCCATGCTGGTGTGCCCCCAATTAGGAACTTGGGCTCTTCTGTGAGACACCCACGTGCGTCCCAAATGAAACCGGGGAGCTCCCCCAGGACGTCTGCGTACGGCAGTCGGTTGCCAGCTCTTTACTTCCAGCCGGAGAAAGAAGAAGAGGACAGCTTTCCCAGGGACAACTCTGGACCCTTGGGACCATCCAGAGTCACCAAAGCCTAAACTTTGCACGGCCTGGGGAACGCTCTTCCTCATGGCCAGCAATCCCCACGTCAAAACCTTTCTCAGCAGAGGCAGGCACTCTCTCCCTCGTACTAGATAGCTCGGCAGAGCCTTCCGAGAAACACGCTGCGTCATTCAGCTTGAACGTGGGACGCGGAGGGGAGAGTACGCTTTCTCCCCGTTTGGAGGCGCCTTGCGCTTGGCTTCAAAGCTGCCTGAACAGCACTAGCGGCCCGACGTCTCTGCACGGCAGGATTGTCGTTGTGGGCCGAGGCTGCGTGTTCTCTCAAAACGAAAACCGTGCTGGCGATCCCTTTCTAGGAACTCCTCCCACGGCACCACATGTTCAGCTCCGGCCGAACGAAAGGTGACCTCAGGCCTCAAGGTAAGTTCCAGTGTTTCACGTCGGGGGAGTTGGGTGTGCAGTGGTTTCCATGAGGCCATACTCCACCACGGAGCGCCTTCACTCTGCGACGCTCCTGGGGGCACACAGGATAGGAGCTCGTTCGCCAAGTTCGCAGGATGACTTCTCTCCGTGCCGGAACGGCGGCTCCTGGCTTCTGAGGAACCTTAGCCTCAACAGGGCCCTGGAGAAAGCTCTTCACATTCATAGCAAGGGCAACGTACTGCTCTCTGGCTTGCCTGGGTTGAGTGCCCCAGTCGTCAAAGAGCCTCGCGAAGGCAGTGCTGCACAGACTCCCTTTGCCAGTCGCACGGCCTCCCTGACTGAAAGAGAACTGCAGTGCCAAAAGGCACCGTGCTGACGACTGGCTCCAGGAGGAGACTCGGGACAGCACTCTCACAGAAGCGAAAGCTAGGCTGTGGGCCCAGCCTGAGGACCAGCACGTTTTCCACACTTAACACAGCTAAGGCATGAGCCAGACGACAGCCTTGGTCCCTGAGGCCTACCTAAGGTACTGCCATACTTACCCAGTAGATCCCACGCAGAGGTCCCTGTGCCCAAAAGGGCCGCCATGGAAGGGCCCTGTTCCTCCCGTGTGTTTCCTTGAGGTAATCGGAAACCACTGAGGATAAGTACGTGAGCTCAGCTTTGAAACTGGGCGACCCTGGGCAAACCTTATTCCCCTCCGTGGTAGACGAGACAGTTGCGGGTCCTAAGCTGCCTGAAGCACACTCCTCGCGCCCACCTTCTCTTTGCTGCCGGAAGGCCTCACATAAGACGTCTGAGTTTACTCGTGACGGAAGCCGTCTGAGTGTACTCGTGTGAGGCCTGCTGCTCTCAGGTCCTTGCTGGGAGCTTCAGCAAGAGCACTCTGGAGCTCGCCGACAAAAGAATTGTGAGCCCCCCCGGCCTCAAGTAAAAGTCCAGATTTCCCCCGTCAGTAACACCTCGGAGTGCCATAGGAGCGAAGAAGCATGCGTTAACGGGATGCTTCAACAGTGCTAGGGATTTCTTTCACGAGACACTGTGCACTCACGTTCGTCGTAACAACTGTCAAAGGGCACTGTATGCCTTCCAACTCCTCTGTTGCGTTTGAGCCACAGGAAGTAAAGGCATTCGTTTGATTAAGCTCCGTGAACGGGCAACGATGATGGCGAAGCGCTGCCCTGTTCGCTCGAAAGCTCTCGTCTGTACGGCCTTCCAACGGCCTCAGGGTACGCAGTTGTAAACAGCCTTACATTCCATGCTGGTGTGCCCCCAATTAGGAACTTGGGCTCTTCTGTGAGACACCCACGTGCGTCCCAAATGAAACCGGGGAGCTCCCCCAGGACGTCTGCGTACGGCAGTCGGTTGCCAGCTGTTTACTTCCAGCCGGAGAAAGAAGAAGAGGACAGCTTTCCCAGGGACAACTCTGGACCCTTGGGACCATCCAGAGTCACCAAAGCCTAAACTTTGCACGGCCTGGGGAACGCTCTTCCTCATGGCCAGCAATCCCCACGTCAAAACCTTTCTCAGCAGAGGCAGGCACTCTCTCCCTCGTACTAGATAGCTCGGCAGAGCCTTCCGAGAAACACGCTGCGTCATTCAGCTTGAACGTGGGACGCGGAGGGGAGAGTACGCTTTCTCCCCGTTTGGAGGCGCCTTGCGCTTGGCTTCAAAGCTGCCTGAACAGCACTAGCGGCCCGACGTCTCTGCACGGCAGGATTGTCGTTGTGGGCCGAGGCTGCGTGTTCTCTCAAAACGAAAACCGTGCTGGCGATCCCTTTCTAGGAACTCCTCCCACGGCACCACATGTTCAGCTCCGGCCGAACGAAAGGTGACCTCAGGCCTCAAGGTAAGTTCCAGTGTTTCACGTCGGGGGAGTTGGGTGTGCAGTGGTTTCCATGAGGCCATACTCCACCACGGAGCGCCTTCACTCTGCGACGCTCCTGGGGGCACACAGGATAGGAGCTCGTTCGCCAAGTTCGCAGGATGACTTCTCTCCGTGCCGGAACGGCGGCTCCTGGCTTCTGAGGAACCTTAGCCTCAACAGGGCCCTGGAGAAAGCTCTTCACATTCATAGCAAGGGCAACGTACTGCTCTCTGGCTTGCCTGGGTTGAGTGCCCCAGTCGTCAAAGAGCCTCGCGAAGGCAGTGCTGCACAGACTCCCTTTGCCAGTCGCACGGCCTCCCTGACTGAAAGAGAACTGCAGTGCCAAAAGGCACCGTGCTGACGACTGGCTCCAGGAGGAGACTCGGGACAGCACTCTCACAGAAGCGAAAGCTAGGCTGTGGGCCCAGCCTGAGGACCAGCACGTTTTCCACACTTAACACAGCTAAGGCATGAGCCAGACGACAGCCTTGGTCCCTGAGGCCTACCTAAGGTACTGCCATACTTACCCAGTAGATCCCACGCAGAGGTCCCTGTGCCCAAAAGGGCCGCCATGGAAGGGCCCTGTTCCTCCCGTGTGTTTCCTTGAGGTAATCGGAAACCACTGAGGATAAGTACGTGAGCTCAGCTTTGAAACTGGGCGACCCTGGGCAAACCTTATTCCCCTCCGTGGTAGACGAGACAGTTGCGGGTCCTAAGCTGCCTGAAGCACACTCCTCGCGCCCACCTTCTCTTTGCTGCCGGAAGGCCTCACATAAGAGGTCTGAGTTTACTCGTGACGGAAGCCGTCTGAGTGTACTCGTGTGAGGCCTGCTGTTCTCAGGTCCTTGCTGGGAGCTTCAGCAAGAGCACTCTGGAGCTCGCCGACAAAAGAATTGTGAGCCCCCCCGGCCTCAAGTAAAAGTCCAGATTTCCCCCGTCAGTAACACCTCGGAGTGCCATAGGAGCGAAGAAGCATGCGTTAACGGGATGCTTCAACAGTGCTAGGGATTTCTTTCACGAGACACTGTGCACTCACGTTCGTCGTAACAACTGTCAAAGGGCACTGTATGCCTTCCAACTCCTCTGTTGCGTTTGAGCCACAGGAAGTAAAGGCATTCGTTTGATTAAGCTCCGTGAACGGGCAACGATGATGGCGAAGCGCTGCCCTGTTCGCTCGAAAGCTCTCGTCTGTACGGCCTTCCAACGGCCTCAGGGTACGCAGTTGTAAACAGCCTTACATTCCATGCTGGTGTGCCCCCAATTAGGAACTTGGGCTCTTCTGTGAGACACCCACGTGCGTCCCAAATGAAACCGGGGAGCTCCCCCAGGACGTCTGCGTACGGCAGTCGGTTGCCAGCTCTTTACTTCCAGCCGGAGAAAGAAGAAGAGGACAGCTTTCCCAGGGACAACTCTGGACCCTTGGGACCATCCAGAGTCACCAAAGCCTAAACTTTGCACGGCCTGGGGAACGCTCTTCCTCATGGCCAGCAATCCCCACGTCAAAACCTTTCTCAGCAGAGGCAGGCACTCTCTCCCTCGTACTAGATAGCTCGGCAGAGCCTTCCGAGAAACACGCTGCGTCATTCAGCTTGAACGTGGGACGCGGAGGGGAGAGTACGCTTTCTCCCCGTTTGGAGGCGCCTTGCGCTTGGCTTCAAAGCTGCCTGAACAGCACTAGCGGCCCGACGTCTCTGCACGGCAGGATTGTCGTTGTGGGCCGAGGCTGCGTGTTCTCTCAAAACGAAAACCGTGCTGGCGATCCCTTTCTAGGAACTCCTCCCACGGCACCACATGTTCAGCTCCGGCCGAACGAAAGGTGACCTCAGGCCTCAAGGTAAGTTCCAGTGTTTCACGTCGGGGGAGTTGGGTGTGCAGTGGTTTCCATGAGGCCATACTCCACCACGGAGCGCCTTCACTCTGCGACGCTCCTGGGGGCACACAGGATAGGAGCTCGTTCGCCAAGTTCGCAGGATGACTTCTCTCCGTGCCGGAACGGCGGCTCCTGGCTTCTGAGGAACCTTAGCCTCAACAGGGCCCTGGAGAAAGCTCTTCACATTCATAGCAAGGGCAACGTACTGCTCTCTGGCTTGCCTGGGTTGAGTGCCCCAGTCGTCAAAGAGCCTCGCGAAGGCAGTGCTGCACAGACTCCCTTTGCCAGTCGCACGGCCTCCCTGACTGAAAGAGAACTGCAGTGCCAAAAGGCACCGTGCTGACGACTGGCTCCAGGAAGAGACTCGGGACAGCACTCTCACAGAAGCGAAAGCTAGGCTGTGGGCCCAGCCTGAGGACCAGCACGTTTTCCACACTTAACACAGCTAAGGCATGAGCCAGACGACAGCCTTGGTCCCTGAGGCCTACCTAAGGTACTGCCATACTTACCCAGTAGATCCCACGCAGAGGTCCCTGTGCCCAAAAGGGCCGCCATGGAAGGGCCCTGTTCCTCCCGTGTGTTTCCTTGAGGTAATCGGAAACCACTGAGGATAAGTACGTGAGCTCAGCTTTGAAACTGGGCGACCCTGGGCAAACCTTATTCCCCTCCGTGGTAGACGAGACAGTTGCGGGTCCTAAGCTGCCTGAAGCACACTCCTCGCGCCCACCTTCTCTTTGCTGCCGGAAGGCCTCACATAAGAGGTCTGAGTTTACTCGTGACGGAAGCCGTCTGAGTGTACTCGTGTGAGGCCTGCTGTTCTCAGGTCCTTGCTGGGAGCTTCAGCAAGAGCACTCTGGAGCTCGCCGACAAAAGAATTGTGAGCCCCCCCGGCCTCAAGTAAAAGTCCAGATTTCCCCCGTCAGTAACACCTCGGAGTGCCATAGGAGCGAAGAAGCATGCGTTAACGGGATGCTTCAACAGTGCTAGGGATTTCTTTCACGAGACACTGTGCACTCACGTTCGTCGTAACAACTGTCAAAGGGCACTGTATGCCTTCCAACTCCTCTGTTGCGTTTGAGCCACAGGAAGTAAAGGCATTCGTTTGATTAAGCTCCGTGAACGGGCAACGATGATGGCGAAGCGCTGCCCTGTTCGCTCGAAAGCTCTCGTCTGTACGGCCTTCCAACGGCCTCAGGGTACGCAGTTGTAAACAGCCTTACATTCCATGCTGGTGTGCCCCCAATTAGGAACTTGGGCTCTTCTGTGAGACACCCACGTGCGTCCCAAATGAAACCGGGGAGCTCCCCCAGGACGTCTGCGTACGGCAGTCGGTTGCCAGCTCTTTACTTCCAGCCGGAGAAAGAAGAAGAGGACAGCTTTCCCAGGGACAACTCTGGACCCTTGAGACCATCCAGAGTCACCAAAGCCTAAACTTTGCACGGCCTGGGGAACGCTCTTCCTCATGGCCAGCAATCCCCACGTCAAAACCTTTCTCAGCAGAGGCAGGCACTCTCTCCCTCGTACTAGATAGCTCGGCAGAGCCTTCCGAGAAACACGCTGCGTCATTCAGCTTGAACGTGGGACGCGGAGGGGAGAGTACGCTTTCTCCCCGTTTGGAGGCGCCTTGCGCTTGGCTTCAAAGCTGCCTGAACAGCACTAGCGGCCCGACGTCTCTGCACGGCAGGATTGTCGTTGTGGGCCGAGGCTGCGTGTTCTCTCAAAACGAAAACCGTGCTGGCGATCCCTTTCTAGGAACTCCTCCCACGGCACCACATGTTCAGCTCCGGCCGAACGAAAGGTGACCTCAGGCCTCAAGGTAAGTTCCAGTGTTTCACGTCGGGGGAGTTGGGTGTGCAGTGGTTTCCATGAGGCCATACTCCACCACGGAGCGCCTTCACTCTGCGACGCTCCTGGGGGCACACAGGATAGGAGCTCGTTCGCCAAGTTCGCAGGATGACTTCTCTCCATGCCGGAACGGCGGCTCCTGGCTTCTGAGGAACCTTAGCCTCAACAGGGCCCTGGAGAAAGCTCTTCACATTCATAGCAAGGGCAACGTACTGCTCTCTGGCTTGCCTGGGTTGAGTGCCCCAGTCGTCAAAGAGCCTCGCGAAGGCAGTGCTGCACAGACTCCCTTTGCCAGTCGCACGGCCTCCCTGACTGAAAGAGAACTGCAGTGCCAAAAGGCACCGTGCTGACGACTGGCTCCAGGAGGAGACTCGGGACAGCACTCTCACAGAAGCGAAAGCTAGGCTGTGGGCCCAGCCTGAGGACCAGCACGTTTTCCACACTTAACACAGCTAAGGCATGAGCCAGACGACAGCCTTGGTCCCTGAGGCCTACCTAAGGTACTGCCATACTTACCCAGTAGATCCCACGCAGAGGTCCCTGTGCCCAAAAGGGCCGCCATGGAAGGGCCCTGTTCCTCCCGTGTGTTTCCTTGAGGTAATCGGAAACCACTGAGGATAAGTACGTGAGCTCAGCTTTGAAACTGGGCGACCCTGGGCAAACCTTATTCCCCTCCGTGGTAGACGAGACAGTTGCGGGTCCTAAGCTGCCTGAAGCACACTCCTCGCGACCACCTTCTCTTTGCTGCCGCAAGGCCTCACATAAGACGTCTGAGTTTACTCGTGATGGAAGCCGTCTGAGTGTACTCGTGTGAGGCCTGCTGCTCTCAGGTCCTTGCTGGGAGCTTCAGCAAGAGCACTCTGGAGCTCGCCGACAAAGGAATTGTGAGCCCCCCCGGCCTCAAGTAAAAGTCCAGATTTCCCCCGTCAGTAACACCTCGGAGTGCCATAGGAGCGAAGAAGCATGCGTTAACGGGATGCTTCAACAGTGCTAGGGATTTCTTTCACGAGACACTGTGCACTCACGTTCGTCGTAACAACTGTCAAAGGGCACTGTATGCCTTCCAACTCCTCTGTTGCGTTTGAGCCACAGGAAGTAAAGGCATTCGTTTGATTAAGCTCCGTGAACGGGCAACGATGATGGCGAAGCGCTGCCCTGTTCGCTCGAAAGCTCTCGTCTGTACGGCCTTCCAACGGCCTCAGGGTACGCAGTTGTAAACAGCCTTACATTCCATGCTGGTGTGCCCCCAATTAGGAACTTGGGCTCTTCTGTGAGACACCCACGTGCGTCCCAAATGAAACCGGGGAGCTCCCCCAGGACGTCTGCGTACGGCAGTCGGTTGCCAGCTCTTTACTTCCAGCCGGAGAAAGAAGAAGAGGACAGCTTTCCCAGGGACAACTCTGGACCCTTGGGACCATCCAGAGTCACCAAAGCCTAAACTTTGCACGGCCTGGGGAACGCTCTTCCTCATGGCCAGCAATCCCCACGTCAAAACCTTTCTCAGCAGAGGCAGGCACTCTCTCCCTCGTACTAGATAGCTCGGCAGAGCCTTCCGAGAAACACGCTGCGTCATTCAGCTTGAACGTGGGACGCGGAGGGGAGAGTACGCTTTCTCCCCGTTTGGAGGCGCCTTGCGCTTGGCTTCAAAGCTGCCTGAACAGCACTAGCGGCCCGACGTCTCTGCACGGCAGGATTGTCGTTGTGGGCCGAGGCTGCGTGTTCTCTCAAAACGAAAACCGTGCTGGCGATCCCTTTCTAGGAACTCCTCCCACGGCACCACATGTTCAGCTCCGGCCGAACGAAAGGTGACCTCAGGCCTCAAGGTAAGTTCCAGTGTTTCACGTCGGGGGAGTTGGGTGTGCAGTGGTTTCCATGAGGCCATACTCCACCACGGAGCGCCTTCACTCTGCGACGCTCCTGGGGGCACACAGGATAGGAGCTCGTTCGCCAAGTTCGCAGGATGACTTCTCTCCGTGCCGGAACGGCGGCTCCTGGCTTCTGAGGAACCTTAGCCTCAACAGGGCCCTGGAGAAAGCTCTTCACATTCATAGCAAGGGCAACGTACTGCTCTCTGGCTTGCCTGGGTTGAGTGCCCCAGTCGTCAAAGAGCCTCGCGAAGGCAGTGCTGCACAGACTCCCTTTGCCAGTCGCACGGCCTCCCTGACTGAAAGAGAACTGCAGTGCCAAAAGGCACCGTGCTGACGACTGGCTCCAGGAGGAGACTCGGGACAGCACTCTCACAGAAGCGAAAGCTAGGCTGTGGGCCCAGCCTGAGGACCAGCACGTTTTCCACACTTAACACAGCTAAGGCATGAGCCAGACGACAGCCTTGGTCCCTGAGGCCTACCTAAGGTACTGCCATACTTACCCAGTAGATCCCACGCAGAGGTCCCTGTGCCCAAAAGGGCCGCCATGGAAGGGCCCCGTTCCTCCCGTGTGTTTCCTTGAGGTAATCGGAAACCACTGAGGATAAGTACGTGAGCTCAGCTTTGAAACTGGGCGACCCTGGGCAAACCTTATTCCCCTCCGTGGTAGACGAGACAGTTGCGGGTCCTAAGCTGCCTGAAGCACACTCCTCGCGCCCACCTTCTCTTTGCTGCCGGAAGGCCTCACATAAGAGGTCTGAGTTTACTCGTGACGGAAGCCGTCTGAGTGTACTCGTGTGAGGCCTGCTGCTCTCAGGTCCTTGCTGGGAGCTTCAGCAAGAGCACTCTGGAGCTCGCCGACAAAAGAATTGTGAGCCCCCCCGGCCTCAAGTAAAAGTCCAGATTTCCCCCGTCAGTAACACCTCGGAGTGCCATAGGAGCGAAGAAGCATGCGTTAACGGGATGCTTCAACAGTGCTAGGGATTTCTTTCACGAGACACTGTGCACTCACGTTCGTCGTAACAACTGTCAAAGGGCACTGTATGCCTTCCAACTCCTCTGTTGCGTTTGAGCCACAGGAAGTAAAGGCATTCGTTTGATTAAGCTCCGTGAACGGGCAACGATGATGGCGAAGCGCTGCCCTGTTCGCTCGAAAGCTCTCGTCTGTACGGCCTTCCAACGGCCTCAGGGTACGCAGTTGTAAACAGCCTTACATTCCATGCTGGTGTGCCCCCAATTAGGAACTTGGGCTCTTCTGTGAGACACCCACGTGCGTCCCAAATGAAACCGGGGAGCTCCCCCAGGACGTCTGCGTACGGCAGTCGGTTGCCAGCTGTTTACTTCCAGCCGGAGAAAGAAGAAGAGGACAGCTTTCCCAGGGACAACTCTGGACCCTTGGGACCATCCAGAGTCACCAAAGCCTAAACTTTGCACGGCCTGGGGAACGCTCTTCCTCATGGCCAGCAATCCCCACGTCAAAACCTTTCTCAGCAGAGGCAGGCACTCTCTCCCTCGTACTAGATAGCTCGGCAGAGCCTTCCGAGAAACACGCTGCGTCATTCAGCTTGAACGTGGGACGCGGAGGGGAGAGTACGCTTTCTCCCCGTTTGGAGGCGCCTTGCGCTTGGCTTCAAAGCTGCCTGAACAGCACTAGCGGCCCGACGTCTCTGCACGGCAGGATTGTCGTTGTGGGCCGAGGCTGCGTGTTCTCTCAAAACGAAAACCGTGCTGGCGATCCCTTTCTAGGAACTCCTCCCACGGCACCACATGTTCAGCTCCGGCCGAACGAAAGGTGACCTCAGGCCTCAAGGTAAGTTCCAGTGTTTCACGTCGGGGGAGTTGGGTGTGCAGTGGTTTCCATGAGGCCATACTCCACCACGGAGCGCCTTCACTCTGCGACGCTCCTGGGGGCACACAGGATAGGAGCTCGTTCGCCAAGTTCGCAGGATGACTTCTCTCCGTGCCGGAACGGCGGCTCCTGGCTTCTGAGGAACCTTAGCCTCAACAGGGCCCTGGAGAAAGCTCTTCACATTCATAGCAAGGGCAACGTACTGCTCTCTGGCTTGCCTGGGTTGAGTGCCCCAGTCGTCAAAGAGCCTCGCGAAGGCAGTGCTGCACAGACTCCCTTTGCCAGTCGCACGGCCTCCCTGACTGAAAGAGAACTGCAGTGCCAAAAGGCACCGTGCTGACGACTGGCTCCAGGAGGAGACTCGGGACAGCACTCTCACAGAAGCGAAAGCTAGGCTGTGGGCCCAGCCTGAGGACCAGCACGTTTTCCACACTTAACACAGCTAAGGCATGAGCCAGACGACAGCCTTGGTCCCTGAGGCCTACCTAAGGTACTGCCATACTTACCCAGTAGATCCCACGCAGAGGTCCCTGTGCCCAAAAGGGCCGCCATGGAAGGGCCCCGTTCCTCCCGTGTGTTTCCTTGAGGTAATCGGAAACCACTGAGGATAAGTACGTGAGCTCAGCTTTGAAACTGGGCGACCCTGGGCAAACCTTATTCCCCTCCGTGGTAGACGAGACAGTTGCGGGTCCTAAGCTGCCTGAAGCACACTCCTCGCGCCCACCTTCTCTTTGCTGCCGGAAGGCCTCACATAAGAGGTCTGAGTTTACTCGTGACGGAAGCCGTCTGAGTGTACTCGTGTGAGGCCTGCTGCTCTCAGGTCCTTGCTGGGAGCTTCAGCAAGAGCACTCTGGAGCTCGCCGACAAAAGAATTGTGAGCCCCCCCGGCCTCAAGTAAAAGTCCAGATTTCCCCCGTCAGTAACACCTCGGAGTGCCATAGGAGCGAAGAAGCATGCGTTAACGGGATGCTTCAACAGTGCTAGGGATTTCTTTCACGAGACACTGTGCACTCACGTTCGTCGTAACAACTGTCAAAGGGCACTGTATGCCTTCCAACTCCTCTGTTGCGTTTGAGCCACAGGAAGTAAAGGCATTCGTTTGATTAAGCTCCGTGAACGGGCAACGATGATGGCGAAGCGCTGCCCTGTTCGCTCGAAAGCTCTCGTCTGTACGGCCTTCCAACGGCCTCAGGGTACGCAGTTGTAAACAGCCTTACATTCCATGCTGGTGTGCCCCCAATTAGGAACTTGGGCTCTTCTGTGAGACACCCACGTGCGTCCCAAATGAAACCGGGGAGCTCCCCCAGGACGTCTGCGTACGGCAGTCGGTTGCCAGCTCTTTACTTCCAGCCGGAGAAAGAAGAAGAGGACAGCTTTCCCAGGGACAACTCTGGACCCTTGGGACCATCCAGAGTCACCAAAGCCTAAACTTTGCACGGCCTGGGGAACGCTCTTCCTCATGGCCAGCAATCCCCACGTCAAAACCTTTCTCAGCAGAGGCAGGCACTCTCTCCCTCGTACTAGATAGCTCGGCAGAGCCTTCCGAGAAACACGCTGCGTCATTCAGCTTGAACGTGGGACGCGGAGGGGAGAGTACGCTTTCTCCCCGTTTGGAGGCGCCTTGCGCTTGGCTTCAAAGCTGCCTGAACAGCACTAGCGGCCCGACGTCTCTGCACGGCAGGATTGTCGTTGTGGGCCGAGGCTGCGTGTTCTCTCAAAACGAAAACCGTGCTGGCGATCCCTTTCTAGGAACTCCTCCCACGGCACCACATGTTCAGCTCCGGCCGAACGAAAGGTGACCTCAGGCCTCAAGGTAAGTTCCAGTGTTTCACGTCGGGGGAGTTGGGTGTGCAGTGGTTTCCATGAGGCCATACTCCACCACGGAGCGCCTTCACTCTGCGACGCTCCTGGGGGCACACAGGATAGGAGCTCGTTCGCCAAGTTCGCAGGATGACTTCTCTCCGTGCCGGAACGGCGGCTCCTGGCTTCTGAGGAACCTTAGCCTCAACAGGGCCCTGGAGAAAGCTCTTCACATTCATAGCAAGGGCAACGTACTGCTCTCTGGCTTGCCTGGGTTGAGTGCCCCAGTCGTCAAAGAGCCTCGCGAAGGCAGTGCTGCACAGACTCCCTTTGCCAGTCGCACGGCCTCCCTGACTGAAAGAGAACTGCAGTGCCAAAAGGCACCGTGCTGACGACTGGCTCCAGGAGGAGACTCGGGACAGCACTCTCACAGAAGCGAAAGCTAGGCTGTGGGCCCAGCCTGAGGACCAGCACGTTTTCCACACTTAACACAGCTAAGGCATGAGCCAGACGACAGCCTTGGTCCCTGAGGCCTACCTAAGGTACTGCCATACTTACCCAGTAGATCCCACGCAGAGGTCCCTGTGCCCAAAAGGGCCGCCATGGAAGGGCCCTGTTCCTCCCGTGTGTTTCCTTGAGGTAATCGGAAACCACTGAGGATAAGTACGTGAGCTCAGCTTTGAAACTGGGCGACCCTGGGCAAACCTTATTCCCCTCCGTGGTAGACGAGACAGTTGCGGGTCCTAAGCTGCCTGAAGCACACTCCTCGCGCCCACCTTCTCTTTGCTGCCGGAAGGCCTCACATAAGAGGTCTGAGTTTACTCGTGACGGAAGCCGTCTGAGTGTACTCGTGTGAGGCCTGCTGTTCTCAGGTCCTTGCTGGGAGCTTCAGCAAGAGCACTCTGGAGCTCGCCGACAAAAGAATTGTGAGCCCCCCCGGCCTCAAGTAAAAGTCCAGATTTCCCCCGTCAGTAACACCTCGGAGTGCCATAGGAGCGAAGAAGCATGCGTTAACGGGATGCTTCAACAGTGCTAGGGATTTCTTTCACGAGACACTGTGCACTCACGTTCGTCGTAACAACTGTCAAAGGGCACTGTATGCCTTCCAACTCCTCTGTTGCGTTTGAGCCACAGGAAGTAAAGGCATTCGTTTGATTAAGCTCCGTGAACGGGCAACGATGATGGCGAAGCGCTGCCCTGTTCGCTCGAAAGCTCTCGTCTGTACGGCCTTCCAACGGCCTCAGGGTACGCAGTTGTAAACAGCCTTACATTCCATGCTGGTGTGCCCCCAATTAGGAACTTGGGCTCTTCTGTGAGACACCCACGTGCGTCCCAAATGAAACCGGGGAGCTCCCCCAGGACGTCTGCGTACGGCAGTCGGTTGCCAGCTCTTTACTTCCAGCCGGAGAAAGAAGAAGAGGACAGCTTTCCCAGGGACAACTCTGGACCCTTGGGACCATCCAGAGTCACCAAAGCCTAAACTTTGCACGGCCTGGGGAACGCTCTTCCTCATGGCCAGCAATCCCCACGTCAAAACCTTTCTCAGCAGAGGCAGGCACTCTCTCCCTCGTACTAGATAGCTCGGCAGAGCCTTCCGAGAAACACGCTGCGTCATTCAGCTTGAACGTGGGACGCGGAGGGGAGAGTACGCTTTCTCCCCGTTTGGAGGCGCCTTGCGCTTGGCTTCAAAGCTGCCTGAACAGCACTAGCGGCCCGACGTCTCTGCACGGCAGGATTGTCGTTGTGGGCCGAGGCTGCGTGTTCTCTCAAAACGAAAACCGTGCTGGCGATCCCTTTCTAGGAACTCCTCCCACGGCACCACATGTTCAGCTCCGGCCGAACGAAAGGTGACCTCAGGCCTCAAGGTAAGTTCCAGTGTTTCACGTCGGGGGAGTTGGGTGTGCAGTGGTTTCCATGAGGCCATACTCCACCACGGAGCGCCTTCACTCTGCGACGCTCCTGGGGGCACACAGGATAGGAGCTCGTTCGCCAAGTTCGCAGGATGACTTCTCTCCGTGCCGGAACGGCGGCTCCTGGCTTCTGAGGAACCTTAGCCTCAACAGGGCCCTGGAGAAAGCTCTTCACATTCATAGCAAGGGCAACGTACTGCTCTCTGGCTTGCCTGGGTTGAGTGCCCCAGTCGTCAAAGAGCCTCGCGAAGGCAGTGCTGCACAGACTCCCTTTGCCAGTCGCACGGCCTCCCTGACTGAAAGAGAACTGCAGTGCCAAAAGGCACCGTGCTGACGACTGGCTCCAGGAGGAGACTCGGGACAGCACTCTCACAGAAGCGAAAGCTAGGCTGTGGGCCCAGCCTGAGGACCAGCACGTTTTCCACACTTAACACAGCTAAGGCATGAGCCAGACGACAGCCTTGGTCCCTGAGGCCTACCTAAGGTACTGCCATACTTACCCAGTAGATCCCACGCAGAGGTCCCTGTGCCCAAAAGGGCCGCCATGGAAGGGCCCCGTTCCTCCCGTGTGTTTCCTTGAGGTAATCGGAAACCACTGAGGATAAGTACGTGAGCTCAGCTTTGAAACTGGGCGACCCTGGGCAAACCTTATTCCCCTCCGTGGTAGACGAGACAGTTGCGGGTCCTAAGCTGCCTGAAGCACACTCCTCGCGCCCACCTTCTCTTTGCTGCCGGAAGGCCTCACATAAGACGTCTGAGTTTACTCGTGACGGAAGCCGTCTGAGTGTACTCGTGTGAGGCCTGCTGCTCTCAGGTCCTTGCTGGGAGCTTCAGCAAGAGCACTCTGGAGCTCGCCGACAAAGGAATTGTGAGCCCCCCCGGCCTCAAGTAAAAGTCCAGATTTCCCCCGTCAGTAACACCTCGGAGTGCCATAGGAGCGAAGAAGCATGCGTTAACGGGATGCTTCAACAGTGCTAGGGATTTCTTTCACGAGACACTGTGCACTCACGTTCGTCGTAACAACTGTCAAAGGGCACTGTATGCCTTCCAACTCCTCTGTTGCGTTTGAGCCACAGGAAGTAAAGGCATTCGTTTGATTAAGCTCCGTGAACGGGCAACGATGATGGCGAAGCGCTGCCCTGTTCGCTCGAAAGCTCTCGTCTGTACGGCCTTCCAACGGCCTCAGGGTACGCAGTTGTAAACAGCCTTACATTCCATGCTGGTGTGCCCCCAATTAGGAACTTGGGCTCTTCTGTGAGACACCCACGTGCGTCCCAAATGAAACCGGGGAGCTCCCCCAGGACGTCTGCGTACGGCAGTCGGTTGCCAGCTGTTTACTTCCAGCCGGAGAAAGAAGAAGAGGACAGCTTTCCCAGGGACAACTCTGGACCCTTGGGACCATCCAGAGTCACCAAAGCCTAAACTTTGCACGGCCTGGGGAACGCTCTTCCTCATGGCCAGCAATCCCCACGTCAAAACCTTTCTCAGCAGAGGCAGGCACTCTCTCCCTCGTACTAGATAGCTCGGCAGAGCCTTCCGAGAAACACGCTGCGTCATTCAGCTTGAACGTGGGACGCGGAGGGGAGAGTACGCTTTCTCCCCGTTTGGAGGCGCCTTGCGCTTGGCTTCAAAGCTGCCTGAACAGCACTAGCGGCCCGACGTCTCTGCACGGCAGGATTGTCGTTGTGGGCCGAGGCTGCGTGTTCTCTCAAAACGAAAACCGTGCTGGCGATCCCTTTCTAGGAACTCCTCCCACGGCACCACATGTTCAGCTCCGGCCGAACGAAAGGTGACCTCAGGCCTCAAGGTAAGTTCCAGTGTTTCACGTCGGGGGAGTTGGGTGTGCAGTGGTTTCCATGAGGCCATACTCCACCACGGAGCGCCTTCACTCTGCGACGCTCCTGGGGGCACACAGGATAGGAGCTCGTTCGCCAAGTTCGCAGGATGACTTCTCTCCGTGCCGGAACGGCGGCTCCTGGCTTCTGAGGAACCTTAGCCTCAACAGGGCCCTGGAGAAAGCTCTTCACATTCATAGCAAGGGCAACGTACTGCTCTCTGGCTTGCCTGGGTTGAGTGCCCCAGTCGTCAAAGAGCCTCGCGAAGGCAGTGCTGCACAGACTCCCTTTGCCAGTCGCACGGCCTCCCTGACTGAAAGAGAACTGCAGTGCCAAAAGGCACCGTGCTGACGACTGGCTCCAGGAGGAGACTCGGGACAGCACTCTCACAGAAGCGAAAGCTAGGCTGTGGGCCCAGCCTGAGGACCAGCACGTTTTCCACACTTAACACAGCTAAGGCATGAGCCAGACGACAGCCTTGGTCCCTGAGGCCTACCTAAGGTACTGCCATACTTACCCAGTAGATCCCACGCAGAGGTCCCTGTGCCCAAAAGGGCCTCCATGGAAGGGCCCCGTTCCTCCCGTGTGTTTCCTTGAGGTAATCGGAAACCACTGAGGATAAGTACGTGAGCTCAGCTTTGAAACTGGGCGACCCTGGGCAAACCTTATTCCCCTCCGTGGTAGACGAGACAGTTGCGGGTCCTAAGCTGCCTGAAGCACACTCCTCGCGCCCACCTTCTCTTTGCTGCCGGAAGGCCTCACATAAGACGTCTGAGTTTACTCGTGACGGAAGCCGTCTGAGTGTACTCGTGTGAGGCCTGCTGCTCTCAGGTCCTTGCTGGGAGCTTCAGCAAGAGCACTCTGGAGCTCGCCGACAAAGGAATTGTGAGCCCCCCCCGGCCTCAAGTAAAAGTCCAGATTTCCCCCGTCAGTAACACCTCGGAGTGCCATAGGAGCGAAGAAGCATGCGTTAACGGGATGCTTCAACAGTGCTAGGGATTTCTTTCACGAGACACTGTGCACTCACGTTCGTCGTAACAACTGTCAAAGGGCACTGTATGCCTTCCAACTCCTCTGTTGCGTTTGAGCCACAGGAAGTAAAGGCATTCGTTTGATTAAGCTCCGTGAACGGGCAACGATGATGGCGAAGCGCTGCCCTGTTCGCTCGAAAGCTCTCGTCTGTACGGCCTTCCAACGGCCTCAGGGTACGCAGTTGTAAACAGCCTTACATTCCATGCTGGTGTGCCCCCAATTAGGAACTTGGGCTCTTCTGTGAGACACCCACGTGCGTCCCAAATGAAACCGGGGAGCTCCCCCAGGACGTCTGCGTACGGCAGTCGGTTGCCAGCTCTTTACTTCCAGCCGGAGAAAGAAGAAGAGGACAGCTTTCCCAGGGACAACTCTGGACCCTTGGGACCATCCAGAGTCACCAAAGCCTAAACTTTGCACGGCCTGGGGAACGCTCTTCCTCATGGCCAGCAATCCCCACGTCAAAACCTTTCTCAGCAGAGGCAGGCACTCTCTCCCTCGTACTAGATAGCTCGGCAGAGCCTTCCGAGAAACACGCTGCGTCATTCAGCTTGAACGTGGGACGCGGAGGGGAGAGTACGCTTTCTCCCCGTTTGGAGGCGCCTTGCGCTTGGCTTCAAAGCTGCCTGAACAGCACTAGCGGCCCGACGTCTCTGCACGGCAGGATTGTCGTTGTGGGCCGAGGCTGCGTGTTCTCTCAAAACGAAAACCGTGCTGGCGATCCCTTTCTAGGAACTCCTCCCACGGCACCACATGTTCAGCTCCGGCCGAACGAAAGGTGACCTCAGGCCTCAAGGTAAGTTCCAGTGTTTCACGTCGGGGGAGTTGGGTGTGCAGTGGTTTCCATGAGGCCATACTCCACCACGGAGCGCCTTCACTCTGCGACGCTCCTGGGGGCACACAGGATAGGAGCTCGTTCGCCAAGTTCGCAGGATGACTTCTCTCCGTGCCGGAACGGCGGCTCCTGGCTTCTGAGGAACCTTAGCCTCAACAGGGCCCTGGAGAAAGCTCTTCACATTCATAGCAAGGGCAACGTACTGCTCTCTGGCTTGCCTGGGTTGAGTGCCCCAGTCGTCAAAGAGCCTCGCGAAGGCAGTGCTGCACAGACTCCCTTTGCCAGTCGCACGGCCTCCCTGACTGAAAGAGAACTGCAGTGCCAAAAGGCACCGTGCTGACGACTGGCTCCAGGAGGAGACTCGGGACAGCACTCTCACAGAAGCGAAAGCTAGGCTGTGGGCCCAGCCTGAGGACCAGCACGTTTTCCACACTTAACACAGCTAAGGCATGAGCCAGACGACAGCCTTGGTCCCTGAGGCCTACCTAAGGTACTGCCATACTTACCCAGTAGATCCCACGCAGAGGTCCCTGTGCCCAAAAGGGCCTCCATGGAAGGGCCCCGTTCCTCCCGTGTGTTTCCTTGAGGTAATCGGAAACCACTGAGGATAAGTACGTGAGCTCAGCTTTGAAACTGGGCGACCCTGGGCAAACCTTATTCCCCTCCGTGGTAGACGAGACAGTTGCGGGTCCTAAGCTGCCTGAAGCACACTCCTCGCGCCCACCTTCTCTTTGCTGCCGGAAGGCCTCACATAAGACGTCTGAGTTTACTCGTGACGGAAGCCGTCTGAGTGTACTCGTGTGAGGCCTGCTGCTCTCAGGTCCTTGCTGGGAGCTTCAGCAAGAGCACTCTGGAGCTCGCCGACAAAGGAATTGTGAGCCCCCCCCGGCCTCAAGTAAAAGTCCAGATTTCCCCCGTCAGTAACACCTCGGAGTGCCATAGGAGCGAAGAAGCATGCGTTAACGGGATGCTTCAACAGTGCTAGGGATTTCTTTCACGAGACACTGTGCACTCACGTTCGTCGTAACAACTGTCAAAGGGCACTGTATGCCTTCCAACTCCTCTGTTGCGTTTGAGCCACAGGAAGTAAAGGCATTCGTTTGATTAAGCTCCGTGAACGGGCAACGATGATGGCGAAGCGCTGCCCTGTTCGCTCGAAAGCTCTCGTCTGTACGGCCTTCCAACGGCCTCAGGGTACGCAGTTGTAAACAGCCTTACATTCCATGCTGGTGTGCCCCCAATTAGGAACTTGGGCTCTTCTGTGAGACACCCACGTGCGTCCCAAATGAAACCGGGGAGCTCCCCCAGGACGTCTGCGTACGGCAGTCGGTTGCCAGCTCTTTACTTCCAGCCAGAGAAAGAAGAAGAGGACAGCTTTCCCAGGGACAACTCTGGACCCTTGGGACCATCCAGAGTCACCAAAGCCTAAACTTTGCACGGCCTGGGGAACGCTCTTCCTCATGGCCAGCAATCCCCACGTCAAAACCTTTCTCAGCAGAGGCAGGCACTCTCTCCCTCGTACTAGATAGCTCGGCAGAGCCTTCCGAGAAACACGCTGCGTCATTCAGCTTGAACGTGGGACGCGGAGGGGAGAGTACGCTTTCTCCCCGTTTGGAGGCGCCTTGCGCTTGGCTTCAAAGCTGCCTGAACAGCACTAGCGGCCCGACGTCTCTGCACGGCAGGATTGTCGTTGTGGGCCGAGGCTGCGTGTTCTCTCAAAACGAAAACCGTGCTGGCGATCCCTTTCTAGGAACTCCTCCCACGGCACCACATGTTCAGCTCCGGCCGAACGAAAGGTGACCTCAGGCCTCAAGGTAAGTTCCAGTGTTTCACGTCGGGGGAGTTGGGTGTGCAGTGGTTTCCATGAGGCCATACTCCACCACGGAGCGCCTTCACTCTGCGACGCTCCTGGGGGCACACAGGATAGGAGCTCGTTCGCCAAGTTCGCAGGATGACTTCTCTCCGTGCCGGAACGGCGGCTCCTGGCTTCTGAGGAACCTTAGCCTCAACAGGGCCCTGGAGAAAGCTCTTCACATTCATAGCAAGGGCAACGTACTGCTCTCTGGCTTGCCTGGGTTGAGTGCCCCAGTCGTCAAAGAGCCTCGCGAAGGCAGTGCTGCACAGACTCCCTTTGCCAGTCGCACGGCCTCCCTGACTGAAAGAGAACTGCAGTGCCAAAAGGCACCGTGCTGACGACTGGCTCCAGGAGGAGACTCGGGACAGCACTCTCACAGAAGCGAAAGCTAGGCTGTGGGCCCAGCCTGAGGACCAGCACGTTTTCCACACTTAACACAGCTAAGGCATGAGCCAGACGACAGCCTTGGTCCCTGAGGCCTACCTAAGGTACTGCCATACTTACCCAGTAGATCCCACGCAGAGGTCCCTGTGCCCAAAAGGGCCTCCATGGAAGGGCCCCGTTCCTCCCGTGTGTTTCCTTGAGGTAATCGGAAACCACTGAGGATAAGTACGTGAGCTCAGCTTTGAAACTGGGCGACCCTGGGCAAACCTTATTCCCCTCCGTGGTAGACGAGACAGTTGCGGGTCCTAAGCTGCCTGAAGCACACTCCTCGCGCCCACCTTCTCTTTGCTGCCGGAAGGCCTCACATAAGACGTCTGAGTTTACTCGTGACGGAAGCCGTCTGAGTGTACTCGTGTGAGGCCTGCTGCTCTCAGGTCCTTGCTGGGAGCTTCAGCAAGAGCACTCTGGAGCTCGCCGACAAAGGAATTGTGAGCCCCCCCCGGCCTCAAGTAAAAGTCCAGATTTCCCCCGTCAGTAACACCTCGGAGTGCCATAGGAGCGAAGAAGCATGCGTTAACGGGATGCTTCAACAGTGCTAGGGATTTCTTTCACGAGACACTGTGCACTCACGTTCGTCGTAACAACTGTCAAAGGGCACTGTATGCCTTCCAACTCCTCTGTTGCGTTTGAGCCACAGGAAGTAAAGGCATTCGTTTGATTAAGCTCCGTGAACGGGCAACGATGATGGCGAAGCGCTGCCCTGTTCGCTCGAAAGCTCTCGTCTGTACGGCCTTCCAACGGCCTCAGGGTACGCAGTTGTAAACAGCCTTACATTCCATGCTGGTGTGCCCCCAATTAGGAACTTGGGCTCTTCTGTGAGACACCCACGTGCGTCCCAAATGAAACCGGGGAGCTCCCCCAGGACGTCTGCGTACGGCAGTCGGTTGCCAGCTCTTTACTTCCAGCCGGAGAAAGAAGAAGAGGACAGCTTTCCCAGGGACAACTCTGGACCCTTGGGACCATCCAGAGTCACCAAAGCCTAAACTTTGCACGGCCTGGGGAACGCTCTTCCTCATGGCCAGCAATCCCCACGTCAAAACCTTTCTCAGCAGAGGCAGGCACTCTCTCCCTCGTACTAGATAGCTCGGCAGAGCCTTCCGAGAAACACGCTGCGTCATTCAGCTTGAACGTGGGACGCGGAGGGGAGAGTACGCTTTCTCCCCGTTTGGAGGCGCCTTGCGCTTGGCTTCAAAGCTGCCTGAACAGCACTAGCGGCCCGACGTCTCTGCACGGCAGGATTGTCGTTGTGGGCCGAGGCTGCGTGTTCTCTCAAAACGAAAACCGTGCTGGCGATCCCTTTCTAGGAACTCCTCCCACGGCACCACATGTTCAGCTCCGGCCGAACGAAAGGTGACCTCAGGCCTCAAGGTAAGTTCCAGTGTTTCACGTCGGGGGAGTTGGGTGTGCAGTGGTTTCCATGAGGCCATACTCCACCACGGAGCGCCTTCACTCTGCGACGCTCCTGGGGGCACACAGGATAGGAGCTCGTTCGCCAAGTTCGCAGGATGACTTCTCTCCGTGCCGGAACGGCGGCTCCTGGCTTCTGAGGAACCTTAGCCTCAACAGGGCCCTGGAGAAAGCTCTTCACATTCATAGCAAGGGCAACGTACTGCTCTCTGGCTTGCCTGGGTTGAGTGCCCCAGTCGTCAAAGAGCCTCGCGAAGGCAGTGCTGCACAGACTCCCTTTGCCAGTCGCACGGCCTCCCTGACTGAAAGAGAACTGCAGTGCCAAAAGGCACCGTGCTGACGACTGGCTCCAGGAGGAGACTCGGGACAGCACTCTCACAGAAGCGAAAGCTAGGCTGTGGGCCCAGCCTGAGGACCAGCACGTTTTCCACACTTAACACAGCTAAGGCATGAGCCAGACGACAGCCTTGGTCCCTGAGGCCTACCTAAGGTACTGCCATACTTACCCAGTAGATCCCACGCAGAGGTCCCTGTGCCCAAAAGGGCCTCCATGGAAGGGCCCCGTTCCTCCCGTGTGTTTCCTTGAGGTAATCGGAAACCACTGAGGATAAGTACGTGAGCTCAGCTTTGAAACTGGGCGACCCTGGGCAAACCTTATTCCCCTCCGTGGTAGACGAGACAGTTGCGGGTCCTAAGCTGCCTGAAGCACACTCCTCGCGCCCACCTTCTCTTTGCTGCCGGAAGGCCTCACATAAGACGTCTGAGTTTACTCGTGACGGAAGCCGTCTGAGTGTACTCGTGTGAGGCCTGCTGCTCTCAGGTCCTTGCTGGGAGCTTCAGCAAGAGCACTCTGGAGCTCGCCGACAAAGGAATTGTGAGCCCCCCCCGGCCTCAAGTAAAAGTCCAGATTTCCCCCGTCAGTAACACCTCGGAGTGCCATAGGAGCGAAGAAGCATGCGTTAACGGGATGCTTCAACAGTGCTAGGGATTTCTTTCACGAGACACTGTGCACTCACGTTCGTCGTAACAACTGTCAAAGGGCACTGTATGCCTTCCAACTCCTCTGTTGCGTTTGAGCCACAGGAAGTAAAGGCATTCGTTTGATTAAGCTCCGTGAACGGGCAACGATGATGGCGAAGCGCTGCCCTGTTCGCTCGAAAGCTCTCGTCTGTACGGCCTTCCAACGGCCTCAGGGTACGCAGTTGTAAACAGCCTTACATTCCATGCTGGTGTGCCCCCAATTAGGAACTTGGGCTCTTCTGTGAGACACCCACGTGCGTCCCAAATGAAACCGGGGAGCTCCCCCAGGACGTCTGCGTACGGCAGTCGGTTGCCAGCTCTTTACTTCCAGCCGGAGAAAGAAGAAGAGGACAGCTTTCCCAGGGACAACTCTGGACCCTTGGGACCATCCAGAGTCACCAAAGCCTAAACTTTGCACGGCCTGGGGAACGCTCTTCCTCATGGCCAGCAATCCCCACGTCAAAACCTTTCTCAGCAGAGGCAGGCACTCTCTCCCTCGTACTAGATAGCTCGGCAGAGCCTTCCGAGAAACACGCTGCGTCATTCAGCTTGAACGTGGGACGCGGAGGGGAGAGTACGCTTTCTCCCCGTTTGGAGGCGCCTTGCGCTTGGCTTCAAAGCTGCCTGAACAGCACTAGCGGCCCGACGTCTCTGCACGGCAGGATTGTCGTTGTGGGCCGAGGCTGCGTGTTCTCTCAAAACGAAAACCGTGCTGGCGATCCCTTTCTAGGAACTCCTCCCACGGCACCACATGTTCAGCTCCGGCCGAACGAAAGGTGACCTCAGGCCTCAAGGTAAGTTCCAGTGTTTCACGTCGGGGGAGTTGGGTGTGCAGTGGTTTCCATGAGGCCATACTCCACCACGGAGCGCCTTCACTCTGCGACGCTCCTGGGGGCACACAGGATAGGAGCTCGTTCGCCAAGTTCGCAGGATGACTTCTCTCCGTGCCGGAACGGCGGCTCCTGGCTTCTGAGGAACCTTAGCCTCAACAGGGCCCTGGAGAAAGCTCTTCACATTCATAGCAAGGGCAACGTACTGCTCTCTGGCTTGCCTGGGTTGAGTGCCCCAGTCGTCAAAGAGCCTCGCGAAGGCAGTGCTGCACAGACTCCCTTTGCCAGTCGCACGGCCTCCCTGACTGAAAGAGAACTGCAGTGCCAAAAGGCACCGTGCTGACGACTGGCTCCAGGAGGAGACTCGGGACAGCACTCTCACAGAAGCGAAAGCTAGGCTGTGGGCCCAGCCTGAGGACCAGCACGTTTTCCACACTTAACACAGCTAAGGCATGAGCCAGACGACAGCCTTGGTCCCTGAGGCCTACCTAAGGTACTGCCATACTTACCCAGTAGATCCCACGCAGAGGTCCCTGTGCCCAAAAGGGCCTCCATGGAAGGGCCCCGTTCCTCCCGTGTGTTTCCTTGAGGTAATCGGAAACCACTGAGGATAAGTACGTGAGCTCAGCTTTGAAACTGGGCGACCCTGGGCAAACCTTATTCCCCTCCGTGGTAGACGAGACAGTTGCGGGTCCTAAGCTGCCTGAAGCACACTCCTCGCGCCCACCTTCTCTTTGCTGCCGGAAGGCCTCACATAAGACGTCTGAGTTTACTCGTGACGGAAGCCGTCTGAGTGTACTCGTGTGAGGCCTGCTGCTCTCAGGTCCTTGCTGGGAGCTTCAGCAAGAGCACTCTGGAGCTCGCCGACAAAGGAATTGTGAGCCCCCCCCGGCCTCAAGTAAAAGTCCAGATTTCCCCCGTCAGTAACACCTCGGAGTGCCATAGGAGCGAAGAAGCATGCGTTAATGGGATGCTTCAACAGTGCTAGGGATTTCTTTCACGAGACACTGTGCACTCACGTTCGTCGTAACAACTGTCAAAGGGCACTGTATGCCTTCCAACTCCTCTGTTGCGTTTGAGCCACAGGAAGTAAAGGCATTCGTTTGATTAAGCTCCGTGAACGGGCAACGATGATGGCGAAGCGCTGCCCTGTTCGCTCGAAAGCTCTCGTCTGTACGGCCTTCCAACGGCCTCAGGGTACGCAGTTGTAAACAGCCTTACATTCCATGCTGGTGTGCCCCCAATTAGGAACTTGGGCTCTTCTGTGAGACACCCACGTGCGTCCCAAATGAAACCGGGGAGCTCCCCCAGGACGTCTGCGTACGGCAGTCGGTTGCCAGCTCTTTACTTCCAGCCGGAGAAAGAAGAAGAGGACAGCTTTCCCAGGGACAACTCTGGACCCTTGGGACCATCCAGAGTCACCAAAGCCTAAACTTTGCACGGCCTGGGGAACGCTCTTCCTCATGGCCAGCAATCCCCACGTCAAAACCTTTCTCAGCAGAGGCAGGCACTCTCTCCCTCGTACTAGATAGCTCGGCAGAGCCTTCCGAGAAACACGCTGCGTCATTCAGCTTGAACGTGGGACGCGGAGGGGAGAGTACGCTTTCTCCCCGTTTGGAGGCGCCTTGCGCTTGGCTTCAAAGCTGCCTGAACAGCACTAGCGGCCCGACGTCTCTGCACGGCAGGATTGTCGTTGTGGGCCGAGGCTGCGTGTTCTCTCAAAACGAAAACCGTGCTGGCGATCCCTTTCTAGGAACTCCTCCCACGGCACCACATGTTCAGCTCCGGCCGAACGAAAGGTGACCTCAGGCCTCAAGGTAAGTTCCAGTGTTTCACGTCGGGGGAGTTGGGTGTGCAGTGGTTTCCATGAGGCCATACTCCACCACGGAGCGCCTTCACTCTGCGACGCTCCTGGGGGCACACAGGATAGGAGCTCGTTCGCCAAGTTCGCAGGATGACTTCTCTCCGTGCCGGAACGGCGGCTCCTGGCTTCTGAGGAACCTTAGCCTCAACAGGGCCCTGGAGAAAGCTCTTCACATTCATAGCAAGGGCAACGTACTGCTCTCTGGCTTGCCTGGGTTGAGTGCCCCAGTCGTCAAAGAGCCTCGCGAAGGCAGTGCTGCACAGACTCCCTTTGCCAGTCGCACGGCCTCCCTGACTGAAAGAGAACTGCAGTGCCAAAAGGCACCGTGCTGACGACTGGCTCCAGGAGGAGACTCGGGACAGCACTCTCACAGAAGCGAAAGCTAGGCTGTGGGCCCAGCCTGAGGACCAGCACGTTTTCCACACTTAACACAGCTAAGGCATGAGCCAGACGACAGCCTTGGTCCCTGAGGCCTACCTAAGGTACTGCCATACTTACCCAGTAGATCCCACGCAGAGGTCCCTGTGCCCAAAAGGGCCTCCATGGAAGGGCCCCGTTCCTCCCGTGTGTTTCCTTGAGGTAATCGGAAACCACTGAGGATAAGTACGTGAGCTCAGCTTTGAAACTGGGCGACCCTGGGCAAACCTTATTCCCCTCCGTGGTAGACGAGACAGTTGCGGGTCCTAAGCTGCCTGAAGCACACTCCTCGCGCCCACCTTCTCTTTGCTGCCGGAAGGCCTCACATAAGACGTCTGAGTTTACTCGTGACGGAAGCCGTCTGAGTGTACTCGTGTGAGGCCTGCTGCTCTCAGGTCCTTGCTGGGAGCTTCAGCAAGAGCACTCTGGAGCTCGCCGACAAAGGAATTGTGAGCCCCCCCCGGCCTCAAGTAAAAGTCCAGATTTCCCCCGTCAGTAACACCTCGGAGTGCCATAGGAGCGAAGAAGCATGCGTTAACGGGATGCTTCAACAGTGCTAGGGATTTCTTTCACGAGACACTGTGCACTCACGTTCGTCGTAACAACTGTCAAAGGGCACTGTATGCCTTCCAACTCCTCTGTTGCGTTTGAGCCACAGGAAGTAAAGGCATTCGTTTGATTAAGCTCCGTGAACGGGCAACGATGATGGCGAAGAGCTGCCCTGTTCGCTCGAAAGCTCTCGTCTGTACGGCCTTCCAACGGCCTCAGGGTACGCAGTTGTAAACAGCCTTACATTCCATGCTGGTGTGCCCCCAATTAGGAACTTGGGCTCTTCTGTGAGACACCCACGTGCGTCCCAAATGAAACCGGGGAGCTCCCCCAGGACGTCTGCGTACGGCAGTCGGTTGCCAGCTCTTTACTTCCAGCCGGAGAAAGAAGAAGAGGACAGCTTTCCCAGGGACAACTCTGGACCCTTGGGACCATCCAGAGTCACCAAAGCCTAAACTTTGCACGGCCTGGGGAACGCTCTTCCTCATGGCCAGCAATCCCCACGTCAAAACCTTTCTCAGCAGAGGCAGGCACTCTCTCCCTCGTACTAGATAGCTCGGCAGAGCCTTCCGAGAAACACGCTGCGTCATTCAGCTTGAACGTGGGACGCGGAGGGGAGAGTACGCTTTCTCCCCGTTTGGAGGCGCCTTGCGCTTGGCTTCAAAGCTGCCTGAACAGCACTAGCGGCCCGACGTCTCTGCACGGCAGGATTGTCGTTGTGGGCCGAGGCTGCGTGTTCTCTCAAAACGAAAACCGTGCTGGCGATCCCTTTCTAGGAACTCCTCCCACGGCACCACATGTTCAGCTCCGGCCGAACGAAAGGTGACCTCAGGCCTCAAGGTAAGTTCCAGTGTTTCACGTCGGGGGAGTTGGGTGTGCAGTGGTTTCCATGAGGCCATACTCCACCACGGAGCGCCTTCACTCTGCGACGCTCCTGGGGGCACACAGGATAGGAGCTCGTTCGCCAAGTTCGCAGGATGACTTCTCTCCGTGCCGGAACGGCGGCTCCTGGCTTCTGAGGAACCTTAGCCTCAACAGGGCCCTGGAGAAAGCTCTTCACATTCATAGCAAGGGCAACGTACTGCTCTCTGGCTTGCCTGGGTTGAGTGCCCCAGTCGTCAAAGAGCCTCGCGAAGGCAGTGCTGCACAGACTCCCTTTGCCAGTCGCACGGCCTCCCTGACTGAAAGAGAACTGCAGTGCCAAAAGGCACCGTGCTGACGACTGGCTCCAGGAGGAGACTCGGGACAGCACTCTCACAGAAGCGAAAGCTAGGCTGTGGGCCCAGCCTGAGGACCAGCACGTTTTCCACACTTAACACAGCTAAGGCATGAGCCAGACGACAGCCTTGGTCCCTGAGGCCTACCTAAGGTACTGCCATACTTACCCAGTAGATCCCACGCAGAGGTCCCTGTGCCCAAAAGGGCCTCCATGGAAGGGCCCCGTTCCTCCCGTGTGTTTCCTTGAGGTAATCGGAAACCACTGAGGATAAGTACGTGAGCTCAGCTTTGAAACTGGGCGACCCTGGGCAAACCTTATTCCCCTCCGTGGTAGACGAGACAGTTGCGGGTCCTAAGCTGCCTGAAGCACACTCCTCGCGCCCACCTTCTCTTTGCTGCCGGAAGGCCTCACATAAGACGTCTGAGTTTACTCGTGACGGAAGCCGTCTGAGTGTACTCGTGTGAGGCCTGCTGCTCTCAGGTCCTTGCTGGGAGCTTCAGCAAGAGCACTCTGGAGCTCGCCGACAAAGGAATTGTGAGCCCCCCCCGGCCTCAAGTAAAAGTCCAGATTTCCCCCGTCAGTAACACCTCGGAGTGCCATAGGAGCGAAGAAGCATGCGTTAACGGGATGCTTCAACAGTGCTAGGGATTTCTTTCACGAGACACTGTGCACTCACGTTCGTCGTAACAACTGTCAAAGGGCACTGTATGCCTTCCAACTCCTCTGTTGCGTTTGAGCCACAGGAAGTAAAGGCATTCGTTTGATTAAGCTCCGTGAACGGGCAACGATGATGGCGAAGCGCTGCCCTGTTCGCTCGAAAGCTCTCGTCTGTACGGCCTTCCAACGGCCTCAGGGTACGCAGTTGTAAACAGCCTTACATTCCATGCTGGTGTGCCCCCAATTAGGAACTTGGGCTCTTCTGTGAGACACCCACGTGCGTCCCAAATGAAACCGGGGAGCTCCCCCAGGACGTCTGCGTACGGCAGTCGGTTGCCAGCTCTTTACTTCCAGCCGGAGAAAGAAGAAGAGGACAGCTTTCCCAGGGACAACTCTGGACCCTTGGGACCATCCAGAGTCACCAAAGCCTAAACTTTGCACGGCCTGGGGAACGCTCTTCCTCATGGCCAGCAATCCCCACGTCAAAACCTTTCTCAGCAGAGGCAGGCACTCTCTCCCTCGTACTAGATAGCTCGGCAGAGCCTTCCGAGAAACACGCTGCGTCATTCAGCTTGAACGTGGGACGCGGAGGGGAGAGTACGCTTTCTCCCCGTTTGGAGGCGCCTTGCGCTTGGCTTCAAAGCTGCCTGAACAGCACTAGCGGCCCGACGTCTCTGCACGGCAGGATTGTCGTTGTGGGCCGAGGCTGCGTGTTCTCTCAAAACGAAAACCGTGCTGGCGATCCCTTTCTAGGAACTCCTCCCACGGCACCACATGTTCAGCTCCGGCCGAACGAAAGGTGACCTCAGGCCTCAAGGTAAGTTCCAGTGTTTCACGTCGGGGGAGTTGGGTGTGCAGTGGTTTCCATGAGGCCATACTCCACCACGGAGCGCCTTCACTCTGCGACGCTCCTGGGGGCACACAGGATAGGAGCTCGTTCGCCAAGTTCGCAGGATGACTTCTCTCCGTGCCGGAACGGCGGCTCCTGGCTTCTGAGGAACCTTAGCCTCAACAGGGCCCTGGAGAAAGCTCTTCACATTCATAGCAAGGGCAACGTACTGCTCTCTGGCTTGCCTGGGTTGAGTGCCCCAGTCGTCAAAGAGCCTCGCGAAGGCAGTGCTGCACAGACTCCCTTTGCCAGTCGCACGGCCTCCCTGACTGAAAGAGAACTGCAGTGCCAAAAGGCACCGTGCTGACGACTGGCTCCAGGAGGAGACTCGGGACAGCACTCTCACAGAAGCGAAAGCTAGGCTGTGGGCCCAGCCTGAGGACCAGCACGTTTTCCACACTTAACACAGCTAAGGCATGAGCCAGACGACAGCCTTGGTCCCTGAGGCCTACCTAAGGTACTGCCATACTTACCCAGTAGATCCCACGCAGAGGTCCCTGTGCCCAAAAGGGCCTCCATGGAAGGGCCCCGTTCCTCCCGTGTGTTTCCTTGAGGTAATCGGAAACCACTGAGGATAAGTACGTGAGCTCAGCTTTGAAACTGGGCGACCCTGGGCAAACCTTATTCCCCTCCGTGGTAGACGAGACAGTTGCGGGTCCTAAGCTGCCTGAAGCACACTCCTCGCGCCCACCTTCTCTTTGCTGCCGGAAGGCCTCACATAAGACGTCTGAGTTTACTCGTGACGGAAGCCGTCTGAGTGTACTCGTGTGAGGCCTGCTGCTCTCAGGTCCTTGCTGGGAGCTTCAGCAAGAGCACTCTGGAGCTCGCCGACAAAGGAATTGTGAGCCCCCCCCGGCCTCAAGTAAAAGTCCAGATTTCCCCCGTCAGTAACACCTCGGAGTGCCATAGGAGCGAAGAAGCATGCGTTAACGGGATGCTTCAACAGTGCTAGGGATTTCTTTCACGAGACACTGTGCACTCACGTTCGTCGTAACAACTGTCAAAGGGCACTGTATGCCTTCCAACTCCTCTGTTGCGTTTGAGCCACAGGAAGTAAAGGCATTCGTTTGATTAAGCTCCGTGAACGGGCAACGATGATGGCGAAGCGCTGCCCTGTTCGCTCGAAAGCTCTCGTCTGTACGGCCTTCCAACGGCCTCAGGGTACGCAGTTGTAAACAGCCTTACATTCCATGCTGGTGTGCCCCCAATTAGGAACTTGGGCTCTTCTGTGAGACACCCACGTGCGTCCCAAATGAAACCGGGGAGCTCCCCCAGGACGTCTGCGTACGGCAGTCGGTTGCCAGCTCTTTACTTCCAGCCGGAGAAAGAAGAAGAGGACAGCTTTCCCAGGGACAACTCTGGACCCTTGGGACCATCCAGAGTCACCAAAGCCTAAACTTTGCACGGCCTGGGGAACGCTCTTCCTCATGGCCAGCAATCCCCACGTCAAAACCTTTCTCAGCAGAGGCAGGCACTCTCTCCCTCGTACTAGATAGCTCGGCAGAGCCTTCCGAGAAACACGCTGCGTCATTCAGCTTGAACGTGGGACGCGGAGGGGAGAGTACGCTTTCTCCCCGTTTGGAGGCGCCTTGCGCTTGGCTTCAAAGCTGCCTGAACAGCACTAGCGGCCCGACGTCTCTGCACGGCAGGATTGTCGTTGTGGGCCGAGGCTGCGTGTTCTCTCAAAACGAAAACCGTGCTGGCGATCCCTTTCTAGGAACTCCTCCCACGGCACCACATGTTCAGCTCCGGCCGAACGAAAGGTGACCTCAGGCCTCAAGGTAAGTTCCAGTGTTTCACGTCGGGGGAGTTGGGTGTGCAGTGGTTTCCATGAGGCCATACTCCACCACGGAGCGCCTTCACTCTGCGACGCTCCTGGGGGCACACAGGATAGGAGCTCGTTCGCCAAGTTCGCAGGATGACTTCTCTCCGTGCCGGAACGGCGGCTCCTGGCTTCTGAGGAACCTTAGCCTCAACAGGGCCCTGGAGAAAGCTCTTCACATTCATAGCAAGGGCAACGTACTGCTCTCTGGCTTGCCTGGGTTGAGTGCCCCAGTCGTCAAAGAGCCTCGCGAAGGCAGTGCTGCACAGACTCCCTTTGCCAGTCGCACGGCCTCCCTGACTGAAAGAGAACTGCAGTGCCAAAAGGCACCGTGCTGACGACTGGCTCCAGGAGGAGACTCGGGACAGCACTCTCACAGAAGCGAAAGCTAGGCTGTGGGCCCAGCCTGAGGACCAGCACGTTTTCCACACTTAACACAGCTAAGGCATGAGCCAGACGACAGCCTTGGTCCCTGAGGCCTACCTAAGGTACTGCCATACTTACCCAGTAGATCCCACGCAGAGGTCCCTGTGCCCAAAAGGGCCTCCATGGAAGGGCCCCGTTCCTCCCGTGTGTTTCCTTGAGGTAATCGGAAACCACTGAGGATAAGTACGTGAGCTCAGCTTTGAAACTGGGCGACCCTGGGCAAACCTTATTCCCCTCCGTGGTAGACGAGACAGTTGCGGGTCCTAAGCTGCCTGAAGCACACTCCTCGCGCCCACCTTCTCTTTGCTGCCGGAAGGCCTCACATAAGAGGTCTGAGTTTACTCGTGACGGAAGCCGTCTGAGTGTACTCGTGTGAGGCCTGCTGCTCTCAGGTCCTTGCTGGGAGCTTCAGCAAGAGCACTCTGGAGCTCGCCGACAAAGGAATTGTGAGCCCCCCCCGGCCTCAAGTAAAAGTCCAGATTTCCCCCGTCAGTAACACCTCGGAGTGCCATAGGAGCGAAGAAGCATGCGTTAACGGGCTGCTTCAACAGTGCTAGGGATTTCTTTCACGAGACACTGTGCACTCACGTTCGTCGTAACAACTGTCAAAGGGCACTGTATGCCTTCCAACTCCTCTGTTGCGTTTGAGCCACAGGAAGTAAAGGCATTCGTTTGATTAAGCTCCGTGAACGGGCAACGATGATGGCGAAGCGCTGCCCTGTTCGCTCGAAAGCTCTCGTCTGTACGGCCTTCCAACGGCCTCAGGGTACGCAGTTGTAAACAGCCTTACATTCCATGCTGGTGTGCCCCCAATTAGGAACTTGGGCTCTTCTGTGAGACACCCACGTGCGTCCCAAATGAAACCGGGGAGCTCCCCCAGGACGTCTGCGTACGGCAGTCGGTTGCCAGCTGTTTACTTCCAGCCGGAGAAAGAAGAAGAGGACAGCTTTCCCAGGGACAACTCTGGACCCTTGGGACCATCCAGAGTCACCAAAGCCTAAACTTTGCACGGCCTGGGGAACGCTCTTCCTCATGGCCAGCAATCCCCACGTCAAAACCTTTCTCAGCAGAGGCAGGCACTCTCTCCCTCGTACTAGATAGCTCGGCAGAGCCTTCCGAGAAACACGCTGCGTCATTCAGCTTGAACGTGGGACGCGGAGGGGAGAGTACGCTTTCTCCCCGTTTGGAGGCGCCTTGCGCTTGGCTTCAAAGCTGCCTGAACAGCACTAGCGGCCCGACGTCTCTGCACGGCAGGATTGTCGTTGTGGGCCGAGGCTGCGTGTTCTCTCAAAACGAAAACCGTGCTGGCGATCCCTTTCTAGGAACTCCTCCCACGGCACCACATGTTCAGCTCCGGCCGAACGAAAGGTGACCTCAGGCCTCAAGGTAAGTTCCAGTGTTTCACGTCGGGGGAGTTGGGTGTGCAGTGGTTTCCATGAGGCCATACTCCACCACGGAGCGCCTTCACTCTGCGACGCTCCTGGGGGCACACAGGATAGGAGCTCGTTCGCCAAGTTCGCAGGATGACTTCTCTCCGTGCCGGAACGGCGGCTCCTGGCTTCTGAGGAACCTTAGCCTCAACAGGGCCCTGGAGAAAGCTCTTCACATTCATAGCAAGGGCAACGTACTGCTCTCTGGCTTGCCTGGGTTGAGTGCCCCAGTCGTCAAAGAGCCTCGCGAAGGCAGTGCTGCACAGACTCCCTTTGCCAGTCGCACGGCCTCCCTGACTGAAAGAGAACTGCAGTGCCAAAAGGCACCGTGCTGACGACTGGCTCCAGGAGGAGACTCGGGACAGCACTCTCACAGAAGCGAAAGCTAGGCTGTGGGCCCAGCCTGAGGACCAGCACGTTTTCCACACTTAACACAGCTAAGGCATGAGCCAGACGACAGCCTTGGTCCCTGAGGCCTACCTAAGGTACTGCCATACTTACCCAGTAGATCCCACGCAGAGGTCCCTGTGCCCAAAAGGGCCTCCATGGAAGGGCCCCGTTCCTCCCGTGTGTTTCCTTGAGGTAATCGGAAACCACTGAGGATAAGTACGTGAGCTCAGCTTTGAAACTGGGCGACCCTGGGCAAACCTTATTCCCCTCCGTGGTAGACGAGACAGTTGCGGGTCCTAAGCTGCCTGAAGCACACTCCTCGCGCCCACCTTCTCTTTGCTGCCGGAAGGCCTCACATAAGAGGTCTGAGTTTACTCGTGACGGAAGCCGTCTGAGTGTACTCGTGTGAGGCCTGCTGCTCTCAGGTCCTTGCTGGGAGCTTCAGCAAGAGCACTCTGGAGCTCGCCGACAAAGGAATTGTGAGCCCCCCCCGGCCTCAAGTAAAAGTCCAGATTTCCCCCGTCAGTAACACCTCGGAGTGCCATAGGAGCGAAGAAGCATGCGTTAACGGGCTGCTTCAACAGTGCTAGGGATTTCTTTCACGAGACACTGTGCACTCACGTTCGTCGTAACAACTGTCAAAGGGCACTGTATGCCTTCCAACTCCTCTGTTGCGTTTGAGCCACAGGAAGTAAAGGCATTCGTTTGATTAAGCTCCGTGAACGGGCAACGATGATGGCGAAGCGCTGCCCTGTTCGCTCGAAAGCTCTCGTCTGTACGGCCTTCCAACGGCCTCAGGGTACGCAGTTGTAAACAGCCTTACATTCCATGCTGGTGTGCCCCCAATTAGGAACTTGGGCTCTTCTGTGAGACACCCACGTGCGTCCCAAATGAAACCGGGGAGCTCCCCCAGGACGTCTGCGTACGGCAGTCGGTTGCCAGCTCTTTACTTCCAGCCGGAGAAAGAAGAAGAGGACAGCTTTCCCAGGGACAACTCTGGACCCTTGGGACCATCCAGAGTCACCAAAGCCTAAACTTTGCACGGCCTGGGGAACGCTCTTCCTCATGGCCAGCAATCCCCACGTCAAAACCTTTCTCAGCAGAGGCAGGCACTCTCTCCCTCGTACTAGATAGCTCGGCAGAGCCTTCCGAGAAACACGCTGCGTCATTCAGCTTGAACGTGGGACGCGGAGGGGAGAGTACGCTTTCTCCCCGTTTGGAGGCGCCTTGCGCTTGGCTTCAAAGCTGCCTGAACAGCACTAGCGGCCCGACGTCTCTGCACGGCAGGATTGTCGTTGTGGGCCGAGGCTGCGTGTTCTCTCAAAACGAAAACCGTGCTGGCGATCCCTTTCTAGGAACTCCTCCCACGGCACCACATGTTCAGCTCCGGCCGAACGAAAGGTGACCTCAGGCCTCAAGGTAAGTTCCAGTGTTTCACGTCGGGGGAGTTGGGTGTGCAGTGGTTTCCATGAGGCCATACTCCACCACGGAGCGCCTTCACTCTGCGACGCTCCTGGGGGCACACAGGATAGGAGCTCGTTCGCCAAGTTCGCAGGATGACTTCTCTCCGTGCCGGAACGGCGGCTCCTGGCTTCTGAGGAACCTTAGCCTCAACAGGGCCCTGGAGAAAGCTCTTCACATTCATAGCAAGGGCAACGTACTGCTCTCTGGCTTGCCTGGGTTGAGTGCCCCAGTCGTCAAAGAGCCTCGCGAAGGCAGTGCTGCACAGACTCCCTTTGCCAGTCGCACGGCCTCCCTGACTGAAAGAGAACTGCAGTGCCAAAAGGCACCGTGCTGACGACTGGCTCCAGGAGGAGACTCGGGACAGCACTCTCACAGAAGCGAAAGCTAGGCTGTGGGCCCAGCCTGAGGACCAGCACGTTTTCCACACTTAACACAGCTAAGGCATGAGCCAGACGACAGCCTTGGTCCCTGAGGCCTACCTAAGGTACTGCCATACTTACCCAGTAGATCCCACGCAGAGGTCCCTGTGCCCAAAAGGGCCTCCATGGAAGGGCCCCGTTCCTCCCGTGTGTTTCCTTGAGGTAATCGGAAACCACTGAGGATAAGTACGTGAGCTCAGCTTTGAAACTGGGCGACCCTGGGCAAACCTTATTCCCCTCCGTGGTAGACGAGACAGTTGCGGGTCCTAAGCTGCCTGAAGCACACTCCTCGCGCCCACCTTCTCTTTGCTGCCGGAAGGCCTCACATAAGACGTCTGAGTTTACTCGTGACGGAAGCCGTCTGAGTGTACTCGTGTGAGGCCTGCTGCTCTCAGGTCCTTGCTGGGAGCTTCAGCAAGAGCACTCTGGAGCTCGCCGACAAAGGAATTGTGAGCCCCCCCCGGCCTCAAGTAAAAGTCCAGATTTCCCCCGTCAGTAACACCTCGGAGTGCCATAGGAGCGAAGAAGCATGCGTTAACGGGATGCTTCAACAGTGCTAGGGATTTCTTTCACGAGACACTGTGCACTCACGTTCGTCGTAACAACTGTCAAAGGGCACTGTATGCCTTCCAACTCCTCTGTTGCGTTTGAGCCACAGGAAGTAAAGGCATTCGTTTGATTAAGCTCCGTGAACGGGCAACGATGATGGCGAAGCGCTGCCCTGTTCGCTCGAAAGCTCTCGTCTGTACGGCCTTCCAACGGCCTCAGGGTACGCAGTTGTAAACAGCCTTACATTCCATGCTGGTGTGCCCCCAATTAGGAACTTGGGCTCTTCTGTGAGACACCCACGTGCGTCCCAAATGAAACCGGGGAGCTCCCCCAGGACGTCTGCGTACGGCAGTCGGTTGCCAGCTCTTTACTTCCAGCCGGAGAAAGAAGAAGAGGACAGCTTTCCCAGGGACAACTCTGGACCCTTGGGACCATCCAGAGTCACCAAAGCCTAAACTTTGCACGGCCTGGGGAACGCTCTTCCTCATGGCCAGCAATCCCCACGTCAAAACCTTTCTCAGCAGAGGCAGGCACTCTCTCCCTCGTACTAGATAGCTCGGCAGAGCCTTCCGAGAAACACGCTGCGTCATTCAGCTTGAACGTGGGACGCGGAGGGGAGAGTACGCTTTCTCCCCGTTTGGAGGCGCCTTGCGCTTGGCTTCAAAGCTGCCTGAACAGCACTAGCGGCCCGACGTCTCTGCACGGCAGGATTGTCGTTGTGGGCCGAGGCTGCGTGTTCTCTCAAAACGAAAACCGTGCTGGCGATCCCTTTCTAGGAACTCCTCCCACGGCACCACATGTTCAGCTCCGGCCGAACGAAAGGTGACCTCAGGCCTCAAGGTAAGTTCCAGTGTTTCACGTCGGGGGAGTTGGGTGTGCAGTGGTTTCCATGAGGCCATACTCCACCACGGAGCGCCTTCACTCTGCGACGCTCCTGGGGGCACACAGGATAGGAGCTCGTTCGCCAAGTTCGCAGGATGACTTCTCTCCGTGCCGGAACGGCGGCTCCTGGCTTCTGAGGAACCTTAGCCTCAACAGGGCCCTGGAGAAAGCTCTTCACATTCATAGCAAGGGCAACGTACTGCTCTCTGGCTTGCCTGGGTTGAGTGCCCCAGTCGTCAAAGAGCCTCGCGAAGGCAGTGCTGCACAGACTCCCTTTGCCAGTCGCACGGCCTCCCTGACTGAAAGAGAACTGCAGTGCCAAAAGGCACCGTGCTGACGACTGGCTCCAGGAGGAGACTCGGGACAGCACTCTCACAGAAGCGAAAGCTAGGCTGTGGGCCCAGCCTGAGGACCAGCACGTTTTCCACACTTAACACAGCTAAGGCATGAGCCAGACGACAGCCTTGGTCCCTGAGGCCTACCTAAGGTACTGCCATACTTACCCAGTAGATCCCACGCAGAGGTCCCTGTGCCCAAAAGGGCCTCCATGGAAGGGCCCCGTTCCTCCCGTGTGTTTCCTTGAGGTAATCGGAAACCACTGAGGATAAGTACGTGAGCTCAGCTTTGAAACTGGGCGACCCTGGGCAAACCTTATTCCCCTCCGTGGTAGACGAGACAGTTGCGGGTCCTAAGCTGCCTGAAGCACACTCCTCGCGCCCACCTTCTCTTTGCTGCCGGAAGGCCTCACATAAGAGGTCTGAGTTTACTCGTGACGGAAGCCGTCTGAGTGTACTCGTGTGAGGCCTGCTGCTCTCAGGTCCTTGCTGGGAGCTTCAGCAAGAGCACTCTGGAGCTCGCCGACAAAGGAATTGTGAGCCCCCCCCGGCCTCAAGTAAAAGTCCAGATTTCCCCCGTCAGTAACACCTCGGAGTGCCATAGGAGCGAAGAAGCATGCGTTAACGGGATGCTTCAACAGTGCTAGGGATTTCTTTCACGAGACACTGTGCACTCACGTTCGTCGTAACAACTGTCAAAGGGCACTGTATGCCTTCCAACTCCTCTGTTGCGTTTGAGCCACAGGAAGTAAAGGCATTCGTTTGATTAAGCTCCGTGAACGGGCAACGATGATGGCGAAGCGCTGCCCTGTTCGCTCGAAAGCTCTCGTCTGTACGGCCTTCCAACGGCCTCAGGGTACGCAGTTGTAAACAGCCTTACATTCCATGCTGGTGTGCCCCCAATTAGGAACTTGGGCTCTTCTGTGAGACACCCACGTGCGTCCCAAATGAAACCGGGGAGCTCCCCCAGGACGTCTGCGTACGGCAGTCGGTTGCCAGCTCTTTACTTCCAGCCGGAGAAAGAAGAAGAGGACAGCTTTCCCAGGGACAACTCTGGACCCTTGGGACCATCCAGAGTCACCAAAGCCTAAACTTTGCACGGCCTGGGGAACGCTCTTCCTCATGGCCAGCAATCCCCACGTCAAAACCTTTCTCAGCAGAGGCAGGCACTCTCTCCCTCGTACTAGATAGCTCGGCAGAGCCTTCCGAGAAACACGCTGCGTCATTCAGCTTGAACGTGGGACGCGGAGGGGAGAGTACGCTTTCTCCCCGTTTGGAGGCGCCTTGCGCTTGGCTTCAAAGCTGCCTGAACAGCACTAGCGGCCCGACGTCTCTGCACGGCAGGATTGTCGTTGTGGGCCGAGGCTGCGTGTTCTCTCAAAACGAAAACCGTGCTGGCGATCCCTTTCTAGGAACTCCTCCCACGGCACCACATGTTCAGCTCCGGCCGAACGAAAGGTGACCTCAGGCCTCAAGGTAAGTTCCAGTGTTTCACGTCGGGGGAGTTGGGTGTGCAGTGGTTTCCATGAGGCCATACTCCACCACGGAGCGCCTTCACTCTGCGACGCTCCTGGGGGCACACAGGATAGGAGCTCGTTCGCCAAGTTCGCAGGATGACTTCTCTCCGTGCCGGAACGGCGGCTCCTGGCTTCTGAGGAACCTTAGCCTCAACAGGGCCCTGGAGAAAGCTCTTCACATTCATAGCAAGGGCAACGTACTGCTCTCTGGCTTGCCTGGGTTGAGTGCCCCAGTCGTCAAAGAGCCTCGCGAAGGCAGTGCTGCACAGACTCCCTTTGCCAGTCGCACGGCCTCCCTGACTGAAAGAGAACTGCAGTGCCAAAAGGCACCGTGCTGACGACTGGCTCCAGGAGAAGACTCGGGACAGCACTCTCACAGAAGCGAAAGCTAGGCTGTGGGCCCAGCCTGAGGACCAGCACGTTTTCCACACTTAACACAGCTAAGGCATGAGCCAGACGACAGCCTTGGTCCCTGAGGCCTACCTAAGGTACTGCCATACTTACCCAGTAGATCCCACGCAGAGGTCCCTGTGCCCAAAAGGGCCTCCATGGAAGGGCCCCGTTCCTCCCGTGTGTTTCCTTGAGGTAATCGGAAACCACTGAGGATAACTACGTGAGCTCAGCTTTGAAACTGGGCGACCCTGGGCAAACCTTATTCCCCTCCGTGGTAGACGAGACAGTTGCGGGTCCTAAGCTGCCTGAAGCACACTCCTCGCGCCCACCTTCTCTTTGCTGCCGGAAGGCCTCACATAAGACGTCTGAGTTTACTCGTGACGGAAGCCGTCTGAGTGTACTCGTGTGAGGCCTGCTGCTCTCAGGTCCTTGCTGGGAGCTTCAGCAAGAGCACTCTGGAGCTCGCCGACAAAGGAATTGTGAGCCCCCCCCGGCCTCAAGTAAAAGTCCAGATTTCCCCCGTCAGTAACACCTCGGAGTGCCATAGGAGCGAAGAAGCATGCGTTAACGGGATGCTTCAACAGTGCTAGGGATTTCTTTCACGAGACACTGTGCACTCACGTTCGTCGTAACAACTGTCAAAGGGCACTGTATGCCTTCCAACTCCTCTGTTGCGTTTGAGCCACAGGAAGTAAAGGCATTCGTTTGATTAAGCTCCGTGAACGGGCAACGATGATGGCGAAGCGCTGCCCTGTTCGCTCGAAAGCTCTCGTCTGTACGGCCTTCCAACGGCCTCAGGGTACGCAGTTGTAAACAGCCTTACATTCCATGCTGGTGTGCCCCCAATTAGGAACTTGGGCTCTTCTGTGAGACACCCACGTGCGTCCCAAATGAAACCGGGGAGCTCCCCCAGGACGTCTGCGTACGGCAGTCGGTTGCCAGCTCTTTACTTCCAGCCGGAGAAAGAAGAAGAGGACAGCTTTCCCAGGGACAACTCTGGACCCTTGGGACCATCCAGAGTCACCAAAGCCTAAACTTTGCACGGCCTGGGGAACGCTCTTCCTCATGGCCAGCAATCCCCACGTCAAAACCTTTCTCAGCAGAGGCAGGCACTCTCTCCCTCGTACTAGATAGCTCGGCAGAGCCTTCCGAGAAACACGCTGCGTCATTCAGCTTGAACGTGGGACGCGGAGGGGAGAGTACGCTTTCTCCCCGTTTGGAGGCGCCTTGCGCTTGGCTTCAAAGCTGCCTGAACAGCACTAGCGGCCCGACGTCTCTGCACGGCAGGATTGTCGTTGTGGGCCGAGGCTGCGTGTTCTCTCAAAACGAAAACCGTGCTGGCGATCCCTTTCTAGGAACCCCTCCCACGGCACCACATGTTCAGCTCCGGCCGAACGAAAGGTGACCTCAGGCCTCAAGGTAAGTTCCAGTGTTTCACGTCGGGGGAGTTGGGTGTGCAGTGGTTTCCATGAGGCCATACTCCACCACGGAGCGCCTTCACTCTGCGACGCTCCTGGGGGCACACAGGATAGGAGCTCGTTCGCCAAGTTCGCAGGATGACTTCTCTCCGTGCCGGAACGGCGGCTCCTGGCTTCTGAGGAACCTTAGCCTCAACAGGGCCCTGGAGAAAGCTCTTCACATTCATAGCAAGGGCAACGTACTGCTCTCTGGCTTGCCTGGGTTGAGTGCCCCAGTCGTCAAAGAGCCTCGCGAAGGCAGTGCTGCACAGACTCCCTTTGCCAGTCGCACGGCCTCCCTGACTGAAAGAGAACTGCAGTGCCAAAAGGCACCGTGCTGACGACTGGCTCCAGGAGGAGACTCGGGACAGCACTCTCACAGAAGCGAAAGCTAGGCTGTGGGCCCAGCCTGAGGACCAGCACGTTTTCCACACTTAACACAGCTAAGGCATGAGCCAGACGACAGCCTTGGTCCCTGAGGCCTACCTAAGGTACTGCCATACTTACCCAGTAGATCCCACGCAGAGGTCCCTGTGCCCAAAAGGGCCTCCATGGAAGGGCCCCGTTCCTCCCGTGTGTTTCCTTGAGGTAATCGGAAACCACTGAGGATAAGTACGTGAGCTCAGCTTTGAAACTGGGCGACCCTGGGCAAACCTTATTCCCCTCCGTGGTAGACGAGACAGTTGCGGGTCCTAAGCTGCCTGAAGCACACTCCTCGCGCCCACCTTCTCTTTGCTGCCGGAAGGCCTCACATAAGACGTCTGAGTTTACTCGTGACGGAAGCCGTCTGAGTGTACTCGTGTGAGGCCTGCTGCTCTCAGGTCCTTGCTGGGAGCTTCAGCAAGAGCACTCTGGAGCTCGCCGACAAAGGAATTGTGAGCCCCCCCCGGCCTCAAGTAAAAGTCCAGATTTCCCCCGTCAGTAACACCTCGGAGTGCCATAGGAGCGAAGAAGCATGCGTTAACGGGATGCTTCAACAGTGCTAGGGATTTCTTTCACGAGACACTGTGCACTCACGTTCGTCGTAACAACTGTCAAAGGGCACTGTATGCCTTCCAACTCCTCTGTTGCGTTTGAGCCACAGGAAGTAAAGGCATTCGTTTGATTAAGCTCCGTGAACGGGCAACGATGATGGCGAAGCGCTGCCCTGTTCGCTCGAAAGCTCTCGTCTGTACGGCCTTCCAACGGCCTCAGGGTACGCAGTTGTAAACAGCCTTACATTCCATGCTGGTGTGCCCCCAATTAGGAACTTGGGCTCTTCTGTGAGACACCCACGTGCGTCCCAAATGAAACCGGGGAGCTCCCCCAGGACGTCTGCGTACGGCAGTCGGTTGCCAGCTCTTTACTTCCAGCCGGAGAAAGAAGAAGAGGACAGCTTTCCCAGGGACAACTCTGGACCCTTGGGACCATCCAGAGTCACCAAAGCCTAAACTTTGCACGGCCTGGGGAACGCTCTTCCTCATGGCCAGCAATCCCCACGTCAAAACCTTTCTCAGCAGAGGCAGGCACTCTCTCCCTCGTACTAGATAGCTCGGCAGAGCCTTCCGAGAAACACGCTGCGTCATTCAGCTTGAACGTGGGACGCGGAGGGGAGAGTACGCTTTCTCCCCGTTTGGAGGCGCCTTGCGCTTGGCTTCAAAGCTGCCTGAACAGCACTAGCGGCCCGACGTCTCTGCACGGCAGGATTGTCGTTGTGGGCCGAGGCTGCGTGTTCTCTCAAAACGAAAACCGTGCTGGCGATCCCTTTCTAGGAACTCCTCCCACGGCACCACATGTTCAGCTCCGGCCGAACGAAAGGTGACCTCAGGCCTCAAGGTAAGTTCCAGTGTTTCACGTCGGGGGAGTTGGGTGTGCAGTGGTTTCCATGAGGCCATACTCCACCACGGAGCGCCTTCACTCTGCGACGCTCCTGGGGGCACACAGGATAGGAGCTCGTTCGCCAAGTTCGCAGGATGACTTCTCTCCGTGCCGGAACGGCGGCTCCTGGCTTCTGAGGAACCTTAGCCTCAACAGGGCCCTGGAGAAAGCTCTTCACATTCATAGCAAGGGCAACGTACTGCTCTCTGGCTTGCCTGGGTTGAGTGCCCCAGTCGTCAAAGAGCCTCGCGAAGGCAGTGCTGCACAGACTCCCTTTGCCAGTCGCACGGCCTCCCTGACTGAAAGAGAACTGCAGTGCCAAAAGGCACCGTGCTGACGACTGGCTCCAGGAGGAGACTCGGGACAGCACTCTCACAGAAGCGAAAGCTAGGCTGTGGGCCCAGCCTGAGGACCAGCACGTTTTCCACACTTAACACAGCTAAGGCATGAGCCAGACGACAGCCTTGGTCCCTGAGGCCTACCTAAGGTACTGCCATACTTACCCAGTAGATCCCACGCAGAGGTCCCTGTGCCCAAAAGGGCCTCCATGGAAGGGCCCCGTTCCTCCCGTGTGTTTCCTTGAGGTAATCGGAAACCACTGAGGATAAGTACGTGAGCTCAGCTTTGAAACTGGGCGACCCTGGGCAAACCTTATTCCCCTCCGTGGTAGACGAGACAGTTGCGGGTCCTAAGCTGCCTGAAGCACACTCCTCGCGCCCACCTTCTCTTTGCTGCCGGAAGGCCTCACATAAGAGGTCTGAGTTTACTCGTGACGGAAGCCGTCTGAGTGTACTCGTGTGAGGCCTGCTGCTCTCAGGTCCTTGCTGGGAGCTTCAGCAAGAGCACTCTGGAGCTCGCCGACAAAGGAATTGTGAGCCCCCCCCGGCCTCAAGTAAAAGTCCAGATTTCCCCCGTCAGTAACACCTCGGAGTGCCATAGGAGCGAAGAAGCATGCGTTAACGGGATGCTTCAACAGTGCTAGGGATTTCTTTCACGAGACACTGTGCACTCACGTTCGTCGTAACAACTGTCAAAGGGCACTGTATGCCTTCCAACTCCTCTGTTGCGTTTGAGCCACAGGAAGTAAAGGCATTCGTTTGATTAAGCTCCGTGAACGGGCAACGATGATGGCGAAGCGCTGCCCTGTTCGCTCGAAAGCTCTCGTCTGTACGGCCTTCCAACGGCCTCAGGGTACGCAGTTGTAAACAGCCTTACATTCCATGCTGGTGTGCCCCCAATTAGGAACTTGGGCTCTTCTGTGAGACACCCACGTGCGTCCCAAATGAAACCGGGGAGCTCCCCCAGGACGTCTGCGTACGGCAGTCGGTTGCCAGCTCTTTACTTCCAGCCGGAGAAAGAAGAAGAGGACAGCTTTCCCAGGGACAACTCTGGACCCTTGGGACCATCCAGAGTCACCAAAGCCTAAACTTTGCACGGCCTGGGGAACGCTCTTCCTCATGGCCAGCAATCCCCACGTCAAAACCTTTCTCAACAGAGGCAGGCACTCTCTCCCTCGTACTAGATAGCTCGGCAGAGCCTTCCGAGAAACACGCTGCGTCATTCAGCTTGAACGTGGGACGCGGAGGGGAGAGTACGCTTTCTCCCCGTTTGGAGGCGCCTTGCGCTTGGCTTCAAAGCTGCCTGAACAGCACTAGCGGCCCGACGTCTCTGCACGGCAGGATTGTCGTTGTGGGCCGAGGCTGCGTGTTCTCTCAAAACGAAAACCGTGCTGGCGATCCCTTTCTAGGAACTCCTCCCACGGCACCACATGTTCAGCTCCGGCCGAACGAAAGGTGACCTCAGGCCTCAAGGTAAGTTCCAGTGTTTCACGTCGGGGGAGTTGGGTGTGCAGTGGTTTCCATGAGGCCATACTCCACCACGGAGCGCCTTCACTCTGCGACGCTCCTGGGGGCACACAGGATAGGAGCTCGTTCGCCAAGTTCGCAGGATGACTTCTCTCCGTGCCGGAACGGCGGCTCCTGGCTTCTGAGGAACCTTAGCCTCAACAGGGCCCTGGAGAAAGCTCTTCACATTCATAGCAAGGGCAACGTACTGCTCTCTGGCTTGCCTGGGTTGAGTGCCCCAGTCGTCAAAGAGCCTCGCGAAGGCAGTGCTGCACAGACTCCCTTTGCCAGTCGCACGGCCTCCCTGACTGAAAGAGAACTGCAGTGCCAAAAGGCACCGTGCTGACGACTGGCTCCAGGAGGAGACTCGGGACAGCACTCTCACAGAAGCGAAAGCTAGGCTGTGGGCCCAGCCTGAGGACCAGCACGTTTTCCACACTTAACACAGCTAAGGCATGAGCCAGACGACAGCCTTGGTCCCTGAGGCCTACCTAAGGTACTGCCATACTTACCCAGTAGATCCCACGCAGAGGTCCCTGTGCCCAAAAGGGCCTCCATGGAAGGGCCCCGTTCCTCCCGTGTGTTTCCTTGAGGTAATCGGAAACCACTGAGGATAAGTACGTGAGCTCAGCTTTGAAACTGGGCGACCCTGGGCAAACCTTATTCCCCTCCGTGGTAGACGAGACAGTTGCGGGTCCTAAGCTGCCTGAAGCACACTCCTCGCGCCCACCTTCTCTTTGCTGCCGGAAGGCCTCACATAAGAGGTCTGAGTTTACTCGTGACGGAAGCCGTCTGAGTGTACTCGTGTGAGGCCTGCTGCTCTCAGGTCCTTGCTGGGAGCTTCAGCAAGAGCACTCTGGAGCTCGCCGACAAAGGAATTGTGAGCCCCCCCCGGCCTCAAGTAAAAGTCCAGATTTCCCCCGTCAGTAACACCTCGGAGTGCCATAGGAGCGAAGAAGCATGCGTTAACGGGATGCTTCAACAGTGCTAGGGATTTCTTTCACGAGACACTGTGCACTCACGTTCGTCGTAACAACTGTCAAAGGGCACTGTATGCCTTCCAACTCCTCTGTTGCGTTTGAGCCACAGGAAGTAAAGGCATTCGTTTGATTAAGCTCCGTGAACGGGCAACGATGATGGCGAAGCGCTGCCCTGTTCGCTCGAAAGCTCTCGTCTGTACGGCCTTCCAACGGCCTCAGGGTACGCAGTTGTAAACAGCCTTACATTCCATGCTGGTGTGCCCCCAATTAGGAACTTGGGCTCTTCTGTGAGACACCCACGTGCGTCCCAAATGAAACCGGGGAGCTCCCCCAGGACGTCTGCGTACGGCAGTCGGTTGCCAGCTCTTTACTTCCAGCCGGAGAAAGAAGAAGAGGACAGCTTTCCCAGGGACAACTCTGGACCCTTGGGACCATCCAGAGTCACCAAAGCCTAAACTTTGCACGGCCTGGGGAACGCTCTTCCTCATGGCCAGCAATCCCCACGTCAAAACCTTTCTCAGCAGAGGCAGGCACTCTCTCCCTCGTACTAGATAGCTCGGCAGAGCCTTCCGAGAAACACGCTGCGTCATTCAGCTTGAACGTGGGACGCGGAGGGGAGAGTACGCTTTCTCCCCGTTTGGAGGCGCCTTGCGCTTGGCTTCAAAGCTGCCTGAACAGCACTAGCGGCCCGACGTCTCTGCACGGCAGGATTGTCGTTGTGGGCCGAGGCTGCGTGTTCTCTCAAAACGAAAACCGTGCTGGCGATCCCTTTCTAGGAACTCCTCCCACGGCACCACATGTTCAGCTCCGGCCGAACGAAAGGTGACCTCAGGCCTCAAGGTAAGTTCCAGTGTTTCACGTCGGGGGAGTTGGGTGTGCAGTGGTTTCCATGAGGCCATACTCCACCACGGAGCGCCTTCACTCTGCGACGCTCCTGGGGGCACACAGGATAGGAGCTCGTTCGCCAAGTTCGCAGGATGACTTCTCTCCGTGCCGGAACGGCGGCTCCTGGCTTCTGAGGAACCTTAGCCTCAACAGGGCCCTGGAGAAAGCTCTTCACATTCATAGCAAGGGCAACGTACTGCTCTCTGGCTTGCCTGGGTTGAGTGCCCCAGTCGTCAAAGAGCCTCGCGAAGGCAGTGCTGCACAGACTCCCTTTGCCAGTCGCACGGCCTCCCTGACTGAAAGAGAACTGCAGTGCCAAAAGGCACCGTGCTGACGACTGGCTCCAGGAGGAGACTCGGGACAGCACTCTCACAGAAGCGAAAGCTAGGCTGTGGGCCCAGCCTGAGGACCAGCACGTTTTCCACACTTAACACAGCTAAGGCATGAGCCAGACGACAGCCTTGGTCCCTGAGGCCTACCTAAGGTACTGCCATACTTACCCAGTAGATCCCACGCAGAGGTCCCTGTGCCCAAAAGGGCCTCCATGGAAGGGCCCCGTTCCTCCCGTGTGTTTCCTTGAGGTAATCGGAAACCACTGAGGATAAGTACGTGAGCTCAGCTTTGAAACTGGGCGACCCTGGGCAAACCTTATTCCCCTCCGTGGTAGACGAGACAGTTGCGGGTCCTAAGCTGCCTGAAGCACACTCCTCGCGCCCACCTTCTCTTTGCTGCCGGAAGGCCTCACATAAGAGGTCTGAGTTTACTCGTGACGGAAGCCGTCTGAGTGTACTCGTGTGAGGCCTGCTGCTCTCAGGTCCTTGCTGGGAGCTTCAGCAAGAGCACTCTGGAGCTCGCCGACAAAGGAATTGTGAGCCCCCCCCCCGGCCTCAAGTAAAAGTCCAGATTTCCCCCGTCAGTAACACCTCGGAGTGCCATAGGAGCGAAGAAGCATGCGTTAACGGGATGCTTCAACAGTGCTAGGGATTTCTTTCACGAGACACTGTGCACTCACGTTCGTCGTAACAACTGTCAAAGGGCACTGTATGCCTTCCAACTCCTCTGTTGCGTTTGAGCCACAGGAAGTAAAGGCATTCGTTTGATTAAGCTCCGTGAACGGGCAACGATGATGGCGAAGCGCTGCCCTGTTCGCTCGAAAGCTCTCGTCTGTACGGCCTTCCAACGGCCTCAGGGTACGCAGTTGTAAACAGCCTTACATTCCATGCTGGTGTGCCCCCAATTAGGAACTTGGGCTCTTCTGTGAGACACCCACGTGCGTCCCAAATGAAACCGGGGAGCTCCCCCAGGACGTCTGCGTACGGCAGTCGGTTGCCAGCTCTTTACTTCCAGCCGGAGAAAGAAGAAGAGGACAGCTTTCCCAGGGACAACTCTGGACCCTTGGGACCATCCAGAGTCACCAAAGCCTAAACTTTGCACGGCCTGGGGAACGCTCTTCCTCATGGCCAGCAATCCCCACGTCAAAACCTTTCTCAGCAGAGGCAGGCACTCTCTCCCTCGTACTAGATAGCTCGGCAGAGCCTTCCGAGAAACACGCTGCGTCATTCAGCTTGAACGTGGGACGCGGAGGGGAGAGTACGCTTTCTCCCCGTTTGGAGGCGCCTTGCGCTTGGCTTCAAAGCTGCCTGAACAGCACTAGCGGCCCGACGTCTCTGCACGGCAGGATTGTCGTTGTGGGCCGAGGCTGCGTGTTCTCTCAAAACGAAAACCGTGCTGGCGATCCCTTTCTAGGAACTCCTCCCACGGCACCACATGTTCAGCTCCGGCCGAACGAAAGGTGACCTCAGGCCTCAAGGTAAGTTCCAGTGTTTCACGTCGGGGGAGTTGGGTGTGCAGTGGTTTCCATGAGGCCATACTCCACCACGGAGCGCCTTCACTCTGCGACGCTCCTGGGGGCACACAGGATAGGAGCTCGTTCGCCAAGTTCGCAGGATGACTTCTCTCCGTGCCGGAACGGCGGCTCCTGGCTTCTGAGGAACCTTAGCCTCAACAGGGCCCTGGAGAAAGCTCTTCACATTCATAGCAAGGGCAACGTACTGCTCTCTGGCTTGCCTGGGTTGAGTGCCCCAGTCGTCAAAGAGCCTCGCGAAGGCAGTGCTGCACAGACTCCCTTTGCCAGTCGCACGGCCTCCCTGACTGAAAGAGAACTGCAGTGCCAAAAGGCACCGTGCTGACGACTGGCTCCAGGAGGAGACTCGGGACAGCACTCTCACAGAAGCGAAAGCTAGGCTGTGGGCCCAGCCTGAGGACCAGCACGTTTTCCACACTTAACACAGCTAAGGCATGAGCCAGACGACAGCCTTGGTCCCTGAGGCCTACCTAAGGTACTGCCATACTTACCCAGTAGATCCCACGCAGAGGTCCCTGTGCCCAAAAGGGCCTCCATGGAAGGGCCCCGTTCCTCCCGTGTGTTTCCTTGAGGTAATCGGAAACCACTGAGGATAACTACGTGAGCTCAGCTTTGAAACTGGGCGACCCTGGGCAAACCTTATTCCCCTCCGTGGTAGACGAGACAGTTGCGGGTCCTAAGCTGCCTGAAGCACACTCCTCGCGCCCACCTTCTCTTTGCTGCCGGAAGGCCTCACATAAGACGTCTGAGTTTACTCGTGACGGAAGCCGTCTGAGTGTACTCGTGTGAGGCCTGCTGCTCTCAGGTCCTTGCTGGGAGCTTCAGCAAGAGCACTCTGGAGCTCGCCGACAAAGGAATTGTGAGCCCCCCCCCCGGCCTCAAGTAAAAGTCCAGATTTCCCCCGTCAGTAACACCTCGGAGTGCCATAGGAGCGAAGAAGCATGCGTTAACGGGATGCTTCAACAGTGCTAGGGATTTCTTTCACGAGACACTGTGCACTCACGTTCGTCGTAACAACTGTCAAAGGGCACTGTATGCCTTCCAACTCCTCTGTTGCGTTTGAGCCACAGGAAGTAAAGGCATTCGTTTGATTAAGCTCCGTGAACGGGCAACGATGATGGCGAAGCGCTGCCCTGTTCGCTCGAAAGCTCTCGTCTGTACGGCCTTCCAACGGCCTCAGGGTACGCAGTTGTAAACAGCCTTACATTCCATGCTGTTGTGCCCCCAATTAGGAACTTGGGCTCTTCTGTGAGACACCCACGTGCGTCCCAAATGAAACCGGGGAGCTCCCCCAGGACGTCTGCGTACGGCAGTCGGTTGCCAGCTCTTTACTTCCAGCCGGAGAAAGAAGAAGAGGACAGCTTTCCCAGGGACAACTCTGGACCCTTGGGACCATCCAGAGTCACCAAAGCCTAAACTTTGCACGGCCTGGGGAACGCTCTTCCTCATGGCCAGCAATCCCCACGTCAAAACCTTTCTCAGCAGAGGCAGGCACTCTCTCCCTCGTACTAGATAGCTCGGCAGAGCCTTCCGAGAAACACGCTGCGTCATTCAGCTTGAACGTGGGACGCGGAGGGGAGAGTACGCTTTCTCCCCGTTTGGAGGCGCCTTGCGCTTGGCTTCAAAGCTGCCTGAACAGCACTAGCGGCCCGACGTCTCTGCACGGCAGGATTGTCGTTGTGGGCCGAGGCTGCGTGTTCTCTCAAAACGAAAACCGTGCTGGCGATCCCTTTCTAGGAACTCCTCCCACGGCACCACATGTTCAGCTCCGGCCGAACGAAAGGTGACCTCAGGCCTCAAGGTAAGTTCCAGTGTTTCACGTCGGGGGAGTTGGGTGTGCAGTGGTTTCCATGAGGCCATACTCCACCACGGAGCGCCTTCACTCTGCGACGCTCCTGGGGGCACACAGGATAGGAGCTCGTTCGCCAAGTTCGCAGGATGACTTCTCTCCGTGCCGGAACGGCGGCTCCTGGCTTCTGAGGAACCTTAGCCTCAACAGGGCCCTGGAGAAAGCTCTTCACATTCATAGCAAGGGCAACGTACTGCTCTCTGGCTTGCCTGGGTTGAGTGCCCCAGTCGTCAAAGAGCCTCGCGAAGGCAGTGCTGCACAGACTCCCTTTGCCAGTCGCACGGCCTCCCTGACTGAAAGAGAACTGCAGTGCCAAAAGGCACCGTGCTGACGACTGGCTCCAGGAGGAGACTCGGGACAGCACTCTCACAGAAGCGAAAGCTAGGCTGTGGGCCCAGCCTGAGGACCAGCACGTTTTCCACACTTAACACAGCTAAGGCATGAGCCAGACGACAGCCTTGGTCCCTGAGGCCTACCTAAGGTACTGCCATACTTACCCAGTAGATCCCACGCAGAGGTCCCTGTGCCCAAAAGGGCCTCCATGGAAGGGCCCCGTTCCTCCCGTGTGTTTCCTTGAGGTAATCGGAAACCACTGAGGATAAGTACGTGAGCTCAGCTTTGAAACTGGGCGACCCTGGGCAAACCTTATTCCCCTCCGTGGTAGACGAGACAGTTGCGGGTCCTAAGCTGCCTGAAGCACACTCCTCGCGCCCACCTTCTCTTTGCTGCCGGAAGGCCTCACATAAGAGGTCTGAGTTTACTCGTGACGGAAGCCGTCTGAGTGTACTCGTGTGAGGCCTGCTGCTCTCAGGTCCTTGCTGGGAGCTTCAGCAAGAGCACTCTGGAGCTCGCCGACAAAGGAATTGTGAGCCCCCCCCGGCCTCAAGTAAAAGTCCAGATTTCCCCCGTCAGTAACACCTCGGAGTGCCATAGGAGCGAAGAAGCATGCGTTAACGGGATGCTTCAACAGTGCTAGGGATTTCTTTCACGAGACACTGTGCACTCACGTTCGTCGTAACAACTGTCAAAGGGCACTGTATGCCTTCCAACTCCTCTGTTGCGTTTGAGCCACAGGAAGTAAAGGCATTCGTTTGATTAAGCTCCGTGAACGGGCAACGATGATGGCGAAGCGCTGCCCTGTTCGCTCGAAAGCTCTCGTCTGTACGGCCTTCCAACGGCCTCAGGGTACGCAGTTGTAAACAGCCTTACATTCCATGCTGGTGTGCCCCCAATTAGGAACTTGGGCTCTTCTGTGAGACACCCACGTGCGTCCCAAATGAAACCGGGGAGCTCCCCCAGGACGTCTGCGTACGGCAGTCGGTTGCCAGCTCTTTACTTCCAGCCGGAGAAAGAAGAAGAGGACAGCTTTCCCAGGGACAACTCTGGACCCTTGGGACCATCCAGAGTCACCAAAGCCTAAACTTTGCACGGCCTGGGGAACGCTCTTCCTCATGGCCAGCAATCCCCACGTCAAAACCTTTCTCAGCAGAGGCAGGCACTCTCTCCCTCGTACTAGATAGCTCGGCAGAGCCTTCCGAGAAACACGCTGCGTCATTCAGCTTGAACGTGGGACGCGGAGGGGAGAGTACGCTTTCTCCCCGTTTGGAGGCGCCTTGCGCTTGGCTTCAAAGCTGCCTGAACAGCACTAGCGGCCCGACGTCTCTGCACGGCAGGATTGTCGTTGTGGGCCGAGGCTGCGTGTTCTCTCAAAATGAAAACCGTGCTGGCGATCCCTTTCTAGGAACTCCTCCCACGGCACCACATGTTCAGCTCCGGCCGAACGAAAGGTGACCTCAGGCCTCAAGGTAAGTTCCAGTGTTTCACGTCGGGGGAGTTGGGTGTGCAGTGGTTTCCATGAGGCCATACTCCACCACGGAGCGCCTTCACTCTGCGACGCTCCTGGGGGCACACAGGATAGGAGCTCGTTCACCAAGTTCGCAGGATGACTTCTCTCCGTGCCGGAACGGCGGCTCCTGGCTTCTGAGGAACCTTAGCCTCAACAGGGCCCTGGAGAAAGCTCTTCACATTCATAGCAAGGGCAACGTACTGCTCCCTGGCTTGCCTGGGTTGAGTGCCCCAGTCGTCAAAGAGCCTCGCGAAGGCAGTGCTGCACAGACTCCCTTTGCCAGTCGCACGGCCTCCCTGACTGAAAGAGAACTGCAGTGCCAAAAGGCACCGTGCTGACGACTGGCTCCAGGAGGAGACTCGGGACAGCACTCTCACAGAAGCGAAAGCTAGGCTGTGGGCCCAGCCTGAGGACCAGCACGTTTTCCACACTTAACACAGCTAAGGCATGAGCCAGACGACAGCCTTGGTCCCTGAGGCCTACCTAAGGTACTGCCATACTTACCCAGTAGATCCCACGCAGAGGTCCCTGTGCCCAAAAGGGCCTCCATGGAAGGGCCCCGTTCCTCCCGTGTGTTTCCTTGAGGTAATCGGAAACCACTGAGGATAAGTACGTGAGCTCAGCTTTGAAACTGGGCGACCCTGGGCAAACCTTATTCCCCTCCGTGGTAGACGAGACAGTTGCGGGTCCTAAGCTGCCTGAAGCACACTCCTCGCGCCCACCTTCTCTTTGCTGCCGGAAGGCCTCACATAAGACGTCTGAGTTTACTCGTGACGGAAGCCGTCTGAGTGTACTCGTGTGAGGCCTGCTGCTCTCAGGTCCTTGCTGGGAGCTTCAGCAAGAGCACTCTGGAGCTCGCCGACAAAGGAATTGTGAGCCCCCCCCGGCCTCAAGTAAAAGTCCAGATTTCCCCCGTCAGTAACACCTCGGAGTGCCATAGGAGCGAAGAAGCATGCGTTAACGGGATGCTTCAACAGTGCTAGGGATTTCTTTCACGAGACACTGTGCACTCACGTTCGTCGTAACAACTGTCAAAGGGCACTGTATGCCTTCCAACTCCTCTGTTGCGTTTGAGCCACAGGAAGTAAAGGCATTCGTTTGATTAAGCTCCGTGAACGGGCAACGATGATGGCGAAGCGCTGCCCTGTTCGCTCGAAAGCTCTCGTCTGTACGGCCTTCCAACGGCCTCAGGGTACGCAGTTGTAAACAGCCTTACATTCCATGCTGGTGTGCCCCCAATTAGGAACTTGGGCTCTTCTGTGAGACACCCACGTGCGTCCCAAATGAAACCGGGGAGCTCCCCCAGGACGTCTGCGTACGGCAGTCGGTTGCCAGCTCTTTACTTCCAGCCGGAGAAAGAAGAAGAGGACAGCTTTCCCAGGGACAACTCTGGACCCTTGGGACCATCCAGAGTCACCAAAGCCTAAACTTTGCACGGCCTGGGGAACGCTCTTCCTCATGGCCAGCAATCCCCACGTCAAAACCTTTCTCAGCAGAGGCAGGCACTCTCTCCCTCGTACTAGATAGCTCGGCAGAGCCTTCCGAGAAACACGCTGCGTCATTCAGCTTGAACGTGGGACGCGGAGGGGAGAGTACGCTTTCTCCCCGTTTGGAGGCGCCTTGCGCTTGGCTTCAAAGCTGCCTGAACAGCACTAGCGGCCCGACGTCTCTGCACGGCAGGATTGTCGTTGTGGGCCGAGGCTGCGTGTTCTCTCAAAACGAAAACCGTGCTGGCGATCCCTTTCTAGGAACTCCTCCCACGGCACCACATGTTCAGCTCCGGCCGAACGAAAGGTGACCTCAGGCCTCAAGGTAAGTTCCAGTGTTTCACGTCGGGGGAGTTGGGTGTGCAGTGGTTTCCATGAGGCCATACTCCACCACGGAGCGCCTTCACTCTGCGACGCTCCTGGGGGCACACAGGATAGGAGCTCGTTCGCCAAGTTCGCAGGATGACTTCTCTCCGTGCCGGAACGGCGGCTCCTGGCTTCTGAGGAACCTTAGCCTCAACAGGGCCCTGGAGAAAGCTCTTCACATTCATAGCAAGGGCAACGTACTGCTCCCTGGCTTGCCTGGGTTGAGTGCCCCAGTCGTCAAAGAGCCTCGCGAAGGCAGTGCTGCACAGACTCCCTTTGCCAGTCGCACGGCCTCCCTGACTGAAAGAGAACTGCAGTGCCAAAAGGCACCGTGCTGACGACTGGCTCCAGGAGGAGACTCGGGACAGCACTCTCACAGAAGCGAAAGCTAGGCTGTGGGCCCAGCCTGAGGACCAGCACGTTTTCCACACTTAACACAGCTAAGGCATGAGCCAGACGACAGCCTTGGTCCCTGAGGCCTACCTAAGGTACTGCCATACTTACCCAGTAGATCCCACGCAGAGGTCCCTGTGCCCAAAAGGGCCTCCATGGAAGGGCCCCGTTCCTCCCGTGTGTTTCCTTGAGGTAATCGGAAACCACTGAGGATAAGTACGTGAGCTCAGCTTTGAAACTGGGCGACCCTGGGCAAACCTTATTCCCCTCCGTGGTAGACGAGACAGTTGCGGGTCCTAAGCTGCCTGAAGCACACTCCTCGCGCCCACCTTCTCTTTGCTGCCGGAAGGCCTCACATAAGACGTCTGAGTTTACTCGTGACGGAAGCCGTCTGAGTGTACTCGTGTGAGGCCTGCTGCTCTCAGGTCCTTGCTGGGAGCTTCAGCAAGAGCACTCTGGAGCTCGCCGACAAAGGAATTGTGAGCCCCCCCCGGCCTCAAGTAAAAGTCCAGATTTCCCCCGTCAGTAACACCTCGGAGTGCCATAGGAGCGAAGAAGCATGCGTTAACGGGATGCTTCAACAGTGCTAGGGATTTCTTTCACGAGACACTGTGCACTCACGTTCGTCGTAACAACTGTCAAAGGGCACTGTATGCCTTCCAACTCCTCTGTTGCGTTTGAGCCACAGGAAGTAAAGGCATTCGTTTGATTAAGCTCCGTGAACGGGCAACGATGATGGCGAAGCGCTGCCCTGTTCGCTCGAAAGCTCTCGTCTGTACGGCCTTCCAACGGCCTCAGGGTACGCAGTTGTAAACAGCCTTACATTCCATGCTGGTGTGCCCCCAATTAGGAACTTGGGCTCTTCTGTGAGACACCCACGTGCGTCCCAAATGAAACCGGGGAGCTCCCCCAGGACGTCTGCGTACGGCAGTCGGTTGCCAGCTCTTTACTTCCAGCCGGAGAAAGAAGAAGAGGACAGCTTTCCCAGGGACAACTCTGGACCCTTGGGACCATCCAGAGTCACCAAAGCCTAAACTTTGCACGGCCTGGGGAACGCTCTTCCTCATGGCCAGCAATCCCCACGTCAAAACCTTTCTCAGCAGAGGCAGGCACTCTCTCCCTCGTACTAGATAGCTCGGCAGAGCCTTCCGAGAAACACGCTGCGTCATTCAGCTTGAACGTGGGACGCGGAGGGGAGAGTACGCTTTCTCCCCGTTTGGAGGCGCCTTGCGCTTGGCTTCAAAGCTGCCTGAACAGCACTAGCGGCCCGACGTCTCTGCACGGCAGGATTGTCGTTGTGGGCCGAGGCTGCGTGTTCTCTCAAAACGAAAACCGTGCTGGCGATCCCTTTCTAGGAACTCCTCCCACGGCACCACATGTTCAGCTCCGGCCGAACGAAAGGTGACCTCAGGCCTCAAGGTAAGTTCCAGTGTTTCACGTCGGGGGAGTTGGGTGTGCAGTGGTTTCCATGAGGCCATACTCCACCACGGAGCGCCTTCACTCTGCGACGCTCCTGGGGGCACACAGGATAGGAGCTCGTTCGCCAAGTTCGCAGGATGACTTCTCTCCGTGCCGGAACGGCGGCTCCTGGCTTCTGAGGAACCTTAGCCTCAACAGGGCCCTGGAGAAAGCTCTTCACATTCATAGCAAGGGCAACGTACTGCTCCCTGGCTTGCCTGGGTTGAGTGCCCCAGTCGTCAAAGAGCCTCGCGAAGGCAGTGCTGCACAGACTCCCTTTGCCAGTCGCACGGCCTCCCTGACTGAAAGAGAACTGCAGTGCCAAAAGGCACCGTGCTGACGACTGGCTCCAGGAGGAGACTCGGGACAGCACTCTCACAGAAGCGAAAGCTAGGCTGTGGGCCCAGCCTGAGGACCAGCACGTTTTCCACACTTAACACAGCTAAGGCATGAGCCAGACGACAGCCTTGGTCCCTGAGGCCTACCTAAGGTACTGCCATACTTACCCAGTAGATCCCACGCAGAGGTCCCTGTGCCCAAAAGGGCCTCCATGGAAGGGCCCCGTTCCTCCCGTGTGTTTCCTTGAGGTAATCGGAAACCACTGAGGATAAGTACGTGAGCTCAGCTTTGAAACTGGGCGACCCTGGGCAAACCTTATTCCCCTCCGTGGTAGACGAGACAGTTGCGGGTCCTAAGCTGCCTGAAGCACACTCCTCGCGCCCACCTTCTCTTTGCTGCCGGAAGGCCTCACATAAGAGGTCTGAGTTTACTCGTGACGGAAGCCGTCTGAGTGTACTCGTGTGAGGCCTGCTGCTCTCAGGTCCTTGCTGGGAGCTTCAGCAAGAGCACTCTGGAGCTCGCCGACAAAGGAATTGTGAGCCCCCCCCGGCCTCAAGTAAAAGTCCAGATTTCCCCCGTCAGTAACACCTCGGAGTGCCATAGGAGCGAAGAAGCATGCGTTAACGGGATGCTTCAACAGTGCTAGGGATTTCTTTCACGAGACACTGTGCACTCACGTTCGTCGTAACAACTGTCAAAGGGCACTGTATGCCTTCCAACTCCTCTGTTGCGTTTGAGCCACAGGAAGTAAAGGCATTCGTTTGATTAAGCTCCGTGAACGGGCAACGATGATGGCGAAGCGCTGCCCTGTTCGCTCGAAAGCTCTCGTCTGTACGGCCTTCCAACGGCCTCAGGGTACGCAGTTGTAAACAGCCTTACATTCCATGCTGGTGTGCCCCCAATTAGGAACTTGGGCTCTTCTGTGAGACACCCACGTGCGTCCCAAATGAAACCGGGGAGCTCCCCCAGGACGTCTGCGTACGGCAGTCGGTTGCCAGCTCTTTACTTCCAGCCGGAGAAAGAAGAAGAGGACAGCTTTCCCAGGGACAACTCTGGACCCTTGGGACCATCCAGAGTCACCAAAGCCTAAACTTTGCACGGCCTGGGGAACGCTCTTCCTCATGGCCAGCAATCCCCACGTCAAAACCTTTCTCAGCAGAGGCAGGCACTCTCTCCCTCGTACTAGATAGCTCGGCAGAGCCTTCCGAGAAACACGCTGCGTCATTCAGCTTGAACGTGGGACGCGGAGGGGAGAGTACGCTTTCTCCCCGTTTGGAGGCGCCTTGCGCTTGGCTTCAAAGCTGCCTGAACAGCACTAGCGGCCCGACGTCTCTGCACGGCAGGATTGTCGTTGTGGGCCGAGGCTGCGTGTTCTCTCAAAACGAAAACCGTGCTGGCGATCCCTTTCTAGGAACTCCTCCCACGGCACCACATGTTCAGCTCCGGCCGAACGAAAGGTGACCTCAGGCCTCAAGGTAAGTTCCAGTGTTTCACGTCGGGGGAGTTGGGTGTGCAGTGGTTTCCATGAGGCCATACTCCACCACGGAGCGCCTTCACTCTGCGACGCTCCTGGGGGCACACAGGATAGGAGCTCGTTCGCCAAGTTCGCAGGATGACTTCTCTCCGTGCCGGAACGGCGGCTCCTGGCTTCTGAGGAACCTTAGCCTCAACAGGGCCCTGGAGAAAGCTCTTCACATTCATAGCAAGGGCAACGTACTGCTCTCTGGCTTGCCTGGGTTGAGTGCCCCAGTCGTCAAAGAGCCTCGCGAAGGCAGTGCTGCACAGACTCCCTTTGCCAGTCGCACGGCCTCCCTGACTGAAAGAGAACTGCAGTGCCAAAAGGCACCGTGCTGACGACTGGCTCCAGGAGGAGACTCGGGACAGCACTCTCACAGAAGCGAAAGCTAGGCTGTGGGCCCAGCCTGAGGACCAGCACGTTTTCCACACTTAACACAGCTAAGGCATGAGCCAGACGACAGCCTTGGTCCCTGAGGCCTACCTAAGGTACTGCCATACTTACCCAGTAGATCCCACGCAGAGGTCCCTGTGCCCAAAAGGGCCTCCATGGAAGGGCCCCGTTCCTCCCGTGTGTTTCCTTGAGGTAATCGGAAACCACTGAGGATAACTACGTGAGCTCAGCTTTGAAACTGGGCGACCCTGGGCAAACCTTATTCCCCTCCGTGGTAGACGAGACAGTTGCGGGTCCTAAGCTGCCTGAAGCACACTCCTCGCGCCCACCTTCTCTTTGCTGCCGGAAGGCCTCACATAAGACGTCTGAGTTTACTCGTGACGGAAGCCGTCTGAGTGTACTCGTGTGAGGCCTGCTGCTCTCAGGTCCTTGCTGGGAGCTTCAGCAAGAGCACTCTGGAGCTCGCCGACAAAGGAATTGTGAGCCCCCCCCGGCCTCAAGTAAAAGTCCAGATTTCCCCCGTCAGTAACACCTCGGAGTGCCATAGGAGCGAAGAAGCATGCGTTAACGGGATGCTTCAACAGTGCTAGGGATTTCTTTCACGAGACACTGTGCACTCACGTTCGTCGTAACAACTGTCAAAGGGCACTGTATGCCTTCCAACTCCTCTGTTGCGTTTGAGCCACAGGAAGTAAAGGCATTCGTTTGATTAAGCTCCGTGAACGGGCAACGATGATGGCGAAGCGCTGCCCTGTTCGCTCGAAAGCTCTCGTCTGTACGGCCTTCCAACGGCCTCAGGGTACGCAGTTGTAAACAGCCTTACATTCCATGCTGGTGTGCCCCCAATTAGGAACTTGGGCTCTTCTGTGAGACACCCACGTGCGTCCCAAATGAAACCGGGGAGCTCCCCCAGGACGTCTGCGTACGGCAGTCGGTTGCCAGCTCTTTACTTCCAGCCGGAGAAAGAAGAAGAGGACAGCTTTCCCAGGGACAACTCTGGACCCTTGGGACCATCCAGAGTCACCAAAGCCTAAACTTTGCACGGCCTGGGGAACGCTCTTCCTCATGGCCAGCAATCCCCACGTCAAAACCTTTCTCAGCAGAGGCAGGCACTCTCTCCCTCGTACTAGATAGCTCGGCAGAGCCTTCCGAGAAACACGCTGCGTCATTCAGCTTGAACGTGGGACGCGGAGGGGAGAGTACGCTTTCTCCCCGTTTGGAGGCGCCTTGCGCTTGGCTTCAAAGCTGCCTGAACAGCACTAGCGGCCCGACGTCTCTGCACGGCAGGATTGTCGTTGTGGGCCGAGGCTGCGTGTTCTCTCAAAACGAAAACCGTGCTGGCGATCCCTTTCTAGGAACTCCTCCCACGGCACCACATGTTCAGCTCCGGCCGAACGAAAGGTGACCTCAGGCCTCAAGGTAAGTTCCAGTGTTTCACGTCGGGGGAGTTGGGTGTGCAGTGGTTTCCATGAGGCCATACTCCACCACGGAGCGCCTTCACTCTGCGACGCTCCTGGGGGCACACAGGATAGGAGCTCGTTCGCCAAGTTCGCAGGATGACTTCTCTCCGTGCCGGAACGGCGGCTCCTGGCTTCTGAGGAACCTTAGCCTCAACAGGGCCCTGGAGAAAGCTCTTCACATTCATAGCAAGGGCAACGTACTGCTCCCTGGCTTGCCTGGGTTGAGTGCCCCAGTCGTCAAAGAGCCTCGCGAAGGCAGTGCTGCACAGACTCCCTTTGCCAGTCGCACGGCCTCCCTGACTGAAAGAGAACTGCAGTGCCAAAAGGCACCGTGCTGACGACTGGCTCCAGGAGGAGACTCGGGACAGCACTCTCACAGAAGCGAAAGCTAGGCTGTGGGCCCAGCCTGAGGACCAGCACGTTTTCCACACTTAACACAGCTAAGGCATGAGCCAGACGACAGCCTTGGTCCCTGAGGCCTACCTAAGGTACTGCCATACTTACCCAGTAGATCCCACGCAGAGGTCCCTGTGCCCAAAAGGGCCTCCATGGAAGGGCCCCGTTCCTCCCGTGTGTTTCCTTGAGGTAATCGGAAACCACTGAGGATAAGTACGTGAGCTCAGCTTTGAAACTGGGCGACCCTGGGCAAACCTTATTCCCCTCCGTGGTAGACGAGACAGTTGCGGGTCCTAAGCTGCCTGAAGCACACTCCTCGCGCCCACCTTCTCTTTGCTGCCGGAAGGCCTCACATAAGACGTCTGAGTTTACTCGTGACGGAAGCCGTCTGAGTGTACTCGTGTGAGGCCTGCTGCTCTCAGGTCCTTGCTGGGAGCTTCAGCAAGAGCACTCTGGAGCTCGCCGACAAAGGAATTGTGAGCCCCCCCCGGCCTCAAGTAAAAGTCCAGATTTCCCCCGTCAGTAACACCTCGGAGTGCCATAGGAGCGAAGAAGCATGCGTTAACGGGATGCTTCAACAGTGCTAGGGATTTCTTTCACGAGACACTGTGCACTCACGTTCGTCGTAACAACTGTCAAAGGGCACTGTATGCCTTCCAACTCCTCTGTTGCGTTTGAGCCACAGGAAGTAAAGGCATTCGTTTGATTAAGCTCCGTGAACGGGCAACGATGATGGCGAAGCGCTGCCCTGTTCGCTCGAAAGCTCTCGTCTGTACGGCCTTCCAACGGCCTCAGGGTACGCAGTTGTAAACAGCCTTACATTCCATGCTGGTGTGCCCCCAATTAGGAACTTGGGCTCTTCTGTGAGACACCCACGTGCGTCCCAAATGAAACCGGGGAGCTCCCCCAGGACGTCTGCGTACGGCAGTCGGTTGCCAGCTCTTTACTTCCAGCCGGAGAAAGAAGAAGAGGACAGCTTTCCCAGGGACAACTCTGGACCCTTGGGACCATCCAGAGTCACCAAAGCCTAAACTTTGCACGGCCTGGGGAACGCTCTTCCTCATGGCCAGCAATCCCCACGTCAAAACCTTTCTCAGCAGAGGCAGGCACTCTCTCCCTCGTACTAGATAGCTCGGCAGAGCCTTCCGAGAAACACGCTGCGTCATTCAGCTTGAACGTGGGACGCGGAGGGGAGAGTACGCTTTCTCCCCGTTTGGAGGCGCCTTGCGCTTGGCTTCAAAGCTGCCTGAACAGCACTAGCGGCCCGACGTCTCTGCACGGCAGGATTGTCGTTGTGGGCCGAGGCTGCGTGTTCTCTCAAAACGAAAACCGTGCTGGCGATCCCTTTCTAGGAACTCCTCCCACGGCACCACATGTTCAGCTCCGGCCGAACGAAAGGTGACCTCAGGCCTCAAGGTAAGTTCCAGTGTTTCACGTCGGGGGAGTTGGGTGTGCAGTGGTTTCCATGAGGCCATACTCCACCACGGAGCGCCTTCACTCTGCGACGCTCCTGGGGGCACACAGGATAGGAGCTCGTTCGCCAAGTTCGCAGGATGACTTCTCTCCGTGCCGGAACGGCGGCTCCTGGCTTCTGAGGAACCTTAGCCTCAACAGGGCCCTGGAGAAAGCTCTTCACATTCATAGCAAGGGCAACGTACTGCTCCCTGGCTTGCCTGGGTTGAGTGCCCCAGTCGTCAAAGAGCCTCGCGAAGGCAGTGCTGCACAGACTCCCTTTGCCAGTCGCACGGCCTCCCTGACTGAAAGAGAACTGCAGTGCCAAAAGGCACCGTGCTGACGACTGGCTCCAGGAGGAGACTCGGGACAGCACTCTCACAGAAGCGAAAGCTAGGCTGTGGGCCCAGCCTGAGGACCAGCACGTTTTCCACACTTAACACAGCTAAGGCATGAGCCAGACGACAGCCTTGGTCCCTGAGGCCTACCTAAGGTACTGCCATACTTACCCAGTAGATCCCACGCAGAGGTCCCTGTGCCCAAAAGGGCCTCCATGGAAGGGCCCCGTTCCTCCCGTGTGTTTCCTTGAGGTAATCGGAAACCACTGAGGATAAGTACGTGAGCTCAGCTTTGAAACTGGGCGACCCTGGGCAAACCTTATTCCCCTCCGTGGTAGACGAGACAGTTGCGGGTCCTAAGCTGCCTGAAGCACACTCCTCGCGCCCACCTTCTCTTTGCTGCCGGAAGGCCTCACATAAGACGTCTGAGTTTACTCGTGACGGAAGCCGTCTGAGTGTACTCGTGTGAGGCCTGCTGCTCTCAGGTCCTTGCTGGGAGCTTCAGCAAGAGCACTCTGGAGCTCGCCGACAAAGGAATTGTGAGCCCCCCCCGGCCTCAAGTAAAAGTCCAGATTTCCCCCGTCAGTAACACCTCGGAGTGCCATAGGAGCGAAGAAGCATGCGTTAACGGGATGCTTCAACAGTGCTAGGGATTTCTTTCACGAGACACTGTGCACTCACGTTCGTCGTAACAACTGTCAAAGGGCACTGTATGCCTTCCAACTCCTCTGTTGCGTTTGAGCCACAGGAAGTAAAGGCATTCGTTTGATTAAGCTCCGTGAACGGGCAACGATGATGGCGAAGCGCTGCCCTGTTCGCTCGAAAGCTCTCGTCTGTACGGCCTTCCAACGGCCTCAGGGTACGCAGTTGTAAACAGCCTTACATTCCATGCTGGTGTGCCCCCAATTAGGAACTTGGGCTCTTCTGTGAGACACCCACGTGCGTCCCAAATGAAACCGGGGAGCTCCCCCAGGACGTCTGCGTACGGCAGTCGGTTGCCAGCTCTTTACTTCCAGCCGGAGAAAGAAGAAGAGGACAGCTTTCCCAGGGACAACTCTGGACCCTTGGGACCATCCAGAGTCACCAAAGCCTAAACTTTGCACGGCCTGGGGAACGCTCTTCCTCATGGCCAGCAATCCCCACGTCAAAACCTTTCTCAGCAGAGGCAGGCACTCTCTCCCTCGTACTAGATAGCTCGGCAGAGCCTTCCGAGAAACACGCTGCGTCATTCAGCTTGAACGTGGGACGCGGAGGGGAGAGTACGCTTTCTCCCCGTTTGGAGGCGCCTTGCGCTTGGCTTCAAAGCTGCCTGAACAGCACTAGCGGCCCGACGTCTCTGCACGGCAGGATTGTCGTTGTGGGCCGAGGCTGCGTGTTCTCTCAAAACGAAAACCGTGCTGGCGATCCCTTTCTAGGAACTCCTCCCACGGCACCACATGTTCAGCTCCGGCCGAACGAAAGGTGACCTCAGGCCTCAAGGTAAGTTCCAGTGTTTCACGTCGGGGGAGTTGGGTGTGCAGTGGTTTCCATGAGGCCATACTCCACCACGGAGCGCCTTCACTCTGCGACGCTCCTGGGGGCACACAGGATAGGAGCTCGTTCGCCAAGTTCGCAGGATGACTTCTCTCCGTGCCGGAACGGCGGCTCCTGGCTTCTGAGGAACCTTAGCCTCAACAGGGCCCTGGAGAAAGCTCTTCACATTCATAGCAAGGGCAACGTACTGCTCCCTGGCTTGCCTGGGTTGAGTGCCCCAGTCGTCAAAGAGCCTCGCGAAGGCAGTGCTGCACAGACTCCCTTTGCCAGTCGCACGGCCTCCCTGACTGAAAGAGAACTGCAGTGCCAAAAGGCACCGTGCTGACGACTGGCTCCAGGAGGAGACTCGGGACAGCACTCTCACAGAAGCGAAAGCTAGGCTGTGGGCCCAGCCTGAGGACCAGCACGTTTTCCACACTTAACACAGCTAAGGCATGAGCCAGACGACAGCCTTGGTCCCTGAGGCCTACCTAAGGTACTGCCATACTTACCCAGTAGATCCCACGCAGAGGTCCCTGTGCCCAAAAGGGCCTCCATGGAAGGGCCCCGTTCCTCCCGTGTGTTTCCTTGAGGTAATCGGAAACCACTGAGGATAAGTACGTGAGCTCAGCTTTGAAACTGGGCGACCCTGGGCAAACCTTATTCCCCTCCGTGGTAGACGAGACAGTTGCGGGTCCTAAGCTGCCTGAAGCACACTCCTCGCGCCCACCTTCTCTTTGCTGCCGGAAGGCCTCACATAAGACGTCTGAGTTTACTCGTGACGGAAGCCGTCTGAGTGTACTCGTGTGAGGCCTGCTGCTCTCAGGTCCTTGCTGGGAGCTTCAGCAAGAGCACTCTGGAGCTCGCCGACAAAGGAATTGTGAGCCCCCCCCGGCCTCAAGTAAAAGTCCAGATTTCCCCCGTCAGTAACACCTCGGAGTGCCATAGGAGCGAAGAAGCATGCGTTAACGGGATGCTTCAACAGTGCTAGGGATTTCTTTCACGAGACACTGTGCACTCACGTTCGTCGTAACAACTGTCAAAGGGCACTGTATGCCTTCCAACTCCTCTGTTGCGTTTGAGCCACAGGAAGTAAAGGCATTCGTTTGATTAAGCTCCGTGAACGGGCAACGATGATGGCGAAGCGCTGCCCTGTTCGCTCGAAAGCTCTCGTCTGTACGGCCTTCCAACGGCCTCAGGGTACGCAGTTGTAAACAGCCTTACATTCCATGCTGGTGTGCCCCCAATTAGGAACTTGGGCTCTTCTGTGAGACACCCACGTGCGTCCCAAATGAAACCGGGGAGCTCCCCCAGGACGTCTGCGTACGGCAGTCGGTTGCCAGCTCTTTACTTCCAGCCGGAGAAAGAAGAAGAGGACAGCTTTCCCAGGGACAACTCTGGACCCTTGGGACCATCCAGAGTCACCAAAGCCTAAACTTTGCACGGCCTGGGGAACGCTCTTCCTCATGGCCAGCAATCCCCACGTCAAAACCTTTCTCAGCAGAGGCAGGCACTCTCTCCCTCGTACTAGATAGCTCGGCAGAGCCTTCCGAGAAACACGCTGCGTCATTCAGCTTGAACGTGGGACGCGGAGGGGAGAGTACGCTTTCTCCCCGTTTGGAGGCGCCTTGCGCTTGGCTTCAAAGCTGCCTGAACAGCACTAGCGGCCCGACGTCTCTGCACGGCAGGATTGTCGTTGTGGGCCGAGGCTGCGTGTTCTCTCAAAACGAAAACCGTGCTGGCGATCCCTTTCTAGGAACTCCTCCCACGGCACCACATGTTCAGCTCCGGCCGAACGAAAGGTGACCTCAGGCCTCAAGGTAAGTTCCAGTGTTTCACGTCGGGGGAGTTGGGTGTGCAGTGGTTTCCATGAGGCCATACTCCACCACGGAGCGCCTTCACTCTGCGACGCTCCTGGGGGCACACAGGATAGGAGCTCGTTCGCCAAGTTCGCAGGATGACTTCTCTCCGTGCCGGAACGGCGGCTCCTGGCTTCTGAGGAACCTTAGCCTCAACAGGGCCCTGGAGAAAGCTCTTCACATTCATAGCAAGGGCAACGTACTGCTCCCTGGCTTGCCTGGGTTGAGTGCCCCAGTCGTCAAAGAGCCTCGCGAAGGCAGTGCTGCACAGACTCCCTTTGCCAGTCGCACGGCCTCCCTGACTGAAAGAGAACTGCAGTGCCAAAAGGCACCGTGCTGACGACTGGCTCCAGGAGGAGACTCGGGACAGCACTCTCACAGAAGCGAAAGCTAGGCTGTGGGCCCAGCCTGAGGACCAGCACGTTTTCCACACTTAACACAGCTAAGGCATGAGCCAGACGACAGCCTTGGTCCCTGAGGCCTACCTAAGGTACTGCCATACTTACCCAGTAGATCCCACGCAGAGGTCCCTGTGCCCAAAAGGGCCTCCATGGAAGGGCCCCGTTCCTCCCGTGTGTTTCCTTGAGGTAATCGGAAACCACTGAGGATAAGTACGTGAGCTCAGCTTTGAAACTGGGCGACCCTGGGCAAACCTTATTCCCCTCCGTGGTAGACGAGACAGTTGCGGGTCCTAAGCTGCCTGAAGCACACTCCTCGCGCCCACCTTCTCTTTGCTGCCGGAAGGCCTCACATAAGAGGTCTGAGTTTACTCGTGACGGAAGCCGTCTGAGTGTACTCGTGTGAGGCCTGCTGCTCTCAGGTCCTTGCTGGGAGCTTCAGCAAGAGCACTCTGGAGCTCGCCGACAAAGGAATTGTGAGCCCCCCCCGGCCTCAAGTAAAAGTCCAGATTTCCCCCGTCAGTAACACCTCGGAGTGCCATAGGAGCGAAGAAGCATGCGTTAACGGGATGCTTCAACAGTGCTAGGGATTTCTTTCACGAGACACTGTGCACTCACGTTCGTCGTAACAACTGTCAAAGGGCACTGTATGCCTTCCAACTCCTCTGTTGCGTTTGAGCCACAGGAAGTAAAGGCATTCGTTTGATTAAGCTCCGTGAACGGGCAACGATGATGGCGAAGCGCTGCCCTGTTCGCTCGAAAGCTCTCGTCTGTACGGCCTTCCAACGGCCTCAGGGTACGCAGTTGTAAACAGCCTTACATTCCATGCTGGTGTGCCCCCAATTAGGAACTTGGGCTCTTCTGTGAGACACCCACGTGCGTCCCAAATGAAACCGGGGAGCTCCCCCAGGACGTCTGCGTACGGCAGTCGGTTGCCAGCTCTTTACTTCCAGCCGGAGAAAGAAGAAGAGGACAGCTTTCCCAGGGACAACTCTGGACCCTTGGGACCATCCAGAGTCACCAAAGCCTAAACTTTGCACGGCCTGGGGAACGCTCTTCCTCATGGCCAGCAATCCCCACGTCAAAACCTTTCTCAGCAGAGGCAGGCACTCTCTCCCTCGTACTAGATAGCTCGGCAGAGCCTTCCGAGAAACACGCTGCGTCATTCAGCTTGAACGTGGGACGCGGAGGGGAGAGTACGCTTTCTCCCCGTTTGGAGGTGCCTTGCGCTTGGCTTCAAAGCTGCCTGAACAGCACTAGCGGCCCGACGTCTCTGCACGGCAGGATTGTCGTTGTGGGCCGAGGCTGCGTGTTCTCTCAAAACGAAAACCGTGCTGGCGATCCCTTTCTAGGAACTCCTCCCACGGCACCACATGTTCAGCTCCGGCCGAACGAAAGGTGACCTCAGGCCTCAAGGTAAGTTCCAGTGTTTCACGTCGGGGGAGTTGGGTGTGCAGTGGTTTCCATGAGGCCATACTCCACCACGGAGCGCCTTCACTCTGCGACGCTCCTGGGGGCACACAGGATAGGAGCTCGTTCGCCAAGTTCGCAGGATGACTTCTCTCCGTGCCGGAACGGCGGCTCCTGGCTTCTGAGGAACCTTAGCCTCAACAGGGCCCTGGAGAAAGCTCTTCACATTCATAGCAAGGGCAACGTACTGCTCTCTGGCTTGCCTGGGTTGAGTGCCCCAGTCGTCAAAGAGCCTCGCGAAGGCAGTGCTGCACAGACTCCCTTTGCCAGTCGCACGGCCTCCCTGACTGAAAGAGAACTGCAGTGCCAAAAGGCACCGTGCTGACGACTGGCTCCAGGAGGAGACTCGGGACAGCACTCTCACAGAAGCGAAAGCTAGGCTGTGGGCCCAGCCTGAGGACCAGCACGTTTTCCACACTTAACACAGCTAAGGCATGAGCCAGACGACAGCCTTGGTCCCTGAGGCCTACCTAAGGTACTGCCATACTTACCCAGTAGATCCCACGCAGAGGTCCCTGTGCCCAAAAGGGCCTCCATGGAAGGGCCCCGTTCCTCCCGTGTGTTTCCTTGAGGTAATCGGAAACCACTGAGGATAAGTACGTGAGCTCAGCTTTGAAACTGGGCGACCCTGGGCAAACCTTATTCCCCTCCGTGGTAGACGAGACAGTTGCGGGTCCTAAGCTGCCTGAAGCACACTCCTCGCGCCCACCTTCTCTTTGCTGCCGGAAGGCCTCACATAAGAGGTCTGAGTTTACTCGTGACGGAAGCCGTCTGAGTGTACTCGTGTGAGGCCTGCTGCTCTCAGGTCCTTGCTGGGAGCTTCAGCAAGAGCACTCTGGAGCTCGCCGACAAAGGAATTGTGAGCCCCCCCCGGCCTCAAGTAAAAGTCCAGATTTCCCCCGTCAGTAACACCTCGGAGTGCCATAGGAGCGAAGAAGCATGCGTTAACGGGATGCTTCAACAGTGCTAGGGATTTCTTTCACGAGACACTGTGCACTCACGTTCGTCGTAACAACTGTCAAAGGGCACTGTATGCCTTCCAACTCCTCTGTTGCGTTTGAGCCACAGGAAGTAAAGGCATTCGTTTGATTAAGCTCCGTGAACGGGCAACGATGATGGCGAAGCGCTGCCCTGTTCGCTCGAAAGCTCTCGTCTGTACGGCCTTCCAACGGCCTCAGGGTACGCAGTTGTAAACAGCCTTACATTCCATGCTGGTGTGCCCCCAATTAGGAACTTGGGCTCTTCTGTGAGACACCCACGTGCGTCCCAAATGAAACCGGGGAGCTCCCCCAGGACGTCTGCGTACGGCAGTCGGTTGCCAGCTCTTTACTTCCAGCCGGAGAAAGAAGAAGAGGACAGCTTTCCCAGGGACAACTCTGGACCCTTGGGACCATCCAGAGTCACCAAAGCCTAAACTTTGCACGGCCTGGGGAACGCTCTTCCTCATGGCCAGCAATCCCCACGTCAAAACCTTTCTCAGCAGAGGCAGGCACTCTCTCCCTCGTACTAGATAGCTCGGCAGAGCCTTCCGAGAAACACGCTGCGTCATTCAGCTTGAACGTGGGACGCGGAGGGGAGAGTACGCTTTCTCCCCGTTTGGAGGCGCCTTGCGCTTGGCTTCAAAGCTGCCTGAACAGCACTAGCGGCCCGACGTCTCTGCACGGCAGGATTGTCGTTGTGGGCCGAGGCTGCGTGTTCTCTCAAAACGAAAACCGTGCTGGCGATCCCTTTCTAGGAACTCCTCCCACGGCACCACATGTTCAGCTCCGGCCGAACGAAAGGTGACCTCAGGCCTCAAGGTAAGTTCCAGTGTTTCACGTCGGGGGAGTTGGGTGTGCAGTGGTTTCCATGAGGCCATACTCCACCACGGAGCGCCTTCACTCTGCGACGCTCCTGGGGGCACACAGGATAGGAGCTCGTTCGCCAAGTTCGCAGGATGACTTCTCTCCGTGCCGGAACGGCGGCTCCTGGCTTCTGAGGAACCTTAGCCTCAACAGGGCCCTGGAGAAAGCTCTTCACATTCATAGCAAGGGCAACGTACTGCTCCCTGGCTTGCCTGGGTTGAGTGCCCCAGTCGTCAAAGAGCCTCGCGAAGGCAGTGCTGCACAGACTCCCTTTGCCAGTCGCACGGCCTCCCTGACTGAAAGAGAACTGCAGTGCCAAAAGGCACCGTGCTGACGACTGGCTCCAGGAGGAGACTCGGGACAGCACTCTCACAGAAGCGAAAGCTAGGCTGTGGGCCCAGCCTGAGGACCAGCACGTTTTCCACACTTAACACAGCTAAGGCATGAGCCAGACGACAGCCTTGGTCCCTGAGGCCTACCTAAGGTACTGCCATACTTACCCAGTAGATCCCACGCAGAGGTCCCTGTGCCCAAAAGGGCCTCCATGGAAGGGCCCCGTTCCTCCCGTGTGTTTCCTTGAGGTAATCGGAAACCACTGAGGATAAGTACGTGAGCTCAGCTTTGAAACTGGGCGACCCTGGGCAAACCTTATTCCCCTCCGTGGTAGACGAGACAGTTGCGGGTCCTAAGCTGCCTGAAGCACACTCCTCGCGCCCACCTTCTCTTTGCTGCCGGAAGGCCTCACATAAGAGGTCTGAGTTTACTCGTGACGGAAGCCGTCTGAGTGTACTCGTGTGAGGCCTGCTGCTCTCAGGTCCTTGCTGGGAGCTTCAGCAAGAGCACTCTGGAGCTCGCCGACAAAGGAATTGTGAGCCCCCCCCGGCCTCAAGTAAAAGTCCAGATTTCCCCCGTCAGTAACACCTCGGAGTGCCATAGGAGCGAAGAAGCATGCGTTAACGGGATGCTTCAACAGTGCTAGGGATTTCTTTCACGAGACACTGTGCACTCACGTTCGTCGTAACAACTGTCAAAGGGCACTGTATGCCTTCCAACTCCTCTGTTGCGTTTGAGCCACAGGAAGTAAAGGCATTCGTTTGATTAAGCTCCGTGAACGGGCAACGATGATGGCGAAGCGCTGCCCTGTTCGCTCGAAAGCTCTCGTCTGTACGGCCTTCCAACGGCCTCAGGGTACGCAGTTGTAAACAGCCTTACATTCCATGCTGGTGTGCCCCCAATTAGGAACTTGGGCTCTTCTGTGAGACACCCACGTGCGTCCCAAATGAAACCGGGGAGCTCCCCCAGGACGTCTGCGTACGGCAGTCGGTTGCCAGCTCTTTACTTCCAGCCGGAGAAAGAAGAAGAGGACAGCTTTCCCAGGGACAACTCTGGACCCTTGGGACCATCCAGAGTCACCAAAGCCTAAACTTTGCACGGCCTGGGGAACGCTCTTCCTCATGGCCAGCAATCCCCACGTCAAAACCTTTCTCAGCAGAGGCAGGCACTCTCTCCCTCGTACTAGATAGCTCGGCAGAGCCTTCCGAGAAACACGCTGCGTCATTCAGCTTGAACGTGGGACGCGGAGGGGAGAGTACGCTTTCTCCCCGTTTGGAGGCGCCTTGCGCTTGGCTTCAAAGCTGCCTGAACAGCACTAGCGGCCCGACGTCTCTGCACGGCAGGATTGTCGTTGTGGGCCGAGGCTGCGTGTTCTCTCAAAACGAAAACCGTGCTGGCGATCCCTTTCTAGGAACTCCTCCCACGGCACCACATGTTCAGCTCCGGCCGAACGAAAGGTGACCTCAGGCCTCAAGGTAAGTTCCAGTGTTTCACGTCGGGGGAGTTGGGTGTGCAGTGGTTTCCATGAGGCCATACTCCACCACGGAGCGCCTTCACTCTGCGACGCTCCTGGGGGCACACAGGATAGGAGCTCGTTCGCCAAGTTCGCAGGATGACTTCTCTCCGTGCCGGAACGGCGGCTCCTGGCTTCTGAGGAACCTTAGCCTCAACAGGGCCCTGGAGAAAGCTCTTCACATTCATAGCAAGGGCAACGTACTGCTCTCTGGCTTGCCTGGGTTGAGTGCCCCAGTCGTCAAAGAGCCTCGCGAAGGCAGTGCTGCACAGACTCCCTTTGCCAGTCGCACGGCCTCCCTGACTGAAAGAGAACTGCAGTGCCAAAAGGCACCGTGCTGACGACTGGCTCCAGGAGGAGACTCGGGACAGCACTCTCACAGAAGCGAAAGCTAGGCTGTGGGCCCAGCCTGAGGACCAGCACGTTTTCCACACTTAACACAGCTAAGGCATGAGCCAGACGACAGCCTTGGTCCCTGAGGCCTACCTAAGGTACTGCCATACTTACCCAGTAGATCCCACGCAGAGGTCCCTGTGCCCAAAAGGGCCTCCATGGAAGGGCCCCGTTCCTCCCGTGTGTTTCCTTGAGGTAATCGGAAACCACTGAGGATAAGTACGTGAGCTCAGCTTTGAAACTGGGCGACCCTGGGCAAACCTTATTCCCCTCCGTGGTAGACGAGACAGTTGCGGGTCCTAAGCTGCCTGAAGCACACTCCTCGCGCCCACCTTCTCTTTGCTGCCGGAAGGCCTCACATAAGAGGTCTGAGTTTACTCGTGACGGAAGCCGTCTGAGTGTACTCGTGTGAGGCCTGCTGCTCTCAGGTCCTTGCTGGGAGCTTCAGCAAGAGCACTCTGGAGCTCGCCGACAAAGGAATTGTGAGCCCCCCCCGGCCTCAAGTAAAAGTCCAGATTTCCCCCGTCAGTAACACCTCGGAGTGCCATAGGAGCGAAGAAGCATGCGTTAACGGGATGCTTCAACAGTGCTAGGGATTTCTTTCACGAGACACTGTGCACTCACGTTCGTCGTAACAACTGTCAAAGGGCACTGTATGCCTTCCAACTCCTCTGTTGCGTTTGAGCCACAGGAAGTAAAGGCATTCGTTTGATTAAGCTCCGTGAACGGGCAACGATGATGGCGAAGCGCTGCCCTGTTCGCTCGAAAGCTCTCGTCTGTACGGCCTTCCAACGGCCTCAGGGTACGCAGTTGTAAACAGCCTTACATTCCATGCTGGTGTGCCCCCAATTAGGAACTTGGGCTCTTCTGTGAGACACCCACGTGCGTCCCAAATGAAACCGGGGAGCTCCCCCAGGACGTCTGCGTACGGCAGTCGGTTGCCAGCTCTTTACTTCCAGCCGGAGAAAGAAGAAGAGGACAGCTTTCCCAGGGACAACTCTGGACCCTTGGGACCATCCAGAGTCACCAAAGCCTAAACTTTGCACGGCCTGGGGAACGCTCTTCCTCATGGCCAGCAATCCCCACGTCAAAACCTTTCTCAGCAGAGGCAGGCACTCTCTCCCTCGTACTAGATAGCTCGGCAGAGCCTTCCGAGAAACACGCTGCGTCATTCAGCTTGAACGTGGGACGCGGAGGGGAGAGTACGCTTTCTCCCCGTTTGGAGGCGCCTTGCGCTTGGCTTCAAAGCTGCCTGAACAGCACTAGCGGCCCGACGTCTCTGCACGGCAGGATTGTCGTTGTGGGCCGAGGCTGCGTGTTCTCTCAAAACGAAAACCGTGCTGGCGATCCCTTTCTAGGAACTCCTCCCACGGCACCACATGTTCAGCTCCGGCCGAACGAAAGGTGACCTCAGGCCTCAAGGTAAGTTCCAGTGTTTCACGTCGGGGGAGTTGGGTGTGCAGTGGTTTCCATGAGGCCATACTCCACCACGGAGCGCCTTCACTCTGCGACGCTCCTGGGGGCACACAGGATAGGAGCTCGTTCGCCAAGTTCGCAGGATGACTTCTCTCCGTGCCGGAACGGCGGCTCCTGGCTTCTGAGGAACCTTAGCCTCAACAGGGCCCTGGAGAAAGCTCTTCACATTCATAGCAAGGGCAACGTACTGCTCCCTGGCTTGCCTGGGTTGAGTGCCCCAGTCGTCAAAGAGCCTCGCGAAGGCAGTGCTGCACAGACTCCCTTTGCCAGTCGCACGGCCTCCCTGACTGAAAGAGAACTGCAGTGCCAAAAGGCACCGTGCTGACGACTGGCTCCAGGAGGAGACTCGGGACAGCACTCTCACAGAAGCGAAAGCTAGGCTGTGGGCCCAGCCTGAGGACCAGCACGTTTTCCACACTTAACACAGCTAAGGCATGAGCCAGACGACAGCCTTGGTCCCTGAGGCCTACCTAAGGTACTGCCATACTTACCCAGTAGATCCCACGCAGAGGTCCCTGTGCCCAAAAGGGCCTCCATGGAAGGGCCCCGTTCCTCCCGTGTGTTTCCTTGAGGTAATCGGAAACCACTGAGGATAAGTACGTGAGCTCAGCTTTGAAACTGGGCGACCCTGGGCAAACCTTATTCCCCTCCGTGGTAGACGAGACAGTTGCGGGTCCTAAGCTGCCTGAAGCACACTCCTCGCGCCCACCTTCTCTTTGCTGCCGGAAGGCCTCACATAAGACGTCTGAGTTTACTCGTGACGGAAGCCGTCTGAGTGTACTCGTGTGAGGCCTGCTGCTCTCAGGTCCTTGCTGGGAGCTTCAGCAAGAGCACTCTGGAGCTCGCCGACAAAGGAATTGTGAGCCCCCCCCGGCCTCAAGTAAAAGTCCAGATTTCCCCCGTCAGTAACACCTCGGAGTGCCATAGGAGCGAAGAAGCATGCGTTAACGGGATGCTTCAACAGTGCTAGGGATTTCTTTCACGAGACACTGTGCACTCACGTTCGTCGTAACAACTGTCAAAGGGCACTGTATGCCTTCCAACTCCTCTGTTGCGTTTGAGCCACAGGAAGTAAAGGCATTCGTTTGATTAAGCTCCGTGAACGGGCAACGATGATGGCGAAGCGCTGCCCTGTTCGCTCGAAAGCTCTCGTCTGTACGGCCTTCCAACGGCCTCAGGGTACGCAGTTGTAAACAGCCTTACATTCCATGCTGGTGTGCCCCCAATTAGGAACTTGGGCTCTTCTGTGAGACACCCACGTGCGTCCCAAATGAAACCGGGGAGCTCCCCCAGGACGTCTGCGTACGGCAGTCGGTTGCCAGCTCTTTACTTCCAGCCGGAGAAAGAAGAAGAGGACAGCTTTCCCAGGGACAACTCTGGACCCTTGGGACCATCCAGAGTCACCAAAGCCTAAACTTTGCACGGCCTGGGGAACGCTCTTCCTCATGGCCAGCAATCCCCACGTCAAAACCTTTCTCAGCAGAGGCAGGCACTCTCTCCCTCGTACTAGATAGCTCGGCAGAGCCTTCCGAGAAACACGCTGCGTCATTCAGCTTGAACGTGGGACGCGGAGGGGAGAGTACGCTTTCTCCCCGTTTGGAGGCGCCTTGCGCTTGGCTTCAAAGCTGCCTGAACAGCACTAGCGGCCCGACGTCTCTGCACGGCAGGATTGTCGTTGTGGGCCGAGGCTGCGTGTTCTCTCAAAACGAAAACCGTGCTGGCGATCCCTTTCTAGGAACTCCTCCCACGGCACCACATGTTCAGCTCCGGCCGAACGAAAGGTGACCTCAGGCCTCAAGGTAAGTTCCAGTGTTTCACGTCGGGGGAGTTGGGTGTGCAGTGGTTTCCATGAGGCCATACTCCACCACGGAGCGCCTTCACTCTGCGACGCTCCTGGGGGCACACAGGATAGGAGCTCGTTCGCCAAGTTCGCAGGATGACTTCTCTCCGTGCCGGAACGGCGGCTCCTGGCTTCTGAGGAACCTTAGCCTCAACAGGGCCCTGGAGAAAGCTCTTCACATTCATAGCAAGGGCAACGTACTGCTCTCTGGCTTGCCTGGGTTGAGTGCCCCAGTCGTCAAAGAGCCTCGCGAAGGCAGTGCTGCACAGACTCCCTTTGCCAGTCGCACGGCCTCCCTGACTGAAAGAGAACTGCAGTGCCAAAAGGCACCGTGCTGACGACTGGCTCCAGGAGGAGACTCGGGACAGCACTCTCACAGAAGCGAAAGCTAGGCTGTGGGCCCAGCCTGAGGACCAGCACGTTTTCCACACTTAACACAGCTAAGGCATGAGCCAGACGACAGCCTTGGTCCCTGAGGCCTACCTAAGGTACTGCCATACTTACCCAGTAGATCCCACGCAGAGGTCCCTGTGCCCAAAAGGGCCTCCATGGAAGGGCCCCGTTCCTCCCGTGTGTTTCCTTGAGGTAATCGGAAACCACTGAGGATAAGTACGTGAGCTCAGCTTTGAAACTGGGCGACCCTGGGCAAACCTTATTCCCCTCCGTGGTAGACGAGACAGTTGCGGGTCCTAAGCTGCCTGAAGCACACTCCTCGCGCCCACCTTCTCTTTGCTGCCGGAAGGCCTCACATAAGAGGTCTGAGTTTACTCGTGACGGAAGCCGTCTGAGTGTACTCGTGTGAGGCCTGCTGCTCTCAGGTCCTTGCTGGGAGCTTCAGCAAGAGCACTCTGGAGCTCGCCGACAAAGGAATTGTGAGCCCCCCCCGGCCTCAAGTAAAAGTCCAGATTTCCCCCGTCAGTAACACCTCGGAGTGCCATAGGAGCGAAGAAGCATGCGTTAACGGGATGCTTCAACAGTGCTAGGGATTTCTTTCACGAGACACTGTGCACTCACGTTCGTCGTAACAACTGTCAAAGGGCACTGTATGCCTTCCAACTCCTCTGTTGCGTTTGAGCCACAGGAAGTAAAGGCATTCGTTTGATTAAGCTCCGTGAACGGGCAACGATGATGGCGAAGCGCTGCCCTGTTCGCTCGAAAGCTCTCGTCTGTACGGCCTTCCAACGGCCTCAGGGTACGCAGTTGTAAACAGCCTTACATTCCATGCTGGTGTGCCCCCAATTAGGAACTTGGGCTCTTCTGTGAGACACCCACGTGCGTCCCAAATGAAACCGGGGAGCTCCCCCAGGACGTCTGCGTACGGCAGTCGGTTGCCAGCTCTTTACTTCCAGCCGGAGAAAGAAGAAGAGGACAGCTTTCCCAGGGACAACTCTGGACCCTTGGGACCATCCAGAGTCACCAAAGCCTAAACTTTGCACGGCCTGGGGAACGCTCTTCCTCATGGCCAGCAATCCCCACGTCAAAACCTTTCTCAGCAGAGGCAGGCACTCTCTCCCTCGTACTAGATAGCTCGGCAGAGCCTTCCGAGAAACACGCTGCGTCATTCAGCTTGAACGTGGGACGCGGAGGGGAGAGTACGCTTTCTCCCCGTTTGGAGGCGCCTTGCGCTTGGCTTCAAAGCTGCCTGAACAGCACTAGCGGCCCGACGTCTCTGCACGGCAGGATTGTCGTTGTGGGCCGAGGCTGCGTGTTCTCTCAAAACGAAAACCGTGCTGGCGATCCCTTTCTAGGAACTCCTCCCACGGCACCACATGTTCAGCTCCGGCCGAACGAAAGGTGACCTCAGGCCTCAAGGTAAGTTCCAGTGTTTCACGTCGGGGGAGTTGGGTGTGCAGTGGTTTCCATGAGGCCATACTCCACCACGGAGCGCCTTCACTCTGCGACGCTCCTGGGGGCACACAGGATAGGAGCTCGTTCGCCAAGTTCGCAGGATGACTTCTCTCCGTGCCGGAACGGCGGCTCCTGGCTTCTGAGGAACCTTAGCCTCAACAGGGCCCTGGAGAAAGCTCTTCACATTCATAGCAAGGGCAACGTACTGCTCTCTGGCTTGCCTGGGTTGAGTGCCCCAGTCGTCAAAGAGCCTCGCGAAGGCAGTGCTGCACAGACTCCCTTTGCCAGTCGCACGGCCTCCCTGACTGAAAGAGAACTGCAGTGCCAAAAGGCACCGTGCTGACGACTGGCTCCAGGAGGAGACTCGGGACAGCACTCTCACAGAAGCGAAAGCTAGGCTGTGGGCCCAGCCTGAGGACCAGCACGTTTTCCACACTTAACACAGCTAAGGCATGAGCCAGACGACAGCCTTGGTCCCTGAGGCCTACCTAAGGTACTGCCATACTTACCCAGTAGATCCCACGCAGAGGTCCCTGTGCCCAAAAGGGCCTCCATGGAAGGGCCCCGTTCCTCCCGTGTGTTTCCTTGAGGTAATCGGAAACCACTGAGGATAAGTACGTGAGCTCAGCTTTGAAACTGGGCGACCCTGGGCAAACCTTATTCCCCTCCGTGGTAGACGAGACAGTTGCGGGTCCTAAGCTGCCTGAAGCACACTCCTCGCGCCCACCTTCTCTTTGCTGCCGGAAGGCCTCACATAAGAGGTCTGAGTTTACTCGTGACGGAAGCCGTCTGAGTGTACTCGTGTGAGGCCTGCTGCTCTCAGGTCCTTGCTGGGAGCTTCAGCAAGAGCACTCTGGAGCTCGCCGACAAAGGAATTGTGAGCCCCCCCCGGCCTCAAGTAAAAGTCCAGATTTCCCCCGTCAGTAACACCTCGGAGTGCCATAGGAGCGAAGAAGCATGCGTTAACGGGATGCTTCAACAGTGCTAGGGATTTCTTTCACGAGACACTGTGCACTCACGTTCGTCGTAACAACTGTCAAAGGGCACTGTATGCCTTCCAACTCCTCTGTTGCGTTTGAGCCACAGGAAGTAAAGGCATTCGTTTGATTAAGCTCCGTGAACGGGCAACGATGATGGCGAAGCGCTGCCCTGTTCGCTCGAAAGCTCTCGTCTGTACGGCCTTCCAACGGCCTCAGGGTACGCAGTTGTAAACAGCCTTACATTCCATGCTGGTGTGCCCCCAATTAGGAACTTGGGCTCTTCTGTGAGACACCCACGTGCGTCCCAAATGAAACCGGGGAGCTCCCCCAGGACGTCTGCGTACGGCAGTCGGTTGCCAGCTCTTTACTTCCAGCCGGAGAAAGAAGAAGAGGACAGCTTTCCCAGGGACAACTCTGGACCCTTGGGACCATCCAGAGTCACCAAAGCCTAAACTTTGCACGGCCTGGGGAACGCTCTTCCTCATGGCCAGCAATCCCCACGTCAAAACCTTTCTCAGCAGAGGCAGGCACTCTCTCCCTCGTACTAGATAGCTCGGCAGAGCCTTCCGAGAAACACGCTGCGTCATTCAGCTTGAACGTGGGACGCGGAGGGGAGAGTACGCTTTCTCCCCGTTTGGAGGCGCCTTGCGCTTGGCTTCAAAGCTGCCTGAACAGCACTAGCGGCCCGACGTCTCTGCACGGCAGGATTGTCGTTGTGGGCCGAGGCTGCGTGTTCTCTCAAAACGAAAACCGTGCTGGCGATCCCTTTCTAGGAACTCCTCCCACGGCACCACATGTTCAGCTCCGGCCGAACGAAAGGTGACCTCAGGCCTCAAGGTAAGTTCCAGTGTTTCACGTCGGGGGAGTTGGGTGTGCAGTGGTTTCCATGAGGCCATACTCCACCACGGAGCGCCTTCACTCTGCGACGCTCCTGGGGGCACACAGGATAGGAGCTCGTTCGCCAAGTTCGCAGGATGACTTCTCTCCGTGCCGGAACGGCGGCTCCTGGCTTCTGAGGAACCTTAGCCTCAACAGGGCCCTGGAGAAAGCTCTTCACATTCATAGCAAGGGCAACGTACTGCTCTCTGGCTTGCCTGGGTTGAGTGCCCCAGTCGTCAAAGAGCCTCGCGAAGGCAGTGCTGCACAGACTCCCTTTGCCAGTCGCACGGCCTCCCTGACTGAAAGAGAACTGCAGTGCCAAAAGGCACCGTGCTGACGACTGGCTCCAGGAGGAGACTCGGGACAGCACTCTCACAGAAGCGAAAGCTAGGCTGTGGGCCCAGCCTGAGGACCAGCACGTTTTCCACACTTAACACAGCTAAGGCATGAGCCAGACGACAGCCTTGGTCCCTGAGGCCTACCTAAGGTACTGCCATACTTACCCAGTAGATCCCACGCAGAGGTCCCTGTGCCCAAAAGGGCCTCCATGGAAGGGCCCCGTTCCTCCCGTGTGTTTCCTTGAGGTAATCGGAAACCACTGAGGATAAGTACGTGAGCTCAGCTTTGAAACTGGGCGACCCTGGGCAAACCTTATTCCCCTCCGTGGTAGACGAGACAGTTGCGGGTCCTAAGCTGCCTGAAGCACACTCCTCGCGCCCACCTTCTCTTTGCTGCCGGAAGGCCTCACATAAGAGGTCTGAGTTTACTCGTGACGGAAGCCGTCTGAGTGTACTCGTGTGAGGCCTGCTGCTCTCAGGTCCTTGCTGGGAGCTTCAGCAAGAGCACTCTGGAGCTCGCCGACAAAGGAATTGTGAGCCCCCCCCGGCCTCAAGTAAAAGTCCAGATTTCCCCCGTCAGTAACACCTCGGAGTGCCATAGGAGCGAAGAAGCATGCGTTAACGGGATGCTTCAACAGTGCTAGGGATTTCTTTCACGAGACACTGTGCACTCACGTTCGTCGTAACAACTGTCAAAGGGCACTGTATGCCTTCCAACTCCTCTGTTGCGTTTGAGCCACAGGAAGTAAAGGCATTCGTTTGATTAAGCTCCGTGAACGGGCAACGATGATGGCGAAGCGCTGCCCTGTTCGCTCGAAAGCTCTCGTCTGTACGGCCTTCCAACGGCCTCAGGGTACGCAGTTGTAAACAGCCTTACATTCCATGCTGGTGTGCCCCCAATTAGGAACTTGGGCTCTTCTGTGAGACACCCACGTGCGTCCCAAATGAAACCGGGGAGCTCCCCCAGGACGTCTGCGTACGGCAGTCGGTTGCCAGCTCTTTACTTCCAGCCGGAGAAAGAAGAAGAGGACAGCTTTCCCAGGGACAACTCTGGACCCTTGGGACCATCCAGAGTCACCAAAGCCTAAACTTTGCACGGCCTGGGGAACGCTCTTCCTCATGGCCAGCAATCCCCACGTCAAAACCTTTCTCAGCAGAGGCAGGCACTCTCTCCCTCGTACTAGATAGCTCGGCAGAGCCTTCCGAGAAACACGCTGCGTCATTCAGCTTGAACGTGGGACGCGGAGGGGAGAGTACGCTTTCTCCCCGTTTGGAGGCGCCTTGCGCTTGGCTTCAAAGCTGCCTGAACAGCACTAGCGGCCCGACGTCTCTGCACGGCAGGATTGTCGTTGTGGGCCGAGGCTGCGTGTTCTCTCAAAACGAAAACCGTGCTGGCGATCCCTTTCTAGGAACTCCTCCCACGGCACCACATGTTCAGCTCCGGCCGAACGAAAGGTGACCTCAGGCCTCAAGGTAAGTTCCAGTGTTTCACGTCGGGGGAGTTGGGTGTGCAGTGGTTTCCATGAGGCCATACTCCACCACGGAGCGCCTTCACTCTGCGACGCTCCTGGGGGCACACAGGATAGGAGCTCGTTCGCCAAGTTCGCAGGATGACTTCTCTCCGTGCCGGAACGGCGGCTCCTGGCTTCTGAGGAACCTTAGCCTCAACAGGGCCCTGGAGAAAGCTCTTCACATTCATAGCAAGGGCAACGTACTGCTCTCTGGCTTGCCTGGGTTGAGTGCCCCAGTCGTCAAAGAGCCTCGCGAAGGCAGTGCTGCACAGACTCCCTTTGCCAGTCGCACGGCCTCCCTGACTGAAAGAGAACTGCAGTGCCAAAAGGCACCGTGCTGACGACTGGCTCCAGGAGGAGACTCGGGACAGCACTCTCACAGAAGCGAAAGCTAGGCTGTGGGCCCAGCCTGAGGACCAGCACGTTTTCCACACTTAACACAGCTAAGGCATGAGCCAGACGACAGCCTTGGTCCCTGAGGCCTACCTAAGGTACTGCCATACTTACCCAGTAGATCCCACGCAGAGGTCCCTGTGCCCAAAAGGGCCTCCATGGAAGGGCCCCGTTCCTCCCGTGTGTTTCCTTGAGGTAATCGGAAACCACTGAGGATAAGTACGTGAGCTCAGCTTTGAAACTGGGCGACCCTGGGCAAACCTTATTCCCCTCCGTGGTAGACGAGACAGTTGCGGGTCCTAAGCTGCCTGAAGCACACTCCTCGCGCCCACCTTCTCTTTGCTGCCGGAAGGCCTCACATAAGAGGTCTGAGTTTACTCGTGACGGAAGCCGTCTGAGTGTACTCGTGTGAGGCCTGCTGCTCTCAGGTCCTTGCTGGGAGCTTCAGCAAGAGCACTCTGGAGCTCGCCGACAAAGGAATTGTGAGCCCCCCCCGGCCTCAAGTAAAAGTCCAGATTTCCCCCGTCAGTAACACCTCGGAGTGCCATAGGAGCGAAGAAGCATGCGTTAACGGGATGCTTCAACAGTGCTAGGGATTTCTTTCACGAGACACTGTGCACTCACGTTCGTCGTAACAACTGTCAAAGGGCACTGTATGCCTTCCAACTCCTCTGTTGCGTTTGAGCCACAGGAAGTAAAGGCATTCGTTTGATTAAGCTCCGTGAACGGGCAACGATGATGGCGAAGCGCTGCCCTGTTCGCTCGAAAGCTCTCGTCTGTACGGCCTTCCAACGGCCTCAGGGTACGCAGTTGTAAACAGCCTTACATTCCATGCTGGTGTGCCCCCAATTAGGAACTTGGGCTCTTCTGTGAGACACCCACGTGCGTCCCAAATGAAACCGGGGAGCTCCCCCAGGACGTCTGCGTACGGCAGTCGGTTGCCAGCTCTTTACTTCCAGCCGGAGAAAGAAGAAGAGGACAGCTTTCCCAGGGACAACTCTGGACCCTTGGGACCATCCAGAGTCACCAAAGCCTAAACTTTGCACGGCCTGGGGAACGCTCTTCCTCATGGCCAGCAATCCCCACGTCAAAACCTTTCTCAGCAGAGGCAGGCACTCTCTCCCTCGTACTAGATAGCTCGGCAGAGCCTTCCGAGAAACACGCTGCGTCATTCAGCTTGAACGTGGGACGCGGAGGGGAGAGTACGCTTTCTCCCCGTTTGGAGGCGCCTTGCGCTTGGCTTCAAAGCTGCCTGAACAGCACTAGCGGCCCGACGTCTCTGCACGGCAGGATTGTCGTTGTGGGCCGAGGCTGCGTGTTCTCTCAAAACGAAAACCGTGCTGGCGATCCCTTTCTAGGAACTCCTCCCACGGCACCACATGTTCAGCTCCGGCCGAACGAAAGGTGACCTCAGGCCTCAAGGTAAGTTCCAGTGTTTCACGTCGGGGGAGTTGGGTGTGCAGTGGTTTCCATGAGGCCATACTCCACCACGGAGCGCCTTCACTCTGCGACGCTCCTGGGGGCACACAGGATAGGAGCTCGTTCGCCAAGTTCGCAGGATGACTTCTCTCCGTGCCGGAACGGCGGCTCCTGGCTTCTGAGGAACCTTAGCCTCAACAGGGCCCTGGAGAAAGCTCTTCACATTCATAGCAAGGGCAACGTACTGCTCTCTGGCTTGCCTGGGTTGAGTGCCCCAGTCGTCAAAGAGCCTCGCGAAGGCAGTGCTGCACAGACTCCCTTTGCCAGTCGCACGGCCTCCCTGACTGAAAGAGAACTGCAGTGCCAAAAGGCACCGTGCTGACGACTGGCTCCAGGAGGAGACTCGGGACAGCACTCTCACAGAAGCGAAAGCTAGGCTGTGGGCCCAGCCTGAGGACCAGCACGTTTTCCACACTTAACACAGCTAAGGCATGAGCCAGACGACAGCCTTGGTCCCTGAGGCCTACCTAAGGTACTGCCATACTTACCCAGTAGATCCCACGCAGAGGTCCCTGTGCCCAAAAGGGCCTCCATGGAAGGGCCCCGTTCCTCCCGTGTGTTTCCTTGAGGTAATCGGAAACCACTGAGGATAAGTACGTGAGCTCAGCTTTGAAACTGGGCGACCCTGGGCAAACCTTATTCCCCTCCGTGGTAGACGAGACAGTTGCGGGTCCTAAGCTGCCTGAAGCACACTCCTCGCGCCCACCTTCTCTTTGCTGCCGGAAGGCCTCACATAAGAGGTCTGAGTTTACTCGTGACGGAAGCCGTCTGAGTGTACTCGTGTGAGGCCTGCTGCTCTCAGGTCCTTGCTGGGAGCTTCAGCAAGAGCACTCTGGAGCTCGCCGACAAAGGAATTGTGAGCCCCCCCCGGCCTCAAGTAAAAGTCCAGATTTCCCCCGTCAGTAACACCTCGGAGTGCCATAGGAGCGAAGAAGCATGCGTTAACGGGATGCTTCAACAGTGCTAGGGATTTCTTTCACGAGACACTGTGCACTCACGTTCGTCGTAACAACTGTCAAAGGGCACTGTATGCCTTCCAACTCCTCTGTTGCGTTTGAGCCACAGGAAGTAAAGGCATTCGTTTGATTAAGCTCCGTGAACGGGCAACGATGATGGCGAAGCGCTGCCCTGTTCGCTCGAAAGCTCTCGTCTGTACGGCCTTCCAACGGCCTCAGGGTACGCAGTTGTAAACAGCCTTACATTCCATGCTGGTGTGCCCCCAATTAGGAACTTGGGCTCTTCTGTGAGACACCCACGTGCGTCCCAAATGAAACCGGGGAGCTCCCCCAGGACGTCTGCGTACGGCAGTCGGTTGCCAGCTCTTTACTTCCAGCCGGAGAAAGAAGAAGAGGACAGCTTTCCCAGGGACAACTCTGGACCCTTGGGACCATCCAGAGTCACCAAAGCCTAAACTTTGCACGGCCTGGGGAACGCTCTTCCTCATGGCCAGCAATCCCCACGTCAAAACCTTTCTCAGCAGAGGCAGGCACTCTCTCCCTCGTACTAGATAGCTCGGCAGAGCCTTCCGAGAAACACGCTGCGTCATTCAGCTTGAACGTGGGACGCGGAGGGGAGAGTACGCTTTCTCCCCGTTTGGAGGCGCCTTGCGCTTGGCTTCAAAGCTGCCTGAACAGCACTAGCGGCCCGACGTCTCTGCACGGCAGGATTGTCGTTGTGGGCCGAGGCTGCGTGTTCTCTCAAAACGAAAACCGTGCTGGCGATCCCTTTCTAGGAACTCCTCCCACGGCACCACATGTTCAGCTCCGGCCGAACGAAAGGTGACCTCAGGCCTCAAGGTAAGTTCCAGTGTTTCACGTCGGGGGAGTTGGGTGTGCAGTGGTTTCCATGAGGCCATACTCCACCACGGAGCGCCTTCACTCTGCGACGCTCCTGGGGGCACACAGGATAGGAGCTCGTTCGCCAAGTTCGCAGGATGACTTCTCTCCGTGCCGGAACGGCGGCTCCTGGCTTCTGAGGAACCTTAGCCTCAACAGGGCCCTGGAGAAAGCTCTTCACATTCATAGCAAGGGCAACGTACTGATCTCTGGCTTGCCTGGGTTGAGTGCCCCAGTCGTCAAAGAGCCTCGCGAAGGCAGTGCTGCACAGACTCCCTTTGCCAGTCGCACGGCCTCCCTGACTGAAAGAGAACTGCAGTGCCAAAAGGCACCGTGCTGACGACTGGCTCCAGGAGGAGACTCGGGACAGCACTCTCACAGAAGCGAAAGCTAGGCTGTGGGCCCAGCCTGAGGACCAGCACGTTTTCCACACTTAACACAGCTAAGGCATGAGCCAGACGACAGCCTTGGTCCCTGAGGCCTACCTAAGGTACTGCCATACTTACCCAGTAGATCCCACGCAGAGGTCCCTGTGCCCAAAAGGGCCTCCATGGAAGGGCCCCGTTCCTCCCGTGTGTTTCCTTGAGGTAATCGGAAACCACTGAGGATAAGTACGTGAGCTCAGCTTTGAAACTGGGCGACCCTGGGCAAACCTTATTCCCCTCCGTGGTAGACGAGACAGTTGCGGGTCCTAAGCTGCCTGAAGCACACTCCTCGCGCCCACCTTCTCTTTGCTGCCGGAAGGCCTCACATAAGAGGTCTGAGTTTACTCGTGACGGAAGCCGTCTGAGTGTACTCGTGTGAGGCCTGCTGCTCTCAGGTCCTTGCTGGGAGCTTCAGCAAGAGCACTCTGGAGCTCGCCGACAAAGGAATTGTGAGCCCCCCCCGGCCTCAAGTAAAAGTCCAGATTTCCCCCGTCAGTAACACCTCGGAGTGCCATAGGAGCGAAGAAGCATGCGTTAACGGGATGCTTCAACAGTGCTAGGGATTTCTTTCACGAGACACTGTGCACTCACGTTCGTCGTAACAACTGTCAAAGGGCACTGTATGCCTTCCAACTCCTCTGTTGCGTTTGAGCCACAGGAAGTAAAGGCATTCGTTTGATTAAGCTCCGTGAACGGGCAACGATGATGGCGAAGCGCTGCCCTGTTCGCTCGAAAGCTCTCGTCTGTACGGCCTTCCAACGGCCTCAGGGTACGCAGTTGTAAACAGCCTTACATTCCATGCTGGTGTGCCCCCAATTAGGAACTTGGGCTCTTCTGTGAGACACCCACGTGCGTCCCAAATGAAACCGGGGAGCTCCCCCAGGACGTCTGCGTACGGCAGTCGGTTGCCAGCTCTTTACTTCCAGCCGGAGAAAGAAGAAGAGGACAGCTTTCCCAGGGACAACTCTGGACCCTTGGGACCATCCAGAGTCACCAAAGCCTAAACTTTGCACGGCCTGGGGAACGCTCTTCCTCATGGCCAGCAATCCCCACGTCAAAACCTTTCTCAGCAGAGGCAGGCACTCTCTCCCTCGTACTAGATAGCTCGGCAGAGCCTTCCGAGAAACACGCTGCGTCATTCAGCTTGAACGTGGGACGCGGAGGGGAGAGTACGCTTTCTCCCCGTTTGGAGGCGCCTTGCGCTTGGCTTCAAAGCTGCCTGAACAGCACTAGCGGCCCGACGTCTCTGCACGGCAGGATTGTCGTTGTGGGCCGAGGCTGCGTGTTCTCTCAAAACGAAAACCGTGCTGGCGATCCCTTTCTAGGAACTCCTCCCACGGCACCACATGTTCAGCTCCGGCCGAACGAAAGGTGACCTCAGGCCTCAAGGTAAGTTCCAGTGTTTCACGTCGGGGGAGTTGGGTGTGCAGTGGTTTCCATGAGGCCATACTCCACCACGGAGCGCCTTCACTCTGCGACGCTCCTGGGGGCACACAGGATAGGAGCTCGTTCGCCAAGTTCGCAGGATGACTTCTCTCCGTGCCGGAACGGCGGCTCCTGGCTTCTGAGGAACCTTAGCCTCAACAGGGCCCTGGAGAAAGCTCTTCACATTCATAGCAAGGGCAACGTACTGCTCTCTGGCTTGCCTGGGTTGAGTGCCCCAGTCGTCAAAGAGCCTCGCGAAGGCAGTGCTGCACAGACTCCCTTTGCCAGTCGCACGGCCTCCCTGGCTGAAAGAGAACTGCAGTGCCAAAAGGCACCGTGCTGACGACTGGCTCCAGGAGGAGACTCGGGACAGCACTCTCACAGAAGCGAAAGCTAGGCTGTGGGCCCAGCCTGAGGACCAGCACGTTTTCCACACTTAACACAGCTAAGGCATGAGCCAGACGACAGCCTTGGTCCCTGAGGCCTACCTAAGGTACTGCCATACTTACCCAGTAGATCCCACGCAGAGGTCCCTGTGCCCAAAAGGGCCTCCATGGAAGGGCCCCGTTCCTCCCGTGTGTTTCCTTGAGGTAATCGGAAACCACTGAGGATAAGTACGTGAGCTCAGCTTTGAAACTGGGCGACCCTGGGCAAACCTTATTCCCCTCCGTGGTAGACGAGACAGTTGCGGGTCCTAAGCTGCCTGAAGCACACTCCTCGCGCCCACCTTCTCTTTGCTGCCGGAAGGCCTCACATAAGAGGTCTGAGTTTACTCGTGACGGAAGCCGTCTGAGTGTACTCGTGTGAGGCCTGCTGCTCTCAGGTCCTTGCTGGGAGCTTCAGCAAGAGCACTCTGGAGCTCGCCGACAAAGGAATTGTGAGCCCCCCCCGGCCTCAAGTAAAAGTCCAGATTTCCCCCGTCAGTAACACCTCGGAGTGCCATAGGAGCGAAGAAGCATGCGTTAACGGGATGCTTCAACAGTGCTAGGGATTTCTTTCACGAGACACTGTGCACTCACGTTCGTCGTAACAACTGTCAAAGGGCACTGTATGCCTTCCAACTCCTCTGTTGCGTTTGAGCCACAGGAAGTAAAGGCATTCGTTTGATTAAGCTCCGTGAACGGGCAACGATGATGGCGAAGCGCTGCCCTGTTCGCTCGAAAGCTCTCGTCTGTACGGCCTTCCAACGGCCTCAGGGTACGCAGTTGTAAACAGCCTTACATTCCATGCTGGTGTGCCCCCAATTAGGAACTTGGGCTCTTCTGTGAGACACCCACGTGCGTCCCAAATGAAACCGGGGAGCTCCCCCAGGACGTCTGCGTACGGCAGTCGGTTGCCAGCTCTTTACTTCCAGCCGGAGAAAGAAGAAGAGGACAGCTTTCCCAGGGACAACTCTGGACCCTTGGGACCATCCAGAGTCACCAAAGCCTAAACTTTGCACGGCCTGGGGAACGCTCTTCCTCATGGCCAGCAATCCCCACGTCAAAACCTTTCTCAGCAGAGGCAGGCACTCTCTCCCTCGTACTAGATAGCTCGGCAGAGCCTTCCGAGAAACACGCTGCGTCATTCAGCTTGAACGTGGGACGCGGAGGGGAGAGTACGCTTTCTCCCCGTTTGGAGGCGCCTTGCGCTTGGCTTCAAAGCTGCCTGAACAGCACTAGCGGCCCGACGTCTCTGCACGGCAGGATTGTCGTTGTGGGCCGAGGCTGCGTGTTCTCTCAAAACGAAAACCGTGCTGGCGATCCCTTTCTAGGAACTCCTCCCACGGCACCACATGTTCAGCTCCGGCCGAACGAAAGGTGACCTCAGGCCTCAAGGTAAGTTCCAGTGTTTCACGTCGGGGGAGTTGGGTGTGCAGTGGTTTCCATGAGGCCATACTCCACCACGGAGCGCCTTCACTCTGCGACGCTCCTGGGGGCACACAGGATAGGAGCTCGTTCGCCAAGTTCGCAGGATGACTTCTCTCCGTGCCGGAACGGCGGCTCCTGGCTTCTGAGGAACCTTAGCCTCAACAGGGCCCTGGAGAAAGCTCTTCACATTCATAGCAAGGGCAACGTACTGCTCTCTGGCTTGCCTGGGTTGAGTGCCCCAGTCGTCAAAGAGCCTCGCGAAGGCAGTGCTGCACAGACTCCCTTTGCCAGTCGCACGGCCTCCCTGGCTGAAAGAGAACTGCAGTGCCAAAAGGCACCGTGCTGACGACTGGCTCCAGGAGGAGACTCGGGACAGCACTCTCACAGAAGCGAAAGCTAGGCTGTGGGCCCAGCCTGAGGACCAGCACGTTTTCCACACTTAACACAGCTAAGGCATGAGCCAGACGACAGCCTTGGTCCCTGAGGCCTACCTAAGGTACTGCCATACTTACCCAGTAGATCCCACGCAGAGGTCCCTGTGCCCAAAAGGGCCTCCATGGAAGGGCCCCGTTCCTCCCGTGTGTTTCCTTGAGGTAATCGGAAACCACTGAGGATAAGTACGTGAGCTCAGCTTTGAAACTGGGCGACCCTGGGCAAACCTTATTCCCCTCCGTGGTAGACGAGACAGTTGCGGGTCCTAAGCTGCCTGAAGCACACTCCTCGCGCCCACCTTCTCTTTGCTGCCGGAAGGCCTCACATAAGAGGTCTGAGTTTACTCGTGACGGAAGCCGTCTGAGTGTACTCGTGTGAGGCCTGCTGCTCTCAGGTCCTTGCTGGGAGCTTCAGCAAGAGCACTCTGGAGCTCGCCGACAAAGGAATTGTGAGCCCCCCCCGGCCTCAAGTAAAAGTCCAGATTTCCCCCGTCAGTAACACCTCGGAGTGCCATAGGAGCGAAGAAGCATGCGTTAACGGGATGCTTCAACAGTGCTAGGGATTTCTTTCACGAGACACTGTGCACTCACGTTCGTCGTAACAACTGTCAAAGGGCACTGTATGCCTTCCAACTCCTCTGTTGCGTTTGAGCCACAGGAAGTAAAGGCATTCGTTTGATTAAGCTCCGTGAACGGGCAACGATGATGGCGAAGCGCTGCCCTGTTCGCTCGAAAGCTCTCGTCTGTACGGCCTTCCAACGGCCTCAGGGTACGCAGTTGTAAACAGCCTTACATTCCATGCTGGTGTGCCCCCAATTAGGAACTTGGGCTCTTCTGTGAGACACCCACGTGCGTCCCAAATGAAACCGGGGAGCTCCCCCAGGACGTCTGCGTACGGCAGTCGGTTGCCAGCTCTTTACTTCCAGCCGGAGAAAGAAGAAGAGGACAGCTTTCCCAGGGACAACTCTGGACCCTTGGGACCATCCAGAGTCACCAAAGCCTAAACTTTGCACGGCCTGGGGAACGCTCTTCCTCATGGCCAGCAATCCCCACGTCAAAACCTTTCTCAGCAGAGGCAGGCACTCTCTCCCTCGTACTAGATAGCTCGGCAGAGCCTTCCGAGAAACACGCTGCGTCATTCAGCTTGAACGTGGGACGCGGAGGGGAGAGTACGCTTTCTCCCCGTTTGGAGGCGCCTTGCGCTTGGCTTCAAAGCTGCCTGAACAGCACTAGCGGCCCGACGTCTCTGCACGGCAGGATTGTCGTTGTGGGCCGAGGCTGCGTGTTCTCTCAAAACGAAAACCGTGCTGGCGATCCCTTTCTAGGAACTCCTCCCACGGCACCACATGTTCAGCTCCGGCCGAACGAAAGGTGACCTCAGGCCTCAAGGTAAGTTCCAGTGTTTCACGTCGGGGGAGTTGGGTGTGCAGTGGTTTCCATGAGGCCATACTCCACCACGGAGCGCCTTCACTCTGCGACGCTCCTGGGGGCACACAGGATAGGAGCTCGTTCGCCAAGTTCGCAGGATGACTTCTCTCCGTGCCGGAACGGCGGCTCCTGGCTTCTGAGGAACCTTAGCCTCAACAGGGCCCTGGAGAAAGCTCTTCACATTCATAGCAAGGGCAACGTACTGCTCTCTGGCTTGCCTGGGTTGAGTGCCCCAGTCGTCAAAGAGCCTCGCGAAGGCAGTGCTGCACAGACTCCCTTTGCCAGTCGCACGGCCTCCCTGGCTGAAAGAGAACTGCAGTGCCAAAAGGCACCGTGCTGACGACTGGCTCCAGGAGGAGACTCGGGACAGCACTCTCACAGAAGCGAAAGCTAGGCTGTGGGCCCAGCCTGAGGACCAGCACGTTTTCCACACTTAACACAGCTAAGGCATGAGCCAGACGACAGCCTTGGTCCCTGAGGCCTACCTAAGGTACTGCCATACTTACCCAGTAGATCCCACGCAGAGGTCCCTGTGCCCAAAAGGGCCTCCATGGAAGGGCCCCGTTCCTCCCGTGTGTTTCCTTGAGGTAATCGGAAACCACTGAGGATAAGTACGTGAGCTCAGCTTTGAAACTGGGCGACCCTGGGCAAACCTTATTCCCCTCCGTGGTAGACGAGACAGTTGCGGGTCCTAAGCTGCCTGAAGCACACTCCTCGCGCCCACCTTCTCTTTGCTGCCGGAAGGCCTCACATAAGAGGTCTGAGTTTACTCGTGACGGAAGCCGTCTGAGTGTACTCGTGTGAGGCCTGCTGCTCTCAGGTCCTTGCTGGGAGCTTCAGCAAGAGCACTCTGGAGCTCGCCGACAAAGGAATTGTGAGCCCCCCCCGGCCTCAAGTAAAAGTCCAGATTTCCCCCGTCAGTAACACCTCGGAGTGCCATAGGAGCGAAGAAGCATGCGTTAACGGGATGCTTCAACAGTGCTAGGGATTTCTTTCACGAGACACTGTGCACTCACGTTCGTCGTAACAACTGTCAAAGGGCACTGTATGCCTTCCAACTCCTCTGTTGCGTTTGAGCCACAGGAAGTAAAGGCATTCGTTTGATTAAGCTCCGTGAACGGGCAACGATGATGGCGAAGCGCTGCCCTGTTCGCTCGAAAGCTCTCGTCTGTACGGCCTTCCAACGGCCTCAGGGTACGCAGTTGTAAACAGCCTTACATTCCATGCTGGTGTGCCCCCAATTAGGAACTTGGGCTCTTCTGTGAGACACCCACGTGCGTCCCAAATGAAACCGGGGAGCTCCCCCAGGACGTCTGCGTACGGCAGTCGGTTGCCAGCTCTTTACTTCCAGCCGGAGAAAGAAGAAGAGGACAGCTTTCCCAGGGACAACTCTGGACCCTTGGGACCATCCAGAGTCACCAAAGCCTAAACTTTGCACGGCCTGGGGAACGCTCTTCCTCATGGCCAGCAATCCCCACGTCAAAACCTTTCTCAGCAGAGGCAGGCACTCTCTCCCTCGTACTAGATAGCTCGGCAGAGCCTTCCGAGAAACACGCTGCGTCATTCAGCTTGAACGTGGGACGCGGAGGGGAGAGTACGCTTTCTCCCCGTTTGGAGGCGCCTTGCGCTTGGCTTCAAAGCTGCCTGAACAGCACTAGCGGCCCGACGTCTCTGCACGGCAGGATTGTCGTTGTGGGCCGAGGCTGCGTGTTCTCTCAAAACGAAAACCGTGCTGGCGATCCCTTTCTAGGAACTCCTCCCACGGCACCACATGTTCAGCTCCGGCCGAACGAAAGGTGACCTCAGGCCTCAAGGTAAGTTCCAGTGTTTCACGTCGGGGGAGTTGGGTGTGCAGTGGTTTCCATGAGGCCATACTCCACCACGGAGCGCCTTCACTCTGCGACGCTCCTGGGGGCACACAGGATAGGAGCTCGTTCGCCAAGTTCGCAGGATGACTTCTCTCCGTGCCGGAACGGCGGCTCCTGGCTTCTGAGGAACCTTAGCCTCAACAGGGCCCTGGAGAAAGCTCTTCACATTCATAGCAAGGGCAACGTACTGCTCTCTGGCTTGCCTGGGTTGAGTGCCCCAGTCGTCAAAGAGCCTCGCGAAGGCAGTGCTGCACAGACTCCCTTTGCCAGTCGCACGGCCTCCCTGGCTGAAAGAGAACTGCAGTGCCAAAAGGCACCGTGCTGACGACTGGCTCCAGGAGGAGACTCGGGACAGCACTCTCACAGAAGCGAAAGCTAGGCTGTGGGCCCAGCCTGAGGACCAGCACGTTTTCCACACTTAACACAGCTAAGGCATGAGCCAGACGACAGCCTTGGTCCCTGAGGCCTACCTAAGGTACTGCCATACTTACCCAGTAGATCCCACGCAGAGGTCCCTGTGCCCAAAAGGGCCTCCATGGAAGGGCCCCGTTCCTCCCGTGTGTTTCCTTGAGGTAATCGGAAACCACTGAGGATAAGTACGTGAGCTCAGCTTTGAAACTGGGCGACCCTGGGCAAACCTTATTCCCCTCCGTGGTAGACGAGACAGTTGCGGGTCCTAAGCTGCCTGAAGCACACTCCTCGCGCCCACCTTCTCTTTGCTGCCGGAAGGCCTCACATAAGAGGTCTGAGTTTACTCGTGACGGAAGCCGTCTGAGTGTACTCGTGTGAGGCCTGCTGCTCTCAGGTCCTTGCTGGGAGCTTCAGCAAGAGCACTCTGGAGCTCGCCGACAAAGGAATTGTGAGCCCCCCCCGGCCTCAAGTAAAAGTCCAGATTTCCCCCGTCAGTAACACCTCGGAGTGCCATAGGAGCGAAGAAGCATGCGTTAACGGGATGCTTCAACAGTGCTAGGGATTTCTTTCACGAGACACTGTGCACTCACGTTCGTCGTAACAACTGTCAAAGGGCACTGTATGCCTTCCAACTCCTCTGTTGCGTTTGAGCCACAGGAAGTAAAGGCATTCGTTTGATTAAGCTCCGTGAACGGGCAACGATGATGGCGAAGCGCTGCCCTGTTCGCTCGAAAGCTCTCGTCTGTACGGCCTTCCAACGGCCTCAGGGTACGCAGTTGTAAACAGCCTTACATTCCATGCTGGTGTGCCCCCAATTAGGAACTTGGGCTCTTCTGTGAGACACCCACGTGCGTCCCAAATGAAACCGGGGAGCTCCCCCAGGACGTCTGCGTACGGCAGTCGGTTGCCAGCTCTTTACTTCCAGCCGGAGAAAGAAGAAGAGGACAGCTTTCCCAGGGACAACTCTGGACCCTTGGGACCATCCAGAGTCACCAAAGCCTAAACTTTGCACGGCCTGGGGAACGCTCTTCCTCATGGCCAGCAATCCCCACGTCAAAACCTTTCTCAGCAGAGGCAGGCACTCTCTCCCTCGTACTAGATAGCTCGGCAGAGCCTTCCGAGAAACACGCTGCGTCATTCAGCTTGAACGTGGGACGCGGAGGGGAGAGTACGCTTTCTCCCCGTTTGGAGGCGCCTTGCGCTTGGCTTCAAAGCTGCCTGAACAGCACTAGCGGCCCGACGTCTCTGCACGGCAGGATTGTCGTTGTGGGCCGAGGCTGCGTGTTCTCTCAAAACGAAAACCGTGCTGGCGATCCCTTTCTAGGAACTCCTCCCACGGCACCACATGTTCAGCTCCGGCCGAACGAAAGGTGACCTCAGGCCTCAAGGTAAGTTCCAGTGTTTCACGTCGGGGGAGTTGGGTGTGCAGTGGTTTCCATGAGGCCATACTCCACCACGGAGCGCCTTCACTCTGCGACGCTCCTGGGGGCACACAGGATAGGAGCTCGTTCGCCAAGTTCGCAGGATGACTTCTCTCCGTGCCGGAACGGCGGCTCCTGGCTTCTGAGGAACCTTAGCCTCAACAGGGCCCTGGAGAAAGCTCTTCACATTCATAGCAAGGGCAACGTACTGCTCTCTGGCTTGCCTGGGTTGAGTGCCCCAGTCGTCAAAGAGCCTCGCGAAGGCAGTGCTGCACAGACTCCCTTTGCCAGTCGCACGGCCTCCCTGGCTGAAAGAGAACTGCAGTGCCAAAAGGCACCGTGCTGACGACTGGCTCCAGGAGGAGACTCGGGACAGCACTCTCACAGAAGCGAAAGCTAGGCTGTGGGCCCAGCCTGAGGACCAGCACGTTTTCCACACTTAACACAGCTAAGGCATGAGCCAGACGACAGCCTTGGTCCCTGAGGCCTACCTAAGGTACTGCCATACTTACCCAGTAGATCCCACGCAGAGGTCCCTGTGCCCAAAAGGGCCTCCATGGAAGGGCCCTGTTCCTCCCGTGTGTTTCCTTGAGGTAATCGGAAACCACTGAGGATAAGTACGTGAGCTCAGCTTTGAAACTGGGCGACCCTGGGCAAACCTTATTCCCCTCCGTGGTAGACGAGACAGTTGCGGGTCCTAAGCTGCCTGAAGCACACTCCTCGCGCCCACCTTCTCTTTGCTGCCGGAAGGCCTCACATAAGAGGTCTGAGTTTACTCGTGACGGAAGCCGTCTGAGTGTACTCGTGTGAGGCCTGCTGCTCTCAGGTCCTTGCTGGGAGCTTCAGCAAGAGCACTCTGGAGCTCGCCGACAAAGGAATTGTGAGCCCCCCCCGGCCTCAAGTAAAAGTCCAGATTTCCCCCGTCAGTAACACCTCGGAGTGCCATAGGAGCGAAGAAGCATGCGTTAACGGGATGCTTCAACAGTGCTAGGGATTTCTTTCACGAGACACTGTGCACTCACGTTCGTCGTAACAACTGTCAAAGGGCACTGTATGCCTTCCAACTCCTCTGTTGCGTTTGAGCCACAGGAAGTAAAGGCATTCGTTTGATTAAGCTCCGTGAACGGGCAACGATGATGGCGAAGCGCTGCCCTGTTCGCTCGAAAGCTCTCGTCTGTACGGCCTTCCAACGGCCTCAGGGTACGCAGTTGTAAACAGCCTTACATTCCATGCTGGTGTGCCCCCAATTAGGAACTTGGGCTCTTCTGTGAGACACCCACGTGCGTCCCAAATGAAACCGGGGAGCTCCCCCAGGACGTCTGCGTACGGCAGTCGGTTGCCAGCTCTTTACTTCCAGCCGGAGAAAGAAGAAGAGGACAGCTTTCCCAGGGACAACTCTGGACCCTTGGGACCATCCAGAGTCACCAAAGCCTAAACTTTGCACGGCCTGGGGAACGCTCTTCCTCATGGCCAGCAATCCCCACGTCAAAACCTTTCTCAGCAGAGGCAGGCACTCTCTCCCTCGTACTAGATAGCTCGGCAGAGCCTTCCGAGAAACACGCTGCGTCATTCAGCTTGAACGTGGGACGCGGAGGGGAGAGTACGCTTTCTCCCCGTTTGGAGGCGCCTTGCGCTTGGCTTCAAAGCTGCCTGAACAGCACTAGCGGCCCGACGTCTCTGCACGGCAGGATTGTCGTTGTGGGCCGAGGCTGCGTGTTCTCTCAAAACGAAAACCGTGCTGGCGATCCCTTTCTAGGAACTCCTCCCACGGCACCACATGTTCAGCTCCGGCCGAACGAAAGGTGACCTCAGGCCTCAAGGTAAGTTCCAGTGTTTCACGTCGGGGGAGTTGGGTGTGCAGTGGTTTCCATGAGGCCATACTCCACCACGGAGCGCCTTCACTCTGCGACGCTCCTGGGGGCACACAGGATAGGAGCTCGTTCGCCAAGTTCGCAGGATGACTTCTCTCCGTGCCGGAACGGCGGCTCCTGGCTTCTGAGGAACCTTAGCCTCAACAGGGCCCTGGAGAAAGCTCTTCACATTCATAGCAAGGGCAACGTACTGCTCTCTGGCTTGCCTGGGTTGAGTGCCCCAGTCGTCAAAGAGCCTCGCGAAGGCAGTGCTGCACAGACTCCCTTTGCCAGTCGCACGGCCTCCCTGGCTGAAAGAGAACTGCAGTGCCAAAAGGCACCGTGCTGACGACTGGCTCCAGGAGGAGACTCGGGACAGCACTCTCACAGAAGCGAAAGCTAGGCTGTGGGCCCAGCCTGAGGACCAGCACGTTTTCCACACTTAACACAGCTAAGGCATGAGCCAGACGACAGCCTTGGTCCCTGAGGCCTACCTAAGGTACTGCCATACTTACCCAGTAGATCCCACGCAGAGGTCCCTGTGCCCAAAAGGGCCTCCATGGAAGGGCCCTGTTCCTCCCGTGTGTTTCCTTGAGGTAATCGGAAACCACTGAGGATAACTACGTGAGCTCAGCTTTGAAACTGGGCGACCCTGGGCAAACCTTATTCCCCTCCGTGGTAGACGAGACAGTTGCGGGTCCTAAGCTGCCTGAAGCACACTCCTCGCGCCCACCTTCTCTTTGCTGCCGGAAGGCCTCACATAAGACGTCTGAGTTTACTCGTGACGGAAGCCGTCTGAGTGTACTCGTGTGAGGCCTGCTGCTCTCAGGTCCTTGCTGGGAGCTTCAGCAAGAGCACTCTGGAGCTCGCCGACAAAGGAATTGTGAGCCCCCCCCGGCCTCAAGTAAAAGTCCAGATTTCCCCCGTCAGTAACACCTCGGAGTGCCATAGGAGCGAAGAAGCATGCGTTAACGGGATGCTTCAACAGTGCTAGGGATTTCTTTCACGAGACACTGTGCACTCACGTTCGTCGTAACAACTGTCAAAGGGCACTGTATGCCTTCCAACTCCTCTGTTGCGTTTGAGCCACAGGAAGTAAAGGCATTCGTTTGATTAAGCTCCGTGAACGGGCAACGATGATGGCGAAGCGCTGCCCTGTTCGCTCGAAAGCTCTCGTCTGTACGGCCTTCCAACGGCCTCAGGGTACGCAGTTGTAAACAGCCTTACATTCCATGCTGGTGTGCCCCCAATTAGGAACTTGGGCTCTTCTGTGAGACACCCACGTGCGTCCCAAATGAAACCGGGGAGCTCCCCCAGGACGTCTGCGTACGGCAGTCGGTTGCCAGCTCTTTACTTCCAGCCGGAGAAAGAAGAAGAGGACAGCTTTCCCAGGGACAACTCTGGACCCTTGGGACCATCCAGAGTCACCAAAGCCTAAACTTTGCACGGCCTGGGGAACGCTCTTCCTCATGGCCAGCAATCCCCACGTCAAAACCTTTCTCAGCAGAGGCAGGCACTCTCTCCCTCGTACTAGATAGCTCGGCAGAGCCTTCCGAGAAACACGCTGCGTCATTCAGCTTGAACGTGGGACGCGGAGGGGAGAGTACGCTTTCTCCCCGTTTGGAGGCGCCTTGCGCTTGGCTTCAAAGCTGCCTGAACAGCACTAGCGGCCCGACGTCTCTGCACGGCAGGATTGTCGTTGTGGGCCGAGGCTGCGTGTTCTCTCAAAATGAAAACCGTGCTGGCGATCCCTTTCTAGGAACTCCTCCCACGGCACCACATGTTCAGCTCCGGCCGAACGAAAGGTGACCTCAGGCCTCAAGGTAAGTTCCAGTGTTTCACGTCGGGGGAGTTGGGTGTGCAGTGGTTTCCATGAGGCCATACTCCACCACGGAGCGCCTTCACTCTGCGACGCTCCTGGGGGCACACAGGATAGGAGCTCGTTCGCCAAGTTCGCAGGATGACTTCTCTCCGTGCCGGAACGGCGGCTCCTGGCTTCTGAGGAACCTTAGCCTCAACAGGGCCCTGGAGAAAGCTCTTCACATTCATAGCAAGGGCAACGTACTGCTCTCTGGCTTGCCTGGGTTGAGTGCCCCAGTCGTCAAAGAGCCTCGCGAAGGCAGTGCTGCACAGACTCCCTTTGCCAGTCGCACGGCCTCCCTGGCTGAAAGAGAACTGCAGTGCCAAAAGGCACCGTGCTGACGACTGGCTCCAGGAGGAGACTCGGGACAGCACTCTCACAGAAGCGAAAGCTAGGCTGTGGGCCCAGCCTGAGGACCAGCACGTTTTCCACACTTAACACAGCTAAGGCATGAGCCAGACGACAGCCTTGGTCCCTGAGGCCTACCTAAGGTACTGCCATACTTACCCAGTAGATCCCACGCAGAGGTCCCTGTGCCCAAAAGGGCCTCCATGGAAGGGCCCCGTTCCTCCCGTGTGTTTCCTTGAGGTAATCGGAAACCACTGAGGATAAGTACGTGAGCTCAGCTTTGAAACTGGGCGACCCTGGGCAAACCTTATTCCCCTCCGTGGTAGACGAGACAGTTGCGGGTCCTAAGCTGCCTGAAGCACACTCCTCGCGCCCACCTTCTCTTTGCTGCCGGAAGGCCTCACATAAGACGTCTGAGTTTACTCGTGACGGAAGCCGTCTGAGTGTACTCGTGTGAGGCCTGCTGCTCTCAGGTCCTTGCTGGGAGCTTCAGCAAGAGCACTCTGGAGCTCGCCGACAAAGGAATTGTGAGCCCCCCCCGGCCTCAAGTAAAAGTCCAGATTTCCCCCGTCAGTAACACCTCGGAGTGCCATAGGAGCGAAGAAGCATGCGTTAACGGGATGCTTCAACAGTGCTAGGGATTTCTTTCACGAGACACTGTGCACTCACGTTCGTCGTAACAACTGTCAAAGGGCACTGTATGCCTTCCAACTCCTCTGTTGCGTTTGAGCCACAGGAAGTAAAGGCATTCGTTTGATTAAGCTCCGTGAACGGGCAACGATGATGGCGAAGCGCTGCCCTGTTCGCTCGAAAGCTCTCGTCTGTACGGCCTTCCAACGGCCTCAGGGTACGCAGTTGTAAACAGCCTTACATTCCATGCTGGTGTGCCCCCAATTAGGAACTTGGGCTCTTCTGTGAGACACCCACGTGCGTCCCAAATGAAACCGGGGAGCTCCCCCAGGACGTCTGCGTACGGCAGTCGGTTGCCAGCTCTTTACTTCCAGCCGGAGAAAGAAGAAGAGGACAGCTTTCCCAGGGACAACTCTGGACCCTTGGGACCATCCAGAGTCACCAAAGCCTAAACTTTGCACGGCCTGGGGAACGCTCTTCCTCATGGCCAGCAATCCCCACGTCAAAACCTTTCTCAGCAGAGGCAGGCACTCTCTCCCTCGTACTAGATAGCTCGGCAGAGCCTTCCGAGAAACACGCTGCGTCATTCAGCTTGAACGTGGGACGCGGAGGGGAGAGTACGCTTTCTCCCCGTTTGGAGGCGCCTTGCGCTTGGCTTCAAAGCTGCCTGAACAGCACTAGCGGCCCGACGTCTCTGCACGGCAGGATTGTCGTTGTGGGCCGAGGCTGCGTGTTCTCTCAAAACGAAAACCGTGCTGGCGATCCCTTTCTAGGAACTCCTCCCACGGCACCACATGTTCAGCTCCGGCCGAACGAAAGGTGACCTCAGGCCTCAAGGTAAGTTCCAGTGTTTCACGTCGGGGGAGTTGGGTGTGCAGTGGTTTCCATGAGGCCATACTCCACCACGGAGCGCCTTCACTCTGCGACGCTCCTGGGGGCACACAGGATAGGAGCTCGTTCGCCAAGTTCGCAGGATGACTTCTCTCCGTGCCGGAACGGCGGCTCCTGGCTTCTGAGGAACCTTAGCCTCAACAGGGCCCTGGAGAAAGCTCTTCACATTCATAGCAAGGGCAACGTACTGCTCTCTGGCTTGCCTGGGTTGAGTGCCCCAGTCGTCAAAGAGCCTCGCGAAGGCAGTGCTGCACAGACTCCCTTTGCCAGTCGCACGGCCTCCCTGGCTGAAAGAGAACTGCAGTGCCAAAAGGCACCGTGCTGACGACTGGCTCCAGGAGGAGACTCGGGACAGCACTCTCACAGAAGCGAAAGCTAGGCTGTGGGCCCAGCCTGAGGACCAGCACGTTTTCCACACTTAACACAGCTAAGGCATGAGCCAGACGACAGCCTTGGTCCCTGAGGCCTACCTAAGGTACTGCCATACTTACCCAGTAGATCCCACGCAGAGGTCCCTGTGCCCAAAAGGGCCTCCATGGAAGGGCCCTGTTCCTCCCGTGTGTTTCCTTGAGGTAATCGGAAACCACTGAGGATAAGTACGTGAGCTCAGCTTTGAAACTGGGCGACCCTGGGCAAACCTTATTCCCCTCCGTGGTAGACGAGACAGTTGCGGGTCCTAAGCTGCCTGAAGCACACTCCTCGCGCCCACCTTCTCTTTGCTGCCGGAAGGCCTCACATAAGAGGTCTGAGTTTACTCGTGACGGAAGCCGTCTGAGTGTACTCGTGTGAGGCCTGCTGCTCTCAGGTCCTTGCTGGGAGCTTCAGCAAGAGCACTCTGGAGCTCGCCGACAAAGGAATTGTGAGCCCCCCCCGGCCTCAAGTAAAAGTCCAGATTTCCCCCGTCAGTAACACCTCGGAGTGCCATAGGAGCGAAGAAGCATGCGTTAACGGGATGCTTCAACAGTGCTAGGGATTTCTTTCACGAGACACTGTGCACTCACGTTCGTCGTACCAACTGTCAAAGGGCACTGTATGCCTTCCAACTCCTCTGTTGCGTTTGAGCCACAGGAAGTAAAGGCATTCGTTTGATTAAGCTCCGTGAACGGGCAACGATGATGGCGAAGCGCTGCCCTGTTCGCTCGAAAGCTCTCGTCTGTACGGCCTTCCAACGGCCTCAGGGTACGCAGTTGTAAACAGCCTTACATTCCATGCTGGTGTGCCCCCAATTAGGAACTTGGGCTCTTCTGTGAGACACCCACGTGCGTCCCAAATGAAACCGGGGAGCTCCCCCAGGACGTCTGCGTACGGCAGTCGGTTGCCAGCTCTTTACTTCCAGCCGGAGAAAGAAGAAGAGGACAGCTTTCCCAGGGACAACTCTGGACCCTTGGGACCATCCAGAGTCACCAAAGCCTAAACTTTGCACGGCCTGGGGAACGCTCTTCCTCATGGCCAGCAATCCCCACGTCAAAACCTTTCTCAGCAGAGGCAGGCACTCTCTCCCTCGTACTAGATAGCTCGGCAGAGCCTTCCGAGAAACACGCTGCGTCATTCAGCTTGAACGTGGGACGCGGAGGGGAGAGTACGCTTTCTCCCCGTTTGGAGGCGCCTTGCGCTTGGCTTCAAAGCTGCCTGAACAGCACTAGCGGCCCGACGTCTCTGCACGGCAGGATTGTCGTTGTGGGCCGAGGCTGCGTGTTCTCTCAAAACGAAAACCGTGCTGGCGATCCCTTTCTAGGAACTCCTCCCACGGCACCACATGTTCAGCTCCGGCCGAACGAAAGGTGACCTCAGGCCTCAAGGTAAGTTCCAGTGTTTCACGTCGGGGGAGTTGGGTGTGCAGTGGTTTCCATGAGGCCATACTCCACCACGGAGCGCCTTCACTCTGCGACGCTCCTGGGGGCACACAGGATAGGAGCTCGTTCGCCAAGTTCGCAGGATGACTTCTCTCCGTGCCGGAACGGCGGCTCCTGGCTTCTGAGGAACCTTAGCCTCAACAGGGCCCTGGAGAAAGCTCTTCACATTCATAGCAAGGGCAACGTACTGCTCTCTGGCTTGCCTGGGTTGAGTGCCCCAGTCGTCAAAGAGCCTCGCGAAGGCAGTGCTGCACAGACTCCCTTTGCCAGTCGCACGGCCTCCCTGACTGAAAGAGAACTGCAGTGCCAAAAGGCACCGTGCTGACGACTGGCTCCAGGAGGAGACTCGGGACAGCACTCTCACAGAAGCGAAAGCTAGGCTGTGGGCCCAGCCTGAGGACCAGCACGTTTTCCACACTTAACACAGCTAAGGCATGAGCCAGACGACAGCCTTGGTCCCTGAGGCCTACCTAAGGTACTGCCATACTTACCCAGTAGATCCCACGCAGAGGTCCCTGTGCCCAAAAGGGCCTCCATGGAAGGGCCCTGTTCCTCCCGTGTGTTTCCTTGAGGTAATCGGAAACCACTGAGGATAACTACGTGAGCTCAGCTTTGAAACTGGGCGACCCTGGGCAAACCTTATTCCCCTCCGTGGTAGACGAGACAGTTGCGGGTCCTAAGCTGCCTGAAGCACACTCCTCGCGCCCACCTTCTCTTTGCTGCCGGAAGGCCTCACATAAGACGTCTGAGTTTACTCGTGACGGAAGCCGTCTGAGTGTACTCGTGTGAGGCCTGCTGCTCTCAGGTCCTTGCTGGGAGCTTCAGCAAGAGCACTCTGGAGCTCGCCGACAAAGGAATTGTGAGCCCCCCCCGGCCTCAAGTAAAAGTCCAGATTTCCCCCGTCAGTAACACCTCGGAGTGCCATAGGAGCGAAGAAGCATGCGTTAACGGGATGCTTCAACAGTGCTAGGGATTTCTTTCACGAGACACTGTGCACTCACGTTCGTCGTAACAACTGTCAAAGGGCACTGTATGCCTTCCAACTCCTCTGTTGCGTTTGAGCCACAGGAAGTAAAGGCATTCGTTTGATTAAGCTCCGTGAACGGGCAACGATGATGGCGAAGCGCTGCCCTGTTCGCTCGAAAGCTCTCGTCTGTACGGCCTTCCAACGGCCTCAGGGTACGCAGTTGTAAACAGCCTTACATTCCATGCTGGTGTGCCCCCAATTAGGAACTTGGGCTCTTCTGTGAGACACCCACGTGCGTCCCAAATGAAACCGGGGAGCTCCCCCAGGACGTCTGCGTACGGCAGTCGGTTGCCAGCTCTTTACTTCCAGCCGGAGAAAGAAGAAGAGGACAGCTTTCCCAGGGACAACTCTGGACCCTTGGGACCATCCAGAGTCACCAAAGCCTAAACTTTGCACGGCCTGGGGAACGCTCTTCCTCATGGCCAGCAATCCCCACGTCAAAACCTTTCTCAGCAGAGGCAGGCACTCTCTCCCTCGTACTAGATAGCTCGGCAGAGCCTTCCGAGAAACACGCTGCGTCATTCAGCTTGAACGTGGGACGCGGAGGGGAGAGTACGCTTTCTCCCCGTTTGGAGGCGCCTTGCGCTTGGCTTCAAAGCTGCCTGAACAGCACTAGCGGCCCGACGTCTCTGCACGGCAGGATTGTCGTTGTGGGCCGAGGCTGCGTGTTCTCTCAAAACGAAAACCGTGCTGGCGATCCCTTTCTAGGAACTCCTCCCACGGCACCACATGTTCAGCTCCGGCCGAACGAAAGGTGACCTCAGGCCTCAAGGTAAGTTCCAGTGTTTCACGTCGGGGGAGTTGGGTGTGCAGTGGTTTCCATGAGGCCATACTCCACCACGGAGCGCCTTCACTCTGCGACGCTCCTGGGGGCACACAGGATAGGAGCTCGTTCGCCAAGTTCGCAGGATGACTTCTCTCCGTGCCGGAACGGCGGCTCCTGGCTTCTGAGGAACCTTAGCCTCAACAGGGCCCTGGAGAAAGCTCTTCACATTCATAGCAAGGGCAACGTACTGCTCTCTGGCTTGCCTGGGTTGAGTGCCCCAGTCGTCAAAGAGCCTCGCGAAGGCAGTGCTGCACAGACTCCCTTTGCCAGTCGCACGGCCTCCCTGACTGAAAGAGAACTGCAGTGCCAAAAGGCACCGTGCTGACGACTGGCTCCAGGAGGAGACTCGGGACAGCACTCTCACAGAAGCGAAAGCTAGGCTGTGGGCCCAGCCTGAGGACCAGCACGTTTTCCACACTTAACACAGCTAAGGCATGAGCCAGACGACAGCCTTGGTCCCTGAGGCCTACCTAAGGTACTGCCATACTTACCCAGTAGATCCCACGCAGAGGTCCCTGTGCCCAAAAGGGCCTCCATGGAAGGGCCCCGTTCCTCCCGTGTGTTTCCTTGAGGTAATCGGAAACCACTGAGGATAAGTACGTGAGCTCAGCTTTGAAACTGGGCGACCCTGGGCAAACCTTATTCCCCTCCGTGGTAGACGAGACAGTTGCGGGTCCTAAGCTGCCTGAAGCACACTCCTCGCGCCCACCTTCTCTTTGCTGCCGGAAGGCCTCACATAAGAGGTCTGAGTTTACTCGTGACGGAAGCCGTCTGAGTGTACTCGTGTGAGGCCTGCTGCTCTCAGGTCCTTGCTGGGAGCTTCAGCAAGAGCACTCTGGAGCTCGCCGACAAAGGAATTGTGAGCCCCCCCCGGCCTCAAGTAAAAGTCCAGATTTCCCCCGTCAGTAACACCTCGGAGTGCCATAGGAGCGAAGAAGCATGCGTTAACGGGATGCTTCAACAGTGCTAGGGATTTCTTTCACGAGACACTGTGCACTCACGTTCGTCGTAACAACTGTCAAAGGGCACTGTATGCCTTCCAACTCCTCTGTTGCGTTTGAGCCACAGGAAGTAAAGGCATTCGTTTGATTAAGCTCCGTGAACGGGCAACGATGATGGCGAAGCGCTGCCCTGTTCGCTCGAAAGCTCTCGTCTGTACGGCCTTCCAACGGCCTCAGGGTACGCAGTTGTAAACAGCCTTACATTCCATGCTGGTGTGCCCCCAATTAGGAACTTGGGCTCTTCTGTGAGACACCCACGTGCGTCCCAAATGAAACCGGGGAGCTCCCCCAGGACGTCTGCGTACGGCAGTCGGTTGCCAGCTCTTTACTTCCAGCCGGAGAAAGAAGAAGAGGACAGCTTTCCCAGGGACAACTCTGGACCCTTGGGACCATCCAGAGTCACCAAAGCCTAAACTTTGCACGGCCTGGGGAACGCTCTTCCTCATGGCCAGCAATCCCCACGTCAAAACCTTTCTCAGCAGAGGCAGGCACTCTCTCCCTCGTACTAGATAGCTCGGCAGAGCCTTCCGAGAAACACGCTGCGTCATTCAGCTTGAACGTGGGACGCGGAGGGGAGAGTACGCTTTCTCCCCGTTTGGAGGCGCCTTGCGCTTGGCTTCAAAGCTGCCTGAACAGCACTAGCGGCCCGACGTCTCTGCACGGCAGGATTGTCGTTGTGGGCCGAGGCTGCGTGTTCTCTCAAAACGAAAACCGTGCTGGCGATCCCTTTCTAGGAACTCCTCCCACGGCACCACATGTTCAGCTCCGGCCGAACGAAAGGTGACCTCAGGCCTCAAGGTAAGTTCCAGTGTTTCACGTCGGGGGAGTTGGGTGTGCAGTGGTTTCCATGAGGCCATACTCCACCACGGAGCGCCTTCACTCTGCGACGCTCCTGGGGGCACACAGGATAGGAGCTCGTTCGCCAAGTTCGCAGGATGACTTCTCTCCGTGCCGGAACGGCGGCTCCTGGCTTCTGAGGAACCTTAGCCTCAACAGGGCCCTGGAGAAAGCTCTTCACATTCATAGCAAGGGCAACGTACTGCTCTCTGGCTTGCCTGGGTTGAGTGCCCCAGTCGTCAAAGAGCCTCGCGAAGGCAGTGCTGCACAGACTCCCTTTGCCAGTCGCACGGCCTCCCTGACTGAAAGAGAACTGCAGTGCCAAAAGGCACCGTGCTGACGACTGGCTCCAGGAGGAGACTCGGGACAGCACTCTCACAGAAGCGAAAGCTAGGCTGTGGGCCCAGCCTGAGGACCAGCACGTTTTCCACACTTAACACAGCTAAGGCATGAGCCAGACGACAGCCTTGGTCCCTGAGGCCTACCTAAGGTACTGCCATACTTACCCAGTAGATCCCACGCAGAGGTCCCTGTGCCCAAAAGGGCCTCCATGGAAGGGCCCTGTTCCTCCCGTGTGTTTCCTTGAGGTAATCGGAAACCACTGAGGATAACTACGTGAGCTCAGCTTTGAAACTGGGCGACCCTGGGCAAACCTTATTCCCCTCCGTGGTAGACGAGACAGTTGCGGGTCCTAAGCTGCCTGAAGCACACTCCTCGCGCCCACCTTCTCTTTGCTGCCGGAAGGCCTCACATAAGAGGTCTGAGTTTACTCGTGACGGAAGCCGTCTGAGTGTACTCGTGTGAGGCCTGCTGCTCTCAGGTCCTTGCTGGGAGCTTCAGCAAGAGCACTCTGGAGCTCGCCGACAAAGGAATTGTGAGCCCCCCCCGGCCTCAAGTAAAAGTCCAGATTTCCCCCGTCAGTAACACCTCGGAGTGCCATAGGAGCGAAGAAGCATGCGTTAACGGGATGCTTCAACAGTGCTAGGGATTTCTTTCACGAGACACTGTGCACTCACGTTCGTCGTAACAACTGTCAAAGGGCACTGTATGCCTTCCAACTCCTCTGTTGCGTTTGAGCCACAGGAAGTAAAGGCATTCGTTTGATTAAGCTCCGTGAACGGGCAACGATGATGGCGAAGCGCTGCCCTGTTCGCTCGAAAGCTCTCGTCTGTACGGCCTTCCAACGGCCTCAGGGTACGCAGTTGTAAACAGCCTTACATTCCATGCTGGTGTGCCCCCAATTAGGAACTTGGGCTCTTCTGTGAGACACCCACGTGCGTCCCAAATGAAACCGGGGAGCTCCCCCAGGACGTCTGCGTACGGCAGTCGGTTGCCAGCTCTTTACTTCCAGCCGGAGAAAGAAGAAGAGGACAGCTTTCCCAGGGACAACTCTGGACCCTTGGGACCATCCAGAGTCACCAAAGCCTAAACTTTGCACGGCCTGGGGAACGCTCTTCCTCATGGCCAGCAATCCCCACGTCAAAACCTTTCTCAGCAGAGGCAGGCACTCTCTCCCTCGTACTAGATAGCTCGGCAGAGCCTTCCGAGAAACACGCTGCGTCATTCAGCTTGAACGTGGGACGCGGAGGGGAGAGTACGCTTTCTCCCCGTTTGGAGGCGCCTTGCGCTTGGCTTCAAAGCTGCCTGAACAGCACTAGCGGCCCGACGTCTCTGCACGGCAGGATTGTCGTTGTGGGCCGAGGCTGCGTGTTCTCTCAAAACGAAAACCGTGCTGGCGATCCCTTTCTAGGAACTCCTCCCACGGCACCACATGTTCAGCTCCGGCCGAACGAAAGGTGACCTCAGGCCTCAAGGTAAGTTCCAGTGTTTCACGTCGGGGGAGTTGGGTGTGCAGTGGTTTCCATGAGGCCATACTCCACCACGGAGCGCCTTCACTCTGCGACGCTCCTGGGGGCACACAGGATAGGAGCTCGTTCGCCAAGTTCGCAGGATGACTTCTCTCCGTGCCGGAACGGCGGCTCCTGGCTTCTGAGGAACCTTAGCCTCAACAGGGCCCTGGAGAAAGCTCTTCACATTCATAGCAAGGGCAACGTACTGCTCTCTGGCTTGCCTGGGTTGAGTGCCCCAGTCGTCAAAGAGCCTCGCGAAGGCAGTGCTGCACAGACTCCCTTTGCCAGTCGCACGGCCTCCCTGACTGAAAGAGAACTGCAGTGCCAAAAGGCACCGTGCTGACGACTGGCTCCAGGAGGAGACTCGGGACAGCACTCTCACAGAAGCGAAAGCTAGGCTGTGGGCCCAGCCTGAGGACCAGCACGTTTTCCACACTTAACACAGCTAAGGCATGAGCCAGACGACAGCCTTGGTCCCTGAGGCCTACCTAAGGTACTGCCATACTTACCCAGTAGATCCCACGCAGAGGTCCCTGTGCCCAAAAGGGCCTCCATGGAAGGGCCCTGTTCCTCCCGTGTGTTTCCTTGAGGTAATCGGAAACCACTGAGGATAACTACGTGAGCTCAGCTTTGAAACTGGGCGACCCTGGGCAAACCTTATTCCCCTCCGTGGTAGACGAGACAGTTGCGGGTCCTAAGCTGCCTGAAGCACACTCCTCGCGCCCACCTTCTCTTTGCTGCCGGAAGGCCTCACATAAGACGTCTGAGTTTACTCGTGACGGAAGCCGTCTGAGTGTACTCGTGTGAGGCCTGCTGCTCTCAGGTCCTTGCTGGGAGCTTCAGCAAGAGCACTCTGGAGCTCGCCGACAAAGGAATTGTGAGCCCCCCCCGGCCTCAAGTAAAAGTCCAGATTTCCCCCGTCAGTAACACCTCGGAGTGCCATAGGAGCGAAGAAGCATGCGTTAACGGGATGCTTCAACAGTGCTAGGGATTTCTTTCACGAGACACTGTGCACTCACGTTCGTCGTAACAACTGTCAAAGGGCACTGTATGCCTTCCAACTCCTCTGTTGCGTTTGAGCCACAGGAAGTAAAGGCATTCGTTTGATTAAGCTCCGTGAACGGGCAACGATGATGGCGAAGCGCTGCCCTGTTCGCTCGAAAGCTCTCGTCTGTACGGCCTTCCAACGGCCTCAGGGTACGCAGTTGTAAACAGCCTTACATTCCATGCTGGTGTGCCCCCAATTAGGAACTTGGGCTCTTCTGTGAGACACCCACGTGCGTCCCAAATGAAACCGGGGAGCTCCCCCAGGACGTCTGCGTACGGCAGTCGGTTGCCAGCTCTTTACTTCCAGCCGGAGAAAGAAGAAGAGGACAGCTTTCCCAGGGACAACTCTGGACCCTTGGGACCATCCAGAGTCACCAAAGCCTAAACTTTGCACGGCCTGGGGAACGCTCTTCCTCATGGCCAGCAATCCCCACGTCAAAACCTTTCTCAGCAGAGGCAGGCACTCTCTCCCTCGTACTAGATAGCTCGGCAGAGCCTTCCGAGAAACACGCTGCGTCATTCAGCTTGAACGTGGGACGCGGAGGGGAGAGTACGCTTTCTCCCCGTTTGGAGGCGCCTTGCGCTTGGCTTCAAAGCTGCCTGAACAGCACTAGCGGCCCGACGTCTCTGCACGGCAGGATTGTCGTTGTGGGCCGAGGCTGCGTGTTCTCTCAAAACGAAAACCGTGCTGGCGATCCCTTTCTAGGAACTCCTCCCACGGCACCACATGTTCAGCTCCGGCCGAACGAAAGGTGACCTCAGGCCTCAAGGTAAGTTCCAGTGTTTCACGTCGGGGGAGTTGGGTGTGCAGTGGTTTCCATGAGGCCATACTCCACCACGGAGCGCCTTCACTCTGCGACGCTCCTGGGGGCACACAGGATAGGAGCTCGTTCGCCAAGTTCGCAGGATGACTTCTCTCCGTGCCGGAACGGCGGCTCCTGGCTTCTGAGGAACCTTAGCCTCAACAGGGCCCTGGAGAAAGCTCTTCACATTCATAGCAAGGGCAACGTACTGCTCTCTGGCTTGCCTGGGTTGAGTGCCCCAGTCGTCAAAGAGCCTCGCGAAGGCAGTGCTGCACAGACTCCCTTTGCCAGTCGCACGGCCTCCCTGACTGAAAGAGAACTGCAGTGCCAAAAGGCACCGTGCTGACGACTGGCTCCAGGAGGAGACTCGGGACAGCACTCTCACAGAAGCGAAAGCTAGGCTGTGGGCCCAGCCTGAGGACCAGCACGTTTTCCACACTTAACACAGCTAAGGCATGAGCCAGACGACAGCCTTGGTCCCTGAGGCCTACCTAAGGTACTGCCATACTTACCCAGTAGATCCCACGCAGAGGTCCCTGTGCCCAAAAGGGCCTCCATGGAAGGGCCCCGTTCCTCCCGTGTGTTTCCTTGAGGTAATCGGAAACCACTGAGGATAACTACGTGAGCTCAGCTTTGAAACTGGGCGACCCTGGGCAAACCTTATTCCCCTCCGTGGTAGACGAGACAGTTGCGGGTCCTAAGCTGCCTGAAGCACACTCCTCGCGCCCACCTTCTCTTTGCTGCCGGAAGGCCTCACATAAGAGGTCTGAGTTTACTCGTGACGGAAGCCGTCTGAGTGTACTCGTGTGAGGCCTGCTGCTCTCAGGTCCTTGCTGGGAGCTTCAGCAAGAGCACTCTGGAGCTCGCCGACAAAGGAATTGTGAGCCCCCCCCGGCCTCAAGTAAAAGTCCAGATTTCCCCCGTCAGTAACACCTCGGAGTGCCATAGGAGCGAAGAAGCATGCGTTAACGGGATGCTTCAACAGTGCTAGGGATTTCTTTCACGAGACACTGTGCACTCACGTTCGTCGTAACAACTGTCAAAGGGCACTGTATGCCTTCCAACTCCTCTGTTGCGTTTGAGCCACAGGAAGTAAAGGCATTCGTTTGATTAAGCTCCGTGAACGGGCAACGATGATGGCGAAGCGCTGCCCTGTTCGCTCGAAAGCTCTCGTCTGTACGGCCTTCCAACGGCCTCAGGGTACGCAGTTGTAAACAGCCTTACATTCCATGCTGGTGTGCCCCCAATTAGGAACTTGGGCTCTTCTGTGAGACACCCACGTGCGTCCCAAATGAAACCGGGGAGCTCCCCCAGGACGTCTGCGTACGGCAGTCGGTTGCCAGCTCTTTACTTCCAGCCGGAGAAAGAAGAAGAGGACAGCTTTCCCAGGGACAACTCTGGACCCTTGGGACCATCCAGAGTCACCAAAGCCTAAACTTTGCACGGCCTGGGGAACGCTCTTCCTCATGGCCAGCAATCCCCACGTCAAAACCTTTCTCAGCAGAGGCAGGCACTCTCTCCCTCGTACTAGATAGCTCGGCAGAGCCTTCCGAGAAACACGCTGCGTCATTCAGCTTGAACGTGGGACGCGGAGGGGAGAGTACGCTTTCTCCCCGTTTGGAGGCGCCTTGCGCTTGGCTTCAAAGCTGCCTGAACAGCACTAGCGGCCCGACGTCTCTGCACGGCAGGATTGTCGTTGTGGGCCGAGGCTGCGTGTTCTCTCAAAACGAAAACCGTGCTGGCGATCCCTTTCTAGGAACTCCTCCCACGGCACCACATGTTCAGCTCCGGCCGAACGAAAGGTGACCTCAGGCCTCAAGGTAAGTTCCAGTGTTTCACGTCGGGGGAGTTGGGTGTGCAGTGGTTTCCATGAGGCCATACTCCACCACGGAGCGCCTTCACTCTGCGACGCTCCTGGGGGCACACAGGATAGGAGCTCGTTCGCCAAGTTCGCAGGATGACTTCTCTCCGTGCCGGAACGGCGGCTCCTGGCTTCTGAGGAACCTTAGCCTCAACAGGGCCCTGGAGAAAGCTCTTCACATTCATAGCAAGGGCAACGTACTGCTCTCTGGCTTGCCTGGGTTGAGTGCCCCAGTCGTCAAAGAGCCTCGCGAAGGCAGTGCTGCACAGACTCCCTTTGCCAGTCGCACGGCCTCCCTGACTGAAAGAGAACTGCAGTGCCAAAAGGCACCGTGCTGACGACTGGCTCCAGGAGGAGACTCGGGACAGCACTCTCACAGAAGCGAAAGCTAGGCTGTGGGCCCAGCCTGAGGACCAGCACGTTTTCCACACTTAACACAGCTAAGGCATGAGCCAGACGACAGCCTTGGTCCCTGAGGCCTACCTAAGGTACTGCCATACTTACCCAGTAGATCCCACGCAGAGGTCCCTGTGCCCAAAAGGGCCTCCATGGAAGGGCCCCGTTCCTCCCGTGTGTTTCCTTGAGGTAATCGGAAACCACTGAGGATAAGTACGTGAGCTCAGCTTTGAAACTGGGCGACCCTGGGCAAACCTTATTCCCCTCCGTGGTAGACGAGACAGTTGCGGGTCCTAAGCTGCCTGAAGCACACTCCTCGCGCCCACCTTCTCTTTGCTGCCGGAAGGCCTCACATAAGAGGTCTGAGTTTACTCGTGACGGAAGCCGTCTGAGTGTACTCGTGTGAGGCCTGCTGCTCTCAGGTCCTTGCTGGGAGCTTCAGCAAGAGCACTCTGGAGCTCGCCGACAAAGGAATTGTGAGCCCCCCCCGGCCTCAAGTAAAAGTCCAGATTTCCCCCGTCAGTAACACCTCGGAGTGCCATAGGAGCGAAGAAGCATGCGTTAACGGGATGCTTCAACAGTGCTAGGGATTTCTTTCACGAGACACTGTGCACTCACGTTCGTCGTAACAACTGTCAAAGGGCACTGTATGCCTTCCAACTCCTCTGTTGCGTTTGAGCCACAGGAAGTAAAGGCATTCGTTTGATTAAGCTCCGTGAACGGGCAACGATGATGGCGAAGCGCTGCCCTGTTCGCTCGAAAGCTCTCGTCTGTACGGCCTTCCAACGGCCTCAGGGTACGCAGTTGTAAACAGCCTTACATTCCATGCTGGTGTGCCCCCAATTAGGAACTTGGGCTCTTCTGTGAGACACCCACGTGCGTCCCAAATGAAACCGGGGAGCTCCCCCAGGACGTCTGCGTACGGCAGTCGGTTGCCAGCTCTTTACTTCCAGCCGGAGAAAGAAGAAGAGGACAGCTTTCCCAGGGACAACTCTGGACCCTTGGGACCATCCAGAGTCACCAAAGCCTAAACTTTGCACGGCCTGGGGAACGCTCTTCCTCATGGCCAGCAATCCCCACGTCAAAACCTTTCTCAGCAGAGGCAGGCACTCTCTCCCTCGTACTAGATAGCTCGGCAGAGCCTTCCGAGAAACACGCTGCGTCATTCAGCTTGAACGTGGGACGCGGAGGGGAGAGTACGCTTTCTCCCCGTTTGGAGGCGCCTTGCGCTTGGCTTCAAAGCTGCCTGAACAGCACTAGCGGCCCGACGTCTCTGCACGGCAGGATTGTCGTTGTGGGCCGAGGCTGCGTGTTCTCTCAAAACGAAAACCGTGCTGGCGATCCCTTTCTAGGAACTCCTCCCACGGCACCACATGTTCAGCTCCGGCCGAACGAAAGGTGACCTCAGGCCTCAAGGTAAGTTCCAGTGTTTCACGTCGGGGGAGTTGGGTGTGCAGTGGTTTCCATGAGGCCATACTCCACCACGGAGCGCCTTCACTCTGCGACGCTCCTGGGGGCACACAGGATAGGAGCTCGTTCGCCAAGTTCGCAGGATGACTTCTCTCCGTGCCGGAACGGCGGCTCCTGGCTTCTGAGGAACCTTAGCCTCAACAGGGCCCTGGAGAAAGCTCTTCACATTCATAGCAAGGGCAACGTACTGCTCTCTGGCTTGCCTGGGTTGAGTGCCCCAGTCGTCAAAGAGCCTCGCGAAGGCAGTGCTGCACAGACTCCCTTTGCCAGTCGCACGGCCTCCCTGACTGAAAGAGAACTGCAGTGCCAAAAGGCACCGTGCTGACGACTGGCTCCAGGAGGAGACTCGGGACAGCACTCTCACAGAAGCGAAAGCTAGGCTGTGGGCCCAGCCTGAGGACCAGCACGTTTTCCACACTTAACACAGCTAAGGCATGAGCCAGACGACAGCCTTGGTCCCTGAGGCCTACCTAAGGTACTGCCATACTTACCCAGTAGATCCCACGCAGAGGTCCCTGTGCCCAAAAGGGCCTCCATGGAAGGGCCCCGTTCCTCCCGTGTGTTTCCTTGAGGTAATCGGAAACCACTGAGGATAAGTACGTGAGCTCAGCTTTGAAACTGGGCGACCCTGGGCAAACCTTATTCCCCTCCGTGGTAGACGAGACAGTTGCGGGTCCTAAGCTGCCTGAAGCACACTCCTCGCGCCCACCTTCTCTTTGCTGCCGGAAGGCCTCACATAAGAGGTCTGAGTTTACTCGTGACGGAAGCCGTCTGAGTGTACTCGTGTGAGGCCTGCTGCTCTCAGGTCCTTGCTGGGAGCTTCAGCAAGAGCACTCTGGAGCTCGCCGACAAAGGAATTGTGAGCCCCCCCCGGCCTCAAGTAAAAGTCCAGATTTCCCCCGTCAGTAACACCTCGGAGTGCCATAGGAGCGAAGAAGCATGCGTTAACGGGATGCTTCAACAGTGCTAGGGATTTCTTTCACGAGACACTGTGCACTCACGTTCGTCGTAACAACTGTCAAAGGGCACTGTATGCCTTCCAACTCCTCTGTTGCGTTTGAGCCACAGGAAGTAAAGGCATTCGTTTGATTAAGCTCCGTGAACGGGCAACGATGATGGCGAAGCGCTGCCCTGTTCGCTCGAAAGCTCTCGTCTGTACGGCCTTCCAACGGCCTCAGGGTACGCAGTTGTAAACAGCCTTACATTCCATGCTGGTGTGCCCCCAATTAGGAACTTGGGCTCTTCTGTGAGACACCCACGTGCGTCCCAAATGAAACCGGGGAGCTCCCCCAGGACGTCTGCGTACGGCAGTCGGTTGCCAGCTCTTTACTTCCAGCCGGAGAAAGAAGAAGAGGACAGCTTTCCCAGGGACAACTCTGGACCCTTGGGACCATCCAGAGTCACCAAAGCCTAAACTTTGCACGGCCTGGGGAACGCTCTTCCTCATGGCCAGCAATCCCCACGTCAAAACCTTTCTCAGCAGAGGCAGGCACTCTCTCCCTCGTACTAGATAGCTCGGCAGAGCCTTCCGAGAAACACGCTGCGTCATTCAGCTTGAACGTGGGACGCGGAGGGGAGAGTACGCTTTCTCCCCGTTTGGAGGCGCCTTGCGCTTGGCTTCAAAGCTGCCTGAACAGCACTAGCGGCCCGACGTCTCTGCACGGCAGGATTGTCGTTGTGGGCCGAGGCTGCGTGTTCTCTCAAAACGAAAACCGTGCTGGCGATCCCTTTCTAGGAACTCCTCCCACGGCACCACATGTTCAGCTCCGGCCGAACGAAAGGTGACCTCAGGCCTCAAGGTAAGTTCCAGTGTTTCACGTCGGGGGAGTTGGGTGTGCAGTGGTTTCCATGAGGCCATACTCCACCACGGAGCGCCTTCACTCTGCGACGCTCCTGGGGGCACACAGGATAGGAGCTCGTTCGCCAAGTTCGCAGGATGACTTCTCTCCGTGCCGGAACGGCGGCTCCTGGCTTCTGAGGAACCTTAGCCTCAACAGGGCCCTGGAGAAAGCTCTTCACATTCATAGCAAGGGCAACGTACTGCTCTCTGGCTTGCCTGGGTTGAGTGCCCCAGTCGTCAAAGAGCCTCGCGAAGGCAGTGCTGCACAGACTCCCTTTGCCAGTCGCACGGCCTCCCTGGCTGAAAGAGAACTGCAGTGCCAAAAGGCACCGTGCTGACGACTGGCTCCAGGAGGAGACTCGGGACAGCACTCTCACAGAAGCGAAAGCTAGGCTGTGGGCCCAGCCTGAGGACCAGCACGTTTTCCACACTTAACACAGCTAAGGCATGAGCCAGACGACAGCCTTGGTCCCTGAGGCCTACCTAAGGTACTGCCATACTTACCCAGTAGATCCCACGCAGAGGTCCCTGTGCCCAAAAGGGCCTCCATGGAAGGGCCCCGTTCCTCCCGTGTGTTTCCTTGAGGTAATCGGAAACCACTGAGGATAAGTACGTGAGCTCAGCTTTGAAACTGGGCGACCCTGGGCAAACCTTATTCCCCTCCGTGGTAGACGAGACAGTTGCGGGTCCTAAGCTGCCTGAAGCACACTCCTCGCGCCCACCTTCTCTTTGCTGCCGGAAGGCCTCACATAAGAGGTCTGAGTTTACTCGTGACGGAAGCCGTCTGAGTGTACTCGTGTGAGGCCTGCTGCTCTCAGGTCCTTGCTGGGAGCTTCAGCAAGAGCACTCTGGAGCTCGCCGACAAAGGAATTGTGAGCCCCCCCCGGCCTCAAGTAAAAGTCCAGATTTCCCCCGTCAGTAACACCTCGGAGTGCCATAGGAGCGAAGAAGCATGCGTTAACGGGATGCTTCAACAGTGCTAGGGATTTCTTTCACGAGACACTGTGCACTCACGTTCGTCGTAACAACTGTCAAAGGGCACTGTATGCCTTCCAACTCCTCTGTTGCGTTTGAGCCACAGGAAGTAAAGGCATTCGTTTGATTAAGCTCCGTGAACGGGCAACGATGATGGCGAAGCGCTGCCCTGTTCGCTCGAAAGCTCTCGTCTGTACGGCCTTCCAACGGCCTCAGGGTACGCAGTTGTAAACAGCCTTACATTCCATGCTGGTGTGCCCCCAATTAGGAACTTGGGCTCTTCTGTGAGACACCCACGTGCGTCCCAAATGAAACCGGGGAGCTCCCCCAGGACGTCTGCGTACGGCAGTCGGTTGCCAGCTCTTTACTTCCAGCCGGAGAAAGAAGAAGAGGACAGCTTTCCCAGGGACAACTCTGGACCCTTGGGACCATCCAGAGTCACCAAAGCCTAAACTTTGCACGGCCTGGGGAACGCTCTTCCTCATGGCCAGCAATCCCCACGTCAAAACCTTTCTCAGCAGAGGCAGGCACTCTCTCCCTCGTACTAGATAGCTCGGCAGAGCCTTCCGAGAAACACGCTGCGTCATTCAGCTTGAACGTGGGACGCGGAGGGGAGAGTACGCTTTCTCCCCGTTTGGAGGCGCCTTGCGCTTGGCTTCAAAGCTGCCTGAACAGCACTAGCGGCCCGACGTCTCTGCACGGCAGGATTGTCGTTGTGGGCCGAGGCTGCGTGTTCTCTCAAAACGAAAACCGTGCTGGCGATCCCTTTCTAGGAACTCCTCCCACGGCACCACATGTTCAGCTCCGGCCGAACGAAAGGTGACCTCAGGCCTCAAGGTAAGTTCCAGTGTTTCACGTCGGGGGAGTTGGGTGTGCAGTGGTTTCCATGAGGCCATACTCCACCACGGAGCGCCTTCACTCTGCGACGCTCCTGGGGGCACACAGGATAGGAGCTCGTTCGCCAAGTTCGCAGGATGACTTCTCTCCGTGCCGGAACGGCGGCTCCTGGCTTCTGAGGAACCTTAGCCTCAACAGGGCCCTGGAGAAAGCTCTTCACATTCATAGCAAGGGCAACGTACTGCTCTCTGGCTTGCCTGGGTTGAGTGCCCCAGTCGTCAAAGAGCCTCGCGAAGGCAGTGCTGCACAGACTCCCTTTGCCAGTCGCACGGCCTCCCTGGCTGAAAGAGAACTGCAGTGCCAAAAGGCACCGTGCTGACGACTGGCTCCAGGAGGAGACTCGGGACAGCACTCTCACAGAAGCGAAAGCTAGGCTGTGGGCCCAGCCTGAGGACCAGCACGTTTTCCACACTTAACACAGCTAAGGCATGAGCCAGACGACAGCCTTGGTCCCTGAGGCCTACCTAAGGTACTGCCATACTTACCCAGTAGATCCCACGCAGAGGTCCCTGTGCCCAAAAGGGCCTCCATGGAAGGGCCCCGTTCCTCCCGTGTGTTTCCTTGAGGTAATCGGAAACCACTGAGGATAAGTACGTGAGCTCAGCTTTGAAACTGGGCGACCCTGGGCAAACCTTATTCCCCTCCGTGGTAGACGAGACAGTTGCGGGTCCTAAGCTGCCTGAAGCACACTCCTCGCGCCCACCTTCTCTTTGCTGCCGGAAGGCCTCACATAAGAGGTCTGAGTTTACTCGTGACGGAAGCCGTCTGAGTGTACTCGTGTGAGGCCTGCTGCTCTCAGGTCCTTGCTGGGAGCTTCAGCAAGAGCACTCTGGAGCTCGCCGACAAAGGAATTGTGAGCCCCCCCCGGCCTCAAGTAAAAGTCCAGATTTCCCCCGTCAGTAACACCTCGGAGTGCCATAGGAGCGAAGAAGCATGCGTTAACGGGATGCTTCAACAGTGCTAGGGATTTCTTTCACGAGACACTGTGCACTCACGTTCGTCGTAACAACTGTCAAAGGGCACTGTATGCCTTCCAACTCCTCTGTTGCGTTTGAGCCACAGGAAGTAAAGGCATTCGTTTGATTAAGCTCCGTGAACGGGCAACGATGATGGCGAAGCGCTGCCCTGTTCGCTCGAAAGCTCTCGTCTGTACGGCCTTCCAACGGCCTCAGGGTACGCAGTTGTAAACAGCCTTACATTCCATGCTGGTGTGCCCCCAATTAGGAACTTGGGCTCTTCTGTGAGACACCCACGTGCGTCCCAAATGAAACCGGGGAGCTCCCCCAGGACGTCTGCGTACGGCAGTCGGTTGCCAGCTCTTTACTTCCAGCCGGAGAAAGAAGAAGAGGACAGCTTTCCCAGGGACAACTCTGGACCCTTGGGACCATCCAGAGTCACCAAAGCCTAAACTTTGCACGGCCTGGGGAACGCTCTTCCTCATGGCCAGCAATCCCCACGTCAAAACCTTTCTCAGCAGAGGCAGGCACTCTCTCCCTCGTACTAGATAGCTCGGCAGAGCCTTCCGAGAAACACGCTGCGTCATTCAGCTTGAACGTGGGACGCGGAGGGGAGAGTACGCTTTCTCCCCGTTTGGAGGCGCCTTGCGCTTGGCTTCAAAGCTGCCTGAACAGCACTAGCGGCCCGACGTCTCTGCACGGCAGGATTGTCGTTGTGGGCCGAGGCTGCGTGTTCTCTCAAAACGAAAACCGTGCTGGCGATCCCTTTCTAGGAACTCCTCCCACGGCACCACATGTTCAGCTCCGGCCGAACGAAAGGTGACCTCAGGCCTCAAGGTAAGTTCCAGTGTTTCACGTCGGGGGAGTTGGGTGTGCAGTGGTTTCCATGAGGCCATACTCCACCACGGAGCGCCTTCACTCTGCGACGCTCCTGGGGGCACACAGGATAGGAGCTCGTTCGCCAAGTTCGCAGGATGACTTCTCTCCGTGCCGGAACGGCGGCTCCTGGCTTCTGAGGAACCTTAGCCTCAACAGGGCCCTGGAGAAAGCTCTTCACATTCATAGCAAGGGCAACGTACTGCTCTCTGGCTTGCCTGGGTTGAGTGCCCCAGTCGTCAAAGAGCCTCGCGAAGGCAGTGCTGCACAGACTCCCTTTGCCAGTCGCACGGCCTCCCTGGCTGAAAGAGAACTGCAGTGCCAAAAGGCACCGTGCTGACGACTGGCTCCAGGAGGAGACTCGGGACAGCACTCTCACAGAAGCGAAAGCTAGGCTGTGGGCCCAGCCTGAGGACCAGCACGTTTTCCACACTTAACACAGCTAAGGCATGAGCCAGACGACAGCCTTGGTCCCTGAGGCCTACCTAAGGTACTGCCATACTTACCCAGTAGATCCCACGCAGAGGTCCCTGTGCCCAAAAGGGCCTCCATGGAAGGGCCCCGTTCCTCCCGTGTGTTTCCTTGAGGTAATCGGAAACCACTGAGGATAAGTACGTGAGCTCAGCTTTGAAACTGGGCGACCCTGGGCAAACCTTATTCCCCTCCGTGGTAGACGAGACAGTTGCGGGTCCTAAGCTGCCTGAAGCACACTCCTCGCGCCCACCTTCTCTTTGCTGCCGGAAGGCCTCACATAAGAGGTCTGAGTTTACTCGTGACGGAAGCCGTCTGAGTGTACTCGTGTGAGGCCTGCTGCTCTCAGGTCCTTGCTGGGAGCTTCAGCAAGAGCACTCTGGAGCTCGCCGACAAAGGAATTGTGAGCCCCCCCCGGCCTCAAGTAAAAGTCCAGATTTCCCCCGTCAGTAACACCTCGGAGTGCCATAGGAGCGAAGAAGCATGCGTTAACGGGATGCTTCAACAGTGCTAGGGATTTCTTTCACGAGACACTGTGCACTCACGTTCGTCGTAACAACTGTCAAAGGGCACTGTATGCCTTCCAACTCCTCTGTTGCGTTTGAGCCACAGGAAGTAAAGGCATTCGTTTGATTAAGCTCCGTGAACGGGCAACGATGATGGCGAAGCGCTGCCCTGTTCGCTCGAAAGCTCTCGTCTGTACGGCCTTCCAACGGCCTCAGGGTACGCAGTTGTAAACAGCCTTACATTCCATGCTGGTGTGCCCCCAATTAGGAACTTGGGCTCTTCTGTGAGACACCCACGTGCGTCCCAAATGAAACCGGGGAGCTCCCCCAGGACGTCTGCGTACGGCAGTCGGTTGCCAGCTCTTTACTTCCAGCCGGAGAAAGAAGAAGAGGACAGCTTTCCCAGGGACAACTCTGGACCCTTGGGACCATCCAGAGTCACCAAAGCCTAAACTTTGCACGGCCTGGGGAACGCTCTTCCTCATGGCCAGCAATCCCCACGTCAAAACCTTTCTCAGCAGAGGCAGGCACTCTCTCCCTCGTACTAGATAGCTCGGCAGAGCCTTCCGAGAAACACGCTGCGTCATTCAGCTTGAACGTGGGACGCGGAGGGGAGAGTACGCTTTCTCCCCGTTTGGAGGCGCCTTGCGCTTGGCTTCAAAGCTGCCTGAACAGCACTAGCGGCCCGACGTCTCTGCACGGCAGGATTGTCGTTGTGGGCCGAGGCTGCGTGTTCTCTCAAAACGAAAACCGTGCTGGCGATCCCTTTCTAGGAACTCCTCCCACGGCACCACATGTTCAGCTCCGGCCGAACGAAAGGTGACCTCAGGCCTCAAGGTAAGTTCCAGTGTTTCACGTCGGGGGAGTTGGGTGTGCAGTGGTTTCCATGAGGCCATACTCCACCACGGAGCGCCTTCACTCTGCGACGCTCCTGGGGGCACACAGGATAGGAGCTCGTTCGCCAAGTTCGCAGGATGACTTCTCTCCGTGCCGGAACGGCGGCTCCTGGCTTCTGAGGAACCTTAGCCTCAACAGGGCCCTGGAGAAAGCTCTTCACATTCATAGCAAGGGCAACGTACTGCTCTCTGGCTTGCCTGGGTTGAGTGCCCCAGTCGTCAAAGAGCCTCGCGAAGGCAGTGCTGCACAGACTCCCTTTGCCAGTCGCACGGCCTCCCTGACTGAAAGAGAACTGCAGTGCCAAAAGGCACCGTGCTGACGACTGGCTCCAGGAGGAGACTCGGGACAGCACTCTCACAGAAGCGAAAGCTAGGCTGTGGGCCCAGCCTGAGGACCAGCACGTTTTCCACACTTAACACAGCTAAGGCATGAGCCAGACGACAGCCTTGGTCCCTGAGGCCTACCTAAGGTACTGCCATACTTACCCAGTAGATCCCACGCAGAGGTCCCTGTGCCCAAAAGGGCCTCCATGGAAGGGCCCCGTTCCTCCCGTGTGTTTCCTTGAGGTAATCGGAAACCACTGAGGATAAGTACGTGAGCTCAGCTTTGAAACTGGGCGACCCTGGGCAAACCTTATTCCCCTCCGTGGTAGACGAGACAGTTGCGGGTCCTAAGCTGCCTGAAGCACACTCCTCGCGCCCACCTTCTCTTTGCTGCCGGAAGGCCTCACATAAGAGGTCTGAGTTTACTCGTGACGGAAGCCGTCTGAGTGTACTCGTGTGAGGCCTGCTGCTCTCAGGTCCTTGCTGGGAGCTTCAGCAAGAGCACTCTGGAGCTCGCCGACAAAGGAATTGTGAGCCCCCCCCGGCCTCAAGTAAAAGTCCAGATTTCCCCCGTCAGTAACACCTCGGAGTGCCATAGGAGCGAAGAAGCATGCGTTAACGGGATGCTTCAACAGTGCTAGGGATTTCTTTCACGAGACACTGTGCACTCACGTTCGTCGTAACAACTGTCAAAGGGCACTGTATGCCTTCCAACTCCTCTGTTGCGTTTGAGCCACAGGAAGTAAAGGCATTCGTTTGATTAAGCTCCGTGAACGGGCAACGATGATGGCGAAGCGCTGCCCTGTTCGCTCGAAAGCTCTCGTCTGTACGGCCTTCCAACGGCCTCAGGGTACGCAGTTGTAAACAGCCTTACATTCCATGCTGGTGTGCCCCCAATTAGGAACTTGGGCTCTTCTGTGAGACACCCACGTGCGTCCCAAATGAAACCGGGGAGCTCCCCCAGGACGTCTGCGTACGGCAGTCGGTTGCCAGCTCTTTACTTCCAGCCGGAGAAAGAAGAAGAGGACAGCTTTCCCAGGGACAACTCTGGACCCTTGGGACCATCCGGAGTCACCAAAGCCTAAACTTTGCACGGCCTGGGGAACGCTCTTCCTCATGGCCAGCAATCCCCACGTCAAAACCTTTCTCAGCAGAGGCAGGCACTCTCTCCCTCGTACTAGATAGCTCGGCAGAGCCTTCCGAGAAACACGCTGCGTCATTCAGCTTGAACGTGGGACGCGGAGGGGAGAGTACGCTTTCTCCCCGTTTGGAGGCGCCTTGCGCTTGGCTTCAAAGCTGCCTGAACAGCACTAGCGGCCCGACGTCTCTGCACGGCAGGATTGTCGTTGTGGGCCGAGGCTGCGTGTTCTCTCAAAACGAAAACCGTGCTGGCGATCCCTTTCTAGGAACTCCTCCCACGGCACCACATGTTCAGCTCCGGCCGAACGAAAGGTGACCTCAGGCCTCAAGGTAAGTTCCAGTGTTTCACGTCGGGGGAGTTGGGTGTGCAGTGGTTTCCATGAGGCCATACTCCACCACGGAGCGCCTTCACTCTGCGACGCTCCTGGGGGCACACAGGATAGGAGCTCGTTCGCCAAGTTCGCAGGATGACTTCTCTCCGTGCCGGAACGGCGGCTCCTGGCTTCTGAGGAACCTTAGCCTCAACAGGGCCCTGGAGAAAGCTCTTCACATTCATAGCAAGGGCAACGTACTGCTCTCTGGCTTGCCTGGGTTGAGTGCCCCAGTCGTCAAAGAGCCTCGCGAAGGCAGTGCTGCACAGACTCCCTTTGCCAGTCGCACGGCCTCCCTGACTGAAAGAGAACTGCAGTGCCAAAAGGCACCGTGCTGACGACTGGCTCCAGGAGGAGACTCGGGACAGCACTCTCACAGAAGCGAAAGCTAGGCTGTGGGCCCAGCCTGAGGACCAGCACGTTTTCCACACTTAACACAGCTAAGGCATGAGCCAGACGACAGCCTTGGTCCCTGAGGCCTACCTAAGGTACTGCCATACTTACCCAGTAGATCCCACGCAGAGGTCCCTGTGCCCAAAAGGGCCTCCATGGAAGGGCCCCGTTCCTCCCGTGTGTTTCCTTGAGGTAATCGGAAACCACTGAGGATAACTACGTGAGCTCAGCTTTGAAACTGGGCGACCCTGGGCAAACCTTATTCCCCTCCGTGGTAGACGAGACAGTTGCGGGTCCTAAGCTGCCTGAAGCACACTCCTCGCGCCCACCTTCTCTTTGCTGCCGGAAGGCCTCACATAAGAGGTCTGAGTTTACTCGTGACGGAAGCCGTCTGAGTGTACTCGTGTGAGGCCTGCTGCTCTCAGGTCCTTGCTGGGAGCTTCAGCAAGAGCACTCTGGAGCTCGCCGACAAAGGAATTGTGAGCCCCCCCCGGCCTCAAGTAAAAGTCCAGATTTCCCCCGTCAGTAACACCTCGGAGTGCCATAGGAGCGAAGAAGCATGCGTTAACGGGATGCTTCAACAGTGCTAGGGATTTCTTTCACGAGACACTGTGCACTCACGTTCGTCGTAACAACTGTCAAAGGGCACTGTATGCCTTCCAACTCCTCTGTTGCGTTTGAGCCACAGGAAGTAAAGGCATTCGTTTGATTAAGCTCCGTGAACGGGCAACGATGATGGCGAAGCGCTGCCCTGTTCGCTCGAAAGCTCTCGTCTGTACGGCCTTCCAACGGCCTCAGGGTACGCAGTTGTAAACAGCCTTACATTCCATGCTGGTGTGCCCCCAATTAGGAACTTGGGCTCTTCTGTGAGACACCCACGTGCGTCCCAAATGAAACCGGGGAGCTCCCCCAGGACGTCTGCGTACGGCAGTCGGTTGCCAGCTCTTTACTTCCAGCCGGAGAAAGAAGAAGAGGACAGCTTTCCCAGGGACAACTCTGGACCCTTGGGACCATCCGGAGTCACCAAAGCCTAAACTTTGCACGGCCTGGGGAACGCTCTTCCTCATGGCCAGCAATCCCCACGTCAAAACCTTTCTCAGCAGAGGCAGGCACTCTCTCCCTCGTACTAGATAGCTCGGCAGAGCCTTCCGAGAAACACGCTGCGTCATTCAGCTTGAACGTGGGACGCGGAGGGGAGAGTACGCTTTCTCCCCGTTTGGAGGCGCCTTGCGCTTGGCTTCAAAGCTGCCTGAACAGCACTAGCGGCCCGACGTCTCTGCACGGCAGGATTGTCGTTGTGGGCCGAGGCTGCGTGTTCTCTCAAAACGAAAACCGTGCTGGCGATCCCTTTCTAGGAACTCCTCCCACGGCACCACATGTTCAGCTCCGGCCGAACGAAAGGTGACCTCAGGCCTCAAGGTAAGTTCCAGTGTTTCACGTCGGGGGAGTTGGGTGTGCAGTGGTTTCCATGAGGCCATACTCCACCACGGAGCGCCTTCACTCTGCGACGCTCCTGGGGGCACACAGGATAGGAGCTCGTTCGCCAAGTTCGCAGGATGACTTCTCTCCGTGCCGGAACGGCGGCTCCTGGCTTCTGAGGAACCTTAGCCTCAACAGGGCCCTGGAGAAAGCTCTTCACATTCATAGCAAGGGCAACGTACTGCTCTCTGGCTTGCCTGGGTTGAGTGCCCCAGTCGTCAAAGAGCCTCGCGAAGGCAGTGCTGCACAGACTCCCTTTGCCAGTCGCACGGCCTCCCTGACTGAAAGAGAACTGCAGTGCCAAAAGGCACCGTGCTGACGACTGGCTCCAGGAGGAGACTCGGGACAGCACTCTCACAGAAGCGAAAGCTAGGCTGTGGGCCCAGCCTGAGGACCAGCACGTTTTCCACACTTAACACAGCTAAGGCATGAGCCAGACGACAGCCTTGGTCCCTGAGGCCTACCTAAGGTACTGCCATACTTACCCAGTAGATCCCACGCAGAGGTCCCTGTGCCCAAAAGGGCCTCCATGGAAGGGCCCTGTTCCTCCCGTGTGTTTCCTTGAGGTAATCGGAAACCACTGAGGATAACTACGTGAGCTCAGCTTTGAAACTGGGCGACCCTGGGCAAACCTTATTCCCCTCCGTGGTAGACGAGACAGTTGCGGGTCCTAAGCTGCCTGAAGCACACTCCTCGCGCCCACCTTCTCTTTGCTGCCGGAAGGCCTCACATAAGACGTCTGAGTTTACTCGTGACGGAAGCCGTCTGAGTGTACTCGTGTGAGGCCTGCTGCTCTCAGGTCCTTGCTGGGAGCTTCAGCAAGAGCACTCTGGAGCTCGCCGACAAAGGAATTGTGAGCCCCCCCCGGCCTCAAGTAAAAGTCCAGATTTCCCCCGTCAGTAACACCTCGGAGTGCCATAGGAGCGAAGAAGCATGCGTTAACGGGATGCTTCAACAGTGCTAGGGATTTCTTTCACGAGACACTGTGCACTCACGTTCGTCGTAACAACTGTCAAAGGGCACTGTATGCCTTCCAACTCCTCTGTTGCGTTTGAGCCACAGGAAGTAAAGGCATTCGTTTGATTAAGCTCCGTGAACGGGCAACGATGATGGCGAAGCGCTGCCCTGTTCGCTCGAAAGCTCTCGTCTGTACGGCCTTCCAACGGCCTCAGGGTACGCAGTTGTAAACAGCCTTACATTCCATGCTGGTGTGCCCCCAATTAGGAACTTGGGCTCTTCTGTGAGACACCCACGTGCGTCCCAAATGAAACCGGGGAGCTCCCCCAGGACGTCTGCGTACGGCAGTCGGTTGCCAGCTCTTTACTTCCAGCCGGAGAAAGAAGAAGAGGACAGCTTTCCCAGGGACAACTCTGGACCCTTGGGACCATCCAGAGTCACCAAAGCCTAAACTTTGCACGGCCTGGGGAACGCTCTTCCTCATGGCCAGCAATCCCCACGTCAAAACCTTTCTCAGCAGAGGCAGGCACTCTCTCCCTCGTACTAGATAGCTCGGCAGAGCCTTCCGAGAAACACGCTGCGTCATTCAGCTTGAACGTGGGACGCGGAGGGGAGAGTACGCTTTCTCCCCGTTTGGAGGCGCCTTGCGCTTGGCTTCAAAGCTGCCTGAACAGCACTAGCGGCCCGACGTCTCTGCACGGCAGGATTGTCGTTGTGGGCCGAGGCTGCGTGTTCTCTCAAAACGAAAACCGTGCTGGCGATCCCTTTCTAGGAACTCCTCCCACGGCACCACATGTTCAGCTCCGGCCGAACGAAAGGTGACCTCAGGCCTCAAGGTAAGTTCCAGTGTTTCACGTCGGGGGAGTTGGGTGTGCAGTGGTTTCCATGAGGCCATACTCCACCACGGAGCGCCTTCACTCTGCGACGCTCCTGGGGGCACACAGGATAGGAGCTCGTTCGCCAAGTTCGCAGGATGACTTCTCTCCGTGCCGGAACGGCGGCTCCTGGCTTCTGAGGAACCTTAGCCTCAACAGGGCCCTGGAGAAAGCTCTTCACATTCATAGCAAGGGCAACGTACTGCTCTCTGGCTTGCCTGGGTTGAGTGCCCCAGTCGTCAAAGAGCCTCGCGAAGGCAGTGCTGCACAGACTCCCTTTGCCAGTCGCACGGCCTCCCTGGCTGAAAGAGAACTGCAGTGCCAAAAGGCACCGTGCTGACGACTGGCTCCAGGAGGAGACTCGGGACAGCACTCTCACAGAAGCGAAAGCTAGGCTGTGGGCCCAGCCTGAGGACCAGCACGTTTTCCACACTTAACACAGCTAAGGCATGAGCCAGACGACAGCCTTGGTCCCTGAGGCCTACCTAAGGTACTGCCATACTTACCCAGTAGATCCCACGCAGAGGTCCCTGTGCCCAAAAGGGCCTCCATGGAAGGGCCCCGTTCCTCCCGTGTGTTTCCTTGAGGTAATCGGAAACCACTGAGGATAAGTACGTGAGCTCAGCTTTGAAACTGGGCGACCCTGGGCAAACCTTATTCCCCTCCGTGGTAGACGAGACAGTTGCGGGTCCTAAGCTGCCTGAAGCACACTCCTCGCGCCCACCTTCTCTTTGCTGCCGGAAGGCCTCACATAAGAGGTCTGAGTTTACTCGTGACGGAAGCCGTCTGAGTGTACTCGTGTGAGGCCTGCTGCTCTCAGGTCCTTGCTGGGAGCTTCAGCAAGAGCACTCTGGAGCTCGCCGACAAAGGAATTGTGAGCCCCCCCCGGCCTCAAGTAAAAGTCCAGATTTCCCCCGTCAGTAACACCTCGGAGTGCCATAGGAGCGAAGAAGCATGCGTTAACGGGATGCTTCAACAGTGCTAGGGATTTCTTTCACGAGACACTGTGCACTCACGTTCGTCGTAACAACTGTCAAAGGGCACTGTATGCCTTCCAACTCCTCTGTTGCGTTTGAGCCACAGGAAGTAAAGGCATTCGTTTGATTAAGCTCCGTGAACGGGCAACGATGATGGCGAAGCGCTGCCCTGTTCGCTCGAAAGCTCTCGTCTGTACGGCCTTCCAACGGCCTCAGGGTACGCAGTTGTAAACAGCCTTACATTCCATGCTGGTGTGCCCCCAATTAGGAACTTGGGCTCTTCTGTGAGACACCCACGTGCGTCCCAAATGAAACCGGGGAGCTCCCCCAGGACGTCTGCGTACGGCAGTCGGTTGCCAGCTCTTTACTTCCAGCCGGAGAAAGAAGAAGAGGACAGCTTTCCCAGGGACAACTCTGGACCCTTGGGACCATCCAGAGTCACCAAAGCCTAAACTTTGCACGGCCTGGGGAACGCTCTTCCTCATGGCCAGCAATCCCCACGTCAAAACCTTTCTCAGCAGAGGCAGGCACTCTCTCCCTCGTACTAGATAGCTCGGCAGAGCCTTCCGAGAAACACGCTGCGTCATTCAGCTTGAACGTGGGACGCGGAGGGGAGAGTACGCTTTCTCCCCGTTTGGAGGCGCCTTGCGCTTGGCTTCAAAGCTGCCTGAACAGCACTAGCGGCCCGACGTCTCTGCACGGCAGGATTGTCGTTGTGGGCCGAGGCTGCGTGTTCTCTCAAAACGAAAACCGTGCTGGCGATCCCTTTCTAGGAACTCCTCCCACGGCACCACATGTTCAGCTCCGGCCGAACGAAAGGTGACCTCAGGCCTCAAGGTAAGTTCCAGTGTTTCACGTCGGGGGAGTTGGGTGTGCAGTGGTTTCCATGAGGCCATACTCCACCACGGAGCGCCTTCACTCTGCGACGCTCCTGGGGGCACACAGGATAGGAGCTCGTTCGCCAAGTTCGCAGGATGACTTCTCTCCGTGCCGGAACGGCGGCTCCTGGCTTCTGAGGAACCTTAGCCTCAACAGGGCCCTGGAGAAAGCTCTTCACATTCATAGCAAGGGCAACGTACTGCTCTCTGGCTTGCCTGGGTTGAGTGCCCCAGTCGTCAAAGAGCCTCGCGAAGGCAGTGCTGCACAGACTCCCTTTGCCAGTCGCACGGCCTCCCTGACTGAAAGAGAACTGCAGTGCCAAAAGGCACCGTGCTGACGACTGGCTCCAGGAGGAGACTCGGGACAGCACTCTCACAGAAGCGAAAGCTAGGCTGTGGGCCCAGCCTGAGGACCAGCACGTTTTCCACACTTAACACAGCTAAGGCATGAGCCAGACGACAGCCTTGGTCCCTGAGGCCTACCTAAGGTACTGCCATACTTACCCAGTAGATCCCACGCAGAGGTCCCTGTGCCCAAAAGGGCCTCCATGGAAGGGCCCCGTTCCTCCCGTGTGTTTCCTTGAGGTAATCGGAAACCACTGAGGATAAGTACGTGAGCTCAGCTTTGAAACTGGGCGACCCTGGGCAAACCTTATTCCCCTCCGTGGTAGACGAGACAGTTGCGGGTCCTAAGCTGCCTGAAGCACACTCCTCGCGCCCACCTTCTCTTTGCTGCCGGAAGGCCTCACATAAGAGGTCTGAGTTTACTCGTGACGGAAGCCGTCTGAGTGTACTCGTGTGAGGCCTGCTGCTCTCAGGTCCTTGCTGGGAGCTTCAGCAAGAGCACTCTGGAGCTCGCCGACAAAGGAATTGTGAGCCCCCCCCGGCCTCAAGTAAAAGTCCAGATTTCCCCCGTCAGTAACACCTCGGAGTGCCATAGGAGCGAAGAAGCATGCGTTAACGGGATGCTTCAACAGTGCTAGGGATTTCTTTCACGAGACACTGTGCACTCACGTTCGTCGTAACAACTGTCAAAGGGCACTGTATGCCTTCCAACTCCTCTGTTGCGTTTGAGCCACAGGAAGTAAAGGCATTCGTTTGATTAAGCTCCGTGAACGGGCAACGATGATGGCGAAGCGCTGCCCTGTTCGCTCGAAAGCTCTCGTCTGTACGGCCTTCCAACGGCCTCAGGGTACGCAGTTGTAAACAGCCTTACATTCCATGCTGGTGTGCCCCCAATTAGGAACTTGGGCTCTTCTGTGAGACACCCACGTGCGTCCCAAATGAAACCGGGGAGCTCCCCCAGGACGTCTGCGTACGGCAGTCGGTTGCCAGCTCTTTACTTCCAGCCGGAGAAAGAAGAAGAGGACAGCTTTCCCAGGGACAACTCTGGACCCTTGGGACCATCCAGAGTCACCAAAGCCTAAACTTTGCACGGCCTGGGGAACGCTCTTCCTCATGGCCAGCAATCCCCACGTCAAAACCTTTCTCAGCAGAGGCAGGCACTCTCTCCCTCGTACTAGATAGCTCGGCAGAGCCTTCCGAGAAACACGCTGCGTCATTCAGCTTGAACGTGGGACGCGGAGGGGAGAGTACGCTTTCTCCCCGTTTGGAGGCGCCTTGCGCTTGGCTTCAAAGCTGCCTGAACAGCACTAGCGGCCCGACGTCTCTGCACGGCAGGATTGTCGTTGTGGGCCGAGGCTGCGTGTTCTCTCAAAACGAAAACCGTGCTGGCGATCCCTTTCTAGGAACTCCTCCCACGGCACCACATGTTCAGCTCCGGCCGAACGAAAGGTGACCTCAGGCCTCAAGGTAAGTTCCAGTGTTTCACGTCGGGGGAGTTGGGTGTGCAGTGGTTTCCATGAGGCCATACTCCACCACGGAGCGCCTTCACTCTGCGACGCTCCTGGGGGCACACAGGATAGGAGCTCGTTCGCCAAGTTCGCAGGATGACTTCTCTCCGTGCCGGAACGGCGGCTCCTGGCTTCTGAGGAACCTTAGCCTCAACAGGGCCCTGGAGAAAGCTCTTCACATTCATAGCAAGGGCAACGTACTGCTCTCTGGCTTGCCTGGGTTGAGTGCCCCAGTCGTCAAAGAGCCTCGCGAAGGCAGTGCTGCACAGACTCCCTTTGCCAGTCGCACGGCCTCCCTGGCTGAAAGAGAACTGCAGTGCCAAAAGGCACCGTGCTGACGACTGGCTCCAGGAGGAGACTCGGGACAGCACTCTCACAGAAGCGAAAGCTAGGCTGTGGGCCCAGCCTGAGGACCAGCACGTTTTCCACACTTAACACAGCTAAGGCATGAGCCAGACGACAGCCTTGGTCCCTGAGGCCTACCTAAGGTACTGCCATACTTACCCAGTAGATCCCACGCAGAGGTCCCTGTGCCCAAAAGGGCCTCCATGGAAGGGCCCCGTTCCTCCCGTGTGTTTCCTTGAGGTAATCGGAAACCACTGAGGATAAGTACGTGAGCTCAGCTTTGAAACTGGGCGACCCTGGGCAAACCTTATTCCCCTCCGTGGTAGACGAGACAGTTGCGGGTCCTAAGCTGCCTGAAGCACACTCCTCGCGCCCACCTTCTCTTTGCTGCCGGAAGGCCTCACATAAGAGGTCTGAGTTTACTCGTGATGGAAGCCGTCTGAGTGTACTCGTGTGAGGCCTGCTGCTCTCAGGTCCTTGCTGGGAGCTTCAGCAAGAGCACTCTGGAGCTCGCCGACAAAGGAATTGTGAGCCCCCCCCGGCCTCAAGTAAAAGTCCAGATTTCCCCCGTCAGTAACACCTCGGAGTGCCATAGGAGCGAAGAAGCATGCGTTAACGGGATGCTTCAACAGTGCTAGGGATTTCTTTCACGAGACACTGTGCACTCACGTTCGTCGTAACAACTGTCAAAGGGCACTGTATGCCTTCCAACTCCTCTGTTGCGTTTGAGCCACAGGAAGTAAAGGCATTCGTTTGATTAAGCTCCGTGAACGGGCAACGATGATGGCGAAGCGCTGCCCTGTTCGCTCGAAAGCTCTCGTCTGTACGGCCTTCCAACGGCCTCAGGGTACGCAGTTGTAAACAGCCTTACATTCCATGCTGGTGTGCCCCCAATTAGGAACTTGGGCTCTTCTGTGAGACACCCACGTGCGTCCCAAATGAAACCGGGGAGCTCCCCCAGGACGTCTGCGTACGGCAGTCGGTTGCCAGCTCTTTACTTCCAGCCGGAGAAAGAAGAAGAGGACAGCTTTCCCAGGGACAACTCTGGACCCTTGGGACCATCCAGAGTCACCAAAGCCTAAACTTTGCACGGCCTGGGGAACGCTCTTCCTCATGGCCAGCAATCCCCACGTCAAAACCTTTCTCAGCAGAGGCAGGCACTCTCTCCCTCGTACTAGATAGCTCGGCAGAGCCTTCCGAGAAACACGCTGCGTCATTCAGCTTGAACGTGGGACGCGGAGGGGAGAGTACGCTTTCTCCCCGTTTGGAGGCGCCTTGCGCTTGGCTTCAAAGCTGCCTGAACAGCACTAGCGGCCCGACGTCTCTGCACGGCAGGATTGTCGTTGTGGGCCGAGGCTGCGTGTTCTCTCAAAACGAAAACCGTGCTGGCGATCCCTTTCTAGGAACTCCTCCCACGGCACCACATGTTCAGCTCCGGCCGAACGAAAGGTGACCTCAGGCCTCAAGGTAAGTTCCAGTGTTTCACGTCGGGGGAGTTGGGTGTGCAGTGGTTTCCATGAGGCCATACTCCACCACGGAGCGCCTTCACTCTGCGACGCTCCTGGGGGCACACAGGATAGGAGCTCGTTCGCCAAGTTCGCAGGATGACTTCTCTCCGTGCCGGAACGGCGGCTCCTGGCTTCTGAGGAACCTTAGCCTCAACAGGGCCCTGGAGAAAGCTCTTCACATTCATAGCAAGGGCAACGTACTGCTCTCTGGCTTGCCTGGGTTGAGTGCCCCAGTCGTCAAAGAGCCTCGCGAAGGCAGTGCTGCACAGACTCCCTTTGCCAGTCGCACGGCCTCCCTGACTGAAAGAGAACTGCAGTGCCAAAAGGCACCGTGCTGACGACTGGCTCCAGGAGGAGACTCGGGACAGCACTCTCACAGAAGCGAAAGCTAGGCTGTGGGCCCAGCCTGAGGACCAGCACGTTTTCCACACTTAACACAGCTAAGGCATGAGCCAGACGACAGCCTTGGTCCCTGAGGCCTACCTAAGGTACTGCCATACTTACCCAGTAGATCCCACGCAGAGGTCCCTGTGCCCAAAAGGGCCTCCATGGAAGGGCCCCGTTCCTCCCGTGTGTTTCCTTGAGGTAATCGGAAACCACTGAGGATAACTACGTGAGCTCAGCTTTGAAACTGGGCGACCCTGGGCAAACCTTATTCCCCTCCGTGGTAGACGAGACAGTTGCGGGTCCTAAGCTGCCTGAAGCACACTCCTCGCGCCCACCTTCTCTTTGCTGCCGGAAGGCCTCACATAAGAGGTCTGAGTTTACTCGTGACGGAAGCCGTCTGAGTGTACTCGTGTGAGGCCTGCTGCTCTCAGGTCCTTGCTGGGAGCTTCAGCAAGAGCACTCTGGAGCTCGCCGACAAAGGAATTGTGAGCCCCCCCCGGCCTCAAGTAAAAGTCCAGATTTCCCCCGTCAGTAACACCTCGGAGTGCCATAGGAGCGAAGAAGCATGCGTTAACGGGATGCTTCAACAGTGCTAGGGATTTCTTTCACGAGACACTGTGCACTCACGTTCGTCGTAACAACTGTCAAAGGGCACTGTATGCCTTCCAACTCCTCTGTTGCGTTTGAGCCACAGGAAGTAAAGGCATTCGTTTGATTAAGCTCCGTGAACGGGCAACGATGATGGCGAAGCGCTGCCCTGTTCGCTCGAAAGCTCTCGTCTGTACGGCCTTCCAACGGCCTCAGGGTACGCAGTTGTAAACAGCCTTACATTCCATGCTGGTGTGCCCCCAATTAGGAACTTGGGCTCTTCTGTGAGACACCCACGTGCGTCCCAAATGAAACCGGGGAGCTCCCCCAGGACGTCTGCGTACGGCAGTCGGTTGCCAGCTCTTTACTTCCAGCCGGAGAAAGAAGAAGAGGACAGCTTTCCCAGGGACAACTCTGGACCCTTGGGACCATCCAGAGTCACCAAAGCCTAAACTTTGCACGGCCTGGGGAACGCTCTTCCTCATGGCCAGCAATCCCCACGTCAAAACCTTTCTCAGCAGAGGCAGGCACTCTCTCCCTCGTACTAGATAGCTCGGCAGAGCCTTCCGAGAAACACGCTGCGTCATTCAGCTTGAACGTGGGACGCGGAGGGGAGAGTACGCTTTCTCCCCGTTTGGAGGCGCCTTGCGCTTGGCTTCAAAGCTGCCTGAACAGCACTAGCGGCCCGACGTCTCTGCACGGCAGGATTGTCGTTGTGGGCCGAGGCTGCGTGTTCTCTCAAAACGAAAACCGTGCTGGCGATCCCTTTCTAGGAACTCCTCCCACGGCACCACATGTTCAGCTCCGGCCGAACGAAAGGTGACCTCAGGCCTCAAGGTAAGTTCCAGTGTTTCACGTCGGGGGAGTTGGGTGTGCAGTGGTTTCCATGAGGCCATACTCCACCACGGAGCGCCTTCACTCTGCGACGCTCCTGGGGGCACACAGGATAGGAGCTCGTTCGCCAAGTTCGCAGGATGACTTCTCTCCGTGCCGGAACGGCGGCTCCTGGCTTCTGAGGAACCTTAGCCTCAACAGGGCCCTGGAGAAAGCTCTTCACATTCATAGCAAGGGCAACGTACTGCTCTCTGGCTTGCCTGGGTTGAGTGCCCCAGTCGTCAAAGAGCCTCGCGAAGGCAGTGCTGCACAGACTCCCTTTGCCAGTCGCACGGCCTCCCTGACTGAAAGAGAACTGCAGTGCCAAAAGGCACCGTGCTGACGACTGGCTCCAGGAGGAGACTCGGGACAGCACTCTCACAGAAGCGAAAGCTAGGCTGTGGGCCCAGCCTGAGGACCAGCACGTTTTCCACACTTAACACAGCTAAGGCATGAGCCAGACGACAGCCTTGGTCCCTGAGGCCTACCTAAGGTACTGCCATACTTACCCAGTAGATCCCACGCAGAGGTCCCTGTGCCCAAAAGGGCCTCCATGGAAGGGCCCCGTTCCTCCCGTGTGTTTCCTTGAGGTAATCGGAAACCACTGAGGATAACTACGTGAGCTCAGCTTTGAAACTGGGCGACCCTGGGCAAACCTTATTCCCCTCCGTGGTAGACGAGACAGTTGCGGGTCCTAAGCTGCCTGAAGCACACTCCTCGCGCCCACCTTCTCTTTGCTGCCGGAAGGCCTCACATAAGAGGTCTGAGTTTACTCGTGACGGAAGCCGTCTGAGTGTACTCGTGTGAGGCCTGCTGCTCTCAGGTCCTTGCTGGGAGCTTCAGCAAGAGCACTCTGGAGCTCGCCGACAAAGGAATTGTGAGCCCCCCCCGGCCTCAAGTAAAAGTCCAGATTTCCCCCGTCAGTAACACCTCGGAGTGCCATAGGAGCGAAGAAGCATGCGTTAACGGGATGCTTCAACAGTGCTAGGGATTTCTTTCACGAGACACTGTGCACTCACGTTCGTCGTAACAACTGTCAAAGGGCACTGTATGCCTTCCAACTCCTCTGTTGCGTTTGAGCCACAGGAAGTAAAGGCATTCGTTTGATTAAGCTCCGTGAACGGGCAACGATGATGGCGAAGCGCTGCCCTGTTCGCTCGAAAGCTCTCGTCTGTACGGCCTTCCAACGGCCTCAGGGTACGCAGTTGTAAACAGCCTTACATTCCATGCTGGTGTGCCCCCAATTAGGAACTTGGGCTCTTCTGTGAGACACCCACGTGCGTCCCAAATGAAACCGGGGAGCTCCCCCAGGACGTCTGCGTACGGCAGTCGGTTGCCAGCTCTTTACTTCCAGCCGGAGAAAGAAGAAGAGGACAGCTTTCCCAGGGACAACTCTGGACCCTTGGGACCATCCAGAGTCACCAAAGCCTAAACTTTGCACGGCCTGGGGAACGCTCTTCCTCATGGCCAGCAATCCCCACGTCAAAACCTTTCTCAGCAGAGGCAGGCACTCTCTCCCTCGTACTAGATAGCTCGGCAGAGCCTTCCGAGAAACACGCTGCGTCATTCAGCTTGAACGTGGGACGCGGAGGGGAGAGTACGCTTTCTCCCCGTTTGGAGGCGCCTTGCGCTTGGCTTCAAAGCTGCCTGAACAGCACTAGCGGCCCGACGTCTCTGCACGGCAGGATTGTCGTTGTGGGCCGAGGCTGCGTGTTCTCTCAAAACGAAAACCGTGCTGGCGATCCCTTTCTAGGAACTCCTCCCACGGCACCACATGTTCAGCTCCGGCCGAACGAAAGGTGACCTCAGGCCTCAAGGTAAGTTCCAGTGTTTCACGTCGGGGGAGTTGGGTGTGCAGTGGTTTCCATGAGGCCATACTCCACCACGGAGCGCCTTCACTCTGCGACGCTCCTGGGGGCACACAGGATAGGAGCTCGTTCGCCAAGTTCGCAGGATGACTTCTCTCCGTGCCGGAACGGCGGCTCCTGGCTTCTGAGGAACCTTAGCCTCAACAGGGCCCTGGAGAAAGCTCTTCACATTCATAGCAAGGGCAACGTACTGCTCTCTGGCTTGCCTGGGTTGAGTGCCCCAGTCGTCAAAGAGCCTCGCGAAGGCAGTGCTGCACAGACTCCCTTTGCCAGTCGCACGGCCTCCCTGACTGAAAGAGAACTGCAGTGCCAAAAGGCACCGTGCTGACGACTGGCTCCAGGAGGAGACTCGGGACAGCACTCTCACAGAAGCGAAAGCTAGGCTGTGGGCCCAGCCTGAGGACCAGCACGTTTTCCACACTTAACACAGCTAAGGCATGAGCCAGACGACAGCCTTGGTCCCTGAGGCCTACCTAAGGTACTGCCATACTTACCCAGTAGATCCCACGCAGAGGTCCCTGTGCCCAAAAGGGCCTCCATGGAAGGGCCCTGTTCCTCCCGTGTGTTTCCTTGAGGTAATCGGAAACCACTGAGGATAAGTACGTGAGCTCAGCTTTGAAACTGGGCGACCCTGGGCAAACCTTATTCCCCTCCGTGGTAGACGAGACAGTTGCGGGTCCTAAGCTGCCTGAAGCACACTCCTCGCGCCCACCTTCTCTTTGCTGCCGGAAGGCCTCACATAAGAGGTCTGAGTTTACTCGTGACGGAAGCCGTCTGAGTGTACTCGTGTGAGGCCTGCTGCTCTCAGGTCCTTGCTGGGAGCTTCAGCAAGAGCACTCTGGAGCTCGCCGACAAAGGAATTGTGAGCCCCCCCCGGCCTCAAGTAAAAGTCCAGATTTCCCCCGTCAGTAACACCTCGGAGTGCCATAGGAGCGAAGAAGCATGCGTTAACGGGATGCTTCAACAGTGCTAGGGATTTCTTTCACGAGACACTGTGCACTCACGTTCGTCGTAACAACTGTCAAAGGGCACTGTATGCCTTCCAACTCCTCTGTTGCGTTTGAGCCACAGGAAGTAAAGGCATTCGTTTGATTAAGCTCCGTGAACGGGCAACGATGATGGCGAAGCGCTGCCCTGTTCGCTCGAAAGCTCTCGTCTGTACGGCCTTCCAACGGCCTCAGGGTACGCAGTTGTAAACAGCCTTACATTCCATGCTGGTGTGCCCCCAATTAGGAACTTGGGCTCTTCTGTGAGACACCCACGTGCGTCCCAAATGAAACCGGGGAGCTCCCCCAGGACGTCTGCGTACGGCAGTCGGTTGCCAGCTCTTTACTTCCAGCCGGAGAAAGAAGAAGAGGACAGCTTTCCCAGGGACAACTCTGGACCCTTGGGACCATCCAGAGTCACCAAAGCCTAAACTTTGCACGGCCTGGGGAACGCTCTTCCTCATGGCCAGCAATCCCCACGTCAAAACCTTTCTCAGCAGAGGCAGGCACTCTCTCCCTCGTACTAGATAGCTCGGCAGAGCCTTCCGAGAAACACGCTGCGTCATTCAGCTTGAACGTGGGACGCGGAGGGGAGAGTACGCTTTCTCCCCGTTTGGAGGCGCCTTGCGCTTGGCTTCAAAGCTGCCTGAACAGCACTAGCGGCCCGACGTCTCTGCACGGCAGGATTGTCGTTGTGGGCCGAGGCTGCGTGTTCTCTCAAAACGAAAACCGTGCTGGCGATCCCTTTCTAGGAACTCCTCCCACGGCACCACATGTTCAGCTCCGGCCGAACGAAAGGTGACCTCAGGCCTCAAGGTAAGTTCCAGTGTTTCACGTCGGGGGAGTTGGGTGTGCAGTGGTTTCCATGAGGCCATACTCCACCACGGAGCGCCTTCACTCTGCGACGCTCCTGGGGGCACACAGGATAGGAGCTCGTTCGCCAAGTTCGCAGGATGACTTCTCTCCGTGCCGGAACGGCGGCTCCTGGCTTCTGAGGAACCTTAGCCTCAACAGGGCCCTGGAGAAAGCTCTTCACATTCATAGCAAGGGCAACGTACTGCTCTCTGGCTTGCCTGGGTTGAGTGCCCCAGTCGTCAAAGAGCCTCGCGAAGGCAGTGCTGCACAGACTCCCTTTGCCAGTCGCACGGCCTCCCTGACTGAAAGAGAACTGCAGTGCCAAAAGGCACCGTGCTGACGACTGGCTCCAGGAGGAGACTCGGGACAGCACTCTCACAGAAGCGAAAGCTAGGCTGTGGGCCCAGCCTGAGGACCAGCACGTTTTCCACACTTAACACAGCTAAGGCATGAGCCAGACGACAGCCTTGGTCCCTGAGGCCTACCTAAGGTACTGCCATACTTACCCAGTAGATCCCACGCAGAGGTCCCTGTGCCCAAAAGGGCCTCCATGGAAGGGCCCCGTTCCTCCCGTGTGTTTCCTTGAGGTAATCGGAAACCACTGAGGATAAGTACGTGAGCTCAGCTTTGAAACTGGGCGACCCTGGGCAAACCTTATTCCCCTCCGTGGTAGACGAGACAGTTGCGGGTCCTAAGCTGCCTGAAGCACACTCCTCGCGCCCACCTTCTCTTTGCTGCCGGAAGGCCTCACATAAGACGTCTGAGTTTACTCGTGACGGAAGCCGTCTGAGTGTACTCGTGTGAGGCCTGCTGCTCTCAGGTCCTTGCTGGGAGCTTCAGCAAGAGCACTCTGGAGCTCGCCGACAAAGGAATTGTGAGCCCCCCCCGGCCTCAAGTAAAAGTCCAGATTTCCCCCGTCAGTAACACCTCGGAGTGCCATAGGAGCGAAGAAGCATGCGTTAACGGGATGCTTCAACAGTGCTAGGGATTTCTTTCACGAGACACTGTGCACTCACGTTCGTCGTAACAACTGTCAAAGGGCACTGTATGCCTTCCAACTCCTCTGTTGCGTTTGAGCCACAGGAAGTAAAGGCATTCGTTTGATTAAGCTCCGTGAACGGGCAACGATGATGGCGAAGCGCTGCCCTGTTCGCTCGAAAGCTCTCGTCTGTACGGCCTTCCAACGGCCTCAGGGTACGCAGTTGTAAACAGCCTTACATTCCATGCTGGTGTGCCCCCAATTAGGAACTTGGGCTCTTCTGTGAGACACCCACGTGCGTCCCAAATGAAACCGGGGAGCTCCCCCAGGACGTCTGCGTACGGCAGTCGGTTGCCAGCTCTTTACTTCCAGCCGGAGAAAGAAGAAGAGGACAGCTTTCCCAGGGACAACTCTGGACCCTTGGGACCATCCAGAGTCACCAAAGCCTAAACTTTGCACGGCCTGGGGAACGCTCTTCCTCATGGCCAGCAATCCCCACGTCAAAACCTTTCTCAGCAGAGGCAGGCACTCTCTCCCTCGTACTAGATAGCTCGGCAGAGCCTTCCGAGAAACACGCTGCGTCATTCAGCTTGAACGTGGGACGCGGAGGGGAGAGTACGCTTTCTCCCCGTTTGGAGGCGCCTTGCGCTTGGCTTCAAAGCTGCCTGAACAGCACTAGCGGCCCGACGTCTCTGCACGGCAGGATTGTCGTTGTGGGCCGAGGCTGCGTGTTCTCTCAAAACGAAAACCGTGCTGGCGATCCCTTTCTAGGAACTCCTCCCACGGCACCACATGTTCAGCTCCGGCCGAACGAAAGGTGACCTCAGGCCTCAAGGTAAGTTCCAGTGTTTCACGTCGGGGGAGTTGGGTGTGCAGTGGTTTCCATGAGGCCATACTCCACCACGGAGCGCCTTCACTCTGCGACGCTCCTGGGGGCACACAGGATAGGAGCTCGTTCGCCAAGTTCGCAGGATGACTTCTCTCCGTGCCGGAACGGCGGCTCCTGGCTTCTGAGGAACCTTAGCCTCAACAGGGCCCTGGAGAAAGCTCTTCACATTCATAGCAAGGGCAACGTACTGCTCTCTGGCTTGCCTGGGTTGAGTGCCCCAGTCGTCAAAGAGCCTCGCGAAGGCAGTGCTGCACAGACTCCCTTTGCCAGTCGCACGGCCTCCCTGACTGAAAGAGAACTGCAGTGCCAAAAGGCACCGTGCTGACGACTGGCTCCAGGAGGAGACTCGGGACAGCACTCTCACAGAAGCGAAAGCTAGGCTGTGGGCCCAGCCTGAGGACCAGCACGTTTTCCACACTTAACACAGCTAAGGCATGAGCCAGACGACAGCCTTGGTCCCTGAGGCCTACCTAAGGTACTGCCATACTTACCCAGTAGATCCCACGCAGAGGTCCCTGTGCCCAAAAGGGCCTCCATGGAAGGGCCCCGTTCCTCCCGTGTGTTTCCTTGAGGTAATCGGAAACCACTGAGGATAAGTACGTGAGCTCAGCTTTGAAACTGGGCGACCCTGGGCAAACCTTATTCCCCTCCGTGGTAGACGAGACAGTTGCGGGTCCTAAGCTGCCTGAAGCACACTCCTCGCGCCCACCTTCTCTTTGCTGCCGGAAGGCCTCACATAAGACGTCTGAGTTTACTCGTGACGGAAGCCGTCTGAGTGTACTCGTGTGAGGCCTGCTGCTCTCAGGTCCTTGCTGGGAGCTTCAGCAAGAGCACTCTGGAGCTCGCCGACAAAGGAATTGTGAGCCCCCCCCGGCCTCAAGTAAAAGTCCAGATTTCCCCCGTCAGTAACACCTCGGAGTGCCATAGGAGCGAAGAAGCATGCGTTAACGGGATGCTTCAACAGTGCTAGGGATTTCTTTCACGAGACACTGTGCACTCACGTTCGTCGTAACAACTGTCAAAGGGCACTGTATGCCTTCCAACTCCTCTGTTGCGTTTGAGCCACAGGAAGTAAAGGCATTCGTTTGATTAAGCTCCGTGAACGGGCAACGATGATGGCGAAGCGCTGCCCTGTTCGCTCGAAAGCTCTCGTCTGTACGGCCTTCCAACGGCCTCAGGGTACGCAGTTGTAAACAGCCTTACATTCCATGCTGGTGTGCCCCCAATTAGGAACTTGGGCTCTTCTGTGAGACACCCACGTGCGTCCCAAATGAAACCGGGGAGCTCCCCCAGGACGTCTGCGTACGGCAGTCGGTTGCCAGCTCTTTACTTCCAGCCGGAGAAAGAAGAAGAGGACAGCTTTCCCAGGGACAACTCTGGACCCTTGGGACCATCCAGAGTCACCAAAGCCTAAACTTTGCACGGCCTGGGGAACGCTCTTCCTCATGGCCAGCAATCCCCACGTCAAAACCTTTCTCAGCAGAGGCAGGCACTCTCTCCCTCGTACTAGATAGCTCGGCAGAGCCTTCCGAGAAACACGCTGCGTCATTCAGCTTGAACGTGGGACGCGGAGGGGAGAGTACGCTTTCTCCCCGTTTGGAGGCGCCTTGCGCTTGGCTTCAAAGCTGCCTGAACAGCACTAGCGGCCCGACGTCTCTGCACGGCAGGATTGTCGTTGTGGGCCGAGGCTGCGTGTTCTCTCAAAACGAAAACCGTGCTGGCGATCCCTTTCTAGGAACTCCTCCCACGGCACCACATGTTCAGCTCCGGCCGAACGAAAGGTGACCTCAGGCCTCAAGGTAAGTTCCAGTGTTTCACGTCGGGGGAGTTGGGTGTGCAGTGGTTTCCATGAGGCCATACTCCACCACGGAGCGCCTTCACTCTGCGACGCTCCTGGGGGCACACAGGATAGGAGCTCGTTCGCCAAGTTCGCAGGATGACTTCTCTCCGTGCCGGAACGGCGGCTCCTGGCTTCTGAGGAACCTTAGCCTCAACAGGGCCCTGGAGAAAGCTCTTCACATTCATAGCAAGGGCAACGTACTGCTCTCTGGCTTGCCTGGGTTGAGTGCCCCAGTCGTCAAAGAGCCTCGCGAAGGCAGTGCTGCACAGACTCCCTTTGCCAGTCGCACGGCCTCCCTGACTGAAAGAGAACTGCAGTGCCAAAAGGCACCGTGCTGACGACTGGCTCCAGGAGGAGACTCGGGACAGCACTCTCACAGAAGCGAAAGCTAGGCTGTGGGCCCAGCCTGAGGACCAGCACGTTTTCCACACTTAACACAGCTAAGGCATGAGCCAGACGACAGCCTTGGTCCCTGAGGCCTACCTAAGGTACTGCCATACTTACCCAGTAGATCCCACGCAGAGGTCCCTGTGCCCAAAAGGGCCTCCATGGAAGGGCCCCGTTCCTCCCGTGTGTTTCCTTGAGGTAATCGGAAACCACTGAGGATAACTACGTGAGCTCAGCTTTGAAACTGGGCGACCCTGGGCAAACCTTATTCCCCTCCGTGGTAGACGAGACAGTTGCGGGTCCTAAGCTGCCTGAAGCACACTCCTCGCGCCCACCTTCTCTTTGCTGCCGGAAGGCCTCACATAAGAGGTCTGAGTTTACTCGTGACGGAAGCCGTCTGAGTGTACTCGTGTGAGGCCTGCTGCTCTCAGGTCCTTGCTGGGAGCTTCAGCAAGAGCACTCTGGAGCTCGCCGACAAAGGAATTGTGAGCCCCCCCCGGCCTCAAGTAAAAGTCCAGATTTCCCCCGTCAGTAACACCTCGGAGTGCCATAGGAGCGAAGAAGCATGCGTTAACGGGATGCTTCAACAGTGCTAGGGATTTCTTTCACGAGACACTGTGCACTCACGTTCGTCGTAACAACTGTCAAAGGGCACTGTATGCCTTCCAACTCCTCTGTTGCGTTTGAGCCACAGGAAGTAAAGGCATTCGTTTGATTAAGCTCCGTGAACGGGCAACGATGATGGCGAAGCGCTGCCCTGTTCGCTCGAAAGCTCTCGTCTGTACGGCCTTCCAACGGCCTCAGGGTACGCAGTTGTAAACAGCCTTACATTCCATGCTGGTGTGCCCCCAATTAGGAACTTGGGCTCTTCTGTGAGACACCCACGTGCGTCCCAAATGAAACCGGGGAGCTCCCCCAGGACGTCTGCGTACGGCAGTCGGTTGCCAGCTCTTTACTTCCAGCCGGAGAAAGAAGAAGAGGACAGCTTTCCCAGGGACAACTCTGGACCCTTGGGACCATCCAGAGTCACCAAAGCCTAAACTTTGCACGGCCTGGGGAACGCTCTTCCTCATGGCCAGCAATCCCCACGTCAAAACCTTTCTCAGCAGAGGCAGGCACTCTCTCCCTCGTACTAGATAGCTCGGCAGAGCCTTCCGAGAAACACGCTGCGTCATTCAGCTTGAACGTGGGACGCGGAGGGGAGAGTACGCTTTCTCCCCGTTTGGAGGCGCCTTGCGCTTGGCTTCAAAGCTGCCTGAACAGCACTAGCGGCCCGACGTCTCTGCACGGCAGGATTGTCGTTGTGGGCCGAGGCTGCGTGTTCTCTCAAAACGAAAACCGTGCTGGCGATCCCTTTCTAGGAACTCCTCCCACGGCACCACATGTTCAGCTCCGGCCGAACGAAAGGTGACCTCAGGCCTCAAGGTAAGTTCCAGTGTTTCACGTCGGGGGAGTTGGGTGTGCAGTGGTTTCCATGAGGCCATACTCCACCACGGAGCGCCTTCACTCTGCGACGCTCCTGGGGGCACACAGGATAGGAGCTCGTTCGCCAAGTTCGCAGGATGACTTCTCTCCGTGCCGGAACGGCGGCTCCTGGCTTCTGAGGAACCTTAGCCTCAACAGGGCCCTGGAGAAAGCTCTTCACATTCATAGCAAGGGCAACGTACTGCTCTCTGGCTTGCCTGGGTTGAGTGCCCCAGTCGTCAAAGAGCCTCGCGAAGGCAGTGCTGCACAGACTCCCTTTGCCAGTCGCACGGCCTCCCTGGCTGAAAGAGAACTGCAGTGCCAAAAGGCACCGTGCTGACGACTGGCTCCAGGAGGAGACTCGGGACAGCACTCTCACAGAAGCGAAAGCTAGGCTGTGGGCCCAGCCTGAGGACCAGCACGTTTTCCACACTTAACACAGCTAAGGCATGAGCCAGACGACAGCCTTGGTCCCTGAGGCCTACCTAAGGTACTGCCATACTTACCCAGTAGATCCCACGCAGAGGTCCCTGTGCCCAAAAGGGCCTCCATGGAAGGGCCCTGTTCCTCCCGTGTGTTTCCTTGAGGTAATCGGAAACCACTGAGGATAAGTACGTGAGCTCAGCTTTGAAACTGGGCGACCCTGGGCAAACCTTATTCCCCTCCGTGGTAGACGAGACAGTTGCGGGTCCTAAGCTGCCTGAAGCACACTCCTCGCGCCCACCTTCTCTTTGCTGCCGGAAGGCCTCACATAAGAGGTCTGAGTTTACTCGTGACGGAAGCCGTCTGAGTGTACTCGTGTGAGGCCTGCTGCTCTCAGGTCCTTGCTGGGAGCTTCAGCAAGAGCACTCTGGAGCTCGCCGACAAAGGAATTGTGAGCCCCCCCCGGCCTCAAGTAAAAGTCCAGATTTCCCCCGTCAGTAACACCTCGGAGTGCCATAGGAGCGAAGAAGCATGCGTTAACGGGATGCTTCAACAGTGCTAGGGATTTCTTTCACGAGACACTGTGCACTCACGTTCGTCGTAACAACTGTCAAAGGGCACTGTATGCCTTCCAACTCCTCTGTTGCGTTTGAGCCACAGGAAGTAAAGGCATTCGTTTGATTAAGCTCCGTGAACGGGCAACGATGATGGCGAAGCGCTGCCCTGTTCGCTCGAAAGCTCTCGTCTGTACGGCCTTCCAACGGCCTCAGGGTACGCAGTTGTAAACAGCCTTACATTCCATGCTGGTGTGCCCCCAATTAGGAACTTGGGCTCTTCTGTGAGACACCCACGTGCGTCCCAAATGAAACCGGGGAGCTCCCCCAGGACGTCTGCGTACGGCAGTCGGTTGCCAGCTCTTTACTTCCAGCCGGAGAAAGAAGAAGAGGACAGCTTTCCCAGGGACAACTCTGGACCCTTGGGACCATCCAGAGTCACCAAAGCCTAAACTTTGCACGGCCTGGGGAACGCTCTTCCTCATGGCCAGCAATCCCCACGTCAAAACCTTTCTCAGCAGAGGCAGGCACTCTCTCCCTCGTACTAGATAGCTCGGCAGAGCCTTCCGAGAAACACGCTGCGTCATTCAGCTTGAACGTGGGACGCGGAGGGGAGAGTACGCTTTCTCCCCGTTTGGAGGCGCCTTGCGCTTGGCTTCAAAGCTGCCTGAACAGCACTAGCGGCCCGACGTCTCTGCACGGCAGGATTGTCGTTGTGGGCCGAGGCTGCGTGTTCTCTCAAAACGAAAACCGTGCTGGCGATCCCTTTCTAGGAACTCCTCCCACGGCACCACATGTTCAGCTCCGGCCGAACGAAAGGTGACCTCAGGCCTCAAGGTAAGTTCCAGTGTTTCACGTCGGGGGAGTTGGGTGTGCAGTGGTTTCCATGAGGCCATACTCCACCACGGAGCGCCTTCACTCTGCGACGCTCCTGGGGGCACACAGGATAGGAGCTCGTTCGCCAAGTTCGCAGGATGACTTCTCTCCGTGCCGGAACGGCGGCTCCTGGCTTCTGAGGAACCTTAGCCTCAACAGGGCCCTGGAGAAAGCTCTTCACATTCATAGCAAGGGCAACGTACTGCTCTCTGGCTTGCCTGGGTTGAGTGCCCCAGTCGTCAAAGAGCCTCGCGAAGGCAGTGCTGCACAGACTCCCTTTGCCAGTCGCACGGCCTCCCTGACTGAAAGAGAACTGCAGTGCCAAAAGGCACCGTGCTGACGACTGGCTCCAGGAGGAGACTCGGGACAGCACTCTCACAGAAGCGAAAGCTAGGCTGTGGGCCCAGCCTGAGGACCAGCACGTTTTCCACACTTAACACAGCTAAGGCATGAGCCAGACGACAGCCTTGGTCCCTGAGGCCTACCTAAGGTACTGCCATACTTACCCAGTAGATCCCACGCAGAGGTCCCTGTGCCCAAAAGGGCCTCCATGGAAGGGCCCCGTTCCTCCCGTGTGTTTCCTTGAGGTAATCGGAAACCACTGAGGATAAGTACGTGAGCTCAGCTTTGAAACTGGGCGACCCTGGGCAAACCTTATTCCCCTCCGTGGTAGACGAGACAGTTGCGGGTCCTAAGCTGCCTGAAGCACACTCCTCGCGCCCACCTTCTCTTTGCTGCCGGAAGGCCTCACATAAGAGGTCTGAGTTTACTCGTGACGGAAGCCGTCTGAGTGTACTCGTGTGAGGCCTGCTGCTCTCAGGTCCTTGCTGGGAGCTTCAGCAAGAGCACTCTGGAGCTCGCCGACAAAGGAATTGTGAGCCCCCCCCGGCCTCAAGTAAAAGTCCAGATTTCCCCCGTCAGTAACACCTCGGAGTGCCATAGGAGCGAAGAAGCATGCGTTAACGGGATGCTTCAACAGTGCTAGGGATTTCTTTCACGAGACACTGTGCACTCACGTTCGTCGTAACAACTGTCAAAGGGCACTGTATGCCTTCCAACTCCTCTGTTGCGTTTGAGCCACAGGAAGTAAAGGCATTCGTTTGATTAAGCTCCGTGAACGGGCAACGATGATGGCGAAGCGCTGCCCTGTTCGCTCGAAAGCTCTCGTCTGTACGGCCTTCCAACGGCCTCAGGGTACGCAGTTGTAAACAGCCTTACATTCCATGCTGGTGTGCCCCCAATTAGGAACTTGGGCTCTTCTGTGAGACACCCACGTGCGTCCCAAATGAAACCGGGGAGCTCCCCCAGGACGTCTGCGTACGGCAGTCGGTTGCCAGCTCTTTACTTCCAGCCGGAGAAAGAAGAAGAGGACAGCTTTCCCAGGGACAACTCTGGACCCTTGGGACCATCCAGAGTCACCAAAGCCTAAACTTTGCACGGCCTGGGGAACGCTCTTCCTCATGGCCAGCAATCCCCACGTCAAAACCTTTCTCAGCAGAGGCAGGCACTCTCTCCCTCGTACTAGATAGCTCGGCAGAGCCTTCCGAGAAACACGCTGCGTCATTCAGCTTGAACGTGGGACGCGGAGGGGAGAGTACGCTTTCTCCCCGTTTGGAGGCGCCTTGCGCTTGGCTTCAAAGCTGCCTGAACAGCACTAGCGGCCCGACGTCTCTGCACGGCAGGATTGTCGTTGTGGGCCGAGGCTGCGTGTTCTCTCAAAACGAAAACCGTGCTGGCGATCCCTTTCTAGGAACTCCTCCCACGGCACCACATGTTCAGCTCCGGCCGAACGAAAGGTGACCTCAGGCCTCAAGGTAAGTTCCAGTGTTTCACGTCGGGGGAGTTGGGTGTGCAGTGGTTTCCATGAGGCCATACTCCACCACGGAGCGCCTTCACTCTGCGACGCTCCTGGGGGCACACAGGATAGGAGCTCGTTCGCCAAGTTCGCAGGATGACTTCTCTCCGTGCCGGAACGGCGGCTCCTGGCTTCTGAGGAACCTTAGCCTCAACAGGGCCCTGGAGAAAGCTCTTCACATTCATAGCAAGGGCAACGTACTGCTCTCTGGCTTGCCTGGGTTGAGTGCCCCAGTCGTCAAAGAGCCTCGCGAAGGCAGTGCTGCACAGACTCCCTTTGCCAGTCGCACGGCCTCCCTGACTGAAAGAGAACTGCAGTGCCAAAAGGCACCGTGCTGACGACTGGCTCCAGGAGGAGACTCGGGACAGCACTCTCACAGAAGCGAAAGCTAGGCTGTGGGCCCAGCCTGAGGACCAGCACGTTTTCCACACTTAACACAGCTAAGGCATGAGCCAGACGACAGCCTTGGTCCCTGAGGCCTACCTAAGGTACTGCCATACTTACCCAGTAGATCCCACGCAGAGGTCCCTGTGCCCAAAAGGGCCTCCATGGAAGGGCCCCGTTCCTCCCGTGTGTTTCCTTGAGGTAATCGGAAACCACTGAGGATAACTACGTGAGCTCAGCTTTGAAACTGGGCGACCCTGGGCAAACCTTATTCCCCTCCGTGGTAGACGAGACAGTTGCGGGTCCTAAGCTGCCTGAAGCACACTCCTCGCGCCCACCTTCTCTTTGCTGCCGGAAGGCCTCACATAAGAGGTCTGAGTTTACTCGTGACGGAAGCCGTCTGAGTGTACTCGTGTGAGGCCTGCTGCTCTCAGGTCCTTGCTGGGAGCTTCAGCAAGAGCACTCTGGAGCTCGCCGACAAAGGAATTGTGAGCCCCCCCCGGCCTCAAGTAAAAGTCCAGATTTCCCCCGTCAGTAACACCTCGGAGTGCCATAGGAGCGAAGAAGCATGCGTTAACGGGATGCTTCAACAGTGCTAGGGATTTCTTTCACGAGACACTGTGCACTCACGTTCGTCGTAACAACTGTCAAAGGGCACTGTATGCCTTCCAACTCCTCTGTTGCGTTTGAGCCACAGGAAGTAAAGGCATTCGTTTGATTAAGCTCCGTGAACGGGCAACGATGATGGCGAAGCGCTGCCCTGTTCGCTCGAAAGCTCTCGTCTGTACGGCCTTCCAACGGCCTCAGGGTACGCAGTTGTAAACAGCCTTACATTCCATGCTGGTGTGCCCCCAATTAGGAACTTGGGCTCTTCTGTGAGACACCCACGTGCGTCCCAAATGAAACCGGGGAGCTCCCCCAGGACGTCTGCGTACGGCAGTCGGTTGCCAGCTCTTTACTTCCAGCCGGAGAAAGAAGAAGAGGACAGCTTTCCCAGGGACAACTCTGGACCCTTGGGACCATCCAGAGTCACCAAAGCCTAAACTTTGCACGGCCTGGGGAACGCTCTTCCTCATGGCCAGCAATCCCCACGTCAAAACCTTTCTCAGCAGAGGCAGGCACTCTCTCCCTCGTACTAGATAGCTCGGCAGAGCCTTCCGAGAAACACGCTGCGTCATTCAGCTTGAACGTGGGACGCGGAGGGGAGAGTACGCTTTCTCCCCGTTTGGAGGCGCCTTGCGCTTGGCTTCAAAGCTGCCTGAACAGCACTAGCGGCCCGACGTCTCTGCACGGCAGGATTGTCGTTGTGGGCCGAGGCTGCGTGTTCTCTCAAAACGAAAACCGTGCTGGCGATCCCTTTCTAGGAACTCCTCCCACGGCACCACATGTTCAGCTCCGGCCGAACGAAAGGTGACCTCAGGCCTCAAGGTAAGTTCCAGTGTTTCACGTCGGGGGAGTTGGGTGTGCAGTGGTTTCCATGAGGCCATACTCCACCACGGAGCGCCTTCACTCTGCGACGCTCCTGGGGGCACACAGGATAGGAGCTCGTTCGCCAAGTTCGCAGGATGACTTCTCTCCGTGCCGGAACGGCGGCTCCTGGCTTCTGAGGAACCTTAGCCTCAACAGGGCCCTGGAGAAAGCTCTTCACATTCATAGCAAGGGCAACGTACTGCTCTCTGGCTTGCCTGGGTTGAGTGCCCCAGTCGTCAAAGAGCCTCGCGAAGGCAGTGCTGCACAGACTCCCTTTGCCAGTCGCACGGCCTCCCTGACTGAAAGAGAACTGCAGTGCCAAAAGGCACCGTGCTGACGACTGGCTCCAGGAGGAGACTCGGGACAGCACTCTCACAGAAGCGAAAGCTAGGCTGTGGGCCCAGCCTGAGGACCAGCACGTTTTCCACACTTAACACAGCTAAGGCATGAGCCAGACGACAGCCTTGGTCCCTGAGGCCTACCTAAGGTACTGCCATACTTACCCAGTAGATCCCACGCAGAGGTCCCTGTGCCCAAAAGGGCCTCCATGGAAGGGCCCCGTTCCTCCCGTGTGTTTCCTTGAGGTAATCGGAAACCACTGAGGATAAGTACGTGAGCTCAGCTTTGAAACTGGGCGACCCTGGGCAAACCTTATTCCCCTCCGTGGTAGACGAGACAGTTGCGGGTCCTAAGCTGCCTGAAGCACACTCCTCGCGCCCACCTTCTCTTTGCTGCCGGAAGGCCTCACATAAGAGGTCTGAGTTTACTCGTGACGGAAGCCGTCTGAGTGTACTCGTGTGAGGCCTGCTGCTCTCAGGTCCTTGCTGGGAGCTTCAGCAAGAGCACTCTGGAGCTCGCCGACAAAGGAATTGTGAGCCCCCCCCGGCCTCAAGTAAAAGTCCAGATTTCCCCCGTCAGTAACACCTCGGAGTGCCATAGGAGCGAAGAAGCATGCGTTAACGGGATGCTTCAACAGTGCTAGGGATTTCTTTCACGAGACACTGTGCACTCACGTTCGTCGTAACAACTGTCAAAGGGCACTGTATGCCTTCCAACTCCTCTGTTGCGTTTGAGCCACAGGAAGTAAAGGCATTCGTTTGATTAAGCTCCGTGAACGGGCAACGATGATGGCGAAGCGCTGCCCTGTTCGCTCGAAAGCTCTCGTCTGTACGGCCTTCCAACGGCCTCAGGGTACGCAGTTGTAAACAGCCTTACATTCCATGCTGGTGTGCCCCCAATTAGGAACTTGGGCTCTTCTGTGAGACACCCACGTGCGTCCCAAATGAAACCGGGGAGCTCCCCCAGGACGTCTGCGTACGGCAGTCGGTTGCCAGCTCTTTACTTCCAGCCGGAGAAAGAAGAAGAGGACAGCTTTCCCAGGGACAACTCTGGACCCTTGGGACCATCCAGAGTCACCAAAGCCTAAACTTTGCACGGCCTGGGGAACGCTCTTCCTCATGGCCAGCAATCCCCACGTCAAAACCTTTCTCAGCAGAGGCAGGCACTCTCTCCCTCGTACTAGATAGCTCGGCAGAGCCTTCCGAGAAACACGCTGCGTCATTCAGCTTGAACGTGGGACGCGGAGGGGAGAGTACGCTTTCTCCCCGTTTGGAGGCGCCTTGCGCTTGGCTTCAAAGCTGCCTGAACAGCACTAGCGGCCCGACGTCTCTGCACGGCAGGATTGTCGTTGTGGGCCGAGGCTGCGTGTTCTCTCAAAACGAAAACCGTGCTGGCGATCCCTTTCTAGGAACTCCTCCCACGGCACCACATGTTCAGCTCCGGCCGAACGAAAGGTGACCTCAGGCCTCAAGGTAAGTTCCAGTGTTTCACGTCGGGGGAGTTGGGTGTGCAGTGGTTTCCATGAGGCCATACTCCACCACGGAGCGCCTTCACTCTGCGACGCTCCTGGGGGCACACAGGATAGGAGCTCGTTCGCCAAGTTCGCAGGATGACTTCTCTCCGTGCCGGAACGGCGGCTCCTGGCTTCTGAGGAACCTTAGCCTCAACAGGGCCCTGGAGAAAGCTCTTCACATTCATAGCAAGGGCAACGTACTGCTCTCTGGCTTGCCTGGGTTGAGTGCCCCAGTCGTCAAAGAGCCTCGCGAAGGCAGTGCTGCACAGACTCCCTTTGCCAGTCGCACGGCCTCCCTGGCTGAAAGAGAACTGCAGTGCCAAAAGGCACCGTGCTGACGACTGGCTCCAGGAGGAGACTCGGGACAGCACTCTCACAGAAGCGAAAGCTAGGCTGTGGGCCCAGCCTGAGGACCAGCACGTTTTCCACACTTAACACAGCTAAGGCATGAGCCAGACGACAGCCTTGGTCCCTGAGGCCTACCTAAGGTACTGCCATACTTACCCAGTAGATCCCACGCAGAGGTCCCTGTGCCCAAAAGGGCCTCCATGGAAGGGCCCTGTTCCTCCCGTGTGTTTCCTTGAGGTAATCGGAAACCACTGAGGATAACTACGTGAGCTCAGCTTTGAAACTGGGCGACCCTGGGCAAACCTTATTCCCCTCCGTGGTAGACGAGACAGTTGCGGGTCCTAAGCTGCCTGAAGCACACTCCTCGCGCCCACCTTCTCTTTGCTGCCGGAAGGCCTCACATAAGAGGTCTGAGTTTACTCGTGACGGAAGCCGTCTGAGTGTACTCGTGTGAGGCCTGCTGCTCTCAGGTCCTTGCTGGGAGCTTCAGCAAGAGCACTCTGGAGCTCGCCGACAAAGGAATTGTGAGCCCCCCCCGGCCTCAAGTAAAAGTCCAGATTTCCCCCGTCAGTAACACCTCGGAGTGCCATAGGAGCGAAGAAGCATGCGTTAACGGGATGCTTCAACAGTGCTAGGGATTTCTTTCACGAGACACTGTGCACTCACGTTCGTCGTAACAACTGTCAAAGGGCACTGTATGCCTTCCAACTCCTCTGTTGCGTTTGAGCCACAGGAAGTAAAGGCATTCGTTTGATTAAGCTCCGTGAACGGGCAACGATGATGGCGAAGCGCTGCCCTGTTCGCTCGAAAGCTCTCGTCTGTACGGCCTTCCAACGGCCTCAGGGTACGCAGTTGTAAACAGCCTTACATTCCATGCTGGTGTGCCCCCAATTAGGAACTTGGGCTCTTCTGTGAGACACCCACGTGCGTCCCAAATGAAACCGGGGAGCTCCCCCAGGACGTCTGCGTACGGCAGTCGGTTGCCAGCTCTTTACTTCCAGCCGGAGAAAGAAGAAGAGGACAGCTTTCCCAGGGACAACTCTGGACCCTTGGGACCATCCAGAGTCACCAAAGCCTAAACTTTGCACGGCCTGGGGAACGCTCTTCCTCATGGCCAGCAATCCCCACGTCAAAACCTTTCTCAGCAGAGGCAGGCACTCTCTCCCTCGTACTAGATAGCTCGGCAGAGCCTTCCGAGAAACACGCTGCGTCATTCAGCTTGAACGTGGGACGCGGAGGGGAGAGTACGCTTTCTCCCCGTTTGGAGGCGCCTTGCGCTTGGCTTCAAAGCTGCCTGAACAGCACTAGCGGCCCGACGTCTCTGCACGGCAGGATTGTCGTTGTGGGCCGAGGCTGCGTGTTCTCTCAAAACGAAAACCGTGCTGGCGATCCCTTTCTAGGAACTCCTCCCACGGCACCACATGTTCAGCTCCGGCCGAACGAAAGGTGACCTCAGGCCTCAAGGTAAGTTCCAGTGTTTCACGTCGGGGGAGTTGGGTGTGCAGTGGTTTCCATGAGGCCATACTCCACCACGGAGCGCCTTCACTCTGCGACGCTCCTGGGGGCACACAGGATAGGAGCTCGTTCGCCAAGTTCGCAGGATGACTTCTCTCCGTGCCGGAACGGCGGCTCCTGGCTTCTGAGGAACCTTAGCCTCAACAGGGCCCTGGAGAAAGCTCTTCACATTCATAGCAAGGGCAACGTACTGCTCTCTGGCTTGCCTGGGTTGAGTGCCCCAGTCGTCAAAGAGCCTCGCGAAGGCAGTGCTGCACAGACTCCCTTTGCCAGTCGCACGGCCTCCCTGACTGAAAGAGAACTGCAGTGCCAAAAGGCACCGTGCTGACGACTGGCTCCAGGAGGAGACTCGGGACAGCACTCTCACAGAAGCGAAAGCTAGGCTGTGGGCCCAGCCTGAGGACCAGCACGTTTTCCACACTTAACACAGCTAAGGCATGAGCCAGACGACAGCCTTGGTCCCTGAGGCCTACCTAAGGTACTGCCATACTTACCCAGTAGATCCCACGCAGAGGTCCCTGTGCCCAAAAGGGCCTCCATGGAAGGGCCCCGTTCCTCCCGTGTGTTTCCTTGAGGTAATCGGAAACCACTGAGGATAAGTACGTGAGCTCAGCTTTGAAACTGGGCGACCCTGGGCAAACCTTATTCCCCTCCGTGGTAGACGAGACAGTTGCGGGTCCTAAGCTGCCTGAAGCACACTCCTCGCGCCCACCTTCTCTTTGCTGCCGGAAGGCCTCACATAAGAGGTCTGAGTTTACTCGTGACGGAAGCCGTCTGAGTGTACTCGTGTGAGGCCTGCTGCTCTCAGGTCCTTGCTGGGAGCTTCAGCAAGAGCACTCTGGAGCTCGCCGACAAAGGAATTGTGAGCCCCCCCCGGCCTCAAGTAAAAGTCCAGATTTCCCCCGTCAGTAACACCTCGGAGTGCCATAGGAGCGAAGAAGCATGCGTTAACGGGATGCTTCAACAGTGCTAGGGATTTCTTTCACGAGACACTGTGCACTCACGTTCGTCGTAACAACTGTCAAAGGGCACTGTATGCCTTCCAACTCCTCTGTTGCGTTTGAGCCACAGGAAGTAAAGGCATTCGTTTGATTAAGCTCCGTGAACGGGCAACGATGATGGCGAAGCGCTGCCCTGTTCGCTCGAAAGCTCTCGTCTGTACGGCCTTCCAACGGCCTCAGGGTACGCAGTTGTAAACAGCCTTACATTCCATGCTGGTGTGCCCCCAATTAGGAACTTGGGCTCTTCTGTGAGACACCCACGTGCGTCCCAAATGAAACCGGGGAGCTCCCCCAGGACGTCTGCGTACGGCAGTCGGTTGCCAGCTCTTTACTTCCAGCCGGAGAAAGAAGAAGAGGACAGCTTTCCCAGGGACAACTCTGGACCCTTGGGACCATCCAGAGTCACCAAAGCCTAAACTTTGCACGGCCTGGGGAACGCTCTTCCTCATGGCCAGCAATCCCCACGTCAAAACCTTTCTCAGCAGAGGCAGGCACTCTCTCCCTCGTACTAGATAGCTCGGCAGAGCCTTCCGAGAAACACGCTGCGTCATTCAGCTTGAACGTGGGACGCGGAGGGGAGAGTACGCTTTCTCCCCGTTTGGAGGCGCCTTGCGCTTGGCTTCAAAGCTGCCTGAACAGCACTAGCGGCCCGACGTCTCTGCACGGCAGGATTGTCGTTGTGGGCCGAGGCTGCGTGTTCTCTCAAAACGAAAACCGTGCTGGCGATCCCTTTCTAGGAACTCCTCCCACGGCACCACATGTTCAGCTCCGGCCGAACGAAAGGTGACCTCAGGCCTCAAGGTAAGTTCCAGTGTTTCACGTCGGGGGAGTTGGGTGTGCAGTGGTTTCCATGAGGCCATACTCCACCACGGAGCGCCTTCACTCTGCGACGCTCCTGGGGGCACACAGGATAGGAGCTCGTTCGCCAAGTTCGCAGGATGACTTCTCTCCGTGCCGGAACGGCGGCTCCTGGCTTCTGAGGAACCTTAGCCTCAACAGGGCCCTGGAGAAAGCTCTTCACATTCATAGCAAGGGCAACGTACTGCTCTCTGGCTTGCCTGGGTTGAGTGCCCCAGTCGTCAAAGAGCCTCGCGAAGGCAGTGCTGCACAGACTCCCTTTGCCAGTCGCACGGCCTCCCTGACTGAAAGAGAACTGCAGTGCCAAAAGGCACCGTGCTGACGACTGGCTCCAGGAGGAGACTCGGGACAGCACTCTCACAGAAGCGAAAGCTAGGCTGTGGGCCCAGCCTGAGGACCAGCACGTTTTCCACACTTAACACAGCTAAGGCATGAGCCAGACGACAGCCTTGGTCCCTGAGGCCTACCTAAGGTACTGCCATACTTACCCAGTAGATCCCACGCAGAGGTCCCTGTGCCCAAAAGGGCCTCCATGGAAGGGCCCCGTTCCTCCCGTGTGTTTCCTTGAGGTAATCGGAAACCACTGAGGATAAGTACGTGAGCTCAGCTTTGAAACTGGGCGACCCTGGGCAAACCTTATTCCCCTCCGTGGTAGACGAGACAGTTGCGGGTCCTAAGCTGCCTGAAGCACACTCCTCGCGCCCACCTTCTCTTTGCTGCCGGAAGGCCTCACATAAGACGTCTGAGTTTACTCGTGACGGAAGCCGTCTGAGTGTACTCGTGTGAGGCCTGCTGCTCTCAGGTCCTTGCTGGGAGCTTCAGCAAGAGCACTCTGGAGCTCGCCGACAAAGGAATTGTGAGCCCCCCCCGGCCTCAAGTAAAAGTCCAGATTTCCCCCGTCAGTAACACCTCGGAGTGCCATAGGAGCGAAGAAGCATGCGTTAACGGGATGCTTCAACAGTGCTAGGGATTTCTTTCACGAGACACTGTGCACTCACGTTCGTCGTAACAACTGTCAAAGGGCACTGTATGCCTTCCAACTCCTCTGTTGCGTTTGAGCCACAGGAAGTAAAGGCATTCGTTTGATTAAGCTCCGTGAACGGGCAACGATGATGGCGAAGCGCTGCCCTGTTCGCTCGAAAGCTCTCGTCTGTACGGCCTTCCAACGGCCTCAGGGTACGCAGTTGTAAACAGCCTTACATTCCATGCTGGTGTGCCCCCAATTAGGAACTTGGGCTCTTCTGTGAGACACCCACGTGCGTCCCAAATGAAACCGGGGAGCTCCCCCAGGACGTCTGCGTACGGCAGTCGGTTGCCAGCTCTTTACTTCCAGCCGGAGAAAGAAGAAGAGGACAGCTTTCCCAGGGACAACTCTGGACCCTTGGGACCATCCAGAGTCACCAAAGCCTAAACTTTGCACGGCCTGGGGAACGCTCTTCCTCATGGCCAGCAATCCCCACGTCAAAACCTTTCTCAGCAGAGGCAGGCACTCTCTCCCTCGTACTAGATAGCTCGGCAGAGCCTTCCGAGAAACACGCTGCGTCATTCAGCTTGAACGTGGGACGCGGAGGGGAGAGTACGCTTTCTCCCCGTTTGGAGGCGCCTTGCGCTTGGCTTCAAAGCTGCCTGAACAGCACTAGCGGCCCGACGTCTCTGCACGGCAGGATTGTCGTTGTGGGCCGAGGCTGCGTGTTCTCTCAAAACGAAAACCGTGCTGGCGATCCCTTTCTAGGAACTCCTCCCACGGCACCACATGTTCAGCTCCGGCCGAACGAAAGGTGACCTCAGGCCTCAAGGTAAGTTCCAGTGTTTCACGTCGGGGGAGTTGGGTGTGCAGTGGTTTCCATGAGGCCATACTCCACCACGGAGCGCCTTCACTCTGCGACGCTCCTGGGGGCACACAGGATAGGAGCTCGTTCGCCAAGTTCGCAGGATGACTTCTCTCCGTGCCGGAACGGCGGCTCCTGGCTTCTGAGGAACCTTAGCCTCAACAGGGCCCTGGAGAAAGCTCTTCACATTCATAGCAAGGGCAACGTACTGCTCTCTGGCTTGCCTGGGTTGAGTGCCCCAGTCGTCAAAGAGCCTCGCGAAGGCAGTGCTGCACAGACTCCCTTTGCCAGTCGCACGGCCTCCCTGACTGAAAGAGAACTGCAGTGCCAAAAGGCACCGTGCTGACGACTGGCTCCAGGAGGAGACTCGGGACAGCACTCTCACAGAAGCGAAAGCTAGGCTGTGGGCCCAGCCTGAGGACCAGCACGTTTTCCACACTTAACACAGCTAAGGCATGAGCCAGACGACAGCCTTGGTCCCTGAGGCCTACCTAAGGTACTGCCATACTTACCCAGTAGATCCCACGCAGAGGTCCCTGTGCCCAAAAGGGCCTCCATGGAAGGGCCCTGTTCCTCCCGTGTGTTTCCTTGAGGTAATCGGAAACCACTGAGGATAAGTACGTGAGCTCAGCTTTGAAACTGGGCGACCCTGGGCAAACCTTATTCCCCTCCGTGGTAGACGAGACAGTTGCGGGTCCTAAGCTGCCTGAAGCACACTCCTCGCGCCCACCTTCTCTTTGCTGCCGGAAGGCCTCACATAAGAGGTCTGAGTTTACTCGTGACGGAAGCCGTCTGAGTGTACTCGTGTGAGGCCTGCTGCTCTCAGGTCCTTGCTGGGAGCTTCAGCAAGAGCACTCTGGAGCTCGCCGACAAAGGAATTGTGAGCCCCCCCCGGCCTCAAGTAAAAGTCCAGATTTCCCCCGTCAGTAACACCTCGGAGTGCCATAGGAGCGAAGAAGCATGCGTTAACGGGATGCTTCAACAGTGCTAGGGATTTCTTTCACGAGACACTGTGCACTCACGTTCGTCGTAACAACTGTCAAAGGGCACTGTATGCCTTCCAACTCCTCTGTTGCGTTTGAGCCACAGGAAGTAAAGGCATTCGTTTGATTAAGCTCCGTGAACGGGCAACGATGATGGCGAAGCGCTGCCCTGTTCGCTCGAAAGCTCTCGTCTGTACGGCCTTCCAACGGCCTCAGGGTACGCAGTTGTAAACAGCCTTACATTCCATGCTGGTGTGCCCCCAATTAGGAACTTGGGCTCTTCTGTGAGACACCCACGTGCGTCCCAAATGAAACCGGGGAGCTCCCCCAGGACGTCTGCGTACGGCAGTCGGTTGCCAGCTCTTTACTTCCAGCCGGAGAAAGAAGAAGAGGACAGCTTTCCCAGGGACAACTCTGGACCCTTGGGACCATCCAGAGTCACCAAAGCCTAAACTTTGCACGGCCTGGGGAACGCTCTTCCTCATGGCCAGCAATCCCCACGTCAAAACCTTTCTCAGCAGAGGCAGGCACTCTCTCCCTCGTACTAGATAGCTCGGCAGAGCCTTCCGAGAAACACGCTGCGTCATTCAGCTTGAACGTGGGACGCGGAGGGGAGAGTACGCTTTCTCCCCGTTTGGAGGCGCCTTGCGCTTGGCTTCAAAGCTGCCTGAACAGCACTAGCGGCCCGACGTCTCTGCACGGCAGGATTGTCGTTGTGGGCCGAGGCTGCGTGTTCTCTCAAAACGAAAACCGTGCTGGCGATCCCTTTCTAGGAACTCCTCCCACGGCACCACATGTTCAGCTCCGGCCGAACGAAAGGTGACCTCAGGCCTCAAGGTAAGTTCCAGTGTTTCACGTCGGGGGAGTTGGGTGTGCAGTGGTTTCCATGAGGCCATACTCCACCACGGAGCGCCTTCACTCTGCGACGCTCCTGGGGGCACACAGGATAGGAGCTCGTTCGCCAAGTTCGCAGGATGACTTCTCTCCGTGCCGGAACGGCGGCTCCTGGCTTCTGAGGAACCTTAGCCTCAACAGGGCCCTGGAGAAAGCTCTTCACATTCATAGCAAGGGCAACGTACTGCTCTCTGGCTTGCCTGGGTTGAGTGCCCCAGTCGTCAAAGAGCCTCGCGAAGGCAGTGCTGCACAGACTCCCTTTGCCAGTCGCACGGCCTCCCTGACTGAAAGAGAACTGCAGTGCCAAAAGGCACCGTGCTGACGACTGGCTCCAGGAGGAGACTCGGGACAGCACTCTCACAGAAGCGAAAGCTAGGCTGTGGGCCCAGCCTGAGGACCAGCACGTTTTCCACACTTAACACAGCTAAGGCATGAGCCAGACGACAGCCTTGGTCCCTGAGGCCTACCTAAGGTACTGCCATACTTACCCAGTAGATCCCACGCAGAGGTCCCTGTGCCCAAAAGGGCCTCCATGGAAGGGCCCCGTTCCTCCCGTGTGTTTCCTTGAGGTAATCGGAAACCACTGAGGATAACTACGTGAGCTCAGCTTTGAAACTGGGCGACCCTGGGCAAACCTTATTCCCCTCCGTGGTAGACGAGACAGTTGCGGGTCCTAAGCTGCCTGAAGCACACTCCTCGCGCCCACCTTCTCTTTGCTGCCGGAAGGCCTCACATAAGAGGTCTGAGTTTACTCGTGACGGAAGCCGTCTGAGTGTACTCGTGTGAGGCCTGCTGCTCTCAGGTCCTTGCTGGGAGCTTCAGCAAGAGCACTCTGGAGCTCGCCGACAAAGGAATTGTGAGCCCCCCCCGGCCTCAAGTAAAAGTCCAGATTTCCCCCGTCAGTAACACCTCGGAGTGCCATAGGAGCGAAGAAGCATGCGTTAACGGGATGCTTCAACAGTGCTAGGGATTTCTTTCACGAGACACTGTGCACTCACGTTCGTCGTAACAACTGTCAAAGGGCACTGTATGCCTTCCAACTCCTCTGTTGCGTTTGAGCCACAGGAAGTAAAGGCATTCGTTTGATTAAGCTCCGTGAACGGGCAACGATGATGGCGAAGCGCTGCCCTGTTCGCTCGAAAGCTCTCGTCTGTACGGCCTTCCAACGGCCTCAGGGTACGCAGTTGTAAACAGCCTTACATTCCATGCTGGTGTGCCCCCAATTAGGAACTTGGGCTCTTCTGTGAGACACCCACGTGCGTCCCAAATGAAACCGGGGAGCTCCCCCAGGACGTCTGCGTACGGCAGTCGGTTGCCAGCTCTTTACTTCCAGCCGGAGAAAGAAGAAGAGGACAGCTTTCCCAGGGACAACTCTGGACCCTTGGGACCATCCAGAGTCACCAAAGCCTAAACTTTGCACGGCCTGGGGAACGCTCTTCCTCATGGCCAGCAATCCCCACGTCAAAACCTTTCTCAGCAGAGGCAGGCACTCTCTCCCTCGTACTAGATAGCTCGGCAGAGCCTTCCGAGAAACACGCTGCGTCATTCAGCTTGAACGTGGGACGCGGAGGGGAGAGTACGCTTTCTCCCCGTTTGGAGGCGCCTTGCGCTTGGCTTCAAAGCTGCCTGAACAGCACTAGCGGCCCGACGTCTCTGCACGGCAGGATTGTCGTTGTGGGCCGAGGCTGCGTGTTCTCTCAAAACGAAAACCGTGCTGGCGATCCCTTTCTAGGAACTCCTCCCACGGCACCACATGTTCAGCTCCGGCCGAACGAAAGGTGACCTCAGGCCTCAAGGTAAGTTCCAGTGTTTCACGTCGGGGGAGTTGGGTGTGCAGTGGTTTCCATGAGGCCATACTCCACCACGGAGCGCCTTCACTCTGCGACGCTCCTGGGGGCACACAGGATAGGAGCTCGTTCGCCAAGTTCGCAGGATGACTTCTCTCCGTGCCGGAACGGCGGCTCCTGGCTTCTGAGGAACCTTAGCCTCAACAGGGCCCTGGAGAAAGCTCTTCACATTCATAGCAAGGGCAACGTACTGCTCTCTGGCTTGCCTGGGTTGAGTGCCCCAGTCGTCAAAGAGCCTCGCGAAGGCAGTGCTGCACAGACTCCCTTTGCCAGTCGCACGGCCTCCCTGGCTGAAAGAGAACTGCAGTGCCAAAAGGCACCGTGCTGACGACTGGCTCCAGGAGGAGACTCGGGACAGCACTCTCACAGAAGCGAAAGCTAGGCTGTGGGCCCAGCCTGAGGACCAGCACGTTTTCCACACTTAACACAGCTAAGGCATGAGCCAGACGACAGCCTTGGTCCCTGAGGCCTACCTAAGGTACTGCCATACTTACCCAGTAGATCCCACGCAGAGGTCCCTGTGCCCAAAAGGGCCTCCATGGAAGGGCCCTGTTCCTCCCGTGTGTTTCCTTGAGGTAATCGGAAACCACTGAGGATAAGTACGTGAGCTCAGCTTTGAAACTGGGCGACCCTGGGCAAACCTTATTCCCCTCCGTGGTAGACGAGACAGTTGCGGGTCCTAAGCTGCCTGAAGCACACTCCTCGCGCCCACCTTCTCTTTGCTGCCGGAAGGCCTCACATAAGAGGTCTGAGTTTACTCGTGACGGAAGCCGTCTGAGTGTACTCGTGTGAGGCCTGCTGCTCTCAGGTCCTTGCTGGGAGCTTCAGCAAGAGCACTCTGGAGCTCGCCGACAAAGGAATTGTGAGCCCCCCCCGGCCTCAAGTAAAAGTCCAGATTTCCCCCGTCAGTAACACCTCGGAGTGCCATAGGAGCGAAGAAGCATGCGTTAACGGGATGCTTCAACAGTGCTAGGGATTTCTTTCACGAGACACTGTGCACTCACGTTCGTCGTAACAACTGTCAAAGGGCACTGTATGCCTTCCAACTCCTCTGTTGCGTTTGAGCCACAGGAAGTAAAGGCATTCGTTTGATTAAGCTCCGTGAACGGGCAACGATGATGGCGAAGCGCTGCCCTGTTCGCTCGAAAGCTCTCGTCTGTACGGCCTTCCAACGGCCTCAGGGTACGCAGTTGTAAACAGCCTTACATTCCATGCTGGTGTGCCCCCAATTAGGAACTTGGGCTCTTCTGTGAGACACCCACGTGCGTCCCAAATGAAACTGGGGAGCTCCCCCAGGACGTCTGCGTACGGCAGTCGGTTGCCAGCTCTTTACTTCCAGCCGGAGAAAGAAGAAGAGGACAGCTTTCCCAGGGACAACTCTGGACCCTTGGGACCATCCAGAGTCACCAAAGCCTAAACTTTGCACGGCCTGGGGAACGCTCTTCCTCATGGCCAGCAATCCCCACGTCAAAACCTTTCTCAGCAGAGGCAGGCACTCTCTCCCTCGTACTAGATAGCTCGGCAGAGCCTTCCGAGAAACACGCTGCGTCATTCAGCTTGAACGTGGGACGCGGAGGGGAGAGTACGCTTTCTCCCCGTTTGGAGGCGCCTTGCGCTTGGCTTCAAAGCTGCCTGAACAGCACTAGCGGCCCGACGTCTCTGCACGGCAGGATTGTCGTTGTGGGCCGAGGCTGCGTGTTCTCTCAAAACGAAAACCGTGCTGGCGATCCCTTTCTAGGAACTCCTCCCACGGCACCACATGTTCAGCTCCGGCCGAACGAAAGGTGACCTCAGGCCTCAAGGTAAGTTCCAGTGTTTCACGTCGGGGGAGTTGGGTGTGCAGTGGTTTCCATGAGGCCATACTCCACCACGGAGCGCCTTCACTCTGCGACGCTCCTGGGGGCACACAGGATAGGAGCTCGTTCGCCAAGTTCGCAGGATGACTTCTCTCCGTGCCGGAACGGCGGCTCCTGGCTTCTGAGGAACCTTAGCCTCAACAGGGCCCTGGAGAAAGCTCTTCACATTCATAGCAAGGGCAACGTACTGCTCTCTGGCTTGCCTGGGTTGAGTGCCCCAGTCGTCAAAGAGCCTCGCGAAGGCAGTGCTGCACAGACTCCCTTTGCCAGTCGCACGGCCTCCCTGGCTGAAAGAGAACTGCAGTGCCAAAAGGCACCGTGCTGACGACTGGCTCCAGGAGGAGACTCGGGACAGCACTCTCACAGAAGCGAAAGCTAGGCTGTGGGCCCAGCCTGAGGACCAGCACGTTTTCCACACTTAACACAGCTAAGGCATGAGCCAGACGACAGCCTTGGTCCCTGAGGCCTACCTAAGGTACTGCCATACTTACCCAGTAGATCCCACGCAGAGGTCCCTGTGCCCAAAAGGGCCTCCATGGAAGGGCCCTGTTCCTCCCGTGTGTTTCCTTGAGGTAATCGGAAACCACTGAGGATAACTACGTGAGCTCAGCTTTGAAACTGGGCGACCCTGGGCAAACCTTATTCCCCTCCGTGGTAGACGAGACAGTTGCGGGTCCTAAGCTGCCTGAAGCACACTCCTCGCGCCCACCTTCTCTTTGCTGCCGGAAGGCCTCACATAAGAGGTCTGAGTTTACTCGTGACGGAAGCCGTCTGAGTGTACTCGTGTGAGGCCTGCTGCTCTCAGGTCCTTGCTGGGAGCTTCAGCAAGAGCACTCTGGAGCTCGCCGACAAAGGAATTGTGAGCCCCCCCCGGCCTCAAGTAAAAGTCCAGATTTCCCCCGTCAGTAACACCTCGGAGTGCCATAGGAGCGAAGAAGCATGCGTTAACGGGATGCTTCAACAGTGCTAGGGATTTCTTTCACGAGACACTGTGCACTCACGTTCGTCGTAACAACTGTCAAAGGGCACTGTATGCCTTCCAACTCCTCTGTTGCGTTTGAGCCACAGGAAGTAAAGGCATTCGTTTGATTAAGCTCCGTGAACGGGCAACGATGATGGCGAAGCGCTGCCCTGTTCGCTCGAAAGCTCTCGTCTGTACGGCCTTCCAACGGCCTCAGGGTACGCAGTTGTAAACAGCCTTACATTCCATGCTGGTGTGCCCCCAATTAGGAACTTGGGCTCTTCTGTGAGACACCCACGTGCGTCCCAAATGAAACCGGGGAGCTCCCCCAGGACGTCTGCGTACGGCAGTCGGTTGCCAGCTCTTTACTTCCAGCCGGAGAAAGAAGAAGAGGACAGCTTTCCCAGGGACAACTCTGGACCCTTGGGACCATCCAGAGTCACCAAAGCCTAAACTTTGCACGGCCTGGGGAACGCTCTTCCTCATGGCCAGCAATCCCCACGTCAAAACCTTTCTCAGCAGAGGCAGGCACTCTCTCCCTCGTACTAGATAGCTCGGCAGAGCCTTCCGAGAAACACGCTGCGTCATTCAGCTTGAACGTGGGACGCGGAGGGGAGAGTACGCTTTCTCCCCGTTTGGAGGCGCCTTGCGCTTGGCTTCAAAGCTGCCTGAACAGCACTAGCGGCCCGACGTCTCTGCACGGCAGGATTGTCGTTGTGGGCCGAGGCTGCGTGTTCTCTCAAAACGAAAACCGTGCTGGCGATCCCTTTCTAGGAACTCCTCCCACGGCACCACATGTTCAGCTCCGGCCGAACGAAAGGTGACCTCAGGCCTCAAGGTAAGTTCCAGTGTTTCACGTCGGGGGAGTTGGGTGTGCAGTGGTTTCCATGAGGCCATACTCCACCACGGAGCGCCTTCACTCTGCGACGCTCCTGGGGGCACACAGGATAGGAGCTCGTTCGCCAAGTTCGCAGGATGACTTCTCTCCGTGCCGGAACGGCGGCTCCTGGCTTCTGAGGAACCTTAGCCTCAACAGGGCCCTGGAGAAAGCTCTTCACATTCATAGCAAGGGCAACGTACTGCTCTCTGGCTTGCCTGGGTTGAGTGCCCCAGTCGTCAAAGAGCCTCGCGAAGGCAGTGCTGCACAGACTCCCTTTGCCAGTCGCACGGCCTCCCTGACTGAAAGAGAACTGCAGTGCCAAAAGGCACCGTGCTGACGACTGGCTCCAGGAGGAGACTCGGGACAGCACTCTCACAGAAGCGAAAGCTAGGCTGTGGGCCCAGCCTGAGGACCAGCACGTTTTCCACACTTAACACAGCTAAGGCATGAGCCAGACGACAGCCTTGGTCCCTGAGGCCTACCTAAGGTACTGCCATACTTACCCAGTAGATCCCACGCAGAGGTCCCTGTGCCCAAAAGGGCCTCCATGGAAGGGCCCCGTTCCTCCCGTGTGTTTCCTTGAGGTAATCGGAAACCACTGAGGATAACTACGTGAGCTCAGCTTTGAAACTGGGCGACCCTGGGCAAACCTTATTCCCCTCCGTGGTAGACGAGACAGTTGCGGGTCCTAAGCTGCCTGAAGCACACTCCTCGCGCCCACCTTCTCTTTGCTGCCGGAAGGCCTCACATAAGAGGTCTGAGTTTACTCGTGACGGAAGCCGTCTGAGTGTACTCGTGTGAGGCCTGCTGCTCTCAGGTCCTTGCTGGGAGCTTCAGCAAGAGCACTCTGGAGCTCGCCGACAAAGGAATTGTGAGCCCCCCCCGGCCTCAAGTAAAAGTCCAGATTTCCCCCGTCAGTAACACCTCGGAGTGCCATAGGAGCGAAGAAGCATGCGTTAACGGGATGCTTCAACAGTGCTAGGGATTTCTTTCACGAGACACTGTGCACTCACGTTCGTCGTAACAACTGTCAAAGGGCACTGTATGCCTTCCAACTCCTCTGTTGCGTTTGAGCCACAGGAAGTAAAGGCATTCGTTTGATTAAGCTCCGTGAACGGGCAACGATGATGGCGAAGCGCTGCCCTGTTCGCTCGAAAGCTCTCGTCTGTACGGCCTTCCAACGGCCTCAGGGTACGCAGTTGTAAACAGCCTTACATTCCATGCTGGTGTGCCCCCAATTAGGAACTTGGGCTCTTCTGTGAGACACCCACGTGCGTCCCAAATGAAACCGGGGAGCTCCCCCAGGACGTCTGCGTACGGCAGTCGGTTGCCAGCTCTTTACTTCCAGCCGGAGAAAGAAGAAGAGGACAGCTTTCCCAGGGACAACTCTGGACCCTTGGGACCATCCAGAGTCACCAAAGCCTAAACTTTGCACGGCCTGGGGAACGCTCTTCCTCATGGCCAGCAATCCCCACGTCAAAACCTTTCTCAGCAGAGGCAGGCACTCTCTCCCTCGTACTAGATAGCTCGGCAGAGCCTTCCGAGAAACACGCTGCGTCATTCAGCTTGAACGTGGGACGCGGAGGGGAGAGTACGCTTTCTCCCCGTTTGGAGGCGCCTTGCGCTTGGCTTCAAAGCTGCCTGAACAGCACTAGCGGCCCGACGTCTCTGCACGGCAGGATTGTCGTTGTGGGCCGAGGCTGCGTGTTCTCTCAAAACGAAAACCGTGCTGGCGATCCCTTTCTAGGAACTCCTCCCACGGCACCACATGTTCAGCTCCGGCCGAACGAAAGGTGACCTCAGGCCTCAAGGTAAGTTCCAGTGTTTCACGTCGGGGGAGTTGGGTGTGCAGTGGTTTCCATGAGGCCATACTCCACCACGGAGCGCCTTCACTCTGCGACGCTCCTGGGGGCACACAGGATAGGAGCTCGTTCGCCAAGTTCGCAGGATGACTTCTCTCCGTGCCGGAACGGCGGCTCCTGGCTTCTGAGGAACCTTAGCCTCAACAGGGCCCTGGAGAAAGCTCTTCACATTCATAGCAAGGGCAACGTACTGCTCTCTGGCTTGCCTGGGTTGAGTGCCCCAGTCGTCAAAGAGCCTCGCGAAGGCAGTGCTGCACAGACTCCCTTTGCCAGTCGCACGGCCTCCCTGGCTGAAAGAGAACTGCAGTGCCAAAAGGCACCGTGCTGACGACTGGCTCCAGGAGGAGACTCGGGACAGCACTCTCACAGAAGCGAAAGCTAGGCTGTGGGCCCAGCCTGAGGACCAGCACGTTTTCCACACTTAACACAGCTAAGGCATGAGCCAGACGACAGCCTTGGTCCCTGAGGCCTACCTAAGGTACTGCCATACTTACCCAGTAGATCCCACGCAGAGGTCCCTGTGCCCAAAAGGGCCTCCATGGAAGGGCCCTGTTCCTCCCGTGTGTTTCCTTGAGGTAATCGGAAACCACTGAGGATAAGTACGTGAGCTCAGCTTTGAAACTGGGCGACCCTGGGCAAACCTTATTCCCCTCCGTGGTAGACGAGACAGTTGCGGGTCCTAAGCTGCCTGAAGCACACTCCTCGCGCCCACCTTCTCTTTGCTGCCGGAAGGCCTCACATAAGAGGTCTGAGTTTACTCGTGACGGAAGCCGTCTGAGTGTACTCGTGTGAGGCCTGCTGCTCTCAGGTCCTTGCTGGGAGCTTCAGCAAGAGCACTCTGGAGCTCGCCGACAAAGGAATTGTGAGCCCCCCCCGGCCTCAAGTAAAAGTCCAGATTTCCCCCGTCAGTAACACCTCGGAGTGCCATAGGAGCGAAGAAGCATGCGTTAACGGGATGCTTCAACAGTGCTAGGGATTTCTTTCACGAGACACTGTGCACTCACGTTCGTCGTAACAACTGTCAAAGGGCACTGTATGCCTTCCAACTCCTCTGTTGCGTTTGAGCCACAGGAAGTAAAGGCATTCGTTTGATTAAGCTCCGTGAACGGGCAACGATGATGGCGAAGCGCTGCCCTGTTCGCTCGAAAGCTCTCGTCTGTACGGCCTTCCAACGGCCTCAGGGTACGCAGTTGTAAACAGCCTTACATTCCATGCTGGTGTGCCCCCAATTAGGAACTTGGGCTCTTCTGTGAGACACCCACGTGCGTCCCAAATGAAACCGGGGAGCTCCCCCAGGACGTCTGCGTACGGCAGTCGGTTGCCAGCTCTTTACTTCCAGCCGGAGAAAGAAGAAGAGGACAGCTTTCCCAGGGACAACTCTGGACCCTTGGGACCATCCAGAGTCACCAAAGCCTAAACTTTGCACGGCCTGGGGAACGCTCTTCCTCATGGCCAGCAATCCCCACGTCAAAACCTTTCTCAGCAGAGGCAGGCACTCTCTCCCTCGTACTAGATAGCTCGGCAGAGCCTTCCGAGAAACACGCTGCGTCATTCAGCTTGAACGTGGGACGCGGAGGGGAGAGTACGCTTTCTCCCCGTTTGGAGGCGCCTTGCGCTTGGCTTCAAAGCTGCCTGAACAGCACTAGCGGCCCGACGTCTCTGCACGGCAGGATTGTCGTTGTGGGCCGAGGCTGCGTGTTCTCTCAAAACGAAAACCGTGCTGGCGATCCCTTTCTAGGAACTCCTCCCACGGCACCACATGTTCAGCTCCGGCCGAACGAAAGGTGACCTCAGGCCTCAAGGTAAGTTCCAGTGTTTCACGTCGGGGGAGTTGGGTGTGCAGTGGTTTCCATGAGGCCATACTCCACCACGGAGCGCCTTCACTCTGCGACGCTCCTGGGGGCACACAGGATAGGAGCTCGTTCGCCAAGTTCGCAGGATGACTTCTCTCCGTGCCGGAACGGCGGCTCCTGGCTTCTGAGGAACCTTAGCCTCAACAGGGCCCTGGAGAAAGCTCTTCACATTCATAGCAAGGGCAACGTACTGCTCTCTGGCTTGCCTGGGTTGAGTGCCCCAGTCGTCAAAGAGCCTCGCGAAGGCAGTGCTGCACAGACTCCCTTTGCCAGTCGCACGGCCTCCCTGGCTGAAAGAGAACTGCAGTGCCAAAAGGCACCGTGCTGACGACTGGCTCCAGGAGGAGACTCGGGACAGCACTCTCACAGAAGCGAAAGCTAGGCTGTGGGCCCAGCCTGAGGACCAGCACGTTTTCCACACTTAACACAGCTAAGGCATGAGCCAGACGACAGCCTTGGTCCCTGAGGCCTACCTAAGGTACTGCCATACTTACCCAGTAGATCCCACGCAGAGGTCCCTGTGCCCAAAAGGGCCTCCATGGAAGGGCCCTGTTCCTCCCGTGTGTTTCCTTGAGGTAATCGGAAACCACTGAGGATAACTACGTGAGCTCAGCTTTGAAACTGGGCGACCCTGGGCAAACCTTATTCCCCTCCGTGGTAGACGAGACAGTTGCGGGTCCTAAGCTGCCTGAAGCACACTCCTCGCGCCCACCTTCTCTTTGCTGCCGGAAGGCCTCACATAAGAGGTCTGAGTTTACTCGTGACGGAAGCCGTCTGAGTGTACTCGTGTGAGGCCTGCTGCTCTCAGGTCCTTGCTGGGAGCTTCAGCAAGAGCACTCTGGAGCTCGCCGACAAAGGAATTGTGAGCCCCCCCCGGCCTCAAGTAAAAGTCCAGATTTCCCCCGTCAGTAACACCTCGGAGTGCCATAGGAGCGAAGAAGCATGCGTTAACGGGATGCTTCAACAGTGCTAGGGATTTCTTTCACGAGACACTGTGCACTCACGTTCGTCGTAACAACTGTCAAAGGGCACTGTATGCCTTCCAACTCCTCTGTTGCGTTTGAGCCACAGGAAGTAAAGGCATTCGTTTGATTAAGCTCCGTGAACGGGCAACGATGATGGCGAAGCGCTGCCCTGTTCGCTCGAAAGCTCTCGTCTGTACGGCCTTCCAACGGCCTCAGGGTACGCAGTTGTAAACAGCCTTACATTCCATGCTGGTGTGCCCCCAATTAGGAACTTGGGCTCTTCTGTGAGACACCCACGTGCGTCCCAAATGAAACCGGGGAGCTCCCCCAGGACGTCTGCGTACGGCAGTCGGTTGCCAGCTCTTTACTTCCAGCCGGAGAAAGAAGAAGAGGACAGCTTTCCCAGGGACAACTCTGGACCCTTGGGACCATCCAGAGTCACCAAAGCCTAAACTTTGCACGGCCTGGGGAACGCTCTTCCTCATGGCCAGCAATCCCCACGTCAAAACCTTTCTCAGCAGAGGCAGGCACTCTCTCCCTCGTACTAGATAGCTCGGCAGAGCCTTCCGAGAAACACGCTGCGTCATTCAGCTTGAACGTGGGACGCGGAGGGGAGAGTACGCTTTCTCCCCGTTTGGAGGCGCCTTGCGCTTGGCTTCAAAGCTGCCTGAACAGCACTAGCGGCCCGACGTCTCTGCACGGCAGGATTGTCGTTGTGGGCCGAGGCTGCGTGTTCTCTCAAAACGAAAACCGTGCTGGCGATCCCTTTCTAGGAACTCCTCCCACGGCACCACATGTTCAGCTCCGGCCGAACGAAAGGTGACCTCAGGCCTCAAGGTAAGTTCCAGTGTTTCACGTCGGGGGAGTTGGGTGTGCAGTGGTTTCCATGAGGCCATACTCCACCACGGAGCGCCTTCACTCTGCGACGCTCCTGGGGGCACACAGGATAGGAGCTCGTTCGCCAAGTTCGCAGGATGACTTCTCTCCGTGCCGGAACGGCGGCTCCTGGCTTCTGAGGAACCTTAGCCTCAACAGGGCCCTGGAGAAAGCTCTTCACATTCATAGCAAGGGCAACGTACTGCTCTCTGGCTTGCCTGGGTTGAGTGCCCCAGTCGTCAAAGAGCCTCGCGAAGGCAGTGCTGCACAGACTCCCTTTGCCAGTCGCACGGCCTCCCTGACTGAAAGAGAACTGCAGTGCCAAAAGGCACCGTGCTGACGACTGGCTCCAGGAGGAGACTCGGGACAGCACTCTCACAGAAGCGAAAGCTAGGCTGTGGGCCCAGCCTGAGGACCAGCACGTTTTCCACACTTAACACAGCTAAGGCATGAGCCAGACGACAGCCTTGGTCCCTGAGGCCTACCTAAGGTACTGCCATACTTACCCAGTAGATCCCACGCAGAGGTCCCTGTGCCCAAAAGGGCCTCCATGGAAGGGCCCCGTTCCTCCCGTGTGTTTCCTTGAGGTAATCGGAAACCACTGAGGATAACTACGTGAGCTCAGCTTTGAAACTGGGCGACCCTGGGCAAACCTTATTCCCCTCCGTGGTAGACGAGACAGTTGCGGGTCCTAAGCTGCCTGAAGCACACTCCTCGCGCCCACCTTCTCTTTGCTGCCGGAAGGCCTCACATAAGAGGTCTGAGTTTACTCGTGACGGAAGCCGTCTGAGTGTACTCGTGTGAGGCCTGCTGCTCTCAGGTCCTTGCTGGGAGCTTCAGCAAGAGCACTCTGGAGCTCGCCGACAAAGGAATTGTGAGCCCCCCCCCGGCCTCAAGTAAAAGTCCAGATTTCCCCCGTCAGTAACACCTCGGAGTGCCATAGGAGCGAAGAAGCATGCGTTAACGGGATGCTTCAACAGTGCTAGGGATTTCTTTCACGAGACACTGTGCACTCACGTTCGTCGTAACAACTGTCAAAGGGCACTGTATGCCTTCCAACTCCTCTGTTGCGTTTGAGCCACAGGAAGTAAAGGCATTCGTTTGATTAAGCTCCGTGAACGGGCAACGATGATGGCGAAGCGCTGCCCTGTTCGCTCGAAAGCTCTCGTCTGTACGGCCTTCCAACGGCCTCAGGGTACGCAGTTGTAAACAGCCTTACATTCCATGCTGGTGTGCCCCCAATTAGGAACTTGGGCTCTTCTGTGAGACACCCACGTGCGTCCCAAATGAAACCGGGGAGCTCCCCCAGGACGTCTGCGTACGGCAGTCGGTTGCCAGCTCTTTACTTCCAGCCGGAGAAAGAAGAAGAGGACAGCTTTCCCAGGGACAACTCTGGACCCTTGGGACCATCCAGAGTCACCAAAGCCTAAACTTTGCACGGCCTGGGGAACGCTCTTCCTCATGGCCAGCAATCCCCACGTCAAAACCTTTCTCAGCAGAGGCAGGCACTCTCTCCCTCGTACTAGATAGCTCGGCAGAGCCTTCCGAGAAACACGCTGCGTCATTCAGCTTGAACGTGGGACGCGGAGGGGAGAGTACGCTTTCTCCCCGTTTGGAGGCGCCTTGCGCTTGGCTTCAAAGCTGCCTGAACAGCACTAGCGGCCCGACGTCTCTGCACGGCAGGATTGTCGTTGTGGGCCGAGGCTGCGTGTTCTCTCAAAACGAAAACCGTGCTGGCGATCCCTTTCTAGGAACTCCTCCCACGGCACCACATGTTCAGCTCCGGCCGAACGAAAGGTGACCTCAGGCCTCAAGGTAAGTTCCAGTGTTTCACGTCGGGGGAGTTGGGTGTGCAGTGGTTTCCATGAGGCCATACTCCACCACGGAGCGCCTTCACTCTGCGACGCTCCTGGGGGCACACAGGATAGGAGCTCGTTCGCCAAGTTCGCAGGATGACTTCTCTCCGTGCCGGAACGGCGGCTCCTGGCTTCTGAGGAACCTTAGCCTCAACAGGGCCCTGGAGAAAGCTCTTCACATTCATAGCAAGGGCAACGTACTGCTCTCTGGCTTGCCTGGGTTGAGTGCCCCAGTCGTCAAAGAGCCTCGCGAAGGCAGTGCTGCACAGACTCCCTTTGCCAGTCGCACGGCCTCCCTGACTGAAAGAGAACTGCAGTGCCAAAAGGCACCGTGCTGACGACTGGCTCCAGGAGGAGACTCGGGACAGCACTCTCACAGAAGCGAAAGCTAGGCTGTGGGCCCAGCCTGAGGACCAGCACGTTTTCCACACTTAACACAGCTAAGGCATGAGCCAGACGACAGCCTTGGTCCCTGAGGCCTACCTAAGGTACTGCCATACTTACCCAGTAGATCCCACGCAGAGGTCCCTGTGCCCAAAAGGGCCTCCATGGAAGGGCCCCGTTCCTCCCGTGTGTTTCCTTGAGGTAATCGGAAACCACTGAGGATAAGTACGTGAGCTCAGCTTTGAAACTGGGCGACCCTGGGCAAACCTTATTCCCCTCCGTGGTAGACGAGACAGTTGCGGGTCCTAAGCTGCCTGAAGCACACTCCTCGCGCCCACCTTCTCTTTGCTGCCGGAAGGCCTCACATAAGAGGTCTGAGTTTACTCGTGACGGAAGCCGTCTGAGTGTACTCGTGTGAGGCCTGCTGCTCTCAGGTCCTTGCTGGGAGCTTCAGCAAGAGCACTCTGGAGCTCGCCGACAAAGGAATTGTGAGCCCCCCCCGGCCTCAAGTAAAAGTCCAGATTTCCCCCGTCAGTAACACCTCGGAGTGCCATAGGAGCGAAGAAGCATGCGTTAACGGGATGCTTCAACAGTGCTAGGGATTTCTTTCACGAGACACTGTGCACTCACGTTCGTCGTAACAACTGTCAAAGGGCACTGTATGCCTTCCAACTCCTCTGTTGCGTTTGAGCCACAGGAAGTAAAGGCATTCGTTTGATTAAGCTCCGTGAACGGGCAACGATGATGGCGAAGCGCTGCCCTGTTCGCTCGAAAGCTCTCGTCTGTACGGCCTTCCAACGGCCTCAGGGTACGCAGTTGTAAACAGCCTTACATTCCATGCTGGTGTGCCCCCAATTAGGAACTTGGGCTCTTCTGTGAGACACCCACGTGCGTCCCAAATGAAACCGGGGAGCTCCCCCAGGACGTCTGCGTACGGCAGTCGGTTGCCAGCTCTTTACTTCCAGCCGGAGAAAGAAGAAGAGGACAGCTTTCCCAGGGACAACTCTGGACCCTTGGGACCATCCAGAGTCACCAAAGCCTAAACTTTGCACGGCCTGGGGAACGCTCTTCCTCATGGCCAGCAATCCCCACGTCAAAACCTTTCTCAGCAGAGGCAGGCACTCTCTCCCTCGTACTAGATAGCTCGGCAGAGCCTTCCGAGAAACACGCTGCGTCATTCAGCTTGAACGTGGGACGCGGAGGGGAGAGTACGCTTTCTCCCCGTTTGGAGGCGCCTTGCGCTTGGCTTCAAAGCTGCCTGAACAGCACTAGCGGCCCGACGTCTCTGCACGGCAGGATTGTCGTTGTGGGCCGAGGCTGCGTGTTCTCTCAAAACGAAAACCGTGCTGGCGATCCCTTTCTAGGAACTCCTCCCACGGCACCACATGTTCAGCTCCGGCCGAACGAAAGGTGACCTCAGGCCTCAAGGTAAGTTCCAGTGTTTCACGTCGGGGGAGTTGGGTGTGCAGTGGTTTCCATGAGGCCATACTCCACCACGGAGCGCCTTCACTCTGCGACGCTCCTGGGGGCACACAGGATAGGAGCTCGTTCGCCAAGTTCGCAGGATGACTTCTCTCCGTGCCGGAACGGCGGCTCCTGGCTTCTGAGGAACCTTAGCCTCAACAGGGCCCTGGAGAAAGCTCTTCACATTCATAGCAAGGGCAACGTACTGCTCTCTGGCTTGCCTGGGTTGAGTGCCCCAGTCGTCAAAGAGCCTCGCGAAGGCAGTGCTGCACAGACTCCCTTTGCCAGTCGCACGGCCTCCCTGACTGAAAGAGAACTGCAGTGCCAAAAGGCACCGTGCTGACGACTGGCTCCAGGAGGAGACTCGGGACAGCACTCTCACAGAAGCGAAAGCTAGGCTGTGGGCCCAGCCTGAGGACCAGCACGTTTTCCACACTTAACACAGCTAAGGCATGAGCCAGACGACAGCCTTGGTCCCTGAGGCCTACCTAAGGTACTGCCATACTTACCCAGTAGATCCCACGCAGAGGTCCCTGTGCCCAAAAGGGCCTCCATGGAAGGGCCCCGTTCCTCCCGTGTGTTTCCTTGAGGTAATCGGAAACCACTGAGGATAAGTACGTGAGCTCAGCTTTGAAACTGGGCGACCCTGGGCAAACCTTATTCCCCTCCGTGGTAGACGAGACAGTTGCGGGTCCTAAGCTGCCTGAAGCACACTCCTCGCGCCCACCTTCTCTTTGCTGCCGGAAGGCCTCACATAAGAGGTCTGAGTTTACTCGTGACGGAAGCCGTCTGAGTGTACTCGTGTGAGGCCTGCTGCTCTCAGGTCCTTGCTGGGAGCTTCAGCAAGAGCACTCTGGAGCTCGCCGACAAAGGAATTGTGAGCCCCCCCCGGCCTCAAGTAAAAGTCCAGATTTCCCCCGTCAGTAACACCTCGGAGTGCCATAGGAGCGAAGAAGCATGCGTTAACGGGATGCTTCAACAGTGCTAGGGATTTCTTTCACGAGACACTGTGCACTCACGTTCGTCGTAACAACTGTCAAAGGGCACTGTATGCCTTCCAACTCCTCTGTTGCGTTTGAGCCACAGGAAGTAAAGGCATTCGTTTGATTAAGCTCCGTGAACGGGCAACGATGATGGCGAAGCGCTGCCCTGTTCGCTCGAAAGCTCTCGTCTGTACGGCCTTCCAACGGCCTCAGGGTACGCAGTTGTAAACAGCCTTACATTCCATGCTGGTGTGCCCCCAATTAGGAACTTGGGCTCTTCTGTGAGACACCCACGTGCGTCCCAAATGAAACCGGGGAGCTCCCCCAGGACGTCTGCGTACGGCAGTCGGTTGCCAGCTCTTTACTTCCAGCCGGAGAAAGAAGAAGAGGACAGCTTTCCCAGGGACAACTCTGGACCCTTGGGACCATCCAGAGTCACCAAAGCCTAAACTTTGCACGGCCTGGGGAACGCTCTTCCTCATGGCCAGCAATCCCCACGTCAAAACCTTTCTCAGCAGAGGCAGGCACTCTCTCCCTCGTACTAGATAGCTCGGCAGAGCCTTCCGAGAAACACGCTGCGTCATTCAGCTTGAACGTGGGACGCGGAGGGGAGAGTACGCTTTCTCCCCGTTTGGAGGCGCCTTGCGCTTGGCTTCAAAGCTGCCTGAACAGCACTAGCGGCCCGACGTCTCTGCACGGCAGGATTGTCGTTGTGGGCCGAGGCTGCGTGTTCTCTCAAAACGAAAACCGTGCTGGCGATCCCTTTCTAGGAACTCCTCCCACGGCACCACATGTTCAGCTCCGGCCGAACGAAAGGTGACCTCAGGCCTCAAGGTAAGTTCCAGTGTTTCACGTCGGGGGAGTTGGGTGTGCAGTGGTTTCCATGAGGCCATACTCCACCACGGAGCGCCTTCACTCTGCGACGCTCCTGGGGGCACACAGGATAGGAGCTCGTTCGCCAAGTTCGCAGGATGACTTCTCTCCGTGCCGGAACGGCGGCTCCTGGCTTCTGAGGAACCTTAGCCTCAACAGGGCCCTGGAGAAAGCTCTTCACATTCATAGCAAGGGCAACGTACTGCTCTCTGGCTTGCCTGGGTTGAGTGCCCCAGTCGTCAAAGAGCCTCGCGAAGGCAGTGCTGCACAGACTCCCTTTGCCAGTCGCACGGCCTCCCTGACTGAAAGAGAACTGCAGTGCCAAAAGGCACCGTGCTGACGACTGGCTCCAGGAGGAGACTCGGGACAGCACTCTCACAGAAGCGAAAGCTAGGCTGTGGGCCCAGCCTGAGGACCAGCACGTTTTCCACACTTAACACAGCTAAGGCATGAGCCAGACGACAGCCTTGGTCCCTGAGGCCTACCTAAGGTACTGCCATACTTACCCAGTAGATCCCACGCAGAGGTCCCTGTGCCCAAAAGGGCCTCCATGGAAGGGCCCCGTTCCTCCCGTGTGTTTCCTTGAGGTAATCGGAAACCACTGAGGATAAGTACGTGAGCTCAGCTTTGAAACTGGGCGACCCTGGGCAAACCTTATTCCCCTCCGTGGTAGACGAGACAGTTGCGGGTCCTAAGCTGCCTGAAGCACACTCCTCGCGCCCACCTTCTCTTTGCTGCCGGAAGGCCTCACATAAGAGGTCTGAGTTTACTCGTGACGGAAGCCGTCTGAGTGTACTCGTGTGAGGCCTGCTGCTCTCAGGTCCTTGCTGGGAGCTTCAGCAAGAGCACTCTGGAGCTCGCCGACAAAGGAATTGTGAGCCCCCCCCGGCCTCAAGTAAAAGTCCAGATTTCCCCCGTCAGTAACACCTCGGAGTGCCATAGGAGCGAAGAAGCATGCGTTAACGGGATGCTTCAACAGTGCTAGGGATTTCTTTCACGAGACACTGTGCACTCACGTTCGTCGTAACAACTGTCAAAGGGCACTGTATGCCTTCCAACTCCTCTGTTGCGTTTGAGCCACAGGAAGTAAAGGCATTCGTTTGATTAAGCTCCGTGAACGGGCAACGATGATGGCGAAGCGCTGCCCTGTTCGCTCGAAAGCTCTCGTCTGTACGGCCTTCCAACGGCCTCAGGGTACGCAGTTGTAAACAGCCTTACATTCCATGCTGGTGTGCCCCCAATTAGGAACTTGGGCTCTTCTGTGAGACACCCACGTGCGTCCCAAATGAAACCGGGGAGCTCCCCCAGGACGTCTGCGTACGGCAGTCGGTTGCCAGCTCTTTACTTCCAGCCGGAGAAAGAAGAAGAGGACAGCTTTCCCAGGGACAACTCTGGACCCTTGGGACCATCCAGAGTCACCAAAGCCTAAACTTTGCACGGCCTGGGGAACGCTCTTCCTCATGGCCAGCAATCCCCACGTCAAAACCTTTCTCAGCAGAGGCAGGCACTCTCTCCCTCGTACTAGATAGCTCGGCAGAGCCTTCCGAGAAACACGCTGCGTCATTCAGCTTGAACGTGGGACGCGGAGGGGAGAGTACGCTTTCTCCCCGTTTGGAGGCGCCTTGCGCTTGGCTTCAAAGCTGCCTGAACAGCACTAGCGGCCCGACGTCTCTGCACGGCAGGATTGTCGTTGTGGGCCGAGGCTGTGTGTTCTCTCAAAACGAAAACCGTGCTGGCGATCCCTTTCTAGGAACTCCTCCCACGGCACCACATGTTCAGCTCCGGCCGAACGAAAGGTGACCTCAGGCCTCAAGGTAAGTTCCAGTGTTTCACGTCGGGGGAGTTGGGTGTGCAGTGGTTTCCATGAGGCCATACTCCACCACGGAGCGCCTTCACTCTGCGACGCTCCTGGGGGCACACAGGATAGGAGCTCGTTCGCCAAGTTCGCAGGATGACTTCTCTCCGTGCCGGAACGGCGGCTCCTGGCTTCTGAGGAACCTTAGCCTCAACAGGGCCCTGGAGAAAGCTCTTCACATTCATAGCAAGGGCAACGTACTGCTCTCTGGCTTGCCTGGGTTGAGTGCCCCAGTCGTCAAAGAGCCTCGCGAAGGCAGTGCTGCACAGACTCCCTTTGCCAGTCGCACGGCCTCCCTGACTGAAAGAGAACTGCAGTGCCAAAAGGCGCCGTGCTGACGACTGGCTCCAGGAGGAGACTCGGGACAGCACTCTCACAGAAGCGAAAGCTAGGCTGTGGGCCCAGCCTGAGGACCAGCACGTTTTCCACACTTAACACAGCTAAGGCATGAGCCAGACGACAGCCTTGGTCCCTGAGGCCTACCTAAGGTACTGCCATACTTACCCAGTAGATCCCACGCAGAGGTCCCTGGGCCCAAAAGGGCCTCCATGGAAGGGCCCCGTTCCTCCCGTGTGTTTCCTTGAGGTAATCGGAAACCACTGAGGATAACTACGTGAGCTCAGCTTTGAAACTGGGCGACCCTGGGCAAACCTTATTCCCCTCCGTGGTAGACGAGACAGTTGCGGGTCCTAAGCTGCCTGAAGCACACTCCTCGCGCCCACCTTCTCTTTGCTGCCGGAAGGCCTCACATAAGACGTCTGAGTTTACTCGTGACGGAAGCCGTCTGAGTGTACTCGTGTGAGGCCTGCTGCTCTCAGGTCCTTGCTGGGAGCTTCAGCAAGAGCACTCTGGAGCTCGCCGACAAAGGAATTGTGAGCCCCCCCCGGCCTCAAGTAAAAGTCCAGATTTCCCCCGTCAGTAACACCTCGGAGTGCCATAGGAGCGAAGAAGCATGCGTTAACGGGATGCTTCAACAGTGCTAGGGATTTCTTTCACGAGACACTGTGCACTCACGTTCGTCGTAACAACTGTCAAAGGGCACTGTATGCCTTCCAACTCCTCTGTTGCGTTTGAGCCACAGGAAGTAAAGGCATTCGTTTGATTAAGCTCCGTGAACGGGCAACGATGATGGCGAAGCGCTGCCCTGTTCGCTCGAAAGCTCTCGTCTGTACGGCCTTCCAACGGCCTCAGGGTACGCAGTTGTAAACAGCCTTACATTCCATGCTGGTGTGCCCCCAATTAGGAACTTGGGCTCTTCTGTGAGACACCCACGTGCGTCCCAAATGAAACCGGGGAGCTCCCCCAGGACGTCTGCGTACGGCAGTCGGTTGCCAGCTCTTTACTTCCAGCCGGAGAAAGAAGAAGAGGACAGCTTTCCCAGGGACAACTCTGGACCCTTGGGACCATCCAGAGTCACCAAAGCCTAAACTTTGCACGGCCTGGGGAACGCTCTTCCTCATGGCCAGCAATCCCCACGTCAAAACCTTTCTCAGCAGAGGCAGGCACTCTCTCCCTCGTACTAGATAGCTCGGCAGAGCCTTCCGAGAAACACGCTGCGTCATTCAGCTTGAACGTGGGACGCGGAGGGGAGAGTACGCTTTCTCCCCGTTTGGAGGCGCCTTGCGCTTGGCTTCAAAGCTGCCTGAACAGCACTAGCGGCCCGACGTCTCTGCACGGCAGGATTGTCGTTGTGGGCCGAGGCTGCGTGTTCTCTCAAAACGAAAACCGTGCTGGCGATCCCTTTCTAGGAACTCCTCCCACGGCACCACATGTTCAGCTCCGGCCGAACGAAAGGTGACCTCAGGCCTCAAGGTAAGTTCCAGTGTTTCACGTCGGGGGAGTTGGGTGTGCAGTGGTTTCCATGAGGCCATACTCCACCACGGAGCGCCTTCACTCTGCGACGCTCCTGGGGGCACACAGGATAGGAGCTCGTTCGCCAAGTTCGCAGGATGACTTCTCTCCGTGCCGGAACGGCGGCTCCTGGCTTCTGAGGAACCTTAGCCTCAACAGGGCCCTGGAGAAAGCTCTTCACATTCATAGCAAGGGCAACGTACTGCTCTCTGGCTTGCCTGGGTTGAGTGCCCCAGTCGTCAAAGAGCCTCGCGAAGGCAGTGCTGCACAGACTCCCTTTGCCAGTCGCACGGCCTCCCTGACTGAAAGAGAACTGCAGTGCCAAAAGGCACCGTGCTGACGACTGGCTCCAGGAGGAGACTCGGGACAGCACTCTCACAGAAGCGAAAGCTAGGCTGTGGGCCCAGCCTGAGGACCAGCACGTTTTCCACACTTAACACAGCTAAGGCATGAGCCAGACGACAGCCTTGGTCCCTGAGGCCTACCTAAGGTACTGCCATACTTACCCAGTAGATCCCACGCAGAGGTCCCTGTGCCCAAAAGGGCCTCCATGGAAGGGCCCCGTTCCTCCCGTGTGTTTCCTTGAGGTAATCGGAAACCACTGAGGATAACTACGTGAGCTCAGCTTTGAAACTGGGCGACCCTGGGCAAACCTTATTCCCCTCCGTGGTAGACGAGACAGTTGCGGGTCCTAAGCTGCCTGAAGCACACTCCTCGCGCCCACCTTCTCTTTGCTGCCGGAAGGCCTCACATAAGAGGTCTGAGTTTACTCGTGACGGAAGCCGTCTGAGTGTACTCGTGTGAGGCCTGCTGCTCTCAGGTCCTTGCTGGGAGCTTCAGCAAGAGCACTCTGGAGTTCGCCGACAAAGGAATTGTGAGCCCCCCCCGGCCTCAAGTAAAAGTCCAGATTTCCCCCGTCAGTAACACCTCGGAGTGCCATAGGAGCGAAGAAGCATGCGTTAACGGGATGCTTCAACAGTGCTAGGGATTTCTTTCACGAGACACTGTGCACTCACGTTCGTCGTAACAACTGTCAAAGGGCACTGTATGCCTTCCAACTCCTCTGTTGCGTTTGAGCCACAGGAAGTAAAGGCATTCGTTTGATTAAGCTCCGTGAACGGGCAACGATGATGGCGAAGCGCTGCCCCGTTCGCTCGAAAGCTCTCGTCTGTACGGCCTTCCAACGGCCTCAGGGTACGCAGTTGTAAACAGCCTTACATTCCATGCTGGTGTGCCCCCAATTAGGAACTTGGGCTCTTCTGTGAGACACCCACGTGCGTCCCAAATGAAACCGGGGAGCTCCCCCAGGACGTCTGCGTACGGCAGTCGGTTGCCAGCTCTTTACTTCCAGCCGGAGAAAGAAGAAGAGGACAGCTTTCCCAGGGACAACTCTGGACCCTTGGGACCATCCAGAGTCACCAAAGCCTAAACTTTGCACGGCCTGGGGAACGCTCTTCCTCATGGCCAGCAATCCCCACGTCAAAACCTTTCTCAGCAGAGGCAGGCACTCTCTCCCTCGTACTAGATAGCTCGGCAGAGCCTTCCGAGAAACACGCTGCGTCATTCAGCTTGAACGTGGGACGCGGAGGGGAGAGTACGCTTTCTCCCCGTTTGGAGGCGCCTTGCGCTTGGCTTCAAAGCTGCCTGAACAGCACTAGCGGCCCGACGTCTCTGCACGGCAGGATTGTCGTTGTGGGCCGAGGCTGCGTGTTCTCTCAAAACGAAAACCGTGCTGGCGATCCCTTTCTAGGAACTCCTCCCACGGCACCACATGTTCAGCTCCGGCCGAACGAAAGGTGACCTCAGGCCTCAAGGTAAGTTCCAGTGTTTCACGTCGGGGGAGTTGGGTGTGCAGTGGTTTCCATGAGGCCATACTCCACCACGGAGCGCCTTCACTCTGCGACGCTCCTGGGGGCACACAGGATAGGAGCTCGTTCGCCAAGTTCGCAGGATGACTTCTCTCCGTGCCGGAACGGCGGCTCCTGGCTTCTGAGGAACCTTAGCCTCAACAGGGCCCTGGAGAAAGCTCTTCACATTCATAGCAAGGGCAACGTACTGCTCTCTGGCTTGCCTGGGTTGAGTGCCCCAGTCGTCAAAGAGCCTCGCGAAGGCAGTGCTGCACAGACTCCCTTTGCCAGTCGCACGGCCTCCCTGACTGAAAGAGAACTGCAGTGCCAAAAGGCACCGTGCTGACGACTGGCTCCAGGAGGAGACTCGGGACAGCACTCTCACAGAAGCGAAAGCTAGGCTGTGGGCCCAGCCTGAGGACCAGCACGTTTTCCACACTTAACACAGCTAAGGCATGAGCCAGACGACAGCCTTGGTCCCTGAGGCCTACCTAAGGTACTGCCATACTTACCCAGTAGATCCCACGCAGAGGTCCCTGTGCCCAAAAGGGCCTCCATGGAAGGGCCCCGTTCCTCCCGTGTGTTTCCTTGAGGTAATCGGAAACCACTGAGGATAAGTACGTGAGCTCAGCTTTGAAACTGGGCGACCCTGGGCAAACCTTATTCCCCTCCGTGGTAGACGAGACAGTTGCGGGTCCTAAGCTGCCTGAAGCACACTCCTCGCGCCCACCTTCTCTTTGCTGCCGGAAGGCCTCACATAAGAGGTCTGAGTTTACTCGTGACGGAAGCCGTCTGAGTGTACTCGTGTGAGGCCTGCTGCTCTCAGGTCCTTGCTGGGAGCTTCAGCAAGAGCACTCTGGAGCTCGCCGACAAAGGAATTGTGAGCCCCCCCCGGCCTCAAGTAAAAGTCCAGATTTCCCCCGTCAGTAACACCTCGGAGTGCCATAGGAGCGAAGAAGCATGCGTTAACGGGATGCTTCAACAGTGCTAGGGATTTCTTTCACGAGACACTGTGCACTCACGTTCGTCGTAACAACTGTCAAAGGGCACTGTATGCCTTCCAACTCCTCTGTTGCGTTTGAGCCACAGGAAGTAAAGGCATTCGTTTGATTAAGCTCCGTGAACGGGCAACGATGATGGCGAAGCGCTGCCCTGTTCGCTCGAAAGCTCTCGTCTGTACGGCCTTCCAACGGCCTCAGGGTACGCAGTTGTAAACAGCCTTACATTCCATGCTGGTGTGCCCCCAATTAGGAACTTGGGCTCTTCTGTGAGACACCCACGTGCGTCCCAAATGAAACCGGGGAGCTCCCCCAGGACGTCTGCGTACGGCAGTCGGTTGCCAGCTCTTTACTTCCAGCCGGAGAAAGAAGAAGAGGACAGCTTTCCCAGGGACAACTCTGGACCCTTGGGACCATCCAGAGTCACCAAAGCCTAAACTTTGCACGGCCTGGGGAACGCTCTTCCTCATGGCCAGCAATCCCCACGTCAAAACCTTTCTCAGCAGAGGCAGGCACTCTCTCCCTCGTACTAGATAGCTCGGCAGAGCCTTCCGAGAAACACGCTGCGTCATTCAGCTTGAACGTGGGACGCGGAGGGGAGAGTACGCTTTCTCCCCGTTTGGAGGCGCCTTGCGCTTGGCTTCAAAGCTGCCTGAACAGCACTAGCGGCCCGACGTCTCTGCACGGCAGGATTGTCGTTGTGGGCCGAGGCTGCGTGTTCTCTCAAAACGAAAACCGTGCTGGCGATCCCTTTCTAGGAACTCCTCCCACGGCACCACATGTTCAGCTCCGGCCGAACGAAAGGTGACCTCAGGCCTCAAGGTAAGTTCCAGTGTTTCACGTCGGGGGAGTTGGGTGTGCAGTGGTTTCCATGAGGCCATACTCCACCACGGAGCGCCTTCACTCTGCGACGCTCCTGGGGGCACACAGGATAGGAGCTCGTTCGCCAAGTTCGCAGGATGACTTCTCTCCGTGCCGGAACGGCGGCTCCTGGCTTCTGAGGAACCTTAGCCTCAACAGGGCCCTGGAGAAAGCTCTTCACATTCATAGCAAGGGCAACGTACTGCTCTCTGGCTTGCCTGGGTTGAGTGCCCCAGTCGTCAAAGAGCCTCGCGAAGGCAGTGCTGCACAGACTCCCTTTGCCAGTCGCACGGCCTCCCTGACTGAAAGAGAACTGCAGTGCCAAAAGGCGCCGTGCTGACGACTGGCTCCAGGAGGAGACTCGGGACAGCACTCTCACAGAAGCGAAAGCTAGGCTGTGGGCCCAGCCTGAGGACCAGCACGTTTTCCACACTTAACACAGCTAAGGCATGAGCCAGACGACAGCCTTGGTCCCTGAGGCCTACCTAAGGTACTGCCATACTTACCCAGTAGATCCCACGCAGAGGTCCCTGTGCCCAAAAGGGCCTCCATGGAAGGGCCCCGTTCCTCCCGTGTGTTTCCTTGAGGTAATCGGAAACCACTGAGGATAAGTACGTGAGCTCAGCTTTGAAACTGGGCGACCCTGGGCAAACCTTATTCCCCTCCGTGGTAGACGAGACAGTTGCGGGTCCTAAGCTGCCTGAAGCACACTCCTCGCGCCCACCTTCTCTTTGCTGCCGGAAGGCCTCACATAAGAGGTCTGAGTTTACTCGTGACGGAAGCCGTCTGAGTGTACTCGTGTGAGGCCTGCTGCTCTCAGGTCCTTGCTGGGAGCTTCAGCAAGAGCACTCTGGAGCTCGCCGACAAAGGAATTGTGAGCCCCCCCCGGCCTCAAGTAAAAGTCCAGATTTCCCCCGTCAGTAACACCTCGGAGTGCCATAGGAGCGAAGAAGCATGCGTTAACGGGATGCTTCAACAGTGCTAGGGATTTCTTTCACGAGACACTGTGCACTCACGTTCGTCGTAACAACTGTCAAAGGGCACTGTATGCCTTCCAACTCCTCTGTTGCGTTTGAGCCACAGGAAGTAAAGGCATTCGTTTGATTAAGCTCCGTGAACGGGCAACGATGATGGCGAAGCGCTGCCCCGTTCGCTCGAAAGCTCTCGTCTGTACGGCCTTCCAACGGCCTCAGGGTACGCAGTTGTAAACAGCCTTACATTCCATGCTGGTGTGCCCCCAATTAGGAACTTGGGCTCTTCTGTGAGACACCCACGTGCGTCCCAAATGAAACCGGGGAGCTCCCCCAGGACGTCTGCGTACGGCAGTCGGTTGCCAGCTGTTTACTTCCAGCCGGAGAAAGAAGAAGAGGACAGCTTTCCCAGGGACAACTCTGGACCCTTGGGACCATCCAGAGTCACCAAAGCCTAAACTTTGCACGGCCTGGGGAACGCTCTTCCTCATGGCCAGCAATCCCCACGTCAAAACCTTTCTCAGCAGAGGCAGGCACTCTCTCCCTCGTACTAGATAGCTCGGCAGAGCCTTCCGAGAAACACGCTGCGTCATTCAGCTTGAACGTGGGACGCGGAGGGGAGAGTACGCTTTCTCCCCGTTTGGAGGCGCCTTGCGCTTGGCTTCAAAGCTGCCTGAACAGCACTAGCGGCCCGACGTCTCTGCACGGCAGGATTGTCGTTGTGGGCCGAGGCTGCGTGTTCTCTCAAAACGAAAACCGTGCTGGCGATCCCTTTCTAGGAACTCCTCCCACGGCACCACATGTTCAGCTCCGGCCGAACGAAAGGTGACCTCAGGCCTCAAGGTAAGTTCCAGTGTTTCACGTCGGGGGAGTTGGGTGTGCAGTGGTTTCCATGAGGCCATACTCCACCACGGAGCGCCTTCACTCTGCGACGCTCCTGGGGGCACACAGGATAGGAGCTCGTTCGCCAAGTTCGCAGGATGACTTCTCTCCGTGCCGGAACGGCGGCTCCTGGCTTCTGAGGAACCTTAGCCTCAACAGGGCCCTGGAGAAAGCTCTTCACATTCATAGCAAGGGCAACGTACTGCTCTCTGGCTTGCCTGGGTTGAGTGCCCCAGTCGTCAAAGAGCCTCGCGAAGGCAGTGCTGCACAGACTCCCTTTGCCAGTCGCACGGCCTCCCTGGCTGAAAGAGAACTGCAGTGCCAAAAGGCACCGTGCTGACGACTGGCTCCAGGAGGAGACTCGGGACAGCACTCTCACAGAAGCGAAAGCTAGGCTGTGGGCCCAGCCTGAGGACCAGCACGTTTTCCACACTTAACACAGCTAAGGCATGAGCCAGACGACAGCCTTGGTCCCTGAGGCCTACCTAAGGTACTGCCATACTTACCCAGTAGATCCCACGCAGAGGTCCCTGGGCCCAAAAGGGCCTCCATGGAAGGGCCCCGTTCCTCCCGTGTGTTTCCTTGAGGTAATCGGAAACCACTGAGGATAAGTACGTGAGCTCAGCTTTGAAACTGGGCGACCCTGGGCAAACCTTATTCCCCTCCGTGGTAGACGAGACAGTTGCGGGTCCTAAGCTGCCTGAAGCACACTCCTCGCGCCCACCTTCTCTTTGCTGCCGGAAGGCCTCACATAAGACGTCTGAGTTTACTCGTGACGGAAGCCGTCTGAGTGTACTCGTGTGAGGCCTGCTGCTCTCAGGTCCTTGCTGGGAGCTTCAGCAAGAGCACTCTGGAGCTCGCCGACAAAGGAATTGTGAGCCCCCCCGGCCTCAAGTAAAAGTCCAGATTTCCCCCGTCAGTAACACCTCGGAGTGCCATAGGAGCGAAGAAGCATGCGTTAACGGGATGCTTCAACAGTGCTAGGGATTTCTTTCACGAGACACTGTGCACTCACGTTCGTCGTAACAACTGTCAAAGGGCACTGTATGCCTTCCAACTCCTCTGTTGCGTTTGAGCCACAGGAAGTAAAGGCATTCGTTTGATTAAGCTCCGTGAACGGGCAACGATGATGGCGAAGCGCTGCCCCGTTCGCTCGAAAGCTCTCGTCTGTACGGCCTTCCAACGGCCTCAGGGTACGCAGTTGTAAACAGCCTTACATTCCATGCTGGTGTGCCCCCAATTAGGAACTTGGGCTCTTCTGTGAGACACCCACGTGCGTCCCAAATGAAACCGGGGAGCTCCCCCAGGACGTCTGCGTACGGCAGTCGGTTGCCAGCTCTTTACTTCCAGCCGGAGAAAGAAGAAGAGGACAGCTTTCCCAGGGACAACTCTGGACCCTTGGGACCATCCGGAGTCACCAAAGCCTAAACTTTGCACGGCCTGGGGAACGCTCTTCCTCATGGCCAGCAATCCCCACGTCAAAACCTTTCTCAGCAGAGGCAGGCACTCTCTCCCTCGTACTAGATAGCTCGGCAGAGCCTTCCGAGAAACACGCTGCGTCATTCAGCTTGAACGTGGGACGCGGAGGGGAGAGTACGCTTTCTCCCCGTTTGGAGGCGCCTTGCGCTTGGCTTCAAAGCTGCCTGAACAGCACTAGCGGCCCGACGTCTCTGCACGGCAGGATTGTCGTTGTGGGCCGAGGCTGCGTGTTCTCTCAAAACGAAAACCGTGCTGGCGATCCCTTTCTAGGAACTCCTCCCACGGCACCACATGTTCAGCTCCGGCCGAACGAAAGGTGACCTCAGGCCTCAAGGTAAGTTCCAGTGTTTCACGTCGGGGGAGTTGGGTGTGCAGTGGTTTCCATGAGGCCATACTCCACCACGGAGCGCCTTCACTCTGCGACGCTCCTGGGGGCACACAGGATAGGAGCTCGTTCGCCAAGTTCGCAGGATGACTTCTCTCCGTGCCGGAACGGCGGCTCCTGGCTTCTGAGGAACCTTAGCCTCAACAGGGCCCTGGAGAAAGCTCTTCACATTCATAGCAAGGGCAACGTACTGCTCTCTGGCTTGCCTGGGTTGAGTGCCCCAGTCGTCAAAGAGCCTCGCGAAGGCAGTGCTGCACAGACTCCCTTTGCCAGTCGCACGGCCTCCCTGACTGAAAGAGAACTGCAGTGCCAAAAGGCACCGTGCTGACGACTGGCTCCAGGAGGAGACTCGGGACAGCACTCTCACAGAAGCGAAAGCTAGGCTGTGGGCCCAGCCTGAGGACCAGCACGTTTTCCACACTTAACACAGCTAAGGCATGAGCCAGACGACAGCCTTGGTCCCTGAGGCCTACCTAAGGTACTGCCATACTTACCCAGTAGATCCCACGCAGAGGTCCCTGTGCCCAAAAGGGCCTCCATGGAAGGGCCCTGTTCCTCCCGTGTGTTTCCTTGAGGTAATCGGAAACCACTGAGGATAAGTACGTGAGCTCAGCTTTGAAACTGGGCGACCCTGGGCAAACCTTATTCCCCTCCGTGGTAGACGAGACAGTTGCGGGTCCTAAGCTGCCTGAAGCACACTCCTCGCGCCCACCTTCTCTTTGCTGCCGGAAGGCCTCACATAAGACGTCTGAGTTTACTCGTGACGGAAGCCGTCTGAGTGTACTCGTGTGAGGCCTGCTGCTCTCAGGTCCTTGCTGGGAGCTTCAGCAAGAGCACTCTGGAGCTCGCCGACAAAGGAATTGTGAGCCCCCCACGGCCTCAAGTAAAAGTCCAGATTTCCCCCGTCAGTAACACCTCGGAGTGCCATAGGAGCGAAGAAGCATGCGTTAACGGGATGCTTCAACAGTGCTAGGGATTTCTTTCACGAGACACTGTGCACTCACGTTCGTCGTAACAACTGTCAAAGGGCACTGTATGCCTTCCAACTCCTCTGTTGCGTTTGAGCCACAGGAAGTAAAGGCATTCGTTTGATTAAGCTCCGTGAACGGGCAACGATGATGGCGAAGCGCTGCCCCGTTCGCTCGAAAGCTCTCGTCTGTACGGCCTTCCAACGGCCTCAGGGTACGCAGTTGTAAACAGCCTTACATTCCATGCTGGTGTGCCCCCAATTAGGAACTTGGGCTCTTCTGTGAGACACCCACGTGCGTCCCAAATGAAACCGGGGAGCTCCCCCAGGACGTCTGCGTACGGCAGTCGGTTGCCAGCTCTTTACTTCCAGCCGGAGAAAGAAGAAGAGGACAGCTTTCCCAGGGACAACTCTGGACCCTTGGGACCATCCGGAGTCACCAAAGCCTAAACTTTGCACGGCCTGGGGAACGCTCTTCCTCATGGCCAGCAATCCCCACGTCAAAACCTTTCTCAGCAGAGGCAGGCACTCTCTCCCTCGTACTAGATAGCTCGGCAGAGCCTTCCGAGAAACACGCTGCGTCATTCAGCTTGAACGTGGGACGCGGAGGGGAGAGTACGCTTTCTCCCCGTTTGGAGGCGCCTTGCGCTTGGCTTCAAAGCTGCCTGAACAGCACTAGCGGCCCGACGTCTCTGCACGGCAGGATTGTCGTTGTGGGCCGAGGCTGCGTGTTCTCTCAAAACGAAAACCGTGCTGGCGATCCCTTTCTAGGAACTCCTCCCACGGCACCACATGTTCAGCTCCGGCCGAACGAAAGGTGACCTCAGGCCTCAAGGTAAGTTCCAGTGTTTCACGTCGGGGGAGTTGGGTGTGCAGTGGTTTCCATGAGGCCATACTCCACCACGGAGCGCCTTCACTCTGCGACGCTCCTGGGGGCACACAGGATAGGAGCTCGTTCGCCAAGTTCGCAGGATGACTTCTCTCCGTGCCGGAACGGCGGCTCCTGGCTTCTGAGGAACCTTAGCCTCAACAGGGCCCTGGAGAAAGCTCTTCACATTCATAGCAAGGGCAACGTACTGCTCTCTGGCTTGCCTGGGTTGAGTGCCCCAGTCGTCAAAGAGCCTCGCGAAGGCAGTGCTGCACAGACTCCCTTTGCCAGTCGCACGGCCTCCCTGACTGAAAGAGAACTGCAGTGCCAAAAGGCACCGTGCTGACGACTGGCTCCAGGAGGAGACTCGGGACAGCACTCTCACAGAAGCGAAAGCTAGGCTGTGGGCCCAGCCTGAGGACCAGCACGTTTTCCACACTTAACACAGCTAAGGCATGAGCCAGACGACAGCCTTGGTCCCTGAGGCCTACCTAAGGTACTGCCATACTTACCCAGTAGATCCCACGCAGAGGTCCCTGTGCCCAAAAGGGCCTCCATGGAAGGGCCCTGTTCCTCCCGTGTGTTTCCTTGAGGTAATCGGAAACCACTGAGGATAAGTACGTGAGCTCAGCTTTGAAACTGGGCGACCCTGGGCAAACCTTATTCCCCTCCGTGGTAGACGAGACAGTTGCGGGTCCTAAGCTGCCTGAAGCACACTCCTCGCGCCCACCTTCTCTTTGCTGCCGGAAGGCCTCACATAAGACGTCTGAGTTTACTCGTGACGGAAGCCGTCTGAGTGTACTCGTGTGAGGCCTGCTGCTCTCAGGTCCTTGCTGGGAGCTTCAGCAAGAGCACTCTGGAGCTCGCCGACAAAGGAATTGTGAGCCCCCCCGGCCTCAAGTAAAAGTCCAGATTTCCCCCGTCAGTAACACCTCGGAGTGCCATAGGAGCGAAGAAGCATGCGTTAACGGGATGCTTCAACAGTGCTAGGGATTTCTTTCACGAGACACTGTGCACTCACGTTCGTCGTAACAACTGTCAAAGGGCACTGTATGCCTTCCAACTCCTCTGTTGCGTTTGAGCCACAGGAAGTAAAGGCATTCGTTTGATTAAGCTCCGTGAACGGGCAACGATGATGGCGAAGCGCTGCCCCGTTCGCTCGAAAGCTCTCGTCTGTACGGCCTTCCAACGGCCTCAGGGTACGCAGTTGTAAACAGCCTTACATTCCATGCTGGTGTGCCCCCAATTAGGAACTTGGGCTCTTCTGTGAGACACCCACGTGCGTCCCAAATGAAACCGGGGAGCTCCCCCAGGACGTCTGCGTACGGCAGTCGGTTGCCAGCTCTTTACTTCCAGCCGGAGAAAGAAGAAGAGGACAGCTTTCCCAGGGACAACTCTGGACCCTTGGGACCATCCGGAGTCACCAAAGCCTAAACTTTGCACGGCCTGGGGAACGCTCTTCCTCATGGCCAGCAATCCCCACGTCAAAACCTTTCTCAGCAGAGGCAGGCACTCTCTCCCTCGTACTAGATAGCTCGGCAGAGCCTTCCGAGAAACACGCTGCGTCATTCAGCTTGAACGTGGGACGCGGAGGGGAGAGTACGCTTTCTCCCCGTTTGGAGGCGCCTTGCGCTTGGCTTCAAAGCTGCCTGAACAGCACTAGCGGCCCGACGTCTCTGCACGGCAGGATTGTCGTTGTGGGCCGAGGCTGCGTGTTCTCTCAAAACGAAAACCGTGCTGGCGATCCCTTTCTAGGAACTCCTCCCACGGCACCACATGTTCAGCTCCGGCCGAACGAAAGGTGACCTCAGGCCTCAAGGTAAGTTCCAGTGTTTCACGTCGGGGGAGTTGGGTGTGCAGTGGTTTCCATGAGGCCATACTCCACCACGGAGCGCCTTCACTCTGCGACGCTCCTGGGGGCACACAGGATAGGAGCTCGTTCGCCAAGTTCGCAGGATGACTTCTCTCCGTGCCGGAACGGCGGCTCCTGGCTTCTGAGGAACCTTAGCCTCAACAGGGCCCTGGAGAAAGCTCTTCACATTCATAGCAAGGGCAACGTACTGCTCTCTGGCTTGCCTGGGTTGAGTGCCCCAGTCGTCAAAGAGCCTCGCGAAGGCAGTGCTGCACAGACTCCCTTTGCCAGTCGCACGGCCTCCCTGACTGAAAGAGAACTGCAGTGCCAAAAGGCACCGTGCTGACGACTGGCTCCAGGAGGAGACTCGGGACAGCACTCTCACAGAAGCGAAAGCTAGGCTGTGGGCCCAGCCTGAGGACCAGCACGTTTTCCACACTTAACACAGCTAAGGCATGAGCCAGACGACAGCCTTGGTCCCTGAGGCCTACCTAAGGTACTGCCATACTTACCCAGTAGATCCCACGCAGAGGTCCCTGTGCCCAAAAGGGCCTCCATGGAAGGGCCCTGTTCCTCCCGTGTGTTTCCTTGAGGTAATCGGAAACCACTGAGGATAAGTACGTGAGCTCAGCTTTGAAACTGGGCGACCCTGGGCAAACCTTATTCCCCTCCGTGGTAGACGAGACAGTTGCGGGTCCTAAGCTGCCTGAAGCACACTCCTCGCGCCCACCTTCTCTTTGCTGCCGGAAGGCCTCACATAAGAGGTCTGAGTTTACTCGTGACGGAAGCCGTCTGAGTGTACTCGTGTGAGGCCTGCTGCTCTCAGGTCCTTGCTGGGAGCTTCAGCAAGAGCACTCTGGAGCTCGCCGACAAAAGAATTGTGAGCCCCCCCGGCCTCAAGTAAAAGTCCAGATTTCCCCCGTCAGTAACACCTCGGAGTGCCATAGGAGCGAAGAAGCATGCGTTAACGGGATGCTTCAACAGTGCTAGGGATTTCTTTCACGAGACACTGTGCACTCACGTTCGTCGTAACAACTGTCAAAGGGCACTGTATGCCTTCCAACTCCTCTGTTGCGTTTGAGCCACAGGAAGTAAAGGCATTCGTTTGATTAAGCTCCGTGAACGGGCAACGATGATGGCGAAGCACTGCCCCGTTCGCTCGAAAGCTCTCGTCTGTACGGCCTTCCAACGGCCTCAGGGTACGCAGTTGTAAACAGCCTTACATTCCATGCTGGTGTGCCCCCAATTAGGAACTTGGGCTCTTCTGTGAGACACCCACGTGCGTCCCAAATGAAACCGGGGAGCTCCCCCAGGACGTCTGCGTACGGCAGTCGGTTGCCAGCTCTTTACTTCCAGCCGGAGAAAGAAGAAGAGGACAGCTTTCCCAGGGACAACTCTGGACCCTTGGGACCATCCGGAGTCACCAAAGCCTAAACTTTGCACGGCCTGGGGAACGCTCTTCCTCATGGCCAGCAATCCCCACGTCAAAACCTTTCTCAGCAGAGGCAGGCACTCTCTCCCTCGTACTAGATAGCTCGGCAGAGCCTTCCGAGAAACACGCTGCGTCATTCAGCTTGAACGTGGGACGCGGAGGGGAGAGTACGCTTTCTCCCCGTTTGGAGGCGCCTTGCGCTTGGCTTCAAAGCTGCCTGAACAGCACTAGCGGCCCGACGTCTCTGCACGGCAGGATTGTCGTTGTGGGCCGAGGCTGCGTGTTCTCTCAAAACGAAAACCGTGCTGGCGATCCCTTTCTAGGAACTCCTCCCACGGCACCACATGTTCAGCTCCGGCCGAACGAAAGGTGACCTCAGGCCTCAAGGTAAGTTCCAGTGTTTCACGTCGGGGGAGTTGGGTGTGCAGTGGTTTCCATGAGGCCATACTCCACCACGGAGCGCCTTCACTCTGCGACGCTCCTGGGGGCACACAGGATAGGAGCTCGTTCGCCAAGTTCGCAGGATGACTTCTCTCCGTGCCGGAACGGCGGCTCCTGGCTTCTGAGGAACCTTAGCCTCAACAGGGCCCTGGAGAAAGCTCTTCACATTCATAGCAAGGGCAACGTACTGCTCTCTGGCTTGCCTGGGTTGAGTGCCCCAGTCGTCAAAGAGCCTCGCGAAGGCAGTGCTGCACAGACTCCCTTTGCCAGTCGCACGGCCTCCCTGACTGAAAGAGAACTGCAGTGCCAAAAGGCACCGTGCTGACGACTGGCTCCAGGAGGAGACTCGGGACAGCACTCTCACAGAAGCGAAAGCTAGGCTGTGGGCCCAGCCTGAGGACCAGCACGTTTTCCACACTTAACACAGCTAAGGCATGAGCCAGACGACAGCCTTGGTCCCTGAGGCCTACCTAAGGTACTGCCATACTTACCCAGTAGATCCCACGCAGAGGTCCCTGGGCCCAAAAGGGCCTCCATGGAAGGGCCCTGTTCCTCCCGTGTGTTTCCTTGAGGTAATCGGAAACCACTGAGGATAAGTACGTGAGCTCAGCTTTGAAACTGGGCGACCCTGGGCAAACCTTATTCCCCTCCGTGGTAGACGAGACAGTTGCGGGTCCTAAGCTGCCTGAAGCACACTCCTCGCGCCCACCTTCTCTTTGCTGCCGGAAGGCCTCACATAAGACGTCTGAGTTTACTCGTGACGGAAGCCGTCTGAGTGTACTCGTGTGAGGCCTGCTGCTCTCAGGTCCTTGCTGGGAGCTTCAGCAAGAGCACTCTGGAGCTCGCCGACAAAGGAATTGTGAGCCCCCCCGGCCTCAAGTAAAAGTCCAGATTTCCCCCGTCAGTAACACCTCGGAGTGCCATAGGAGCGAAGAAGCATGCGTTAACGGGATGCTTCAACAGTGCTAGGGATTTCTTTCACGAGACACTGTGCACTCACGTTCGTCGTAACAACTGTCAAAGGGCACTGTATGCCTTCCAACTCCTCTGTTGCGTTTGAGCCACAGGAAGTAAAGGCATTCGTTTGATTAAGCTCCGTGAACGGGCAACGATGATGGCGAAGCGCTGCCCCGTTCGCTCGAAAGCTCTCGTCTGTACGGCCTTCCAACGGCCTCAGGGTACGCAGTTGTAAACAGCCTTACATTCCATGCTGGTGTGCCCCCAATTAGGAACTTGGGCTCTTCTGTGAGACACCCACGTGCGTCCCAAATGAAACCGGGGAGCTCCCCCAGGACGTCTGCGTACGGCAGTCGGTTGCCAGCTCTTTACTTCCAGCCGGAGAAAGAAGAAGAGGACAGCTTTCCCAGGGACAACTCTGGACCCTTGGGACCATCCGGAGTCACCAAAGCCTAAACTTTGCACGGCCTGGGGAACGCTCTTCCTCATGGCCAGCAATCCCCACGTCAAAACCTTTCTCAGCAGAGGCAGGCACTCTCTCCCTCGTACTAGATAGCTCGGCAGAGCCTTCCGAGAAACACGCTGCGTCATTCAGCTTGAACGTGGGACGCGGAGGGGAGAGTACGCTTTCTCCCCGTTTGGAGGCGCCTTGCGCTTGGCTTCAAAGCTGCCTGAACAGCACTAGCGGCCCGACGTCTCTGCACGGCAGGATTGTCGTTGTGGGCCGAGGCTGCGTGTTCTCTCAAAACGAAAACCGTGCTGGCGATCCCTTTCTAGGAACTCCTCCCACGGCACCACATGTTCAGCTCCGGCCGAACGAAAGGTGACCTCAGGCCTCAAGGTAAGTTCCAGTGTTTCACGTCGGGGGAGTTGGGTGTGCAGTGGTTTCCATGAGGCCATACTCCACCACGGAGCGCCTTCACTCTGCGACGCTCCTGGGGGCACACAGGATAGGAGCTCGTTCGCCAAGTTCGCAGGATGACTTCTCTCCGTGCCGGAACGGCGGCTCCTGGCTTCTGAGGAACCTTAGCCTCAACAGGGCCCTGGAGAAAGCTCTTCACATTCATAGCAAGGGCAACGTACTGCTCTCTGGCTTGCCTGGGTTGAGTGCCCCAGTCGTCAAAGAGCCTCGCGAAGGCAGTGCTGCACAGACTCCCTTTGCCAGTCGCACGGCCTCCCTGACTGAAAGAGAACTGCAGTGCCAAAAGGCACCGTGCTGACGACTGGCTCCAGGAGGAGACTCGGGACAGCACTCTCACAGAAGCGAAAGCTAGGCTGTGGGCCCAGCCTGAGGACCAGCACGTTTTCCACACTTAACACAGCTAAGGCATGAGCCAGACGACAGCCTTGGTCCCTGAGGCCTACCTAAGGTACTGCCATACTTACCCAGTAGATCCCACGCAGAGGTCCCTGGGCCCAAAAGGGCCTCCATGGAAGGGCCCTGTTCCTCCCGTGTGTTTCCTTGAGGTAATCGGAAACCACTGAGGATAAGTACGTGAGCTCAGCTTTGAAACTGGGCGACCCTGGGCAAACCTTATTCCCCTCCGTGGTAGACGAGACAGTTGCGGGTCCTAAGCTGCCTGAAGCACACTCCTCGCGCCCACCTTCTCTTTGCTGCCGGAAGGCCTCACATAAGACGTCTGAGTTTACTCGTGACGGAAGCCGTCTGAGTGTACTCGTGTGAGGCCTGCTGCTCTCAGGTCCTTGCTGGGAGCTTCAGCAAGAGCACTCTGGAGCTCGCCGACAAAGGAATTGTGAGCCCCCCCGGCCTCAAGTAAAAGTCCAGATTTCCCCCGTCAGTAACACCTCGGAGTGCCATAGGAGCGAAGAAGCATGCGTTAACGGGATGCTTCAACAGTGCTAGGGATTTCTTTCACGAGACACTGTGCACTCACGTTCGTCGTAACAACTGTCAAAGGGCACTGTATGCCTTCCAACTCCTCTGTTGCGTTTGAGCCACAGGAAGTAAAGGCATTCGTTTGATTAAGCTCCGTGAACGGGCAACGATGATGGCGAAGCGCTGCCCCGTTCGCTCGAAAGCTCTCGTCTGTACGGCCTTCCAACGGCCTCAGGGTACGCAGTTGTAAACAGCCTTACATTCCATGCTGGTGTGCCCCCAATTAGGAACTTGGGCTCTTCTGTGAGACACCCACGTGCGTCCCAAATGAAACCGGGGAGCTCCCCCAGGACGTCTGCGTACGGCAGTCGGTTGCCAGCTCTTTACTTCCAGCCGGAGAAAGAAGAAGAGGACAGCTTTCCCAGGGACAACTCTGGACCCTTGGGACCATCCGGAGTCACCAAAGCCTAAACTTTGCACGGCCTGGGGAACGCTCTTCCTCATGGCCAGCAATCCCCACGTCAAAACCTTTCTCAGCAGAGGCAGGCACTCTCTCCCTCGTACTAGATAGCTCGGCAGAGCCTTCCGAGAAACACGCTGCGTCATTCAGCTTGAACGTGGGACGCGGAGGGGAGAGTACGCTTTCTCCCCGTTTGGAGGCGCCTTGCGCTTGGCTTCAAAGCTGCCTGAACAGCACTAGCGGCCCGACGTCTCTGCACGGCAGGATTGTCGTTGTGGGCCGAGGCTGCGTGTTCTCTCAAAACGAAAACCGTGCTGGCGATCCCTTTCTAGGAACTCCTCCCACGGCACCACATGTTCAGCTCCGGCCGAACGAAAGGTGACCTCAGGCCTCAAGGTAAGTTCCAGTGTTTCACGTCGGGGGAGTTGGGTGTGCAGTGGTTTCCATGAGGCCATACTCCACCACGGAGCGCCTTCACTCTGCGACGCTCCTGGGGGCACACAGGATAGGAGCTCGTTCGCCAAGTTCGCAGGATGACTTCTCTCCGTGCCGGAACGGCGGCTCCTGGCTTCTGAGGAACCTTAGCCTCAACAGGGCCCTGGAGAAAGCTCTTCACATTCATAGCAAGGGCAACGTACTGCTCTCTGGCTTGCCTGGGTTGAGTGCCCCAGTCGTCAAAGAGCCTCGCGAAGGCAGTGCTGCACAGACTCCCTTTGCCAGTCGCACGGCCTCCCTGACTGAAAGAGAACTGCAGTGCCAAAAGGCACCGTGCTGACGACTGGCTCCAGGAGGAGACTCGGGACAGCACTCTCACAGAAGCGAAAGCTAGGCTGTGGGCCCAGCCTGAGGACCAGCACGTTTTCCACACTTAACACAGCTAAGGCATGAGCCAGACGACAGCCTTGGTCCCTGAGGCCTACCTAAGGTACTGCCATACTTACCCAGTAGATCCCACGCAGAGGTCCCTGTGCCCAAAAGGGCCTCCATGGAAGGGCCCTGTTCCTCCCGTGTGTTTCCTTGAGGTAATCGGAAACCACTGAGGATAAGTACGTGAGCTCAGCTTTGAAACTGGGCGACCCTGGGCAAACCTTATTCCCCTCCGTGGTAGACGAGACAGTTGCGGGTCCTAAGCTGCCTGAAGCACACTCCTCGCGCCCACCTTCTCTTTGCTGCCGGAAGGCCTCACATAAGACGTCTGAGTTTACTCGTGACGGAAGCCGTCTGAGTGTACTCGTGTGAGGCCTGCTGCTCTCAGGTCCTTGCTGGGAGCTTCAGCAAGAGCACTCTGGAGCTCGCCGACAAAGGAATTGTGAGCCCCCCCCGGCCTCAAGTAAAAGTCCAGATTTCCCCCGTCAGTAACACCTCGGAGTGCCATAGGAGCGAAGAAGCATGCGTTAACGGGATGCTTCAACAGTGCTAGGGATTTCTTTCACGAGACACTGTGCACTCACGTTCGTCGTAACAACTGTCAAAGGGCACTGTATGCCTTCCAACTCCTCTGTTGCGTTTGAGCCACAGGAAGTAAAGGCATTCGTTTGATTAAGCTCCGTGAACGGGCAACGATGATGGCGAAGCGCTGCCCCGTTCGCTCGAAAGCTCTCGTCTGTACGGCCTTCCAACGGCCTCAGGGTACGCAGTTGTAAACAGCCTTACATTCCATGCTGGTGTGCCCCCAATTAGGAACTTGGGCTCTTCTGTGAGACACCCACGTGCGTCCCAAATGAAACCGGGGAGCTCCCCCAGGACGTCTGCGTACGGCAGTCGGTTGCCAGCTCTTTACTTCCAGCCGGAGAAAGAAGAAGAGGACAGCTTTCCCAGGGACAACTCTGGACCCTTGGGACCAACCGGAGTCACCAAAGCCTAAACTTTGCACGGCCTGGGGAACGCTCTTCCTCATGGCCAGCAATCCCCACGTCAAAACCTTTCTCAGCAGAGGCAGGCACTCTCTCCCTCGTACTAGATAGCTCGGCAGAGCCTTCCGAGAAACACGCTGCGTCATTCAGCTTGAACGTGGGACGCGGAGGGGAGAGTACGCTTTCTCCCCGTTTGGAGGCGCCTTGCGCTTGGCTTCAAAGCTGCCTGAACAGCACTAGCGGCCCGACGTCTCTGCACGGCAGGATTGTCGTTGTGGGCCGAGGCTGCGTGTTCTCTCAAAACGAAAACCGTGCTGGCGATCCCTTTCTAGGAACTCCTCCCACGGCACCACATGTTCAGCTCCGGCCGAACGAAAGGTGACCTCAGGCCTCAAGGTAAGTTCCAGTGTTTCACGTCGGGGGAGTTGGGTGTGCAGTGGTTTCCATGAGGCCATACTCCACCACGGAGCGCCTTCACTCTGCGACGCTCCTGGGGGCACACAGGATAGGAGCTCGTTCGCCAAGTTCGCAGGATGACTTCTCTCCGTGCCGGAACGGCGGCTCCTGGCTTCTGAGGAACCTTAGCCTCAACAGGGCCCTGGAGAAAGCTCTTCACATTCATAGCAAGGGCAACGTACTGCTCTCTGGCTTGCCTGGGTTGAGTGCCCCAGTCGTCAAAGAGCCTCGCGAAGGCAGTGCTGCACAGACTCCCTTTGCCAGTCGCACGGCCTCCCTGACTGAAAGAGAACTGCAGTGCCAAAAGGCACCGTGCTGACGACTGGCTCCAGGAGGAGACTCGGGACAGCACTCTCACAGAAGCGAAAGCTAGGCTGTGGGCCCAGCCTGAGGACCAGCACGTTTTCCACACTTAACACAGCTAAGGCATGAGCCAGACGACAGCCTTGGTCCCTGAGGCCTACCTAAGGTACTGCCATACTTACCCAGTAGATCCCACGCAGAGGTCCCTGTGCCCAAAAGGGCCTCCATGGAAGGGCCCTGTTCCTCCCGTGTGTTTCCTTGAGGTAATCGGAAACCACTGAGGATAAGTACGTGAGCTCAGCTTTGAAACTGGGCGACCCTGGGCAAACCTTATTCCCCTCCGTGGTAGACGAGACAGTGGCGGGTCCTAAGCTGCCTGAAGCACACTCCTCGCGCCCACCTTCTCTTTGCTGCCGGAAGGCCTCACATAAGAGGTCTGAGTTTACTCGTGACGGAAGCCGTCTGAGTGTACTCGTGTGAGGCCTGCTGCTCTCAGGTCCTTGCTGGGAGCTTCAGCAAGAGCACTCTGGAGCTCGCCGACAAAAGAATTGTGAGCCCCCCCGGCCTCAAGTAAAAGTCCAGATTTCCCCCGTCAGTAACACCTCGGAGTGCCATAGGAGCGAAGAAGCATGCGTTAACGGGATGCTTCAACAGTGCTAGGGATTTCTTTCACGAGACACTGTGCACTCACGTTCGTCGTAACAACTGTCAAAGGGCACTGTATGCCTTCCAACTCCTCTGTTGCGTTTGAGCCACAGGAAGTAAAGGCATTCGTTTGATTAAGCTCCGTGAACGGGCAACGATGATGGCGAAGCGCTGCCCCGTTCGCTCGAAAGCTCTCGTCTGTACGGCCTTCCAACGGCCTCAGGGTACGCAGTTGTAAACAGCCTTACATTCCATGCTGGTGTGCCCCCAATTAGGAACTTGGGCTCTTCTGTGAGACACCCACGTGCGTCCCAAATGAAACCGGGGAGCTCCCCCAGGACGTCTGCGTACGGCAGTCGGTTGCCAGCTCTTTACTTCCAGCCGGAGAAAGAAGAAGAGGACAGCTTTCCCAGGGACAACTCTGGACCCTTGGGACCATCCAGAGTCACCAAAGCCTAAACTTTGCACGGCCTGGGGAACGCTCTTCCTCATGGCCAGCAATCCCCACGTCAAAACCTTTCTCAGCAGAGGCAGGCACTCTCTCCCTCGTACTAGATAGCTCGGCAGAGCCTTCCGAGAAACACGCTGCGTCATTCAGCTTGAACGTGGGACGCGGAGGGGAGAGTACGCTTTCTCCCCGTTTGGAGGCGCCTTGCGCTTGGCTTCAAAGCTGCCTGAACAGCACTAGGGGCCCGACGTCTCTGCACGGCAGGATTGTCGTTGTGGGCCGAGGCTGCGTGTTCTCTCAAAACGAAAACCGTGCTGGCGATCCCTTTCTAGGAACTCCTCCCACGGCACCACATGTTCAGCTCCGGCCGAACGAAAGGTGACCTCAGGCCTCAAGGTAAGTTCCAGTGTTTCACGTCGGGGGAGTTGGGTGTGCAGTGGTTTCCATGAGGCCATACTCCACCACGGAGCGCCTTCACTCTGCGACGCTCCTGGGGGCACACAGGATAGGAGCTCGTTCGCCAAGTTCGCAGGATGACTTCTCTCCGTGCCGGAACGGCGGCTCCTGGCTTCTGAGGAACCTTAGCCTCAACAGGGCCCTGGAGAAAGCTCTTCACATTCATAGCAAGGGCAACGTACTGCTCTCTGGCTTGCCTGGGTTGAGTGCCCCAGTCGTCAAAGAGCCTCGCGAAGGCAGTGCTGCACAGACTCCCTTTGCCAGTCGCACGGCCTCCCTGACTGAAAGAGAACTGCAGTGCCAAAAGGCACCGTGCTGACGACTGGCTCCAGGAGGAGACTCGGGACAGCACTCTCACAGAAGCGAAAGCTAGGCTGTGGGCCCAGCCTGAGGACCAGCACGTTTTCCACACTTAACACAGCTAAGGCATGAGCCAGACGACAGCCTTGGTCCCTGAGGCCTACCTAAGGTACTGCCATACTTACCCAGTAGATCCCACGCAGAGGTCCCTGTGCCCAAAAGGGCCTCCATGGAAGGGCCCTGTTCCTCCCGTGTGTTTCCTTGAGGTAATCGGAAACCACTGAGGATAAGTACGTGAGCTCAGCTTTGAAACTGGGCGACCCTGGGCAAACCTTATTCCCCTCCGTGGTAGACGAGACAGTGGCGGGTCCTAAGCTGCCTGAAGCACACTCCTCGCGCCCACCTTCTCTTTGCTGCCGGAAGGCCTCACATAAGAGGTCTGAGTTTACTCGTGACGGAAGCCGTCTGAGTGTACTCGTGTGAGGCCTGCTGCTCTCAGGTCCTTGCTGGGAGCTTCAGCAAGAGCACTCTGGAGCTCGCCGACAAAAGAATTGTGAGCCCCCCCGGCCTCAAGTAAAAGTCCAGATTTCCCCCGTCAGTAACACCTCGGAGTGCCATAGGAGCGAAGAAGCATGCGTTAACGGGATGCTTCAACAGTGCTAGGGATTTCTTTCACGAGACACTGTGCACTCACGTTCGTCGTAACAACTGTCAAAGGGCACTGTATGCCTTCCAACTCCTCTGTTGCGTTTGAGCCACAGGAAGTAAAGGCATTCGTTTGATTAAGCTCCGTGAACGGGCAACGATGATGGCGAAGCGCTGCCCCGTTCGCTCGAAAGCTCTCGTCTGTACGGCCTTCCAACGGCCTCAGGGTACGCAGTTGTAAACAGCCTTACATTCCATGCTGGTGTGCCCCCAATTAGGAACTTGGGCTCTTCTGTGAGACACCCACGTGCGTCCCAAATGAAACCGGGGAGCTCCCCCAGGACGTCTGTGTACGGCAGTCGGTTGCCAGCTCTTTACTTCCAGCCGGAGAAAGAAGAAGAGGACAGCTTTCCCAGGGACAACTCTGGACCCTTGGGACCATCCAGAGTCACCAAAGCCTAAACTTTGCACGGCCTGGGGAACGCTCTTCCTCATGGCCAGCAATCCCCACGTCAAAACCTTTCTCAGCAGAGGCAGGCACTCTCTCCCTCGTACTAGATAGCTCGGCAGAGCCTTCCGAGAAACACGCTGCGTCATTCAGCTTGAACGTGGGACGCGGAGGGGAGAGTACGCTTTCTCCCCGTTTGGAGGCGCCTTGCGCTTGGCTTCAAAGCTGCCTGAACAGCACTAGCGGCCCGACGTCTCTGCACGGCAGGATTGTCGTTGTGGGCCGAGGCTGCGTGTTCTCTCAAAACGAAAACCGTGCTGGCGATCCCTTTCTAGGAACTCCTCCCACGGCACCACATGTTCAGCTCCGGCCGAACGAAAGGTGACCTCAGGCCTCAAGGTAAGTTCCAGTGTTTCACGTCGGGGGAGTTGGGTGTGCAGTGGTTTCCATGAGGCCATACTCCACCACGGAGCGCCTTCACTCTGCGACGCTCCTGGGGGCACACAGGATAGGAGCTCGTTCGCCAAGTTCGCAGGATGACTTCTCTCCGTGCCGGAACGGCGGCTCCTGGCTTCTGAGGAACCTTAGCCTCAACAGGGCCCTGGAGAAAGCTCTTCACATTCATAGCAAGGGCAACGTACTGCTCTCTGGCTTGCCTGGGTTGAGTGCCCCAGTCGTCAAAGAGCCTCGCGAAGGCAGTGCTGCACAGACTCCCTTTGCCAGTCGCACGGCCTCCCTGACTGAAAGAGAACTGCAGTGCCAAAAGGCACCGTGCTGACGACTGGCTCCAGGAGGAGACTCGGGACAGCACTCTCACAGAAGCGAAAGCTAGGCTGTGGGCCCAGCCTGAGGACCAGCACGTTTTCCACACTTAACACAGCTAAGGCATGAGCCAGACGACAGCCTTGGTCCCTGAGGCCTACCTAAGGTACTGCCATACTTACCCAGTAGATCCCACGCAGAGGTCCCTGTGCCCAAAAGGGCCTCCATGGAAGGGCCCCGTTCCTCCCGTGTGTTTCCTTGAGGTAATCGGAAACCACTGAGGATAAGTACGTGAGCTCAGCTTTGAAACTGGGCGACCCTGGGCAAACCTTATTCCCCTCCGTGGTAGACGAGACAGTTGCGGGTCCTAAGCTGCCTGAAGCACACTCCTCGCGCCCACCTTCTCTTTGCTGCCGGAAGGCCTCACATAAGAGGTCTGAGTTTACTCGTGACGGAAGCCGTCTGAGTGTACTCGTGTGAGGCCTGCTGCTCTCAGGTCCTTGCTGGGAGCTTCAGCAAGAGCACTCTGGAGCTCGCCGACAAAGGAATTGTGAGCCCCCCCGGCCTCAAGTAAAAGTCCAGATTTCCCCCGTCAGTAACACCTCGGAGTGCCATAGGAGCGAAGAAGCATGCGTTAACGGGATGCTTCAACAGTGCTAGGGATTTCTTTCACGAGACACTGTGCACTCACGTTCGTCGTAACAACTGTCAAAGGGCACTGTATGCCTTCCAACTCCTCTGTTGCGTTTGAGCCACAGGAAGTAAAGGCATTCGTTTGATTAAGCTCCGTGAACGGGCAACGATGATGGCGAAGCGCTGCCCCGTTCGCTCGAAAGCTCTCGTCTGTACGGCCTTCCAACGGCCTCAGGGTACGCAGTTGTAAACAGCCTTACATTCCATGCTGGTGTGCCCCCAATTAGGAACTTGGGCTCTTCTGTGAGACACCCACGTGCGTCCCAAATGAAACCGGGGAGCTCCCCCAGGACGTCTGCGTACGGCAGTCGGTTGCCAGCTCTTTACTTCCAGCCGGAGAAAGAAGAAGAGGACAGCTTTCCCAGGGACAACTCTGGACCCTTGGGACCATCCAGAGTCACCAAAGCCTAAACTTTGCACGGCCTGGGGAACGCTCTTCCTCATGGCCAGCAATCCCCACGTCAAAACCTTTCTCAGCAGAGGCAGGCACTCTCTCCCTCGTACTAGATAGCTCGGCAGAGCCTTCCGAGAAACACGCTGCGTCATTCAGCTTGAACGTGGGACGCGGAGGGGAGAGTACGCTTTCTCCCCGTTTGGAGGCGCCTTGCGCTTGGCTTCAAAGCTGCCTGAACAGCACTAGGGGCCCGACGTCTCTGCACGGCAGGATTGTCGTTGTGGGCCGAGGCTGCGTGTTCTCTCAAAACGAAAACCGTGCTGGCGATCCCTTTCTAGGAACTCCTCCCACGGCACCACATGTTCAGCTCCGGCCGAACGAAAGGTGACCTCAGGCCTCAAGGTAAGTTCCAGTGTTTCACGTCGGGGGAGTTGGGTGTGCAGTGGTTTCCATGAGGCCATACTCCACCACGGAGCGCCTTCACTCTGCGACGCTCCTGGGGGCACACAGGATAGGAGCTCGTTCGCCAAGTTCGCAGGATGACTTCTCTCCGTGCCGGAACGGCGGCTCCTGGCTTCTGAGGAACCTTAGCCTCAACAGGGCCCTGGAGAAAGCTCTTCACATTCATAGCAAGGGCAACGTACTGCTCTCTGGCTTGCCTGGGTTGAGTGCCCCAGTCGTCAAAGAGCCTCGCGAAGGCAGTGCTGCACAGACTCCCTTTGCCAGTCGCACGGCCTCCCTGACTGAAAGAGAACTGCAGTGCCAAAAGGCACCGTGCTGACGACTGGCTCCAGGAGGAGACTCGGGACAGCACTCTCACAGAAGCGAAAGCTAGGCTGTGGGCCCAGCCTGAGGACCAGCACGTTTTCCACACTTAACACAGCTAAGGCATGAGCCAGACGACAGCCTTGGTCCCTGAGGCCTACCTAAGGTACTGCCATACTTACCCAGTAGATCCCACGCAGAGGTCCCTGTGCCCAAAAGGGCCTCCATGGAAGGGCCCTGTTCCTCCCGTGTGTTTCCTTGAGGTAATCGGAAACCACTGAGGATAAGTACGTGAGCTCAGCTTTGAAACTGGGCGACCCTGGGCAAACCTTATTCCCCTCCGTGGTAGACGAGACAGTGGCGGGTCCTAAGCTGCCTGAAGCACACTCCTCGCGCCCACCTTCTCTTTGCTGCCGGAAGGCCTCACATAAGAGGTCTGAGTTTACTCGTGACGGAAGCCGTCTGAGTGTACTCGTGTGAGGCCTGCTGCTCTCAGGTCCTTGCTGGGAGCTTCAGCAAGAGCACTCTGGAGCTCGCCGACAAAAGAATTGTGAGCCCCCCCGGCCTCAAGTAAAAGTCCAGATTTCCCCCGTCAGTAACACCTCGGAGTGCCATAGGAGCGAAGAAGCATGCGTTAACGGGATGCTTCAACAGTGCTAGGGATTTCTTTCACGAGACACTGTGCACTCACGTTCGTCGTAACAACTGTCAAAGGGCACTGTATGCCTTCCAACTCCTCTGTTGCGTTTGAGCCACAGGAAGTAAAGGCATTCGTTTGATTAAGCTCCGTGAACGGGCAACGATGATGGCGAAGCGCTGCCCCGTTCGCTCGAAAGCTCTCGTCTGTACGGCCTTCCAACGGCCTCAGGGTACGCAGTTGTAAACAGCCTTACATTCCATGCTGGTGTGCCCCCAATTAGGAACTTGGGCTCTTCTGTGAGACACCCACGTGCGTCCCAAATGAAACCGGGGAGCTCCCCCAGGACGTCTGCGTACGGCAGTCGGTTGCCAGCTCTTTACTTCCAGCCGGAGAAAGAAGAAGAGGACAGCTTTCCCAGGGACAACTCTGGACCCTTGGGACCATCCAGAGTCACCAAAGCCTAAACTTTGCACGGCCTGGGGAACGCTCTTCCTCATGGCCAGCAATCCCCACGTCAAAACCTTTCTCAGCAGAGGCAGGCACTCTCTCCCTCGTACTAGATAGCTCGGCAGAGCCTTCCGAGAAACACGCTGCGTCATTCAGCTTGAACGTGGGACGCGGAGGGGAGAGTACGCTTTCTCCCCGTTTGGAGGCGCCTTGCGCTTGGCTTCAAAGCTGCCTGAACAGCACTAGGGGCCCGACGTCTCTGCACGGCAGGATTGTCGTTGTGGGCCGAGGCTGCGTGTTCTCTCAAAACGAAAACCGTGCTGGCGATCCCTTTCTAGGAACTCCTCCCACGGCACCACATGTTCAGCTCCGGCCGAACGAAAGGTGACCTCAGGCCTCAAGGTAAGTTCCAGTGTTTCACGTCGGGGGAGTTGGGTGTGCAGTGGTTTCCATGAGGCCATACTCCACCACGGAGCGCCTTCACTCTGCGACGCTCCTGGGGGCACACAGGATAGGAGCTCGTTCGCCAAGTTCGCAGGATGACTTCTCTCCGTGCCGGAACGGCGGCTCCTGGCTTCTGAGGAACCTTAGCCTCAACAGGGCCCTGGAGAAAGCTCTTCACATTCATAGCAAGGGCAACGTACTGCTCTCTGGCTTGCCTGGGTTGAGTGCCCCAGTCGTCAAAGAGCCTCGCGAAGGCAGTGCTGCACAGACTCCCTTTGCCAGTCGCACGGCCTCCCTGACTGAAAGAGAACTGCAGTGCCAAAAGGCACCGTGCTGACGACTGGCTCCAGGAGGAGACTCGGGACAGCACTCTCACAGAAGCGAAAGCTAGGCTGTGGGCCCAGCCTGAGGACCAGCACGTTTTCCACACTTAACACAGCTAAGGCATGAGCCAGACGACAGCCTTGGTCCCTGAGGCCTACCTAAGGTACTGCCATACTTACCCAGTAGATCCCACGCAGAGGTCCCTGTGCCCAAAAGGGCCTCCATGGAAGGGCCCTGTTCCTCCCGTGTGTTTCCTTGAGGTAATCGGAAACCACTGAGGATAAGTACGTGAGCTCAGCTTTGAAACTGGGCGACCCTGGGCAAACCTTATTCCCCTCCGTGGTAGACGAGACAGTGGCGGGTCCTAAGCTGCCTGAAGCACACTCCTCGCGCCCACCTTCTCTTTGCTGCCGGAAGGCCTCACATAAGAGGTCTGAGTTTACTCGTGACGGAAGCCGTCTGAGTGTACTCGTGTGAGGCCTGCTGCTCTCAGGTCCTTGCTGGGAGCTTCAGCAAGAGCACTCTGGAGCTCGCCGACAAAAGAATTGTGAGCCCCCCCGGCCTCAAGTAAAAGTCCAGATTTCCCCCGTCAGTAACACCTCGGAGTGCCATAGGAGCGAAGAAGCATGCGTTAACGGGATGCTTCAACAGTGCTAGGGATTTCTTTCACGAGACACTGTGCACTCACGTTCGTCGTAACAACTGTCAAAGGGCACTGTATGCCTTCCAACTCCTCTGTTGCGTTTGAGCCACAGGAAGTAAAGGCATTCGTTTGATTAAGCTCCGTGAACGGGCAACGATGATGGCGAAGCGCTGCCCCGTTCGCTCGAAAGCTCTCGTCTGTACGGCCTTCCAACGGCCTCAGGGTACGCAGTTGTAAACAGCCTTACATTCCATGCTGGTGTGCCCCCAATTAGGAACTTGGGCTCTTCTGTGAGACACCCACGTGCGTCCCAAATGAAACCGGGGAGCTCCCCCAGGACGTCTGCGTACGGCAGTCGGTTGCCAGCTCTTTACTTCCAGCCGGAGAAAGAAGAAGAGGACAGCTTTCCCAGGGACAACTCTGGACCCTTGGGACCATCCAGAGTCACCAAAGCCTAAACTTTGCACGGCCTGGGGAACGCTCTTCCTCATGGCCAGCAATCCCCACGTCAAAACCTTTCTCAGCAGAGGCAGGCACTCTCTCCCTCGTACTAGATAGCTCGGCAGAGCCTTCCGAGAAACACGCTGCGTCATTCAGCTTGAACGTGGGACGCGGAGGGGAGAGTACGCTTTCTCCCCGTTTGGAGGCGCCTTGCGCTTGGCTTCAAAGCTGCCTGAACAGCACTAGGGGCCCGACGTCTCTGCACGGCAGGATTGTCGTTGTGGGCCGAGGCTGCGTGTTCTCTCAAAACGAAAACCGTGCTGGCGATCCCTTTCTAGGAACTCCTCCCACGGCACCACATGTTCAGCTCCGGCCGAACGAAAGGTGACCTCAGGCCTCAAGGTAAGTTCCAGTGTTTCACGTCGGGGGAGTTGGGTGTGCAGTGGTTTCCATGAGGCCATACTCCACCACGGAGCGCCTTCACTCTGCGACGCTCCTGGGGGCACACAGGATAGGAGCTCGTTCGCCAAGTTCGCAGGATGACTTCTCTCCGTGCCGGAACGGCGGCTCCTGGCTTCTGAGGAACCTTAGCCTCAACAGGGCCCTGGAGAAAGCTCTTCACATTCATAGCAAGGGCAACGTACTGCTCTCTGGCTTGCCTGGGTTGAGTGCCCCAGTCGTCAAAGAGCCTCGCGAAGGCAGTGCTGCACAGACTCCCTTTGCCAGTCGCACGGCCTCCCTGACTGAAAGAGAACTGCAGTGCCAAAAGGCACCGTGCTGACGACTGGCTCCAGGAGGAGACTCGGGACAGCACTCTCACAGAAGCGAAAGCTAGGCTGTGGGCCCAGCCTGAGGACCAGCACGTTTTCCACACTTAACACAGCTAAGGCATGAGCCAGACGACAGCCTTGGTCCCTGAGGCCTACCTAAGGTACTGCCATACTTACCCAGTAGATCCCACGCAGAGGTCCCTGTGCCCAAAAGGGCCTCCATGGAAGGGCCCCGTTCCTCCCGTGTGTTTCCTTGAGGTAATCGGAAACCACTGAGGATAAGTACGTGAGCTCAGCTTTGAAACTGGGCGACCCTGGGCAAACCTTATTCCCCTCCGTGGTAGACGAGACAGTGGCGGGTCCTAAGCTGCCTGAAGCACACTCCTCGCGCCCACCTTCTCTTTGCTGCCGGAAGGCCTCACATAAGAGGTCTGAGTTTACTCGTGACGGAAGCCGTCTGAGTGTACTCGTGTGAGGCCTGCTGCTCTCAGGTCCTTGCTGGGAGCTTCAGCAAGAGCACTCTGGAGCTCGCCGACAAAAGAATTGTGAGCCCCCCCGGCCTCAAGTAAAAGTCCAGATTTCCCCCGTCAGTAACACCTCGGAGTGCCATAGGAGCGAAGAAGCATGCGTTAACGGGATGCTTCAACAGTGCTAGGGATTTCTTTCACGAGACACTGTGCACTCACGTTCGTCGTAACAACTGTCAAAGGGCACTGTATGCCTTCCAACTCCTCTGTTGCGTTTGAGCCACAGGAAGTAAAGGCATTCGTTTGATTAAGCTCCGTGAACGGGCAACGATGATGGCGAAGCGCTGCCCCGTTCGCTCGAAAGCTCTCGTCTGTACGGCCTTCCAACGGCCTCAGGGTACGCAGTTGTAAACAGCCTTACATTCCATGCTGGTGTGCCCCCAATTAGGAACTTGGGCTCTTCTGTGAGACACCCACGTGCGTCCCAAATGAAACCGGGGAGCTCCCCCAGGACGTCTGCGTACGGCAGTCGGTTGCCAGCTCTTTACTTCCAGCCGGAGAAAGAAGAAGAGGACAGCTTTCCCAGGGACAACTCTGGACCCTTGGGACCATCCAGAGTCACCAAAGCCTAAACTTTGCACGGCCTGGGGAACGCTCTTCCTCATGGCCAGCAATCCCCACGTCAAAACCTTTCTCAGCAGAGGCAGGCACTCTCTCCCTCGTACTAGATAGCTCGGCAGAGCCTTCCGAGAAACACGCTGCGTCATTCAGCTTGAACGTGGGACGCGGAGGGGAGAGTACGCTTTCTCCCCGTTTGGAGGCGCCTTGCGCTTGGCTTCAAAGCTGCCTGAACAGCACTAGCGGCCCGACGTCTCTGCACGGCAGGATTGTCGTTGTGGGCCGAGGCTGCGTGTTCTCTCAAAACGAAAACCGTGCTGGCGATCCCTTTCTAGGAACTCCTCCCACGGCACCACATGTTCAGCTCCGGCCGAACGAAAGGTGACCTCAGGCCTCAAGGTAAGTTCCAGTGTTTCACGTCGGGGGAGTTGGGTGTGCAGTGGTTTCCATGAGGCCATACTCCACCACGGAGCGCCTTCACTCTGCGACGCTCCTGGGGGCACACAGGATAGGAGCTCGTTCGCCAAGTTCGCAGGATGACTTCTCTCCGTGCCGGAACGGCGGCTCCTGGCTTCTGAGGAACCTTAGCCTCAACAGGGCCCTGGAGAAAGCTCTTCACATTCATAGCAAGGGCAAGGTACTGCTCTCTGGCTTGCCTGGGTTGAGTGCCCCAGTCGTCAAAGAGCCTCGCGAAGGCAGTGCTGCACAGACTCCCTTTGCCAGTCGCACGGCCTCCCTGACTGAAAGAGAACTGCAGTGCCAAAAGGCACCGTGCTGACGACTGGCTCCAGGAGGAGACTCGGGACAGCACTCTCACAGAAGCGAAAGCTAGGCTGTGGGCCCAGCCTGAGGACCAGCACGTTTTCCACACTTAACACAGCTAAGGCATGAGCCAGACGACAGCCTTGGTCCCTGAGGCCTACCTAAGGTACTGCCATACTTACCCAGTAGATCCCACGCAGAGGTCCCTGTGCCCAAAAGGGCCTCCATGGAAGGGCCCTGTTCCTCCCGTGTGTTTCCTTGAGGTAATCGGAAACCACTGAGGATAAGTACGTGAGCTCAGCTTTGAAACTGGGCGACCCTGGGCAAACCTTATTCCCCTCCGTGGTAGACGAGACAGTTGCGGGTCCTAAGCTGCCTGAAGCACACTCCTCGCGCCCACCTTCTCTTTGCTGCCGGAAGGCCTCACATAAGACGTCTGAGTTTACTCGTGACGGAAGCCGTCTGAGTGTACTCGTGTGAGGCCTGCTGCTCTCAGGTCCTTGCTGGGAGCTTCAGCAAGAGCACTCTGGAGCTCGCCGACAAAAGAATTGTGAGCCCCCCCGGCCTCAAGTAAAAGTCCAGATTTCCCCCGTCAGTAACACCTCGGAGTGCCATAGGAGCGAAGAAGCATGCGTTAACGGGATGCTTCAACAGTGCTAGGGATTTCTTTCACGAGACACTGTGCACTCACGTTCGTCGTAACAACTGTCAAAGGGCACTGTATGCCTTCCAACTCCTCTGTTGCGTTTGAGCCACAGGAAGTAAAGGCATTCGTTTGATTAAGCTCCGTGAACGGGCAACGATGATGGCGAAGCGCTGCCCCGTTCGCTCGAAAGCTCTCGTCTGTACGGCCTTCCAACGGCCTCAGGGTACGCAGTTGTAAACAGCCTTACATTCCATGCTGGTGTGCCCCCAATTAGGAACTTGGGCTCTTCTGTGAGACACCCACGTGCGTCCCAAATGAAACCGGGGAGCTCCCCCAGGACGTCTGCGTACGGCAGTCGGTTGCCAGCTCTTTACTTCCAGCCGGAGAAAGAAGAAGAGGACAGCTTTCCCAGGGACAACTCTGGACCCTTGGGACCATCCGGAGTCACCAAAGCCTAAACTTTGCACGGCCTGGGGAACGCTCTTCCTCATGGCCAGCAATCCCCACGTCAAAACCTTTCTCAGCAGAGGCAGGCACTCTCTCCCTCGTACTAGATAGCTCGGCAGAGCCTTCCGAGAAACACGCTGCGTCATTCAGCTTGAACGTGGGACGCGGAGGGGAGAGTACGCTTTCTCCCCGTTTGGAGGCGCCTTGCGCTTGGCTTCAAAGCTGCCTGAACAGCACTAGCGGCCCGACGTCTCTGCACGGCAGGATTGTCGTTGTGGGCCGAGGCTGCGTGTTCTCTCAAAACGAAAACCGTGCTGGCGATCCCTTTCTAGGAACTCCTCCCACGGCACCACATGTTCAGCTCCGGCCGAACGAAAGGTGACCTCAGGCCTCAAGGTAAGTTCCAGTGTTTCACGTCGGGGGAGTTGGGTGTGCAGTGGTTTCCATGAGGCCATACTCCACCACGGAGCGCCTTCACTCTGCGACGCTCCTGGGGGCACACAGGATAGGAGCTCGTTCGCCAAGTTCGCAGGATGACTTCTCTCCGTGCCGGAACGGCGGCTCCTGGCTTCTGAGGAACCTTAGCCTCAACAGGGCCCTGGAGAAAGCTCTTCACATTCATAGCAAGGGCAACGTACTGCTCTCTGGCTTGCCTGGGTTGAGTGCCCCAGTCGTCAAAGAGCCTCGCGAAGGCAGTGCTGCACAGACTCCCTTTGCCAGTCGCACGGCCTCCCTGACTGAAAGAGAACTGCAGTGCCAAAAGGCACCGTGCTGACGACTGGCTCCAGGAGGAGACTCGGGACAGCACTCTCACAGAAGCGAAAGCTAGGCTGTGGGCCCAGCCTGAGGACCAGCACGTTTTCCACACTTAACACAGCTAAGGCATGAGCCAGACGACAGCCTTGGTCCCTGAGGCCTACCTAAGGTACTGCCATACTTACCCAGTAGATCCCACGCAGAGGTCCCTGTGCCCAAAAGGGCCTCCATGGAAGGGCCCTGTTCCTCCCGTGTGTTTCCTTGAGGTAATCGGAAACCACTGAGGATAAGTACGTGAGCTCAGCTTTGAAACTGGGCGACCCTGGGCAAACCTTATTCCCCTCCGTGGTAGACGAGACAGTTGCGGGTCCTAAGCTGCCTGAAGCACACTCCTCGCGCCCACCTTCTCTTTGCTGCCGGAAGGCCTCACATAAGACGTCTGAGTTTACTCGTGACGGAAGCCGTCTGAGTGTACTCGTGTGAGGCCTGCTGCTCTCAGGTCCTTGCTGGGAGCTTCAGCAAGAGCACTCTGGAGCTCGCCGACAAAAGAATTGTGAGCCCCCCCGGCCTCAAGTAAAAGTCCAGATTTCCCCCGTCAGTAACACCTCGGAGTGCCATAGGAGCGAAGAAGCATGCGTTAACGGGATGCTTCAACAGTGCTAGGGATTTCTTTCACGAGACACTGTGCACTCACGTTCGTCGTAACAACTGTCAAAGGGCACTGTATGCCTTCCAACTCCTCTGTTGCGTTTGAGCCACAGGAAGTAAAGGCATTCGTTTGATTAAGCTCCGTGAACGGGCAACGATGATGGCGAAGCGCTGCCCCGTTCGCTCGAAAGCTCTCGTCTGTACGGCCTTCCAACGGCCTCAGGGTACGCAGTTGTAAACAGCCTTACATTCCATGCTGGTGTGCCCCCAATTAGGAACTTGGGCTCTTCTGTGAGACACCCACGTGCGTCCCAAATGAAACCGGGGAGCTCCCCCAGGACGTCTGCGTACGGCAGTCGGTTGCCAGCTCTTTACTTCCAGCCGGAGAAAGAAGAAGAGGACAGCTTTCCCAGGGACAACTCTGGACCCTTGGGACCATCCGGAGTCACCAAAGCCTAAACTTTGCACGGCCTGGGGAACGCTCTTCCTCATGGCCAGCAATCCCCACGTCAAAACCTTTCTCAGCAGAGGCAGGCACTCTCTCCCTCGTACTAGATAGCTCGGCAGAGCCTTCCGAGAAACACGCTGCGTCATTCAGCTTGAACGTGGGACGCGGAGGGGAGAGTACGCTTTCTCCCCGTTTGGAGGCGCCTTGCGCTTGGCTTCAAAGCTGCCTGAACAGCACTAGCGGCCCGACGTCTCTGCACGGCAGGATTGTCGTTGTGGGCCGAGGCTGCGTGTTCTCTCAAAACGAAAACCGTGCTGGCGATCCCTTTCTAGGAACTCCTCCCACGGCACCACATGTTCAGCTCCGGCCGAACGAAAGGTGACCTCAGGCCTCAAGGTAAGTTCCAGTGTTTCACGTCGGGGGAGTTGGGTGTGCAGTGGTTTCCATGAGGCCATACTCCACCACGGAGCGCCTTCACTCTGCGACGCTCCTGGGGGCACACAGGATAGGAGCTCGTTCGCCAAGTTCGCAGGATGACTTCTCTCCGTGCCGGAACGGCGGCTCCTGGCTTCTGAGGAACCTTAGCCTCAACAGGGCCCTGGAGAAAGCTCTTCACATTCATAGCAAGGGCAACGTACTGCTCTCTGGCTTGCCTGGGTTGAGTGCCCCAGTCGTCAAAGAGCCTCGCGAAGGCAGTGCTGCACAGACTCCCTTTGCCAGTCGCACGGCCTCCCTGACTGAAAGAGAACTGCAGTGCCAAAAGGCACCGTGCTGACGACTGGCTCCAGGAGGAGACTCGGGACAGCACTCTCACAGAAGCGAAAGCTAGGCTGTGGGCCCAGCCTGAGGACCAGCACGTTTTCCACACTTAACACAGCTAAGGCATGAGCCAGACGACAGCCTTGGTCCCTGAGGCCTACCTAAGGTACTGCCATACTTACCCAGTAGATCCCACGCAGAGGTCCCTGTGCCCAAAAGGGCCTCCATGGAAGGGCCCTGTTCCTCCCGTGTGTTTCCTTGAGGTAATCGGAAACCACTGAGGATAAGTACGTGAGCTCAGCTTTGAAACTGGGCGACCCTGGGCAAACCTTATTCCCCTCCGTGGTAGACGAGACAGTTGCGGGTCCTAAGCTGCCTGAAGCACACTCCTCGCGCCCACCTTCTCTTTGCTGCCGGAAGGCCTCACATAAGACGTCTGAGTTTACTCGTGACGGAAGCCGTCTGAGTGTACTCGTGTGAGGCCTGCTGCTCTCAGGTCCTTGCTGGGAGCTTCAGCAAGAGCACTCTGGAGCTCGCCGACAAAAGAATTGTGAGCCCCCCCGGCCTCAAGTAAAAGTCCAGATTTCCCCCGTCAGTAACACCTCGGAGTGCCATAGGAGCGAAGAAGCATGCGTTAACGGGATGCTTCAACAGTGCTAGGGATTTCTTTCACGAGACACTGTGCACTCACGTTCGTCGTAACAACTGTCAAAGGGCACTGTATGCCTTCCAACTCCTCTGTTGCGTTTGAGCCACAGGAAGTAAAGGCATTCGTTTGATTAAGCTCCGTGAACGGGCAACGATGATGGCGAAGCGCTGCCCCGTTCGCTCGAAAGCTCTCGTCTGTACGGCCTTCCAACGGCCTCAGGGTACGCAGTTGTAAACAGCCTTACATTCCATGCTGGTGTGCCCCCAATTAGGAACTTGGGCTCTTCTGTGAGACACCCACGTGCGTCCCAAATGAAACCGGGGAGCTCCCCCAGGACGTCTGCGTACGGCAGTCGGTTGCCAGCTGTTTACTTCCAGCCGGAGAAAGAAGAAGAGGACAGCTTTCCCAGGGACAACTCTGGACCCTTGGGACCATCCGGAGTCACCAAAGCCTAAACTTTGCACGGCCTGGGGAACGCTCTTCCTCATGGCCAGCAATCCCCACGTCAAAACCTTTCTCAGCAGAGGCAGGCACTCTCTCCCTCGTACTAGATAGCTCGGCAGAGCCTTCCGAGAAACACGCTGCGTCATTCAGCTTGAACGTGGGACGCGGAGGGGAGAGTACGCTTTCTCCCCGTTTGGAGGCGCCTTGCGCTTGGCTTCAAAGCTGCCTGAACAGCACTAGCGGCCCGACGTCTCTGCACGGCAGGATTGTCGTTGTGGGCCGAGGCTGCGTGTTCTCTCAAAACGAAAACCGTGCTGGCGATCCCTTTCTAGGAACTCCTCCCACGGCACCACATGTTCAGCTCCGGCCGAACGAAAGGTGACCTCAGGCCTCAAGGTAAGTTCCAGTGTTTCACGTCGGGGGAGTTGGGTGTGCAGTGGTTTCCATGAGGCCATACTCCACCACGGAGCGCCTTCACTCTGCGACGCTCCTGGGGGCACACAGGATAGGAGCTCGTTCGCCAAGTTCGCAGGATGACTTCTCTCCGTGCCGGAACGGCGGCTCCTGGCTTCTGAGGAACCTTAGCCTCAACAGGGCCCTGGAGAAAGCTCTTCACATTCATAGCAAGGGCAACGTACTGCTCTCTGGCTTGCCTGGGTTGAGTGCCCCAGTCGTCAAAGAGCCTCGCGAAGGCAGTGCTGCACAGACTCCCTTTGCCAGTCGCACGGCCTCCCTGACTGAAAGAGAACTGCAGTGCCAAAAGGCACCGTGCTGACGACTGGCTCCAGGAGGAGACTCGGGACAGCACTCTCACAGAAGCGAAAGCTAGGCTGTGGGCCCAGCCTGAGGACCAGCACGTTTTCCACACTTAACACAGCTAAGGCATGAGCCAGACGACAGCCTTGGTCCCTGAGGCCTACCTAAGGTACTGCCATACTTACCCAGTAGATCCCACGCAGAGGTCCCTGTGCCCAAAAGGGCCTCCATGGAAGGGCCCTGTTCCTCCCGTGTGTTTCCTTGAGGTAATCGGAAACCACTGAGGATAAGTACGTGAGCTCAGCTTTGAAACTGGGCGACCCTGGGCAAACCTTATTCCCCTCCGTGGTAGACGAGACAGTGGCGGGTCCTAAGCTGCCTGAAGCACACTCCTCGCGCCCACCTTCTCTTTGCTGCCGGAAGGCCTCACATAAGACGTCTGAGTTTACTCGTGACGGAAGCCGTCTGAGTGTACTCGTGTGAGGCCTGCTGCTCTCAGGTCCTTGCTGGGAGCTTCAGCAAGAGCACTCTGGAGCTCGCCGACAAAAGAATTGTGAGCCCCCCCGGCCTCAAGTAAAAGTCCAGATTTCCCCCGTCAGTAACACCTCGGAGTGCCATAGGAGCGAAGAAGCATGCGTTAACGGGATGCTTCAACAGTGCTAGGGATTTCTTTCACGAGACACTGTGCACTCACGTTCGTCGTAACAACTGTCAAAGGGCACTGTATGCCTTCCAACTCCTCTGTTGCGTTTGAGCCACAGGAAGTAAAGGCATTCGTTTGATTAAGCTCCGTGAACGGGCAACGATGATGGCGAAGCGCTGCCCCGTTCGCTCGAAAGCTCTCGTCTGTACGGCCTTCCAACGGCCTCAGGGTACGCAGTTGTAAACAGCCTTACATTCCATGCTGGTGTGCCCCCAATTAGGAACTTGGGCTCTTCTGTGAGACACCCACGTGCGTCCCAAATGAAACCGGGGAGCTCCCCCAGGACGTCTGCGTACGGCAGTCGGTTGCCAGCTCTTTACTTCCAGCCGGAGAAAGAAGAAGAGGACAGCTTTCCCAGGGACAACTCTGGACCCTTGGGACCATCCGGAGTCACCAAAGCCTAAACTTTGCACGGCCTGGGGAACGCTCTTCCTCATGGCCAGCAATCCCCACGTCAAAACCTTTCTCAGCAGAGGCAGGCACTCTCTCCCTCGTACTAGATAGCTCGGCAGAGCCTTCCGAGAAACACGCTGCGTCATTCAGCTTGAACGTGGGACGCGGAGGGGAGAGTACGCTTTCTCCCCGTTTGGAGGCGCCTTGCGCTTGGCTTCAAAGCTGCCTGAACAGCACTAGCGGCCCGACGTCTCTGCACGGCAGGATTGTCGTTGTGGGCCGAGGCTGCGTGTTCTCTCAAAACGAAAACCGTGCTGGCGATCCCTTTCTAGGAACTCCTCCCACGGCACCACATGTTCAGCTCCGGCCGAACGAAAGGTGACCTCAGGCCTCAAGGTAAGTTCCAGTGTTTCACGTCGGGGGAGTTGGGTGTGCAGTGGTTTCCATGAGGCCATACTCCACCACGGAGCGCCTTCACTCTGCGACGCTCCTGGGGGCACACAGGATAGGAGCTCGTTCGCCAAGTTCGCAGGATGACTTCTCTCCGTGCCGGAACGGCGGCTCCTGGCTTCTGAGGAACCTTAGCCTCAACAGGGCCCTGGAGAAAGCTCTTCACATTCATAGCAAGGGCAACGTACTGCTCTCTGGCTTGCCTGGGTTGAGTGCCCCAGTCGTCAAAGAGCCTCGCGAAGGCAGTGCTGCACAGACTCCCTTTGCCAGTCGCACGGCCTCCCTGACTGAAAGAGAACTGCAGTGCCAAAAGGCACCGTGCTGACGACTGGCTCCAGGAGGAGACTCGGGACAGCACTCTCACAGAAGCGAAAGCTAGGCTGTGGGCCCAGCCTGAGGACCAGCACGTTTTCCACACTTAACACAGCTAAGGCATGAGCCAGACGACAGCCTTGGTCCCTGAGGCCTACCTAAGGTACTGCCATACTTACCCAGTAGATCCCACGCAGAGGTCCCTGTGCCCAAAAGGGCCTCCATGGAAGGGCCCTGTTCCTCCCGTGTGTTTCCTTGAGGTAATCGGAAACCACTGAGGATAAGTACGTGAGCTCAGCTTTGAAACTGGGCGACCCTGGGCAAACCTTATTCCCCTCCGTGGTAGACGAGACAGTTGCGGGTCCTAAGCTGCCTGAAGCACACTCCTCGCGCCCACCTTCTCTTTGCTGCCGGAAGGCCTCACGTAAGAGGTCTGAGTTTACTCGTGACGGAAGCCGTCTGAGTGTACTCGTGTGAGGCCTGCTGCTCTCAGGTCCTTGCTGGGAGCTTCAGCAAGAGCACTCTGGAGCTCGCCGACAAAAGAATTGTGAGCCCCCCCGGCCTCAAGTAAAAGTCCAGATTTCCCCCGTCAGTAACACCTCGGAGTGCCATAGGAGCGAAGAAGCATGCGTTAACGGGATGCTTCAACAGTGCTAGGGATTTCTTTCACGAGACACTGTGCACTCACGTTCGTCGTAACAACTGTCAAAGGGCACTGTATGCCTTCCAACTCCTCTGTTGCGTTTGAGCCACAGGAAGTAAAGGCATTCGTTTGATTAAGCTCCGTGAACGGGCAACGATGATGGCGAAGCGCTGCCCCGTTCGCTCGAAAGCTCTCGTCTGTACGGCCTTCCAACGGCCTCAGGGTACGCAGTTGTAAACAGCCTTACATTCCATGCTGGTGTGCCCCCAATTAGGAACTTGGGCTCTTCTGTGAGACACCCACGTGCGTCCCAAATGAAACCGGGGAGCTCCCCCAGGACGTCTGCGTACGGCAGTCGGTTGCCAGCTGTTTACTTCCAGCCGGAGAAAGAAGAAGAGGACAGCTTTCCCAGGGACAACTCTGGACCCTTGGGACCATCCGGAGTCACCAAAGCCTAAACTTTGCACGGCCTGGGGAACGCTCTTCCTCATGGCCAGCAATCCCCACGTCAAAACCTTTCTCAGCAGAGGCAGGCACTCTCTCCCTCGTACTAGATAGCTCGGCAGAGCCTTCCGAGAAACACGCTGCGTCATTCAGCTTGAACGTGGGACGCGGAGGGGAGAGTACGCTTTCTCCCCGTTTGGAGGCGCCTTGCGCTTGGCTTCAAAGCTGCCTGAACAGCACTAGCGGCCCGACGTCTCTGCACGGCAGGATTGTCGTTGTGGGCCGAGGCTGCGTGTTCTCTCAAAACGAAAACCGTGCTGGCGATCCCTTTCTAGGAACTCCTCCCACGGCACCACATGTTCAGCTCCGGCCGAACGAAAGGTGACCTCAGGCCTCAAGGTAAGTTCCAGTGTTTCACGTCGGGGGAGTTGGGTGTGCAGTGGTTTCCATGAGGCCATACTCCACCACGGAGCGCCTTCACTCTGCGACGCTCCTGGGGGCACACAGGATAGGAGCTCGTTCGCCAAGTTCGCAGGATGACTTCTCTCCGTGCCGGAACGGCGGCTCCTGGCTTCTGAGGAACCTTAGCCTCAACAGGGCCCTGGAGAAAGCTCTTCACATTCATAGCAAGGGCAACGTACTGCTCTCTGGCTTGCCTGGGTTGAGTGCCCCAGTCGTCAAAGAGCCTCGCGAAGGCAGTGCTGCACAGACTCCCTTTGCCAGTCGCACGGCCTCCCTGACTGAAAGAGAACTGCAGTGCCAAAAGGCACCGTGCTGACGACTGGCTCCAGGAGGAGACTCGGGACAGCACTCTCACAGAAGCGAAAGCTAGGCTGTGGGCCCAGCCTGAGGACCAGCACGTTTTCCACACTTAACACAGCTAAGGCATGAGCCAGACGACAGCCTTGGTCCCTGAGGCCTACCTAAGGTACTGCCATACTTACCCAGTAGATCCCACGCAGAGGTCCCTGTGCCCAAAAGGGCCTCCATGGAAGGGCCCTGTTCCTCCCGTGTGTTTCCTTGAGGTAATCGGAAACCACTGAGGATAAGTACGTGAGCTCAGCTTTGAAACTGGGCGACCCTGGGCAAACCTTATTCCCCTCCGTGGTAGACGAGACAGTTGCGGGTCCTAAGCTGCCTGAAGCACACTCCTCGCGCCCACCTTCTCTTTGCTGCCGGAAGGCCTCACATAAGACGTCTGAGTTTACTCGTGACGGAAGCCGTCTGAGTGTACTCGTGTGAGGCCTGCTGCTCTCAGGTCCTTGCTGGGAGCTTCAGCAAGAGCACTCTGGAGCTCGCCGACAAAAGAATTGTGAGCCCCCCCGGCCTCAAGTAAAAGTCCAGATTTCCCCCGTCAGTAACACCTCGGAGTGCCATAGGAGCGAAGAAGCATGCGTTAACGGGATGCTTCAACAGTGCTAGGGATTTCTTTCACGAGACACTGTGCACTCACGTTCGTCGTAACAACTGTCAAAGGGCACTGTATGCCTTCCAACTCCTCTGTTGCGTTTGAGCCACAGGAAGTAAAGGCATTCGTTTGATTAAGCTCCGTGAACGGGCAAGGATGATGGCGAAGCGCTGCCCCGTTCGCTCGAAAGCTCTCGTCTGTACGGCCTTCCAACGGCCTCAGGGTACGCAGTTGTAAACAGCCTTACATTCCATGCTGGTGTGCCCCCAATTAGGAACTTGGGCTCTTCTGTGAGACACCCACGTGCGTCCCAAATGAAACCGGGGAGCTCCCCCAGGACGTCTGCGTACGGCAGTCGGTTGCCAGCTCTTTACTTCCAGCCGGAGAAAGAAGAAGAGGACAGCTTTCCCAGGGACAACTCTGGACCCTTGGGACCATCCGGAGTCACCAAAGCCTAAACTTTGCACGGCCTGGGGAACGCTCTTCCTCATGGCCAGCAATCCCCACGTCAAAACCTTTCTCAGCAGAGGCAGGCACTCTCTCCCTCGTACTAGATAGCTCGGCAGAGCCTTCCGAGAAACACGCTGCGTCATTCAGCTTGAACGTGGGACGCGGAGGGGAGAGTACGCTTTCTCCCCGTTTGGAGGCGCCTTGCGCTTGGCTTCAAAGCTGCCTGAACAGCACTAGCGGCCCGACGTCTCTGCACGGCAGGATTGTCGTTGTGGGCCGAGGCTGCGTGTTCTCTCAAAACGAAAACCGTGCTGGCGATCCCTTTCTAGGAACTCCTCCCACGGCACCACATGTTCAGCTCCGGCCGAACGAAAGGTGACCTCAGGCCTCAAGGTAAGTTCCAGTGTTTCACGTCGGGGGAGTTGGGTGTGCAGTGGTTTCCATGAGGCCATACTCCACCACGGAGCGCCTTCACTCTGCGACGCTCCTGGGGGCACACAGGATAGGAGCTCGTTCGCCAAGTTCGCAGGATGACTTCTCTCCGTGCCGGAACGGCGGCTCCTGGCTTCTGAGGAACCTTAGCCTCAACAGGGCCCTGGAGAAAGCTCTTCACATTCATAGCAAGGGCAACGTACTGCTCTCTGGCTTGCCTGGGTTGAGTGCCCCAGTCGTCAAAGAGCCTCGCGAAGGCAGTGCTGCACAGACTCCCTTTGCCAGTCGCACGGCCTCCCTGACTGAAAGAGAACTGCAGTGCCAAAAGGCACCGTGCTGACGACTGGCTCCAGGAGGAGACTCGGGACAGCACTCTCACAGAAGCGAAAGCTAGGCTGTGGGCCCAGCCTGAGGACCAGCACGTTTTCCACACTTAACACAGCTAAGGCATGAGCCAGACGACAGCCTTGGTCCCTGAGGCCTACCTAAGGTACTGCCATACTTACCCAGTAGATCCCACGCAGAGGTCCCTGTGCCCAAAAGGGCCTCCATGGAAGGGCCCTGTTCCTCCCGTGTGTTTCCTTGAGGTAATCGGAAACCACTGAGGATAAGTACGTGAGCTCAGCTTTGAAACTGGGCGACCCTGGGCAAACCTTATTCCCCTCCGTGGTAGACGAGACAGTGGCGGGTCCTAAGCTGCCTGAAGCACACTCCTCGCGCCCACCTTCTCTTTGCTGCCGGAAGGCCTCACATAAGACGTCTGAGTTTACTCGTGACGGAAGCCGTCTGAGTGTACTCGTGTGAGGCCTGCTGCTCTCAGGTCCTTGCTGGGAGCTTCAGCAAGAGCACTCTGGAGCTCGCCGACAAAAGAATTGTGAGCCCCCCCGGCCTCAAGTAAAAGTCCAGATTTCCCCCGTCAGTAACACCTCGGAGTGCCATAGGAGCGAAGAAGCATGCGTTAACGGGATGCTTCAACAGTGCTAGGGATTTCTTTCACGAGACACTGTGCACTCACGTTCGTCGTAACAACTGTCAAAGGGCACTGTATGCCTTCCAACTCCTCTGTTGCGTTTGAGCCACAGGAAGTAAAGGCATTCGTTTGATTAAGCTCCGTGAACGGGCAACGATGATGGCGAAGCGCTGCCCCGTTCGCTCGAAAGCTCTCGTCTGTACGGCCTTCCAACGGCCTCAGGGTACGCAGTTGTAAACAGCCTTACATTCCATGCTGGTGTGCCCCCAATTAGGAACTTGGGCTCTTCTGTGAGACACCCACGTGCGTCCCAAATGAAACCGGGGAGCTCCCCCAGGACGTCTGCGTACGGCAGTCGGTTGCCAGCTCTTTACTTCCAGCCGGAGAAAGAAGAAGAGGACAGCTTTCCCAGGGACAACTCTGGACCCTTGGGACCATCCGGAGTCACCAAAGCCTAAACTTTGCACGGCCTGGGGAACGCTCTTCCTCATGGCCAGCAATCCCCACGTCAAAACCTTTCTCAGCAGAGGCAGGCACTCTCTCCCTCGTACTAGATAGCTCGGCAGAGCCTTCCGAGAAACACGCTGCGTCATTCAGCTTGAACGTGGGACGCGGAGGGGAGAGTACGCTTTCTCCCCGTTTGGAGGCGCCTTGCGCTTGGCTTCAAAGCTGCCTGAACAGCACTAGCGGCCCGACGTCTCTGCACGGCAGGATTGTCGTTGTGGGCCGAGGCTGCGTGTTCTCTCAAAACGAAAACCGTGCTGGCGATCCCTTTCTAGGAACTCCTCCCACGGCACCACATGTTCAGCTCCGGCCGAACGAAAGGTGACCTCAGGCCTCAAGGTAAGTTCCAGTGTTTCACGTCGGGGGAGTTGGGTGTGCAGTGGTTTCCATGAGGCCATACTCCACCACGGAGCGCCTTCACTCTGCGACGCTCCTGGGGGCACACAGGATAGGAGCTCGTTCGCCAAGTTCGCAGGATGACTTCTCTCCGTGCCGGAACGGCGGCTCCTGGCTTCTGAGGAACCTTAGCCTCAACAGGGCCCTGGAGAAAGCTCTTCACATTCATAGCAAGGGCAACGTACTGCTCTCTGGCTTGCCTGGGTTGAGTGCCCCAGTCGTCAAAGAGCCTCGCGAAGGCAGTGCTGCACAGACTCCCTTTGCCAGTCGCACGGCCTCCCTGACTGAAAGAGAACTGCAGTGCCAAAAGGCACCGTGCTGACGACTGGCTCCAGGAGGAGACTCGGGACAGCACTCTCACAGAAGCGAAAGCTAGGCTGTGGGCCCAGCCTGAGGACCAGCACGTTTTCCACACTTAACACAGCTAAGGCATGAGCCAGACGACAGCCTTGGTCCCTGAGGCCTACCTAAGGTACTGCCATACTTACCCAGTAGATCCCACGCAGAGGTCCCTGTGCCCAAAAGGGCCTCCATGGAAGGGCCCTGTTCCTCCCGTGTGTTTCCTTGAGGTAATCGGAAACCACTGAGGATAAGTACGTGAGCTCAGCTTTGAAACTGGGCGACCCTGGGCAAACCTTATTCCCCTCCGTGGTAGACGAGACAGTTGCGGGTCCTAAGCTGCCTGAAGCACACTCCTCGCGCCCACCTTCTCTTTGCTGCCGGAAGGCCTCACGTAAGAGGTCTGAGTTTACTCGTGACGGAAGCCGTCTGAGTGTACTCGTGTGAGGCCTGCTGCTCTCAGGTCCTTGCTGGGAGCTTCAGCAAGAGCACTCTGGAGCTCGCCGACAAAAGAATTGTGAGCCCCCCCGGCCTCAAGTAAAAGTCCAGATTTCCCCCGTCAGTAACACCTCGGAGTGCCATAGGAGCGAAGAAGCATGCGTTAACGGGATGCTTCAACAGTGCTAGGGATTTCTTTCACGAGACACTGTGCACTCACGTTCGTCGTAACAACTGTCAAAGGGCACTGTATGCCTTCCAACTCCTCTGTTGCGTTTGAGCCACAGGAAGTAAAGGCATTCGTTTGATTAAGCTCCGTGAACGGGCAACGATGATGGCGAAGCGCTGCCCCGTTCGCTCGAAAGCTCTCGTCTGTACGGCCTTCCAACGGCCTCAGGGTACGCAGTTGTAAACAGCCTTACATTCCATGCTGGTGTGCCCCCAATTAGGAACTTGGGCTCTTCTGTGAGACACCCACGTGCGTCCCAAATGAAACCGGGGAGCTCCCCCAGGACGTCTGCGTACGGCAGTCGGTTGCCAGCTGTTTACTTCCAGCCGGAGAAAGAAGAAGAGGACAGCTTTCCCAGGGACAACTCTGGACCCTTGGGACCATCCGGAGTCACCAAAGCCTAAACTTTGCACGGCCTGGGGAACGCTCTTCCTCATGGCCAGCAATCCCCACGTCAAAACCTTTCTCAGCAGAGGCAGGCACTCTCTCCCTCGTACTAGATAGCTCGGCAGAGCCTTCCGAGAAACACGCTGCGTCATTCAGCTTGAACGTGGGACGCGGAGGGGAGAGTACGCTTTCTCCCCGTTTGGAGGCGCCTTGCGCTTGGCTTCAAAGCTGCCTGAACAGCACTAGCGGCCCGACGTCTCTGCACGGCAGGATTGTCGTTGTGGGCCGAGGCTGCGTGTTCTCTCAAAACGAAAACCGTGCTGGCGATCCCTTTCTAGGAACTCCTCCCACGGCACCACATGTTCAGCTCCGGCCGAACGAAAGGTGACCTCAGGCCTCAAGGTAAGTTCCAGTGTTTCACGTCGGGGGAGTTGGGTGTGCAGTGGTTTCCATGAGGCCATACTCCACCACGGAGCGCCTTCACTCTGCGACGCTCCTGGGGGCACACAGGATAGGAGCTCGTTCGCCAAGTTCGCAGGATGACTTCTCTCCGTGCCGGAACGGCGGCTCCTGGCTTCTGAGGAACCTTAGCCTCAACAGGGCCCTGGAGAAAGCTCTTCACATTCATAGCAAGGGCAACGTACTGCTCTCTGGCTTGCCTGGGTTGAGTGCCCCAGTCGTCAAAGAGCCTCGCGAAGGCAGTGCTGCACAGACTCCCTTTGCCAGTCGCACGGCCTCCCTGACTGAAAGAGAACTGCAGTGCCAAAAGGCACCGTGCTGACGACTGGCTCCAGGAGGAGACTCGGGACAGCACTCTCACAGAAGCGAAAGCTAGGCTGTGGGCCCAGCCTGAGGACCAGCACGTTTTCCACACTTAACACAGCTAAGGCATGAGCCAGACGACAGCCTTGGTCCCTGAGGCCTACCTAAGGTACTGCCATACTTACCCAGTAGATCCCACGCAGAGGTCCCTGTGCCCAAAAGGGCCTCCATGGAAGGGCCCTGTTCCTCCCGTGTGTTTCCTTGAGGTAATCGGAAACCACTGAGGATAAGTACGTGAGCTCAGCTTTGAAACTGGGCGACCCTGGGCAAACCTTATTCCCCTCCGTGGTAGACGAGACAGTTGCGGGTCCTAAGCTGCCTGAAGCACACTCCTCGCGCCCACCTTCTCTTTGCTGCCGGAAGGCCTCACATAAGACGTCTGAGTTTACTCGTGACGGAAGCCGTCTGAGTGTACTCGTGTGAGGCCTGCTGCTCTCAGGTCCTTGCTGGGAGCTTCAGCAAGAGCACTCTGGAGCTCGCCGACAAAAGAATTGTGAGCCCCCCCGGCCTCAAGTAAAAGTCCAGATTTCCCCCGTCAGTAACACCTCGGAGTGCCATAGGAGCGAAGAAGCATGCGTTAACGGGATGCTTCAACAGTGCTAGGGATTTCTTTCACGAGACACTGTGCACTCACGTTCGTCGTAACAACTGTCAAAGGGCACTGTATGCCTTCCAACTCCTCTGTTGCGTTTGAGCCACAGGAAGTAAAGGCATTCGTTTGATTAAGCTCCGTGAACGGGCAACGATGATGGCGAAGCGCTGCCCCGTTCGCTCGAAAGCTCTCGTCTGTACGGCCTTCCAACGGCCTCAGGGTACGCAGTTGTAAACAGCCTTACATTCCATGCTGGTGTGCCCCCAATTAGGAACTTGGGCTCTTCTGTGAGACACCCACGTGCGTCCCAAATGAAACCGGGGAGCTCCCCCAGGACGTCTGCGTACGGCAGTCGGTTGCCAGCTCTTTACTTCCAGCCGGAGAAAGAAGAAGAGGACAGCTTTCCCAGGGACAACTCTGGACCCTTGGGACCATCCGGAGTCACCAAAGCCTAAACTTTGCACGGCCTGGGGAACGCTCTTCCTCATGTCCAGCAATCCCCACGTCAAAACCTTTCTCAGCAGAGGCAGGCACTCTCTCCCTCGTACTAGATAGCTCGGCAGAGCCTTCCGAGAAACACGCTGCGTCATTCAGCTTGAACGTGGGACGCGGAGGGGAGAGTACGCTTTCTCCCCGTTTGGAGGCGCCTTGCGCTTGGCTTCAAAGCTGCCTGAACAGCACTAGCGGCCCGACGTCTCTGCACGGCAGGATTGTCGTTGTGGGCCGAGGCTGCGTGTTCTCTCAAAACGAAAACCGTGCTGGCGATCCCTTTCTAGGAACTCCTCCCACGGCACCACATGTTCAGCTCCGGCCGAACGAAAGGTGACCTCAGGCCTCAAGGTAAGTTCCAGTGTTTCACGTCGGGGGAGTTGGGTGTGCAGTGGTTTCCATGAGGCCATACTCCACCACGGAGCGCCTTCACTCTGCGACGCTCCTGGGGGCACACAGGATAGGAGCTCGTTCGCCAAGTTCGCAGGATGACTTCTCTCCGTGCCGGAACGGCGGCTCCTGGCTTCTGAGGAACCTTAGCCTCAACAGGGCCCTGGAGAAAGCTCTTCACATTCATAGCAAGGGCAACGTACTGCTCTCTGGCTTGCCTGGGTTGAGTGCCCCAGTCGTCAAAGAGCCTCGCGAAGGCAGTGCTGCACAGACTCCCTTTGCCAGTCGCACGGCCTCCCTGACTGAAAGAGAACTGCAGTGCCAAAAGGCACCGTGCTGACGACTGGCTCCAGGAGGAGACTCGGGACAGCACTCTCACAGAAGCGAAAGCTAGGCTGTGGGCCCAGCCTGAGGACCAGCACGTTTTCCACACTTAACACAGCTAAGGCATGAGCCAGACGACAGCCTTGGTCCCTGAGGCCTACCTAAGGTACTGCCATACTTACCCAGTAGATCCCACGCAGAGGTCCCTGTGCCCAAAAGGGCCTCCATGGAAGGGCCCTGTTCCTCCCGTGTGTTTCCTTGAGGTAATCGGAAACCACTGAGGATAAGTACGTGAGCTCAGCTTTGAAACTGGGCGACCCTGGGAAAACCTTATTCCCCTCCGTGGTAGACGAGACAGTGGCGGGTCCTAAGCTGCCTGAAGCACACTCCTCGCGCCCACCTTCTCTTTGCTGCCGGAAGGCCTCACATAAGACGTCTGAGTTTACTCGTGACGGAAGCCGTCTGAGTGTACTCGTGTGAGGCCTGCTGCTCTCAGGTCCTTGCTGGGAGCTTCAGCAAGAGCACTCTGGAGCTCGCCGACAAAAGAATTGTGAGCCCCCCCGGCCTCAAGTAAAAGTCCAGATTTCCCCCGTCAGTAACACCTCGGAGTGCCATAGGAGCGAAGAAGCATGCGTTAACGGGATGCTTCAACAGTGCTAGGGATTTCTTTCACGAGACACTGTGCACTCACGTTCGTCGTAACAACTGTCAAAGGGCACTGTATGCCTTCCAACTCCTCTGTTGCGTTTGAGCCACAGGAAGTAAAGGCATTCGTTTGATTAAGCTCCGTGAACGGGCAACGATGATGGCGAAGCGCTGCCCCGTTCGCTCGAAAGCTCTCGTCTGTACGGCCTTCCAACGGCCTCAGGGTACGCAGTTGTAAACAGCCTTACATTCCATGCTGGTGTGCCCCCAATTAGGAACTTGGGCTCTTCTGTGAGACACCCACGTGCGTCCCAAATGAAACCGGGGAGCTCCCCCAGGACGTCTGCGTACGGCAGTCGGTTGCCAGCTCTTTACTTCCAGCCGGAGAAAGAAGAAGAGGACAGCTTTCCCAGGGACAACTCTGGACCCTTGGGACCATCCGGAGTCACCAAAGCCTAAACTTTGCACGGCCTGGGGAACGCTCTTCCTCATGGCCAGCAATCCCCACGTCAAAACCTTTCTCAGCAGAGGCAGGCACTCTCTCCCTCGTACTAGATAGCTCGGCAGAGCCTTCCGAGAAACACGCTGCGTCATTCAGCTTGAACGTGGGACGCGGAGGGGAGAGTACGCTTTCTCCCCGTTTGGAGGCGCCTTGCGCTTGGCTTCAAAGCTGCCTGAACAGCACTAGCGGCCCGACGTCTCTGCACGGCAGGATTGTCGTTGTGGGCCGAGGCTGCGTGTTCTCTCAAAACGAAAACCGTGCTGGCGATCCCTTTCTAGGAACTCCTCCCACGGCACCACATGTTCAGCTCCGGCCGAACGAAAGGTGACCTCAGGCCTCAAGGTAAGTTCCAGTGTTTCACGTCGGGGGAGTTGGGTGTGCAGTGGTTTCCATGAGGCCATACTCCACCACGGAGCGCCTTCACTCTGCGACGCTCCTGGGGGCACACAGGATAGGAGCTCGTTCGCCAAGTTCGCAGGATGACTTCTCTCCGTGCCGGAACGGCGGCTCCTGGCTTCTGAGGAACCTTAGCCTCAACAGGGCCCTGGAGAAAGCTCTTCACATTCATAGCAAGGGCAACGTACTGCTCTCTGGCTTGCCTGGGTTGAGTGCCCCAGTCGTCAAAGAGCCTCGCGAAGGCAGTGCTGCACAGACTCCCTTTGCCAGTCGCACGGCCTCCCTGACTGAAAGAGAACTGCAGTGCCAAAAGGCACCGTGCTGACGACTGGCTCCAGGAGGAGACTCGGGACAGCACTCTCACAGAAGCGAAAGCTAGGCTGTGGGCCCAGCCTGAGGACCAGCACGTTTTCCACACTTAACACAGCTAAGGCATGAGCCAGACGACAGCCTTGGTCCCTGAGGCCTACCTAAGGTACTGCCATACTTACCCAGTAGATCCCACGCAGAGGTCCCTGTGCCCAAAAGGGCCTCCATGGAAGGGCCCTGTTCCTCCCGTGTGTTTCCTTGAGGTAATCGGAAACCACTGAGGATAAGTACGTGAGCTCAGCTTTGAAACTGGGCGACCCTGGGCAAACCTTATTCCCCTCCGTGGTAGACGAGACAGTTGCGGGTCCTAAGCTGCCTGAAGCACACTCCTCGCGCCCACCTTCTCTTTGCTGCCGGAAGGCCTCACGTAAGAGGTCTGAGTTTACTCGTGACGGAAGCCGTCTGAGTGTACTCGTGTGAGGCCTGCTGCTCTCAGGTCCTTGCTGGGAGCTTCAGCAAGAGCACTCTGGAGCTCGCCGACAAAAGAATTGTGAGCCCCCCCGGCCTCAAGTAAAAGTCCAGATTTCCCCCGTCAGTAACACCTCGGAGTGCCATAGGAGCGAAGAAGCATGCGTTAACGGGATGCTTCAACAGTGCTAGGGATTTCTTTCACGAGACACTGTGCACTCACGTTCGTCGTAACAACTGTCAAAGGGCACTGTATGCCTTCCAACTCCTCTGTTGCGTTTGAGCCACAGGAAGTAAAGGCATTCGTTTGATTAAGCTCCGTGAACGGGCAACGATGATGGCGAAGCGCTGCCCCGTTCGCTCGAAAGCTCTCGTCTGTACGGCCTTCCAACGGCCTCAGGGTACGCAGTTGTAAACAGCCTTACATTCCATGCTGGTGTGCCCCCAATTAGGAACTTGGGCTCTTCTGTGAGACACCCACGTGCGTCCCAAATGAAACCGGGGAGCTCCCCCAGGACGTCTGCGTACGGCAGTCGGTTGCCAGCTGTTTACTTCCAGCCGGAGAAAGAAGAAGAGGACAGCTTTCCCAGGGACAACTCTGGACCCTTGGGACCATCCGGAGTCACCAAAGCCTAAACTTTGCACGGCCTGGGGAACGCTCTTCCTCATGGCCAGCAATCCCCACGTCAAAACCTTTCTCAGCAGAGGCAGGCACTCTCTCCCTCGTACTAGATAGCTCGGCAGAGCCTTCCGAGAAACACGCTGCGTCATTCAGCTTGAACGTGGGACGCGGAGGGGAGAGTACGCTTTCTCCCCGTTTGGAGGCGCCTTGCGCTTGGCTTCAAAGCTGCCTGAACAGCACTAGCGGCCCGACGTCTCTGCACGGCAGGATTGTCGTTGTGGGCCGAGGCTGCGTGTTCTCTCAAAACGAAAACCGTGCTGGCGATCCCTTTCTAGGAACTCCTCCCACGGCACCACATGTTCAGCTCCGGCCGAACGAAAGGTGACCTCAGGCCTCAAGGTAAGTTCCAGTGTTTCACGTCGGGGGAGTTGGGTGTGCAGTGGTTTCCATGAGGCCATACTCCACCACGGAGCGCCTTCACTCTGCGACGCTCCTGGGGGCACACAGGATAGGAGCTCGTTCGCCAAGTTCGCAGGATGACTTCTCTCCGTGCCGGAACGGCGGCTCCTGGCTTCTGAGGAACCTTAGCCTCAACAGGGCCCTGGAGAAAGCTCTTCACATTCATAGCAAGGGCAACGTACTGCTCTCTGGCTTGCCTGGGTTGAGTGCCCCAGTCGTCAAAGAGCCTCGCGAAGGCAGTGCTGCACAGACTCCCTTTGCCAGTCGCACGGCCTCCCTGACTGAAAGAGAACTGCAGTGCCAAAAGGCACCGTGCTGACGACTGGCTCCAGGAGGAGACTCGGGACAGCACTCTCACAGAAGCGAAAGCTAGGCTGTGGGCCCAGCCTGAGGACCAGCACGTTTTCCACACTTAACACAGCTAAGGCATGAGCCAGACGACAGCCTTGGTCCCTGAGGCCTACCTAAGGTACTGCCATACTTACCCAGTAGATCCCACGCAGAGGTCCCTGTGCCCAAAAGGGCCTCCATGGAAGGGCCCTGTTCCTCCCGTGTGTTTCCTTGAGGTAATCGGAAACCACTGAGGATAAGTACGTGAGCTCAGCTTTGAAACTGGGCGACCCTGGGCAAACCTTATTCCCCTCCGTGGTAGACGAGACAGTTGCGGGTCCTAAGCTGCCTGAAGCACACTCCTCGCGCCCACCTTCTCTTTGCTGCCGGAAGGCCTCACATAAGACGTCTGAGTTTACTCGTGACGGAAGCCGTCTGAGTGTACTCGTGTGAGGCCTGCTGCTCTCAGGTCCTTGCTGGGAGCTTCAGCAAGAGCACTCTGGAGCTCGCCGACAAAAGAATTGTGAGCCCCCCCGGCCTCAAGTAAAAGTCCAGATTTCCCCCGTCAGTAACACCTCGGAGTGCCATAGGAGCGAAGAAGCATGCGTTAACGGGATGCTTCAACAGTGCTAGGGATTTCTTTCACGAGACACTGTGCACTCACGTTCGTCGTAACAACTGTCAAAGGGCACTGTATGCCTTCCAACTCCTCTGTTGCGTTTGAGCCACAGGAAGTAAAGGCATTCGTTTGATTAAGCTCCGTGAACGGGCAACGATGATGGCGAAGCGCTGCCCCGTTCGCTCGAAAGCTCTCGTCTGTACGGCCTTCCAACGGCCTCAGGGTACGCAGTTGTAAACAGCCTTACATTCCATGCTGGTGTGCCCCCAATTAGGAACTTGGGCTCTTCTGTGAGACACCCACGTGCGTCCCAAATGAAACCGGGGAGCTCCCCCAGGACGTCTGCGTACGGCAGTCGGTTGCCAGCTCTTTACTTCCAGCCGGAGAAAGAAGAAGAGGACAGCTTTCCCAGGGACAACTCTGGACCCTTGGGACCATCCGGAGTCACCAAAGCCTAAACTTTGCACGGCCTGGGGAACGCTCTTCCTCATGGCCAGCAATCCCCACGTCAAAACCTTTCTCAGCAGAGGCAGGCACTCTCTCCCTCGTACTAGATAGCTCGGCAGAGCCTTCCGAGAAACACGCTGCGTCATTCAGCTTGAACGTGGGACGCGGAGGGGAGAGTACGCTTTCTCCCCGTTTGGAGGCGCCTTGCGCTTGGCTTCAAAGCTGCCTGAACAGCACTAGCGGCCCGACGTCTCTGCACGGCAGGATTGTCGTTGTGGGCCGAGGCTGCGTGTTCTCTCAAAACGAAAACCGTGCTGGCGATCCCTTTCTAGGAACTCCTCCCACGGCACCACATGTTCAGCTCCGGCCGAACGAAAGGTGACCTCAGGCCTCAAGGTAAGTTCCAGTGTTTCACGTCGGGGGAGTTGGGTGTGCAGTGGTTTCCATGAGGCCATACTCCACCACGGAGCGCCTTCACTCTGCGACGCTCCTGGGGGCACACAGGATAGGAGCTCGTTCGCCAAGTTCGCAGGATGACTTCTCTCCGTGCCGGAACGGCGGCTCCTGGCTTCTGAGGAACCTTAGCCTCAACAGGGCCCTGGAGAAAGCTCTTCACATTCATAGCAAGGGCAACGTACTGCTCTCTGGCTTGCCTGGGTTGAGTGCCCCAGTCGTCAAAGAGCCTCGCGAAGGCAGTGCTGCACAGACTCCCTTTGCCAGTCGCACGGCCTCCCTGACTGAAAGAGAACTGCAGTGCCAAAAGGCACCGTGCTGACGACTGGCTCCAGGAGGAGACTCGGGACAGCACTCTCACAGAAGCGAAAGCTAGGCTGTGGGCCCAGCCTGAGGACCAGCACGTTTTCCACACTTAACACAGCTAAGGCATGAGCCAGACGACAGCCTTGGTCCCTGAGGCCTACCTAAGGTACTGCCATACTTACCCAGTAGATCCCACGCAGAGGTCCCTGTGCCCAAAAGGGCCTCCATGGAAGGGCCCTGTTCCTCCCGTGTGTTTCCTTGAGGTAATCGGAAACCACTGAGGATAAGTACGTGAGCTCAGCTTTGAAACTGGGCGACCCTGGGCAAACCTTATTCCCCTCCGTGGTAGACGAGACAGTTGCGGGTCCTAAGCTGCCTGAAGCACACTCCTCGCGCCCACCTTCTCTTTGCTGCCGGAAGGCCTCACATAAGACGTCTGAGTTTACTCGTGACGGAAGCCGTCTGAGTGTACTCGTGTGAGGCCTGCTGCTCTCAGGTCCTTGCTGGGAGCTTCAGCAAGAGCACTCTGGAGCTCGCCGACAAAAGAATTGTGAGCCCCCCCGGCCTCAAGTAAAAGTCCAGATTTCCCCCGTCAGTAACACCTCGGAGTGCCATAGGAGCGAAGAAGCATGCGTTAACGGGATGCTTCAACAGTGCTAGGGATTTCTTTCACGAGACACTGTGCACTCACGTTCGTCGTAACAACTGTCAAAGGGCACTGTATGCCTTCCAACTCCTCTGTTGCGTTTGAGCCACAGGAAGTAAAGGCATTCGTTTGATTAAGCTCCGTGAACGGGCAACGATGATGGCGAAGCGCTGCCCCGTTCGCTCGAAAGCTCTCGTCTGTACGGCCTTCCAACGGCCTCAGGGTACGCAGTTGTAAACAGCCTTACATTCCATGCTGGTGTGCCCCCAATTAGGAACTTGGGCTCTTCTGTGAGACACCCACGTGCGTCCCAAATGAAACCGGGGAGCTCCCCCAGGACGTCTGCGTACGGCAGTCGGTTGCCAGCTCTTTACTTCCAGCCGGAGAAAGAAGAAGAGGACAGCTTTCCCAGGGACAACTCTGGACCCTTGGGACCATCCGGAGTCACCAAAGCCTAAACTTTGCACGGCCTGGGGAACGCTCTTCCTCATGGCCAGCAATCCCCACGTCAAAACCTTTCTCAGCAGAGGCAGGCACTCTCTCCCTCGTACTAGATAGCTCGGCAGAGCCTTCCGAGAAACACGCTGCGTCATTCAGCTTGAACGTGGGACGCGGAGGGGAGAGTACGCTTTCTCCCCGTTTGGAGGCGCCTTGCGCTTGGCTTCAAAGCTGCCTGAACAGCACTAGCGGCCCGACGTCTCTGCACGGCAGGATTGTCGTTGTGGGCCGAGGCTGCGTGTTCTCTCAAAACGAAAACCGTGCTGGCGATCCCTTTCTAGGAACTCCTCCCACGGCACCACATGTTCAGCTCCGGCCGAACGAAAGGTGACCTCAGGCCTCAAGGTAAGTTCCAGTGTTTCACGTCGGGGGAGTTGGGTGTGCAGTGGTTTCCATGAGGCCATACTCCACCACGGAGCGCCTTCACTCTGCGACGCTCCTGGGGGCACACAGGATAGGAGCTCGTTCGCCAAGTTCGCAGGATGACTTCTCTCCGTGCCGGAACGGCGGCTCCTGGCTTCTGAGGAACCTTAGCCTCAACAGGGCCCTGGAGAAAGCTCTTCACATTCATAGCAAGGGCAACGTACTGCTCTCTGGCTTGCCTGGGTTGAGTGCCCCAGTCGTCAAAGAGCCTCGCGAAGGCAGTGCTGCACAGACTCCCTTTGCCAGTCGCACGGCCTCCCTGACTGAAAGAGAACTGCAGTGCCAAAAGGCACCGTGCTGACGACTGGCTCCAGGAGGAGACTCGGGACAGCACTCTCACAGAAGCGAAAGCTAGGCTGTGGGCCCAGCCTGAGGACCAGCACGTTTTCCACACTTAACACAGCTAAGGCATGAGCCAGACGACAGCCTTGGTCCCTGAGGCCTACCTAAGGTACTGCCATACTTACCCAGTAGATCCCACGCAGAGGTCCCTGTGCCCAAAAGGGCCTCCATGGAAGGGCCCTGTTCCTCCCGTGTGTTTCCTTGAGGTAATCGGAAACCACTGAGGATAAGTACGTGAGCTCAGCTTTGAAACTGGGCGACCCTGGGCAAACCTTATTCCCCTCCGTGGTAGACGAGACAGTTGCGGGTCCTAAGCTGCCTGAAGCACACTCCTCGCGCCCACCTTCTCTTTGCTGCCGGAAGGCCTCACATAAGACGTCTGAGTTTACTCGTGACGGAAGCCGTCTGAGTGTACTCGTGTGAGGCCTGCTGCTCTCAGGTCCTTGCTGGGAGCTTCAGCAAGAGCACTCTGGAGCTCGCCGACAAAAGAATTGTGAGCCCCCCCGGCCTCAAGTAAAAGTCCAGATTTCCCCCGTCAGTAACACCTCGGAGTGCCATAGGAGCGAAGAAGCATGCGTTAACGGGATGCTTCAACAGTGCTAGGGATTTCTTTCACGAGACACTGTGCACTCACGTTCGTCGTAACAACTGTCAAAGGGCACTGTATGCCTTCCAACTCCTCTGTTGCGTTTGAGCCACAGGAAGTAAAGGCATTCGTTTGATTAAGCTCCGTGAACGGGCAACGATGATGGCGAAGCGCTGCCCCGTTCGCTCGAAAGCTCTCGTCTGTACGGCCTTCCAACGGCCTCAGGGTACGCAGTTGTAAACAGCCTTACATTCCATGCTGGTGTGCCCCCAATTAGGAACTTGGGCTCTTCTGTGAGACACCCACGTGCGTCCCAAATGAAACCGGGGAGCTCCCCCAGGACGTCTGCGTACGGCAGTCGGTTGCCAGCTGTTTACTTCCAGCCGGAGAAAGAAGAAGAGGACAGCTTTCCCAGGGACAACTCTGGACCCTTGGGACCATCCGGAGTCACCAAAGCCTAAACTTTGCACGGCCTGGGGAACGCTCTTCCTCATGGCCAGCAATCCCCACGTCAAAACCTTTCTCAGCAGAGGCAGGCACTCTCTCCCTCGTACTAGATAGCTCGGCAGAGCCTTCCGAGAAACACGCTGCGTCATTCAGCTTGAACGTGGGACGCGGAGGGGAGAGTACGCTTTCTCCCCGTTTGGAGGCGCCTTGCGCTTGGCTTCAAAGCTGCCTGAACAGCACTAGCGGCCCGACGTCTCTGCACGGCAGGATTGTCGTTGTGGGCCGAGGCTGCGTGTTCTCTCAAAACGAAAACCGTGCTGGCGATCCCTTTCTAGGAACTCCTCCCACGGCACCACATGTTCAGCTCCGGCCGAACGAAAGGTGACCTCAGGCCTCAAGGTAAGTTCCAGTGTTTCACGTCGGGGGAGTTGGGTGTGCAGTGGTTTCCATGAGGCCATACTCCACCACGGAGCGCCTTCACTCTGCGACGCTCCTGGGGGCACACAGGATAGGAGCTCGTTCGCCAAGTTCGCAGGATGACTTCTCTCCGTGCCGGAACGGCGGCTCCTGGCTTCTGAGGAACCTTAGCCTCAACAGGGCCCTGGAGAAAGCTCTTCACATTCATAGCAAGGGCAACGTACTGCTCTCTGGCTTGCCTGGGTTGAGTGCCCCAGTCGTCAAAGAGCCTCGCGAAGGCAGTGCTGCACAGACTCCCTTTGCCAGTCGCACGGCCTCCCTGACTGAAAGAGAACTGCAGTGCCAAAAGGCACCGTGCTGACGACTGGCTCCAGGAGGAGACTCGGGACAGCACTCTCACAGAAGCGAAAGCTAGGCTGTGGGCCCAGCCTGAGGACCAGCACGTTTTCCACACTTAACACAGCTAAGGCATGAGCCAGACGACAGCCTTGGTCCCTGAGGCCTACCTAAGGTACTGCCATACTTACCCAGTAGATCCCACGCAGAGGTCCCTGTGCCCAAAAGGGCCTCCATGGAAGGGCCCTGTTCCTCCCGTGTGTTTCCTTGAGGTAATCGGAAACCACTGAGGATAAGTACGTGAGCTCAGCTTTGAAACTGGGCGACCCTGGGCAAACCTTATTCCCCTCCGTGGTAGACGAGACAGTTGCGGGTCCTAAGCTGCCTGAAGCACACTCCTCGCGCCCACCTTCTCTTTGCTGCCGGAAGGCCTCACATAAGACGTCTGAGTTTACTCGTGACGGAAGCCGTCTGAGTGTACTCGTGTGAGGCCTGCTGCTCTCAGGTCCTTGCTGGGAGCTTCAGCAAGAGCACTCTGGAGCTCGCCGACAAAAGAATTGTGAGCCCCCCCGGCCTCAAGTAAAAGTCCAGATTTCCCCCGTCAGTAACACCTCGGAGTGCCATAGGAGCGAAGAAGCATGCGTTAACGGGATGCTTCAACAGTGCTAGGGATTTCTTTCACGAGACACTGTGCACTCACGTTCGTCGTAACAACTGTCAAAGGGCACTGTATGCCTTCCAACTCCTCTGTTGCGTTTGAGCCACAGGAAGTAAAGGCATTCGTTTGATTAAGCTCCGTGAACGGGCAACGATGATGGCGAAGCGCTGCCCCGTTCGCTCGAAAGCTCTCGTCTGTACGGCCTTCCAACGGCCTCAGGGTACGCAGTTGTAAACAGCCTTACATTCCATGCTGGTGTGCCCCCAATTAGGAACTTGGGCTCTTCTGTGAGACACCCACGTGCGTCCCAAATGAAACCGGGGAGCTCCCCCAGGACGTCTGCGTACGGCAGTCGGTTGCCAGCTCTTTACTTCCAGCCGGAGAAAGAAGAAGAGGACAGCTTTCCCAGGGACAACTCTGGACCCTTGGGACCATCCGGAGTCACCAAAGCCTAAACTTTGCACGGCCTGGGGAACGCTCTTCCTCATGGCCAGCAATCCCCACGTCAAAACCTTTCTCAGCAGAGGCAGGCACTCTCTCCCTCGTACTAGATAGCTCGGCAGAGCCTTCCGAGAAACACGCTGCGTCATTCAGCTTGAACGTGGGACGCGGAGGGGAGAGTACGCTTTCTCCCCGTTTGGAGGCGCCTTGCGCTTGGCTTCAAAGCTGCCTGAACAGCACTAGCGGCCCGACGTCTCTGCACGGCAGGATTGTCGTTGTGGGCCGAGGCTGCGTGTTCTCTCAAAACGAAAACCGTGCTGGCGATCCCTTTCTAGGAACTCCTCCCACGGCACCACATGTTCAGCTCCGGCCGAACGAAAGGTGACCTCAGGCCTCAAGGTAAGTTCCAGTGTTTCACGTCGGGGGAGTTGGGTGTGCAGTGGTTTCCATGAGGCCATACTCCACCACGGAGCGCCTTCACTCTGCGACGCTCCTGGGGGCACACAGGATAGGAGCGCGTTCGCCAAGTTCGCAGGATGACTTCTCTCCGTGCCGGAACGGCGGCTCCTGGCTTCTGAGGAACCTTAGCCTCAACAGGGCCCTGGAGAAAGCTCTTCACATTCATAGCAAGGGCAACGTACTGCTCTCTGGCTTGCCTGGGTTGAGTGCCCCAGTCGTCAAAGAGCCTCGCGAAGGCAGTGCTGCACAGACTCCCTTTGCCAGTCGCACGGCCTCCCTGACTGAAAGAGAACTGCAGTGCCAAAAGGCACCGTGCTGACGACTGGCTCCAGGAGGAGACTCGGGACAGCACTCTCACAGAAGCGAAAGCTAGGCTGTGGGCCCAGCCTGAGGACCAGCACGTTTTCCACACTTAACACAGCTAAGGCATGAGCCAGACGACAGCCTTGGTCCCTGAGGCCTACCTAAGGTACTGCCATACTTACCCAGTAGATCCCACGCAGAGGTCCCTGTGCCCAAAAGGGCCTCCATGGAAGGGCCCTGTTCCTCCCGTGTGTTTCCTTGAGGTAATCGGAAACCACTGAGGATAAGTACGTGAGCTCAGCTTTGAAACTGGGCGACCCTGGGCAAACCTTATTCCCCTCCGTGGTAGACGAGACAGTTGCGGGTCCTAAGCTGCCTGAAGCACACTCCTCGCGCCCACCTTCTCTTTGCTGCCGGAAGGCCTCACATAAGACGTCTGAGTTTACTCGTGACGGAAGCCGTCTGAGTGTACTCGTGTGAGGCCTGCTGCTCTCAGGTCCTTGCTGGGAGCTTCAGCAAGAGCACTCTGGAGCTCGCCGACAAAAGAATTGTGAGCCCCCCCGGCCTCAAGTAAAAGTCCAGATTTCCCCCGTCAGTAACACCTCGGAGTGCCATAGGAGCGAAGAAGCATGCGTTAACGGGATGCTTCAACAGTGCTAGGGATTTCTTTCACGAGACACTGTGCACTCACGTTCGTCGTAACAACTGTCAAAGGGCACTGTATGCCTTCCAACTCCTCTGTTGCGTTTGAGCCACAGGAAGTAAAGGCATTCGTTTGATTAAGCTCCGTGAACGGGCAACGATGATGGCGAAGCGCTGCCCCGTTCGCTCGAAAGCTCTCGTCTGTACGGCCTTCCAACGGCCTCAGGGTACGCAGTTGTAAACAGCCTTACATTCCATGCTGGTGTGCCCCCAATTAGGAACTTGGGCTCTTCTGTGAGACACCCACGTGCGTCCCAAATGAAACCGGGGAGCTCCCCCAGGACGTCTGCGTACGGCAGTCGGTTGCCAGCTCTTTACTTCCAGCCGGAGAAAGAAGAAGAGGACAGCTTTCCCAGGGACAACTCTGGACCCTTGGGACCATCCGGAGTCACCAAAGCCTAAACTTTGCACGGCCTGGGGAACGCTCTTCCTCATGGCCAGCAATCCCCACGTCAAAACCTTTCTCAGCAGAGGCAGGCACTCTCTCCCTCGTACTAGATAGCTCGGCAGAGCCTTCCGAGAAACACGCTGCGTCATTCAGCTTGAACGTGGGACGCGGAGGGGAGAGTACGCTTTCTCCCCGTTTGGAGGCGCCTTGCGCTTGGCTTCAAAGCTGCCTGAACAGCACTAGCGGCCCGACGTCTCTGCACGGCAGGATTGTCGTTGTGGGCCGAGGCTGCGTGTTCTCTCAAAACGAAAACCGTGCTGGCGATCCCTTTCTAGGAACTCCTCCCACGGCACCACATGTTCAGCTCCGGCCGAACGAAAGGTGACCTCAGGCCTCAAGGTAAGTTCCAGTGTTTCACGTCGGGGGAGTTGGGTGTGCAGTGGTTTCCATGAGGCCATACTCCACCACGGAGCGCCTTCACTCTGCGACGCTCCTGGGGGCACACAGGATAGGAGCTCGTTCGCCAAGTTCGCAGGATGACTTCTCTCCGTGCCGGAACGGCGGCTCCTGGCTTCTGAGGAACCTTAGCCTCAACAGGGCCCTGGAGAAAGCTCTTCACATTCATAGCAAGGGCAACGTACTGCTCTCTGGCTTGCCTGGGTTGAGTGCCCCAGTCGTCAAAGAGCCTCGCGAAGGCAGTGCTGCACAGACTCCCTTTGCCAGTCGCACGGCCTCCCTGACTGAAAGAGAACTGCAGTGCCAAAAGGCACCGTGCTGACGACTGGCTCCAGGAGGAGACTCGGGACAGCACTCTCACAGAAGCGAAAGCTAGGCTGTGGGCCCAGCCTGAGGACCAGCACGTTTTCCACACTTAACACAGCTAAGGCATGAGCCAGACGACAGCCTTGGTCCCTGAGGCCTACCTAAGGTACTGCCATACTTACCCAGTAGATCCCACGCAGAGGTCCCTGTGCCCAAAAGGGCCTCCATGGAAGGGCCCTGTTCCTCCCGTGTGTTTCCTTGAGGTAATCGGAAACCACTGAGGATAAGTACGTGAGCTCAGCTTTGAAACTGGGCGACCCTGGGCAAACCTTATTCCCCTCCGTGGTAGACGAGACAGTTGCGGGTCCTAAGCTGCCTGAAGCACACTCCTCGCGCCCACCTTCTCTTTGCTGCCGGAAGGCCTCACATAAGACGTCTGAGTTTACTCGTGACGGAAGCCGTCTGAGTGTACTCGTGTGAGGCCTGCTGCTCTCAGGTCCTTGCTGGGAGCTTCAGCAAGAGCACTCTGGAGCTCGCCGACAAAAGAATTGTGAGCCCCCCCGGCCTCAAGTAAAAGTCCAGATTTCCCCCGTCAGTAACACCTCGGAGTGCCATAGGAGCGAAGAAGCATGCGTTAACGGGATGCTTCAACAGTGCTAGGGATTTCTTTCACGAGACACTGTGCACTCACGTTCGTCGTAACAACTGTCAAAGGGCACTGTATGCCTTCCAACTCCTCTGTTGCGTTTGAGCCACAGGAAGTAAAGGCATTCGTTTGATTAAGCTCCGTGAACGGGCAACGATGATGGCGAAGCGCTGCCCCGTTCGCTCGAAAGCTCTCGTCTGTACGGCCTTCCAACGGCCTCAGGGTACGCAGTTGTAAACAGCCTTACATTCCATGCTGGTGTGCCCCCAATTAGGAACTTGGGCTCTTCTGTGAGACACCCACGTGCGTCCCAAATGAAACCGGGGAGCTCCCCCAGGACGTCTGCGTACGGCAGTCGGTTGCCAGCTCTTTACTTCCAGCCGGAGAAAGAAGAAGAGGACAGCTTTCCCAGGGACAACTCTGGACCCTTGGGACCATCCGGAGTCACCAAAGCCTAAACTTTGCACGGCCTGGGGAACGCTCTTCCTCATGTCCAGCAATCCCCACGTCAAAACCTTTCTCAGCAGAGGCAGGCACTCTCTCCCTCGTACTAGATAGCTCGGCAGAGCCTTCCGAGAAACACGCTGCGTCATTCAGCTTGAACGTGGGACGCGGAGGGGAGAGTACGCTTTCTCCCCGTTTGGAGGCGCCTTGCGCTTGGCTTCAAAGCTGCCTGAACAGCACTAGCGGCCCGACGTCTCTGCACGGCAGGATTGTCGTTGTGGGCCGAGGCTGCGTGTTCTCTCAAAACGAAAACCGTGCTGGCGATCCCTTTCTAGGAACTCCTCCCACGGCACCACATGTTCAGCTCCGGCCGAACGAAAGGTGACCTCAGGCCTCAAGGTAAGTTCCAGTGTTTCACGTCGGGGGAGTTGGGTGTGCAGTGGTTTCCATGAGGCCATACTCCACCACGGAGCGCCTTCACTCTGCGACGCTCCTGGGGGCACACAGGATAGGAGCTCGTTCGCCAAGTTCGCAGGATGACTTCTCTCCGTGCCGGAACGGCGGCTCCTGGCTTCTGAGGAACCTTAGCCTCAACAGGGCCCTGGAGAAAGCTCTTCACATTCATAGCAAGGGCAACGTACTGCTCTCTGGCTTGCCTGGGTTGAGTGCCCCAGTCGTCAAAGAGCCTCGCGAAGGCAGTGCTGCACAGACTCCCTTTGCCAGTCGCACGGCCTCCCTGACTGAAAGAGAACTGCAGTGCCAAAAGGCACCGTGCTGACGACTGGCTCCAGGAGGAGACTCGGGACAGCACTCTCACAGAAGCGAAAGCTAGGCTGTGGGCCCAGCCTGAGGACCAGCACGTTTTCCACACTTAACACAGCTAAGGCATGAGCCAGACGACAGCCTTGGTCCCTGAGGCCTACCTAAGGTACTGCCATACTTACCCAGTAGATCCCACGCAGAGGTCCCTGTGCCCAAAAGGGCCTCCATGGAAGGGCCCTGTTCCTCCCGTGTGTTTCCTTGAGGTAATCGGAAACCACTGAGGATAAGTACGTGAGCTCAGCTTTGAAACTGGGCGACCCTGGGCAAACCTTATTCCCCTCCGTGGTAGACGAGACAGTTGCGGGTCCTAAGCTGCCTGAAGCACACTCCTCGCGCCCACCTTCTCTTTGCTGCCGGAAGGCCTCACATAAGACGTCTGAGTTTACTCGTGACGGAAGCCGTCTGAGTGTACTCGTGTGAGGCCTGCTGCTCTCAGGTCCTTGCTGGGAGCTTCAGCAAGAGCACTCTGGAGCTCGCCGACAAAAGAATTGTGAGCCCCCCCGGCCTCAAGTAAAAGTCCAGATTTCCCCCGTCAGTAACACCTCGGAGTGCCATAGGAGCGAAGAAGCATGCGTTAACGGGATGCTTCAACAGTGCTAGGGATTTCTTTCACGAGACACTGTGCACTCACGTTCGTCGTAACAACTGTCAAAGGGCACTGTATGCCTTCCAACTCCTCTGTTGCGTTTGAGCCACAGGAAGTAAAGGCATTCGTTTGATTAAGCTCCGTGAACGGGCAACGATGATGGCGAAGCGCTGCCCCGTTCGCTCGAAAGCTCTCGTCTGTACGGCCTTCCAACGGCCTCAGGGTACGCAGTTGTAAACAGCCTTACATTCCATGCTGGTGTGCCCCCAATTAGGAACTTGGGCTCTTCTGTGAGACACCCACGTGCGTCCCAAATGAAACCGGGGAGCTCCCCCAGGACGTCTGCGTACGGCAGTCGGTTGCCAGCTCTTTACTTCCAGCCGGAGAAAGAAGAAGAGGACAGCTTTCCCAGGGACAACTCTGGACCCTTGGGACCATCCGGAGTCACCAAAGCCTAAACTTTGCACGGCCTGGGGAACGCTCTTCCTCATGGCCAGCAATCCCCACGTCAAAACCTTTCTCAGCAGAGGCAGGCACTCTCTCCCTCGTACTAGATAGCTCGGCAGAGCCTTCCGAGAAACACGCTGCGTCATTCAGCTTGAACGTGGGACGCGGAGGGGAGAGTACGCTTTCTCCCCGTTTGGAGGCGCCTTGCGCTTGGCTTCAAAGCTGCCTGAACAGCACTAGCGGCCCGACGTCTCTGCACGGCAGGATTGTCGTTGTGGGCCGAGGCTGCGTGTTCTCTCAAAACGAAAACCGTGCTGGCGATCCCTTTCTAGGAACTCCTCCCACGGCACCACATGTTCAGCTCCGGCCGAACGAAAGGTGACCTCAGGCCTCAAGGTAAGTTCCAGTGTTTCACGTCGGGGGAGTTGGGTGTGCAGTGGTTTCCATGAGGCCATACTCCACCACGGAGCGCCTTCACTCTGCGACGCTCCTGGGGGCACACAGGATAGGAGCTCGTTCGCCAAGTTCGCAGGATGACTTCTCTCCGTGCCGGAACGGCGGCTCCTGGCTTCTGAGGAACCTTAGCCTCAACAGGGCCCTGGAGAAAGCTCTTCACATTCATAGCAAGGGCAACGTACTGCTCTCTGGCTTGCCTGGGTTGAGTGCCCCAGTCGTCAAAGAGCCTCGCGAAGGCAGTGCTGCACAGACTCCCTTTGCCAGTCGCACGGCCTCCCTGACTGAAAGAGAACTGCAGTGCCAAAAGGCACCGTGCTGACGACTGGCTCCAGGAGGAGACTCGGGACAGCACTCTCACAGAAGCGAAAGCTAGGCTGTGGGCCCAGCCTGAGGACCAGCACGTTTTCCACACTTAACACAGCTAAGGCATGAGCCAGACGACAGCCTTGGTCCCTGAGGCCTACCTAAGGTACTGCCATACTTACCCAGTAGATCCCACGCAGAGGTCCCTGTGCCCAAAAGGGCCTCCATGGAAGGGCCCTGTTCCTCCCGTGTGTTTCCTTGAGGTAATCGGAAACCACTGAGGATAAGTACGTGAGCTCAGCTTTGAAACTGGGCGACCCTGGGCAAACCTTATTCCCCTCCGTGGTAGACGAGACAGTTGCGGGTCCTAAGCTGCCTGAAGCACACTCCTCGCGCCCACCTTCTCTTTGCTGCCGGAAGGCCTCACATAAGACGTCTGAGTTTACTCGTGACGGAAGCCGTCTGAGTGTACTCGTGTGAGGCCTGCTGCTCTCAGGTCCTTGCTGGGAGCTTCAGCAAGAGCACTCTGGAGCTCGCCGACAAAAGAATTGTGAGCCCCCCCGGCCTCAAGTAAAAGTCCAGATTTCCCCCGTCAGTAACACCTCGGAGTGCCATAGGAGCGAAGAAGCATGCGTTAACGGGATGCTTCAACAGTGCTAGGGATTTCTTTCACGAGACACTGTGCACTCACGTTCGTCGTAACAACTGTCAAAGGGCACTGTATGCCTTCCAACTCCTCTGTTGCGTTTGAGCCACAGGAAGTAAAGGCATTCGTTTGATTAAGCTCCGTGAACGGGCAACGATGATGGCGAAGCGCTGCCCCGTTCGCTCGAAAGCTCTCGTCTGTACGGCCTTCCAACGGCCTCAGGGTACGCAGTTGTAAACAGCCTTACATTCCATGCTGGTGTGCCCCCAATTAGGAACTTGGGCTCTTCTGTGAGACACCCACGTGCGTCCCAAATGAAACCGGGGAGCTCCCCCAGGACGTCTGCGTACGGCAGTCGGTTGCCAGCTCTTTACTTCCAGCCGGAGAAAGAAGAAGAGGACAGCTTTCCCAGGGACAACTCTGGACCCTTGGGACCATCCGGAGTCACCAAAGCCTAAACTTTGCACGGCCTGGGGAACGCTCTTCCTCATGGCCAGCAATCCCCACGTCAAAACCTTTCTCAGCAGAGGCAGGCACTCTCTCCCTCGTACTAGATAGCTCGGCAGAGCCTTCCGAGAAACACGCTGCGTCATTCAGCTTGAACGTGGGACGCGGAGGGGAGAGTACGCTTTCTCCCCGTTTGGAGGCGCCTTGCGCTTGGCTTCAAAGCTGCCTGAACAGCACTAGCGGCCCGACGTCTCTGCACGGCAGGATTGTCGTTGTGGGCCGAGGCTGCGTGTTCTCTCAAAACGAAAACCGTGCTGGCGATCCCTTTCTAGGAACTCCTCCCACGGCACCACATGTTCAGCTCCGGCCGAACGAAAGGTGACCTCAGGCCTCAAGGTAAGTTCCAGTGTTTCACGTCGGGGGAGTTGGGTGTGCAGTGGTTTCCATGAGGCCATACTCCACCACGGAGCGCCTTCACTCTGCGACGCTCCTGGGGGCACACAGGATAGGAGCTCGTTCGCCAAGTTCGCAGGATGACTTCTCTCCGTGCCGGAACGGCGGCTCCTGGCTTCTGAGGAACCTTAGCCTCAACAGGGCCCTGGAGAAAGCTCTTCACATTCATAGCAAGGGCAACGTACTGCTCTCTGGCTTGCCTGGGTTGAGTGCCCCAGTCGTCAAAGAGCCTCGCGAAGGCAGTGCTGCACAGACTCCCTTTGCCAGTCGCACGGCCTCCCTGACTGAAAGAGAACTGCAGTGCCAAAAGGCACCGTGCTGACGACTGGCTCCAGGAGGAGACTCGGGACAGCACTCTCACAGAAGCGAAAGCTAGGCTGTGGGCCCAGCCTGAGGACCAGCACGTTTTCCACACTTAACACAGCTAAGGCATGAGCCAGACGACAGCCTTGGTCCCTGAGGCCTACCTAAGGTACTGCCATACTTACCCAGTAGATCCCACGCAGAGGTCCCTGTGCCCAAAAGGGCCTCCATGGAAGGGCCCTGTTCCTCCCGTGTGTTTCCTTGAGGTAATCGGAAACCACTGAGGATAAGTACGTGAGCTCAGCTTTGAAACTGGGCGACCCTGGGCAAACCTTATTCCCCTCCGTGGTAGACGAGACAGTTGCGGGTCCTAAGCTGCCTGAAGCACACTCCTCGCGCCCACCTTCTCTTTGCTGCCGGAAGGCCTCACATAAGACGTCTGAGTTTACTCGTGACGGAAGCCGTCTGAGTGTACTCGTGTGAGGCCTGCTGCTCTCAGGTCCTTGCTGGGAGCTTCAGCAAGAGCACTCTGGAGCTCGCCGACAAAAGAATTGTGAGCCCCCCCGGCCTCAAGTAAAAGTCCAGATTTCCCCCGTCAGTAACACCTCGGAGTGCCATAGGAGCGAAGAAGCATGCGTTAACGGGATGCTTCAACAGTGCTAGGGATTTCTTTCACGAGACACTGTGCACTCACGTTCGTCGTAACAACTGTCAAAGGGCACTGTATGCCTTCCAACTCCTCTGTTGCGTTTGAGCCACAGGAAGTAAAGGCATTCGTTTGATTAAGCTCCGTGAACGGGCAACGATGATGGCGAAGCGCTGCCCCGTTCGCTCGAAAGCTCTCGTCTGTACGGCCTTCCAACGGCCTCAGGGTACGCAGTTGTAAACAGCCTTACATTCCATGCTGGTGTGCCCCCAATTAGGAACTTGGGCTCTTCTGTGAGACACCCACGTGCGTCCCAAATGAAACCGGGGAGCTCCCCCAGGACGTCTGCGTACGGCAGTCGGTTGCCAGCTCTTTACTTCCAGCCGGAGAAAGAAGAAGAGGACAGCTTTCCCAGGGACAACTCTGGACCCTTGGGACCATCCGGAGTCACCAAAGCCTAAACTTTGCACGGCCTGGGGAACGCTCTTCCTCATGGCCAGCAATCCCCACGTCAAAACCTTTCTCAGCAGAGGCAGGCACTCTCTCCCTCGTACTAGATAGCTCGGCAGAGCCTTCCGAGAAACACGCTGCGTCATTCAGCTTGAACGTGGGACGCGGAGGGGAGAGTACGCTTTCTCCCCGTTTGGAGGCGCCTTGCGCTTGGCTTCAAAGCTGCCTGAACAGCACTAGCGGCCCGACGTCTCTGCACGGCAGGATTGTCGTTGTGGGCCGAGGCTGCGTGTTCTCTCAAAACGAAAACCGTGCTGGCGATCCCTTTCTAGGAACTCCTCCCACGGCACCACATGTTCAGCTCCGGCCGAACGAAAGGTGACCTCAGGCCTCAAGGTAAGTTCCAGTGTTTCACGTCGGGGGAGTTGGGTGTGCAGTGGTTTCCATGAGGCCATACTCCACCACGGAGCGCCTTCACTCTGCGACGCTCCTGGGGGCACACAGGATAGGAGCTCGTTCGCCAAGTTCGCAGGATGACTTCTCTCCGTGCCGGAACGGCGGCTCCTGGCTTCTGAGGAACCTTAGCCTCAACAGGGCCCTGGAGAAAGCTCTTCACATTCATAGCAAGGGCAACGTACTGCTCTCTGGCTTGCCTGGGTTGAGTGCCCCAGTCGTCAAAGAGCCTCGCGAAGGCAGTGCTGCACAGACTCCCTTTGCCAGTCGCACGGCCTCCCTGACTGAAAGAGAACTGCAGTGCCAAAAGGCACCGTGCTGACGACTGGCTCCAGGAGGAGACTCGGGACAGCACTCTCACAGAAGCGAAAGCTAGGCTGTGGGCCCAGCCTGAGGACCAGCACGTTTTCCACACTTAACACAGCTAAGGCATGAGCCAGACGACAGCCTTGGTCCCTGAGGCCTACCTAAGGTACTGCCATACTTACCCAGTAGATCCCACGCAGAGGTCCCTGTGCCCAAAAGGGCCTCCATGGAAGGGCCCTGTTCCTCCCGTGTGTTTCCTTGAGGTAATCGGAAACCACTGAGGATAAGTACGTGAGCTCAGCTTTGAAACTGGGCGACCCTGGGCAAACCTTATTCCCCTCCGTGGTAGACGAGACAGTTGCGGGTCCTAAGCTGCCTGAAGCACACTCCTCGCGCCCACCTTCTCTTTGCTGCCGGAAGGCCTCACATAAGACGTCTGAGTTTACTCGTGACGGAAGCCGTCTGAGTGTACTCGTGTGAGGCCTGCTGCTCTCAGGTCCTTGCTGGGAGCTTCAGCAAGAGCACTCTGGAGCTCGCCGACAAAAGAATTGTGAGCCCCCCCGGCCTCAAGTAAAAGTCCAGATTTCCCCCGTCAGTAACACCTCGGAGTGCCATAGGAGCGAAGAAGCATGCGTTAACGGGATGCTTCAACAGTGCTAGGGATTTCTTTCACGAGACACTGTGCACTCACGTTCGTCGTAACAACTGTCAAAGGGCACTGTATGCCTTCCAACTCCTCTGTTGCGTTTGAGCCACAGGAAGTAAAGGCATTCGTTTGATTAAGCTCCGTGAACGGGCAACGATGATGGCGAAGCGCTGCCCCGTTCGCTCGAAAGCTCTCGTCTGTACGGCCTTCCAACGGCCTCAGGGTACGCAGTTGTAAACAGCCTTACATTCCATGCTGGTGTGCCCCCAATTAGGAACTTGGGCTCTTCTGTGAGACACCCACGTGCGTCCCAAATGAAACCGGGGAGCTCCCCCAGGACGTCTGCGTACGGCAGTCGGTTGCCAGCTCTTTACTTCCAGCCGGAGAAAGAAGAAGAGGACAGCTTTCCCAGGGACAACTCTGGACCCTTGGGACCATCCGGAGTCACCAAAGCCTAAACTTTGCACGGCCTGGGGAACGCTCTTCCTCATGGCCAGCAATCCCCACGTCAAAACCTTTCTCAGCAGAGGCAGGCACTCTCTCCCTCGTACTAGATAGCTCGGCAGAGCCTTCCGAGAAACACGCTGCGTCATTCAGCTTGAACGTGGGACGCGGAGGGGAGAGTACGCTTTCTCCCCGTTTGGAGGCGCCTTGCGCTTGGCTTCAAAGCTGCCTGAACAGCACTAGCGGCCCGACGTCTCTGCACGGCAGGATTGTCGTTGTGGGCCGAGGCTGCGTGTTCTCTCAAAACGAAAACCGTGCTGGCGATCCCTTTCTAGGAACTCCTCCCACGGCACCACATGTTCAGCTCCGGCCGAACGAAAGGTGACCTCAGGCCTCAAGGTAAGTTCCAGTGTTTCACGTCGGGGGAGTTGGGTGTGCAGTGGTTTCCATGAGGCCATACTCCACCACGGAGCGCCTTCACTCTGCGACGCTCCTGGGGGCACACAGGATAGGAGCTCGTTCGCCAAGTTCGCAGGATGACTTCTCTCCGTGCCGGAACGGCGGCTCCTGGCTTCTGAGGAACCTTAGCCTCAACAGGGCCCTGGAGAAAGCTCTTCACATTCATAGCAAGGGCAACGTACTGCTCTCTGGCTTGCCTGGGTTGAGTGCCCCAGTCGTCAAAGAGCCTCGCGAAGGCAGTGCTGCACAGACTCCCTTTGCCAGTCGCACGGCCTCCCTGACTGAAAGAGAACTGCAGTGCCAAAAGGCACCGTGCTGACGACTGGCTCCAGGAGGAGACTCGGGACAGCACTCTCACAGAAGCGAAAGCTAGGCTGTGGGCCCAGCCTGAGGACCAGCACGTTTTCCACACTTAACACAGCTAAGGCATGAGCCAGACGACAGCCTTGGTCCCTGAGGCCTACCTAAGGTACTGCCATACTTACCCAGTAGATCCCACGCAGAGGTCCCTGTGCCCAAAAGGGCCTCCATGGAAGGGCCCTGTTCCTCCCGTGTGTTTCCTTGAGGTAATCGGAAACCACTGAGGATAAGTACGTGAGCTCAGCTTTGAAACTGGGCGACCCTGGGCAAACCTTATTCCCCTCCGTGGTAGACGAGACAGTTGCGGGTCCTAAGCTGCCTGAAGCACACTCCTCGCGCCCACCTTCTCTTTGCTGCCGGAAGGCCTCACATAAGACGTCTGAGTTTACTCGTGACGGAAGCCGTCTGAGTGTACTCGTGTGAGGCCTGCTGCTCTCAGGTCCTTGCTGGGAGCTTCAGCAAGAGCACTCTGGAGCTCGCCGACAAAAGAATTGTGAGCCCCCCCGGCCTCAAGTAAAAGTCCAGATTTCCCCCGTCAGTAACACCTCGGAGTGCCATAGGAGCGAAGAAGCATGCGTTAACGGGATGCTTCAACAGTGCTAGGGATTTCTTTCACGAGACACTGTGCACTCACGTTCGTCGTAACAACTGTCAAAGGGCACTGTATGCCTTCCAACTCCTCTGTTGCGTTTGAGCCACAGGAAGTAAAGGCATTCGTTTGATTAAGCTCCGTGAACGGGCAACGATGATGGCGAAGCGCTGCCCCGTTCGCTCGAAAGCTCTCGTCTGTACGGCCTTCCAACGGCCTCAGGGTACGCAGTTGTAAACAGCCTTACATTCCATGCTGGTGTGCCCCCAATTAGGAACTTGGGCTCTTCTGTGAGACACCCACGTGCGTCCCAAATGAAACCGGGGAGCTCCCCCAGGACGTCTGCGTACGGCAGTCGGTTGCCAGCTCTTTACTTCCAGCCGGAGAAAGAAGAAGAGGACAGCTTTCCCAGGGACAACTCTGGACCCTTGGGACCATCCGGAGTCACCAAAGCCTAAACTTTGCACGGCCTGGGGAACGCTCTTCCTCATGGCCAGCAATCCCCACGTCAAAACCTTTCTCAGCAGAGGCAGGCACTCTCTCCCTCGTACTAGATAGCTCGGCAGAGCCTTCCGAGAAACACGCTGCGTCATTCAGCTTGAACGTGGGACGCGGAGGGGAGAGTACGCTTTCTCCCCGTTTGGAGGCGCCTTGCGCTTGGCTTCAAAGCTGCCTGAACAGCACTAGCGGCCCGACGTCTCTGCACGGCAGGATTGTCGTTGTGGGCCGAGGCTGCGTGTTCTCTCAAAACGAAAACCGTGCTGGCGATCCCTTTCTAGGAACTCCTCCCACGGCACCACATGTTCAGCTCCGGCCGAACGAAAGGTGACCTCAGGCCTCAAGGTAAGTTCCAGTGTTTCACGTCGGGGGAGTTGGGTGTGCAGTGGTTTCCATGAGGCCATACTCCACCACGGAGCGCCTTCACTCTGCGACGCTCCTGGGGGCACACAGGATAGGAGCTCGTTCGCCAAGTTCGCAGGATGACTTCTCTCCGTGCCGGAACGGCGGCTCCTGGCTTCTGAGGAACCTTAGCCTCAACAGGGCCCTGGAGAAAGCTCTTCACATTCATAGCAAGGGCAACGTACTGCTCTCTGGCTTGCCTGGGTTGAGTGCCCCAGTCGTCAAAGAGCCTCGCGAAGGCAGTGCTGCACAGACTCCCTTTGCCAGTCGCACGGCCTCCCTGACTGAAAGAGAACTGCAGTGCCAAAAGGCACCGTGCTGACGACTGGCTCCAGGAGGAGACTCGGGACAGCACTCTCACAGAAGCGAAAGCTAGGCTGTGGGCCCAGCCTGAGGACCAGCACGTTTTCCACACTTAACACAGCTAAGGCATGAGCCAGACGACAGCCTTGGTCCCTGAGGCCTACCTAAGGTACTGCCATACTTACCCAGTAGATCCCACGCAGAGGTCCCTGTGCCCAAAAGGGCCTCCATGGAAGGGCCCTGTTCCTCCCGTGTGTTTCCTTGAGGTAATCGGAAACCACTGAGGATAAGTACGTGAGCTCAGCTTTGAAACTGGGCGACCCTGGGCAAACCTTATTCCCCTCCGTGGTAGACGAGACAGTTGCGGGTCCTAAGCTGCCTGAAGCACACTCCTCGCGCCCACCTTCTCTTTGCTGCCGGAAGGCCTCACATAAGACGTCTGAGTTTACTCGTGACGGAAGCCGTCTGAGTGTACTCGTGTGAGGCCTGCTGCTCTCAGGTCCTTGCTGGGAGCTTCAGCAAGAGCACTCTGGAGCTCGCCGACAAAAGAATTGTGAGCCCCCCCGGCCTCAAGTAAAAGTCCAGATTTCCCCCGTCAGTAACACCTCGGAGTGCCATAGGAGCGAAGAAGCATGCGTTAACGGGATGCTTCAACAGTGCTAGGGATTTCTTTCACGAGACACTGTGCACTCACGTTCGTCGTAACAACTGTCAAAGGGCACTGTATGCCTTCCAACTCCTCTGTTGCGTTTGAGCCACAGGAAGTAAAGGCATTCGTTTGATTAAGCTCCGTGAACGGGCAAGGATGATGGCGAAGCGCTGCCCCGTTCGCTCGAAAGCTCTCGTCTGTACGGCCTTCCAACGGCCTCAGGGTACGCAGTTGTAAACAGCCTTACATTCCATGCTGGTGTGCCCCCAATTAGGAACTTGGGCTCTTCTGTGAGACACCCACGTGCGTCCCAAATGAAACCGGGGAGCTCCCCCAGGACGTCTGCGTACGGCAGTCGGTTGCCAGCTCTTTACTTCCAGCCGGAGAAAGAAGAAGAGGACAGCTTTCCCAGGGACAACTCTGGACCCTTGGGACCATCCGGAGTCACCAAAGCCTAAACTTTGCACGGCCTGGGGAACGCTCTTCCTCATGGCCAGCAATCCCCACGTCAAAACCTTTCTCAGCAGAGGCAGGCACTCTCTCCCTCGTACTAGATAGCTCGGCAGAGCCTTCCGAGAAACACGTTGCGTCATTCAGCTTGAACGTGGGACGCGGAGGGGAGAGTACGCTTTCTCCCCGTTTGGAGGCGCCTTGCGCTTGGCTTCAAAGCTGCCTGAACAGCACTAGCGGCCCGACGTCTCTGCACGGCAGGATTGTCGTTGTGGGCCGAGGCTGCGTGTTCTCTCAAAACGAAAACCGTGCTGGCGATCCCTTTCTAGGAACTCCTCCCACGGCACCACATGTTCAGCTCCGGCCGAACGAAAGGTGACCTCAGGCCTCAAGGTAAGTTCCAGTGTTTCACGTCGGGGGAGTTGGGTGTGCAGTGGTTTCCATGAGGCCATACTCCACCACGGAGCGCCTTCACTCTGCGACGCTCCTGGGGGCACACAGGATAGGAGCTCGTTCGCCAAGTTCGCAGGATGACTTCTCTCCGTGCCGGAACGGCGGCTCCTGGCTTCTGAGGAACCTTAGCCTCAACAGGGCCCTGGAGAAAGCTCTTCACATTCATAGCAAGGGCAACGTACTGCTCTCTGGCTTGCCTGGGTTGAGTGCCCCAGTCGTCAAAGAGCCTCGCGAAGGCAGTGCTGCACAGACTCCCTTTGCCAGTCGCACGGCCTCCCTGACTGAAAGAGAACTGCAGTGCCAAAAGGCACCGTGCTGACGACTGGCTCCAGGAGGAGACTCGGGACAGCACTCTCACAGAAGCGAAAGCTAGGCTGTGGGCCCAGCCTGAGGACCAGCACGTTTTCCACACTTAACACAGCTAAGGCATGAGCCAGACGACAGCCTTGGTCCCTGAGGCCTACCTAAGGTACTGCCATACTTACCCAGTAGATCCCACGCAGAGGTCCCTGTGCCCAAAAGGGCCTCCATGGAAGGGCCCTGTTCCTCCCGTGTGTTTCCTTGAGGTAATCGGAAACCACTGAGGATAAGTACGTGAGCTCAGCTTTGAAACTGGGCGACCCTGGGCAAACCTTATTCCCCTCCGTGGTAGACGAGACAGTTGCGGGTCCTAAGCTGCCTGAAGCACACTCCTCGCGCCCACCTTCTCTTTGCTGCCGGAAGGCCTCACATAAGACGTCTGAGTTTACTCGTGACGGAAGCCGTCTGAGTGTACTCGTGTGAGGCCTGCTGCTCTCAGGTCCTTGCTGGGAGCTTCAGCAAGAGCACTCTGGAGCTCGCCGACAAAAGAATTGTGAGCCCCCCCGGCCTCAAGTAAAAGTCCAGATTTCCCCCGTCAGTAACACCTCGGAGTGCCATAGGAGCGAAGAAGCATGCGTTAACGGGATGCTTCAACAGTGCTAGGGATTTCTTTCACGAGACACTGTGCACTCACGTTCGTCGTAACAACTGTCAAAGGGCACTGTATGCCTTCCAACTCCTCTGTTGCGTTTGAGCCACAGGAAGTAAAGGCATTCGTTTGATTAAGCTCCGTGAACGGGCAACGATGATGGCGAAGCGCTGCCCCGTTCGCTCGAAAGCTCTCGTCTGTACGGCCTTCCAACGGCCTCAGGGTACGCAGTTGTAAACAGCCTTACATTCCATGCTGGTGTGCCCCCAATTAGGAACTTGGGCTCTTCTGTGAGACACCCACGTGCGTCCCAAATGAAACCGGGGAGCTCCCCCAGGACGTCTGCGTACGGCAGTCGGTTGCCAGCTGTTTACTTCCAGCCGGAGAAAGAAGAAGAGGACAGCTTTCCCAGGGACAACTCTGGACCCTTGGGACCATCCGGAGTCACCAAAGCCTAAACTTTGCACGGCCTGGGGAACGCTCTTCCTCATGGCCAGCAATCCCCACGTCAAAACCTTTCTCAGCAGAGGCAGGCACTCTCTCCCTCGTACTAGATAGCTCGGCAGAGCCTTCCGAGAAACACGCTGCGTCATTCAGCTTGAACGTGGGACGCGGAGGGGAGAGTACGCTTTCTCCCCGTTTGGAGGCGCCTTGCGCTTGGCTTCAAAGCTGCCTGAACAGCACTAGCGGCCCGACGTCTCTGCACGGCAGGATTGTCGTTGTGGGCCGAGGCTGCGTGTTCTCTCAAAACGAAAACCGTGCTGGCGATCCCTTTCTAGGAACTCCTCCCACGGCACCACATGTTCAGCTCCGGCCGAACGAAAGGTGACCTCAGGCCTCAAGGTAAGTTCCAGTGTTTCACGTCGGGGGAGTTGGGTGTGCAGTGGTTTCCATGAGGCCATACTCCACCACGGAGCGCCTTCACTCTGCGACGCTCCTGGGGGCACACAGGATAGGAGCTCGTTCGCCAAGTTCGCAGGATGACTTCTCTCCGTGCCGGAACGGCGGCTCCTGGCTTCTGAGGAACCTTAGCCTCAACAGGGCCCTGGAGAAAGCTCTTCACATTCATAGCAAGGGCAAGGTACTGCTCTCTGGCTTGCCTGGGTTGAGTGCCCCAGTCGTCAAAGAGCCTCGCGAAGGCAGTGCTGCACAGACTCCCTTTGCCAGTCGCACGGCCTCCCTGACTGAAAGAGAACTGCAGTGCCAAAAGGCACCGTGCTGACGACTGGCTCCAGGAGGAGACTCGGGACAGCACTCTCACAGAAGCGAAAGCTAGGCTGTGGGCCCAGCCTGAGGACCAGCACGTTTTCCACACTTAACACAGCTAAGGCATGAGCCAGACGACAGCCTTGGTCCCTGAGGCCTACCTAAGGTACTGCCATACTTACCCAGTAGATCCCACGCAGAGGTCCCTGTGCCCAAAAGGGCCTCCATGGAAGGGCCCTGTTCCTCCCGTGTGTTTCCTTGAGGTAATCGGAAACCACTGAGGATAAGTACGTGAGCTCAGCTTTGAAACTGGGCGACCCTGGGCAAACCTTATTCCCCTCCGTGGTAGACGAGACAGTTGCGGGTCCTAAGCTGCCTGAAGCACACTCCTCGCGCCCACCTTCTCTTTGCTGCCGGAAGGCCTCACATAAGACGTCTGAGTTTACTCGTGACGGAAGCCGTCTGAGTGTACTCGTGTGAGGCCTGCTGCTCTCAGGTCCTTGCTGGGAGCTTCAGCAAGAGCACTCTGGAGCTCGCCGACAAAAGAATTGTGAGCCCCCCCGGCCTCAAGTAAAAGTCCAGATTTCCCCCGTCAGTAACACCTCGGAGTGCCATAGGAGCGAAGAAGCATGCGTTAACGGGATGCTTCAACAGTGCTAGGGATTTCTTTCACGAGACACTGTGCACTCACGTTCGTCGTAACAACTGTCAAAGGGCACTGTATGCCTTCCAACTCCTCTGTTGCGTTTGAGCCACAGGAAGTAAAGGCATTCGTTTGATTAAGCTCCGTGAACGGGCAACGATGATGGCGAAGCGCTGCCCCGTTCGCTCGAAAGCTCTCGTCTGTACGGCCTTCCAACGGCCTCAGGGTACGCAGTTGTAAACAGCCTTACATTCCATGCTGGTGTGCCCCCAATTAGGAACTTGGGCTCTTCTGTGAGACACCCACGTGCGTCCCAAATGAAACCGGGGAGCTCCCCCAGGACGTCTGCGTACGGCAGTCGGTTGCCAGCTCTTTACTTCCAGCCGGAGAAAGAAGAAGAGGACAGCTTTCCCAGGGACAACTCTGGACCCTTGGGACCATCCGGAGTCACCAAAGCCTAAACTTTGCACGGCCTGGGGAACGCTCTTCCTCATGGCCAGCAATCCCCACGTCAAAACCTTTCTCAGCAGAGGCAGGCACTCTCTCCCTCGTACTAGATAGCTCGGCAGAGCCTTCCGAGAAACACGCTGCGTCATTCAGCTTGAACGTGGGACGCGGAGGGGAGAGTACGCTTTCTCCCCGTTTGGAGGCGCCTTGCGCTTGGCTTCAAAGCTGCCTGAACAGCACTAGCGGCCCGACGTCTCTGCACGGCAGGATTGTCGTTGTGGGCCGAGGCTGCGTGTTCTCTCAAAACGAAAACCGTGCTGGCGATCCCTTTCTAGGAACTCCTCCCACGGCACCACATGTTCAGCTCCGGCCGAACGAAAGGTGACCTCAGGCCTCAAGGTAAGTTCCAGTGTTTCACGTCGGGGGAGTTGGGTGTGCAGTGGTTTCCATGAGGCCATACTCCACCACGGAGCGCCTTCACTCTGCGACGCTCCTGGGGGCACACAGGATAGGAGCTCGTTCGCCAAGTTCGCAGGATGACTTCTCTCCGTGCCGGAACGGCGGCTCCTGGCTTCTGAGGAACCTTAGCCTCAACAGGGCCCTGGAGAAAGCTCTTCACATTCATAGCAAGGGCAACGTACTGCTCTCTGGCTTGCCTGGGTTGAGTGCCCCAGTCGTCAAAGAGCCTCGCGAAGGCAGTGCTGCACAGACTCCCTTTGCCAGTCGCACGGCCTCCCTGACTGAAAGAGAACTGCAGTGCCAAAAGGCACCGTGCTGACGACTGGCTCCAGGAGGAGACTCGGGACAGCACTCTCACAGAAGCGAAAGCTAGGCTGTGGGCCCAGCCTGAGGACCAGCACGTTTTCCACACTTAACACAGCTAAGGCATGAGCCAGACGACAGCCTTGGTCCCTGAGGCCTACCTAAGGTACTGCCATACTTACCCAGTAGATCCCACGCAGAGGTCCCTGTGCCCAAAAGGGCCTCCATGGAAGGGCCCTGTTCCTCCCGTGTGTTTCCTTGAGGTAATCGGAAACCACTGAGGATAAGTACGTGAGCTCAGCTTTGAAACTGGGCGACCCTGGGCAAACCTTATTCCCCTCCGTGGTAGACGAGACAGTTGCGGGTCCTAAGCTGCCTGAAGCACACTCCTCGCGCCCACCTTCTCTTTGCTGCCGGAAGGCCTCACATAAGACGTCTGAGTTTACTCGTGACGGAAGCCGTCTGAGTGTACTCGTGTGAGGCCTGCTGCTCTCAGGTCCTTGCTGGGAGCTTCAGCAAGAGCACTCTGGAGCTCGCCGACAAAAGAATTGTGAGCCCCCCCGGCCTCAAGTAAAAGTCCAGATTTCCCCCGTCAGTAACACCTCGGAGTGCCATAGGAGCGAAGAAGCATGCGTTAACGGGATGCTTCAACAGTGCTAGGGATTTCTTTCACGAGACACTGTGCACTCACGTTCGTCGTAACAACTGTCAAAGGGCACTGTATGCCTTCCAACTCCTCTGTTGCGTTTGAGCCACAGGAAGTAAAGGCATTCGTTTGATTAAGCTCCGTGAACGGGCAACGATGATGGCGAAGCGCTGCCCCGTTCGCTCGAAAGCTCTCGTCTGTACGGCCTTCCAACGGCCTCAGGGTACGCAGTTGTAAACAGCCTTACATTCCATGCTGGTGTGCCCCCAATTAGGAACTTGGGCTCTTCTGTGAGACACCCACGTGCGTCCCAAATGAAACCGGGGAGCTCCCCCAGGACGTCTGCGTACGGCAGTCGGTTGCCAGCTCTTTACTTCCAGCCGGAGAAAGAAGAAGAGGACAGCTTTCCCAGGGACAACTCTGGACCCTTGGGACCATCCGGAGTCACCAAAGCCTAAACTTTGCACGGCCTGGGGAACGCTCTTCCTCATGGCCAGCAATCCCCACGTCAAAACCTTTCTCAGCAGAGGCAGGCACTCTCTCCCTCGTACTAGATAGCTCGGCAGAGCCTTCCGAGAAACACGCTGCGTCATTCAGCTTGAACGTGGGACGCGGAGGGGAGAGTACGCTTTCTCCCCGTTTGGAGGCGCCTTGCGCTTGGCTTCAAAGCTGCCTGAACAGCACTAGCGGCCCGACGTCTCTGCACGGCAGGATTGTCGTTGTGGGCCGAGGCTGCGTGTTCTCTCAAAACGAAAACCGTGCTGGCGATCCCTTTCTAGGAACTCCTCCCACGGCACCACATGTTCAGCTCCGGCCGAACGAAAGGTGACCTCAGGCCTCAAGGTAAGTTCCAGTGTTTCACGTCGGGGGAGTTGGGTGTGCAGTGGTTTCCATGAGGCCATACTCCACCACGGAGCGCCTTCACTCTGCGACGCTCCTGGGGGCACACAGGATAGGAGCTCGTTCGCCAAGTTCGCAGGATGACTTCTCTCCGTGCCGGAACGGCGGCTCCTGGCTTCTGAGGAACCTTAGCCTCAACAGGGCCCTGGAGAAAGCTCTTCACATTCATAGCAAGGGCAACGTACTGCTCTCTGGCTTGCCTGGGTTGAGTGCCCCAGTCGTCAAAGAGCCTCGCGAAGGCAGTGCTGCACAGACTCCCTTTGCCAGTCGCACGGCCTCCCTGACTGAAAGAGAACTGCAGTGCCAAAAGGCACCGTGCTGACGACTGGCTCCAGGAGGAGACTCGGGACAGCACTCTCACAGAAGCGAAAGCTAGGCTGTGGGCCCAGCCTGAGGACCAGCACGTTTTCCACACTTAACACAGCTAAGGCATGAGCCAGACGACAGCCTTGGTCCCTGAGGCCTACCTAAGGTACTGCCATACTTACCCAGTAGATCCCACGCAGAGGTCCCTGTGCCCAAAAGGGCCTCCATGGAAGGGCCCTGTTCCTCCCGTGTGTTTCCTTGAGGTAATCGGAAACCACTGAGGATAAGTACGTGAGCTCAGCTTTGAAACTGGGCGACCCTGGGCAAACCTTATTCCCCTCCGTGGTAGACGAGACAGTTGCGGGTCCTAAGCTGCCTGAAGCACACTCCTCGCGCCCACCTTCTCTTTGCTGCCGGAAGGCCTCACATAAGACGTCTGAGTTTACTCGTGACGGAAGCCGTCTGAGTGTACTCGTGTGAGGCCTGCTGCTCTCAGGTCCTTGCTGGGAGCTTCAGCAAGAGCACTCTGGAGCTCGCCGACAAAAGAATTGTGAGCCCCCCCGGCCTCAAGTAAAAGTCCAGATTTCCCCCGTCAGTAACACCTCGGAGTGCCATAGGAGCGAAGAAGCATGCGTTAACGGGATGCTTCAACAGTGCTAGGGATTTCTTTCACGAGACACTGTGCACTCACGTTCGTCGTAACAACTGTCAAAGGGCACTGTATGCCTTCCAACTCCTCTGTTGCGTTTGAGCCACAGGAAGTAAAGGCATTCGTTTGATTAAGCTCCGTGAACGGGCAACGATGATGGCGAAGCGCTGCCCCGTTCGCTCGAAAGCTCTCGTCTGTACGGCCTTCCAACGGCCTCAGGGTACGCAGTTGTAAACAGCCTTACATTCCATGCTGGTGTGCCCCCAATTAGGAACTTGGGCTCTTCTGTGAGACACCCACGTGCGTCCCAAATGAAACCGGGGAGCTCCCCCAGGACGTCTGCGTACGGCAGTCGGTTGCCAGCTGTTTACTTCCAGCCGGAGAAAGAAGAAGAGGACAGCTTTCCCAGGGACAACTCTGGACCCTTGGGACCATCCGGAGTCACCAAAGCCTAAACTTTGCACGGCCTGGGGAACGCTCTTCCTCATGGCCAGCAATCCCCACGTCAAAACCTTTCTCAGCAGAGGCAGGCACTCTCTCCCTCGTACTAGATAGCTCGGCAGAGCCTTCCGAGAAACACGCTGCGTCATTCAGCTTGAACGTGGGACGCGGAGGGGAGAGTACGCTTTCTCCCCGTTTGGAGGCGCCTTGCGCTTGGCTTCAAAGCTGCCTGAACAGCACTAGCGGCCCGACGTCTCTGCACGGCAGGATTGTCGTTGTGGGCCGAGGCTGCGTGTTCTCTCAAAACGAAAACCGTGCTGGCGATCCCTTTCTAGGAACTCCTCCCACGGCACCACATGTTCAGCTCCGGCCGAACGAAAGGTGACCTCAGGCCTCAAGGTAAGTTCCAGTGTTTCACGTCGGGGGAGTTGGGTGTGCAGTGGTTTCCATGAGGCCATACTCCACCACGGAGCGCCTTCACTCTGCGACGCTCCTGGGGGCACACAGGATAGGAGCTCGTTCGCCAAGTTCGCAGGATGACTTCTCTCCGTGCCGGAACGGCGGCTCCTGGCTTCTGAGGAACCTTAGCCTCAACAGGGCCCTGGAGAAAGCTCTTCACATTCATAGCAAGGGCAACGTACTGCTCTCTGGCTTGCCTGGGTTGAGTGCCCCAGTCGTCAAAGAGCCTCGCGAAGGCAGTGCTGCACAGACTCCCTTTGCCAGTCGCACGGCCTCCCTGACTGAAAGAGAACTGCAGTGCCAAAAGGCACCGTGCTGACGACTGGCTCCAGGAGGAGACTCGGGACAGCACTCTCACAGAAGCGAAAGCTAGGCTGTGGGCCCAGCCTGAGGACCAGCACGTTTTCCACACTTAACACAGCTAAGGCATGAGCCAGACGACAGCCTTGGTCCCTGAGGCCTACCTAAGGTACTGCCATACTTACCCAGTAGATCCCACGCAGAGGTCCCTGTGCCCAAAAGGGCCTCCATGGAAGGGCCCTGTTCCTCCCGTGTGTTTCCTTGAGGTAATCGGAAACCACTGAGGATAAGTACGTGAGCTCAGCTTTGAAACTGGGCGACCCTGGGCAAACCTTATTCCCCTCCGTGGTAGACGAGACAGTTGCGGGTCCTAAGCTGCCTGAAGCACACTCCTCGCGCCCACCTTCTCTTTGCTGCCGGAAGGCCTCACATAAGACGTCTGAGTTTACTCGTGACGGAAGCCGTCTGAGTGTACTCGTGTGAGGCCTGCTGCTCTCAGGTCCTTGCTGGGAGCTTCAGCAAGAGCACTCTGGAGCTCGCCGACAAAAGAATTGTGAGCCCCCCCGGCCTCAAGTAAAAGTCCAGATTTCCCCCGTCAGTAACACCTCGGAGTGCCATAGGAGCGAAGAAGCATGCGTTAACGGGATGCTTCAACAGTGCTAGGGATTTCTTTCACGAGACACTGTGCACTCACGTTCGTCGTAACAACTGTCAAAGGGCACTGTATGCCTTCCAACTCCTCTGTTGCGTTTGAGCCACAGGAAGTAAAGGCATTCGTTTGATTAAGCTCCGTGAACGGGCAACGATGATGGCGAAGCGCTGCCCCGTTCGCTCGAAAGCTCTCGTCTGTACGGCCTTCCAACGGCCTCAGGGTACGCAGTTGTAAACAGCCTTACATTCCATGCTGGTGTGCCCCCAATTAGGAACTTGGGCTCTTCTGTGAGACACCCACGTGCGTCCCAAATGAAACCGGGGAGCTCCCCCAGGACGTCTGCGTACGGCAGTCGGTTGCCAGCTCTTTACTTCCAGCCGGAGAAAGAAGAAGAGGACAGCTTTCCCAGGGACAACTCTGGACCCTTGGGACCATCCAGAGTCACCAAAGCCTAAACTTTGCACGGCCTGGGGAACGCTCTTCCTCATGGCCAGCAATCCCCACGTCAAAACCTTTCTCAGCAGAGGCAGGCACTCTCTCCCTCGTACTAGATAGCTCGGCAGAGCCTTCCGAGAAACACGTTGCGTCATTCAGCTTGAACGTGGGACGCGGAGGGGAGAGTACGCTTTCTCCCCGTTTGGAGGCGCCTTGCGCTTGGCTTCAAAGCTGCCTGAACAGCACTAGCGGCCCGACGTCTCTGCACGGCAGGATTGTCGTTGTGGGCCGAGGCTGCGTGTTCTCTCAAAACGAAAACCGTGCTGGCGATCCCTTTCTAGGAACTCCTCCCACGGCACCACATGTTCAGCTCCGGCCGAACGAAAGGTGACCTCAGGCCTCAAGGTAAGTTCCAGTGTTTCACGTCGGGGGAGTTGGGTGTGCAGTGGTTTCCATGAGGCCATACTCCACCACGGAGCGCCTTCACTCTGCGACGCTCCTGGGGGCACACAGGATAGGAGCTCGTTCGCCAAGTTCGCAGGATGACTTCTCTCCGTGCCGGAACGGCGGCTCCTGGCTTCTGAGGAACCTTAGCCTCAACAGGGCCCTGGAGAAAGCTCTTCACATTCATAGCAAGGGCAACGTACTGCTCTCTGGCTTGCCTGGGTTGAGTGCCCCAGTCGTCAAAGAGCCTCGCGAAGGCAGTGCTGCACAGACTCCCTTTGCCAGTCGCACGGCCTCCCTGACTGAAAGAGAACTGCAGTGCCAAAAGGCACCGTGCTGACGACTGGCTCCAGGAGGAGACTCGGGACAGCACTCTCACAGAAGCGAAAGCTAGGCTGTGGGCCCAGCCTGAGGACCAGCACGTTTTCCACACTTAACACAGCTAAGGCATGAGCCAGACGACAGCCTTGGTCCCTGAGGCCTACCTAAGGTACTGCCATACTTACCCAGTAGATCCCACGCAGAGGTCCCTGTGCCCAAAAGGGCCTCCATGGAAGGGCCCTGTTCCTCCCGTGTGTTTCCTTGAGGTAATCGGAAACCACTGAGGATAAGTACGTGAGCTCAGCTTTGAAACTGGGCGACCCTGGGCAAACCTTATTCCCCTCCGTGGTAGACGAGACAGTTGCGGGTCCTAAGCTGCCTGAAGCACACTCCTCGCGCCCACCTTCTCTTTGCTGCCGGAAGGCCTCACATAAGACGTCTGAGTTTACTCGTGACGGAAGCCGTCTGAGTGTACTCGTGTGAGGCCTGCTGCTCTCAGGTCCTTGCTGGGAGCTTCAGCAAGAGCACTCTGGAGCTCGCCGACAAAAGAATTGTGAGCCCCCCCGGCCTCAAGTAAAAGTCCAGATTTCCCCCGTCAGTAACACCTCGGAGTGCCATAGGAGCGAAGAAGCATGCGTTAACGGGATGCTTCAACAGTGCTAGGGATTTCTTTCACGAGACACTGTGCACTCACGTTCGTCGTAACAACTGTCAAAGGGCACTGTATGCCTTCCAACTCCTCTGTTGCGTTTGAGCCACAGGAAGTAAAGGCATTCGTTTGATTAAGCTCCGTGAACGGGCAACGATGATGGCGAAGCGCTGCCCCGTTCGCTCGAAAGCTCTCGTCTGTACGGCCTTCCAACGGCCTCAGGGTACGCAGTTGTAAACAGCCTTACATTCCATGCTGGTGTGCCCCCAATTAGGAACTTGGGCTCTTCTGTGAGACACCCACGTGCGTCCCAAATGAAACCGGGGAGCTCCCCCAGGACGTCTGCGTACGGCAGTCGGTTGCCAGCTCTTTACTTCCAGCCGGAGAAAGAAGAAGAGGACAGCTTTCCCAGGGACAACTCTGGACGCTTGGGACCATCCGGAGTCACCAAAGCCTAAACTTTGCACGGCCTGGGGAACGCTCTTCCTCATGGCCAGCAATCCCCACGTCAAAACCTTTCTCAGCAGAGGCAGGCACTCTCTCCCTCGTACTAGATAGCTCGGCAGAGCCTTCCGAGAAACACGCTGCGTCATTCAGCTTGAACGTGGGACGCGGAGGGGAGAGTACGCTTTCTCCCCGTTTGGAGGCGCCTTGCGCTTGGCTTCAAAGCTGCCTGAACAGCACTAGCGGCCCGACGTCTCTGCACGGCAGGATTGTCGTTGTGGGCCGAGGCTGCGTGTTCTCTCAAAACGAAAACCGTGCTGGCGATCCCTTTCTAGGAACTCCTCCCACGGCACCACATGTTCAGCTCCGGCCGAACGAAAGGTGACCTCAGGCCTCAAGGTAAGTTCCAGTGTTTCACGTCGGGGGAGTTGGGTGTGCAGTGGTTTCCATGAGGCCATACTCCACCACGGAGCGCCTTCACTCTGCGACGCTCCTGGGGGCACACAGGATAGGAGCTCGTTCGCCAAGTTCGCAGGATGACTTCTCTCCGTGCCGGAACGGCGGCTCCTGGCTTCTGAGGAACCTTAGCCTCAACAGGGCCCTGGAGAAAGCTCTTCACATTCATAGCAAGGGCAACGTACTGCTCTCTGGCTTGCCTGGGTTGAGTGCCCCAGTCGTCAAAGAGCCTCGCGAAGGCAGTGCTGCACAGACTCCCTTTGCCAGTCGCACGGCCTCCCTGACTGAAAGAGAACTGCAGTGCCAAAAGGCACCGTGCTGACGACTGGCTCCAGGAGGAGACTCGGGACAGCACTCTCACAGAAGCGAAAGCTAGGCTGTGGGCCCAGCCTGAGGACCAGCACGTTTTCCACACTTAACACAGCTAAGGCATGAGCCAGACGACAGCCTTGGTCCCTGAGGCCTACCTAAGGTACTGCCATACTTACCCAGTAGATCCCACGCAGAGGTCCCTGTGCCCAAAAGGGCCTCCATGGAAGGGCCCTGTTCCTCCCGTGTGTTTCCTTGAGGTAATCGGAAACCACTGAGGATAAGTACGTGAGCTCAGCTTTGAAACTGGGCGACCCTGGGCAAACCTTATTCCCCTCCGTGGTAGACGAGACAGTTGCGGGTCCTAAGCTGCCTGAAGCACACTCCTCGCGCCCACCTTCTCTTTGCTGCCGGAAGGCCTCACATAAGACGTCTGAGTTTACTCGTGACGGAAGCCGTCTGAGTGTACTCGTGTGAGGCCTGCTGCTCTCAGGTCCTTGCTGGGAGCTTCAGCAAGAGCACTCTGGAGCTCGCCGACAAAAGAATTGTGAGCCGCCCCGGCCTCAAGTAAAAGTCCAGATTTCCCCCGTCAGTAACACCTCGGAGTGCCATAGGAGCGAAGAAGCATGCGTTAACGGGATGCTTCAACAGTGCTAGGGATTTCTTTCACGAGACACTGTGCACTCACGTTCGTCGTAACAACTGTCAAAGGGCACTGTATGCCTTCCAACTCCTCTGTTGCGTTTGAGCCACAGGAAGTAAAGGCATTCGTTTGATTAAGCTCCGTGAACGGGCAACGATGATGGCGAAGCGCTGCCCCGTTCGCTCGAAAGCTCTCGTCTGTACGGCCTTCCAACGGCCTCAGGGTACGCAGTTGTAAACAGCCTTACATTCCATGCTGGTGTGCCCCCAATTAGGAACTTGGGCTCTTCTGTGAGACACCCACGTGCGTCCCAAATGAAACCGGGGAGCTCCCCCAGGACGTCTGCGTACGGCAGTCGGTTGCCAGCTCTTTACTTCCAGCCGGAGAAAGAAGAAGAGGACAGCTTTCCCAGGGACAACTCTGGACCCTTGGGACCATCCGGAGTCACCAAAGCCTAAACTTTGCACGGCCTGGGGAACGCTCTTCCTCATGGCCAGCAATCCCCACGTCAAAACCTTTCTCAGCAGAGGCAGGCACTCTCTCCCTCGTACTAGATAGCTCGGCAGAGCCTTCCGAGAAACACGCTGCGTCATTCAGCTTGAACGTGGGACGCGGAGGGGAGAGTACGCTTTCTCCCCGTTTGGAGGCGCCTTGCGCTTGGCTTCAAAGCTGCCTGAACAGCACTAGCGGCCCGACGTCTCTGCACGGCAGGATTGTCGTTGTGGGCCGAGGCTGCGTGTTCTCTCAAAACGAAAACCGTGCTGGCGATCCCTTTCTAGGAACTCCTCCCACGGCACCACATGTTCAGCTCCGGCCGAACGAAAGGTGACCTCAGGCCTCAAGGTAAGTTCCAGTGTTTCACGTCGGGGGAGTTGGGTGTGCAGTGGTTTCCCATGAGGCCATACTCCACCACGGAGCGCCTTCACTCTGCGACGCTCCTGGGGGCACACAGGATAGGAGCGCGTTCGCCAAGTTCGCAGGATGACTTCTCTCCGTGCCGGAACGGCGGCTCCTGGCTTCTGAGGAACCTTAGCCTCAACAGGGCCCTGGAGAAAGCTCTTCACATTCATAGCAAGGGCAACGTACTGCTCTCTGGCTTGCCTGGGTTGAGTGCCCCAGTCGTCAAAGAGCCTCGCGAAGGCAGTGCTGCACAGACTCCCTTTGCCAGTCGCACGGCCTCCCTGACTGAAAGAGAACTGCAGTGCCAAAAGGCACCGTGCTGACGACTGGCTCCAGGAGGAGACTCGGGACAGCACTCTCACAGAAGCGAAAGCTAGGCTGTGGGCCCAGCCTGAGGACCAGCACGTTTTCCACACTTAACACAGCTAAGGCATGAGCCAGACGACAGCCTTGGTCCCTGAGGCCTACCTAAGGTACTGCCATACTTACCCAGTAGATCCCACGCAGAGGTCCCTGTGCCCAAAAGGGCCTCCATGGAAGGGCCCTGTTCCTCCCGTGTGTTTCCTTGAGGTAATCGGAAACCACTGAGGATAACTACGTGAGCTCAGCTTTGAAACTGGGCGACCCTGGGCAAACCTTATTCCCCTCCGTGGTAGACGAGACAGTTGCGGGTCCTAAGCTGCCTGAAGCACACTCCTCGCGCCCACCTTCTCTTTGCTGCCGGAAGGCCTCACATAAGACGTCTGAGTTTACTCGTGACGGAAGCCGTCTGAGTGTACTCGTGTGAGGCCTGCTGCTCTCAGGTCCTTGCTGGGAGCTTCAGCAAGAGCACTCTGGAGCTCGCCGACAAAAGAATTGTGAGCCCCCCCGGGCCTCAAGTAAAAGTCCAGATTTCCCCCGTCAGTAACACCTCGGAGTGCCATAGGAGCGAAGAAGCATGCGTTAACGGGATGCTTCAACAGTGCTAGGGATTTCTTTCACGAGACACTGTGCACTCACGTTCGTCGTAACAACTGTCAAAGGGCACTGTATGCCTTCCAACTCCTCTGTTGCGTTTGAGCCACAGGAAGTAAAGGCATTCGTTTGATTAAGCTCCGTGAACGGGCAACGATGATGGCGAAGCGCTGCCCCGTTCGCTCGAAAGCTCTCGTCTGTACGGCCTTCCAACGGCCTCAGGGTACGCAGTTGTAAACAGCCTTACATTCCATGCTGGTGTGCCCCCAATTAGGAACTTGGGCTCTTCTGTGAGACACCCACGTGCGTCCCAAATGAAACCGTGGAGCTCCCCCAGGACGTCTGCGTACGGCAGTCGGTTGCCAGCTCTTTACTTCCAGCCGGAGAAAGAAGAAGAGGACAGCTTTCCCAGGGACAACTCTGGACCCTTGGGACCATCCGGAGTCACCAAAGCCTAAACTTTGCACGGCCTGGGGAACGCTCTTCCTCATGGCCAGCAATCCCCACGTCAAAACCTTTCTCAGCAGAGGCAGGCACTCTCTCCCTCGTACTAGATAGCTCGGCAGAGCCTTCCGAGAAACACGCTGCGTCATTCAGCTTGAACGTGGGACGCGGAGGGGAGAGTACGCTTTCTCCCCGTTTGGAGGCGCCTTGCGCTTGGCTTCAAAGCTGCCTGAACAGCACTAGCGGCCCGACGTCTCTGCACGGCAGGATTGTCGTTGTGGGCCGAGGCTGCGTGTTCTCTCAAAACGAAAACCGTGCTGGCGATCCCTTTCTAGGAACTCCTCCCACGGCACCACATGTTCAGCTCCGGCCGAACGAAAGGTGACCTCAGGCCTCAAGGTAAGTTCCAGTGTTTCACGTCGGGGGAGTTGGGTGTGCAGTGGTTTCCCATGAGGCCATACTCCACCACGGAGCGCCTTCACTCTGCGACGCTCCTGGGGGCACACAGGATAGGAGCGCGTTCGCCAAGTTCGCAGGATGACTTCTCTCCGTGCCGGAACGGCGGCTCCTGGCTTCTGAGGAACCTTAGCCTCAACAGGGCCCTGGAGAAAGCTCTTCACATTCATAGCAAGGGCAACGTACTGCTCTCTGGCTTGCCTGGGTTGAGTGCCCCAGTCGTCAAAGAGCCTCGCGAAGGCAGTGCTGCACAGACTCCCTTTGCCAGTCGCACGGCCTCCCTGACTGAAAGAGAACTGCAGTGCCAAAAGGCACCGTGCTGACGACTGGCTCCAGGAGGAGACTCGGGACAGCACTCTCACAGAAGCGAAAGCTAGGCTGTGGGCCCAGCCTGAGGACCAGCACGTTTTCCACACTTAACACAGCTAAGGCATGAGCCAGACGACAGCCTTGGTCCCTGAGGCCTACCTAAGGTACTGCCATACTTACCCAGTAGATCCCACGCAGAGGTCCCTGTGCCCAAAAGGGCCTCCATGGAAGGGCCCTGTTCCTCCCGTGTGTTTCCTTGAGGTAATCGGAAACCACTGAGGATAACTACGTGAGCTCAGCTTTGAAACTGGGCGACCCTGGGCAAACCTTATTCCCCTCCGTGGTAGACGAGACAGTTGCGGGTCCTAAGCTGCCTGAAGCACACTCCTCGCGCCCACCTTCTCTTTGCTGCCGGAAGGCCTCACATAAGACGTCTGAGTTTACTCGTGACGGAAGCCGTCTGAGTGTACTCGTGTGAGGCCTGCTGCTCTCAGGTCCTTGCTGGGAGCTTCAGCAAGAGCACTCTGGAGCTCGCCGACAAAAGAATTGTGAGCCCCCCCGGGCCTCAAGTAAAAGTCCAGATTTCCCCCGTCAGTAACACCTCGGAGTGCCATAGGAGCGAAGAAGCATGCGTTAACGGGATGCTTCAACAGTGCTAGGGATTTCTTTCACGAGACACTGTGCACTCACGTTCGTCGTAACAACTGTCAAAGGGCACTGTATGCCTTCCAACTCCTCTGTTGCGTTTGAGCCACAGGAAGTAAAGGCATTCGTTTGATTAAGCTCCGTGAACGGGCAACGATGATGGCGAAGCGCTGCCCCGTTCGCTCGAAAGCTCTCGTCTGTACGGCCTTCCAACGGCCTCAGGGTACGCAGTTGTAAACAGCCTTACATTCCATGCTGGTGTGCCCCCAATTAGGAACTTGGGCTCTTCTGTGAGACACCCACGTGCGTCCCAAATGAAACCGGGGAGCTCCCCCAGGACGTCTGCGTACGGCAGTCGGTTGCCAGCTCTTTACTTCCAGCCGGAGAAAGAAGAAGAGGACAGCTTTCCCAGGGACAACTCTGGACCCTTGGGACCATCCGGAGTCACCAAAGCCTAAACTTTGCACGGCCTGGGGAACGCTCTTCCTCATGGCCAGCAATCCCCACGTCAAAACCTTTCTCAGCAGAGGCAGGCACTCTCTCCCTCGTACTAGATAGCTCGGCAGAGCCTTCCGAGAAACACGCTGCGTCATTCAGCTTGAACGTGGGACGCGGAGGGGAGAGTACGCTTTCTCCCCGTTTGGAGGCGCCTTGCGCTTGGCTTCAAAGCTGCCTGAACAGCACTAGCGGCCCGACGTCTCTGCACGGCAGGATTGTCGTTGTGGGCCGAGGCTGCGTGTTCTCTCAAAACGAAAACCGTGCTGGCGATCCCTTTCTAGGAACTCCTCCCACGGCACCACATGTTCAGCTCCGGCCGAACGAAAGGTGACCTCAGGCCTCAAGGTAAGTTCCAGTGTTTCACGTCGGGGGAGTTGGGTGTGCAGTGGTTTCCCATGAGGCCATACTCCACCACGGAGCGCCTTCACTCTGCGACGCTCCTGGGGGCACACAGGATAGGAGCGCGTTCGCCAAGTTCGCAGGATGACTTCTCTCCGTGCCGGAACGGCGGCTCCTGGCTTCTGAGGAACCTTAGCCTCAACAGGGCCCTGGAGAAAGCTCTTCACATTCATAGCAAGGGCAACGTACTGCTCTCTGGCTTGCCTGGGTTGAGTGCCCCAGTCGTCAAAGAGCCTCGCGAAGGCAGTGCTGCACAGACTCCCTTTGCCAGTCGCACGGCCTCCCTGACTGAAAGAGAACTGCAGTGCCAAAAGGCACCGTGCTGACGACTGGCTCCAGGAGGAGACTCGGGACAGCACTCTCACAGAAGCGAAAGCTAGGCTGTGGGCCCAGCCTGAGGACCAGCACGTTTTCCACACTTAACACAGCTAAGGCATGAGCCAGACGACAGCCTTGGTCCCTGAGGCCTACCTAAGGTACTGCCATACTTACCCAGTAGATCCCACGCAGAGGTCCCTGTGCCCAAAAGGGCCTCCATGGAAGGGCCCTGTTCCTCCCGTGTGTTTCCTTGAGGTAATCGGAAACCACTGAGGATAAGTACGTGAGCTCAGCTTTGAAACTGGGCGACCCTGGGCAAACCTTATTCCCCTCCGTGGTAGACGAGACAGTTGCGGGTCCTAAGCTGCCTGAAGCACACTCCTCGCGCCCACCTTCTCTTTGCTGCCGGAAGGCCTCACATAAGACGTCTGAGTTTACTCGTGACGGAAGCCGTCTGAGTGTACTCGTGTGAGGCCTGCTGCTCTCAGGTCCTTGCTGGGAGCTTCAGCAAGAGCACTCTGGAGCTCGCCGACAAAAGAATTGTGAGCCCCCCCGGCCTCAAGTAAAAGTCCAGATTTCCCCCGTCAGTAACACCTCGGAGTGCCATAGGAGCGAAGAAGCATGCGTTAACGGGATGCTTCAACAGTGCTAGGGATTTCTTTCACGAGACACTGTGCACTCACGTTCGTCGTAACAACTGTCAAAGGGCACTGTATGCCTTCCAACTCCTCTGTTGCGTTTGAGCCACAGGAAGTAAAGGCATTCGTTTGATTAAGCTCCGTGAACGGGCAACGATGATGGCGAAGCGCTGCCCCGTTCGCTCGAAAGCTCTCGTCTGTACGGCCTTCCAACGGCCTCAGGGTACGCAGTTGTAAACAGCCTTACATTCCATGCTGGTGTGCCCCCAATTAGGAACTTGGGCTCTTCTGTGAGACACCCACGTGCGTCCCAAATGAAACCGGGGAGCTCCCCCAGGACGTCTGCGTACGGCAGTCGGTTGCCAGCTCTTTACTTCCAGCCGGAGAAAGAAGAAGAGGACAGCTTTCCCAGGGACAACTCTGGACCCTTGGGACCATCCGGAGTCACCAAAGCCTAAACTTTGCACGGCCTGGGGAACGCTCTTCCTCATGGCCAGCAATCCCCACGTCAAAACCTTTCTCAGCAGAGGCAGGCACTCTCTCCCTCGTACTAGATAGCTCGGCAGAGCCTTCCGAGAAACACGCTGCGTCATTCAGCTTGAACGTGGGACGCGGAGGGGAGAGTACGCTTTCTCCCCGTTTGGAGGCGCCTTGCGCTTGGCTTCAAAGCTGCCTGAACAGCACTAGCGGCCCGACGTCTCTGCACGGCAGGATTGTCGTTGTGGGCCGAGGCTGCGTGTTCTCTCAAAACGAAAACCGTGCTGGCGATCCCTTTCTAGGAACTCCTCCCACGGCACCACATGTTCAGCTCCGGCCGAACGAAAGGTGACCTCAGGCCTCAAGGTAAGTTCCAGTGTTTCACGTCGGGGGAGTTGGGTGTGCAGTGGTTTCCCATGAGGCCATACTCCACCACGGAGCGCCTTCACTCTGCGACGCTCCTGGGGGCACACAGGATAGGAGCGCGTTCGCCAAGTTCGCAGGATGACTTCTCTCCGTGCCGGAACGGCGGCTCCTGGCTTCTGAGGAACCTTAGCCTCAACAGGGCCCTGGAGAAAGCTCTTCACATTCATAGCAAGGGCAACGTACTGCTCTCAGGCTTGCCTGGGTTGAGTGCCCCAGTCGTCAAAGAGCCTCGCGAAGGCAGTGCTGCACAGACTCCCTTTGCCAGTCGCACGGCCTCCCTGACTGAAAGAGAACTGCAGTGCCAAAAGGCACCGTGCTGACGACTGGCTCCAGGAGGAGACTCGGGACAGCACTCTCACAGAAGCGAAAGCTAGGCTGTGGGCCCAGCCTGAGGACCAGCACGTTTTCCACACTTAACACAGCTAAGGCATGAGCCAGACGACAGCCTTGGTCCCTGAGGCCTACCTAAGGTACTGCCATACTTACCCAGTAGATCCCACGCAGAGGTCCCTGTGCCCAAAAGGGCCTCCATGGAAGGGCCCTGTTCCTCCCGTGTGTTTCCTTGAGGTAATCGGAAACCACTGAGGATAAGTACGTGAGCTCAGCTTTGAAACTGGGCGACCCTGGGCAAACCTTATTCCCCTCCGTGGTAGACGAGACAGTTGCGGGTCCTAAGCTGCCTGAAGCACACTCCTCGCGCCCACCTTCTCTTTGCTGCCGGAAGGCCTCACATAAGACGTCTGAGTTTACTCGTGACGGAAGCCGTCTGAGTGTACTCGTGTGAGGCCTGCTGCTCTCAGGTCCTTGCTGGGAGCTTCAGCAAGAGCACTCTGGAGCTCGCCGACAAAAGAATTGTGAGCCCCCCCGGGCCTCAAGTAAAAGTCCAGATTTCCCCCGTCAGTAACACCTCGGAGTGCCATAGGAGCGAAGAAGCATGCGTTAACGGGATGCTTCAACAGTGCTAGGGATTTCTTTCACGAGACACTGTGCACTCACGTTCGTCGTAACAACTGTCAAAGGGCACTGTATGCCTTCCAACTCCTCTGTTGCGTTTGAGCCACAGGAAGTAAAGGCATTCGTTTGATTAAGCTCCGTGAACGGGCAACGATGATGGCGAAGCGCTGCCCCGTTCGCTCGAAAGCTCTCGTCTGTACGGCCTTCCAACGGCCTCAGGGTACGCAGTTGTAAACAGCCTTACATTCCATGCTGGTGTGCCCCCAATTAGGAACTTGGGCTCTTCTGTGAGACACCCACGTGCGTCCCAAATGAAACCGGGGAGCTCCCCCAGGACGTCTGCGTACGGCAGTCGGTTGCCAGCTCTTTACTTCCAGCCGGAGAAAGAAGAAGAGGACAGCTTTCCCAGGGACAACTCTGGACCCTTGGGACCATCCGGAGTCACCAAAGCCTAAACTTTGCACGGCCTGGGGAACGCTCTTCCTCATGGCCAGCAATCCCCACGTCAAAACCTTTCTCAGCAGAGGCAGGCACTCTCTCCCTCGTACTAGATAGCTCGGCAGAGCCTTCCGAGAAACACGCTGCGTCATTCAGCTTGAACGTGGGACGCGGAGGGGAGAGTACGCTTTCTCCCCGTTTGGAGGCGCCTTGCGCTTGGCTTCAAAGCTGCCTGAACAGCACTAGCGGCCCGACGTCTCTGCACGGCAGGATTGTCGTTGTGGGCCGAGGCTGCGTGTTCTCTCAAAACGAAAACCGTGCTGGCGATCCCTTTCTAGGAACTCCTCCCACGGCACCACATGTTCAGCTCCGGCCGAACGAAAGGTGACCTCAGGCCTCAAGGTAAGTTCCAGTGTTTCACGTCGGGGGAGTTGGGTGTGCAGTGGTTTCCCATGAGGCCATACTCCACCACGGAGCGCCTTCACTCTGCGACGCTCCTGGGGGCACACAGGATAGGAGCGCGTTCGCCAAGTTCGCAGGATGACTTCTCTCCGTGCCGGAACGGCGGCTCCTGGCTTCTGAGGAACCTTAGCCTCAACAGGGCCCTGGAGAAAGCTCTTCACATTCATAGCAAGGGCAACGTACTGCTCTCAGGCTTGCCTGGGTTGAGTGCCCCAGTCGTCAAAGAGCCTCGCGAAGGCAGTGCTGCACAGACTCCCTTTGCCAGTCGCACGGCCTCCCTGACTGAAAGAGAACTGCAGTGCCAAAAGGCACCGTGCTGACGACTGGCTCCAGGAGGAGACTCGGGACAGCACTCTCACAGAAGCGAAAGCTAGGCTGTGGGCCCAGCCTGAGGACCAGCACGTTTTCCACACTTAACACAGCTAAGGCATGAGCCAGACGACAGCCTTGGTCCCTGAGGCCTACCTAAGGTACTGCCATACTTACCCAGTAGATCCCACGCAGAGGTCCCTGTGCCCAAAAGGGCCTCCATGGAAGGGCCCTGTTCCTCCCGTGTGTTTCCTTGAGGTAATCGGAAACCACTGAGGATAAGTACGTGAGCTCAGCTTTGAAACTGGGCGACCCTGGGCAAACCTTATTCCCCTCCGTGGTAGACGAGACAGTTGCGGGTCCTAAGCTGCCTGAAGCACACTCCTCGCGCCCACCTTCTCTTTGCTGCCGGAAGGCCTCACATAAGACGTCTGAGTTTACTCGTGACGGAAGCCGTCTGAGTGTACTCGTGTGAGGCCTGCTGCTCTCAGGTCCTTGCTGGGAGCTTCAGCAAGAGCACTCTGGAGCTCGCCGACAAAAGAATTGTGAGCCCCCCCGGGCCTCAAGTAAAAGTCCAGATTTCCCCCGTCAGTAACACCTCGGAGTGCCATAGGAGCGAAGAAGCATGCGTTAACGGGATGCTTCAACAGTGCTAGGGATTTCTTTCACGAGACACTGTGCACTCACGTTCGTCGTAACAACTGTCAAAGGGCACTGTATGCCTTCCAACTCCTCTGTTGCGTTTGAGCCACAGGAAGTAAAGGCATTCGTTTGATTAAGCTCCGTGAACGGGCAACGATGATGGCGAAGCGCTGCCCCGTTCGCTCGAAAGCTCTCGTCTGTACGGCCTTCCAACGGCCTCAGGGTACGCAGTTGTAAACAGCCTTACATTCCATGCTGGTGTGCCCCCAATTAGGAATTTGGGCTCTTCTGTGAGACACCCACGTGCGTCCCAAATGAAACCGGGGAGCTCCCCCAGGACGTCTGCGTACGGCAGTCGGTTGCCAGCTCTTTACTTCCAGCCGGAGAAAGAAGAAGAGGACAGCTTTCCCAGGGACAACTCTGGACCCTTGGGACCATCCGGAGTCACCAAAGCCTAAACTTTGCACGGCCTGGGGAACGCTCTTCCTCATGGCCAGCAATCCCCACGTCAAAACCTTTCTCAGCAGAGGCAGGCACTCTCTCCCTCGTACTAGATAGCTCGGCAGAGCCTTCCGAGAAACACGCTGCGTCATTCAGCTTGAACGTGGGACGCGGAGGGGAGAGTACGCTTTCTCCCCGTTTGGAGGCGCCTTGCGCTTGGCTTCAAAGCTGCCTGAACAGCACTAGCGGCCCGACGTCTCTGCACGGCAGGATTGTCGTTGTGGGCCGAGGCTGCGTGTTCTCTCAAAACGAAAACCGTGCTGGCGATCCCTTTCTAGGAACTCCTCCCACGGCACCACATGTTCAGCTCCGGCCGAACGAAAGGTGACCTCAGGCCTCAAGGTAAGTTCCAGTGTTTCACGTCGGGGGAGTTGGGTGTGCAGTGGTTTCCCATGAGGCCATACTCCACCACGGAGCGCCTTCACTCTGCGACGCTCCTGGGGGCACACAGGATAGGAGCGCGTTCGCCAAGTTCGCAGGATGACTTCTCTCCGTGCCGGAACGGCGGCTCCTGGCTTCTGAGGAACCTTAGCCTCAACAGGGCCCTGGAGAAAGCTCTTCACATTCATAGCAAGGGCAACGTACTGCTCTCAGGCTTGCCTGGGTTGAGTGCCCCAGTCGTCAAAGAGCCTCGCGAAGGCAGTGCTGCACAGACTCCCTTTGCCAGTCGCACGGCCTCCCTGACTGAAAGAGAACTGCAGTGCCAAAAGGCACCGTGCTGACGACTGGCTCCAGGAGGAGACTCGGGACAGCACTCTCACAGAAGCGAAAGCTAGGCTGTGGGCCCAGCCTGAGGACCAGCACGTTTTCCACACTTAACACAGCTAAGGCATGAGCCAGACGACAGCCTTGGTCCCTGAGGCCTACCTAAGGTACTGCCATACTTACCCAGTAGATCCCACGCAGAGGTCCCTGTGCCCAAAAGGGCCTCCATGGAAGGGCCCTGTTCCTCCCGTGTGTTTCCTTGAGGTAATCGGAAACCACTGAGGATAAGTACGTGAGCTCAGCTTTGAAACTGGGCGACCCTGGGCAAACCTTATTCCCCTCCGTGGTAGACGAGACAGTTGCGGGTCCTAAGCTGCCTGAAGCACACTCCTCGCGCCCACCTTCTCTTTGCTGCCGGAAGGCCTCACATAAGACGTCTGAGTTTACTCGTGACGGAAGCCGTCTGAGTGTACTCGTGTGAGGCCTGCTGCTCTCAGGTCCTTGCTGGGAGCTTCAGCAAGAGCACTCTGGAGCTCGCCGACAAAAGAATTGTGAGCCCCCCCGGGCCTCAAGTAAAAGTCCAGATTTCCCCCGTCAGTAACACCTCGGAGTGCCATAGGAGCGAAGAAGCATGCGTTAACGGGATGCTTCAACAGTGCTAGGGATTTCTTTCACGAGACACTGTGCACTCACGTTCGTCGTAACAACTGTCAAAGGGCACTGTATGCCTTCCAACTCCTCTGTTGCGTTTGAGCCACAGGAAGTAAAGGCATTCGTTTGATTAAGCTCCGTGAACGGGCAACGATGATGGCGAAGCGCTGCCCCGTTCGCTCGAAAGCTCTCGTCTGTACGGCCTTCCAACGGCCTCAGGGTACGCAGTTGTAAACAGCCTTACATTCCATGCTGGTGTGCCCCCAATTAGGAATTTGGGCTCTTCTGTGAGACACCCACGTGCGTCCCAAATGAAACCGGGGAGCTCCCCCAGGACGTCTGCGTACGGCAGTCGGTTGCCAGCTCTTTACTTCCAGCCGGAGAAAGAAGAAGAGGACAGCTTTCCCAGGGACAACTCTGGACCCTTGGGACCATCCGGAGTCACCAAAGCCTAAACTTTGCACGGCCTGGGGAACGCTCTTCCTCATGGCCAGCAATCCCCACGTCAAAACCTTTCTCAGCAGAGGCAGGCACTCTCTCCCTCGTACTAGATAGCTCGGCAGAGCCTTCCGAGAAACACGCTGCGTCATTCAGCTTGAACGTGGGACGCGGAGGGGAGAGTACGCTTTCTCCCCGTTTGGAGGCGCCTTGCGCTTGGCTTCAAAGCTGCCTGAACAGCACTAGCGGCCCGACGTCTCTGCACGGCAGGATTGTCGTTGTGGGCCGAGGCTGCGTGTTCTCTCAAAACGAAAACCGTGCTGGCGATCCCTTTCTAGGAACTCCTCCCACGGCACCACATGTTCAGCTCCGGCCGAACGAAAGGTGACCTCAGGCCTCAAGGTAAGTTCCAGTGTTTCACGTCGGGGGAGTTGGGTGTGCAGTGGTTTCCCATGAGGCCATACTCCACCACGGAGCGCCTTCACTCTGCGACGCTCCTGGGGGCACACAGGATAGGAGCGCGTTCGCCAAGTTCGCAGGATGACTTCTCTCCGTGCCGGAACGGCGGCTCCTGGCTTCTGAGGAACCTTAGCCTCAACAGGGCCCTGGAGAAAGCTCTTCACATTCATAGCAAGGGCAACGTACTGCTCTCTGGCTTGCCTGGGTTGAGTGCCCCAGTCGTCAAAGAGCCTCGCGAAGGCAGTGCTGCACAGACTCCCTTTGCCAGTCGCACGGCCTCCCTGACTGAAAGAGAACTGCAGTGCCAAAAGGCACCGTGCTGACGACTGGCTCCAGGAGGAGACTCGGGACAGCACTCTCACAGAAGCGAAAGCTAGGCTGTGGGCCCAGCCTGAGGACCAGCACGTTTTCCACACTTAACACAGCTAAGGCATGAGCCAGACGACAGCCTTGGTCCCTGAGGCCTACCTAAGGTACTGCCATACTTACCCAGTAGATCCCACGCAGAGGTCCCTGTGCCCAAAAGGGCCTCCATGGAAGGGCCCTGTTCCTCCCGTGTGTTTCCTTGAGGTAATCGGAAACCACTGAGGATAAGTACGTGAGCTCAGCTTTGAAACTGGGCGACCCTGGGCAAACCTTATTCCCCTCCGTGGTAGACGAGACAGTTGCGGGTCCTAAGCTGCCTGAAGCACACTCCTCGCGCCCACCTTCTCTTTGCTGCCGGAAGGCCTCACATAAGACGTCTGAGTTTACTCGTGACGGAAGCCGTCTGAGTGTACTCGTGTGAGGCCTGCTGCTCTCAGGTCCTTGCTGGGAGCTTCAGCAAGAGCACTCTGGAGCTCGCCGACAAAAGAATTGTGAGCCCCCCCGGCCTCAAGTAAAAGTCCAGATTTCCCCCGTCAGTAACACCTCGGAGTGCCATAGGAGCGAAGAAGCATGCGTTAACGGGATGCTTCAACAGTGCTAGGGATTTCTTTCACGAGACACTGTGCACTCACGTTCGTCGTAACAACTGTCAAAGGGCACTGTATGCCTTCCAACTCCTCTGTTGCGTTTGAGCCACAGGAAGTAAAGGCATTCGTTTGATTAAGCTCCGTGAACGGGCAACGATGATGGCGAAGCGCTGCCCCGTTCGCTCGAAAGCTCTCGTCTGTACGGCCTTCCAACGGCCTCAGGGTACGCAGTTGTAAACAGCCTTACATTCCATGCTGGTGTGCCCCCAATTAGGAACTTGGGCTCTTCTGTGAGACACCCACGTGCGTCCCAAATGAAACCGGGGAGCTCCCCCAGGACGTCTGCGTACGGCAGTCGGTTGCCAGCTCTTTACTTCCAGCCGGAGAAAGAAGAAGAGGACAGCTTTCCCAGGGACAACTCTGGACCCTTGGGACCATCCGGAGTCACCAAAGCCTAAACTTTGCACGGCCTGGGGAACGCTCTTCCTCATGGCCAGCAATCCCCACGTCAAAACCTTTCTCAGCAGAGGCAGGCACTCTCTCCCTCGTACTAGATAGCTCGGCAGAGCCTTCCGAGAAACACGCTGCGTCATTCAGCTTGAACGTGGGACGCGGAGGGGAGAGTACGCTTTCTCCCCGTTTGGAGGCGCCTTGCGCTTGGCTTCAAAGCTGCCTGAACAGCACTAGCGGCCCGACGTCTCTGCACGGCAGGATTGTCGTTGTGGGCCGAGGCTGCGTGTTCTCTCAAAACGAAAACCGTGCTGGCGATCCCTTTCTAGGAACTCCTCCCACGGCACCACATGTTCAGCTCCGGCCGAACGAAAGGTGACCTCAGGCCTCAAGGTAAGTTCCAGTGTTTCACGTCGGGGGAGTTGGGTGTGCAGTGGTTTCCCATGAGGCCATACTCCACCACGGAGCGCCTTCACTCTGCGACGCTCCTGGGGGCACACAGGATAGGAGCGCGTTCGCCAAGTTCGCAGGATGACTTCTCTCCGTGCCGGAACGGCGGCTCCTGGCTTCTGAGGAACCTTAGCCTCAACAGGGCCCTGGAGAAAGCTCTTCACATTCATAGCAAGGGCAACGTACTGCTCTCAGGCTTGCCTGGGTTGAGTGCCCCAGTCGTCAAAGAGCCTCGCGAAGGCAGTGCTGCACAGACTCCCTTTGCCAGTCGCACGGCCTCCCTGACTGAAAGAGAACTGCAGTGCCAAAAGGCACCGTGCTGACGACTGGCTCCAGGAGGAGACTCGGGACAGCACTCTCACAGAAGCGAAAGCTAGGCTGTGGGCCCAGCCTGAGGACCAGCACGTTTTCCACACTTAACACAGCTAAGGCATGAGCCAGACGACAGCCTTGGTCCCTGAGGCCTACCTAAGGTACTGCCATACTTACCCAGTAGATCCCACGCAGAGGTCCCTGTGCCCAAAAGGGCCTCCATGGAAGGGCCCTGTTCCTCCCGTGTGTTTCCTTGAGGTAATCGGAAACCACTGAGGATAAGTACGTGAGCTCAGCTTTGAAACTGGGCGACCCTGGGCAAACCTTATTCCCCTCCGTGGTAGACGAGACAGTTGCGGGTCCTAAGCTGCCTGAAGCACACTCCTCGCGCCCACCTTCTCTTTGCTGCCGGAAGGCCTCACATAAGACGTCTGAGTTTACTCGTGACGGAAGCCGTCTGAGTGTACTCGTGTGAGGCCTGCTGCTCTCAGGTCCTTGCTGGGAGCTTCAGCAAGAGCACTCTGGAGCTCGCCGACAAAAGAATTGTGAGCCCCCCCGGGCCTCAAGTAAAAGTCCAGATTTCCCCCGTCAGTAACACCTCGGAGTGCCATAGGAGCGAAGAAGCATGCGTTAACGGGATGCTTCAACAGTGCTAGGGATTTCTTTCACGAGACACTGTGCACTCACGTTCGTCGTAACAACTGTCAAAGGGCACTGTATGCCTTCCAACTCCTCTGTTGCGTTTGAGCCACAGGAAGTAAAGGCATTCGTTTGATTAAGCTCCGTGAACGGGCAACGATGATGGCGAAGCGCTGCCCCGTTCGCTCGAAAGCTCTCGTCTGTACGGCCTTCCAACGGCCTCAGGGTACGCAGTTGTAAACAGCCTTACATTCCATGCTGGTGTGCCCCCAATTAGGAATTTGGGCTCTTCTGTGAGACACCCACGTGCGTCCCAAATGAAACCGGGGAGCTCCCCCAGGACGTCTGCGTACGGCAGTCGGTTGCCAGCTCTTTACTTCCAGCCGGAGAAAGAAGAAGAGGACAGCTTTCCCAGGGACAACTCTGGACCCTTGGGACCATCCGGAGTCACCAAAGCCTAAACTTTGCACGGCCTGGGGAACGCTCTTCCTCATGGCCAGCAATCCCCACGTCAAAACCTTTCTCAGCAGAGGCAGGCACTCTCTCCCTCGTACTAGATAGCTCGGCAGAGCCTTCCGAGAAACACGCTGCGTCATTCAGCTTGAACGTGGGACGCGGAGGGGAGAGTACGCTTTCTCCCCGTTTGGAGGCGCCTTGCGCTTGGCTTCAAAGCTGCCTGAACAGCACTAGCGGCCCGACGTCTCTGCACGGCAGGATTGTCGTTGTGGGCCGAGGCTGCGTGTTCTCTCAAAACGAAAACCGTGCTGGCGATCCCTTTCTAGGAACTCCTCCCACGGCACCACATGTTCAGCTCCGGCCGAACGAAAGGTGACCTCAGGCCTCAAGGTAAGTTCCAGTGTTTCACGTCGGGGGAGTTGGGTGTGCAGTGGTTTCCCATGAGGCCATACTCCACCACGGAGCGCCTTCACTCTGCGACGCTCCTGGGGGCACACAGGATAGGAGCGCGTTCGCCAAGTTCGCAGGATGACTTCTCTCCGTGCCGGAACGGCGGCTCCTGGCTTCTGAGGAACCTTAGCCTCAACAGGGCCCTGGAGAAAGCTCTTCACATTCATAGCAAGGGCAACGTACTGCTCTCAGGCTTGCCTGGGTTGAGTGCCCCAGTCGTCAAAGAGCCTCGCGAAGGCAGTGCTGCACAGACTCCCTTTGCCAGTCGCACGGCCTCCCTGACTGAAAGAGAACTGCAGTGCCAAAAGGCACCGTGCTGACGACTGGCTCCAGGAGGAGACTCGGGACAGCACTCTCACAGAAGCGAAAGCTAGGCTGTGGGCCCAGCCTGAGGACCAGCACGTTTTCCACACTTAACACAGCTAAGGCATGAGCCAGACGACAGCCTTGGTCCCTGAGGCCTACCTAAGGTACTGCCATACTTACCCAGTAGATCCCACGCAGAGGTCCCTGTGCCCAAAAGGGCCTCCATGGAAGGGCCCTGTTCCTCCCGTGTGTTTCCTTGAGGTAATCGGAAACCACTGAGGATAAGTACGTGAGCTCAGCTTTGAAACTGGGCGACCCTGGGCAAACCTTATTCCCCTCCGTGGTAGACGAGACAGTTGCGGGTCCTAAGCTGCCTGAAGCACACTCCTCGCGCCCACCTTCTCTTTGCTGCCGGAAGGCCTCACATAAGACGTCTGAGTTTACTCGTGACGGAAGCCGTCTGAGTGTACTCGTGTGAGGCCTGCTGCTCTCAGGTCCTTGCTGGGAGCTTCAGCAAGAGCACTCTGGAGCTCGCCGACAAAAGAATTGTGAGCCCCCCCGGGCCTCAAGTAAAAGTCCAGATTTCCCCCGTCAGTAACACCTCGGAGTGCCATAGGAGCGAAGAAGCATGCGTTAACGGGATGCTTCAACAGTGCTAGGGATTTCTTTCACGAGACACTGTGCACTCACGTTCGTCGTAACAACTGTCAAAGGGCACTGTATGCCTTCCAACTCCTCTGTTGCGTTTGAGCCACAGGAAGTAAAGGCATTCGTTTGATTAAGCTCCGTGAACGGGCAACGATGATGGCGAAGCGCTGCCCCGTTCGCTCGAAAGCTCTCGTCTGTACGGCCTTCCAACGGCCTCAGGGTACGCAGTTGTAAACAGCCTTACATTCCATGCTGGTGTGCCCCCAATTAGGAACTTGGGCTCTTCTGTGAGACACCCACGTGCGTCCCAAATGAAACCGGGGAGCTCCCCCAGGACGTCTGCGTACGGCAGTCGGTTGCCAGCTCTTTACTTCCAGCCGGAGAAAGAAGAAGAGGACAGCTTTCCCAGGGACAACTCTGGACCCTTGGGACCATCCGGAGTCACCAAAGCCTAAACTTTGCACGGCCTGGGGAACGCTCTTCCTCATGGCCAGCAATCCCCACGTCAAAACCTTTCTCAGCAGAGGCAGGCACTCTCTCCCTCGTACTAGATAGCTCGGCAGAGCCTTCCGAGAAACACGCTGCGTCATTCAGCTTGAACGTGGGACGCGGAAGGGAGAGTACGCTTTCTCCCCGTTTGGAGGCGCCTTGCGCTTGGCTTCAAAGCTGCCTGAACAGCACTAGCGGCCCGACGTCTCTGCACGGCAGGATTGTCGTTGTGGGCCGAGGCTGCGTGTTCTCTCAAAACGAAAACCGTGCTGGCGATCCCTTTCTAGGAACTCCTCCCACGGCACCACATGTTCAGCTCCGGCCGAACGAAAGGTGACCTCAGGCCTCAAGGTAAGTTCCAGTGTTTCACGTCGGGGGAGTTGGGTGTGCAGTGGTTTCCCATGAGGCCATACTCCACCACGGAGCGCCTTCACTCTGCGACGCTCCTGGGGGCACACAGGATAGGAGCGCGTTCGCCAAGTTCGCAGGATGACTTCTCTCCGTGCCGGAACGGCGGCTCCTGGCTTCTGAGGAACCTTAGCCTCAACAGGGCCCTGGAGAAAGCTCTTCACATTCATAGCAAGGGCAACGTACTGCTCTCAGGCTTGCCTGGGTTGAGTGCCCCAGTCGTCAAAGAGCCTCGCGAAGGCAGTGCTGCACAGACTCCCTTTGCCAGTCGCACGGCCTCCCTGACTGAAAGAGAACTGCAGTGCCAAAAGGCACCGTGCTGACGACTGGCTCCAGGAGGAGACTCGGGACAGCACTCTCACAGAAGCGAAAGCTAGGCTGTGGGCCCAGCCTGAGGACCAGCACGTTTTCCACACTTAACACAGCTAAGGCATGAGCCAGACGACAGCCTTGGTCCCTGAGGCCTACCTAAGGTACTGCCATACTTACCCAGTAGATCCCACGCAGAGGTCCCTGTGCCCAAAAGGGCCTCCATGGAAGGGCCCTGTTCCTCCCGTGTGTTTCCTTGAGGTAATCGGAAACCACTGAGGATAAGTACGTGAGCTCAGCTTTGAAACTGGGCGACCCTGGGCAAACCTTATTCCCCTCCGTGGTAGACGAGACAGTTGCGGGTCCTAAGCTGCCTGAAGCACACTCCTCGCGCCCACCTTCTCTTTGCTGCCGGAAGGCCTCACATAAGACGTCTGAGTTTACTCGTGACGGAAGCCGTCTGAGTGTACTCGTGTGAGGCCTGCTGCTCTCAGGTCCTTGCTGGGAGCTTCAGCAAGAGCACTCTGGAGCTCGCCGACAAAAGAATTGTGAGCCCCCCCGGGCCTCAAGTAAAAGTCCAGATTTCCCCCGTCAGTAACACCTCGGAGTGCCATAGGAGCGAAGAAGCATGCGTTAACGGGATGCTTCAACAGTGCTAGGGATTTCTTTCACGAGACACTGTGCACTCACGTTCGTCGTAACAACTGTCAAAGGGCACTGTATGCCTTCCAACTCCTCTGTTGCGTTTGAGCCACAGGAAGTAAAGGCATTCGTTTGATTAAGCTCCGTGAACGGGCAACGATGATGGCGAAGCGCTGCCCCGTTCGCTCGAAAGCTCTCGTCTGTACGGCCTTCCAACGGCCTCAGGGTACGCAGTTGTAAACAGCCTTACATTCCATGCTGGTGTGCCCCCAATTAGGAATTTGGGCTCTTCTGTGAGACACCCACGTGCGTCCCAAATGAAACCGGGGAGCTCCCCCAGGACGTCTGCGTACGGCAGTCGGTTGCCAGCTCTTTACTTCCAGCCGGAGAAAGAAGAAGAGGACAGCTTTCCCAGGGACAACTCTGGACCCTTGGGACCATCCGGAGTCACCAAAGCCTAAACTTTGCACGGCCTGGGGAACGCTCTTCCTCATGGCCAGCAATCCCCACGTCAAAACCTTTCTCAGCAGAGGCAGGCACTCTCTCCCTCGTACTAGATAGCTCGGCAGAGCCTTCCGAGAAACACGCTGCGTCATTCAGCTTGAACGTGGGACGCGGAGGGGAGAGTACGCTTTCTCCCCGTTTGGAGGCGCCTTGCGCTTGGCTTCAAAGCTGCCTGAACAGCACTAGCGGCCCGACGTCTCTGCACGGCAGGATTGTCGTTGTGGGCCGAGGCTGCGTGTTCTCTCAAAACGAAAACCGTGCTGGCGATCCCTTTCTAGGAACTCCTCCCACGGCACCACATGTTCAGCTCCGGCCGAACGAAAGGTGACCTCAGGCCTCAAGGTAAGTTCCAGTGTTTCACGTCGGGGGAGTTGGGTGTGCAGTGGTTTCCCATGAGGCCATACTCCACCACGGAGCGCCTTCACTCTGCGACGCTCCTGGGGGCACACAGGATAGGAGCGCGTTCGCCAAGTTCGCAGGATGACTTCTCTCCGTGCCGGAACGGCGGCTCCTGGCTTCTGAGGAACCTTAGCCTCAACAGGGCCCTGGAGAAAGCTCTTCACATTCATAGCAAGGGCAACGTACTGCTCTCTGGCTTGCCTGGGTTGAGTGCCCCAGTCGTCAAAGAGCCTCGCGAAGGCAGTGCTGCACAGACTCCCTTTGCCAGTCGCACGGCCTCCCTGACTGAAAGAGAACTGCAGTGCCAAAAGGCACCGTGCTGACGACTGGCTCCAGGAGGAGACTCGGGACAGCACTCTCACAGAAGCGAAAGCTAGGCTGTGGGCCCAGCCTGAGGACCAGCACGTTTTCCACACTTAACACAGCTAAGGCATGAGCCAGACGACAGCCTTGGTCCCTGAGGCCTACCTAAGGTACTGCCATACTTACCCAGTAGATCCCACGCAGAGGTCCCTGTGCCCAAAAGGGCCTCCATGGAAGGGCCCTGTTCCTCCCGTGTGTTTCCTTGAGGTAATCGGAAACCACTGAGGATAACTACGTGAGCTCAGCTTTGAAACTGGGCGACCCTGGGCAAACCTTATTCCCCTCCGTGGTAGACGAGACAGTTGCGGGTCCTAAGCTGCCTGAAGCACACTCCTCGCGCCCACCTTCTCTTTGCTGCCGGAAGGCCTCACATAAGACGTCTGAGTTTACTCGTGACGGAAGCCGTCTGAGTGTACTCGTGTGAGGCCTGCTGCTCTCAGGTCCTTGCTGGGAGCTTCAGCAAGAGCACTCTGGAGCTCGCCGACAAAAGAATTGTGAGCCCCCCCGGGCCTCAAGTAAAAGTCCAGATTTCCCCCGTCAGTAACACCTCGGAGTGCCATAGGAGTGAAGAAGCATGCGTTAACGGGATGCTTCAACAGTGCTAGGGATTTCTTTCACGAGACACTGTGCACTCACGTTCGTCGTAACAACTGTCAAAGGGCACTGTATGCCTTCCAACTCCTCTGTTGCGTTTGAGCCACAGGAAGTAAAGGCATTCGTTTGATTAAGCTCCGTGAACGGGCAACGATGATGGCGAAGCGCTGCCCCGTTCGCTCGAAAGCTCTCGTCTGTACGGCCTTCCAACGGCCTCAGGGTACGCAGTTGTAAACAGCCTTACATTCCATGCTGGTGTGCCCCCAATTAGGAACTTGGGCTCTTCTGTGAGACACCCACGTGCGTCCCAAATGAAACCGGGGAGCTCCCCCAGGACGTCTGCGTACGGCAGTCGGTTGCCAGCTCTTTACTTCCAGCCGGAGAAAGAAGAAGAGGACAGCTTTCCCAGGGACAACTCTGGACCCTTGGGACCATCCGGAGTCACCAAAGCCTAAACTTTGCACGGCCTGGGGAACGCTCTTCCTCATGGCCAGCAATCCCCACGTCAAAACCTTTCTCAGCAGAGGCAGGCACTCTCTCCCTCGTACTAGATAGCTCGGCAGAGCCTTCCGAGAAACACGCTGCGTCATTCAGCTTGAACGTGGGACGCGGAGGGGAGAGTACGCTTTCTCCCCGTTTGGAGGCGCCTTGCGCTTGGCTTCAAAGCTGCCTGAACAGCACTAGCGGCCCGACGTCTCTGCACGGCAGGATTGTCGTTGTGGGCCGAGGCTGCGTGTTCTCTCAAAACGAAAACCGTGCTGGCGATCCCTTTCTAGGAACTCCTCCCACGGCACCACATGTTCAGCTCCGGCCGAACGAAAGGTGACCTCAGGCCTCAAGGTAAGTTCCAGTGTTTCACGTCGGGGGAGTTGGGTGTGCAGTGGTTTCCCATGAGGCCATACTCCACCACGGAGCGCCTTCACTCTGCGACGCTCCTGGGGGCACACAGGATAGGAGCGCGTTCGCCAAGTTCGCAGGATGACTTCTCTCCGTGCCGGAACGGCGGCTCCTGGCTTCTGAGGAACCTTAGCCTCAACAGGGCCCTGGAGAAAGCTCTTCACATTCATAGCAAGGGCAACGTACTGCTCTCTGGCTTGCCTGGGTTGAGTGCCCCAGTCGTCAAAGAGCCTCGCGAAGGCAGTGCTGCACAGACTCCCTTTGCCAGTCGCACGGCCTCCCTGACTGAAAGAGAACTGCAGTGCCAAAAGGCACCGTGCTGACGACTGGCTCCAGGAGGAGACTCGGGACAGCACTCTCACAGAAGCGAAAGCTAGGCTGTGGGCCCAGCCTGAGGACCAGCACGTTTTCCACACTTAACACAGCTAAGGCATGAGCCAGACGACAGCCTTGGTCCCTGAGGCCTACCTAAGGTACTGCCATACTTACCCAGTAGATCCCACGCAGAGGTCCCTGTGCCCAAAAGGGCCTCCATGGAAGGGCCCTGTTCCTCCCGTGTGTTTCCTTGAGGTAATCGGAAACCACTGAGGATAAGTACGTGAGCTCAGCTTTGAAACTGGGCGACCCTGGGCAAACCTTATTCCCCTCCGTGGTAGACGAGACAGTTGCGGGTCCTAAGCTGCCTGAAGCACACTCCTCGCGCCCACCTTCTCTTTGCTGCCGGAAGGCCTCACATAAGACGTCTGAGTTTACTCGTGACGGAAGCCGTCTGAGTGTACTCGTGTGAGGCCTGCTGCTCTCAGGTCCTTGCTGGGAGCTTCAGCAAGAGCACTCTGGAGCTCGCCGACAAAAGAATTGTGAGCCCCCCCGGGCCTCAAGTAAAAGTCCAGATTTCCCCCGTCAGTAACACCTCGGAGTGCCATAGGAGCGAAGAAGCATGCGTTAACGGGATGCTTCAACAGTGCTAGGGATTTCTTTCACGAGACACTGTGCACTCACGTTCGTCGTAACAACTGTCAAAGGGCACTGTATGCCTTCCAACTCCTCTGTTGCGTTTGAGCCACAGGAAGTAAAGGCATTCGTTTGATTAAGCTCCGTGAACGGGCAACGATGATGGCGAAGCGCTGCCCCGTTCGCTCGAAAGCTCTCGTCTGTACGGCCTTCCAACGGCCTCAGGGTACGCAGTTGTAAACAGCCTTACATTCCATGCTGGTGTGCCCCCAATTAGGAACTTGGGCTCTTCTGTGAGACACCCACGTGCGTCCCAAATGAAACCGGGGAGCTCCCCCAGGACGTCTGCGTACGGCAGTCGGTTGCCAGCTCTTTACTTCCAGCCGGAGAAAGAAGAAGAGGACAGCTTTCCCAGGGACAACTCTGGACCCTTGGGACCATCCGGAGTCACCAAAGCCTAAACTTTGCACGGCCTGGGGAACGCTCTTCCTCATGGCCAGCAATCCCCACGTCAAAACCTTTCTCAGCAGAGGCAGGCACTCTCTCCCTCGTACTAGATAGCTCGGCAGAGCCTTCCGAGAAACACGCTGCGTCATTCAGCTTGAACGTGGGACGCGGAGGGGAGAGTACGCTTTCTCCCCGTTTGGAGGCGCCTTGCGCTTGGCTTCAAAGCTGCCTGAACAGCACTAGCGGCCCGACGTCTCTGCACGGCAGGATTGTCGTTGTGGGCCGAGGCTGCGTGTTCTCTCAAAACGAAAACCGTGCTGGCGATCCCTTTCTAGGAACTCCTCCCACGGCACCACATGTTCAGCTCCGGCCGAACGAAAGGTGACCTCAGGCCTCAAGGTAAGTTCCAGTGTTTCACGTCGGGGGAGTTGGGTGTGCAGTGGTTTCCCATGAGGCCATACTCCACCACGGAGCGCCTTCACTCTGCGACGCTCCTGGGGGCACACAGGATAGGAGCGCGTTCGCCAAGTTCGCAGGATGACTTCTCTCCGTGCCGGAACGGCGGCTCCTGGCTTCTGAGGAACCTTAGCCTCAACAGGGCCCTGGAGAAAGCTCTTCACATTCATAGCAAGGGCAACGTACTGCTCTCTGGCTTGCCTGGGTTGAGTGCCCCAGTCGTCAAAGAGCCTCGCGAAGGCAGTGCTGCACAGACTCCCTTTGCCAGTCGCACGGCCTCCCTGACTGAAAGAGAACTGCAGTGCCAAAAGGCACCGTGCTGACGACTGGCTCCAGGAGGAGACTCGGGACAGCACTCTCACAGAAGCGAAAGCTAGGCTGTGGGCCCAGCCTGAGGACCAGCACGTTTTCCACACTTAACACAGCTAAGGCATGAGCCAGACGACAGCCTTGGTCCCTGAGGCCTACCTAAGGTACTGCCATACTTACCCAGTAGATCCCACGCAGAGGTCCCTGTGCCCAAAAGGGCCTCCATGGAAGGGCCCTGTTCCTCCCGTGTGTTTCCTTGAGGTAATCGGAAACCACTGAGGATAACTACGTGAGCTCAGCTTTGAAACTGGGCGACCCTGGGCAAACCTTATTCCCCTCCGTGGTAGACGAGACAGTTGCGGGTCCTAAGCTGCCTGAAGCACACTCCTCGCGCCCACCTTCTCTTTGCTGCCGGAAGGCCTCACATAAGACGTCTGAGTTTACTCGTGACGGAAGCCGTCTGAGTGTACTCGTGTGAGGCCTGCTGCTCTCAGGTCCTTGCTGGGAGCTTCAGCAAGAGCACTCTGGAGCTCGCCGACAAAAGAATTGTGAGCCCCCCCGGGCCTCAAGTAAAAGTCCAGATTTCCCCCGTCAGTAACACCTCGGAGTGCCATAGGAGCGAAGAAGCATGCGTTAACGGGATGCTTCAACAGTGCTAGGGATTTCTTTCACGAGACACTGTGCACTCACGTTCGTCGTAACAACTGTCAAAGGGCACTGTATGCCTTCCAACTCCTCTGTTGCGTTTGAGCCACAGGAAGTAAAGGCATTCGTTTGATTAAGCTCCGTGAACGGGCAACGATGATGGCGAAGCGCTGCCCCGTTCGCTCGAAAGCTCTCGTCTGTACGGCCTTCCAACGGCCTCAGGGTACGCAGTTGTAAACAGCCTTACATTCCATGCTGGTGTGCCCCCAATTAGGAACTTGGGCTCTTCTGTGAGACACCCACGTGCGTCCCAAATGAAACCGGGGAGCTCCCCCAGGACGTCTGCGTACGGCAGTCGGTTGCCAGCTCTTTACTTCCAGCCGGAGAAAGAAGAAGAGGACAGCTTTCCCAGGGACAACTCTGGACCCTTGGGACCATCCGGAGTCACCAAAGCCTAAACTTTGCACGGCCTGGGGAACGCTCTTCCTCATGGCCAGCAATCCCCACGTCAAAACCTTTCTCAGCAGAGGCAGGCACTCTCTCCCTCGTACTAGATAGCTCGGCAGAGCCTTCCGAGAAACACGCTGCGTCATTCAGCTTGAACGTGGGACGCGGAGGGGAGAGTACGCTTTCTCCCCGTTTGGAGGCGCCTTGCGCTTGGCTTCAAAGCTGCCTGAACAGCACTAGCGGCCCGACGTCTCTGCACGGCAGGATTGTCGTTGTGGGCCGAGGCTGCGTGTTCTCTCAAAACGAAAACCGTGCTGGCGATCCCTTTCTAGGAACTCCTCCCACGGCACCACATGTTCAGCTCCGGCCGAACGAAAGGTGACCTCAGGCCTCAAGGTAAGTTCCAGTGTTTCACGTCGGGGGAGTTGGGTGTGCAGTGGTTTCCCATGAGGCCATACTCCACCACGGAGCGCCTTCACTCTGCGACGCTCCTGGGGGCACACAGGATAGGAGCGCGTTCGCCAAGTTCGCAGGATGACTTCTCTCCGTGCCGGAACGGCGGCTCCTGGCTTCTGAGGAACCTTAGCCTCAACAGGGCCCTGGAGAAAGCTCTTCACATTCATAGCAAGGGCAACGTACTGCTCTCTGGCTTGCCTGGGTTGAGTGCCCCAGTCGTCAAAGAGCCTCGCGAAGGCAGTGCTGCACAGACTCCCTTTGCCAGTCGCACGGCCTCCCTGACTGAAAGAGAACTGCAGTGCCAAAAGGCACCGTGCTGACGACTGGCTCCAGGAGGAGACTCGGGACAGCACTCTCACAGAAGCGAAAGCTAGGCTGTGGGCCCAGCCTGAGGACCAGCACGTTTTCCACACTTAACACAGCTAAGGCATGAGCCAGACGACAGCCTTGGTCCCTGAGGCCTACCTAAGGTACTGCCATACTTACCCAGTAGATCCCACGCAGAGGTCCCTGTGCCCAAAAGGGCCTCCATGGAAGGGCCCTGTTCCTCCCGTGTGTTTCCTTGAGGTAATCGGAAACCACTGAGGATAAGTACGTGAGCTCAGCTTTGAAACTGGGCGACCCTGGGCAAACCTTATTCCCCTCCGTGGTAGACGAGACAGTTGCGGGTCCTAAGCTGCCTGAAGCACACTCCTCGCGCCCACCTTCTCTTTGCTGCCGGAAGGCCTCACATAAGACGTCTGAGTTTACTCGTGACGGAAGCCGTCTGAGTGTACTCGTGTGAGGCCTGCTGCTCTCAGGTCCTTGCTGGGAGCTTCAGCAAGAGCACTCTGGAGCTCGCCGACAAAAGAATTGTGAGCCCCCCCGGGCCTCAAGTAAAAGTCCAGATTTCCCCCGTCAGTAACACCTCGGAGTGCCATAGGAGCGAAGAAGCATGCGTTAACGGGATGCTTCAACAGTGCTAGGGATTTCTTTCACGAGACACTGTGCACTCACGTTCGTCGTAACAACTGTCAAAGGGCACTGTATGCCTTCCAACTCCTCTGTTGCGTTTGAGCCACAGGAAGTAAAGGCATTCGTTTGATTAAGCTCCGTGAACGGGCAACGATGATGGCGAAGCGCTGCCCCGTTCGCTCGAAAGCTCTCGTCTGTACGGCCTTCCAACGGCCTCAGGGTACGCAGTTGTAAACAGCCTTACATTCCATGCTGGTGTGCCCCCAATTAGGAACTTGGGCTCTTCTGTGAGACACCCACGTGCGTCCCAAATGAAACCGGGGAGCTCCCCCAGGACGTCTGCGTACGGCAGTCGGTTGCCAGCTCTTTACTTCCAGCCGGAGAAAGAAGAAGAGGACAGCTTTCCCAGGGACAACTCTGGACCCTTGGGACCATCCGGAGTCACCAAAGCCTAAACTTTGCACGGCCTGGGGAACGCTCTTCCTCATGGCCAGCAATCCCCACGTCAAAACCTTTCTCAGCAGAGGCAGGCACTCTCTCCCTCGTACTAGATAGCTCGGCAGAGCCTTCCGAGAAACACGCTGCGTCATTCAGCTTGAACGTGGGACGCGGAGGGGAGAGTACGCTTTCTCCCCGTTTGGAGGCGCCTTGCGCTTGGCTTCAAAGCTGCCTGAACAGCACTAGCGGCCCGACGTCTCTGCACGGCAGGATTGTCGTTGTGGGCCGAGGCTGCGTGTTCTCTCAAAACGAAAACCGTGCTGGCGATCCCTTTCTAGGAACTCCTCCCACGGCACCACATGTTCAGCTCCGGCCGAACGAAAGGTGACCTCAGGCCTCAAGGTAAGTTCCAGTGTTTCACGTCGGGGGAGTTGGGTGTGCAGTGGTTTCCCATGAGGCCATACTCCACCACGGAGCGCCTTCACTCTGCGACGCTCCTGGGGGCACACAGGATAGGAGCGCGTTCGCCAAGTTCGCAGGATGACTTCTCTCCGTGCCGGAACGGCGGCTCCTGGCTTCTGAGGAACCTTAGCCTCAACAGGGCCCTGGAGAAAGCTCTTCACATTCATAGCAAGGGCAACGTACTGCTCTCTGGCTTGCCTGGGTTGAGTGCCCCAGTCGTCAAAGAGCCTCGCGAAGGCAGTGCTGCACAGACTCCCTTTGCCAGTCGCACGGCCTCCCTGACTGAAAGAGAACTGCAGTGCCAAAAGGCACCGTGCTGACGACTGGCTCCAGGAGGAGACTCGGGACAGCACTCTCACAGAAGCGAAAGCTAGGCTGTGGGCCCAGCCTGAGGACCAGCACGTTTTCCACACTTAACACAGCTAAGGCATGAGCCAGACGACAGCCTTGGTCCCTGAGGCCTACCTAAGGTACTGCCATACTTACCCAGTAGATCCCACGCAGAGGTCCCTGTGCCCAAAAGGGCCTCCATGGAAGGGCCCTGTTCCTCCCGTGTGTTTCCTTGAGGTAATCGGAAACCACTGAGGATAAGTACGTGAGCTCAGCTTTGAAACTGGGCGACCCTGGGCAAACCTTATTCCCCTCCGTGGTAGACGAGACAGTTGCGGGTCCTAAGCTGCCTGAAGCACACTCCTCGCGCCCACCTTCTCTTTGCTGCCGGAAGGCCTCACATAAGACGTCTGAGTTTACTCGTGACGGAAGCCGTCTGAGTGTACTCGTGTGAGGCCTGCTGCTCTCAGGTCCTTGCTGGGAGCTTCAGCAAGAGCACTCTGGAGCTCGCCGACAAAAGAATTGTGAGCCCCCCCGGGCCTCAAGTAAAAGTCCAGATTTCCCCCGTCAGTAACACCTCGGAGTGCCATAGGAGCGAAGAAGCATGCGTTAACGGGATGCTTCAACAGTGCTAGGGATTTCTTTCACGAGACACTGTGCACTCACGTTCGTCGTAACAACTGTCAAAGGGCACTGTATGCCTTCCAACTCCTCTGTTGCGTTTGAGCCACAGGAAGTAAAGGCATTCGTTTGATTAAGCTCCGTGAACGGGCAACGATGATGGCGAAGCGCTGCCCCGTTCGCTCGAAAGCTCTCGTCTGTACGGCCTTCCAACGGCCTCAGGGTACGCAGTTGTAAACAGCCTTACATTCCATGCTGGTGTGCCCCCAATTAGGAACTTGGGCTCTTCTGTGAGACACCCACGTGCGTCCCAAATGAAACCGGGGAGCTCCCCCAGGACGTCTGCGTACGGCAGTCGGTTGCCAGCTCTTTACTTCCAGCCGGAGAAAGAAGAAGAGGACAGCTTTCCCAGGGACAACTCTGGACCCTTGGGACCATCCGGAGTCACCAAAGCCTAAACTTTGCACGGCCTGGGGAACGCTCTTCCTCATGGCCAGCAATCCCCACGTCAAAACCTTTCTCAGCAGAGGCAGGCACTCTCTCCCTCGTACTAGATAGCTCGGCAGAGCCTTCCGAGAAACACGCTGCGTCATTCAGCTTGAACGTGGGACGCGGAGGGGAGAGTACGCTTTCTCCCCGTTTGGAGGCGCCTTGCGCTTGGCTTCAAAGCTGCCTGAACAGCACTAGCGGCCCGACGTCTCTGCACGGCAGGATTGTCGTTGTGGGCCGAGGCTGCGTGTTCTCTCAAAACGAAAACCGTGCTGGCGATCCCTTTCTAGGAACTCCTCCCACGGCACCACATGTTCAGCTCCGGCCGAACGAAAGGTGACCTCAGGCCTCAAGGTAAGTTCCAGTGTTTCACGTCGGGGGAGTTGGGTGTGCAGTGGTTTCCCATGAGGCCATACTCCACCACGGAGCGCCTTCACTCTGCGACGCTCCTGGGGGCACACAGGATAGGAGCGCGTTCGCCAAGTTCGCAGGATGACTTCTCTCCGTGCCGGAACGGCGGCTCCTGGCTTCTGAGGAACCTTAGCCTCAACAGGGCCCTGGAGAAAGCTCTTCACATTCATAGCAAGGGCAACGTACTGCTCTCTGGCTTGCCTGGGTTGAGTGCCCCAGTCGTCAAAGAGCCTCGCGAAGGCAGTGCTGCACAGACTCCCTTTGCCAGTCGCACGGCCTCCCTGACTGAAAGAGAACTGCAGTGCCAAAAGGCACCGTGCTGACGACTGGCTCCAGGAGGAGACTCGGGACAGCACTCTCACAGAAGCGAAAGCTAGGCTGTGGGCCCAGCCTGAGGACCAGCACGTTTTCCACACTTAACACAGCTAAGGCATGAGCCAGACGACAGCCTTGGTCCCTGAGGCCTACCTAAGGTACTGCCATACTTACCCAGTAGATCCCACGCAGAGGTCCCTGTGCCCAAAAGGGCCTCCATGGAAGGGCCCTGTTCCTCCCGTGTGTTTCCTTGAGGTAATCGGAAACCACTGAGGATAAGTACGTGAGCTCAGCTTTGAAACTGGGCGACCCTGGGCAAACCTTATTCCCCTCCGTGGTAGACGAGACAGTTGCGGGTCCTAAGCTGCCTGAAGCACACTCCTCGCGCCCACCTTCTCTTTGCTGCCGGAAGGCCTCACATAAGACGTCTGAGTTTACTCGTGACGGAAGCCGTCTGAGTGTACTCGTGTGAGGCCTGCTGCTCTCAGGTCCTTGCTGGGAGCTTCAGCAAGAGCACTCTGGAGCTCGCCGACAAAAGAATTGTGAGCCCCCCCGGGCCTCAAGTAAAAGTCCAGATTTCCCCCGTCAGTAACACCTCGGAGTGCCATAGGAGCGAAGAAGCATGCGTTAACGGGATGCTTCAACAGTGCTAGGGATTTCTTTCACGAGACACTGTGCACTCACGTTCGTCGTAACAACTGTCAAAGGGCACTGTATGCCTTCCAACTCCTCTGTTGCGTTTGAGCCACAGGAAGTAAAGGCATTCGTTTGATTAAGCTCCGTGAACGGGCAACGATGATGGCGAAGCGCTGCCCCGTTCGCTCGAAAGCTCTCGTCTGTACGGCCTTCCAACGGCCTCAGGGTACGCAGTTGTAAACAGCCTTACATTCCATGCTGGTGTGCCCCCAATTAGGAACTTGGGCTCTTCTGTGAGACACCCACGTGCGTCCCAAATGAAACCGGGGAGCTCCCCCAGGACGTCTGCGTACGGCAGTCGGTTGCCAGCTCTTTACTTCCAGCCGGAGAAAGAAGAAGAGGACAGCTTTCCCAGGGACAACTCTGGACCCTTGGGACCATCCGGAGTCACCAAAGCCTAAACTTTGCACGGCCTGGGGAACGCTCTTCCTCATGGCCAGCAATCCCCACGTCAAAACCTTTCTCAGCAGAGGCAGGCACTCTCTCCCTCGTACTAGATAGCTCGGCAGAGCCTTCCGAGAAACACGCTGCGTCATTCAGCTTGAACGTGGGACGCGGAGGGGAGAGTACGCTTTCTCCCCGTTTGGAGGCGCCTTGCGCTTGGCTTCAAAGCTGCCTGAACAGCACTAGCGGCCCGACGTCTCTGCACGGCAGGATTGTCGTTGTGGGCCGAGGCTGCGTGTTCTCTCAAAACGAAAACCGTGCTGGCGATCCCTTTCTAGGAACTCCTCCCACGGCACCACATGTTCAGCTCCGGCCGAACGAAAGGTGACCTCAGGCCTCAAGGTAAGTTCCAGTGTTTCACGTCGGGGGAGTTGGGTGTGCAGTGGTTTCCCATGAGGCCATACTCCACCACGGAGCGCCTTCACTCTGCGACGCTCCTGGGGGCACACAGGATAGGAGCGCGTTCGCCAAGTTCGCAGGATGACTTCTCTCCGTGCCGGAACGGCGGCTCCTGGCTTCTGAGGAACCTTAGCCTCAACAGGGCCCTGGAGAAAGCTCTTCACATTCATAGCAAGGGCAACGTACTGCTCTCTGGCTTGCCTGGGTTGAGTGCCCCAGTCGTCAAAGAGCCTCGCGAAGGCAGTGCTGCACAGACTCCCTTTGCCAGTCGCACGGCCTCCCTGACTGAAAGAGAACTGCAGTGCCAAAAGGCACCGTGCTGACGACTGGCTCCAGGAGGAGACTCGGGACAGCACTCTCACAGAAGCGAAAGCTAGGCTGTGGGCCCAGCCTGAGGACCAGCACGTTTTCCACACTTAACACAGCTAAGGCATGAGCCAGACGACAGCCTTGGTCCCTGAGGCCTACCTAAGGTACTGCCATACTTACCCAGTAGATCCCACGCAGAGGTCCCTGTGCCCAAAAGGGCCTCCATGGAAGGGCCCTGTTCCTCCCGTGTGTTTCCTTGAGGTAATCGGAAACCACTGAGGATAAGTACGTGAGCTCAGCTTTGAAACTGGGCGACCCTGGGCAAACCTTATTCCCCTCCGTGGTAGACGAGACAGTTGCGGGTCCTAAGCTGCCTGAAGCACACTCCTCGCGCCCACCTTCTCTTTGCTGCCGGAAGGCCTCACATAAGACGTCTGAGTTTACTCGTGACGGAAGCCGTCTGAGTGTACTCGTGTGAGGCCTGCTGCTCTCAGGTCCTTGCTGGGAGCTTCAGCAAGAGCACTCTGGAGCTCGCCGACAAAAGAATTGTGAGCCCCCCCGGGCCTCAAGTAAAAGTCCAGATTTCCCCCGTCAGTAACACCTCGGAGTGCCATAGGAGCGAAGAAGCATGCGTTAACGGGATGCTTCAACAGTGCTAGGGATTTCTTTCACGAGACACTGTGCACTCACGTTCGTCGTAACAACTGTCAAAGGGCACTGTATGCCTTCCAACTCCTCTGTTGCGTTTGAGCCACAGGAAGTAAAGGCATTCGTTTGATTAAGCTCCGTGAACGGGCAACGATGATGGCGAAGCGCTGCCCCGTTCGCTCGAAAGCTCTCGTCTGTACGGCCTTCCAACGGCCTCAGGGTACGCAGTTGTAAACAGCCTTACATTCCATGCTGGTGTGCCCCCAATTAGGAACTTGGGCTCTTCTGTGAGACACCCACGTGCGTCCCAAATGAAACCGGGGAGCTCCCCCAGGACGTCTGCGTACGGCAGTCGGTTGCCAGCTCTTTACTTCCAGCCGGAGAAAGAAGAAGAGGACAGCTTTCCCAGGGACAACTCTGGACCCTTGGGACCATCCGGAGTCACCAAAGCCTAAACTTTGCACGGCCTGGGGAACGCTCTTCCTCATGGCCAGCAATCCCCACGTCAAAACCTTTCTCAGCAGAGGCAGGCACTCTCTCCCTCGTACTAGATAGCTCGGCAGAGCCTTCCGAGAAACACGCTGCGTCATTCAGCTTGAACGTGGGACGCGGAGGGGAGAGTACGCTTTCTCCCCGTTTGGAGGCGCCTTGCGCTTGGCTTCAAAGCTGCCTGAACAGCACTAGCGGCCCGACGTCTCTGCACGGCAGGATTGTCGTTGTGGGCCGAGGCTGCGTGTTCTCTCAAAACGAAAACCGTGCTGGCGATCCCTTTCTAGGAACTCCTCCCACGGCACCACATGTTCAGCTCCGGCCGAACGAAAGGTGACCTCAGGCCTCAAGGTAAGTTCCAGTGTTTCACGTCGGGGGAGTTGGGTGTGCAGTGGTTTCCCATGAGGCCATACTCCACCACGGAGCGCCTTCACTCTGCGACGCTCCTGGGGGCACACAGGATAGGAGCGCGTTCGCCAAGTTCGCAGGATGACTTCTCTCCGTGCCGGAACGGCGGCTCCTGGCTTCTGAGGAACCTTAGCCTCAACAGGGCCCTGGAGAAAGCTCTTCACATTCATAGCAAGGGCAACGTACTGCTCTCTGGCTTGCCTGGGTTGAGTGCCCCAGTCGTCAAAGAGCCTCGCGAAGGCAGTGCTGCACAGACTCCCTTTGCCAGTCGCACGGCCTCCCTGACTGAAAGAGAACTGCAGTGCCAAAAGGCACCGTGCTGACGACTGGCTCCAGGAGGAGACTCGGGACAGCACTCTCACAGAAGCGAAAGCTAGGCTGTGGGCCCAGCCTGAGGACCAGCACGTTTTCCACACTTAACACAGCTAAGGCATGAGCCAGACGACAGCCTTGGTCCCTGAGGCCTACCTAAGGTACTGCCATACTTACCCAGTAGATCCCACGCAGAGGTCCCTGTGCCCAAAAGGGCCTCCATGGAAGGGCCCTGTTCCTCCCGTGTGTTTCCTTGAGGTAATCGGAAACCACTGAGGATAAGTACGTGAGCTCAGCTTTGAAACTGGGCGACCCTGGGCAAACCTTATTCCCCTCCGTGGTAGACGAGACAGTTGCGGGTCCTAAGCTGCCTGAAGCACACTCCTCGCGCCCACCTTCTCTTTGCTGCCGGAAGGCCTCACATAAGACGTCTGAGTTTACTCGTGACGGAAGCCGTCTGAGTGTACTCGTGTGAGGCCTGCTGCTCTCAGGTCCTTGCTGGGAGCTTCAGCAAGAGCACTCTGGAGCTCGCCGACAAAAGAATTGTGAGCCCCCCCGGGCCTCAAGTAAAAGTCCAGATTTCCCCCGTCAGTAACACCTCGGAGTGCCATAGGAGCGAAGAAGCATGCGTTAACGGGATGCTTCAACAGTGCTAGGGATTTCTTTCACGAGACACTGTGCACTCACGTTCGTCGTAACAACTGTCAAAGGGCACTGTATGCCTTCCAACTCCTCTGTTGCGTTTGAGCCACAGGAAGTAAAGGCATTCGTTTGATTAAGCTCCGTGAACGGGCAACGATGATGGCGAAGCGCTGCCCCGTTCGCTCGAAAGCTCTCGTCTGTACGGCCTTCCAACGGCCTCAGGGTACGCAGTTGTAAACAGCCTTACATTCCATGCTGGTGTGCCCCCAATTAGGAACTTGGGCTCTTCTGTGAGACACCCACGTGCGTCCCAAATGAAACCGGGGAGCTCCCCCAGGACGTCTGCGTACGGCAGTCGGTTGCCAGCTCTTTACTTCCAGCCGGAGAAAGAAGAAGAGGACAGCTTTCCCAGGGACAACTCTGGACCCTTGGGACCATCCGGAGTCACCAAAGCCTAAACTTTGCACGGCCTGGGGAACGCTCTTCCTCATGGCCAGCAATCCCCACGTCAAAACCTTTCTCAGCAGAGGCAGGCACTCGCTCCCTCGTACTAGATAGCTCGGCAGAGCCTTCCGAGAAACACGCTGCGTCATTCAGCTTGAACGTGGGACGCGGAGGGGAGAGTACGCTTTCTCCCCGTTTGGAGGCGCCTTGCGCTTGGCTTCAAAGCTGCCTGAACAGCACTAGCGGCCCGACGTCTCTGCACGGCAGGATTGTCGTTGTGGGCCGAGGCTGCGTGTTCTCTCAAAACGAAAACCGTGCTGGCGATCCCTTTCTAGGAACTCCTCCCACGGCACCACATGTTCAGCTCCGGCCGAACGAAAGGTGACCTCAGGCCTCAAGGTAAGTTCCAGTGTTTCACGTCGGGGGAGTTGGGTGTGCAGTGGTTTCCCATGAGGCCATACTCCACCACGGAGCGCCTTCACTCTGCGACGCTCCTGGGGGCACACAGGATAGGAGCGCGTTCGCCAAGTTCGCAGGATGACTTCTCTCCGTGCCGGAACGGCGGCTCCTGGCTTCTGAGGAACCTTAGCCTCAACAGGGCCCTGGAGAAAGCTCTTCACATTCATAGCAAGGGCAACGTACTGCTCTCTGGCTTGCCTGGGTTGAGTGCCCCAGTCGTCAAAGAGCCTCGCGAAGGCAGTGCTGCACAGACTCCCTTTGCCAGTCGCACGGCCTCCCTGACTGAAAGAGAACTGCAGTGCCAAAAGGCACCGTGCTGACGACTGGCTCCAGGAGGAGACTCGGGACAGCACTCTCACAGAAGCGAAAGCTAGGCTGTGGGCCCAGCCTGAGGACCAGCACGTTTTCCACACTTAACACAGCTAAGGCATGAGCCAGACGACAGCCTTGGTCCCTGAGGCCTACCTAAGGTACTGCCATACTTACCCAGTAGATCCCACGCAGAGGTCCCTGTGCCCAAAAGGGCCTCCATGGAAGGGCCCTGTTCCTCCCGTGTGTTTCCTTGAGGTAATCGGAAACCACTGAGGATAAGTACGTGAGCTCAGCTTTGAAACTGGGCGACCCTGGGCAAACCTTATTCCCCTCCGTGGTAGACGAGACAGTTGCGGGTCCTAAGCTGCCTGAAGCACACTCCTCGCGCCCACCTTCTCTTTGCTGCCGGAAGGCCTCACATAAGACGTCTGAGTTTACTCGTGACGGAAGCCGTCTGAGTGTACTCGTGTGAGGCCTGCTGCTCTCAGGTCCTTGCTGGGAGCTTCAGCAAGAGCACTCTGGAGCTCGCCGACAAAAGAATTGTGAGCCCCCCCGGGCCTCAAGTAAAAGTCCAGATTTCCCCCGTCAGTAACACCTCGGAGTGCCATAGGAGCGAAGAAGCATGCGTTAACGGGATGCTTCAACAGTGCTAGGGATTTCTTTCACGAGACACTGTGCACTCACGTTCGTCGTAACAACTGTCAAAGGGCACTGTATGCCTTCCAACTCCTCTGTTGCGTTTGAGCCACAGGAAGTAAAGGCATTCGTTTGATTAAGCTCCGTGAACGGGCAACGATGATGGCGAAGCGCTGCCCCGTTCGCTCGAAAGCTCTCGTCTGTACGGCCTTCCAACGGCCTCAGGGTACGCAGTTGTAAACAGCCTTACATTCCATGCTGGTGTGCCCCCAATTAGGAACTTGGGCTCTTCTGTGAGACACCCACGTGCGTCCCAAATGAAACCGGGGAGCTCCCCCAGGACGTCTGCGTACGGCAGTCGGTTGCCAGCTCTTTACTTCCAGCCGGAGAAAGAAGAAGAGGACAGCTTTCCCAGGGACAACTCTGGACCCTTGGGACCATCCGGAGTCACCAAAGCCTAAACTTTGCACGGCCTGGGGAACGCTCTTCCTCATGGCCAGCAATCCCCACGTCAAAACCTTTCTCAGCAGAGGCAGGCACTCTCTCCCTCGTACTAGATAGCTCGGCAGAGCCTTCCGAGAAACACGCTGCGTCATTCAGCTTGAACGTGGGACGCGGAGGGGAGAGTACGCTTTCTCCCCGTTTGGAGGCGCCTTGCGCTTGGCTTCAAAGCTGCCTGAACAGCACTAGCGGCCCGACGTCTCTGCACGGCAGGATTGTCGTTGTGGGCCGAGGCTGCGTGTTCTCTCAAAACGAAAACCGTGCTGGCGATCCCTTTCTAGGAACTCCTCCCACGGCACCACATGTTCAGCTCCGGCCGAACGAAAGGTGACCTCAGGCCTCAAGGTAAGTTCCAGTGTTTCACGTCGGGGGAGTTGGGTGTGCAGTGGTTTCCCATGAGGCCATACTCCACCACGGAGCGCCTTCACTCTGCGACGCTCCTGGGGGCACACAGGATAGGAGCGCGTTCGCCAAGTTCGCAGGATGACTTCTCTCCGTGCCGGAACGGCGGCTCCTGGCTTCTGAGGAACCTTAGCCTCAACAGGGCCCTGGAGAAAGCTCTTCACATTCATAGCAAGGGCAACGTACTGCTCTCTGGCTTGCCTGGGTTGAGTGCCCCAGTCGTCAAAGAGCCTCGCGAAGGCAGTGCTGCACAGACTCCCTTTGCCAGTCGCACGGCCTCCCTGACTGAAAGAGAACTGCAGTGCCAAAAGGCACCGTGCTGACGACTGGCTCCAGGAGGAGACTCGGGACAGCACTCTCACAGAAGCGAAAGCTAGGCTGTGGGCCCAGCCTGAGGACCAGCACGTTTTCCACACTTAACACAGCTAAGGCATGAGCCAGACGACAGCCTTGGTCCCTGAGGCCTACCTAAGGTACTGCCATACTTACCCAGTAGATCCCACGCAGAGGTCCCTGTGCCCAAAAGGGCCTCCATGGAAGGGCCCTGTTCCTCCCGTGTGTTTCCTTGAGGTAATCGGAAACCACTGAGGATAACTACGTGAGCTCAGCTTTGAAACTGGGCGACCCTGGGCAAACCTTATTCCCCTCCGTGGTAGACGAGACAGTTGCGGGTCCTAAGCTGCCTGAAGCACACTCCTCGCGCCCACCTTCTCTTTGCTGCCGGAAGGCCTCACATAAGACGTCTGAGTTTACTCGTGACGGAAGCCGTCTGAGTGTACTCGTGTGAGGCCTGCTGCTCTCAGGTCCTTGCTGGGAGCTTCAGCAAGAGCACTCTGGAGCTCGCCGACAAAAGAATTGTGAGCCCCCCCGGCCTCAAGTAAAAGTCCAGATTTCCCCCGTCAGTAACACCTCGGAGTGCCATAGGAGCGAAGAAGCATGCGTTAACGGGATGCTTCAACAGTGCTAGGGATTTCTTTCACGAGACACTGTGCACTCACGTTCGTCGTAACAACTGTCAAAGGGCACTGTATGCCTTCCAACTCCTCTGTTGCGTTTGAGCCACAGGAAGTAAAGGCATTCGTTTGATTAAGCTCCGTGAACGGGCAACGATGATGGCGAAGCGCTGCCCCGTTCGCTCGAAAGCTCTCGTCTGTACGGCCTTCCAACGGCCTCAGGGTACGCAGTTGTAAACAGCCTTACATTCCATGCTGGTGTGCCCCCAATTAGGAACTTGGGCTCTTCTGTGAGACACCCACGTGCGTCCCAAATGAAACCGGGGAGCTCCCCCAGGACGTCTGCGTACGGCAGTCGGTTGCCAGCTCTTTACTTCCAGCCGGAGAAAGAAGAAGAGGACAGCTTTCCCAGGGACAACTCTGGACCCTTGGGACCATCCGGAGTCACCAAAGCCTAAACTTTGCACGGCCTGGGGAACGCTCTTCCTCATGGCCAGCAATCCCCACGTCAAAACCTTTCTCAGCAGAGGCAGGCACTCTCTCCCTCGTACTAGATAGCTCGGCAGAGCCTTCCGAGAAACACGCTGCGTCATTCAGCTTGAACGTGGGACGCGGAGGGGAGAGTACGCTTTCTCCCCGTTTGGAGGCGCCTTGCGCTTGGCTTCAAAGCTGCCTGAACAGCACTAGCGGCCCGACGTCTCTGCACGGCAGGATTGTCGTTGTGGGCCGAGGCTGCGTGTTCTCTCAAAACGAAAACCGTGCTGGCGATCCCTTTCTAGGAACTCCTCCCACGGCACCACATGTTCAGCTCCGGCCGAACGAAAGGTGACCTCAGGCCTCAAGGTAAGTTCCAGTGTTTCACGTCGGGGGAGTTGGGTGTGCAGTGGTTTCCCATGAGGCCATACTCCACCACGGAGCGCCTTCACTCTGCGACGCTCCTGGGGGCACACAGGATAGGAGCGCGTTCGCCAAGTTCGCAGGATGACTTCTCTCCGTGCCGGAACGGCGGCTCCTGGCTTCTGAGGAACCTTAGCCTCAACAGGGCCCTGGAGAAAGCTCTTCACATTCATAGCAAGGGCAACGTACTGCTCTCTGGCTTGCCTGGGTTGAGTGCCCCAGTCGTCAAAGAGCCTCGCGAAGGCAGTGCTGCACAGACTCCCTTTGCCAGTCGCACGGCCTCCCTGACTGAAAGAGAACTGCAGTGCCAAAAGGCACCGTGCTGATGACTGGCTCCAGGAGGAGACTCGGGACAGCACTCTCACAGAAGCGAAAGCTAGGCTGTGGGCCCAGCCTGAGGACCAGCACGTTTTCCACACTTAACACAGCTAAGGCATGAGCCAGACGACAGCCTTGGTCCCTGAGGCCTACCTAAGGTACTGCCATACTTACCCAGTAGATCCCACGCAGAGGTCCCTGTGCCCAAAAGGGCCTCCATGGAAGGGCCCTGTTCCTCCCGTGTGTTTCCTTGAGGTAATCGGAAAGCACTGAGGATAAGTACGTGAGCTCAGCTTTGAAACTGGGCGACCCTGGGCAAACCTTATTCCCCTCCGTGGTAGACGAGACAGTTGCGGGTCCTAAGCTGCCTGAAGCACACTCCTCGCGCCCACCTTCTCTTTGCTGCCGGAAGGCCTCACATAAGACGTCTGAGTTTACTCGTGACGGAAGCCGTCTGAGTGTACTCGTGTGAGGCCTGCTGCTCTCAGGTCCTTGCTGGGAGCTTCAGCAAGAGCACTCTGGAGCTCGCCGACAAAAGAATTGTGAGCCCCCCCGGGCCTCAAGTAAAAGTCCAGATTTCCCCCGTCAGTAACACCTCGGAGTGCCATAGGAGCGAAGAAGCATGCGTTAACGGGATGCTTCAACAGTGCTAGGGATTTCTTTCACGAGACACTGTGCACTCACGTTCGTCGTAACAACTGTCAAAGGGCACTGTATGCCTTCCAACTCCTCTGTTGCGTTTGAGCCACAGGAAGTAAAGGCATTCGTTTGATTAAGCTCCGTGAACGGGCAACGATGATGGCGAAGCGCTGCCCCGTTCGCTCGAAAGCTCTCGTCTGTACGGCCTTCCAACGGCCTCAGGGTACGCAGTTGTAAACAGCCTTACATTCCATGCTGGTGTGCCCCCAATTAGGAACTTGGGCTCTTCTGTGAGACACCCACGTGCGTCCCAAATGAAACCGGGGAGCTCCCCCAGGACGTCTGCGTACGGCAGTCGGTTGCCAGCTGTTTACTTCCAGCCGGAGAAAGAAGAAGAGGACAGCTTTCCCAGGGACAACTCTGGACCCTTGGGACCATCCGGAGTCACCAAAGCCTAAACTTTGCACGGCCTGGGGAACGCTCTTCCTCATGGCCAGCAATCCCCACGTCAAAACCTTTCTCAGCAGAGGCAGGCACTCTCTCCCTCGTACTAGATAGCTCGGCAGAGCCTTCCGAGAAACACGCTGCGTCATTCAGCTTGAACGTGGGACGCGGAGGGGAGAGTACGCTTTCTCCCCGTTTGGAGGCGCCTTGCGCTTGGCTTCAAAGCTGCCTGAACAGCACTAGCGGCCCGACGTCTCTGCACGGCAGGATTGTCGTTGTGGGCCGAGGCTGCGTGTTCTCTCAAAACGAAAACCGTGCTGGCGATCCCTTTCTAGGAACTCCTCCCACGGCACCACATGTTCAGCTCCGGCCGAACGAAAGGTGACCTCAGGCCTCAAGGTAAGTTCCAGTGTTTCACGTCGGGGGAGTTGGGTGTGCAGTGGTTTCCCATGAGGCCATACTCCACCACGGAGCGCCTTCACTCTGCGACGCTCCTGGGGGCACACAGGATAGGAGCGCGTTCGCCAAGTTCGCAGGATGACTTCTCTCCGTGCCGGAACGGCGGCTCCTGGCTTCTGAGGAACCTTAGCCTCAACAGGGCCCTGGAGAAAGCTCTTCACATTCATAGCAAGGGCAACGTACTGCTCTCTGGCTTGCCTGGGTTGAGTGCCCCAGTCGTCAAAGAGCCTCGCGAAGGCAGTGCTGCACAGACTCCCTTTGCCAGTCGCACGGCCTCCCTGACTGAAAGAGAACTGCAGTGCCAAAAGGCACCGTGCTGACGACTGGCTCCAGGAGGAGACTCGGGACAGCACTCTCACAGAAGCGAAAGCTAGGCTGTGGGCCCAGCCTGAGGACCAGCACGTTTTCCACACTTAACACAGCTAAGGCATGAGCCAGACGACAGCCTTGGTCCCTGAGGCCTACCTAAGGTACTGCCATACTTACCCAGTAGATCCCACGCAGAGGTCCCTGTGCCCAAAAGGGCCTCCATGGAAGGGCCCTGTTCCTCCCGTGTGTTTCCTTGAGGTAATCGGAAACCACTGAGGATAAGTACGTGAGCTCAGCTTTGAAACTGGGCGACCCTGGGCAAACCTTATTCCCCTCCGTGGTAGACGAGACAGTTGCGGGTCCTAAGCTGCCTGAAGCACACTCCTCGCGCCCACCTTCTCTTTGCTGCCGGAAGGCCTCACATAAGACGTCTGAGTTTACTCGTGACGGAAGCCGTCTGAGTGTACTCGTGTGAGGCCTGCTGCTCTCAGGTCCTTGCTGGGAGCTTCAGCAAGAGCACTCTGGAGCTCGCCGACAAAAGAATTGTGAGCCCCCCCGGGCCTCAAGTAAAAGTCCAGATTTCCCCCGTCAGTAACACCTCGGAGTGCCATAGGAGCGAAGAAGCATGCGTTAACGGGATGCTTCAACAGTGCTAGGGATTTCTTTCACGAGACACTGTGCACTCACGTTCGTCGTAACAACTGTCAAAGGGCACTGTATGCCTTCCAACTCCTCTGTTGCGTTTGAGCCACAGGAAGTAAAGGCATTCGTTTGATTAAGCTCCGTGAACGGGCAACGATGATGGCGAAGCGCTGCCCCGTTCGCTCGAAAGCTCTCGTCTGTACGGCCTTCCAACGGCCTCAGGGTACGCAGTTGTAAACAGCCTTACATTCCATGCTGGTGTGCCCCCAATTAGGAACTTGGGCTCTTCTGTGAGACACCCACGTGCGTCCCAAATGAAACCGGGGAGCTCCCCCAGGACGTCTGCGTACGGCAGTCGGTTGCCAGCTCTTTACTTCCAGCCGGAGAAAGAAGAAGAGGACAGCTTTCCCAGGGACAACTCTGGACCCTTGGGACCATCCGGAGTCACCAAAGCCTAAACTTTGCACGGCCTGGGGAACGCTCTTCCTCATGGCCAGCAATCCCCACGTCAAAACCTTTCTCAGCAGAGGCAGGCACTCTCTCCCTCGTACTAGATAGCTCGGCAGAGCCTTCCGAGAAACACGCTGCGTCATTCAGCTTGAACGTGGGACGCGGAGGGGAGAGTACGCTTTCTCCCCGTTTGGAGGCGCCTTGCGCTTGGCTTCAAAGCTGCCTGAACAGCACTAGCGGCCCGACGTCTCTGCACGGCAGGATTGTCGTTGTGGGCCGAGGCTGCGTGTTCTCTCAAAACGAAAACCGTGCTGGCGATCCCTTTCTAGGAACTCCTCCCACGGCACCACATGTTCAGCTCTGGCCGAACGAAAGGTGACCTCAGGCCTCAAGGTAAGTTCCAGTGTTTCACGTCGGGGGAGTTGGGTGTGCAGTGGTTTCCCATGAGGCCATACTCCACCACGGAGCGCCTTCACTCTGCGACGCTCCTGGGGGCACACAGGATAGGAGCGCGTTCGCCAAGTTCGCAGGATGACTTCTCTCCGTGCCGGAACGGCGGCTCCTGGCTTCTGAGGAACCTTAGCCTCAACAGGGCCCTGGAGAAAGCTCTTCACATTCATAGCAAGGGCAACGTACTGCTCTCTGGCTTGCCTGGGTTGAGTGCCCCAGTCGTCAAAGAGCCTCGCGAAGGCAGTGCTGCACAGACTCCCTTTGCCAGTCGCACGGCCTCCCTGACTGAAAGAGAACTGCAGTGCCAAAAGGCACCGTGCTGACGACTGGCTCCAGGAGGAGACTCGGGACAGCACTCTCACAGAAGCGAAAGCTAGGCTGTGGGCCCAGCCTGAGGACCAGCACGTTTTCCACACTTAACACAGCTAAGGCATGAGCCAGACGACAGCCTTGGTCCCTGAGGCCTACCTAAGGTACTGCCATACTTACCCAGTAGATCCCACGCAGAGGTCCCTGTGCCCAAAAGGGCCTCCATGGAAGGGCCCTGTTCCTCCCGTGTGTTTCCTTGAGGTAATCGGAAACCACTGAGGATAAGTACGTGAGCTCAGCTTTGAAACTGGGCGACCCTGGGCAAACCTTATTCCCCTCCGTGGTAGACGAGACAGTTGCGGGTCCTAAGCTGCCTGAAGCACACTCCTCGCGCCCACCTTCTCTTTGCTGCCGGAAGGCCTCACATAAGACGTCTGAGTTTACTCGTGACGGAAGCCGTCTGAGTGTACTCGTGTGAGGCCTGCTGCTCTCAGGTCCTTGCTGGGAGCTTCAGCAAGAGCACTCTGGAGCTCGCCGACAAAAGAATTGTGAGCCCCCCCGGGCCTCAAGTAAAAGTCCAGATTTCCCCCGTCAGTAACACCTCGGAGTGCCATAGGAGCGAAGAAGCATGCGTTAACGGGATGCTTCAACAGTGCTAGGGATTTCTTTCACGAGACACTGTGCACTCACGTTCGTCGTAACAACTGTCAAAGGGCACTGTATGCCTTCCAACTCCTCTGTTGCGTTTGAGCCACAGGAAGTAAAGGCATTCGTTTGATTAAGCTCCGTGAACGGGCAACGATGATGGCGAAGCGCTGCCCCGTTCGCTCGAAAGCTCTCGTCTGTACGGCCTTCCAACGGCCTCAGGGTACGCAGTTGTAAACAGCCTTACATTCCATGCTGGTGTGCCCCCAATTAGGAACTTGGGCTCTTCTGTGAGACACCCACGTGCGTCCCAAATGAAACCGGGGAGCTCCCCCAGGACGTCTGCGTACGGCAGTCGGTTGCCAGCTCTTTACTTCCAGCCGGAGAAAGAAGAAGAGGACAGCTTTCCCAGGGACAACTCTGGACCCTTGGGACCATCCGGAGTCACCAAAGCCTAAACTTTGCACGGCCTGGGGAACGCTCTTCCTCATGGCCAGCAATCCCCACGTCAAAACCTTTCTCAGCAGAGGCAGGCACTCTCTCCCTCGTACTAGATAGCTCGGCAGAGCCTTCCGAGAAACACGCTGCGTCATTCAGCTTGAACGTGGGACGCGGAGGGGAGAGTACGCTTTCTCCCCGTTTGGAGGCGCCTTGCGCTTGGCTTCAAAGCTGCCTGAACAGCACTAGCGGCCCGACGTCTCTGCACGGCAGGATTGTCGTTGTGGGCCGAGGCTGCGTGTTCTCTCAAAACGAAAACCGTGCTGGCGATCCCTTTCTAGGAACTCCTCCCACGGCACCACATGTTCAGCTCCGGCCGAACGAAAGGTGACCTCAGGCCTCAAGGTAAGTTCCAGTGTTTCACGTCGGGGGAGTTGGGTGTGCAGTGGTTTCCCATGAGGCCATACTCCACCACGGAGCGCCTTCACTCTGCGACGCTCCTGGGGGCACACAGGATAGGAGCGCGTTCGCCAAGTTCGCAGGATGACTTCTCTCCGTGCCGGAACGGCGGCTCCTGGCTTCTGAGGAACCTTAGCCTCAACAGGGCCCTGGAGAAAGCTCTTCACATTCATAGCAAGGGCAACGTACTGCTCTCTGGCTTGCCTGGGTTGAGTGCCCCAGTCGTCAAAGAGCCTCGCGAAGGCAGTGCTGCACAGACTCCCTTTGCCAGTCGCACGGCCTCCCTGACTGAAAGAGAACTGCAGTGCCAAAAGGCACCGTGCTGACGACTGGCTCCAGGAGGAGACTCGGGACAGCACTCTCACAGAAGCGAAAGCTAGGCTGTGGGCCCAGCCTGAGGACCAGCACGTTTTCCACACTTAACACAGCTAAGGCATGAGCCAGACGACAGCCTTGGTCCCTGAGGCCTACCTAAGGTACTGCCATACTTACCCAGTAGATCCCACGCAGAGGTCCCTGTGCCCAAAAGGGCCTCCATGGAAGGGCCCTGTTCCTCCCGTGTGTTTCCTTGAGGTAATCGGAAACCACTGAGGATAAGTACGTGAGCTCAGCTTTGAAACTGGGCGACCCTGGGCAAACCTTATTCCCCTCCGTGGTAGACGAGACAGTTGCGGGTCCTAAGCTGCCTGAAGCACACTCCTCGCGCCCACCTTCTCTTTGCTGCCGGAAGGCCTCACATAAGACGTCTGAGTTTACTCGTGACGGAAGCCGTCTGAGTGTACTCGTGTGAGGCCTGCTGCTCTCAGGTCCTTGCTGGGAGCTTCAGCAAGAGCACTCTGGAGCTCGCCGACAAAAGAATTGTGAGCCCCCCCGGGCCTCAAGTAAAAGTCCAGATTTCCCCCGTCAGTAACACCTCGGAGTGCCATAGGAGCGAAGAAGCATGCGTTAACGGGATGCTTCAACAGTGCTAGGGATTTCTTTCACGAGACACTGTGCACTCACGTTCGTCGTAACAACTGTCAAAGGGCACTGTATGCCTTCCAACTCCTCTGTTGCGTTTGAGCCACAGGAAGTAAAGGCATTCGTTTGATTAAGCTCCGTGAACGGGCAACGATGATGGCGAAGCGCTGCCCCGTTCGCTCGAAAGCTCTCGTCTGTACGGCCTTCCAACGGCCTCAGGGTACGCAGTTGTAAACAGCCTTACATTCCATGCTGGTGTGCCCCCAATTAGGAACTTGGGCTCTTCTGTGAGACACCCACGTGCGTCCCAAATGAAACCGGGGAGCTCCCCCAGGACGTCTGCGTACGGCAGTCGGTTGCCAGCTCTTTACTTCCAGCCGGAGAAAGAAGAAGAGGACAGCTTTCCCAGGGACAACTCTGGACCCTTGGGACCATCCGGAGTCACCAAAGCCTAAACTTTGCACGGCCTGGGGAACGCTCTTCCTCATGGCCAGCAATCCCCACGTCAAAACCTTTCTCAGCAGAGGCAGGCACTCTCTCCCTCGTACTAGATAGCTCGGCAGAGCCTTCCGAGAAACACGCTGCGTCATTCAGCTTGAACGTGGGACGCGGAGGGGAGAGTACGCTTTCTCCCCGTTTGGAGGCGCCTTGCGCTTGGCTTCAAAGCTGCCTGAACAGCACTAGCGGCCCGACGTCTCTGCACGGCAGGATTGTCGTTGTGGGCCGAGGCTGCGTGTTCTCTCAAAACGAAAACCGTGCTGGCGATCCCTTTCTAGGAACTCCTCCCACGGCACCACATGTTCAGCTCCGGCCGAACGAAAGGTGACCTCAGGCCTCAAGGTAAGTTCCAGTGTCTCACGTCGGGGGAGTTGGGTGTGCAGTGGTTTCCCATGAGGCCATACTCCACCACGGAGCGCCTTCACTCTGCGACGCTCCTGGGGGCACACAGGATAGGAGCGCGTTCGCCAAGTTCGCAGGATGACTTCTCTCCGTGCCGGAACGGCGGCTCCTGGCTTCTGAGGAACCTTAGCCTCAACAGGGCCCTGGAGAAAGCTCTTCACATTCATAGCAAGGGCAACGTACTGCTCTCTGGCTTGCCTGGGTTGAGTGCCCCAGTCGTCAAAGAGCCTCGCGAAGGCAGTGCTGCACAGACTCCCTTTGCCAGTCGCACGGCCTCCCTGACTGAAAGAGAACTGCAGTGCCAAAAGGCACCGTGCTGACGACTGGCTCCAGGAGGAGACTCGGGACAGCACTCTCACAGAAGCGAAAGCTAGGCTGTGGGCCCAGCCTGAGGACCAGCACGTTTTCCACACTTAACACAGCTAAGGCATGAGCCAGACGACAGCCTTGGTCCCTGAGGCCTACCTAAGGTACTGCCATACTTACCCAGTAGATCCCACGCAGAGGTCCCTGTGCCCAAAAGGGCCTCCATGGAAGGGCCCTGTTCCTCCCGTGTGTTTCCTTGAGGTAATCGGAAACCACTGAGGATAAGTACGTGAGCTCAGCTTTGAAACTGGGCGACCCTGGGCAAACCTTATTCCCCTCCGTGGTAGACGAGACAGTTGCGGGTCCTAAGCTGCCTGAAGCACACTCCTCGCGCCCACCTTCTCTTTGCTGCCGGAAGGCCTCACATAAGACGTCTGAGTTTACTCGTGACGGAAGCCGTCTGAGTGTACTCGTGTGAGGCCTGCTGCTCTCAGGTCCTTGCTGGGAGCTTCAGCAAGAGCACTCTGGAGCTCGCCGACAAAAGAATTGTGAGCCCCCCCGGGCCTCAAGTAAAAGTCCAGATTTCCCCCGTCAGTAACACCTCGGAGTGCCATAGGAGCGAAGAAGCATGCGTTAACGGGATGCTTCAACAGTGCTAGGGATTTCTTTCACGAGACACTGTGCACTCACGTTCGTCGTAACAACTGTCAAAGGGCACTGTATGCCTTCCAACTCCTCTGTTGCGTTTGAGCCACAGGAAGTAAAGGCATTCGTTTGATTAAGCTCCGTGAACGGGCAACGATGATGGCGAAGCGCTGCCCCGTTCGCTCGAAAGCTCTCGTCTGTACGGCCTTCCAACGGCCTCAGGGTACGCAGTTGTAAACAGCCTTACATTCCATGCTGGTGTGCCCCCAATTAGGAACTTGGGCTCTTCTGTGAGACACCCACGTGCGTCCCAAATGAAACCGGGGAGCTCCCCCAGGACGTCTGCGTACGGCAGTCGGTTGCCAGCTCTTTACTTCCAGCCGGAGAAAGAAGAAGAGGACAGCTTTCCCAGGGACAACTCTGGACCCTTGGGACCATCCGGAGTCACCAAAGCCTAAACTTTGCACGGCCTGGGGAACGCTCTTCCTCATGGCCAGCAATCCCCACGTCAAAACCTTTCTCAGCAGAGGCAGGCACTCTCTCCCTCGTACTAGATAGCTCGGCAGAGCCTTCCGAGAAACACGCTGCGTCATTCAGCTTGAACGTGGGACGCGGAGGGGAGAGTACGCTTTCTCCCCGTTTGGAGGCGCCTTGCGCTTGGCTTCAAAGCTGCCTGAACAGCACTAGCGGCCCGACGTCTCTGCACGGCAGGATTGTCGTTGTGGGCCGAGGCTGCGTGTTCTCTCAAAACGAAAACCGTGCTGGCGATCCCTTTCTAGGAACTCCTCCCACGGCACCACATGTTCAGCTCCGGCCGAACGAAAGGTGACCTCAGGCCTCAAGGTAAGTTCCAGTGTCTCACGTCGGGGGAGTTGGGTGTGCAGTGGTTTCCCATGAGGCCATACTCCACCACGGAGCGCCTTCACTCTGCGACGCTCCTGGGGGCACACAGGATAGGAGCGCGTTCGCCAAGTTCGCAGGATGACTTCTCTCCGTGCCGGAACGGCGGCTCCTGGCTTCTGAGGAACCTTAGCCTCAACAGGGCCCTGGAGAAAGCTCTTCACATTCATAGCAAGGGCAACGTACTGCTCTCTGGCTTGCCTGGGTTGAGTGCCCCAGTCGTCAAAGAGCCTCGCGAAGGCAGTGCTGCACAGACTCCCTTTGCCAGTCGCACGGCCTCCCTGACTGAAAGAGAACTGCAGTGCCAAAAGGCACCGTGCTGACGACTGGCTCCAGGAGGAGACTCGGGACAGCACTCTCACAGAAGCGAAAGCTAGGCTGTGGGCCCAGCCTGAGGACCAGCACGTTTTCCACACTTAACACAGCTAAGGCATGAGCCAGACGACAGCCTTGGTCCCTGAGGCCTACCTAAGGTACTGCCATACTTACCCAGTAGATCCCACGCAGAGGTCCCTGTGCCCAAAAGGGCCTCCATGGAAGGGCCCTGTTCCTCCCGTGTGTTTCCTTGAGGTAATCGGAAACCACTGAGGATAAGTACGTGAGCTCAGCTTTGAAACTGGGCGACCCTGGGCAAACCTTATTCCCCTCCGTGGTAGACGAGACAGTTGCGGGTCCTAAGCTGCCTGAAGCACACTCCTCGCGCCCACCTTCTCTTTGCTGCCGGAAGGCCTCACATAAGACGTCTGAGTTTACTCGTGACGGAAGCCGTCTGAGTGTACTCGTGTGAGGCCTGCTGCTCTCAGGTCCTTGCTGGGAGCTTCAGCAAGAGCACTCTGGAGCTCGCCGACAAAAGAATTGTGAGCCCCCCCGGGCCTCAAGTAAAAGTCCAGATTTCCCCCGTCAGTAACACCTCGGAGTGCCATAGGAGCGAAGAAGCATGCGTTAACGGGATGCTTCAACAGTGCTAGGGATTTCTTTCACGAGACACTGTGCACTCACGTTCGTCGTAACAACTGTCAAAGGGCACTGTATGCCTTCCAACTCCTCTGTTGCGTTTGAGCCACAGGAAGTAAAGGCATTCGTTTGATTAAGCTCCGTGAACGGGCAACGATGATGGCGAAGCGCTGCCCCGTTCGCTCGAAAGCTCTCGTCTGTACGGCCTTCCAACGGCCTCAGGGTACGCAGTTGTAAACAGCCTTACATTCCATGCTGGTGTGCCCCCAATTAGGAACTTGGGCTCTTCTGTGAGACACCCACGTGCGTCCCAAATGAAACCGGGGAGCTCCCCCAGGACGTCTGCGTACGGCAGTCGGTTGCCAGCTCTTTACTTCCAGCCGGAGAAAGAAGAAGAGGACAGCTTTCCCAGGGACAACTCTGGACCCTTGGGACCATCCGGAGTCACCAAAGCCTAAACTTTGCACGGCCTGGGGAACGCTCTTCCTCATGGCCAGCAATCCCCACGTCAAAACCTTTCTCAGCAGAGGCAGGCACTCTCTCCCTCGTACTAGATAGCTCGGCAGAGCCTTCCGAGAAACACGCTGCGTCATTCAGCTTGAACGTGGGACGCGGAGGGGAGAGTACGCTTTCTCCCCGTTTGGAGGCGCCTTGCGCTTGGCTTCAAAGCTGCCTGAACAGCACTAGCGGCCCGACGTCTCTGCACGGCAGGATTGTCGTTGTGGGCCGAGGCTGCGTGTTCTCTCAAAACGAAAACCGTGCTGGCGATCCCTTTCTAGGAACTCCTCCCACGGCACCACATGTTCAGCTCCGGCCGAACGAAAGGTGACCTCAGGCCTCAAGGTAAGTTCCAGTGTCTCACGTCGGGGGAGTTGGGTGTGCAGTGGTTTCCCATGAGGCCATACTCCACCACGGAGCGCCTTCACTCTGCGACGCTCCTGGGGGCACACAGGATAGGAGCGCGTTCGCCAAGTTCGCAGGATGACTTCTCTCCGTGCCGGAACGGCGGCTCCTGGCTTCTGAGGAACCTTAGCCTCAACAGGGCCCTGGAGAAAGCTCTTCACATTCATAGCAAGGGCAACGTACTGCTCTCTGGCTTGCCTGGGTTGAGTGCCCCAGTCGTCAAAGAGCCTCGCGAAGGCAGTGCTGCACAGACTCCCTTTGCCAGTCGCACGGCCTCCCTGACTGAAAGAGAACTGCAGTGCCAAAAGGCACCGTGCTGACGACTGGCTCCAGGAGGAGACTCGGGACAGCACTCTCACAGAAGCGAAAGCTAGGCTGTGGGCCCAGCCTGAGGACCAGCACGTTTTCCACACTTAACACAGCTAAGGCATGAGCCAGACGACAGCCTTGGTCCCTGAGGCCTACCTAAGGTACTGCCATACTTACCCAGTAGATCCCACGCAGAGGTCCCTGTGCCCAAAAGGGCCTCCATGGAAGGGCCCTGTTCCTCCCGTGTGTTTCCTTGAGGTAATCGGAAACCACTGAGGATAAGTACGTGAGCTCAGCTTTGAAACTGGGCGACCCTGGGCAAACCTTATTCCCCTCCGTGGTAGACGAGACAGTTGCGGGTCCTAAGCTGCCTGAAGCACACTCCTCGCGCCCACCTTCTCTTTGCTGCCGGAAGGCCTCACATAAGACGTCTGAGTTTACTCGTGACGGAAGCCGTCTGAGTGTACTCGTGTGAGGCCTGCTGCTCTCAGGTCCTTGCTGGGAGCTTCAGCAAGAGCACTCTGGAGCTCGCCGACAAAAGAATTGTGAGCCCCCCCGGCCTCAAGTAAAAGTCCAGATTTCCCCCGTCAGTAACACCTCGGAGTGCCATAGGAGCGAAGAAGCATGCGTTAACGGGATGCTTCAACAGTGCTAGGGATTTCTTTCACGAGACACTGTGCACTCACGTTCGTCGTAACAACTGTCAAAGGGCACTGTATGCCTTCCAACTCCTCTGTTGCGTTTGAGCCACAGGAAGTAAAGGCATTCGTTTGATTAAGCTCCGTGAACGGGCAACGATGATGGCGAAGCGCTGCCCCGTTCGCTCGAAAGCTCTCGTCTGTACGGCCTTCCAACGGCCTCAGGGTACGCAGTTGTAAACAGCCTTACATTCCATGCTGGTGTGCCCCCAATTAGGAACTTGGGCTCTTCTGTGAGACACCCACGTGCGTCCCAAATGAAACCGGGGAGCTCCCCCAGGACGTCTGCGTACGGCAGTCGGTTGCCAGCTCTTTACTTCCAGCCGGAGAAAGAAGAAGAGGACAGCTTTCCCAGGGACAACTCTGGACCCTTGGGACCATCCGGAGTCACCAAAGCCTAAACTTTGCACGGCCTGGGGAACGCTCTTCCTCATGGCCAGCAATCCCCACGTCAAAACCTTTCTCAGCAGAGGCAGGCACTCTCTCCCTCGTACTAGATAGCTCGGCAGAGCCTTCCGAGAAACACGCTGCGTCATTCAGCTTGAACGTGGGACGCGGAGGGGAGAGTACGCTTTCTCCCCGTTTGGAGGCGCCTTGCGCTTGGCTTCAAAGCTGCCTGAACAGCACTAGCGGCCCGACGTCTCTGCACGGCAGGATTGTCGTTGTGGGCCGAGGCTGCGTGTTCTCTCAAAACGAAAACCGTGCTGGCGATCCCTTTCTAGGAACTCCTCCCACGGCACCACATGTTCAGCTCCGGCCGAACGAAAGGTGACCTCAGGCCTCAAGGTAAGTTCCAGTGTTTCACGTCGGGGGAGTTGGGTGTGCAGTGGTTTCCCATGAGGCCATACTCCACCACGGAGCGCCTTCACTCTGCGACGCTCCTGGGGGCACACAGGATAGGAGCGCGTTCGCCAAGTTCGCAGGATGACTTCTCTCCGTGCCGGAACGGCGGCTCCTGGCTTCTGAGGAACCTTAGCCTCAACAGGGCCCTGGAGAAAGCTCTTCACATTCATAGCAAGGGCAACGTACTGCTCTCTGGCTTGCCTGGGTTGAGTGCCCCAGTCGTCAAAGAGCCTCGCGAAGGCAGTGCTGCACAGACTCCCTTTGCCAGTCGCACGGCCTCCCTGACTGAAAGAGAACTGCAGTGCCAAAAGGCACCGTGCTGACGACTGGCTCCAGGAGGAGACTCGGGACAGCACTCTCACAGAAGCGAAAGCTAGGCTGTGGGCCCAGCCTGAGGACCAGCACGTTTTCCACACTTAACACAGCTAAGGCATGAGCCAGACGACAGCCTTGGTCCCTGAGGCCTACCTAAGGTACTGCCATACTTACCCAGTAGATCCCACGCAGAGGTCCCTGTGCCCAAAAGGGCCTCCATGGAAGGGCCCTGTTCCTCCCGTGTGTTTCCTTGAGGTAATCGGAAACCACTGAGGATAAGTACGTGAGCTCAGCTTTGAAACTGGGCGACCCTGGGCAAACCTTATTCCCCTCCGTGGTAGACGAGACAGTTGCGGGTCCTAAGCTGCCTGAAGCACACTCCTCGCGCCCACCTTCTCTTTGCTGCCGGAAGGCCTCACATAAGACGTCTGAGTTTACTCGTGACGGAAGCCGTCTGAGTGTACTCGTGTGAGGCCTGCTGCTCTCAGGTCCTTGCTGGGAGCTTCAGCAAGAGCACTCTGGAGCTCGCCGACAAAAGAATTGTGAGCCCCCCCGGCCTCAAGTAAAAGTCCAGATTTCCCCCGTCAGTAACACCTCGGAGTGCCATAGGAGCGAAGAAGCATGCGTTAACGGGATGCTTCAACAGTGCTAGGGATTTCTTTCACGAGACACTGTGCACTCACGTTCGTCGTAACAACTGTCAAAGGGCACTGTATGCCTTCCAACTCCTCTGTTGCGTTTGAGCCACAGGAAGTAAAGGCATTCGTTTGATTAAGCTCCGTGAACGGGCAACGATGATGGCGAAGCGCTGCCCCGTTCGCTCGAAAGCTCTCGTCTGTACGGCCTTCCAACGGCCTCAGGGTACGCAGTTGTAAACAGCCTTACATTCCATGCTGGTGTGCCCCCAATTAGGAACTTGGGCTCTTCTGTGAGACACCCACGTGCGTCCCAAATGAAACCGGGGAGCTCCCCCAGGACGTCTGCGTACGGCAGTCGGTTGCCAGCTCTTTACTTCCAGCCGGAGAAAGAAGAAGAGGACAGCTTTCCCAGGGACAACTCTGGACCCTTGGGACCATCCGGAGTCACCAAAGCCTAAACTTTGCACGGCCTGGGGAACGCTCTTCCTCATGGCCAGCAATCCCCACGTCAAAACCTTTCTCAGCAGAGGCAGGCACTCTCTCCCTCGTACTAGATAGCTCGGCAGAGCCTTCCGAGAAACACGCTGCGTCATTCAGCTTGAACGTGGGACGCGGAGGGGAGAGTACGCTTTCTCCCCGTTTGGAGGCGCCTTGCGCTTGGCTTCAAAGCTGCCTGAACAGCACTAGCGGCCCGACGTCTCTGCACGGCAGGATTGTCGTTGTGGGCCGAGGCTGCGTGTTCTCTCAAAACGAAAACCGTGCTGGCGATCCCTTTCTAGGAACTCCTCCCACGGCACCACATGTTCAGCTCCGGCCGAACGAAAGGTGACCTCAGGCCTCAAGGTAAGTTCCAGTGTTTCACGTCGGGGGAGTTGGGTGTGCAGTGGTTTCCCATGAGGCCATACTCCACCACGGAGCGCCTTCACTCTGCGACGCTCCTGGGGGCACACAGGATAGGAGCGCGTTCGCCAAGTTCGCAGGATGACTTCTCTCCGTGCCGGAACGGCGGCTCCTGGCTTCTGAGGAACCTTAGCCTCAACAGGGCCCTGGAGAAAGCTCTTCACATTCATAGCAAGGGCAACGTACTGCTCTCTGGCTTGCCTGGGTTGAGTGCCCCAGTCGTCAAAGAGCCTCGCGAAGGCAGTGCTGCACAGACTCCCTTTGCCAGTCGCACGGCCTCCCTGACTGAAAGAGAACTGCAGTGCCAAAAGGCACCGTGCTGACGACTGGCTCCAGGAGGAGACTCGGGACAGCACTCTCACAGAAGCGAAAGCTAGGCTGTGGGCCCAGCCTGAGGACCAGCACGTTTTCCACACTTAACACAGCTAAGGCATGAGCCAGACGACAGCCTTGGTCCCTGAGGCCTACCTAAGGTACTGCCATACTTACCCAGTAGATCCCACGCAGAGGTCCCTGTGCCCAAAAGGGCCTCCATGGAAGGGCCCTGTTCCTCCCGTGTGTTTCCTTGAGGTAATCGGAAACCACTGAGGATAACTACGTGAGCTCAGCTTTGAAACTGGGCGACCCTGGGCAAACCTTATTCCCCTCCGTGGTAGACGAGACAGTTGCGGGTCCTAAGCTGCCTGAAGCACACTCCTCGCGCCCACCTTCTCTTTGCTGCTGGAAGGCCTCACATAAGACGTCTGAGTTTACTCGTGACGGAAGCCGTCTGAGTGTACTCGTGTGAGGCCTGCTGCTCTCAGGTCCTTGCTGGGAGCTTCAGCAAGAGCACTCTGGAGCTCGCCGACAAAAGAATTGTGAGCCCCCCCGGGCCTCAAGTAAAAGTCCAGATTTCCCCCGTCAGTAACACCTCGGAGTGCCATAGGAGCGAAGAAGCATGCGTTAACGGGATGCTTCAACAGTGCTAGGGATTTCTTTCACGAGACACTGTGCACTCACGTTCGTCGTAACAACTGTCAAAGGGCACTGTATGCCTTCCAACTCCTCTGTTGCGTTTGAGCCACAGGAAGTAAAGGCATTCGTTTGATTAAGCTCCGTGAACGGGCAACGATGATGGCGAAGCGCTGCCCCGTTCGCTCGAAAGCTCTCGTCTGTACGGCCTTCCAACGGCCTCAGGGTACGCAGTTGTAAACAGCCTTACATTCCATGCTGGTGTGCCCCCAATTAGGAACTTGGGCTCTTCTGTGAGACACCCACGTGCGTCCCAAATGAAACCGGGGAGCTCCCCCAGGACGTCTGCGTACGGCAGTCGGTTGCCAGCTCTTTACTTCCAGCCGGAGAAAGAAGAAGAGGACAGCTTTCCCAGGGACAACTCTGGACCCTTGGGACCATCCGGAGTCACCAAAGCCTAAACTTTGCACGGCCTGGGGAACGCTCTTCCTCATGGCCAGCAATCCCCACGTCAAAACCTTTCTCAGCAGAGGCAGGCACTCTCTCCCTCGTACTAGATAGCTCGGCAGAGCCTTCCGAGAAACACGCTGCGTCATTCAGCTTGAACGTGGGACGCGGAGGGGAGAGTACGCTTTCTCCCCGTTTGGAGGCGCCTTGCGCTTGGCTTCAAAGCTGCCTGAACAGCACTAGCGGCCCGACGTCTCTGCACGGCAGGATTGTCGTTGTGGGCCGAGGCTGCGTGTTCTCTCAAAACGAAAACCGTGCTGGCGATCCCTTTCTAGGAACTCCTCCCACGGCACCACATGTTCAGCTCCGGCCGAACGAAAGGTGACCTCAGGCCTCAAGGTAAGTTCCAGTGTTTCACGTCGGGGGAGTTGGGTGTGCAGTGGTTTCCCATGAGGCCATACTCCACCACGGAGCGCCTTCACTCTGCGACGCTCCTGGGGGCACACAGGATAGGAGCGCGTTCGCCAAGTTCGCAGGATGACTTCTCTCCGTGCCGGAACGGCGGCTCCTGGCTTCTGAGGAACCTTAGCCTCAACAGGGCCCTGGAGAAAGCTCTTCACATTCATAGCAAGGGCAACGTACTGCTCTCTGGCTTGCCTGGGTTGAGTGCCCCAGTCGTCAAAGAGCCTCGCGAAGGCAGTGCTGCACAGACTCCCTTTGCCAGTCGCACGGCCTCCCTGACTGAAAGAGAACTGCAGTGCCAAAAGGCACCGTGCTGACGACTGGCTCCAGGAGGAGACTCGGGACAGCACTCTCACAGAAGCGAAAGCTAGGCTGTGGGCCCAGCCTGAGGACCAGCACGTTTTCCACACTTAACACAGCTAAGGCATGAGCCAGACGACAGCCTTGGTCCCTGAGGCCTACCTAAGGTACTGCCATACTTACCCAGTAGATCCCACGCAGAGGTCCCTGTGCCCAAAAGGGCCTCCATGGAAGGGCCCTGTTCCTCCCGTGTGTTTCCTTGAGGTAATCGGAAACCACTGAGGATAAGTACGTGAGCTCAGCTTTGAAACTGGGCGACCCTGGGCAAACCTTATTCCCCTCCGTGGTAGACGAGACAGTTGCGGGTCCTAAGCTGCCTGAAGCACACTCCTCGCGCCCACCTTCTCTTTGCTGCCGGAAGGCCTCACATAAGACGTCTGAGTTTACTCGTGACGGAAGCCGTCTGAGTGTACTCGTGTGAGGCCTGCTGCTCTCAGGTCCTTGCTGGGAGCTTCAGCAAGAGCACTCTGGAGCTCGCCGACAAAAGAATTGTGAGCCCCCCCGGCCTCAAGTAAAAGTCCAGATTTCCCCCGTCAGTAACACCTCGGAGTGCCATAGGAGCGAAGAAGCATGCGTTAACGGGATGCTTCAACAGTGCTAGGGATTTCTTTCACGAGACACTGTGCACTCACGTTCGTCGTAACAACTGTCAAAGGGCACTGTATGCCTTCCAACTCCTCTGTTGCGTTTGAGCCACAGGAAGTAAAGGCATTCGTTTGATTAAGCTCCGTGAACGGGCAACGATGATGGCGAAGCGCTGCCCCGTTCGCTCGAAAGCTCTCGTCTGTACGGCCTTCCAACGGCCTCAGGGTACGCAGTTGTAAACAGCCTTACATTCCATGCTGGTGTGCCCCCAATTAGGAACTTGGGCTCTTCTGTGAGACACCCACGTGCGTCCCAAATGAAACCGGGGAGCTCCCCCAGGACGTCTGCGTACGGCAGTCGGTTGCCAGCTCTTTACTTCCAGCCGGAGAAAGAAGAAGAGGACAGCTTTCCCAGGGACAACTCTGGACCCTTGGGACCATCCGGAGTCACCAAAGCCTAAACTTTGCACGGCCTGGGGAACGCTCTTCCTCATGGCCAGCAATCCCCACGTCAAAACCTTTCTCAGCAGAGGCAGGCACTCTCTCCCTCGTACTAGATAGCTCGGCAGAGCCTTCCGAGAAACACGCTGCGTCATTCAGCTTGAACGTGGGACGCGGAGGGGAGAGTACGCTTTCTCCCCGTTTGGAGGCGCCTTGCGCTTGGCTTCAAAGCTGCCTGAACAGCACTAGCGGCCCGACGTCTCTGCACGGCAGGATTGTCGTTGTGGGCCGAGGCTGCGTGTTCTCTCAAAACGAAAACCGTGCTGGCGATCCCTTTCTAGGAACTCCTCCCACGGCACCACATGTTCAGCTCCGGCCGAACGAAAGGTGACCTCAGGCCTCAAGGTAAGTTCCAGTGTTTCACGTCGGGGGAGTTGGGTGTGCAGTGGTTTCCCATGAGGCCATACTCCACCACGGAGCGCCTTCACTCTGCGACGCTCCTGGGGGCACACAGGATAGGAGCGCGTTCGCCAAGTTCGCAGGATGACTTCTCTCCGTGCCGGAACGGCGGCTCCTGGCTTCTGAGGAACCTTAGCCTCAACAGGGCCCTGGAGAAAGCTCTTCACATTCATAGCAAGGGCAACGTACTGCTCTCTGGCTTGCCTGGGTTGAGTGCCCCAGTCGTCAAAGAGCCTCGCGAAGGCAGTGCTGCACAGACTCCCTTTGCCAGTCGCACGGCCTCCCTGACTGAAAGAGAACTGCAGTGCCAAAAGGCACCGTGCTGACGACTGGCTCCAGGAGGAGACTCGGGACAGCACTCTCACAGAAGCGAAAGCTAGGCTGTGGGCCCAGCCTGAGGACCAGCACGTTTTCCACACTTAACACAGCTAAGGCATGAGCCAGACGACAGCCTTGGTCCCTGAGGCCTACCTAAGGTACTGCCATACTTACCCAGTAGATCCCACGCAGAGGTCCCTGTGCCCAAAAGGGCCTCCATGGAAGGGCCCTGTTCCTCCCGTGTGTTTCCTTGAGGTAATCGGAAACCACTGAGGATAACTACGTGAGCTCAGCTTTGAAACTGGGCGACCCTGGGCAAACCTTATTCCCCTCCGTGGTAGACGAGACAGTTGCGGGTCCTAAGCTGCCTGAAGCACACTCCTCGCGCCCACCTTCTCTTTGCTGCTGGAAGGCCTCACATAAGACGTCTGAGTTTACTCGTGACGGAAGCCGTCTGAGTGTACTCGTGTGAGGCCTGCTGCTCTCAGGTCCTTGCTGGGAGCTTCAGCAAGAGCACTCTGGAGCTCGCCGACAAAAGAATTGTGAGCCCCCCCGGGCCTCAAGTAAAAGTCCAGATTTCCCCCGTCAGTAACACCTCGGAGTGCCATAGGAGCGAAGAAGCATGCGTTAACGGGATGCTTCAACAGTGCTAGGGATTTCTTTCACGAGACACTGTGCACTCACGTTCGTCGTAACAACTGTCAAAGGGCACTGTATGCCTTCCAACTCCTCTGTTGCGTTTGAGCCACAGGAAGTAAAGGCATTCGTTTGATTAAGCTCCGTGAACGGGCAACGATGATGGCGAAGCGCTGCCCCGTTCGCTCGAAAGCTCTCGTCTGTACGGCCTTCCAACGGCCTCAGGGTACGCAGTTGTAAACAGCCTTACATTCCATGCTGGTGTGCCCCCAATTAGGAACTTGGGCTCTTCTGTGAGACACCCACGTGCGTCCCAAATGAAACCGGGGAGCTCCCCCAGGACGTCTGCGTACGGCAGTCGGTTGCCAGCTCTTTACTTCCAGCCGGAGAAAGAAGAAGAGGACAGCTTTCCCAGGGACAACTCTGGACCCTTGGGACCATCCGGAGTCACCAAAGCCTAAACTTTGCACGGCCTGGGGAACGCTCTTCCTCATGGCCAGCAATCCCCACGTCAAAACCTTTCTCAGCAGAGGCAGGCACTCTCTCCCTCGTACTAGATAGCTCGGCAGAGCCTTCCGAGAAACACGCTGCGTCATTCAGCTTGAACGTGGGACGCGGAGGGGAGAGTACGCTTTCTCCCCGTTTGGAGGCGCCTTGCGCTTGGCTTCAAAGCTGCCTGAACAGCACTAGCGGCCCGACGTCTCTGCACGGCAGGATTGTCGTTGTGGGCCGAGGCTGCGTGTTCTCTCAAAACGAAAACCGTGCTGGCGATCCCTTTCTAGGAACTCCTCCCACGGCACCACATGTTCAGCTCCGGCCGAACGAAAGGTGACCTCAGGCCTCAAGGTAAGTTCCAGTGTCTCACGTCGGGGGAGTTGGGTGTGCAGTGGTTTCCCATGAGGCCATACTCCACCACGGAGCGCCTTCACTCTGCGACGCTCCTGGGGGCACACAGGATAGGAGCGCGTTCGCCAAGTTCGCAGGATGACTTCTCTCCGTGCCGGAACGGCGGCTCCTGGCTTCTGAGGAACCTTAGCCTCAACAGGGCCCTGGAGAAAGCTCTTCACATTCATAGCAAGGGCAACGTACTGCTCTCTGGCTTGCCTGGGTTGAGTGCCCCAGTCGTCAAAGAGCCTCGCGAAGGCAGTGCTGCACAGACTCCCTTTGCCAGTCGCACGGCCTCCCTGACTGAAAGAGAACTGCAGTGCCAAAAGGCACCGTGCTGACGACTGGCTCCAGGAGGAGACTCGGGACAGCACTCTCACAGAAGCGAAAGCTAGGCTGTGGGCCCAGCCTGAGGACCAGCACGTTTTCCACACTTAACACAGCTAAGGCATGAGCCAGACGACAGCCTTGGTCCCTGAGGCCTACCTAAGGTACTGCCATACTTACCCAGTAGATCCCACGCAGAGGTCCCTGTGCCCAAAAGGGCCTCCATGGAAGGGCCCTGTTCCTCCCGTGTGTTTCCTTGAGGTAATCGGAAACCACTGAGGATAAGTACGTGAGCTCAGCTTTGAAACTGGGCGACCCTGGGCAAACCTTATTCCCCTCCGTGGTAGACGAGACAGTTGCGGGTCCTAAGCTGCCTGAAGCACACTCCTCGCGCCCACCTTCTCTTTGCTGCCGGAAGGCCTCACATAAGACGTCTGAGTTTACTCGTGACGGAAGCCGTCTGAGTGTACTCGTGTGAGGCCTGCTGCTCTCAGGTCCTTGCTGGGAGCTTCAGCAAGAGCACTCTGGAGCTCGCCGACAAAAGAATTGTGAGCCCCCCCGGCCTCAAGTAAAAGTCCAGATTTCCCCCGTCAGTAACACCTCGGAGTGCCATAGGAGCGAAGAAGCATGCGTTAACGGGATGCTTCAACAGTGCTAGGGATTTCTTTCACGAGACACTGTGCACTCACGTTCGTCGTAACAACTGTCAAAGGGCACTGTATGCCTTCCAACTCCTCTGTTGCGTTTGAGCCACAGGAAGTAAAGGCATTCGTTTGATTAAGCTCCGTGAACGGGCAACGATGATGGCGAAGCGCTGCCCCGTTCGCTCGAAAGCTCTCGTCTGTACGGCCTTCCAACGGCCTCAGGGTACGCAGTTGTAAACAGCCTTACATTCCATGCTGGTGTGCCCCCAATTAGGAACTTGGGCTCTTCTGTGAGACACCCACGTGCGTCCCAAATGAAACCGGGGAGCTCCCCCAGGACGTCTGCGTACGGCAGTCGGTTGCCAGCTCTTTACTTCCAGCCGGAGAAAGAAGAAGAGGACAGCTTTCCCAGGGACAACTCTGGACCCTTGGGACCATCCGGAGTCACCAAAGCCTAAACTTTGCACGGCCTGGGGAACGCTCTTCCTCATGGCCAGCAATCCCCACGTCAAAACCTTTCTCAGCAGAGGCAGGCACTCTCTCCCTCGTACTAGATAGCTCGGCAGAGCCTTCCGAGAAACACGCTGCGTCATTCAGCTTGAACGTGGGACGCGGAGGGGAGAGTACGCTTTCTCCCCGTTTGGAGGCGCCTTGCGCTTGGCTTCAAAGCTGCCTGAACAGCACTAGCGGCCCGACGTCTCTGCACGGCAGGATTGTCGTTGTGGGCCGAGGCTGCGTGTTCTCTCAAAACGAAAACCGTGCTGGCGATCCCTTTCTAGGAACTCCTCCCACGGCACCACATGTTCAGCTCCGGCCGAACGAAAGGTGACCTCAGGCCTCAAGGTAAGTTCCAGTGTTTCACGTCGGGGGAGTTGGGTGTGCAGTGGTTTCCCATGAGGCCATACTCCACCACGGAGCGCCTTCACTCTGCGACGCTCCTGGGGGCACACAGGATAGGAGCGCGTTCGCCAAGTTCGCAGGATGACTTCTCTCCGTGCCGGAACGGCGGCTCCTGGCTTCTGAGGAACCTTAGCCTCAACAGGGCCCTGGAGAAAGCTCTTCACATTCATAGCAAGGGCAACGTACTGCTCTCTGGCTTGCCTGGGTTGAGTGCCCCAGTCGTCAAAGAGCCTCGCGAAGGCAGTGCTGCACAGACTCCCTTTGCCAGTCGCACGGCCTCCCTGACTGAAAGAGAACTGCAGTGCCAAAAGGCACCGTGCTGACGACTGGCTCCAGGAGGAGACTCGGGACAGCACTCTCACAGAAGCGAAAGCTAGGCTGTGGGCCCAGCCTGAGGACCAGCACGTTTTCCACACTTAACACAGCTAAGGCATGAGCCAGACGACAGCCTTGGTCCCTGAGGCCTACCTAAGGTACTGCCATACTTACCCAGTAGATCCCACGCAGAGGTCCCTGTGCCCAAAAGGGCCTCCATGGAAGGGCCCTGTTCCTCCCGTGTGTTTCCTTGAGGTAATCGGAAACCACTGAGGATAAGTACGTGAGCTCAGCTTTGAAACTGGGCGACCCTGGGCAAACCTTATTCCCCTCCGTGGTAGACGAGACAGTTGCGGGTCCTAAGCTGCCTGAAGCACACTCCTCGCGCCCACCTTCTCTTTGCTGCCGGAAGGCCTCACATAAGACGTCTGAGTTTACTCGTGACGGAAGCCGTCTGAGTGTACTCGTGTGAGGCCTGCTGCTCTCAGGTCCTTGCTGGGAGCTTCAGCAAGAGCACTCTGGAGCTCGCCGACAAAAGAATTGTGAGCCCCCCCGGCCTCAAGTAAAAGTCCAGATTTCCCCCGTCAGTAACACCTCGGAGTGCCATAGGAGCGAAGAAGCATGCGTTAACGGGATGCTTCAACAGTGCTAGGGATTTCTTTCACGAGACACTGTGCACTCACGTTCGTCGTAACAACTGTCAAAGGGCACTGTATGCCTTCCAACTCCTCTGTTGCGTTTGAGCCACAGGAAGTAAAGGCATTCGTTTGATTAAGCTCCGTGAACGGGCAACGATGATGGCGAAGCGCTGCCCCGTTCGCTCGAAAGCTCTCGTCTGTACGGCCTTCCAACGGCCTCAGGGTACGCAGTTGTAAACAGCCTTACATTCCATGCTGGTGTGCCCCCAATTAGGAACTTGGGCTCTTCTGTGAGACACCCACGTGCGTCCCAAATGAAACCGGGGAGCTCCCCCAGGACGTCTGCGTACGGCAGTCGGTTGCCAGCTGTTTACTTCCAGCCGGAGAAAGAAGAAGAGGACAGCTTTCCCAGGGACAACTCTGGACCCTTGGGACCATCCGGAGTCACCAAAGCCTAAACTTTGCACGGCCTGGGGAACGCTCTTCCTCATGGCCAGCAATCCCCACGTCAAAACCTTTCTCAGCAGAGGCAGGCACTCTCTCCCTCGTACTAGATAGCTCGGCAGAGCCTTCCGAGAAACACGCTGCGTCATTCAGCTTGAACGTGGGACGCGGAGGGGAGAGTACGCTTTCTCCCCGTTTGGAGGCGCCTTGCGCTTGGCTTCAAAGCTGCCTGAACAGCACTAGCGGCCCGACGTCTCTGCACGGCAGGATTGTCGTTGTGGGCCGAGGCTGCGTGTTCTCTCAAAACGAAAACCGTGCTGGCGATCCCTTTCTAGGAACTCCTCCCACGGCACCACATGTTCAGCTCCGGCCGAACGAAAGGTGACCTCAGGCCTCAAGGTAAGTTCCAGTGTTTCACGTCGGGGGAGTTGGGTGTGCAGTGGTTTCCCATGAGGCCATACACCACCACGGAGCGCCTTCACTCTGCGACGCTCCTGGGGGCACACAGGATAGGAGCGCGTTCGCCAAGTTCGCAGGATGACTTCTCTCCGTGCCGGAACGGCGGCTCCTGGCTTCTGAGGAACCTTAGCCTCAACAGGGCCCTGGAGAAAGCTCTTCACATTCATAGCAAGGGCAACGTACTGCTCTCTGGCTTGCCTGGGTTGAGTGCCCCAGTCGTCAAAGAGCCTCGCGAAGGCAGTGCTGCACAGACTCCCTTTGCCAGTCGCACGGCCTCCCTGACTGAAAGAGAACTGCAGTGCCAAAAGGCACCGTGCTGACGACTGGCTCCAGGAGGAGACTCGGGACAGCACTCTCACAGAAGCGAAAGCTAGGCTGTGGGCCCAGCCTGAGGACCAGCACGTTTTCCACACTTAACACAGCTAAGGCATGAGCCAGACGACAGCCTTGGTCCCTGAGGCCTACCTAAGGTACTGCCATACTTACCCAGTAGATCCCACGCAGAGGTCCCTGTGCCCAAAAGGGCCTCCATGGAAGGGCCCTGTTCCTCCCGTGTGTTTCCTTGAGGTAATCGGAAAGCACTGAGGATAAGTACGTGAGCTCAGCTTTGAAACTGGGCGACCCTGGGCAAACCTTATTCCCCTCCGTGGTAGACGAGACAGTTGCGGGTCCTAAGCTGCCTGAAGCACACTCCTCGCGCCCACCTTCTCTTTGCTGCCGGAAGGCCTCACATAAGACGTCTGAGTTTACTCGTGACGGAAGCCGTCTGAGTGTACTCGTGTGAGGCCTGCTGCTCTCAGGTCCTTGCTGGGAGCTTCAGCAAGAGCACTCTGGAGCTCGCCGACAAAAGAATTGTGAGCCCCCCCGGCCTCAAGTAAAAGTCCAGATTTCCCCCGTCAGTAACACCTCGGAGTGCCATAGGAGCGAAGAAGCATGCGTTAACGGGATGCTTCAACAGTGCTAGGGATTTCTTTCACGAGACACTGTGCACTCACGTTCGTCGTAACAACTGTCAAAGGGCACTGTATGCCTTCCAACTCCTCTGTTGCGTTTGAGCCACAGGAAGTAAAGGCATTCGTTTGATTAAGCTCCGTGAACGGGCAACGATGATGGCGAAGCGCTGCCCCGTTCGCTCGAAAGCTCTCGTCTGTACGGCCTTCCAACGGCCTCAGGGTACGCAGTTGTAAACAGCCTTACATTCCATGCTGGTGTGCCCCCAATTAGGAACTTGGGCTCTTCTGTGAGACACCCACGTGCGTCCCAAATGAAACCGGGGAGCTCCCCCAGGACGTCTGCGTACGGCAGTCGGTTGCCAGCTCTTTACTTCCAGCCGGAGAAAGAAGAAGAGGACAGCTTTCCCAGGGACAACTCTGGACCCTTGGGACCATCCGGAGTCACCAAAGCCTAAACTTTGCACGGCCTGGGGAACGCTCTTCCTCATGGCCAGCAATCCCCACGTCAAAACCTTTCTCAGCAGAGGCAGGCACTCTCTCCCTCGTACTAGATAGCTCGGCAGAGCCTTCCGAGAAACACGCTGCGTCATTCAGCTTGAACGTGGGACGCGGAGGGGAGAGTACGCTTTCTCCCCGTTTGGAGGCGCCTTGCGCTTGGCTTCAAAGCTGCCTGAACAGCACTAGCGGCCCGACGTCTCTGCACGGCAGGATTGTCGTTGTGGGCCGAGGCTGCGTGTTCTCTCAAAACGAAAACCGTGCTGGCGATCCCTTTCTAGGAACTCCTCCCACGGCACCACATGTTCAGCTCCGGCCGAACGAAAGGTGACCTCAGGCCTCAAGGTAAGTTCCAGTGTTTCACGTCGGGGGAGTTGGGTGTGCAGTGGTTTCCCATGAGGCCATACTCCACCACGGAGCGCCTTCACTCTGCGACGCTCCTGGGGGCACACAGGATAGGAGCGCGTTCGCCAAGTTCGCAGGATGACTTCTCTCCGTGCCGGAACGGCGGCTCCTGGCTTCTGAGGAACCTTAGCCTCAACAGGGCCCTGGAGAAAGCTCTTCACATTCATAGCAAGGGCAACGTACTGCTCTCTGGCTTGCCTGGGTTGAGTGCCCCTGTCGTCAAAGAGCCTCACGAAGGCAGTGCTGCACAGACTCCCTTTGCCAGTCGCACGGCCTCCCTGACTGAAAGAGAACTGCAGTGCCAAAAGGCACCGTGCTGACGACTGGCTCCAGGAGGAGACTCGGGACAGCACTCTCACAGAAGCGAAAGCTAGGCTGTGGGCCCAGCCTGAGGACCAGCACGTTTTCCACACTTAACACAGCTAAGGCATGAGCCAGACGACAGCCTTGGTCCCTGAGGCCTACCTAAGGTACTGCCATACTTACCCAGTAGATCCCACGCAGAGGTCCCTGTGCCCAAAAGGGCCTCCATGGAAGGGCCCTGTTCCTCCCGTGTGTTTCCTTGAGGTAATCGGAAACCACTGAGGATAAGTACGTGAGCTCAGCTTTGAAACTGGGCGACCCTGGGCAAACCTTATTCCCCTCCGTGGTAGACGAGACAGTTGCGGGTCCTAAGCTGCCTGAAGCACACTCCTCGCGCCCACCTTCTCTTTGCTGCCGGAAGGCCTCACATAAGACGTCTGAGTTTACTCGTGACGGAAGCCGTCTGAGTGTACTCGTGTGAGGCCTGCTGCTCTCAGGTCCTTGCTGGGAGCTTCAGCAAGAGCACTCTGGAGCTCGCCGACAAAAGAATTGTGAGCCCCCCCGGCCTCAAGTAAAAGTCCAGATTTCCCCCGTCAGTAACACCTCGGAGTGCCATAGGAGCGAAGAAGCATGCGTTAACGGGATGCTTCAACAGTGCTAGGGATTTCTTTCACGAGACACTGTGCACTCACGTTCGTCGTAACAACTGTCAAAGGGCACTGTATGCCTTCCAACTCCTCTGTTGCGTTTGAGCCACAGGAAGTAAAGGCATTCGTTTGATTAAGCTCCGTGAACGGGCAACGATGATGGCGAAGCGCTGCCCTGTTCGCTCGAAAGCTCTCGTCTGTACGGCCTTCCAACGGCCTCAGGGTACGCAGTTGTAAACAGCCTTACATTCCATGCTGGTGTGCCCCCAATTAGGAACTTGGGCTCTTCTGTGAGACACCCACGTGCGTCCCAAATGAAACCGGGGAGCTCCCCCAGGACGTCTGCGTACGGCAGTCGGTTGCCAGCTGTTTACTTCCAGCCGGAGAAAGAAGAAGAGGACAGCTTTCCCAGGGACAACTCTGGGCCCTTGGGACCATCCGGAGTCACCAAAGCCTAAACTTTGCACGGCCTGGGGAACGCTCTTCCTCATGGCCAGCAATCCCCACGTCAAAACCTTTCTCAGCAGAGGCAGGCACTCTCTCCCTCGTACTAGATAGCTCGGCAGAGCCTTCCGAGAAACATGCTGCGTCATTCAGCTTGAACGTGGGACGCGGAGGGGAGAGTACGCTTTCTCCCCGTTTGGAGGCGCCTTGCGCTTGGCTTCAAAGCTGCCTGAACAGCACTAGCGGCCCGACGTCTCTGCACGGCAGGATTGTCGTTGTGGGCCGAGGCTGCGTGTTCTCTCAAAACGAAAACCGTGCTGGCGATCCCTTTCTAGGAACTCCTCCCACGGCACCACATGTTCAGCTCCGGCCGAACGAAAGGTGACCTCAGGCCTCAAGGTAAGTTCCAGTGTTTCACGTCGGGGGAGTTGGGTGTGCAGTGGTTTCCATGAGGCCATACTCCACCACGGAGCGCCTTCACTCTGCGACGCTCCTGGGGGCACACAGGATAGGAGCGCGTTCGCCAAGTTCGCAGGATGACTTCTCTCCGTGCCGGAACGGCGGCTCCTGGCTTCTGAGGAACCTTAGCCTCAACAGGGCCCTGGAGAAAGCTCTTCACATTCATAGCAAGGGCAACGTACTGCTCTCTGGCTTGCCTGGGTTGAGTGCCCCAGTCGTCAAAGAGCCTCGCGAAGGCAGTGCTGCACAGACTCCCTTTGCCAGTCGCACGGCCTCCCTGACTGAAAGAGAACTGCAGTGCCAAAAGGCACCGTGCTGACGACTGGCTCCAGGAGGAGACTCGGGACAGCACTCTCACAGAAGCGAAAGCTAGGCTGTGGGCCCAGCCTGAGGACCAGCACGTTTTCCACACTTAACACAGCTAAGGCATGAGCCAGACGACAGCCTTGGTCCCTGAGGCCTACCTAAGGTACTGCCATACTTACCCAGTAGATCCCACGCAGAGGTCCCTGTGCCCAAAAGGGCCTCCATGGAAGGGCCCTGTTCCTCCCGTGTGTTTCCTTGAGGTAATCGGAAAGCACTGAGGATAAGTACGTGAGCTCAGCTTTGAAACTGGGCGACCCTGGGCAAACCTTATTCCCCTCCGTGGTAGACGAGACAGTTGCGGGTCCTAAGCTGCCTGAAGCACACTCCTCGCGCCCACCTTCTCTTTGCTGCCGGAAGGCCTCACATAAGACGTCTGAGTTTACTCGTGACGGAAGCCGTCTGAGTGTACTCGTGTGAGGCCTGCTGCTCTCAGGTCCTTGCTGGGAGCTTCAGCAAGAGCACTCTGGAGCTCGCCGACAAAAGAATTGTGAGCCCCCCCGGCCTCAAGTAAAAGTCCAGATTTCCCCCATCAGTAACACCTCGGAGTGCCATAGGAGCGAAGAAGCATGCGTTAACGGGATGCTTCAACAGTGCTAGGGATTTCTTTCACGAGACACTGTGCACTCACGTTCGTCGTAACAACTGTCAAAGGGCACTGTATGCCTTCCAACTCCTCTGTTGCGTTTGAGCCACAGGAAGTAAAGGCATTCGTTTGATTAAGCTCCGTGAACGGGCAACGATGATGGCGAAGCGCTGCCCCGTTCGCTCGAAAGCTCTCGTCTGTACGGCCTTCCAACGGCCTCAGGGTACGCAGTTGTAAACAGCCTTACATTCCATGCTGGTGTGCCCCCAATTAGGAACTTGGGCTCTTCTGTGAGACACCCACGTGCGTCCCAAATGAAACCGGGGAGCTCCCCCAGGACGTCTGCGTACGGCAGTCGGTTGCCAGCTGTTTACTTCCAGCCGGAGAAAGAAGAAGAGGACAGCTTTCCCAGGGACAACTCTGGACCCTTGGGACCATCCGGAGTCACCAAAGCCTAAACTTTGCACGGCCTGGGGAACGCTCTTCCTCATGGCCAGCAATCCCCACGTCAAAACCTTTCTCAGCAGAGGCAGGCACTCTCTCCCTCGTACTAGATAGCTCGGCAGAGCCTTCCGAGAAACACGCTGCGTCATTCAGCTTGAACGTGGGACGCGGAGGGGAGAGTACGCTTTCTCCCCGTTTGGAGGCGCCTTGCGCTTGGCTTCAAAGCTGCCTGAACAGCACTAGCGGCCCGACGTCTCTGCACGGCAGGATTGTCGTTGTGGGCCGAGGCTGCGTGTTCTCTCAAAACGAAAACCGTGCTGGCGATCCCTTTCTAGGAACTCCTCCCACGGCACCACATGTTCAGCTCCGGCCGAACGAAAGGTGACCTCAGGCCTCAAGGTAAGTTCCAGTGTTTCACGTCGGGGGAGTTGGGTGTGCAGTGGTTTCCCATGAGGCCATACTCCACCACGGAGCGCCTTCACTCTGCGACGCTCCTGGGGGCACACAGGATAGGAGCGCGTTCGCCAAGTTCGCAGGATGACTTCTCTCCGTGCCGGAACGGCGGCTCCTGGCTTCTGAGGAACCTTAGCCTCAACAGGGCCCTGGAGAAAGCTCTTCACATTCATAGCAAGGGCAACGTACTGCTCTCTGGCTTGCCTGGGTTGAGTGCCCCAGTCGTCAAAGAGCCTCGCGAAGGCAGTGCTGCACAGACTCCCTTTGCCAGTCGCACGGCCTCCCTGACTGAAAGAGAACTGCAGTGCCAAAAGGCACCGTGCTGACGACTGGCTCCAGGAGGAGACTCGGGACAGCACTCTCACAGAAGCGAAAGCTAGGCTGTGGGCCCAGCCTGAGGACCAGCACGTTTTCCACACTTAACACAGCTAAGGCATGAGCCAGACGACAGCCTTGGTCCCTGAGGCCTACCTAAGGTACTGCCATACTTACCCAGTAGATCCCACGCAGAGGTCCCTGTGCCCAAAAGGGCCTCCATGGAAGGGCCCTGTTCCTCCCGTGTGTTTCCTTGAGGTAATCGGAAAGCACTGAGGATAAGTACGTGAGCTCAGCTTTGAAACTGGGCGACCCTGGGCAAACCTTATTCCCCTCCGTGGTAGACGAGACAGTTGCGGGTCCTAAGCTGCCTGAAGCACACTCCTCGCGCCCACCTTCTCTTTGCTGCCGGAAGGCCTCACATAAGACGTCTGAGTTTACTCGTGACGGAAGCCGTCTGAGTGTACTCGTGTGAGGCCTGCTGCTCTCAGGTCCTTGCTGGGAGCTTCAGCAAGAGCACTCTGGAGCTCGCCGACAAAAGAATTGTGAGCCCCCCCGGCCTCAAGTAAAAGTCCAGATTTCCCCCGTCAGTAACACCTCGGAGTGCCATAGGAGCGAAGAAGCATGCGTTAACGGGATGCTTCAACAGTGCTAGGGATTTCTTTCACGAGACACTGTGCACTCACGTTCGTCGTAACAACTGTCAAAGGGCACTGTATGCCTTCCAACTCCTCTGTTGCGTTTGAGCCACAGGAAGTAAAGGCATTCGTTTGATTAAGCTCCGTGAACGGGCAACGATGATGGCGAAGCGCTGCCCCGTTCGCTCGAAAGCTCTCGTCTGTACGGCCTTCCAACGGCCTCAGGGTACGCAGTTGTAAACAGCCTTACATTCCATGCTGGTGTGCCCCCAATTAGGAACTTGGGCTCTTCTGTGAGACACCCACGTGCGTCCCAAATGAAACCGGGGAGCTCCCCCAGGACGTCTGCGTACGGCAGTCGGTTGCCAGCTCTTTACTTCCAGCCGGAGAAAGAAGAAGAGGACAGCTTTCCCAGGGACAACTCTGGACCCTTGGGACCATCCGGAGTCACCAAAGCCTAAACTTTGCACGGCCTGGGGAACGCTCTTCCTCATGGCCAGCAATCCCCACGTCAAAACCTTTCTCAGCAGAGGCAGGCACTCTCTCCCTCGTACTAGATAGCTCGGCAGAGCCTTCCGAGAAACACGCTGCGTCATTCAGCTTGAACGTGGGACGCGGAGGGGAGAGTACGCTTTCTCCCCGTTTGGAGGCGCCTTGCGCTTGGCTTCAAAGCTGCCTGAACAGCACTAGCGGCCCGACGTCTCTGCACGGCAGGATTGTCGTTGTGGGCCGAGGCTGCGTGTTCTCTCAAAACGAAAACCGTGCTGGCGATCCCTTTCTAGGAACTCCTCCCACGGCACCACATGTTCAGCTCCGGCCGAACGAAAGGTGACCTCAGGCCTCAAGGTAAGTTCCAGTGTTTCACGTCGGGGGAGTTGGGTGTGCAGTGGTTTCCCATGAGGCCATACTCCACCACGGAGCGCCTTCACTCTGCGACGCTCCTGGGGGCACACAGGATAGGAGCGCGTTCGCCAAGTTCGCAGGATGACTTCTCTCCGTGCCGGAACGGCGGCTCCTGGCTTCTGAGGAACCTTAGCCTCAACAGGGCCCTGGAGAAAGCTCTTCACATTCATAGCAAGGGCAACGTACTGCTCTCTGGCTTGCCTGGGTTGAGTGCCCCAGTCGTCAAAGAGCCTCGCGAAGGCAGTGCTGCACAGACTCCCTTTGCCAGTCGCACGGCCTCCCTGACTGAAAGAGAACTGCAGTGCCAAAAGGCACCGTGCTGACGACTGGCTCCAGGAGGAGACTCGGGACAGCACTCTCACAGAAGCGAAAGCTAGGCTGTGGGCCCAGCCTGAGGACCAGCACGTTTTCCACACTTAACACAGCTAAGGCATGAGCCAGACGACAGCCTTGGTCCCTGAGGCCTACCTAAGGTACTGCCATACTTACCCAGTAGATCCCACGCAGAGGTCCCTGTGCCCAAAAGGGCCTCCATGGAAGGGCCCTGTTCCTCCCGTGTGTTTCCTTGAGGTAATCGGAAACCACTGAGGATAAGTACGTGAGCTCAGCTTTGAAACTGGGCGACCCTGGGCAAACCTTATTCCCCTCCGTGGTAGACGAGACAGTTGCGGGTCCTAAGCTGCCTGAAGCACACTCCTCGCGCCCACCTTCTCTTTGCTGCCGGAAGGCCTCACATAAGACGTCTGAGTTTACTCGTGACGGAAGCCGTCTGAGTGTACTCGTGTGAGGCCTGCTGCTCTCAGGTCCTTGCTGGGAGCTTCAGCAAGAGCACTCTGGAGCTCGCCGACAAAAGAATTGTGAGCCCCCCCGGCCTCAAGTAAAAGTCCAGATTTCCCCCGTCAGTAACACCTCGGAGTGCCATAGGAGCGAAGAAGCATGCGTTAACGGGATGCTTCAACAGTGCTAGGGATTTCTTTCACGAGACACTGTGCACTCACGTTCGTCGTAACAACTGTCAAAGGGCACTGTATGCCTTCCAACTCCTCTGTTGCGTTTGAGCCACAGGAAGTAAAGGCATTCGTTTGATTAAGCTCCGTGAACGGGCAACGATGATGGCGAAGCGCTGCCCCGTTCGCTCGAAAGCTCTCGTCTGTACGGCCTTCCAACGGCCTCAGGGTACGCAGTTGTAAACAGCCTTACATTCCATGCTGGTGTGCCCCCAATTAGGAACTTGGGCTCTTCTGTGAGACACCCACGTGCGTCCCAAATGAAACCGGGGAGCTCCCCCAGGACGTCTGCGTACGGCAGTCGGTTGCCAGCTCTTTACTTCCAGCCGGAGAAAGAAGAAGAGGACAGCTTTCCCAGGGACAACTCTGGACCCTTGGGACCATCCGGAGTCACCAAAGCCTAAACTTTGCACGGCCTGGGGAACGCTCTTCCTCATGGCCAGCAATCCCCACGTCAAAACCTTTCTCAGCAGAGGCAGGCACTCTCTCCCTCGTACTAGATAGCTCGGCAGAGCCTTCCGAGAAACACGCTGCGTCATTCAGCTTGAACGTGGGACGCGGAGGGGAGAGTACGCTTTCTCCCCGTTTGGAGGCGCCTTGCGCTTGGCTTCAAAGCTGCCTGAACAGCACTAGCGGCCCGACGTCTCTGCACGGCAGGATTGTCGTTGTGGGCCGAGGCTGCGTGTTCTCTCAAAACGAAAACCGTGCTGGCGATCCCTTTCTAGGAACTCCTCCCACGGCACCACATGTTCAGCTCCGGCCGAACGAAAGGTGACCTCAGGCCTCAAGGTAAGTTCCAGTGTTTCACGTCGGGGGAGTTGGGTGTGCAGTGGTTTCCCATGAGGCCATACTCCACCATGGAGTGCCTTCACTCTGCGACGCTCCTGGGGGCACACAGGATAGGAGCGCGTTCGCCAAGTTCGCAGGATGACTTCTCTCCGTGCCGGAACGGCGGCTCCTGGCTTCTGAGGAACCTTAGCCTCAACAGGGCCCTGGAGAAAGCTCTTCACATTCATAGCAAGGGCAACGTACTGCTCTCTGGCTTGCCTGGGTTGAGTGCCCCAGTCGTCAAAGAGCCTCGCGAAGGCAGTGCTGCACAGACTCCCTTTGCCAGTCGCACGGCCTCCCTGACTGAAAGAGAACTGCAGTGCCAAAAGGCACCGTGCTGACGACTGGCTCCAGGAGGAGACTCGGGACAGCACTCTCACAGAAGCGAAAGCTAGGCTGTGGGCCCAGCCTGAGGACCAGCACGTTTTCCACACTTAACACAGCTAAGGCATGAGCCAGACGACAGCCTTGGTCCCTGAGGCCTACCTAAGGTACTGCCATACTTACCCAGTAGATCCCACGCAGAGGTCCCTGTGCCCAAAAGGGCCTCCATGGAAGGGCCCTGTTCCTCCCGTGTGTTTCCTTGAGGTAATCGGAAAGCACTGAGGATAAGTACGTGAGCTCAGCTTTGAAACTGGGCGACCCTGGGCAAACCTTATTCCCCTCCGTGGTAGACGAGACAGTTGCGGGTCCTAAGCTGCCTGAAGCACACTCCTCGCGCCCACCTTCTCTTTGCTGCCGGAAGGCCTCACATAAGACGTCTGAGTTTACTCGTGACGGAAGCCGTCTGAGTGTACTCGTGTGAGGCCTGCTGCTCTCAGGTCCTTGCTGGGAGCTTCAGCAAGAGCACTCTGGAGCTCGCCGACAAAAGAATTGTGAGCCCCCCCGGCCTCAAGTAAAAGTCCAGATTTCCCCCGTCAGTAACACCTCGGAGTGCCATAGGAGCGAAGAAGCATGCGTTAACGGGATGCTTCAACAGTGCTAGGGATTTCTTTCACGAGACACTGTGCACTCACGTTCGTCGTAACAACTGTCAAAGGGCACTGTATGCCTTCCAACTCCTCTGTTGCGTTTGAGCCACAGGAAGTAAAGGCATTCGTTTGATTAAGCTCCGTGAACGGGCAACGATGATGGCGAAGCGCTGCCCTGTTCGCTCGAAAGCTCTCGGCTGTACGGCCTTCCAACGGCCTCAGGGTACGCAGTTGTAAACAGCCTTACATTCCATGCTGGTGTGCCCCCAATTAGGAACTTGGGCTCTTCTGTGAGACACCCACGTGCGTCCCAAATGAAACCGGGGAGCTCCCCCAGGACGTCTGCGTACGGCAGTCGGTTGCCAGCTCTTTACTTCCAGCCGGAGAAAGAAGAAGAGGACAGCTTTCCCAGGGACAACTCTGGACCCTTGGGACCATCCGGAGTCACCAAAGCCTAAACTTTGCACGGCCTGGGGAACGCTCTTCCTCATGGCCAGCAATCCCCACGTCAAAACCTTTCTCAGCAGAGGCAGGCACTCTCTCCCTCGTACTAGATAGCTCGGCAGAGCCTTCCGAGAAACACGCTGCGTCATTCAGCTTGAACGTGGGACGCGGAGGGGAGAGTACGCTTTCTCCCCGTTTGGAGGCGCCTTGCGCTTGGCTTCAAAGCTGCCTGAACAGCACTAGCGGCCCGACGTCTCTGCACGGCAGGATTGTCGTTGTGGGCCGAGGCTGCGTGTTCTCTCAAAACGAAAACCGTGCTGGCGATCCCTTTCTAGGAACTCCTCCCACGGCACCACATGTTCAGCTCCGGCCGAACGAAAGGTGACCTCAGGCCTCAAGGTAAGTTCCAGTGTTTCACGTCGGGGGAGTTGGGTGTGCAGTGGTTTCCCATGAGGCCATACTCCACCACGGAGCGCCTTCACTCTGCGACGCTCCTGGGGGCACACAGGATAGGAGCGCGTTCGCCAAGTTCGCAGGATGACTTCTCTCCGTGCCGGAACGGCGGCTCCTGGCTTCTGAGGAACCTTAGCCTCAACAGGGCCCTGGAGAAAGCTCTTCACATTCATAGCAAGGGCAACGTACTGCTCTCTGGCTTGCCTGGGTTGAGTGCCCCAGTCGTCAAAGAGCCTCGCGAAGGCAGTGCTGCACAGACTCCCTTTGCCAGTCGCACGGCCTCCCTGACTGAAAGAGAACTGCAGTGCCAAAAGGCACCGTGCTGACGACTGGCTCCAGGAGGAGACTCGGGACAGCACTCTCACAGAAGCGAAAGCTAGGCTGTGGGCCCAGCCTGAGGACCAGCACGTTTTCCACACTTAACACAGCTAAGGCATGAGCCAGACGACAGCCTTGGTCCCTGAGGCCTACCTAAGGTACTGCCATACTTACCCAGTAGATCCCACGCAGAGGTCCCTGTGCCCAAAAGGGCCTCCATGGAAGGGCCCTGTTCCTCCCGTGTGTTTCCTTGAGGTAATCGGAAAGCACTGAGGATAAGTACGTGAGCTCAGCTTTGAAACTGGGCGACCCTGGGCAAACCTTATTCCCCTCCGTGGTAGACGAGACAGTTGCGGGTCCTAAGCTGCCTGAAGCACACTCCTCGCGCCCACCTTCTCTTTGCTGCCGGAAGGCCTCACATAAGACGTCTGAGTTTACTCGTGACGGAAGCCGTCTGAGTGTACTCGTGTGAGGCCTGCTGCTCTCAGGTCCTTGCTGGGAGCTTCAGCAAGAGCACTCTGGAGCTCGCCGACAAAAGAATTGTGAGCCCCCCCGGCCTCAAGTAAAAGTCCAGATTTCCCCCGTCAGTAACACCTCGGAGTGCCATAGGAGCGAAGAAGCATGCGTTAACGGGATGCTTCAACAGTGCTAGGGATTTCTTTCACGAGACACTGTGCACTCACGTTCGTCGTAACAACTGTCAAAGGGCACTGTATGCCTTCCAACTCCTCTGTTGCGTTTGAGCCACAGGAAGTAAAGGCATTCGTTTGATTAAGCTCCGTGAACGGGCAACGATGATGGCGAAGCGCTGCCCCGTTCGCTCGAAAGCTCTCGTCTGTACGGCCTTCCAACGGCCTCAGGGTACGCAGTTGTAAACAGCCTTACATTCCATGCTGGTGTGCCCCCAATTAGGAACTTGGGCTCTTCTGTGAGACACCCACGTGCGTCCCAAATGAAACCGGGGAGCTCCCCCAGGACGTCTGCGTACGGCAGTCGGTTGCCAGCTCTTTACTTCCAGCCGGAGAAAGAAGAAGAGGACAGCTTTCCCAGGGACAACTCTGGACCCTTGGGACCATCCGGAGTCACCAAAGCCTAAACTTTGCACGGCCTGGGGAACGCTCTTCCTCATGGCCAGCAATCCCCACGTCAAAACCTTTCTCAGCAGAGGCAGGCACTCTCTCCCTCGTACTAGATAGCTCGGCAGAGCCTTCCGAGAAACACGCTGCGTCATTCAGCTTGAACGTGGGACGCGGAGGGGAGAGTACGCTTTCTCCCCGTTTGGAGGCGCCTTGCGCTTGGCTTCAAAGCTGCCTGAACAGCACTAGCGGCCCGACGTCTCTGCACGGCAGGATTGTCGTTGTGGGCCGAGGCTGCGTGTTCTCTCAAAACGAAAACCGTGCTGGCGATCCCTTTCTAGGAACTCCTCCCACGGCACCACATGTTCAGCTCCGGCCGAACGAAAGGTGACCTCAGGCCTCAAGGTAAGTTCCAGTGTTTCACGTCGGGGGAGTTGGGTGTGCAGTGGTTTCCCATGAGGCCATACTCCACCACGGAGCGCCTTCACTCTGCGACGCTCCTGGGGGCACACAGGATAGGAGCGCGTTCGCCAAGTTCGCAGGATGACTTCTCTCCGTGCCGGAACGGCGGCTCCTGGCTTCTGAGGAACCTTAGCCTCAACAGGGCCCTGGAGAAAGCTCTTCACATTCATAGCAAGGGCAACGTACTGCTCTCTGGCTTGCCTGGGTTGAGTGCCCCAGTCGTCAAAGAGCCTCGCGAAGGCAGTGCTGCACAGACTCCCTTTGCCAGTCGCACGGCCTCCCTGACTGAAAGAGAACTGCAGTGCCAAAAGGCACCGTGCTGACGACTGGCTCCAGGAGGAGACTCGGGACAGCACTCTCACAGAAGCGAAAGCTAGGCTGTGGGCCCAGCCTGAGGACCAGCACGTTTTCCACACTTAACACAGCTAAGGCATGAGCCAGACGACAGCCTTGGTCCCTGAGGCCTACCTAAGGTACTGCCATACTTACCCAGTAGATCCCACGCAGAGGTCCCTGTGCCCAAAAGGGCCTCCATGGAAGGGCCCTGTTCCTCCCGTGTGTTTCCTTGAGGTAATCGGAAAGCACTGAGGATAAGTACGTGAGCTCAGCTTTGAAACTGGGCGACCCTGGGCAAACCTTATTCCCCTCCGTGGTAGACGAGACAGTTGCGGGTCCTAAGCTGCCTGAAGCACACTCCTCGCGCCCACCTTCTCTTTGCTGCCGGAAGGCCTCACATAAGACGTCTGAGTTTACTCGTGACGGAAGCCGTCTGAGTGTACTCGTGTGAGGCCTGCTGCTCTCAGGTCCTTGCTGGGAGCTTCAGCAAGAGCACTCTGGAGCTCGCCGACAAAAGAATTGTGAGCCCCCCCGGCCTCAAGTAAAAGTCCAGATTTCCCCCGTCAGTAACACCTCGGAGTGCCATAGGAGCGAAGAAGCATGCGTTAACGGGATGCTTCAACAGTGCTAGGGATTTCTTTCACGAGACACTGTGCACTCACGTTCGTCGTAACAACTGTCAAAGGGCACTGTATGCCTTCCAACTCCTCTGTTGCGTTTGAGCCACAGGAAGTAAAGGCATTCGTTTGATTAAGCTCCGTGAACGGGCAACGATGATGGCGAAGCGCTGCCCTGTTCGCTCGAAAGCTCTCGTCTGTACGGCCTTCCAACGGCCTCAGGGTACGCAGTTGTAAACAGCCTTACATTCCATGCTGGTGTGCCCCCAATTAGGAACTTGGGCTCTTCTGTGAGACACCCACGTGCGTCCCAAATGAAACCGGGGAGCTCCCCCAGGACGTCTGCGTACGGCAGTCGGTTGCCAGCTCTTTACTTCCAGCCGGAGAAAGAAGAAGAGGACAGCTTTCCCAGGGACAACTCTGGACCCTTGGGACCATCCGGAGTCACCAAAGCCTAAACTTTGCACGGCCTGGGGAACGCTCTTCCTCATGGCCAGCAATCCCCACGTCAAAACCTTTCTCAGCAGAGGCAGGCACTCTCTCCCTCGTACTAGATAGCTCGGCAGAGCCTTCCGAGAAACATGCTGCGTCATTCAGCTTGAACGTGGGACGCGGAGGGGAGAGTACGCTTTCTCCCCGTTTGGAGGCGCCTTGCGCTTGGCTTCAAAGCTGCCTGAACAGCACTAGCGGCCCGACGTCTCTGCACGGCAGGATTGTCGTTGTGGGCCGAGGCTGCGTGTTCTCTCAAAACGAAAACCGTGCTGGCGATCCCTTTCTAGGAACTCCTCCCACGGCACCACATGTTCAGCTCCGGCCGAACGAAAGGTGACCTCAGGCCTCAAGGTAAGTTCCAGTGTTTCACGTCGGGGGAGTTGGGTGTGCAGTGGTTTCCCATGAGGCCATACTCCACCACGGAGCGCCTTCACTCTGCGACGCTCCTGGGGGCACACAGGATAGGAGCGCGTTCGCCAAGTTCGCAGGATGACTTCTCTCCGTGCCGGAACGGCGGCTCCTGGCTTCTGAGGAACCTTAGCCTCAACAGGGCCCTGGAGAAAGCTCTTCACATTCATAGCAAGGGCAACGTACTGCTCTCTGGCTTGCCTGGGTTGAGTGCCCCAGTCGTCAAAGAGCCTCGCGAAGGCAGTGCTGCACAGACTCCCTTTGCCAGTCGCACGGCCTCCCTGACTGAAAGAGAACTGCAGTGCCAAAAGGCACCGTGCTGACGACTGGCTCCAGGAGGAGACTCGGGACAGCACTCTCACAGAAGCGAAAGCTAGGCTGTGGGCCCAGCCTGAGGACCAGCACGTTTTCCACACTTAACACAGCTAAGGCATGAGCCAGACGACAGCCTTGGTCCCTGAGGCCTACCTAAGGTACTGCCATACTTACCCAGTAGATCCCACGCAGAGGTCCCTGTGCCCAAAAGGGCCTCCATGGAAGGGCCCTGTTCCTCCCGTGTGTTTCCTTGAGGTAATCGGAAAGCACTGAGGATAAGTACGTGAGCTCAGCTTTGAAACTGGGCGACCCTGGGCAAACCTTATTCCCCTCCGTGGTAGACGAGACAGTTGCGGGTCCTAAGCTGCCTGAAGCACACTCCTCGCGCCCACCTTCTCTTTGCTGCCGGAAGGCCTCACATAAGACGTCTGAGTTTACTCGTGACGGAAGCCGTCTGAGTGTACTCGTGTGAGGCCTGCTGCTCTCAGGTCCTTGCTGGGAGCTTCAGCAAGAGCACTCTGGAGCTCGCCGACAAAAGAATTGTGAGCCCCCCCGGCCTCAAGTAAAAGTCCAGATTTCCCCCGTCAGTAACACCTCGGAGTGCCATAGGAGCGAAGAAGCATGCGTTAACGGGATGCTTCAACAGTGCTAGGGATTTCTTTCACGAGACACTGTGCACTCACGTTCGTCGTAACAACTGTCAAAGGGCACTGTATGCCTTCCAACTCCTCTGTTGCGTTTGAGCCACAGGAAGTAAAGGCATTCGTTTGATTAAGCTCCGTGAACGGGCAACGATGATGGCGAAGCGCTGCCCTGTTCGCTCGAAAGCTCTCGTCTGTACGGCCTTCCAACGGCCTCAGGGTACGCAGTTGTAAACAGCCTTACATTCCATGCTGGTGTGCCCCCAATTAGGAACTTGGGCTCTTCTGTGAGACACCCACGTGCGTCCCAAATGAAACCGGGGAGCTCCCCCAGGACGTCTGCGTACGGCAGTCGGTTGCCAGCTCTTTACTTCCAGCCGGAGAAAGAAGAAGAGGACAGCTTTCCCAGGGACAACTCTGGACCCTTGGGACCATCCAGAGTCACCAAAGCCTAAACTTTGCACGGCCTGGGGAACGCTCTTCCTCATGGCCAGCAATCCCCACGTCAAAACCTTTCTCAGCAGAGGCAGGCACTCTCTCCCTCGTACTAGATAGCTCGGCAGAGCCTTCCGAGAAACACGCTGCGTCATTCAGCTTGAACGTGGGACGCGGAGGGGAGAGTACGCTTTCTCCCCGTTTGGAGGCGCCTTGCGCTTGGCTTCAAAGCTGCCTGAACAGCACTAGCGGCCCGACGTCTCTGCACGGCAGGATTGTCGTTGTGGGCCGAGGCTGCGTGTTCTCTCAAAACGAAAACCGTGCTGGCGATCCCTTTCTAGGAACTCCTCCCACGGCACCACATGTTCAGCTCCGGCCGAACGAAAGGTGACCTCAGGCCTCAAGGTAAGTTCCAGTGTTTCACGTCGGGGGAGTTGGGTGTGCAGTGGTTTCCCATGAGGCCATACTCCACCACGGAGCGCCTTCACTCTGCGACGCTCCTGGGGGCACACAGGATAGGAGCGCGTTCGCCAAGTTCGCAGGATGACTTCTCTCCGTGCCGGAACGGCGGCTCCTGGCTTCTGAGGAACCTTAGCCTCAACAGGGCCCTGGAGAAAGCTCTTCACATTCATAGCAAGGGCAACGTACTGCTCTCTGGCTTGCCTGGGTTGAGTGCCCCAGTCGTCAAAGAGCCTCGCGAAGGCAGTGCTGCACAGACTCCCTTTGCCAGTCGCACGGCCTCCCTGACTGAAAGAGAACTGCAGTGCCAAAAGGCACCGTGCTGACGACTGGCTCCAGGAGGAGACTCGGGACAGCACTCTCACAGAAGCGAAAGCTAGGCTGTGGGCCCAGCCTGAGGACCAGCACGTTTTCCACACTTAACACAGCTAAGGCATGAGCCAGACGACAGCCTTGGTCCCTGAGGCCTACCTAAGGTACTGCCATACTTACCCAGTAGATCCCACGCAGAGGTCCCTGTGCCCAAAAGGGCCTCCATGGAAGGGCCCTGTTCCTCCCGTGTGTTTCCTTGAGGTAATCGGAAAGCACTGAGGATAAGTACGTGAGCTCAGCTTTGAAACTGGGCGACCCTGGGCAAACCTTATTCCCCTCCGTGGTAGTCGAGACAGTTGCGGGTCCTAAGCTGCCTGAAGCACACTCCTCGCGCCCACCTTCTCTTTGCTGCCGGAAGGCCTCACATAAGACGTCTGAGTTTACTCGTGACGGAAGCCGTCTGAGTGTACTCGTGTGAGGCCTGCTGCTTTCAGGTCCTTGCTGGGAGCTTCAGCAAGAGCACTCTGGAGCTCGCCGACAAAAGAATTGTGAGCCCCCCCGGCCTCAAGTAAAAGTCCAGATTTCCCCCGTCAGTAACACCTCGGAGTGCCATAGGAGCGAAGAAGCATGCGTTAACGGGATGCTTCAACAGTGCTAGGGATTTCTTTCACGAGACACTGTGCACTCACGTTCGTCGTAACAACTGTCAAAGGGCACTGTATGCCTTCCAACTCCTCTGTTGCGTTTGAGCCACAGGAAGTAAAGGCATTCGTTCGATTAAGCTCCGTGAACGGGCAACGATGATGGCGAAGCGCTGCCCTGTTCGCTCGAAAGCTCTCGTCTGTACGGCCTTCCAACGGCCTCAGGGTACGCAGTTGTAAACAGCCTTACATTCCATGCTGGTGTGCCCCCAATTAGGAACTTGGGCTCTTCTGTGAGACACCCACGTGCGTCCCAAATGAAACCGGGGAGCTCCCCCAGGACGTCTGCGTACGGCAGTCGGTTGCCAGCTCTTTACTTCCAGCCGGAGAAAGAAGAAGAGGACAGCTTTCCCAGGGACAACTCTGGACCCTTGGGACCATCCGGAGTCACCAAAGCCTAAACTTTGCACGGCCTGGGGAACGCTCTTCCTCATGGCCAGCAATCCCCACGTCAAAACCTTTCTCAGCAGAGGCAGGCACTCTCTCCCTCGTACTAGATAGCTCGGCAGAGCCTTCCGAGAAACACGCTGCGTCATTCAGCTTGAACGTGGGACGCGGAGGGGAGAGTACGCTTTCTCCCCGTTTGGAGGCGCCTTGCGCTTGGCTTCAAAGCTGCCTGAACAGCACTAGCGGCCCGACGTCTCTGCACGGCAGGATTGTCGTTGTGGGCCGAGGCTGCGTGTTCTCTCAAAACGAAAACCGTGCTGGCGATCCCTTTCTAGGAACTCCTCCCACGGCACCACATGTTCAGCTCCGGCCGAACGAAAGGTGACCTCAGGCCTCAAGGTAAGTTCCAGTGTTTCACGTCGGGGGAGTTGGGTGTGCAGTGGTTTCCCATGAGGCCATACTCCACCACGGAGTGCCTTCACTCTGCGACGCTCCTGGGGGCACACAGGATAGGAGCGCGTTCGCCAAGTTCGCAGGATGACTTCTCTCCGTGCCGGAACGGCGGCTCCTGGCTTCTGAGGAACCTTAGCCTCAACAGGGCCCTGGAGAAAGCTCTTCACATTCATAGCAAGGGCAACGTACTGCTCTCTGGCTTGCCTGGGTTGAGTGCCCCAGTCGTCAAAGAGCCTCGCGAAGGCAGTGCTGCACAGACTCCCTTTGCCAGTCGCACGGCCTCCCTGACTGAAAGAGAACTGCAGTGCCAAAAGGCACCGTGCTGACGACTGGCTCCAGGAGGAGACTCGGGACAGCACTCTCACAGAAGCGAAAGCTAGGCTGTGGGCCCAGCCTGAGGACCAGCACGTTTTCCACACTTAACACAGCTAAGGCATGAGCCAGACGACAGCCTTGGTCCCTGAGGCCTACCTAAGGTACTGCCATACTTACCCAGTAGATCCCACGCAGAGGTCCCTGTGCCCAAAAGGGCCTCCATGGAAGGGCCCTGTTCCTCCCGTGTGTTTCCTTGAGGTAATCGGAAAGCACTGAGGATAAGTACGTGAGCTCAGCTTTGAAACTGGGCGACCCTGGGCAAACCTTATTCCCCTCCGTGGTAGACGAGACAGTTGCGGGTCCTAAGCTGCCTGAAGCACACTCCTCGCGCCCACCTTCTCTTTGCTGCCGGAAGGCCTCACATAAGACGTCTGAGTTTACTCGTGACGGAAGCCGTCTGAGTGTACTCGTGTGAGGCCTGCTGCTTTCAGGTCCTTGCTGGGAGCTTCAGCAAGAGCACTCTGGAGCTCGCCGACAAAAGAATTGTGAGCCCCCCCGGCCTCAAGTAAAAGTCCAGATTTCCCCCGTCAGTAACACCTCGGAGTGCCATAGGAGCGAAGAAGCATGCGTTAACGGGATGCTTCAACAGTGCTAGGGATTTCTTTCACGAGACACTGTGCACTCACGTTCGTCGTAACAACTGTCAAAGGGCACTGTATGCCTTCCAACTCCTCTGTTGCGTTTGAGCCACAGGAAGTAAAGGCATTCGTTTGATTAAGCTCCGTGAACGGGCAACGATGATGGCGAAGCGCTGCCCTGTTCGCTCGAAAGCTCTCGTCTGTACGGCCTTCCAACGGCCTCAGGGTACGCAGTTGTAAACAGCCTTACATTCCATGCTGGTGTGCCCCCAATTAGGAACTTGGGCTCTTCTGTGAGACACCCACGTGCGTCCCAAATGAAACCGGGGAGCTCCCCCAGGACGTCTGCGTACGGCAGTCGGTTGCCAGCTCTTTACTTCCAGCCGGAGAAAGAAGAAGAGGACAGCTTTCCCAGGGACAACTCTGGACCCTTGGGACCATCCGGAGTCACCAAAGCCTAAACTTTGCACGGCCTGGGGAACGCTCTTCCTCATGGCCAGCAATCCCCACGTCAAAACCTTTCTCAGCAGAGGCAGGCACTCTCTCCCTCGTACTAGATAGCTCGGCAGAGCCTTCCGAGAAACATGCTGCGTCATTCAGCTTGAACGTGGGACGCGGAGGGGAGAGTACGCTTTCTCCCCGTTTGGAGGCGCCTTGCGCTTGGCTTCAAAGCTGCCTGAACAGCACTAGCGGCCCGACGTCTCTGCACGGCAGGATTGTCGTTGTGGGCCGAGGCTGCGTGTTCTCTCAAAACGAAAACCGTGCTGGCGATCCCTTTCTAGGAACTCCTCCCACGGCACCACATGTTCAGCTCCGGCCGAACGAAAGGTGACCTCAGGCCTCAAGGTAAGTTCCAGTGTTTCACGTCGGGGGAGTTGGGTGTGCAGTGGTTTCCCATGAGGCCATACTCCACCACGGAGTGCCTTCACTCTGCGACGCTCCTGGGGGCACACAGGATAGGAGCGCGTTCGCCAAGTTCGCAGGATGACTTCTCTCCGTGCCGGAACGGCGGCTCCTGGCTTCTGAGGAACCTTAGCCTCAACAGGGCCCTGGAGAAAGCTCTTCACATTCATAGCAAGGGCAACGTACTGCTCTCTGGCTTGCCTGGGTTGAGTGCCCCAGTCGTCAAAGAGCCTCGCGAAGGCAGTGCTGCACAGACTCCCTTTGCCAGTCGCACGGCCTCCCTGACTGAAAGAGAACTGCAGTGCCAAAAGGCACCGTGCTGACGACTGGCTCCAGGAGGAGACTCGGGACAGCACTCTCACAGAAGCGAAAGCTAGGCTGTGGGCCCAGCCTGAGGACCAGCACGTTTTCCACACTTAACACAGCTAAGGCATGAGCCAGACGACAGCCTTGGTCCCTGAGGCCTACCTAAGGTACTGCCATACTTACCCAGTAGATCCCACGCAGAGGTCCCTGTGCCCAAAAGGGCCTCCATGGAAGGGCCCTGTTCCTCCCGTGTGTTTCCTTGAGGTAATCGGAAACCACTGAGGATAACTACGTGAGCTCAGCTTTGAAACTGGGCGACCCTGGGCAAACCTTATTCCCCTCCGTGGTAGACGAGACAGTTGCGGGTCCTAAGCTGCCTGAAGCACACTCCTCGCGCCCACCTTCTCTTTGCTGCCGGAAGGCCTCACATAAGACGTCTGAGTTTACTCGTGACGGAAGCCGTCTGAGTGTACTCGTGTGAGGCCTGCTGCTCTCAGGTCCTTGCTGGGAGCTTCAGCAAGAGCACTCTGGAGCTCGCCGACAAAAGAATTGTGAGCCCCCCCGGCCTCAAGTAAAAGTCCAGATTTCCCCCGTCAGTAACACCTCGGAGTGCCATAGGAGCGAAGAAGCATGCGTTAACGGGATGCTTCAACAGTGCTAGGGATTTCTTTCACGAGACACTGTGCACTCACGTTCGTCGTAACAACTGTCAAAGGGCACTGTATGCCTTCCAACTCCTCTGTTGCGTTTGAGCCACAGGAAGTAAAGGCATTCGTTTGATTAAGCTCCGTGAACGGGCAACGATGATGGCGAAGCGCTGCCCTGTTCGCTCGAAAGCTCTCGTCTGTACGGCCTTCCAACGGCCTCAGGGTATGCAGTTGTAAACAGCCTTACATTCCATGCTGGTGTGCCCCCAATTAGGAACTTGGGCTCTTCTGTGAGACACCCACGTGCGTCCCAAATGAAACCGGGGAGCTCCCCCAGGACGTCTGCGTACGGCAGTCGGTTGCCAGCTGTTTACTTCCAGCCGGAGAAAGAAGAAGAGGACAGCTTTCCCAGGGACAACTCTGGGCCCTTGGGACCATCCGGAGTCACCAAAGCCTAAACTTTGCACGGCCTGGGGAACGCTCTTCCTCATGGCCAGCAATCCCCACGTCAAAACCTTTCTCAGCAGAGGCAGGCACTCTCTCCCTCGTACTAGATAGCTCGGCAGAGCCTTCCGAGAAACATGCTGCGTCATTCAGCTTGAACGTGGGACGCGGAGGGGAGAGTACGCTTTCTCCCCGTTTGGAGGCGCCTTGCGCTTGGCTTCAAAGCTGCCTGAACAGCACTAGCGGCCCGACGTCTCTGCACGGCAGGATTGTCGTTGTGGGCCGAGGCTGCGTGTTCTCTCAAAACGAAAACCGTGCTGGCGATCCCTTTCTAGGAACTCCTCCCACGGCACCACATGTTCAGCTCCGGCCGAACGAAAGGTGACCTCAGGCCTCAAGGTAAGTTCCAGTGTTTCACGTCGGGGGAGTTGGGTGTGCAGTGGTTTCCATGAGGCCATACTCCACCACGGAGCGCCTTCACTCTGCGACGCTCCTGGGGGCACACAGGATAGGAGCGCGTTCGCCAAGTTCGCAGGATGACTTCTCTCCGTGCCGGAACGGCGGCTCCTGGCTTCTGAGGAACCTTAGCCGCAACAGGGCCCTGGAGAAAGCTCTTCACATTCATAGCAAGGGCAACGTACTGCTCTCTGGCTTGCCTGGGTTGAGTGCCCCAGTCGTCAAAGAGCCTCGCTAAGGCAGTGCTGCACAGACTCCCTTTGCCAGTCGCACGGCCTCCCTGACTGAAAGAGAACTGCAGTGCCAAAAGGCACCGTGCTGACGACTGGCTCCAGGAGGAGACTCGGGACAGCACTCTCACAGAAGCGAAAGCTAGGCTGTGGGCCCAGCCTGAGGACCAGCACGTTTTCCACACTTAACACAGCTAAGGCATGAGCCAGACGACAGCCTTGGTCCCTGAGGCCTACCTAAGGTACTGCCATACTTACCCAGTAGATCCCACGCAGAGGTCCCTGTGCCCAAAAGGGCCTCCATGGAAGGGCCCTGTTCCTCCCGTGTGTTTCCTTGAGGTAATCGGAAACCACTGAGGATAACTACGTGAGCTCAGCTTTGAAACTGGGCGACCCTGGGCAAACCTTATTCCCCTCCGTGGTAGACGAGACAGTGGCGGGTCCTAAGCTGCCTGAAGCACACTCCTCGCGCCCACCTTCTCTTTGCTGCCGGAAGGCCTCACATAAGACGTCTGAGTTTACTCGTGACGGAAGCCGTCTGAGTGTACTCGTGTGAGGCCTGCTGCTCTCAGGTCCTTGCTGGGAGCTTCAGCAAGAGCACTCTGGAGCTCGCCGACAAAAGAATTGTGAGCCCCCCCGGCCTCAAGTAAAAGTCCAGATTTCCCCCGTCAGTAACACCTCGGAGTGCCATAGGAGCGAAGAAGCATGCGTTAACGGGATGCTTCAACAGTGCTAGGGATTTCTTTCACGAGACACTGTGCACTCACGTTCGTCGTAACAACTGTCAAAGGGCACTGTATGCCTTCCAACTCCTCTGTTGCGTTTGAGCCACAGGAAGTAAAGGCATTCGTTTGATTAAGCTCCGTGAACGGGCAACGATGATGGCGAAGCGCTGCCCTGTTCGCTCGAAAGCTCTCGTCTGTACGGCCTTCCAACGGCCTCAGGGTACGCAGTTGTAAACAGCCTTACATTCCATGCTGGTGTGCCCCCAATTAGGAACTTGGGCTCTTCTGTGAGACACCCACGTGCGTCCCAAATGAAACCGGGGAGCTCCCCCAGGACGTCTGCGTACGGCAGTCGGTTGCCAGCTGTTTATTTCAAGCCGGAGAAAGAAGAAGAGGACAGCTTTCCCAGGGACAACTCTGGACCCTTGGGACCATCCGGAGTCACCAAAGCCTAAACTTTGCACGGCCTGGGGAACGCTCTTCCTCATGGCCAGCAATCCCCACGTCAAAACCTTTCTCAGCAGAGGCAGGCACTCTCTCCCTCGTACTAGATAGCTCGGCAGAGCCTTCCGAGAAACACGCTGCGTCATTCAGCTTGAACGTGGGACGCGGAGGGGAGAGTACGCTTTCTCCCCGTTTGGAGGCGCCTTGCGCTTGGCTTCAAAGCTGCCTGAACAGCACTAGCGGCCCGACGTCTCTGCACGGCAGGATTGTCGTTGTGGGCCGAGGCTGCGTGTTCTCTCAAAACGAAAACCGTGCTGGCGATCCCTTTCTAGGAACTCCTCCCACGGCACCACATGTTCAGCTCCGGCCGAACGAAAGGTGACCTCAGGCCTCAAGGTAAGTTCCAGTGTTTCACGTCGGGGGAGTTGGGTGTGCAGTGGTTTCCATGAGGCCATACTCCACCACGGAGCGCCTTCACTCTGCGACGCTCCTGGGGGCACACAGGATAGGAGCTCGTTCGCCAAGTTCGCAGGATGACTTCTCTCCGTGCCGGAACGGCGGCTCCTGGCTTCTGAGGAACCTTAGCCTCAACAGGGCCCTGGAGAAAGCTCTTCACATTCATAGCAAGGGCAACGTACTGCTCTCTGGCTTGCCTGGGTTGAGTGCCCCAGTCGTCAAAGAGCCTCGCGAAGGCAGTGCTGCACAGACTCCCTTTGCCAGTCGCACGGCCTCCCTGACTGAAAGAGAACTGCAGTGCCAAAAGGCACCGTGCTGACGACTGGCTCCAGGAGGAGACTCGGGACAGCACTCTCACAGAAGCGAAAGCTAGGCTGTGGGCCCAGCCTGAGGACCAGCACGTTTTCCACACTTAACACAGCTAAGGCATGAGCCAGACGACAGCCTTGGTCCCTGAGGCCTACCTAAGGTACTGCCATACTTACCCAGTAGATCCCACGCAGAGGTCCCTGTGCCCAAAAGGGCCTCCATGGAAGGGCCCTGTTCCTCCCGTGTGTTTCCTTGAGGTAATCGGAAAGCACTGAGGATAAGTACGTGAGCTCAGCTTTGAAACTGGGCGACCCTGGGCAAACCTTATTCCCCTCCGTGGTAGACGAGACAGTTGCGGGTCCTAAGCTGCCTGAAGCACACTCCTCGCGCCCACCTTCTCTTTGCTGCCGGAAGGCCTCACATAAGACGTCTGAGTTTACTCGTGACGGAAGCCGTCTGAGTGTACTCGTGTGAGGCCTGCTGCTCTCAGGTCCTTGCTGGGAGCTTCAGCAAGAGCACTCTGGAGCTCGCCGACAAAAGAATTGTGAGCCCCCCCGGCCTCAAGTAAAAGTCCAGATTTCCCCCGTCAGTAACACCTCGGAGTGCCATAGGAGCGAAGAAGCATGCGTTAACGGGATGCTTCAACAGTGCTAGGGATTTCTTTCACGAGACACTGTGCACTCACGTTCGTCGTAACAACTGTCAAAGGGCACTGTATGCCTTCCAACTCCTCTGTTGCGTTTGAGCCACAGGAAGTAAAGGCATTCGTTTGATTAAGCTCCGTGAACGGGCAACGATGATGGCGAAGCGCTGCCCTGTTCGCTCGAAAGCTCTCGTCTGTACGGCCTTCCAACGGCCTCAGGGTACGCAGTTGTAAACAGCCTTACATTCCATGCTGGTGTGCCCCCAATTAGGAACTTGGGCTCTTCTGTGAGACACCCACGTGCGTCCCAAATGAAACCGGGGAGCTCCCCCAGGACGTCTGCGTACGGCAGTCGGTTGCCAGCTGTTTACTTCCAGCCGGAGAAAGAAGAAGAGGACAGCTTTCCCAGGGACAACTCTGGGCCCTTGGGACCATCCGGAGTCACCAAAGCCTAAACTTTGCACGGCCTGGGGAACGCTCTTCCTCATGTCCAGCAATCCCCACGTCAAAACCTTTCTCAGCAGAGGCAGGCACTCTCTCCCTCGTACTAGATAGCTCGGCAGAGCCTTCCGAGAAACATGCTGCGTCATTCAGCTTGAACGTGGGACGCGGAGGGGAGAGTACGCTTTCTCCCCGTTTGGAGGCGCCTTGCGCTTGGCTTCAAAGCTGCCTGAACAGCACTAGCGGCCCGACGTCTCTGCACGGCAGGATTGTCGTTGTGGGCCGAGGCTGCGTGTTCTCTCAAAACGAAAACCGTGCTGGCGATCCCTTTCTAGGAACTCCTCCCACGGCACCACATGTTCAGCTCCGGCCGAACGAAAGGTGACCTCAGGCCTCAAGGTAAGTTCCAGTGTTTCACGTCGGGGGAGTTGGGTGTGCAGTGGTTTCCCATGAGGCCATACTCCACCACGGAGTGCCTTCACTCTGCGACGCTCCTGGGGGCACACAGGATAGGAGCGCGTTCGCCAAGTTCGCAGGATGACTTCTCTCCGTGCCGGAACGGCGGCTCCTGGCTTCTGAGGAACCTTAGCCTCAACAGGGCCCTGGAGAAAGCTCTTCACATTCATAGCAAGGGCAACGTACTGCTCTCTGGCTTGCCTGGGTTGAGTGCCCCAGTCGTCAAAGAGCCTCGCGAAGGCAGTGCTGCACAGACTCCCTTTGCCAGTCGCACGGCCTCCCTGACTGAAAGAGAACTGCAGTGCCAAAAGGCACCGTGCTGACGACTGGCTCCAGGAGGAGACTCGGGACAGCACTCTCACAGAAGCGAAAGCTAGGCTGTGGGCCCAGCCTGAGGACCAGCACGTTTTCCACACTTAACACAGCTAAGGCATGAGCCAGACGACAGCCTTGGTCCCTGAGGCCTACCTAAGGTACTGCCATACTTACCCAGTAGATCCCACGCAGTGGTCCCTGTGCCCAAAAGGGCCTCCATGGAAGGGCCCTGTTCCTCCCGTGTGTTTCCTTGAGGTAATCGGAAACCACTGAGGATAAGTACGTGAGCTCAGCTTTGAAACTGGGCGACCCTGGGCAAACCTTATTCCCCTCCGTGGTAGACGAGACAGTTGCGGGTCCTAAGCTGCCTGAAGCACACTCCTCGCGCCCACCTTCTCTTTGCTGCCGGAAGGCCTCACATAAGACGTCTGAGTTTACTCGTGACGGAAGCCGTCTGAGTGTACTCGTGTGAGGCCTGCTGCTCTCAGGTCCTTGCTGGGAGCTTCAGCAAGAGCACTCTGGAGCTCGCCGACAAAAGAATTGTGAGCCCCCCCGGCCTCAAGTAAAAGTCCAGATTTCCCCCGTCAGTAACACCTCGGAGTGCCATAGGAGCGAAGAAGCATGCGTTAACGGGATGCTTCAACAGTGCTAGGGATTTCTTTCACGAGACACTGTGCACTCACGTTCGTCGTAACAACTGTCAAAGGGCACTGTATGCCTTCCAACTCCTCTGTTGCGTTTGAGCCACAGGAAGTAAAGGCATTCGTTTGATTAAGCTCCGTGAACGGGCAACGATGATGGCGAAGCGCTGCCCTGTTCGCTCAAAAGCTCTCGTCTGTACGGCCTTCCAACGGCCTCAGGGTACGCAGTTGTAAACAGCCTTACATTCCATGCTGGTGTGCCCCCAATTAGGAACTTGGGCTCTTCTGTGAGACACCCACGTGCGTCCCAAATGAAACCGGGGAGCTCCCCCAGGACGTCTGCGTACGGCAGTCGGTTGCCAGCTCTTTACTTCCAGCCGGAGAAAGAAGAAGAGGACAGCTTTCCCAGGGACAACTCTGGACCCTTGGGACCATCCGGAGTCACCAAAGCCTAAACTTTGCACGGCCTGGGGAACGCTCTTCCTCATGTCCAGCAATCCCCACGTCAAAACCTTTCTCAGCAGAGGCAGGCACTCTCTCCCTCGTACTAGATAGCTCGGCAGAGCCTTCCGAGAAACATGCTGCGTCATTCAGCTTGAACGTGGGACGCGGAGGGGAGAGTACGCTTTCTCCCCGTTTGGAGGCGCCTTGCGCTTGGCTTCAAAGCTGCCTGAACAGCACTAGCGGCCCGACGTCTCTGCACGGCAGGATTGTCGTTGTGGGCCGAGGCTGCGTGTTCTCTCAAAACGAAAACCGTGCTGGCGATCCCTTTCTAGGAACTCCTCCCACGGCACCACATGTTCAGCTCCGGCCGAACGAAAGGTGACCTCAGGCCTCAAGGTAAGTTCCAGTGTTTCACGTCGGGGGAGTTGGGTGTGCAGTGGTTTCCATGAGGCCATACTCCACCACGGAGTGCCTTCACTCTGCGACGCTCCTGGGGGCACACAGGATAGGAGCGCGTTCGCCAAGTTCGCAGGATGACTTCTCTCCGTGCCGGAACGGCGGCTCCTGGCTTCTGAGGAACCTTAGCCTCAACAGGGCCCTGGAGAAAGCTCTTCACATTCATAGCAAGGGCAACGTACTGCTCTCTGGCTTGCCTGGGTTGAGTGCCCCAGTCGTCAAAGAGCCTCGCGAAGGCAGTGCTGCACAGACTCCCTTTGCCAGTCGCACGGCCTCCCTGACTGAAAGAGAACTGCAGTGCCAAAAGGCACCGTGCTGACGACTGGCTCCAGGAGGAGACTCGGGACAGCACTCTCACAGAAGCGAAAGCTAGGCTGTGGGCCCAGCCTGAGGACCAGCACGTTTTCCACACTTAACACAGCTAAGGCATGAGCCAGACGACAGCCTTGGTCCCTGAGGCCTACCTAAGGTACTGCCATACTTACCCAGTAGATCCCACGCAGAGGTCCCTGTGCCCAAAAGGGCCTCCATGGAAGGGCCCTGTTCCTCCCGTGTGTTTCCTTGAGGTAATCGGAAAGCACTGAGGATAAGTACGTGAGCTCAGCTTTGAAACTGGGCGACCCTGGGCAAACCTTATTCCCCTCCGTGGTAGACGAGACAGTTGCGGGTCCTAAGCTGCCTGAAGCACACTCCTCGCGCCCACCTTCTCTTTGCTGCCGGAAGGCCTCACATAAGACGTCTGAGTTTACTCGTGACGGAAGCCGTCTGAGTGTACTCGTGTGAGGCCTGCTGCTCTCAGGTCCTTGCTGGGAGCTTCAGCAAGAGCACTCTGGAGCTCGCCGACAAAAGAATTGTGAGCCCCCCCGGCCTCAAGTAAAAGTCCAGATTTCCCCCGTCAGTAACACCTCGGAGTGCCATAGGAGCGAAGAAGCATGCGTTAACGGGATGCTTCAACAGTGCTAGGGATTTCTTTCACGAGACACTGTGCACTCACGTTCGTCGTAACAACTGTCAAAGGGCACTGTATGCCTTCCAACTCCTCTGTTGCGTTTGAGCCACAGGAAGTAAAGGCATTCGTTTGATTAAGCTCCGTGAACGGGCAACGATGATGGCGAAGCGCTGCCCTGTTCGCTCGAAAGCTCTCGTCTGTACGGCCTTCCAACGGCCTCAGGGTACGCAGTTGTAAACAGCCTTACATTCCATGCTGGTGTGCCCCCAATTAGGAACTTGGGCTCTTCTGTGAGACACCCACGTGCGTCCCAAATGAAACCGGGGAGCTCCCCCAGGACGTCTGCGTACGGCAGTCGGTTGCCAGCTCTTTACTTCCAGCCGGAGAAAGAAGAAGAGGACAGCTTTCCCAGGGACAACTCTGGACCCTTGGGACCATCCGGAGTCACCAAAGCCTAAACTTTGCACGGCCTGGGGAACGCTCTTCCTCATGTCCAGCAATCCCCACGTCAAAACCTTTCTCAGCAGAGGCAGGCACTCTCTCCCTCGTACTAGATAGCTCGGCAGAGCCTTCCGAGAAACATGCTGCGTCATTCAGCTTGAACGTGGGACGCGGAGGGGAGAGTACGCTTTCTCCCCGTTTGGAGGCGCCTTGCGCTTGGCTTCAAAGCTGCCTGAACAGCACTAGCGGCCCGACGTCTCTGCACGGCAGGATTGTCGTTGTGGGCCGAGGCTGCGTGTTCTCTCAAAACGAAAACCGTGCTGGCGATCCCTTTCTAGGAACTCCTCCCACGGCACCACATGTTCAGCTCCGGCCGAACGAAAGGTGACCTCAGGCCTCAAGGTAAGTTCCAGTGTTTCACGTCGGGGGAGTTGGGTGTCCAGTGGTTTCCATGAGGCCATACTCCACCACGGAGTGCCTTCACTCTGCGACGCTCCTGGGGGCACACAGGATAGGAGCGCGTTCGCCAAGTTCGCAGGATGACTTCTCTCCGTGCCGGAACGGCGGCTCCTGGCTTCTGAGGAACCTTAGCCTCAACAGGGCCCTGGAGAAAGCTCTTCACATTCATAGCAAGGGCAACGTACTGCTCTCTGGCTTGCCTGGGTTGAGTGCCCCAGTCGTCAAAGAGCCTCGCGAAGGCAGTGCTGCACAGACTCCCTTTGCCAGTCGCACGGCCTCCCTGACTGAAAGAGAACTGCAGTGCCAAAAGGCACCGTGCTGACGACTGGCTCCAGGAGGAGACTCGGGACAGCACTCTCACAGAAGCGAAAGCTAGGCTGTGGGCCCAGCCTGAGGACCAGCACGTTTTCCACACTTAACACAGCTAAGGCATGAGCCAGACGACAGCCTTGGTCCCTGAGGCCTACCTAAGGTACTGCCATACTTACCCAGTAGATCCCACGCAGAGGTCCCTGTGCCCAAAAGGGCCTCCATGGAAGGGCCCTGTTCCTCCCGTGTGTTTCCTTGAGGTAATCGGAAAGCACTGAGGATAAGTACGTGAGCTCAGCTTTGAAACTGGGCGACCCTGGGCAAACCTTATTCCCCTCCGTGGTAGACGAGACAGTTGCGGGTCCTAAGCTGCCTGAAGCACACTCCTCGCGCCCACCTTCTCTTTGCTGCCGGAAGGCCTCACATAAGACGTCTGAGTTTACTCGTGACGGAAGCCGTCTGAGTGTATTCGTGTGAGGCCTGCTGCTCTCAGGTCCTTGCTGGGAGCTTCAGCAAGAGCACTCTGGAGCTCGCCGACAAAAGAATTGTGAGCCCCCCCGGCCTCAAGTAAAAGTCCAGATTTCCCCCGTCAGTAACACCTCGGAGTGCCATAGGAGCGAAGAAGCATGCGTTAACGGGATGCTTCAACAGTGCTAGGGATTTCTTTCACGAGACACTGTGCACTCACGTTCGTCGTAACAACTGTCAAAGGGCACTGTATGCCTTCCAACTCCTCTGTTGCGTTTGAGCCACAGGAAGTAAAGGCATTCGTTTGATTAAGCTCCGTGAACGGGCAACGATGATGGCGAAGCGCTGCCCTGTTCGCTCGAAAGCTCTCGTCTGTACGGCCTTCCAACGGCCTCAGGGTACGCAGTTGTAAACAGCCTTACATTCCATGCTGGTGTGCCCCCAATTAGGAACTTGGGCTCTTCTGTGAGACACCCACGTGCGTCCCAAATGAAACCGGGGAGCTCCCCCAGGACGTCTGCGTACGGCAGTCGGTTGCCAGCTGTTTACTTCCAGCCGGAGAAAGAAGAAGAGGACAGCTTTCCCAGGGACAACTCTGGACCCTTGGGACCATCCGGAGTCACCAAAGCCTAAACTTTGCACGGCCTGGGGAACGCTCTTCCTCATGTCCAGCAATCCCCACGTCAAAACCTTTCTCAGCAGAGGCAGGCACTCTCTCCCTCGTACTAGATAGCTCGGCAGAGCCTTCCGAGAAACATGCTGCGTCATTCAGCTTGAACGTGGGACGCGGAGGGGAGAGTACGCTTTCTCCCCGTTTGGAGGCGCCTTGCGCTTGGCTTCAAAGCTGCCTGAACAGCACTAGCGGCCCGACGTCTCTGCACGGCAGGATTGTCGTTGTGGGCCGAGGCTGCGTGTTCTCTCAAAACGAAAACCGTGCTGGCGATCCCTTTCTAGGAACTCCTCCCACGGCACCACATGTTCAGCTCCGGCCGAACGAAAGGTGACCTCAGGCCTCAAGGTAAGTTCCAGTGTTTCACGTCGGGGGAGTTGGGTGTGCAGTGGTTTCCATGAGGCCATACTCCACCACGGAGTGCCTTCACTCTGCGACGCTCCTGGGGGCACACAGGATAGGAGCGCGTTCGCCAAGTTCGCAGGATGACTTCTCTCCGTGCCGGAACGGCGGCTCCTGGCTTCTGAGGAACCTTAGCCTCAACAGGGCCCTGGAGAAAACTCTTCACATTCATAGCAAGGGCAACGTACTGCTCTCTGGCTTGCCTGGGTTGAGTGCCCCAGTCGTCAAAGAGCCTCGCGAAGGCAGTGCTGCACAGACTCCCTTTGCCAGTCGCACGGCCTCCCTGACTGAAAGAGAACTGCAGTGCCAAAAGGCACCGTGCTGACGACTGGCTCCAGGAGGAGACTCGGGACAGCACTCTCACAGAAGCGAAAGCTAGGCTGTGGGCCCAGCCTGAGGACCAGCACGTTTTCCACACTTAACACAGCTAAGGCATGAGCCAGACGACAGCCTTGGTCCCTGAGGCCTACCTAAGGTACTGCCATACTTACCCAGTAGATCCCACGCAGAGGTCCCTGTGCCCAAAAGGGCCTCCATGGAAGGGCCCTGTTCCTCCCGTGTGTTTCCTTGAGGTAATCGGAAACCACTGAGGATAAGTACGTGAGCTCAGCTTTGAAACTGGGCGACCCTGGGCAAACCTTATTCCCCTCCGTGGTAGACGAGACAGTTGCGGGTCCTAAGCTGCCTGAAGCACACTCCTCGCGCCCACCTTCTCTTTGCTGCCGGAAGGCCTCACATAAGACGTCTGAGTTTACTCGTGACGGAAGCCGTCTGAGTGTACTCGTGTGAGGCCTGCTGCTCTCAGGTCCTTGCTGGGAGCTTCAGCAAGAGCACTCTGGAGCTCGCCGACAAAAGAATTGTGAGCCCCCCCGGCCTCAAGTAAAAGTCCAGATTTCCCCCGTCAGTAACACCTCGGAGTGCCATAGGAGCGAAGAAGCATGCGTTAACGGGATGCTTCAACAGTGCTAGGGATTTCTTTCACGAGACACTGTGCACTCACGTTCGTCGTAACAACTGTCAAAGGGCACTGTATGCCTTCCAACTCCTCTGTTGCGTTTGAGCCACAGGAAGTAAAGGCATTCGTTTGATTAAGCTCCGTGAACGGGCAACGATGATGGCGAAGCGCTGCCCTGTTCGCTCGAAAGCTCTCGTCTGTACGGCCTTCCAACGGCCTCAGGGTACGCAGTTGTAAACAGCCTTACATTCCATGCTGGTGTGCCCCCAATTAGGAACTTGGGCTCTTCTGTGAGACACCCACGTGCGTCCCAAATGAAACCGGGGAGCTCCCCCAGGACGTCTGCGTACGGCAGTCGGTTGCCAGCTCTTTACTTCCAGCCGGAGAAAGAAGAAGAGGACAGCTTTCCCAGGGACAACTCTGGACCCTTGGGACCATCTGGAGTCACCAAAGCCTAAACTTTGCACGGCCTGGGGAACGCTCTTCCTCATGGCCAGTAATCCCCACGTCAAAACCTTTCTCAGCAGAGGCAGGCACTCTCTCCCTCGTACTAGATAGCTCGGCAGAGCCTTCCGAGAAACATGCTGCGTCATTCAGCTTGAACGTGGGACGCGGAGGGGAGAGTACGCTTTCTCCCCGTTTGGAGGCGCCTTGCGCTTGGCTTCAAAGCTGCCTGAACAGCACTAGCGGCCCGACGTCTCTGCACGGCAGGATTGTCGTTGTGGGCCGAGGCTGCGTGTTCTCTCAAAACGAAAACCGTGCTGGCGATCCCTTTCTAGGAACTCCTCCCACGGCACCACATGTTCAGCTCCGGCCGAACGAAAGGTGACCTCAGGCCTCAAGGTAAGTTCCAGTGTTTCACGTCGGGGGAGTTGGGTGTGCAGTGGTTTCCATGAGGCCATACTCCACCACGGAGTGCCTTCACTCTGCGACGCTCCTGGGGGCACACAGGATAGGAGCGCGTTCGCCAAGTTCGCAGGATGACTTCTCTCCGTGCCGGAACGGCGGCTCCTGGCTTCTGAGGAACCTTAGCCTCAACAGGGCCCTGGAGAAAGCTCTTCACATTCATAGCAAGGGCAACGTACTGCTCTCTGGCTTGCCTGGGTTGAGTGCCCCAGTCGTCAAAGAGCCTCGCGAAGGCAGTGCTGCACAGACTCCCTTTGCCAGTCGCACGGCCTCCCTGACTGAAAGAGAACTGCAGTGCCAAAAGGCACCGTGCTGACGACTGGCTCCAGGAGGAGACTCGGGACAGCACTCTCACAGAAGCGAAAGCTAGGCTGTGGGCCCAGCCTGAGGACCAGCACGTTTTCCACACTTAACACAGCTAAGGCATGAGCCAGACGACAGCCTTGGTCCCTGAGGCCTACCTAAGGTACTGCCATACTTACCCAGTAGATCCCACGCAGAGGTCCCTGTGCCCAAAAGGGCCTCCATGGAAGGGCCCTGTTCCTCCCGTGTGTTTCCTTGAGGTAATCGGAAAGCACTGAGGATAAGTACGTGAGCTCAGCTTTGAAACTGGGCGACCCTGGGCAAACCTTATTCCCCTCCGTGGTAGACGAGACAGTTGCGGGTCCTAAGCTGCCTGAAGCACACTCCTCGCGCCCACCTTCTCTTTGCTGCCGGAAGGCCTCACATAAGACGTCTGAGTTTACTCGTGACGGAAGCCGTCTGAGTGTACTCGTGTGAGGCCTGCTGCTCTCAGGTCCTTGCTGGGAGCTTCAGCAAGAGCACTCTGGAGCTCGCCGACAAAAGAATTGTGAGCCCCCCCGGCCTCAAGTAAAAGTCCAGATTTCCCCCGTCAGTAACACCTCGGAGTGCCATAGGAGCGAAGAAGCATGCGTTAACGGGATGCTTCAACAGTGCTAGGGATTTCTTTCACGAGACACTGTGCACTCACGTTCGTCGTAACAACTGTCAAAGGGCACTGTATGCCTTCCAACTCCTCTGTTGCGTTTGAGCCACAGGAAGTAAAGGCATTCGTTTGATTAAGCTCCGTGAACGGGCAACGATGATGGCGAAGCGCTGCCCTGTTCGCTCAAAAGCTCTCGTCTGTACGGCCTTCCAACGGCCTCAGGGTACGCAGTTGTAAACAGCCTTACATTCCATGCTGGTGTGCCCCCAATTAGGAACTTGGGCTCTTCTGTGAGACACCCACGTGCGTCCCAAATGAAACCGGGGAGCTCCCCCAGGACGTCTGCGTACGGCAGTCGGTTGCCAGCTCTTTACTTCCAGCCGGAGAAAGAAGAAGAGGACAGCTTTCCCAGGGACAACTCTGGACCCTTGGGACCATCCGGAGTCACCAAAGCCTAAACTTTGCACGGCCTGGGGAACGCTCTTCCTCATGTCCAGCAATCCCCACGTCAAAACCTTTCTCAGCAGAGGCAGGCACTCTCTCCCTCGTACTAGATAGCTCGGCAGAGCCTTCCGAGAAACATGCTGCGTCATTCAGCTTGAACGTGGGACGCGGAGGGGAGAGTACGCTTTCTCCCCGTTTGGAGGCGCCTTGCGCTTGGCTTCAAAGCTGCCTGAACAGCACTAGCGGCCCGACGTCTCTGCACGGCAGGATTGTCGTTGTGGGCCGAGGCTGCGTGTTCTCTCAAAACGAAAACCGTGCTGGCGATCCCTTTCTAGGAACTCCTCCCACGGCACCACATGTTCAGCTCCGGCCGAACGAAAGGTGACCTCAGGCCTCAAGGTAAGTTCCAGTGTTTCACGTCGGGGGAGTTGGGTGTGCAGTGGTTTCCATGAGGCCATACTCCACCACGGAGTGCCTTCACTCTGCGACGCTCCTGGGGGCACACAGGATAGGAGCGCGTTCGCCAAGTTCGCAGGATGACTTCTCTCCGTGCCGGAACGGCGGCTCCTGGCTTCTGAGGAACCTTAGCCTCAACAGGGCCCTGGAGAAAGCTCTTCACATTCATAGCAAGGGCAACGTACTGCTCTCTGGCTTGCCTGGGTTGAGTGCCCCAGTCGTCAAAGAGCCTCGCGAAGGCAGTGCTGCACAGACTCCCTTTGCCAGTCGCACGGCCTCCCTGACTGAAAGAGAACTGCAGTGCCAAAAGGCACCGTGCTGACGACTGGCTCCAGGAGGAGACTCGGGACAGCACTCTCACAGAAGCGAAAGCTAGGCTGTGGGCCCAGCCTGAGGACCAGCACGTTTTCCACACTTAACACAGCTAAGGCATGAGCCAGACGACAGCCTTGGTCCCTGAGGCCTACCTAAGGTACTGCCATACTTACCCAGTAGATCCCACGCAGAGGTCCCTGTGCCCAAAAGGGCCTCCATGGAAGGGCCCTGTTCCTCCCGTGTGTTTCCTTGAGGTAATCGGAAAGCACTGAGGATAAGTACGTGAGCTCAGCTTTGAAACTGGGCGACCCTGGGCAAACCTTATTCCCCTCCGTGGTAGACGAGACAGTTGCGGGTCCTAAGCTGCCTGAAGCACACTCCTCGCGCCCACCTTCTCTTTGCTGCCGGAAGGCCTCACATAAGACGTCTGAGTTTACTCGTGACGGAAGCCGTCTGAGTGTACTCGTGTGAGGCCTGCTGCTCTCAGGTCCTTGCTGGGAGCTTCAGCAAGAGCACTCTGGAGCTCGCCGACAAAAGAATTGTGAGCCCCCCCGGCCTCAAGTAAAAGTCCAGATTTCCCCCGTCAGTAACACCTCGGAGTGCCATAGGAGCGAAGAAGCATGCGTTAACGGGATGCTTCAACAGTGCTAGGGATTTCTTTCACGAGACACTGTGCACTCACGTTCGTCGTAACAACTGTCAAAGGGCACTGTATGCCTTCCAACTCCTCTGTTGCGTTTGAGCCACAGGAAGTAAAGGCATTCGTTTGATTAAGCTCCGTGAACGGGCAACGATGATGGCGAAGCGCTGCCCTGTTCGCTCGAAAGCTCTCGTCTGTACGGCCTTCCAACGGCCTCAGGGTACGCAGTTGTAAACAGCCTTACATTCCATGCTGGTGTGCCCCCAATTAGGAACTTGGGCTCTTCTGTGAGACACCCACGTGCGTCCCAAATGAAACCGGGGAGCTCCCCCAGGACGTCTGCGTACGGCAGTCGGTTGCCAGCTGTTTACTTCCAGCCGGAGAAAGAAGAAGAGGACAGCTTTCCCAGGGACAACTCTGGACCCTTGGGACCATCCGGAGTCACCAAAGCCTAAACTTTGCACGGCCTGGGGAACGCTCTTCCTCATGTCCAGCAATCCCCACGTCAAAACCTTTCTCAGCAGAGGCAGGCACTCTCTCCCTCGTACTAGATAGCTCGGCAGAGCCTTCCGAGAAACATGCTGCGTCATTCAGCTTGAACGTGGGACGCGGAGGGGAGAGTACGCTTTCTCCCCGTTTGGAGGCGCCTTGCGCTTGGCTTCAAAGCTGCCTGAACAGCACTAGCGGCCCGACGTCTCTGCACGGCAGGATTGTCGTTGTGGGCCGAGGCTGCGTGTTCTCTCAAAACGAAAACCGTGCTGGCGATCCCTTTCTAGGAACTCCTCCCACGGCACCACATGTTCAGCTCCGGCCGAACGAAAGGTGACCTCAGGCCTCAAGGTAAGTTCCAGTGTTTCACGTCGGGGGAGTTGGGTGTGCAGTGGTTTCCATGAGGCCATACTCCACCACGGAGTGCCTTCACTCTGCGACGCTCCTGGGGGCACACAGGATAGGAGCGCGTTCGCCAAGTTCGCAGGATGACTTCTCTCCGTGCCGGAACGGCGGCTCCTGGCTTCTGAGGAACCTTAGCCTCAACAGGGCCCTGGAGAAAGCTCTTCACATTCATAGCAAGGGCAACGTACTGCTCTCTGGCTTGCCTGGGTTGAGTGCCCCAGTCGTCAAAGAGCCTCGCGAAGGCAGTGCTGCACAGACTCCCTTTGCCAGTCGCACGGCCTCCCTGACTGAAAGAGAACTGCAGTGCCAAAAGGCACCGTGCTGACGACTGGCTCCAGGAGGAGACTCGGGACAGCACTCTCACAGAAGCGAAAGCTAGGCTGTGGGCCCAGCCTGAGGACCAGCACGTTTTCCACACTTAACACAGCTAAGGCATGAGCCAGACGACAGCCTTGGTCCCTGAGGCCTACCTAAGGTACTGCCATACTTACCCAGTAGATCCCACGCAGAGGTCCCTGTGCCCAAAAGGGCCTCCATGGAAGGGCCCTGTTCCTCCCGTGTGTTTCCTTGAGGTAATCGGAAAGCACTGAGGATAAGTACGTGAGCTCAGCTTTGAAACTGGGCGACCCTGGGCAAACCTTATTCCCCTCCGTGGTAGACGAGACAGTTGCGGGTCCTAAGCTGCCTGAAGCACACTCCTCGCGCCCACCTTCTCTTTGCTGCCGGAAGGCCTCACATAAGACGTCTGAGTTTACTCGTGACGGAAGCCGTCTGAGTGTACTCGTGTGAGGCCTGCTGCTCTCAGGTCCTTGCTGGGAGCTTCAGCAAGAGCACTCTGGAGCTCGCCGACAAAAGAATTGTGAGCCCCCCCGGCCTCAAGTAAAAGTCCAGATTTCCCCCGTCAGTAACACCTCGGAGTGCCATAGGAGCGAAGAAGCATGCGTTAACGGGATGCTTCAACAGTGCTAGGGATTTCTTTCACGAGACACTGTGCACTCACGTTCGTCGTAACAACTGTCAAAGGGCACTGTATGCCTTCCAACTCCTCTGTTGCGTTTGAGCCACAGGAAGTAAAGGCATTCGTTTGATTAAGCTCCGTGAACGGGCAACGATGATGGCGAAGCGCTGCCCTGTTCGCTCGAAAGCTCTCGTCTGTACGGCCTTCCAACGGCCTCAGGGTACGCAGTTGTAAACAGCCTTACATTCCATGCTGGTGTGCCCCCAATTAGGAACTTGGGCTCTTCTGTGAGACACCCACGTGCGTCCCAAATGAAACCGGGGAGCTCCCCCAGGACGTCTGCGTACGGCAGTCGGTTGCCAGCTCTTTACTTCCAGCCGGAGAAAGAAGAAGAGGACAGCTTTCCCAGGGACAACTCTGGACCCTTGGGACCATCCGGAGTCACCAAAGCCTAAACTTTGCACGGCCTGGGGAACGCTCTTCCTCATGTCCAGCAATCCCCACGTCAAAACCTTTCTCAGCAGAGGCAGGCACTCTCTCCCTCGTACTAGATAGCTCGGCAGAGCCTTCCGAGAAACATGCTGCGTCATTCAGCTTGAACGTGGGACGCGGAGGGGAGAGTACGCTTTCTCCCCGTTTGGAGGCGCCTTGCGCTTGGCTTCAAAGCTGCCTGAACAGCACTAGCGGCCCGACGTCTCTGCACGGCAGGATTGTCGTTGTGGGCCGAGGCTGCGTGTTCTCTCAAAACGAAAACCGTGCTGGCGATCCCTTTCTAGGAACTCCTCCCACGGCACCACATGTTCAGCTCCGGCCGAACGAAAGGTGACCTCAGGCCTCAAGGTAAGTTCCAGTGTTTCACGTCGGGGGAGTTGGGTGTGCAGTGGTTTCCATGAGGCCATACTCCACCACGGAGTGCCTTCACTCTGCGACGCTCCTGGGGGCACACAGGATAGGAGCGCGTTCGCCAAGTTCGCAGGATGACTTCTCTCCGTGCCGGAACGGCGGCTCCTGGCTTCTGAGGAACCTTAGCCTCAACAGGGCCCTGGAGAAAGCTCTTCACATTCATAGCAAGGGCAACGTACTGCTCTCTGGCTTGCCTGGGTTGAGTGCCCCAGTCGTCAAAGAGCCTCGCGAAGGCAGTGCTGCACAGACTCCCTTTGCCAGTCGCACGGCCTCCCTGACTGAAAGAGAACTGCAGTGCCAAAAGGCACCGTGCTGACGACTGGCTCCAGGAGGAGACTCGGGACAGCACTCTCACAGAAGCGAAAGCTAGGCTGTGGGCCCAGCCTGAGGACCAGCACGTTTTCCACACTTAACACAGCTAAGGCATGAGCCAGACGACAGCCTTGGTCCCTGAGGCCTACCTAAGGTACTGCCATACTTACCCAGTAGATCCCACGCAGAGGTCCCTGTGCCCAAAAGGGCCTCCATGGAAGGGCCCTGTTCCTCCCGTGTGTTTCCTTGAGGTAATCGGAAAGCACTGAGGATAAGTACGTGAGCTCAGCTTTGAAACTGGGCGACCCTGGGCAAACCTTATTCCCCTCCGTGGTAGACGAGACAGTTGCGGGTCCTAAGCTGCCTGAAGCACACTCCTCGCGCCCACCTTCTCTTTGCTGCCGGAAGGCCTCACATAAGACGTCTGAGTTTACTCGTGACGGAAGCCGTCTGAGTGTACTCGTGTGAGGCCTGCTGCTCTCAGGTCCTTGCTGGGAGCTTCAGCAAGAGCACTCTGGAGCTCGCCGACAAAAGAATTGTGAGCCCCCCCGGCCTCAAGTAAAAGTCCAGATTTCCCCCGTCAGTAACACCTCGGAGTGCCATAGGAGCGAAGAAGCATGCGTTAACGGGATGCTTCAACAGTGCTAGGGATTTCTTTCACGAGACACTGTGCACTCACGTTCGTCGTAACAACTGTCAAAGGGCACTGTATGCCTTCCAACTCCTCTGTTGCGTTTGAGCCACAGGAAGTAAAGGCATTCGTTTGATTAAGCTCCGTGAACGGGCAACGATGATGGCGAAGCGCTGCCCTGTTCGCTCGAAAGCTCTCGTCTGTACGGCCTTCCAACGGCCTCAGGGTACGCAGTTGTAAACAGCCTTACATTCCATGCTGGTGTGCCCCCAATTAGGAACTTGGGCTCTTCTGTGAGACACCCACGTGCGTCCCAAATGAAACCGGGGAGCTCCCCCAGGACGTCTGCGTACGGCAGTCGGTTGCCAGCTGTTTACTTCCAGCCGGAGAAAGAAGAAGAGGACAGCTTTCCCAGGGACAACTCTGGACCCTTGGGACCATCCGGAGTCACCAAAGCCTAAACTTTGCACGGCCTGGGGAACGCTCTTCCTCATGTCCAGCAATCCCCACGTCAAAACCTTTCTCAGCAGAGGCAGGCACTCTCTCCCTCGTACTAGATAGCTCGGCAGAGCCTTCCGAGAAACATGCTGCGTCATTCAGCTTGAACGTGGGACGCGGAGGGGAGAGTACGCTTTCTCCCCGTTTGGAGGCGCCTTGCGCTTGGCTTCAAAGCTGCCTGAACAGCACTAGCGGCCCGACGTCTCTGCACGGCAGGATTGTCGTTGTGGGCCGAGGCTGCGTGTTCTCTCAAAACGAAAACCGTGCTGGCGATCCCTTTCTAGGAACTCCTCCCACGGCACCACATGTTCAGCTCCGGCCGAACGAAAGGTGACCTCAGGCCTCAAGGTAAGTTCCAGTGTTTCACGTCGGGGGAGTTGGGTGTGCAGTGGTTTCCATGAGGCCATACTCCACCACGGAGTGCCTTCACTCTGCGACGCTCCTGGGGGCACACAGGATAGGAGCGCGTTCGCCAAGTTCGCAGGATGACTTCTCTCCGTGCCGGAACGGCGGCTCCTGGCTTCTGAGGAACCTTAGCCTCAACAGGGCCCTGGAGAAAGCTCTTCACATTCATAGCAAGGGCAACGTACTGCTCTCTGGCTTGCCTGGGTTGAGTGCCCCAGTCGTCAAAGAGCCTCGCGAAGGCAGTGCTGCACAGACTCCCTTTGCCAGTCGCACGGCCTCCCTGACTGAAAGAGAACTGCAGTGCCAAAAGGCACCGTGCTGACGACTGGCTCCAGGAGGAGACTCGGGACAGCACTCTCACAGAAGCGAAAGCTAGGCTGTGGGCCCAGCCTGAGGACCAGCACGTTTTCCACACTTAACACAGCTAAGGCATGAGCCAGACGACAGCCTTGGTCCCTGAGGCCTACCTAAGGTACTGCCATACTTACCCAGTAGATCCCACGCAGAGGTCCCTGTGCCCAAAAGGGCCTCCATGGAAGGGCCCTGTTCCTCCCGTGTGTTTCCTTGAGGTAATCGGAAACCACTGAGGATAAGTACGTGAGCTCAGCTTTGAAACTGGGCGACCCTGGGCAAACCTTATTCCCCTCCGTGGTAGACGAGACAGTTGCGGGTCCTAAGCTGCCTGAAGCACACTCCTCGCGCCCACCTTCTCTTTGCTGCCGGAAGGCCTCACATAAGACGTCTGAGTTTACTCGTGACGGAAGCCGTCTGAGTGTACTCGTGTGAGGCCTGCTGCTCTCAGGTCCTTGCTGGGAGCTTCAGCAAGAGCACTCTGGAGCTCGCCGACAAAAGAATTGTGAGCCCCCCCGGCCTCAAGTAAAAGTCCAGATTTCCCCCGTCAGTAACACCTCGGAGTGCCATAGGAGCGAAGAAGCATGCGTTAACGGGATGCTTCAACAGTGCTAGGGATTTCTTTCACGAGACACTGTGCACTCACGTTCGTCGTAACAACTGTCAAAGGGCACTGTATGCCTTCCAACTCCTCTGTTGCGTTTGAGCCACAGGAAGTAAAGGCATTCGTTTGATTAAGCTCCGTGAACGGGCAACGATGATGGCGAAGCGCTGCCCTGTTCGCTCGAAAGCTCTCGTCTGTACGGCCTTCCAACGGCCTCAGGGTACGCAGTTGTAAACAGCCTTACATTCCATGCTGGTGTGCCCCCAATTAGGAACTTGGGCTCTTCTGTGAGACACCCACGTGCGTCCCAAATGAAACCGGGGAGCTCCCCCAGGACGTCTGCGTACGGCAGTCGGTTGCCAGCTGTTTACTTCCAGCCGGAGAAAGAAGAAGAGGACAGCTTTCCCAGGGACAACTCTGGACCCTTGGGACCATCCGGAGTCACCAAAGCCTAAACTTTGCACGGCCTGGGGAACGCTCTTCCTCATGGCCAGTAATCCCCACGTCAAAACCTTTCTCAGCAGAGGCAGGCACTCTCTCCCTCGTACTAGATAGCTCGGCAGAGCCTTCCGAGAAACATGCTGCGTCATTCAGCTTGAACGTGGGACGCGGAGGGGAGAGTACGCTTTCTCCCCGTTTGGAGGCGCCTTGCGCTTGGCTTCAAAGCTGCCTGAACAGCACTAGCGGCCCGACGTCTCTGCACGGCAGGATTGTCGTTGTGGGCCGAGGCTGCGTGTTCTCTCAAAACGAAAACCGTGCTGGCGATCCCTTTCTAGGAACTCCTCCCACGGCACCACATGTTCAGCTCCGGCCGAACGAAAGGTGACCTCAGGCCTCAAGGTAAGTTCCAGTGTTTCACGTCGGGGGAGTTGGGTGTGCAGTGGTTTCCATGAGGCCATACTCCACCACGGAGTGCCTTCACTCTGCGACGCTCCTGGGGGCACACAGGATAGGAGCGCGTTCGCCAAGTTCGCAGGATGACTTCTCTCCGTGCCGGAACGGCGGCTCCTGGCTTCTGAGGAACCTTAGCCTCAACAGGGCCCTGGAGAAAGCTCTTCACATTCATAGCAAGGGCAACGTACTGCTCTCTGGCTTGCCTGGGTTGAGTGCCCCAGTCGTCAAAGAGCCTCGCGAAGGCAGTGCTGCACAGACTCCCTTTGCCAGTCGCACGGCCTCCCTGACTGAAAGAGAACTGCAGTGCCAAAAGGCACCGTGCTGACGACTGGCTCCAGGAGGAGACTCGGGACAGCACTCTCACAGAAGCGAAAGCTAGGCTGTGGGCCCAGCCTGAGGACCAGCACGTTTTCCACACTTAACACAGCTAAGGCATGAGCCAGACGACAGCCTTGGTCCCTGAGGCCTACCTAAGGTACTGCCATACTTACCCAGTAGATCCCACGCAGAGGTCCCTGTGCCCAAAAGGGCCTCCATGGAAGGGCCCTGTTCCTCCCGTGTGTTTCCTTGAGGTAATCGGAAACCACTGAGGATAAGTACGTGAGCTCAGCTTTGAAACTGGGCGACCCTGGGCAAACCTTATTCCCCTCCGTGGTAGACGAGACAGTTGCGGGTCCTAAGCTGCCTGAAGCACACTCCTCGCGCCCACCTTCTCTTTGCTGCCGGAAGGCCTCACATAAGACGTCTGAGTTTACTCGTGACGGAAGCCGTCTGAGTGTACTCGTGTGAGGCCTGCTGCTCTCAGGTCCTTGCTGGGAGCTTCAGCAAGAGCACTCTGGAGCTCGCCGACAAAAGAATTGTGAGCCCCCCCGGCCTCAAGTAAAAGTCCAGATTTCCCCCGTCAGTAACACCTCGGAGTGCCATAGGAGCGAAGAAGCATGCGTTAACGGGATGCTTCAACAGTGCTAGGGATTTCTTTCACGAGACACTGTGCACTCACGTTCGTCGTAACAACTGTCAAAGGGCACTGTATGCCTTCCAACTCCTCTGTTGCGTTTGAGCCACAGGAAGTAAAGGCATTCGTTTGATTAAGCTCCGTGAACGGGCAACGATGATGGCGAAGCGCTGCCCTGTTCGCTCGAAAGCTCTCGTCTGTACGGCCTTCCAACGGCCTCAGGGTACGCAGTTGTAAACAGCCTTACATTCCATGCTGGTGTGCCCCCAATTAGGAACTTGGGCTCTTCTGTGAGACACCCACGTGCGTCCCAAATGAAACCGGGGAGCTCCCCCAGGACGTCTGCGTACGGCAGTCGGTTGCCAGCTGTTTACTTCCAGCCGGAGAAAGAAGAAGAGGACAGCTTTCCCAGGGACAACTCTGGACCCTTGGGACCATCCGGAGTCACCAAAGCCTAAACTTTGCACGGCCTGGGGAACGCTCTTCCTCATGGCCAGTAATCCCCACGTCAAAACCTTTCTCAGCAGAGGCAGGCACTCTCTCCCTCGTACTAGATAGCTCGGCAGAGCCTTCCGAGAAACATGCTGCGTCATTCAGCTTGAACGTGGGACGCGGAGGGGAGAGTACGCTTTCTCCCCGTTTGGAGGCGCCTTGCGCTTGGCTTCAAAGCTGCCTGAACAGCACTAGCGGCCCGACGTCTCTGCACGGCAGGATTGTCGTTGTGGGCCGAGGCTGCGTGTTCTCTCAAAACGAAAACCGTGCTGGCGATCCCTTTCTAGGAACTCCTCCCACGGCACCACATGTTCAGCTCCGGCCGAACGAAAGGTGACCTCAGGCCTCAAGGTAAGTTCCAGTGTTTCACGTCGGGGGAGTTGGGTGTGCAGTGGTTTCCATGAGGCCATACTCCACCACGGAGTGCCTTCACTCTGCGACGCTCCTGGGGGCACACAGGATAGGAGCGCGTTCGCCAAGTTCGCAGGATGACTTCTCTCCGTGCCGGAACGGCGGCTCCTGGCTTCTGAGGAACCTTAGCCTCAACAGGGCCCTGGAGAAAGCTCTTCACATTCATAGCAAGGGCAACGTACTGCTCTCTGGCTTGCCTGGGTTGAGTGCCCCAGTCGTCAAAGAGCCTCGCGAAGGCAGTGCTGCACAGACTCCCTTTGCCAGTCGCACGGCCTCCCTGACTGAAAGAGAACTGCAGTGCCAAAAGGCACCGTGCTGACGACTGGCTCCAGGAGGAGACTCGGGACAGCACTCTCACAGAAGCGAAAGCTAGGCTGTGGGCCCAGCCTGAGGACCAGCACGTTTTCCACACTTAACACAGCTAAGGCATGAGCCAGACGACAGCCTTGGTCCCTGAGGCCTACCTAAGGTACTGCCATACTTACCCAGTAGATCCCACGCAGAGGTCCCTGTGCCCAAAAGGGCCTCCATGGAAGGGCCCTGTTCCTCCCGTGTGTTTCCTTGAGGTAATCGGAAACCACTGAGGATAAGTACGTGAGCTCAGCTTTGAAACTGGGCGACCCTGGGCAAACCTTATTCCCCTCCGTGGTAGACGAGACAGTTGCGGGTCCTAAGCTGCCTGAAGCACACTCCTCGCGCCCACCTTCTCTTTGCTGCCGGAAGGCCTCACATAAGACGTCTGAGTTTACTCGTGACGGAAGCCGTCTGAGTGTACTCGTGTGAGGCCTGCTGCTCTCAGGTCCTTGCTGGGAGCTTCAGCAAGAGCACTCTGGAGCTCGCCGACAAAAGAATTGTGAGCCCCCCCGGCCTCAAGTAAAAGTCCAGATTTCCCCCGTCAGTAACACCTCGGAGTGCCATAGGAGCGAAGAAGCATGCGTTAACGGGATGCTTCAACAGTGCTAGGGATTTCTTTCACGAGACACTGTGCACTCACGTTCGTCGTAACAACTGTCAAAGGGCACTGTATGCCTTCCAACTCCTCTGTTGCGTTTGAGCCACAGGAAGTAAAGGCATTCGTTTGATTAAGCTCCGTGAACGGGCAACGATGATGGCGAAGCGCTGCCCTGTTCGCTCGAAAGCTCTCGTCTGTACGGCCTTCCAACGGCCTCAGGGTACGCAGTTGTAAACAGCCTTACATTCCATGCTGGTGTGCCCCCAATTAGGAACTTGGGCTCTTCTGTGAGACACCCACGTGCGTCCCAAATGAAACCGGGGAGCTCCCCCAGGACGTCTGCGTACGGCAGTCGGTTGCCAGCTGTTTACTTCCAGCCGGAGAAAGAAGAAGAGGACAGCTTTCCCAGGGACAACTCTGGACCCTTGGGACCATCCGGAGTCACCAAAGCCTAAACTTTGCACGGCCTGGGGAACGCTCTTCCTCATGGCCAGCAATCCCCACGTCAAAACCTTTCTCAGCAGAGGCAGGCACTCTCTCCCTCGTACTAGATAGCTCGGCAGAGCCTTCCGAGAAACATGCTGCGTCATTCAGCTTGAACGTGGGACGCGGAGGGGAGAGTACGCTTTCTCCCCGTTTGGAGGCGCCTTGCGCTTGGCTTCAAAGCTGCCTGAACAGCACTAGCGGCCCGACGTCTCTGCACGGCAGGATTGTCGTTGTGGGCCGAGGCTGCGTGTTCTCTCAAAACGAAAACCGTGCTGGCGATCCCTTTCTAGGAACTCCTCCCACGGCACCACATGTTCAGCTCCGGCCGAACGAAAGGTGACCTCAGGCCTCAAGGTAAGTTCCAGTGTTTCACGTCGGGGGAGTTGGGTGTGCAGTGGTTTCCATGAGGCCATACTCCACCACGGAGTGCCTTCACTCTGCGACGCTCCTGGGGGCACACAGGATAGGAGCGCGTTCGCCAAGTTCGCAGGATGACTTCTCTCCGTGCCGGAACGGCGGCTCCTGGCTTCTGAGGAACCTTAGCCTCAACAGGGCCCTGGAGAAAGCTCTTCACATTCATAGCAAGGGCAACGTACTGCTCTCTGGCTTGCCTGGGTTGAGTGCCCCAGTCGTCAAAGAGCCTCGCGAAGGCAGTGCTGCACAGACTCCCTTTGCCAGTCGCACGGCCTCCCTGACTGAAAGAGAACTGCAGTGCCAAAAGGCACCGTGCTGACGACTGGCTCCAGGAGGAGACTCGGGACAGCACTCTCACAGAAGCGAAAGCTAGGCTGTGGGCCCAGCCTGAGGACCAGCACGTTTTCCACACTTAACACAGCTAAGGCATGAGCCAGACGACAGCCTTGGTCCCTGAGGCCTACCTAAGGTACTGCCATACTTACCCAGTAGATCCCACGCAGAGGTCCCTGTGCCCAAAAGGGCCTCCATGGAAGGGCCCTGTTCCTCCCGTGTGTTTCCTTGAGGTAATCGGAAACCACTGAGGATAAGTACGTGAGCTCAGCTTTGAAACTGGGCGACCCTGGGCAAACCTTATTCCCCTCCGTGGTAGACGAGACAGTTGCGGGTCCTAAGCTGCCTGAAGCACACTCCTCGCGCCCACCTTCTCTTTGCTGCCGGAAGGCCTCACATAAGACGTCTGAGTTTACTCGTGACGGAAGCCGTCTGAGTGTACTCGTGTGAGGCCTGCTGCTCTCAGGTCCTTGCTGGGAGCTTCAGCAAGAGCACTCTGGAGCTCGCCGACAAAGGAATTGTGAGCCCCCCCGGCCTCAAGTAAAAGTCCAGATTTCCCCCGTCAGTAACACCTCGGAGTGCCATAGGAGCGAAGAAGCATGCGTTAACGGGATGCTTCAACAGTGCTAGGGATTTCTTTCACGAGACACTGTGCACTCACGTTCGTCGTAACAACTGTCAAAGGGCACTGTATGCCTTCCAACTCCTCTGTTGCGTTTGAGCCACAGGAAGTAAAGGCATTCGTTTGATTAAGCTCCGTGAACGGGCAACGATGATGGCGAAGCGCTGCCCTGTTCGCTCGAAAGCTCTCGTCTGTACGGCCTTCCAACGGCCTCAGGGTACGCAGTTGTAAACAGCCTTACATTCCATGCTGGTGTGCCCCCAATTAGGAACTTGGGCTCTTCTGTGAGACACCCACGTGCGTCCCAAATGAAACCGGGGAGCTCCCCCAGGACGTCTGCGTACGGCAGTCGGTTGCCAGCTGTTTACTTCCAGCCGGAGAAAGAAGAAGAGGACAGCTTTCCCAGGGACAACTCTGGACCCTTGGGACCATCCGGAGTCACCAAAGCCTAAACTTTGCACGGCCTGGGGAACGCTCTTCCTCATGGCCAGCAATCCCCACGTCAAAACCTTTCTCAGCAGAGGCAGGCACTCTCTCCCTCGTACTAGATAGCTCGGCAGAGCCTTCCGAGAAACATGCTGCGTCATTCAGCTTGAACGTGGGACGCGGAGGGGAGAGTACGCTTTCTCCCCGTTTGGAGGCGCCTTGCGCTTGGCTTCAAAGCTGCCTGAACAGCACTAGCGGCCCGACGTCTCTGCACGGCAGGATTGTCGTTGTGGGCCGAGGCTGCGTGTTCTCTCAAAACGAAAACCGTGCTGGCGATCCCTTTCTAGGAACTCCTCCCACGGCACCACATGTTCAGCTCCGGCCGAACGAAAGGTGACCTCAGGCCTCAAGGTAAGTTCCAGTGTTTCACGTCGGGGGAGTTGGGTGTGCAGTGGTTTCCATGAGGCCATACTCCACCACGGAGTGCCTTCACTCTGCGACGCTCCTGGGGGCACACAGGATAGGAGCGCGTTCGCCAAGTTCGCAGGATGACTTCTCTCCGTGCCGGAACGGCGGCTCCTGGCTTCTGAGGAACCTTAGCCTCAACAGGGCCCTGGAGAAAGCTCTTCACATTCATAGCAAGGGCAACGTACTGCTCTCTGGCTTGCCTGGGTTGAGTGCCCCAGTCGTCAAAGAGCCTCGCGAAGGCAGTGCTGCACAGACTCCCTTTGCCAGTCGCACGGCCTCCCTGACTGAAAGAGAACTGCAGTGCCAAAAGGCACCGTGCTGACGACTGGCTCCAGGAGGAGACTCGGGACAGCACTCTCACAGAAGCGAAAGCTAGGCTGTGGGCCCAGCCTGAGGACCAGCACGTTTTCCACACTTAACACAGCTAAGGCATGAGCCAGACGACAGCCTTGGTCCCTGAGGCCTACCTAAGGTACTGCCATACTTACCCAGTAGATCCCACGCAGAGGTCCCTGTGCCCAAAAGGGCCTCCATGGAAGGGCCCTGTTCCTCCCGTGTGTTTCCTTGAGGTAATCGGAAACCACTGAGGATAACTACGTGAGCTCAGCTTTGAAACTGGGCGACCCTGGGCAAACCTTATTCCCCTCCGTGGTAGACGAGACAGTTGCGGGTCCTAAGCTGCCTGAAGCACACTCCTCGCGCCCACCTTCTCTTTGCTGCCGGAAGGCCTCACATAAGACGTCTGAGTTTACTCGTGACGGAAGCCGTCTGAGTGTACTCGTGTGAGGCCTGCTGCTCTCAGGTCCTTGCTGGGAGCTTCAGCAAGAGCACTCTGGAGCTCGCCGACAAAGGAATTGTGAGCCCCCCCGGCCTCAAGTAAAAGTCCAGATTTCCCCCGTCAGTAACACCTCGGAGTGCCATAGGAGCGAAGAAGCATGCGTTAACGGGATGCTTCAACAGTGCTAGGGATTTCTTTCACGAGACACTGTGCACTCACGTTCGTCGTAACAACTGTCAAAGGGCACTGTATGCCTTCCAACTCCTCTGTTGCGTTTGAGCCACAGGAAGTAAAGGCATTCGTTTGATTAAGCTCCGTGAACGGGCAACGATGATGGCGAAGCGCTGCCCTGTTCGCTCGAAAGCTCTCGTCTGTACGGCCTTCCAACGGCCTCAGGGTACGCAGTTGTAAACAGCCTTACATTCCATGCTGGTGTGCCCCCAATTAGGAACTTGGGCTCTTCTGTGAGACACCCACGTGCGTCCCAAATGAAACCGGGGAGCTCCCCCAGGACGTCTGCGTACGGCAGTCGGTTGCCAGCTCTTTACTTCCAGCCGGAGAAAGAAGAAGAGGACAGCTTTCCCAGGGACAACTCTGGACCCTTGGGACCATCCGGAGTCACCAAAGCCTAAACTTTGCACGGCCTGGGGAACGCTCTTCCTCATGGCCAGCAATCCCCACGTCAAAACCTTTCTCAGCAGAGGCAGGCACTCTCTCCCTCGTACTAGATAGCTCGGCAGAGCCTTCCGAGAAACATGCTGCGTCATTCAGCTTGAACGTGGGACGCGGAGGGGAGAGTACGCTTTCTCCCCGTTTGGAGGCGCCTTGCGCTTGGCTTCAAAGCTGCCTGAACAGCACTAGCGGCCCGACGTCTCTGCACGGCAGGATTGTCGTTGTGGGCCGAGGCTGCGTGTTCTCTCAAAACGAAAACCGTGCTGGCGATCCCTTTCTAGGAACTCCTCCCACGGCACCACATGTTCAGCTCCGGCCGAACGAAAGGTGACCTCAGGCCTCAAGGTAAGTTCCAGTGTTTCACGTCGGGGGAGTTGGGTGTGCAGTGGTTTCCCATGAGGCCATACTCCACCACGGAGTGCCTTCACTCTGCGACGCTCCTGGGGGCACACAGGATAGGAGCGCGTTCGCCAAGTTCGCAGGATGACTTCTCTCCGTGCCGGAACGGCGGCTCCTGGCTTCTGAGGAACCTTAGCCTCAACAGGGCCCTGGAGAAAGCTCTTCACATTCATAGCAAGGGCAACGTACTGCTCTCTGGCTTGCCTGGGTTGAGTGCCCCAGTCGTCAAAGAGCCTCGCGAAGGCAGTGCTGCACAGACTCCCTTTGCCAGTCGCACGGCCTCCCTGACTGAAAGAGAACTGCAGTGCCAAAAGGCACCGTGCTGACGACTGGCTCCAGGAGGAGACTCGGGACAGCACTCTCACAGAAGCGAAAGCTAGGCTGTGGGCCCAGCCTGAGGACCAGCACGTTTTCCACACTTAACACAGCTAAGGCATGAGCCAGACGACAGCCTTGGTCCCTGAGGCCTACCTAAGGTACTGCCATACTTACCCAGTAGATCCCACGCAGAGGTCCCTGTGCCCAAAAGGGCCTCCATGGAAGGGCCCTGTTCCTCCCGTGTGTTTCCTTGAGGTAATCGGAAACCACTGAGGATAAGTACGTGAGCTCAGCTTTGAAACTGGGCGACCCTGGGCAAACCTTATTCCCCTCCGTGGTAGACGAGACAGTTGCGGGTCCTAAGCTGCCTGAAGCACACTCCTCGCGCCCACCTTCTCTTTGCTGCCGGAAGGCCTCACATAAGACGTCTGAGTTTACTCGTGACGGAAGCCGTCTGAGTGTACTCGTGTGAGGCCTGCTGCTCTCAGGTCCTTGCTGGGAGCTTCAGCAAGAGCACTCTGGAGCTCGCCGACAAAGGAATTGTGAGCCCCCCCGGCCTCAAGTAAAAGTCCAGATTTCCCCCGTCAGTAACACCTCGGAGTGCCATAGGAGCGAAGAAGCATGCGTTAACGGGATGCTTCAACAGTGCTAGGGATTTCTTTCACGAGACACTGTGCACTCACGTTCGTCGTAACAACTGTCAAAGGGCACTGTATGCCTTCCAACTCCTCTGTTGCGTTTGAGCCACAGGAAGTAAAGGCATTCGTTTGATTAAGCTCCGTGAACGGGCAACGATGATGGCGAAGCGCTGCCCTGTTCGCTCGAAAGCTCTCGTCTGTACGGCCTTCCAACGGCCTCAGGGTACGCAGTTGTAAACAGCCTTACATTCCATGCTGGTGTGCCCCCAATTAGGAACTTGGGCTCTTCTGTGAGACACCCACGTGCGTCCCAAATGAAACCGGGGAGCTCCCCCAGGACGTCTGCGTACGGCAGTCGGTTGCCAGCTCTTTACTTCCAGCCGGAGAAAGAAGAAGAGGACAGCTTTCCCAGGGACAACTCTGGACCCTTGGGACCATCCGGAGTCACCAAAGCCTAAACTTTGCACGGCCTGGGGAACGCTCTTCCTCATGGCCAGCAATCCCCACGTCAAAACCTTTCTCAGCAGAGGCAGGCACTCTCTCCCTCGTACTAGATAGCTCGGCAGAGCCTTCCGAGAAACACGCTGCGTCATTCAGCTTGAACGTGGGACGCGGAGGGGAGAGTACGCTTTCTCCCCGTTTGGAGGCGCCTTGCGCTTGGCTTCAAAGCTGCCTGAACAGCACTAGCGGCCCGACGTCTCTGCACGGCAGGATTGTCGTTGTGGGCCGAGGCTGCGTGTTCTCTCAAAACGAAAACCGTGCTGGCGATCCCTTTCTAGGAACTCCTCCCACGGCACCACATGTTCAGCTCCGGCCGAACGAAAGGTGACCTCAGGCCTCAAGGTAAGTTCCAGTGTTTCACGTCGGGGGAGTTGGGTGTGCAGTGGTTTCCCATGAGGCCATACTCCACCACGGAGCGCCTTCACTCTGCGACGCTCCTGGGGGCACACAGGATAGGAGCGCGTTCGCCAAGTTCGCAGGATGACTTCTCTCCGTGCCGGAACGGCGGCTCCTGGCTTCTGAGGAACCTTAGCCTCAACAGGGCCCTGGAGAAAGCTCTTCACATTCATAGCAAGGGCAACGTACTGCTCTCTGGCTTGCCTGGGTTGAGTGCCCCAGTCGTCAAAGAGCCTCGCGAAGGCAGTGCTGCACAGACTCCCTTTGCCAGTCGCACGGCCTCCCTGACTGAAAGAGAACTGCAGTGCCAAAAGGCACCGTGCTGACGACTGGCTCCAGGAGGAGACTCGGGACAGCACTCTCACAGAAGCGAAAGCTAGGCTGTGGGCCCAGCCTGAGGACCAGCACGTTTTCCACACTTAACACAGCTAAGGCATGAGCCAGACGACAGCCTTGGTCCCTGAGGCCTACCTAAGGTACTGCCATACTTACCCAGTAGATCCCACGCAGAGGTCCCTGTGCCCAAAAGGGCCTCCATGGAAGGGCCCTGTTCCTCCCGTGTGTTTCCTTGAGGTAATCGGAAACCACTGAGGATAACTACGTGAGCTCAGCTTTGAAACTGGGCGACCCTGGGCAAACCTTATTCCCCTCCGTGGTAGACGAGACAGTGGCGGGTCCTAAGCTGCCTGAAGCACGCTCCTCGCGCCCACCTTCTCTTTGCTGCCGGAAGGCCTCACATAAGACGTCTGAGTTTACTCGTGACGGAAGCCGTCTGAGTGTACTCGTGTGAGGCCTGCTGCTCTCAGGTCCTTGCTGGGAGCTTCAGCAAGAGCACTCTGGAGCTCGCCGACAAAAGAATTGTGAGCCCCCCCGGCCTCAAGTAAAAGTCCAGATTTCCCCCGTCAGTAACACCTCGGAGTGCCATAGGAGCGAAGAAGCATGCGTTAACGGGATGCTTCAACAGTGCTAGGGATTTCTTTCACGAGACACTGTGCACTCACGTTCGTCGTAACAACTGTCAAAGGGCACTGTATGCCTTCCAACTCCTCTGTTGCGTTTGAGCCACAGGAAGTAAAGGCATTCGTTTGATTAAGCTCCGTGAACGGGCAACGATGATGGCGAAGCGCTGCCCTGTTCGCTCGAAAGCTCTCGTCTGTACGGCCTTCCAACGGCCTCAGGGTACGCAGTTGTAAACAGCCTTACATTCCATGCTGGTGTGCCCCCAATTAGGAACTTGGGCTCTTCTGTGAGACACCCACGTGCGTCCCAAATGAAACCGGGGAGCTCCCCCAGGACGTCTGCGTACGGCAGTCGGTTGCCAGCTGTTTACTTCCAGCCGGAGAAAGAAGAAGAGGACAGCTTTCCCAGGGACAACTCTGGACCCTTGGGACCATCCAGAGTCACCAAAGCCTAAACTTTGCACGGCCTGGGGAACGCTCTTCCTCATGGCCAGCAATCCCCACGTCAAAACCTTTCTCAGCAGAGGCAGGCACTCTCTCCCTCGTACTAGATAGCTCGGCAGAGCCTTCCGAGAAACACGCTGCGTCATTCAGCTTGAACGTGGGACGCGGAGGGGAGAGTACGCTTTCTCCCCGTTTGGAGGCGCCTTGCGCTTGGCTTCAAAGCTGCCTGAACAGCACTAGCGGCCCGACGTCTCTGCACGGCAGGACTGTCGTCGTGGGCCGAGGCTGCGTGTTCTCTCAAAACGAAAACCGTGCTGGCGATCCCTTTCTACGAACTCCTCCCACGGCACCACATGTTCAGCTCCGGCCGAACGAAAGGTGACCTCAGGCCTCAAGGTAAGTTCCAGTGTTTCACGTCGGGGGAGTTGGGTGTGCAGTGGTTTCCATGAGGCCATACTCCACCACGGAGTGCCTTCACTCTGCGACGCTCCTGGGGGCACACAGGATAGGAGCTCGTTCGCCAAGTTCGCAGGATGACTTCTCTCCGTGCCGGAACGGCGGCTCCTGGCTTCTGAGGAACCTTAGCCTCAACAGGGCCCTGGAGAAAGCTCTTCACATTCATAGCAAGGGCAAGGTACTGCTCTCTGGCTTGCCTGGGTTGAGTGCCCCAGTCGTCAAAGAGCCTCGCGAAGGCAGTGCTGCACAGACTCCCTTTGCCAGTCGCACGGCCTCCCTGACTGAAAGAGAACTGCAGTGCCAAAAGGCACCGTGCTGACGACTGGCTCCAGGAGGAGACTCGGGACAGCACTCTCACAGAAGCGAAAGCTAGGCTGTGGGCCCAGCCTGAGGACCAGCACGTTTTCCACACTTAACACAGCTAAGGCATGAGCCAGACGACAGCCTTGGTCCCTGAGGCCTACCTAAGGTACTGCCATACTTACCCAGTAGATCCCACGCAGAGGTCCCTGTGCCCAAAAGGGCCTCCATGGAAGGGCCCTGTTCCTCCCGTGTGTTTCCTTGAGGTAATCGGAAACCACTGAGGATAACTACGTGAGCTCAGCTTTGAAACTGGGCGACCCTGGGCAAACCTTATTCCCCTCCGTGGTAGACGAGACAGTGGCGGGTCCTAAGCTGCCTGAAGCACGCTCCTCGCGCCCACCTTCTCTTTGCTGCCGGAAGGCCTCACATAAGACGTCTGAGTTTACTCGTGACGGAAGCCGTCTGAGTGTACTCGTGTGAGGCCTGCTGCTCTCAGGTCCTTGCTGGGAGCTTCAGCAAGAGCACTCTGGAGCTCGCCGACAAAAGAATTGTGAGCCCCCCCGGCCTCAAGTAAAAGTCCAGATTTCCCCCGTCAGTAACACCTCGGAGTGCCATAGGAGCGAAGAAGCATGCGTTAACGGGATGCTTCAACAGTGCTAGGGATTTCTTTCACGAGACACTGTGCACTCACGTTCGTCGTAACAACTGTCAAAGGGCACTGTATGCCTTCCAACTCCTCTGTTGCGTTTGAGCCACAGGAAGTAAAGGCATTCGTTTGATTAAGCTCCGTGAACGGGCAACGATGATGGCGAAGCGCTGCCCTGTTCGCTCGAAAGCTCTCGTCTGTACGGCCTTCCAACGGCCTCAGGGTACGCAGTTGTAAACAGCCTTACATTCCATGCTGGTGTGCCCCCAATTAGGAACTTGGGCTCTTCTGTGAGACACCCACGTGCGTCCCAAATGAAACCGGGGAGCTCCCCCAGGACGTCTGCGTACGGCAGTCGGTTGCCAGCTGTTTACTTCCAGCCGGAGAAAGAAGAAGAGGACAGCTTTCCCAGGGACAACTCTGGACCCTTGGGACCATCCAGAGTCACCAAAGCCTAAACTTTGCACGGCCTGGGGAACGCTCTTCCTCATGGCCAGCAATCCCCGCGTCAAAACCTTTCTCAGCAGAGGCAGGCACTCTCTCCCTCGTACTAGATAGCTCGGCAGAGCCTTCCGAGAAACACGCTGCGTCATTCAGCTTGAACGTGGGACGCGGAGGGGAGAGTACGCTTTCTCCCCGTTTGGAGGCGCCTTGCGCTTGGCTTCAAAGCTGCCTGAACAGCACTAGCGGCCCGACGTCTCTGCACGGCAGGACTGTCGTTGTGGGCCGAGGCTGCGTGTTCTCTCAAAACGAAAACCGTGCTGGCGATCCCTTTCTAGGAACTCCTCCCACGGCACCACATGTTCAGCTCCGGCCGAACGAAAGGTGACCTCAGGCCTCAAGGTAAGTTCCAGTGTTTCACGTCGGGGGAGTTGGGTGTGCAGTGGTTTCCATGAGGCCATACTCCACCACGGAGTGCCTTCACTCTGCGACGCTCCTGGGGGCACACAGGATAGGAGCTCGTTCGCCAAGTTCGCAGGATGACTTCTCTCCGTGCCGGAACGGCGGCTCCTGGCTTCTGAGGAACCTTAGCCTCAACAGGGCCCTGGAGAAAGCTCTTCACATTCATAGCAAGGGCAACGTACTGCTCTCTGGCTTGCCTGGGTTGAGTGCCCCAGTCGTCAAAGAGCCTCGCGAAGGCAGTGCTGCACAGACTCCCTTTGCCAGTCGCACGGCCTCCCTGACTGAAAGAGAACTGCAGTGCCAAAAGGCACCGTGCTGACGACTGGCTCCAGGAGGAGACTCGGGACAGCACTCTCACAGAAGCGAAAGCTAGGCTGTGGGCCCAGCCTGAGGACCAGCACGTTTTCCACACTTAACACAGCTAAGGCATGAGCCAGACGACAGCCTTGGTCCCTGAGGCCTACCTAAGGTACTGCCATACTTACCCAGTAGATCCCACGCAGAGGTCCCTGTGCCCAAAAGGGCCTCCATGGAAGGGCCCTGTTCCTCCCGTGTGTTTCCTTGAGGTAATCGGAAACCACTGAGGATAACTACGTGAGCTCAGCTTTGAAACTGGGCGACCCTGGGCAAACCTTATTCCCCTCCGTGGTAGACGAGACAGTGGCGGGTCCTAAGCTGCCTGAAGCACGCTCCTCGCGCCCACCTTCTCTTTGCTGCCGGAAGGCCTCACATAAGACGTCTGAGTTTACTCGTGACGGAAGCCGTCTGAGTGTACTCGTGTGAGGCCTGCTGCTCTCAGGTCCTTGCTGGGAGCTTCAGCAAGAGCACTCTGGAGCTCGCCGACAAAAGAATTGTGAGCCCCCCCGGCCTCAAGTAAAAGTCCAGATTTCCCCCGTCAGTAACACCTCGGAGTGCCATAGGAGCGAAGAAGCATGCGTTAACGGGATGCTTCAACAGTGCTAGGGATTTCTTTCACGAGACACTGTGCACTCACGTTCGTCGTAACAACTGTCAAAGGGCACTGTATGCCTTCCAACTCCTCTGTTGCGTTTGAGCCACAGGAAGTAAAGGCATTCGTTTGATTAAGCTCCGTGAACGGGCAACGATGATGGCGAAGCGCTGCCCTGTTCGCTCGAAAGCTCTCGTCTGTACGGCCTTCCAACGGCCTCAGGGTACGCAGTTGTAAACAGCCTTACATTCCATGCTGGTGTGCCCCCAATTAGGAACTTGGGCTCTTCTGTGAGACACCCACGTGCGTCCCAAATGAAACCGGGGAGCTCCCCCAGGACGTCTGCGTACGGCAGTCGGTTGCCAGCTGTTTACTTCCAGCCGGAGAAAGAAGAAGAGGACAGCTTTCCCAGGGACAACTCTGGACCCTTGGGACCATCCAGAGTCACCAAAGCCTAAACTTTGCACGGCCTGGGGAACGCTCTTCCTCATGGCCAGCAATCCCCGCGTCAAAACCTTTCTCAGCAGAGGCAGGCACTCTCTCCCTCGTACTAGATAGCTCGGCAGAGCCTTCCGAGAAACACGCTGCGTCATTCAGCTTGAACGTGGGACGCGGAGGGGAGAGTACGCTTTCTCCCCGTTTGGAGGCGCCTTGCGCTTGGCTTCAAAGCTGCCTGAACAGCACTAGCGGCCCGACGTCTCTGCACGGCAGGATTGTCGTTGTGGGCCGAGGCTGCGTGTTCTCTCAAAACGAAAACCGTGCTGGCGATCCCTTTCTAGGAACTCCTCCCACGGCACCACATGTTCAGCTCCGGCCGAACGAAAGGTGACCTCAGGCCTCAAGGTAAGTTCCAGTGTTTCACGTCGGGGGAGTTGGGTGTGCAGTGGTTTCCATGAGGCCATACTCCACCACGGAGTGCCTTCACTCTGCGACGCTCCTGGGGGCACACAGGATAGGAGCGCGTTCGCCAAGTTCGCAGGATGACTTCTCTCCGCGCCGGAACGGCGGCTCCTGGCTTCTGAGGAACCTTAGCCTCAACAGGGCCCTGGAGAAAGCTCTTCACATTCATAGCAAGGGCAACGTACTGCTCTCTGGCTTGCCTGGGTTGAGTGCCCCAGTCGTCAAAGAGCCTCGCGAAGGCAGTGCTGCACAGACTCCCTTTGCCAGTCGCACGGCCTCCCTGACTGAAAGAGAACTGCAGTGCCAAAAGGCACCGTGCTGACGACTGGCTCCAGGAGGAGACTCGGGACAGCACTCTCACAGAAGCGAAAGCTAGGCTGTGGGCCCAGCCTGAGGACCAGCACGTTTTCCACACTTAACACAGCTAAGGCATGAGCCAGACGACAGCCTTGGTCCCTGAGGCCTACCTAAGGTACTGCCATACTTACCCAGTAGATCCCACGCAGAGGTCCCTGTGCCCAAAAGGGCCTCCATGGAAGGGCCCTGTTCCTCCCGTGTGTTTCCTTGAGGTAATCGGAAACCACTGAGGATAAGTACGTGAGCTCAGCTTTGAAACTGGGCGACCCTGGGCAAACCTTATTCCCCTCCGTGGTAGACGAGACAGTTGCGGGTCCTAAGCTGCCTGAAGCACACTCCTCGCGCCCACCTTCTCTTTGCTGCCGGAAGGCCTCACATAAGACGTCTGAGTTTACTCGTGACGGAAGCCGTCTGAGTGTACTCGTGTGAGGCCTGCTGCTCTCAGGTCCTTGCTGGGAGCTTCAGCAAGAGCACTCTGGAGCTCGCCGACAAAAGAATTGTGAGCCCCCCCGGCCTCAAGTAAAAGTCCAGATTTCCCCCGTCAGTAACACCTCGGAGTGCCATAGGAGCGAAGAAGCATGCGTTAACGGGATGCTTCAACAGTGCTAGGGATTTCTTTCACGAGACACTGTGCACTCACGTTCGTCGTAACAACTGTCAAAGGGCACTGTATGCCTTCCAACTCCTCTGTTGCGTTTGAGCCACAGGAAGTAAAGGCATTCGTTTGATTAAGCTCCGTGAACGGGCAACGATGATGGCGAAGCGCTGCCCTGTTCGCTCGGAAGCTCTCGTCTGTACGGCCTTCCAACGGCCTCAGGGTACGCAGTTGTAAACAGCCTTACATTCCATGCTGGTGTGCCCCCAATTAGGAACTTGGGCTCTTCTGTGAGACACCCACGTGCGTCCCAAATGAAACCGGGGAGCTCCCCCAGGACGTCTGCGTACGGCAGTCGCTTGCCAGCTGTTTACTTCCAGCCGGAGAAAGAAGAAGAGGACAGCTTTCCCAGGGACAACTCTGGACCCTTGGGACCATCCAGAGTCACCAAAGCCTAAACTTTGCACGGCCTGGGGAACGCTCTTCCTCATGGCCAGCAACCCCCACGTCATAACCTTTCTCAGCAGAGGCAGGCACTCTCTCCCTCGTACTAGATAGCTCGGCAGAGCCTTCCGAGAAACACGCTGCGTCATTCAGCTTGAACGTGGGACGCGGAGGGGAGAGTACGCATTCTCCCCGTTTGGAGGCGCCTTGCGCTTGGCTTCAAAGCTGCCTGAACAGCACTAGCGGCCCGACGTCTCTGCACGGCAGGATTGTCGTTGTGGGCCGAGGCTGCGTGTTCTCTCAAAACGAAAACCGTGCTGGCGATCCCTTTCTAGGAACTCCTCCCACGGCACCACATGTTCAGCTCCGGCCGAACGAAAGGTGACCTCAGGCCTCAAGGTAAGTTCCAGTGTTTCACGTCGGGGGAGTTGGGTGTGCAGTGGTTTCCATGAGGCCATACTCCACCACGGAGTGCCTTCACTCTGCGACGCTCCTGGGGGCACACAGGATAGGAGCGCGTTCGCCAAGTTCGCAGCATGACTTCTCTCCGTGCCGGAACGGCGGCTCCTGGCTTCTGAGGAACCTTAGCCTCAACAGGGCCCTGGAGAAAGCTCTTCACATTCATAGCAAGGGCAACGTACTGCTCTCTGGCTTGCCTGGGTTGAGTGCCCCAGTCGTCAAAGAGCCTCGCGAAGGCAGTGCTGCACAGACTCCCTTTGCCAGTCGCACGGCCTCCCTGACTGAAAGAGAACTGCAGTGCCAAAAGGCACCGTGCTGACGACTGGCTCCAGGAGGAGACTCGGGACAGCACTCTCACAGAAGCGAAAGCTAGGCTGTGGGCCCAGCCTGAAGACCAGCACGTTTTCCACACTTAACACAGCTAAGGCATGAGCCAGACGACAGCCTTGGTCCCTGAGGCCTACCTAAGGTACTGCCATACTTACCCAGTAGATCCCACGCAGAGGTCCCTGGGCCCAAAAGGGCCTCCATGGAAGGGCCCTGTTCCTCCCGTGTGTTTCCTTGAGGTAATCGGAAACCACTGAGGATAACTACGTGAGCTCAGCTTTGAAACTGGGCGACCCTGGGCAAACCTTATTCCCCTCCGTGGTAGACGAGACAGTTGCGGGTCCTAAGCTGCCTGAAGCACACTCCTCGCGCCCACCTTCTCTTTGCTGCCGGAAGGCCTCACATAAGAGGTCTGAGTTTACTCGTGACGGAAGCCGTCTGAGTGTACTCGTGTGAGGCCTGCTGCTCTCAGGTCCTTGCTGGGAGCTTCAGCAAGAGCACTCTGGAGCTCGCCGACAAAAGAATTGTGAGCCCCCCCGGCCTCAAGTAAAAGTCCAGATTTCCCCCGTCAGTAACACCTCGGAGTGCCATAGGAGCGAAGAAGCATGCGTTAACGGGATGCTTCAACAGTGCTAGGGATTTCTTTCACGAGACACTGTGCACTCACGTTCGTCGTAACAACTGTCAAAGGGCACTGTATGCCTTCCAACTCCTCTGTTGCGTTTGAGCCACAGGAAGTAAAGGCATTCGTTTGATTAAGCTCCGTGAACGGGCAACGATGATGGCGAAGCGCTGCCCTGTTCGCTCGAAAGCTCTCGTCTGTACGGCCTTCCAACGGCCTCAGGGTACGCAGTTGTAAACAGCCTTACATTCCATGCTGGTGTGCCCCCAATTAGGAACTTGGGCTCTTCTGTGAGACACCCACGTGCGTCCCAAATGAAACCGGGGAGCTCCCCCAGGACGTCTGCGTACGGCAGTCGGTTGCCAGCTCTTTACTTCCAGCCGGAGAAAGAAGAAGAGGACAGCTTTCCCAGGGACAACTCTGGACCCTTGGGACCATCCGGAGTCACCAAAGCCTAAACTTTGCACGGCCTGGGGAACGCTCTTCCTCATGTCCAGCAATCCCCACGTCAAAACCTTTCTCAGCAGAGGCAGGCACTCTCTCCCTCGTACTAGATAGCTCGGCAGAGCCTTCCGAGAAACATGCTGCGTCATTCAGCTTGAACGTGGGACGCAGAGGGGAGAGTACGCTTTCTCCCCGTTTGGAGGCGCCTTGCGCTTGGCTTCAAAGCTGCCTGAACAGCACTAGCGGCCCGACGTCTCTGCACGGCAGGATTGTCGTTGTGGGCCGAGGCTGCGTGTTCTCTCAAAACGAAAACCGTGCTGGCGATCCCTTTCTAGGAACTCCTCCCACGGCACCACATGTTCAGCTCCGGCCGAACGAAAGGTGACCTCAGGCCTCAAGGTAAGTTCCAGTGTTTCACGTCGGGGGAGTTGGGTGTGCAGTGGTTTCCATGAGGCCATACTCCACCACGGAGTGCCTTCACTCTGCGACGCTCCTGGGGGCACACAGGATAGGAGCGCGTTCGCCAAGTTCGCAGGATGACTTCTCTCCGCGCCGGAACGGCGGCTCCTGGCTTCTGAGGAACCTTAGCCTCAACAGGGCCCTGGAGAAAGCTCTTCACATTCATAGCAAGGGCAACGTACTGCTCTCTGGCTTGCCTGGGTTGAGTGCCCCAGTCGTCAAAGAGCCTCGCGAAGGCAGTGCTGCACAGACTCCCTTTGCCAGTCGCACGGCCTCCCTGACTGAAAGAGAACTGCAGTGCCAAAAGGCACCGTGCTGACGACTGGCTCCAGGAGGAGACTCGGGACAGCACTCTCACAGAAGCGAAAGCTAGGCTGTGGGCCCAGCCTGAGGACCAGCACGTTTTCCACACTTAACACAGCTAAGGCATGAGCCAGACGACAGCCTTGGTCCCTGAGGCCTACCTAAGGTACTGCCATACTTACCCAGTAGATCCCACGCAGAGGTCCCTGTGCCCAAAAGGGCCTCCATGGAAGGGCCCTGTTCCTCCCGTGTGTTTCCTTGAGGTAATCGGAAACCACTGAGGATAACTACGTGAGCTCAGCTTTGAAACTGGGCGACCCTGGGCAAACCTTATTCCCCTCCGTGGTAGACGAGACAGTTGCGGGTCCTAAGCTGCCTGAAGCACACTCCTCGCGCCCACCTTCTCTTTGCTGCCGGAAGGCCTCACATAAGACGTCTGAGTTTACTCGTGACGGAAGCCGTCTGAGTGTACTCGTGTGAGGCCTGCTGCTCTCAGGTCCTTGCTGGGAGCTTCAGCAAGAGCACTCTGGAGCTCGCCGACAAAAGAATTGTGAGCCCCCCCGGCCTCAAGTAAAAGTCCAGATTTCCCCCGTCAGTAACACCTCGGAGTGCCATAGGAGCGAAGAAGCATGCGTTAACGGGATGCTTCAACAGTGCTAGGGATTTCTTTCACGAGACACTGTGCACTCACGTTCGTCGTAACAACTGTCAAAGGGCACTGTATGCCTTCCAACTCCTCTGTTGCGTTTGAGCCACAGGAAGTAAAGGCATTCGTTTGATTAAGCTCCGTGAACGGGCAACGATGATGGCGAAGCGCTGCCCTGTTCGCTCGAAAGCTCTCGTCTGTACGGCCTTCCAATGGCCTCAGGTACGCAGTTGTAAACAGCCTTACATTCCATGCTGGTGTGCCCCCAATTAGGAACTTGGGCTCTTCTGTGAGACACCCACGTGCGTCCCAAATGAAACCGGGGAGCTCCCCCAGGACGTCTGCGTACGGCAGTCGGTTGCCAGCTGTTTACTTCCAGCCGGAGAAAGAAGAAGAGGACAGCTTTCCCAGGGACAACTCTGGACCCTTGGGACCATCCGGAGTCACCAAAGCCTAAACTTTGCACGGCCTGGGGAACGCTCTTCCTCATGTCCAGCAATCCCCACGTCAAAACCTTTCTCAGCAGAGGCAGGCACTCTCTCCCTCGTACTAGATAGCTCGGCAGAGCCTTCCGAGAAACATGCTGCGTCATTCAGCTTGAACGTGGGACGCGGAGGGGAGAGTACGCTTTCTCCCCGTTTGGAGGCGCCTTGCGCTTGGCTTCAAAGCTGCCTGAACAGCACTAGCGGCCCGACGTCTCTGCACGGCAGGATTGTCGTTGTGGGCCGAGGCTGCGTGTTCTCTCAAAACGAAAACCGTGCTGGCGATCCCTTTCTAGGAACTCCTCCCACGGCACCACATGTTCAGCTCCGGCCGAACGAAAGGTGACCTCAGGCCTCAAGGTAAGTTCCAGTGTTTCACGTCGGGGGAGTTGGGTGTGCAGTGGTTTCCATGAGGCCATACTCCACCACGGAGTGCCTTCACTCTGCGACGCTCCTGGGGGCACACAGGATAGGAGCGCGTTCGCCAAGTTCGCAGGATGACTTCTCTCCGCGCCGGAACGGCGGCTCCTGGCTTCTGAGGAACCTTAGCCTCAACAGGGCCCTGGAGAAAGCTCTTCACATTCATAGCAAGGGCAACGTACTGCTCTCTGGCTTGCCTGGGTTGAGTGCCCCAGTCGTCAAAGAGCCTCGCGAAGGCAGTGCTGCACAGACTCCCTTTGCCAGTCGCACGGCCTCCCTGACTGAAAGAGAACTGCAGTGCCAAAAGGCACCGTGCTGACGACTGGCTCCAGGAGGAGACTCGGGACAGCACTCTCACAGAAGCGAAAGCTAGGCTGTGGGCCCAGCCTGAGGACCAGCACGTTTTCCACACTTAACACAGCTAAGGCATGAGCCAGACGACAGCCTTGGTCCCTGAGGCCTACCTAAGGTACTGCCATACTTACCCAGTAGGTCCCACGCAGAGGTCCCTGTGCCCAAAAGGGCCTCCATGGAAGGGCCCTGTTCCTCCCGTGTGTTTCCTTGAGGTAATCGGAAACCACTGAGGATAACTACGTGAGCTCAGCTTTGAAACTGGGCGACCCTGGGCAAACCTTATTCCCCTCCGTGGTAGACGAGACAGTTGCGGGTCCTAAGCTGCCTGAAGCACACTCCTCGCGCCCACCTTCTCTTTGCTGCCGGAAGGCCTCACATAAGAGGTCTGAGTTTACTCGTGACGGAAGCCGTCTGAGTGTACTCGTGTGAGGCCTGCTGCTCTCAGGTCCTTGCTGGGAGCTTCAGCAAGAGCACTCTGGAGCTCGCCGACAAAAGAATTGTGAGCCCCCCCGGCCTCAAGTAAAAGTCCAGATTTCCCCCGTCAGTAACACCTCGGAGTGCCATAGGAGCGAAGAAGCATGCGTTAACGGGATGCTTCAACAGTGCTAGGGATTTCTTTCACGAGACACTGTGCACTCACGTTCGTCGTAACAACTGTCAAAGGGCACTGTATGCCTTCCAACTCCTCTGTTGCGTTTGAGCCACAGGAAGTAAAGGCATTCGTTTGATTAAGCTCCGTGAACGGGCAACGATGATGGCGAAGCGCTGCCCTGTTCGCTCGAAAGCTCTCCTCTGTACGGCCTTCCAACGGCCTCAGGGTACGCAGTTGTAAACAGCCTTACATTCCATGCTGGTGTGCCCCCAATTAGGAACTTGGGCTCTTCTGTGAGACACCCACGTGCGTCCCAAATGAAACCGGGGAGCTCCCCCAGGACGTCTGCGTACGGCAGTCGCTTGCCAGCTGTTTACTTCCAGCCGGAGAAAGAAGAAGAGGACAGCTTTCCCAGGGACAACTCTGGACCCTTGGGACCATCCAGAGTCACCAAAGCCTAAACTTTGCACGGCCTGGGGAACGCTCTTCCTCATGGCCAGCAATCCCCACGTCAAAACCTTTCTCAGCAGAGGCAGGCACTCTCTCCCTCGTACTAGATAGCTCGGCAGAGCCTTCCGAGAAACATGCTGCGTCATTCAGCTTGAACGTGGGACGCGGAGGGGAGAGTACGCTTTCTCCCCGTTTGGAGGCGCCTTGCGCTTGGCTTCAAAGCTGCCTGAACAGCACTAGCGGCCCGACGTCTCTGCACGGCAGGATTGTCGTTGTGGGCCGAGGCTGCGTGTTCTCTCAAAACGAAAACCGTGCTGGCGATCCCTTTCTAGGAACTCCTCCCACGGCACCACATGTTCAGCTCCGGCCGAACGAAAGGTGACCTCAGGCCTCAAGGTAAGTTCCAGTGTTTCACGTCGGGGGAGTTGGGTGTGCAGTGGTTTCCATGAGGCCATACTCCACCACGGAGTGCCTTCACTCTGCGACGCTCCTGGGGGCACACAGGATAGGAGCGCGTTCGCCAAGTTCGCAGGATGACTTCTCTCCGCGCCGGAACGGCGGCTCCTGGCTTCTGAGGAACCTTAGCCTCAACAGGGCCCTGGAGAAAGCTCTTCACATTCATAGCAAGGGCAACGTACTGCTCTCTGGCTTGCCTGGGTTGAGTGCCCCAGTCGTCAAAGAGCCTCGCGAAGGCAGTGCTGCACAGACTCCCTTTGCCAGTCGCACGGCCTCCCTGACTGAAAGAGAACTGCAGTGCCAAAAGGCACCGTGCTGACGACTGGCTCCAGGAGGAGACTCGGGACAGCACTCTCACAGAAGCGAAAGCTAGGCTGTGGGCCCAGCCTGAGGACCAGCACGTTTTCCACACTTAACACAGCTAAGGCATGAGCCAGACGACAGCCTTGGTCCCTGAGGCCTACCTAAGGTACTGCCATACTTACCCAGTAGATCCCACGCAGAGGTCCCTGTGCCCAAAAGGGCCTCCATGGAAGGGCCCTGTTCCTCCCGTGTGTTTCCTTGAGGTAATCGGAAACCACTGAGGATAACTACGTGAGCTCAGCTTTGAAACTGGGCGACCCTGGGCAAACCTTATTCCCCTCCGTGGTAGACGAGACAGTTGTGGGTCCTAAGCTGCCTGAAGCACGCTCCTCGCGCCCACCTTCTCTTTGCTGCCGGAAGGCCTCACATAAGACGTCTGAGTTTACTCGTGACGGAAGCCGTCTGAGTGTACTCGTGTGAGGCCTGCTGCTCTCAGGTCCTTGCTGGGAGCTTCAGCAAGAGCACTCTGGAGCTCGCCGACAAAAGAATTGTGAGCCCCCCCGGCCTCAAGTAAAAGTCCAGATTTCCCCCGTCAGTAACACCTCGGAGTGCCATAGGAGCGAAGAAGCATGCGTTAACGGGATGCTTCAACAGTGCTAGGGATTTCTTTCACGAGACACTGTGCACTCACGTTCGTCGTAACAACTGTCAAAGGGCACTGTATGCCTTCCAACTCCTCTGTTGCGTTTGAGCCACAGGAAGTAAAGGCATTCGTTTGATTAAGCTCCGTGAACGGGCAACGATGATGGCGAAGCGCTGCCCTGTTCGCTCGAAAGCTCTCCTCTGTACGGCCTTCCAACGGCCTCAGGGTACGCAGTTGTAAACAGCCTTACATTCCATGCTGGTGTGCCCCCAATTAGGAACTTGGGCTCTTCTGTGAGACACCCACGTGCGTCCCAAATGAAACCGGGGAGCTCCCCCAGGACGTCTGCGTACGGCAGTCGGTTGCCAGCTGTTTACTTCCAGCCGGAGAAAGAAGAAGAGGACAGCTTTCCCAGGGACAACTCTGGACCCTTGGGACCATCCAGAGTCACCAAAGCCTAAACTTTGCACGGCCTGGGGAACGCTCTTCCTCATGGCCAGCAATCCCCACGTCAAAACCTTTCTCAGCAGAGGCAGGCACTCTCTCCCTCGTACTAGATAGCTCGGCAGAGCCTTCCGAGAAACATGCTGCGTCATTCAGCTTGAACGTGGGACGCGGAGGGGAGAGTACGCTTTCTCCCCGTTTGGAGGCGCCTTGCGCTTGGCTTCAAAGCTGCCTGAACAGCACTAGCGGCCCGACGTCTCTGCACGGCAGGATTGTCGTTGTGGGCCGAGGCTGCGTGTTCTCTCAAAACGAAAACCGTGCTGGCGATCCCTTTCTAGGAACTCCTCCCACGGCACCACATGTTCAGCTCCGGCCGAACGAAAGGTGACCTCAGGCCTCAAGGTAAGTTCCAGTGTTTCACGTCGGGGGAGTTGGGTGTGCAGTGGTTTCCATGAGGCCATACTCCACCACGGAGTGCCTTCACTCTGCGACGCTCCTGGGGGCACACAGGATAGGAGCGCGTTCGCCAAGTTCGCAGGATGACTTCTCTCCGCGCCGGAACGGCGGCTCCTGGCTTCTGAGGAACCTTAGCCTCAACAGGGCCCTGGAGAAAGCTCTTCACATTCATAGCAAGGGCAACGTACTGCTCTCTGGCTTGCCTGGGTTGAGTGCCCCAGTCGTCAAAGAGCCTCGCGAAGGCAGTGCTGCACAGACTCCCTTTGCCAGTCGCACGGCCTCCCTGACTGAAAGAGAACTGCAGTGCCAAAAGGCACCGTGCTGACGACTGGCTCCAGGAGGAGACTCGGGACAGCACTCTCACAGAAGCGAAAGCTAGGCTGTGGGCCCAGCCTGAGGACCAGCACGTTTTCCACACTTAACACAGCTAAGGCATGAGCCAGACGACAGCCTTGGTCCCTGAGGCCTACCTAAGGTACTGCCATACTTACCCAGTAGATCCCACGCAGAGGTCCCTGTGCCCAAAAGGGCCTCCATGGAAGGGCCCTGTTCCTCCCGTGTGTTTCCTTGAGGTAATCGGAAACCACTGAGGATAACTACGTGAGCTCAGCTTTGAAACTGGGCGACCCTGGGCAAACCTTATTCCCCTCCGTGGTAGACGAGACAGTTGCGGGTCCTAAGCTGCCTGAAGCACACTCCTCGCGCCCACCTTCTCTTTGCTGCCGGAAGGCCTCACATAAGAGGTCTGAGTTTACTCGTGACGGAAGCCGTCTGAGTGTACTCGTGTGAGGCCTGCTGCTCTCAGGTCCTTGCTGGGAGCTTCAGCAAGAGCACTCTGGAGCTCGCCGACAAAAGAATTGTGAGCCCCCCCGGCCTCAAGTAAAAGTCCAGATTTCCCCCGTCAGTAACACCTCGGAGTGCCATAGGAGCGAAGAAGCATGCGTTAACGGGATGCTTCAACAGTGCTAGGGATTTCTTTCACGAGACACTGTGCACTCACGTTCGGCGTAACAACTGTCAAAGGGCACTGTATGCCTTCCAACTCCTCTGTTGCGTTTGAGCCACAGGAAGTAAAGGCATTCGTTTGATTAAGCTCCGTGAACGGGCAACGATGATGGCGAAGCGCTGCCCTGTTCGCTCGAAAGCTCTCGTCTGTACGGCCTTCCAACGGCCTCAGGGTACGCAGTTGTAAACAGCCTTACATTCCATGCTGGTGTGCCCCCAATTAGGAACTTGGGCTCTTCTGTGAGACACCCACGTGCGTCCCAAATGAAACCGGGGAGCTCCCCCAGGACGTCTGCGTACGGCAGTCGGTTGCCAGCTGTTTACTTCCAGCCGGAGAAAGAAGAAGAGGACAGCTTTCCCAGGGACAACTCTGGACCCTTGGGACCATCCAGAGTCACCAAAGCCTAAACTTTGCACGGCCTGGGGAACGCTCTTCCTCATGGCCAGCAATCCCCACGTCAAAACCTTTCTCAGCAGAGGCAGGCACTCTCTCCCTCGTACTAGATAGCTCGGCAGAGCCTTCCGAGAAACATGCTGCGTCATTCAGCTTGAACGTGGGACGCGGAGGGGAGAGTACGCTTTCTCCCCGTTTGGAGGCGCCTTGCGCTTGGCTTCAAAGCTGCCTGAACAGCACTAGCGGCCCGACGTCTCTGCACGGCAGGATTGTCGTTGTGGGCCGAGGCTGCGTGTTCTCTCAAAACGAAAACCGTGCTGGCGATCCCTTTCTAGGAACTCCTCCCACGGCACCACATGTTCAGCTCCGGCCGAACGAAAGGTGACCTCAGGCCTCAAGGTAAGTTCCAGTGTTTCACGTCGGGGGAGTTGGGTGTGCAGTGGTTTCCATGAGGCCATACTCCACCACGGAGTGCCTTCACTCTGCGACGCTCCTGGGGGCACACAGGATAGGAGCGCGTTCGCCAAGTTCGCAGGATGACTTCTCTCCGCGCCGGAACGGCGGCTCCTGGCTTCTGAGGAACCTTAGCCTCAACAGGGCCCTGGAGAAAGCTCTTCACATTCATAGCAAGGGCAACGTACTGCTCTCTGGCTTGCCTGGGTTGAGTGCCCCAGTCGTCAAAGAGCCTCGCGAAGGCAGTGCTGCACAGACTCCCTTTGCCAGTCGCACGGCCTCCCTGACTGAAAGAGAACTGCAGTGCCAAAAGGCACCGTGCTGACGACTGGCTCCAGGAGGAGACTCGGGACAGCACTCTCACAGAAGCGAAAGCTAGGCTATGGGCCCAGCCTGAGGACCAGCACGTTTTCCACACTTAACACAGCTAAGGCATGAGCCAGACGACAGCCTTGGTCCCTGAGGCCTACCTAAGGTACTGCCATACTTACCCAGTAGATCCCACGCAGAGGTCCCTGTGCCCAAAAGGGCCTCCATGGAAGGGCCCTGTTCCTCCCGTGTGTTTCCTTGAGGTAATCGGAAACCACTGAGGATAACTACGTGAGCTCAGCTTTGAAACTGGGCGACCCTGGGCAAACCTTATTCCCCTCCGTGGTAGACGAGACAGTTGCGGGTCCTAAGCTGCCTGAAGCACGCTCCTCGCGCCCACCTTCTCTTTGCTGCCGGAAGGCCTCACATAAGAGGTCTGAGTTTACTCGTGACGGAAGCCGTCTGAGTGTACTCGTGTGAGGCCTGCTGCTCTCAGGTCCTTGCTGGGAGCTTCAGCAAGAGCACTCTGGAGCTCGCCGACAAAAGAATTGTGAGCCCCCCCGGCCTCAAGTAAAAGTCCAGATTTCCCCCGTCAGTAACACCTCGGAGTGCCATAGGAGCGAAGAAGCATGCGTTAACGGGATGCTTCAACAGTGCTAGGGATTTCTTTCACGAGACACTGTGCACTCACGTTCGTCGTAACAACTGTCAAAGGGCACTGTATGCCTTCCAACTCCTCTGTTGCGTTTGAGCCACAGGAAGTAAAGGCATTCGTTTGATTAAGCTCCGTGAACGGGCAACGATGATGGCGAAGCGCTGCCCTGTTCGCTCGAAAGCTCTCGTCTGTACGGCCTTCCAACGGCCTCAGGGTACGCAGTTGTAAACAGCCTTACATTCCATGCTGGTGTGCCCCCAATTAGGAACTTGGGCTCTTCTGTGAGACACCCACGTGCGTCCCAAATGAAACCGGGGAGCTCCCCCAGGACGTCTGCGTACGGCAGTCGCTTGCCAGCTGTTTACTTCCAGCCGGAGAAAGAAGAAGAGGACAGCTTTCCCAGGGACAACTCTGGACCCTTGGGACCATCCGGAGTCACCAAAGCCTAAACTTTGCACGGCCTGGGGAACGCTCTTCCTCATGGCCAGCAATCCCCACGTCAAAACCTTTCTCAGCAGAGGCAGGCACTCTCTCCCTCGTACTAGATAGCTCGGCAGAGCCTTCCGAGAAACATGCTGCGTCATTCAGCTTGAACGTGGGACGCGGAGGGGAGAGTACGCTTTCTCCCCGTTTGGAGGCGCCTTGCGCTTGGCTTCAAAGCTGCCTGAACAGCACTAGCGGCCCGACGTCTCTGCACGGCAGGATTGTCGTTGTGGGCCGAGGCTGCGTGTTCTCTCAAAACGAAAACCGTGCTGGCGATCCCTTTCTAGGAACTCCTCCCACGGCACCACATGTTCAGCTCCGGCCGAACGAAAGGTGACCTCAGGCCTCAAGGTAAGTTCCAGTGTTTCACGTCGGGGGAGTTGGGTGTGCAGTGGTTTCCATGAGGCCATACTCCACCACGGAGTGCCTTCACTCTGCGACGCTCCTGGGGGCACACAGGATAGGAGCGCGTTCGCCAAGTTCGCAGGATGACTTCTCTCCGCGCCGGAACGGCGGCTCCTGGCTTCTGAGGAACCTTAGCCTCAACAGGGCCCTGGAGAAAGCTCTTCACATTCATAGCAAGGGCAACGTACTGCTCTCTGGCTTGCCTGGGTTGAGTGCCCCAGTCGTCAAAGAGCCTCGCGAAGGCAGTGCTGCACAGACTCCCTTTGCCAGTCGCACGGCCTCCCTGACTGAAAGAGAACTGCAGTGCCAAAAGGCACCGTGCTGACGACTGGCTCCAGGAGGAGACTCGGGACAGCACTCTCACAGAAGCGAAAGCTAGGCTGTGGGCCCAGCCTGAGGACCAGCACGTTTTCCACACTTAACACAGCTAAGGCATGAGCCAGACGACAGCCTTGGTCCCTGAGGCCTACCTAAGGTACTGCCATACTTACCCAGTAGATCCCACGCAGAGGTCCCTGTGCCCAAAAGGGCCTCCATGGAAGGGCCCTGTTCCTCCCGTGTGTTTCCTTGAGGTAATCGGAAACCACTGAGGATAACTACGTGAGCTCAGCTTTGAAACTGGGCGACCCTGGGCAAACCTTATTCCCCTCCGTGGTAGACGAGACAGTTGCGGGTCCTAAGCTGCCTGAAGCACGCTCCTCGCGCCCACCTTCTCTTTGCTGCCGGAAGGCCTCACATAAGAGGTCTGAGTTTACTCGTGACGGAAGCCGTCTGAGTGTACTCGTGTGAGGCCTGCTGCTCTCAGGTCCTTGCTGGGAGCTTCAGCAAGAGCACTCTGGAGCTCGCCGACAAAAGAATTGTGAGCCCCCCCGGCCTCAAGTAAAAGTCCAGATTTCCCCCGTCAGTAACACCTCGGAGTGCCATAGGAGCGAAGAAGCATGCGTTAACGGGATGCTTCAACAGTGCTAGGGATTTCTTTCACGAGACACTGTGCACTCACGTTCGTCGTAACAACTGTCAAAGGGCACTGTATGCCTTCCAACTCCTCTGTTGCGTTTGAGCCACAGGAAGTAAAGGCATTCGTTTGATTAAGCTCCGTGAACGGGCAACGATGATGGCGAAGCGCTGCCCTGTTCGCTCGAAAGCTCTCGTCTGTACGGCCTTCCAACGGCCTCAGGGTACGCAGTTGTAAACAGCCTTACATTCCATGCTGGTGTGCCCCCAATTAGGAACTTGGGCTCTTCTGTGAGACACCCACGTGCGTCCCAAATGAAACCGGGGAGCTCCCCCAGGACGTCTGCGTACGGCAGTCGGTTGCCAGCTCTTTACTTCCAGCCGGAGAAAGAAGAAGAGGACAGCTTTCCCAGGGACAACTCTGGACCCTTGGGACCATCCAGAGTCACCAAAGCCTAAACTTTGCACGGCCTGGGGAACGCTCTTCCTCATGGCCAGCAATCCCCACGTCAAAACCTTTCTCAGCAGAGGCAGGCACTCTCTCCCTCGTACTAGATAGCTCGGCAGAGCCTTCCGAGAAACATGCTGCGTCATTCAGCTTGAACGTGGGACGCGGAGGGGAGAGTACGCTTTCTCCCCGTTTGGAGGCGCCTTGCGCTTGGCTTCAAAGCTGCCTGAACAGCACTAGCGGCCCGACGTCTCTGCACGGCAGGATTGTCGTTGTGGGCCGAGGCTGCGTGTTCTCTCAAAACGAAAACCGTGCTGGCGATCCCTTTCTAGGAACTCCTCCCACGGCACCACATGTTCAGCTCCGGCCGAACGAAAGGTGACCTCAGGCCTCAAGGTAAGTTCCAGTGTTTCACGTCGGGGGAGTTGGGTGTGCAGTGGTTTCCAACGAGGCCATACTCCACCACGGAGTGCCTTCACTCTGCGACGCTCCTGGGGGCACACAGGATAGGAGCGCGTTCGCCAAGTTCGCAGGATGACTTCTCTCCGTGCCGGAACGGCGGCTCCTGGCTTCTGAGGAACCTTAGCCTCAACAGGGCCCTGGAGAAAGCTCTTCACATTCATAGCAAGGGCAACGTACTGCTCTCTGGCTTGCCTGGGTTGAGTGCCCCAGTCGTCAAAGAGCCTCGCGAAGGCAGTGCTGCACAGACTCCCTTTGCCAGTCGCACGGCCTCCCTGACTGAAAGAGAACTGCAGTGCCAAAAGGCACCGTGCTGACGACTGGCTCCAGGAGGAGACTCGGGACAGCACTCTCACAGAAGCGAAAGCTAGGCTGTGGGCCCAGCCTGAGGACCAGCACGTTTTCCACACTTAACACAGCTAAGGCATGAGCCAGACGACAGCCTTGGTCCCTGAGGCCTACCTAAGGTACTGCCATACTTACCCAGTAGGTCCCACGCAGAGGTCCCTGTGCCCAAAAGGGCCTCCATGGAAGGGCCCTGTTCCTCCCGTGTGTTTCCTTGAGGTAATCGGAAACCACTGAGGATAACTACGTGAGCTCAGCTTTGAAACTGGGCGACCCTGGGCAAACCTTATTCCCCTCCGTGGTAGACGAGACAGTTGCGGGTCCTAAGCTGCCTGAAGCACGCTCCTCGCGCCCACCTTCTCTTTGCTGCCGGAAGGCCTCACATAAGAGGTCTGAGTTTACTCGTGACGGAAGCCGTCTGAGTGTACTCGTGTGAGGCCTGCTGCTCTCAGGTCCTTGCTGGGAGCTTCAGCAAGAGCACTCTGGAGCTCGCCGACAAAAGAATTGTGAGCCCCCCCGGCCTCAAGTAAAAGTCCAGATTTCCCCCGTCAGTAACACCTCGGAGTGCCATAGGAGCGAAGAAGCATGCGTTAACGGGATGCTTCAACAGTGCTAGGGATTTCTTTCACGAGACACTGTGCACTCACGTTCGTCGTAACAACTGTCAAAGGGCACTGTATGCCTTCCAACTCCTCTGTTGCGTTTGAGCCACAGGAAGTAAAGGCATTCGTTTGATTAAGCTCCGTGAACGGGCAACGATGATGGCGAAGCGCTGCCCTGTTCGCTCGAAAGCTCTCGTCTGTACGGCCTTCCAACGGCCTCAGGGTACGCAGTTGTAAACAGCCTTACATTCCATGCTGGTGTGCCCCCAATTAGGAACTTGGGCTCTTCTGTGAGACACCCACGTGCGTCCCAAATGAAACCGGGGAGCTCCCCCAGGACGTCTGCGTACGGCAGTCGGTTGCCAGCTGTTTACTTCCAGCCGGAGAAAGAAGAAGAGGACAGCTTTCCCAGGGACAACTCTGGACCCTTGGGACCATCCAGAGTCACCAAAGCCTAAACTTTGCACGGCCTGGGGAACGCTCTTCCTCATGGCCAGCAATCCCCACGTCAAAACCTTTCTCAGCAGAGGCAGGCACTCTCTCCCTCGTACTAGATAGCTCGGCAGAGCCTTCCGAGAAACATGCTGCGTCATTCAGCTTGAACGTGGGACGCGGAGGGGAGAGTACGCTTTCTCCCCGTTTGGAGGCGCCTTGCTCTTGGCTTCAAAGCTGCCTGAACAGCACTAGCGGCCCGACGTCTCTGCACGGCAGGACTGTCGTTGTGGGCCGAGGCTGCGTGTTCTCTCAAAACGAAAACCGTGCTGGCGATCCCTTTCTAGGAACTCCTCCCACGGCACCACATGTTCAGCTCCGGCCGAACGAAAGGTGACCTCAGGCCTCAAGGTAAGTTCCAGTGTTTCACGTCGGGGGAGTTGGGTGTGCAGTGGTTTCCATGAGGCCATACTCCACCACGGAGCGCCTTCACTCTGCGACGCTCCTGGGGGCACACAGGATAGGATCGCGTTCGCCAAGTTCGCAGGATGACTTCTCTCCGTGCCGGAACGGCGGCTCCTGGCTTCTGAGGAACCTTAGCCTCAACAGGGCCCTGGAGAAAGCTCTTCACATTCATAGCAAGGGCAAGGTACTGCTCTCTGGCTTGCCTGGGTTGAGTGCCCCAGTCGTCAAAGAGCCTCGCGAAGGCAGTGCTGCACAGACTCCCTTTGCCAGTCGCACGGCCTCCCTGACTGAAAGAGAACTGCAGTGCCAAAAGGCACCGTGCTGACGACTGGCTCCAGGAGGAGACTCGGGACAGCACTCTCACAGAAGCGAAAGCTAGGCTGTGGGCCCAGCCTGAGGACCAGCACGTTTTCCACACTTAACACAGCTAAGGCATGAGCCAGACGACAGCCTTGGTCCCTGAGGCCTACCTAAGGTACTGCCATACTTACCCAGTAGATCCCACGCAGAGGTCCCTGTGCCCAAAAGGGCCTCCATGGAAGGGCCCTGTTCCTCCCGTGTGTTTCCTTGAGGTAATCGGAAACCACTGAGGATAAGTACGTGAGCTCAGCTTTGAAACTGGGCGACCCTGGGCAAACCTTATTCCCCTCCGTGGTAGACGAGACAGTTGCGGGTCCTAAGCTGCCTGAAGCACGCTCCTCGCGCCCACCTTCTCTTTGCTGCCGGAAGGCCTCACATAAGAGGTCTGAGTTTACTCGTGACGGAAGCCGTCTGAGTGTACTCGTGTGAGGCCTGCTGCTCTCAGGTCCTTGCTGGGAGCTTCAGCAAGAGCACTCTGGAGCTCGCCGACAAAAGAATTGTGAGCCCCCCCGGCCTCAAGTAAAAGTCCAGATTTCCCCCGTCAGTAACACCTCGGAGTGCCATAGGAGCGAAGAAGCATGCGTTAACGGGATGCTTCAACAGTGCTAGGGATTTCTTTCACGAGACACTGTGCACTCACGTTCGTCGTAACAACTGTCAAAGGGCACTGTATGCCTTCCAACTCCTCTGTTGCGTTTGAGCCACAGGAAGTAAAGGCATTCGTTTGATTAAGCTCCGTGAACGGGCAACGATGATGGCGAAGCGCTGCCCTGTTCGCTCGAAAGCTCTCGTCTGTACGGCCTTCCAACGGCCTCAGGGTACGCAGTTGTAAACAGCCTTACATTCCATGCTGGTGTGCCCCCAATTAGGAACTTGGGCTCTTCTGTGAGACACCCACGTGCGTCCCAAATGAAACCGGGGAGCTCCCCCAGGACGTCTGCGTACGGCAGTCGCTTGCCAGCTGTTTACTTCCAGCCGGAGAAAGAAGAAGAGGACAGCTTTCCCAGGGACAACTCTGGACCCTTGGGACCATCCAGAGTCACCAAAGCCTAAACTTTGCACGGCCTGGGGAACGCTCTTCCTCATGGCCAGCAATCCCCACGTCAAAACCTTTCTCAGCAGAGGCAGGCACTCTCTCCCTCGTACTAGATAGCTCGGCAGAGCCTTCCGAGAAACATGCTGCGTCATTCAGCTTGAACGTGGGACGCGGAGGGGAGAGTACGCTTTCTCCCCGTTTGGAGGCGCCTTGCGCTTGGCTTCAAAGCTGCCTGAACAGCACTAGCGGCCCGACGTCTCTGCACGGCAGGATTGTCGTTGTGGGCCGAGGCTGCGTGTTCTCTCAAAACGAAAACCGTGCTGGCGATCCCTTTCTAGGAACTCCTCCCACGGCACCACATGTTCAGCTCCGGCCGAACGAAAGGTGACCTCAGGCCTCAAGGTAAGTTCCAGTGTTTCACGTCGGGGACGTTGGGTGTGCAGTGGTTTCCATGAGGCCATACTCCACCACGGAGCGCCTTCACTCTGCGACGCTCCTGGGGGCACACAGGATAGGAGCGCGTTCGCCAAGTTCGCAGGATGACTTCTCTCCGTGCCGGAACGGCGGCTCCTGGCTTCTGAGGAACCTTAGCCTCAACAGGGCCCTGGAGAAAGCTCTTCACATTCATAGCAAGGGCAAGGTACTGCTCTCTGGCTTGCCTGGGTTGAGTGCCCCAGTCGTCAAAGAGCCTCGCGAAGGCAGTGCTGCACAGACTCCCTTTGCCAGTCGCACGGCCTCCCTGACTGAAAGAGAACTGCAGTGCCAAAAGGCACCGTGCTGACGACTGGCTCCAGGAGGTGACTCGGGACAGCACTCTCACAGAAGCGAAAGCTAGGCTGTGGGCCCAGCCTGAGGACCAGCACGTTTTCCACACTTAACACAGCTAAGGCATGAGCCAGACGACAGCCTTGGTCCCTGAGGCCTACCTAAGGTACTGCCATACTTACCCAGTAGATCCCACGCAGAGGTCCCTGTGCCCAAAAGGGCCTCCATGGAAGGGCCCTGTTCCTCCCGTGTGTTTCCTTGAGGTAATCGGAAACCACTGAGGATAACTACGTGAGCTCAGCTTTGAAACTGGGCGACCCTGGGCAAACCTTATTCCCCTCCGTGGTAGACGAGACAGTTGCGGGTCCTAAGCTGCCTGAAGCACGCTCCTCGCGCCCACCTTCTCTTTGCTGCCGGAAGGCCTCACATAAGAGGTCTGAGTTTACTCGTGACGGAAGCCGTCTGAGTGTACTCGTGTGAGGCCTGCTGCTCTCAGGTCCTTGCTGGGAGCTTCAGCAAGAGCACTCTGGAGCTCGCCGACAAAAGAATTGTGAGCCCCCCCGGCCTCAAGTAAAAGTCCAGATTTCCCCCATCAGTAACACCTCGGAGTGCCATAGGAGCGAAGAAGCATGCGTTAACGGGATGCTTCAACAGTGCTAGGGATTTCTTTCACGAGACACTGTGCACTCACGTTCGTCGTAACAACTGTCAAAGGGCACTGTATGCCTTCCAACTCCTCTGTTGCGTTTGAGCCACAGGAAGTAAAGGCATTCGTTTGATTAAGCTCCGTGAACGGGCAACGATGATGGCGAAGCGCTGCCCTGTTCGCTCGAAAGCTCTCGTCTGTACGGCCTTCCAACGGCCTCAGGGTACGCAGTTGTAAACAGCCTTACATTCCATGCTGGTGTGCCCCCAATTAGGAACTTGGGCTCTTCTGTGAGACACCCACGTGCGTCCCAAATGAAACCGGGGAGCTCCCCCAGGACGTCTGCGTACGGCAGTCGCTTGCCAGCTGTTTACTTCCAGCCGGAGAAAGAAGAAGAGGACAGCTTTCCCAGGGACAACTCTGGACCCTTGGGACCATCCAGAGTCACCAAAGCCTAAACTTTGCACGGCCTGGGGAACGCTCTTCCTCATGGCCAGCAATCCCCACGTCAAAACCTTTCTCAGCAGAGGCAGGCACTCTCTCCCTCGTACTAGATAGCTCGGCAGAGCCTTCCGAGAAACATGCTGCGTCATTCAGCTTGAACGTGGGACGCGGAGGGGAGAGTACGCTTTCTCCCCGTTTGGAGGCGCCTTGCGCTTGGCTTCAAAGCTGCCTGAACAGCACTAGCGGCCCGACGTCTCTGCACGGCAGGATTGTCGTTGTGGGCCGAGGCTGCGTGTTCTCTCAAAACGAAAACCGTGCTGGCGATCCCTTTCTAGGAACTCCTCCCACGGCACCACATGTTCAGCTCCGGCCGAACGAAAGGTGACCTCAGGCCTCAAGGTAAGTTCCAGTGTTTCACGTCGGGGACGTTGGGTGTGCAGTGGTTTCCATGAGGCCATACTCCACCACGGAGCGCCTTCACTCTGCGACGCTCCTGGGGGCACACAGGATAGGAGCGCGTTCGCCAAGTTCGCAGGATGACTTCTCTCCGTGCCGGAACGGCGGCTCCTGGCTTCTGAGGAACCTTAGCCTCAACAGGGCCCTGGAGAAAGCTCTTCACATTCATAGCAAGGGCAAGGTACTGCTCTCTGGCTTGCCTGGGTTGAGTGCCCCAGTCGTCAAAGAGCCTCGCGAAGGCAGTGCTGCACAGACTCCCTTTGCCAGTCGCACGGCCTCCCTGACTGAAAGAGAACTGCAGTGCCAAAAGGCACCGTGCTGACGACTGGCTCCAGGAGGAGACTCGGGACAGCACTCTCACAGAAGCGAAAGCTAGGCTGTGGGCCCAGCCTGAGGACCAGCACGTTTTCCACACTTAACACAGCTAAGGCATGAGCCAGACGACAGCCTTGGTCCCTGAGGCCTACCTAAGGTACTGCCATACTTACCCAGTAGATCCCACGCAGAGGTCCCTGTGCCCAAAAGGGCCTCCATGGAAGGGCCCTGTTCCTCCCGTGTGTTTCCTTGAGGTAATCGGAAACCACTGAGGATAAGTACGTGAGCTCAGCTTTGAAACTGGGCGACCCTGGGCAAACCTTATTCCCCTCCGTGGTAGACGAGACAGTTGCGGGTCCTAAGCTGCCTGAAGCACGCTCCTCGCGCCCACCTTCTCTTTGCTGCCGGAAGGCCTCACATAAGAGGTCTGAGTTTACTCGTGACGGAAGCCGTCTGAGTGTACTCGTGTGAGGCCTGCTGCTCTCAGGTCCTTGCTGGGAGCTTCAGCAAGAGCACTCTGGAGCTCGCCGACAAAAGAATTGTGAGCCCCCCCGGCCTCAAGTAAAAGTCCAGATTTCCCCCGTCAGTAACACCTCGGAGTGCCATAGGAGCGAAGAAGCATGCGTTAACGGGATGCTTCAACAGTGCTAGGGATTTCTTTCACGAGACACTGTGCACTCACGTTCGTCGTAACAACTGTCAAAGGGCACTGTATGCCTTCCAACTCCTCTGTTGCGTTTGAGCCACAGGAAGTAAAGGCATTCGTTTGATTAAGCTCCGTGAACGGGCAACGATGATGGCGAAGCGCTGCCCTGTTCGCTCGAAAGCTCTCGTCTGTACGGCCTTCCAACGGCCTCAGGGTACGCAGTTGTAAACAGCCTTACATTCCATGCTGGTGTGCCCCCAATTAGGAACTTGGGCTCTTCTGTGAGACACCCACGTGCGTCCCAAATGAAACCGGGGAGCTCCCCCAGGACGTCTGCGTACGGCAGTCGCTTGCCAGCTGTTTACTTCCAGCCGGAGAAAGAAGAAGAGGACAGCTTTCCCAGGGACAACTCTGGACCCTTGGGACCATCCAGAGTCACCAAAGCCTAAACTTTGCACGGCCTGGGGAACGCTCTTCCTCATGGCCAGCAATCCCCACGTCAAAACCTTTCTCAGCAGAGGCAGGCACTCTCTCCCTCGTACTAGATAGCTCGGCAGAGCCTTCCGAGAAACATGCTGCGTCATTCAGCTTGAACGTGGGACGCGGAGGGGAGAGTACGCTTTCTCCCCGTTTGGAGGCGCCTTGCGCTTGGCTTCAAAGCTGCCTGAACAGCACTAGCGGCCCGACGTCTCTGCACGGCAGGATTGTCGTTGTGGGCCGAGGCTGCGTGTTCTCTCAAAACGAAAACCGTGCTGGCGATCCCTTTCTAGGAACTCCTCCCACGGCACCACATGTTCAGCTCCGGCCGAACGAAAGGTGACCTCAGGCCTCAAGGTAAGTTCCAGTGTTTCACGTCGGGGACGTTGGGTGTGCAGTGGTTTCCATGAGGCCATACTCCACCACGGAGCGCCTTCACTCTGCGACGCTCCTGGGGGCACACAGGATAGGAGCGCGTTCGCCAAGTTCGCAGGATGACTTCTCTCCGTGCCGGAACGGCGGCTCCTGGCTTCTGAGGAACCTTAGCCTCAACAGGGCCCTGGAGAAAGCTCTTCACATTCATAGCAAGGGCAAGGTACTGCTCTCTGGCTTGCCTGGGTTGAGTGCCCCAGTCGTCAAAGAGCCTCGCGAAGGCAGTGCTGCACAGACTCCCTTTGCCAGTCGCACGGCCTCCCTGACTGAAAGAGAACTGCAGTGCCAAAAGGCACCGTGCTGACGACTGGCTCCAGGAGGTGACTCGGGACAGCACTCTCACAGAAGCGAAAGCTAGGCTGTGGGCCCAGCCTGAGGACCAGCACGTTTTCCACACTTAACACAGCTAAGGCATGAGCCAGACGACAGCCTTGGTCCCTGAGGCCTACCTAAGGTACTGCCATACTTACCCAGTAGATCCCACGCAGAGGTCCCTGTGCCCAAAAGGGCCTCCATGGAAGGGCCCTGTTCCTCCCGTGTGTTTCCTTGAGGTAATCGGAAACCACTGAGGATAACTACGTGAGCTCAGCTTTGAAACTGGGCGACCCTGGGCAAACCTTATTCCCCTCCGTGGTAGACGAGACAGTTGCGGGTCCTAAGCTGCCTGAAGCACGCTCCTCGCGCCCACCTTCTCTTTGCTGCCGGAAGGCCTCACATAAGAGGTCTGAGTTTACTCGTGACGGAAGCCGTCTGAGTGTACTCGTGTGAGGCCTGCTGCTCTCAGGTCCTTGCTGGGAGCTTCAGCAAGAGCACTCTGGAGCTCGCCGACAAAAGAATTGTGAGCCCCCCCGGCCTCAAGTAAAAGTCCAGATTTCCCCCATCAGTAACACCTCGGAGTGCCATAGGAGCGAAGAAGCATGCGTTAACGGGATGCTTCAACAGTGCTAGGGATTTCTTTCACGAGACACTGTGCACTCACGTTCGTCGTAACAACTGTCAAAGGGCACTGTATGCCTTCCAACTCCTCTGTTGCGTTTGAGCCACAGGAAGTAAAGGCATTCGTTTGATTAAGCTCCGTGAACGGGCAACGATGATGGCGAAGCGCTGCCCTGTTCGCTCGAAAGCTCTCGTCTGTACGGCCTTCCAACGGCCTCAGGGTACGCAGTTGTAAACAGCCTTACATTCCATGCTGGTGTGCCCCCAATTAGGAACTTGGGCTCTTCTGTGAGACACCCACGTGCGTCCCAAATGAAACCGGGGAGCTCCCCCAGGACGTCTGCGTACGGCAGTCGCTTGCCAGCTGTTTACTTCCAGCCGGAGAAAGAAGAAGAGGACAGCTTTCCCAGGGACAACTCTGGACCCTTGGGACCATCCAGAGTCACCAAAGCCTAAACTTTGCACGGCCTGGGGAACGCTCTTCCTCATGGCCAGCAATCCCCACGTCAAAACCTTTCTCAGCAGAGGCAGGCACTCTCTCCCTCGTACTAGATAGCTCGGCAGAGCCTTCCGAGAAACATGCTGCGTCATTCAGCTTGAACGTGGGACGCGGAGGGGAGAGTACGCTTTCTCCCCGTTTGGAGGCGCCTTGCGCTTGGCTTCAAAGCTGCCTGAACAGCACTAGCGGCCCGACGTCTCTGCACGGCAGGATTGTCGTTGTGGGCCGAGGCTGCGTGTTCTCTCAAAACGAAAACCGTGCTGGCGATCCCTTTCTAGGAACTCCTCCCACGGCACCACATGTTCAGCTCCGGCCGAACGAAAGGTGACCTCAGGCCTCAAGGTAAGTTCCAGTGTTTCACGTCGGGGACGTTGGGTGTGCAGTGGTTTCCATGAGGCCATACTCCACCACGGAGCGCCTTCACTCTGCGACGCTCCTGGGGGCACACAGGATAGGAGCGCGTTCGCCAAGTTCGCAGGATGACTTCTCTCCGTGCCGGAACGGCGGCTCCTGGCTTCTGAGGAACCTTAGCCTCAACAGGGCCCTGGAGAAAGCTCTTCACATTCATAGCAAGGGCAAGGTACTGCTCTCTGGCTTGCCTGGGTTGAGTGCCCCAGTCGTCAAAGAGCCTCGCGAAGGCAGTGCTGCACAGACTCCCTTTGCCAGTCGCACGGCCTCCCTGACTGAAAGAGAACTGCAGTGCCAAAAGGCACCGTGCTGACGACTGGCTCCAGGAGGAGACTCGGGACAGCACTCTCACAGAAGCGAAAGCTAGGCTGTGGGCCCAGCCTGAGGACCAGCACGTTTTCCACACTTAACACAGCTAAGGCATGAGCCAGACGACAGCCTTGGTCCCTGAGGCCTACCTAAGGTACTGCCATACTTACCCAGTAGATCCCACGCAGAGGTCCCTGTGCCCAAAAGGGCCTCCATGGAAGGGCCCTGTTCCTCCCGTGTGTTTCCTTGAGGTAATCGGAAACCACTGAGGATAACTACGTGAGCTCAGCTTTGAAACTGGGCGACCCTGGGCAAACCTTATTCCCCTCCGTGGTAGACGAGACAGTTGCGGGTCCTAAGCTGCCTGAAGCACGCTCCTCGCGCCCACCTTCTCTTTGCTGCCGGAAGGCCTCACATAAGAGGTCTGAGTTTACTCGTGACGGAAGCCGTCTGAGTGTACTCGTGTGAGGCCTGCTGCTCTCAGGTCCTTGCTGGGAGCTTCAGCAAGAGCACTCTGGAGCTCGCCGACAAAAGAATTGTGAGCCCCCCCGGCCTCAAGTAAAAGTCCAGATTTCCCCCGTCAGTAACACCTCGGAGTGCCATAGGAGCGAAGAAGCATGCGTTAACGGGATGCTTCAACAGTGCTAGGGATTTCTTTCACGAGACACTGTGCACTCACGTTCGTCGTAACAACTGTCAAAGGGCACTGTATGCCTTCCAACTCCTCTGTTGCGTTTGAGCCACAGGAAGTAAAGGCATTCGTTTGATTAAGCTCCGTGAACGGGCAACGATGATGGCGAAGCGCTGCCCTGTTCGCTCGAAAGCTCTCGTCTGTACGGCCTTCCAACGGCCTCAGGGTACGCAGTTGTAAACAGCCTTACATTCCATGCTGGTGTGCCCCCAATTAGGAACTTGGGCTCTTCTGTGAGACACCCACGTGCGTCCCAAATGAAACCGGGGAGCTCCCCCAGGACGTCTGCGTACGGCAGTCGCTTGCCAGCTGTTTACTTCCAGCCGGAGAAAGAAGAAGAGGACAGCTTTCCCAGGGACAACTCTGGACCCTTGGGACCATCCAGAGTCACCAAAGCCTAAACTTTGCACGGCCTGGGGAACGCTCTTCCTCATGGCCAGCAATCCCCACGTCAAAACCTTTCTCAGCAGAGGCAGGCACTCTCTCCCTCGTACTAGATAGCTCGGCAGAGCCTTCCGAGAAACATGCTGCGTCATTCAGCTTGAACGTGGGACGCGGAGGGGAGAGTACGCTTTCTCCCCGTTTGGAGGCGCCTTGCGCTTGGCTTCAAAGCTGCCTGAACAGCACTAGCGGCCCGACGTCTCTGCACGGCAGGATTGTCGTTGTGGGCCGAGGCTGCGTGTTCTCTCAAAACGAAAACCGTGCTGGCGATCCCTTTCTAGGAACTCCTCCCACGGCACCACATGTTCAGCTCCGGCCGAACGAAAGGTGACCTCAGGCCTCAAGGTAAGTTCCAGTGTTTCACGTCGGGGACGTTGGGTGTGCAGTGGTTTCCATGAGGCCATACTCCACCACGGAGCGCCTTCACTCTGCGACGCTCCTGGGGGCACACAGGATAGGAGCGCGTTCGCCAAGTTCGCAGGATGACTTCTCTCCGTGCCGGAACGGCGGCTCCTGGCTTCTGAGGAACCTTAGCCTCAACAGGGCCCTGGAGAAAGCTCTTCACATTCATAGCAAGGGCAAGGTACTGCTCTCTGGCTTGCCTGGGTTGAGTGCCCCAGTCGTCAAAGAGCCTCGCGAAGGCAGTGCTGCACAGACTCCCTTTGCCAGTCGCACGGCCTCCCTGACTGAAAGAGAACTGCAGTGCCAAAAGGCACCGTGCTGACGACTGGCTCCAGGAGGAGACTCGGGACAGCACTCTCACAGAAGCGAAAGCTAGGCTGTGGGCCCAGCCTGAGGACCAGCACGTTTTCCACACTTAACACAGCTAAGGCATGAGCCAGACGACAGCCTTGGTCCCTGAGGCCTACCTAAGGTACTGCCATACTTACCCAGTAGATCCCACGCAGAGGTCCCTGTGCCCAAAAGGGCCTCCATGGAAGGGCCCTGTTCCTCCCGTGTGTTTCCTTGAGGTAATCGGAAACCACTGAGGATAACTACGTGAGCTCAGCTTTGAAACTGGGCGACCCTGGGCAAACCTTATTCCCCTCCGTGGTAGACGAGACAGTTGCGGGTCCTAAGCTGCCTGAAGCACGCTCCTCGCGCCCACCTTCTCTTTGCTGCCGGAAGGCCTCACATAAGAGGTCTGAGTTTACTCGTGACGGAAGCCGTCTGAGTGTACTCGTGTGAGGCCTGCTGCTCTCAGGTCCTTGCTGGGAGCTTCAGCAAGAGCACTCTGGAGCTCGCCGACAAAAGAATTGTGAGCCCCCCCGGCCTCAAGTAAAAGTCCAGATTTCCCCCGTCAGTAACACCTCGGAGTGCCATAGGAGCGAAGAAGCATGCGTTAACGGGATGCTTCAACAGTGCTAGGGATTTCTTTCACGAGACACTGTGCACTCACGTTCGTCGTAACAACTGTCAAAGGGCACTGTATGCCTTCCAACTCCTCTGTTGCGTTTGAGCCACAGGAAGTAAAGGCATTCGTTTGATTAAGCTCCGTGAACGGGCAACGATGATGGCGAAGCGCTGCCCTGTTCGCTCGAAAGCTCTCGTCTGTACGGCCTTCCAACGGCCTCAGGGTACGCAGTTGTAAACAGCCTTACATTCCATGCTGGTGTGCCCCCAATTAGGAACTTGGGCTCTTCTGTGAGACACCCACGTGCGTCCCAAATGAAACCGGGGAGCTCCCCCAGGACGTCTGCGTACGGCAGTCGGTTGCCAGCTGTTTACTTCCAGCCGGAGAAAGAAGAAGAGGACAGCTTTCCCAGGGACAACTCTGGACCCTTGGGACCATCCAGAGTCACCAAAGCCTAAACTTTGCACGGCCTGGGGAACACTCTTCCTCATGGCCAGCAATCCCCACGTCAAAACCTTTCTCAGCAGAGGCAGGCACTCTCTCCCTCGTACTAGATAGCTCGGCAGAGCCTTCCGAGAAACATGCTGCGTCATTCAGCTTGAACGTGGGACGCGGAGGGGAGAGTACGCTTTCTCCCCGTTTGGAGGCGCCTTGCGCTTGGCTTCAAAGCTGCCTGAACAGCACTAGCGGCCCGACGTCTCTGCACGGCAGGATTGTCGTTGTGGGCCGAGGCTGCGTGTTCTCTCAAAACGAAAACCGTGCTGGCGATCCCTTTCTAGGAACTCCTCCCACGGCACCACATGTTCAGCTCCGGCCGAACGAAAGGTGACCTCAGGCCTCAAGGTAAGTTCCAGTGTTTCACGTCGGGGGAGTTGGGTGTGCAGTGGTTTCCATGAGGCCATACTCCACCACGGAGCGCCTTCACTCTGCGACGCTCCTGGGGGCACACAGGATAGGAGCGCGTTCGCCAAGTTCGCAGGATGACTTCTCTCCGTGCCGGAACGGCGGCTCCTGGCTTCTGAGGAACCTTAGCCTCAACAGGGCCCTGGAGAAAGCTCTTCACATTCATAGCAAGGGCAAGGTACTGCTCTCTGGCTTGCCTGGGTTGAGTGCCCCAGTCGTCAAAGAGCCTCGCGAAGGCAGTGCTGCACAGACTCCCTTTGCCAGTCGCACGGCCTCCCTGACTGAAAGAGAACTGCAGTGCCAAAAGGCACCGTGCTGACGACTGGCTCCAGGAGGAGACTCGGGACAGCACTCTCACAGAAGCGAAAGCTAGGCTGTGGGCCCAGCCTGAGGACCAGCACGTTTTCCACACTTAACACAGCTAAGGCATGAGCCAGACGACAGCCTTGGTCCCTGAGGCCTACCTAAGGTACTGCCATACTTACCCAGTAGATCCCACGCAGAGGTCCCTGTGCCCAAAAGGGCCTCCATGGAAGGGCCCTGTTCCTCCCGTGTGTTTCCTTGAGGTAATCGGAAACCACTGAGGATAACTACGTGAGCTCAGCTTTGAAACTGGGCGACCCTGGGCAAACCTTATTCCCCTCCGTGGTAGACGAGACAGTTGCGGGTCCTAAGCTGCCTGAAGCACACTCCTCGCGCCCACCTTCTCTTTGCTGCCGGAAGGCCTCACATAAGACGTCTGAGTTTACTCGTGACGGAAGCCGTCTGAGTGTACTCGTGTGAGGCCTGCTGCTCTCAGGTCCTTGCTGGGAGCTTCAGCAAGAGCACTCTGGAGCTCGCCGACAAAAGAATTGTGAGCCCCCACGGCCTCAAGTAAAAGTCCAGATTTCCCCCGTCAGTAACACCTCGGAGTGCCATAGGAGCGAAGAAGCATGCGTTAACGGGATGCTTCAACAGTGCTAGGGATTTCTTTCACGAGACACTGTGCACTCACGTTCGTCGTAACAACTGTCAAAGGGCACTGTATGCCTTCCAACTCCTCTGTTGCGTTTGAGCCACAGGAAGTAAAGGCATTCGTTTGATTAAGCTCCGTGAACGGGCAACGATGATGGCGAAGCGCTGCCCTGTTCGCTCGAAAGCTCTCGTCTGTACGGCCTTCCAACGGCCTCAGGGTACGCAGTTGTAAACAGCCTTACATTCCATGCTGGTGTGCCCCCAATTAGGAACTTGGGCTCTTCTGTGAGACACCCACGTGCGTCCCAAATGAAACCGGGGAGCTCCCCCAGGACGTCTGCGTACGGCAGTCGCTTGCCAGCTGTTTACTTCCAGCCGGAGAAAGAAGAAGAGGACAGCTTTCCCAGGGACAACTCTGGACCCTTGGGACCATCCAGAGTCACCAAAGCCTAAACTTTGCACGGCCTGGGGAACGCTCTTCCTCATGGCCAGCAATCCCCACGTCAAAACCTTTCTCAGCAGAGGCAGGCACTCTCTCCCTCGTACTAGATAGCTCGGCAGAGCCTTCCGAGAAACATGCTGCGTCATTCAGCTTGAACGTGGGACGCGGAGGGGAGAGTACGCTTTCTCCCCGTTTGGAGGCGCCTTGCGCTTGGCTTCAAAGCTGCCTGAACAGCACTAGCGGCCCGACGTCTCTGCACGGCAGGATTGTCGTTGTGGGCCGAGGCTGCGTGTTCTCTCAAAACGAAAACCGTGCTGGCGATCCCTTTCTAGGAACTCCTCCCACGGCACCACATGTTCAGCTCCGGCCGAACGAAAGGTGACCTCAGGCCTCAAGGTAAGTTCCAGTGTTTCACGTCGGGGGAGTTGGGTGTGCAGTGGTTTCCATGAGGCCATACTCCACCACGGAGCGCCTTCACTCTGCGACGCTCCTGGGGGCACACAGGATAGGAGCGCGTTCGCCAAGTTCGCAGGATGACTTCTCTCCGTGCCAGAACGGCGGCTCCTGGCTTCTGAGGAACCTTAGCCTCAACAGGGCCCTGGAGAAAGCTCTTCACATTCATAGCAAGGGCAACGTACTGCTCTCTGGCTTGCCTGGGTTGAGTGCCCCAGTCGTCAAAGAGCCTCGCGAAGGCAGTGCTGCACAGACTCCCTTTGCCAGTCGCACGGCCTCCCTGACTGAAAGAGAACTGCAGTGCCAAAAGGCACCGTGCTGACGACTGGCTCCAGGAGGAGACTCGGGACAGCACTCTCACAGAAGCGAAAGCTAGGCTGTGGGCCCAGCCTGAGGACCAGCACGTTTTCCACACTTAACACAGCTAAGGCATGAGCCAGACGACAGCCTTGGTCCCTGAGGCCTACCTAAGGTACTGCCATACTTACCCAGTAGATCCCACGCAGAGGTCCCTGTGCCCAAAAGGGCCTCCATGGAAGGGCCCTGTTCCTCCCGTGTGTTTCCTTGAGGTAATCGGAAACCACTGAGGATAACTACGTGAGCTCAGCTTTGAAACTGGGCGACCCTGGGCAAACCTTATTCCCCTCCGTGGTAGACGAGACAGTTGCGGGTCCTAAGCTGCCTGAAGCACGCTCCTCGCGCCCACCTTCTCTTTGCTGCCGGAAGGCCTCACATAAGACGTCTGAGTTTACTCGTGACGGAAGCCGTCTGAGTGTACTCGTGTGAGGCCTGCTGCTCTCAGGTCCTTGCTGGGAGCTTCAGCAAGAGCACTCTGGAGCTCGCCGACAAAAGAATTGTGAGCCCCCATGGCCTCAAGTAAAAGTCCAGATTTCCCCCGTCAGTAACACCTCGGAGTGCCATAGGAGCGAAGAAGCATGCGTTAACGGGATGCTTCAACAGTGCTAGGGATTTCTTTCATGAGACACTGTGCACTCACGTTCGTCGTAACAACTGTCAAAGGGCACTGTATGCCTTCCAACTCCTCTGTTGCGTTTGAGCCACAGGAAGTAAAGGCATTCGTTTGATTAAGCTCCGTGAACGGGCAACGATGATGGCGAAGCGCTGCCCTGTTCGCTCGAAAGCTCTCGTCTGTACGGCCTTCCAACGGCCTCAGGGTACGCAGTTGTAAACAGCCTTACATTCCATGCTGGTGTGCCCCCAATTAGGAACTTGGGCTCTTCTGTGAGACACCCACGTGCGTCCCAAATGAAACCGGGGAGCTCCCCCAGGACGTCTGCGTACGGCAGTCGCTTGCCAGCTGTTTACTTCCAGCCGGAGAAAGAAGAAGAGGACAGCTTTCCCAGGGACAACTCTGGACCCTTGGGACCATCCAGAGTCACCAAAGCCTAAACTTTGCACGGCCTGGGGAACGCTCTTCCTCATGGCCAGCAATCCCCACGTCAAAACCTTTCTCAGCAGAGGCAGGCACTCTCTCCCTCGTACTAGATAGCTCGGCAGAGCCTTCCGAGAAACATGCTGCGTCATTCAGCTTGAACGTGGGACGCGGAGGGGAGAGTACGCTTTCTCCCCGTTTGGAGGCGCCTTGCGCTTGGCTTCAAAGCTGCCTGAACAGCACTAGCGGCCCGACGTCTCTGCACGGCAGGATTGTCGTTGTGGGCCGAGGCTGCGTGTTCTCTCAAAACGAAAACCGTGCTGGCGATCCCTTTCTAGGAACTCCTCCCACGGCACCACATGTTCAGCTCCGGCCGAACGAAAGGTGACCTCAGGCCTCAAGGTAAGTTCCAGTGTTTCACGTCGGGGGAGTTGGGTGTGCAGTGGTTTCCATGAGGCCATACTCCACCACGGAGCGCCTTCACTCTGCGACGCTCCTGGGGGCACACAGGATAGGAGCGCGTTCGCCAAGTTCGCAGGATGACTTCTCTCCGTGCCGGAACGGCGGCTCCTGGCTTCTGAGGAACCTTAGCCTCAACAGGGCCCTGGAGAAAGCTCTTCACATTCATAGCAAGGGCAACGTACTGCTCTCTGGCTTGCCTGGGTTGAGTGCCCCAGTCGTCAAAGAGCCTCGCGAAGGCAGTGCTGCACAGACTCCCTTTGCCAGTCGCACGGCCTCCCTGACTGAAAGAGAACTGCAGTGCCAAAAGGCACCGTGCTGACGACTGGCTCCAGGAGGAGACTCGGGACAGCACTCTCACAGAAGCGAAAGCTAGGCTGTGGGCCCAGCCTGAGGACCAGCACGTTTTCCACACTTAACACAGCTAAGGCATGAGCCAGACGACAGCCTTGGTCCCTGAGGCCTACCTAAGGTACTGCCATACTTACCCAGTAGATCCCACGCAGAGGTCCCTGTGCCCAAAAGGGCCTCCATGGAAGGGCCCTGTTCCTCCCGTGTGTTTCCTTGAGGTAATCGGAAACCACTGAGGATAACTACGTGAGCTCAGCTTTGAAACTGGGCGACCCTGGGCAAACCTTATTCCCCTCCGTGGTAGACGAGACAGTTGCGGGTCCTAAGCTGCCTGAAGCACGCTCCTCGCGCCCACCTTCTCTTTGCTGCCGGAAGGCCTCACATAAGACGTCTGAGTTTACTCGTGACGGAAGCCGTCTGAGTGTACTCGTGTGAGGCCTGCTGCTCTCAGGTCCTTGCTGGGAGCTTCAGCAAGAGCACTCTGGAGCTCGCCGACAAAAGAATTGTGAGCCCCCCCGGCCTCAAGTAAAAGTCCAGATTTCCCCCGTCAGTAACACCTCGGAGTGCCATAGGAGCGAAGAAGCATGCGTTAACGGGATGCTTCAACAGTGCTAGGGATTTCTTTCACGAGACACTGTGCACTCACGTTCGTCGTAACAACTGTCAAAGGGCACTGTATGCCTTCCAACTCCTCTGTTGCGTTTGAGCCACAGGAAGTAAAGGCATTCGTTTGATTAAGCTCCGTGAACGGGCAACGATGATGGCGAAGCGCTGCCCTGTTCGCTCGAAAGCTCTCGTCTGTACGGCCTTCCAACGGCCTCAGGGTACGCAGTTGTAAACAGCCTTACATTCCATGCTGGTGTGCCCCCAATTAGGAACTTGGGCTCTTCTGTGAGACACCCACGTGCGTCCCAAATGAAACCGGGGAGCTCCCCCAGGACGTCTGCGTACGGCAGTCTGTTGCCAGCTGTTTACTTCCAGCCGGAGAAAGAAGAAGAGGACAGCTTTCCCAGGGACAACTCTGGACCCTTGGGACCATCCAGAGTCACCAAAGCCTAAACTTTGCACGGCCTGGGGAACGCTCTTCCTCATGGCCAGCAATCCCCACGTCAAAACCTTTCTCAGCAGAGGCAGGCACTCTCTCCCTCGTACTAGATAGCTCGGCAGAGCCTTCCGAGAAACATGCTGCGTCATTCAGCTTGAACGTGGGACGCGGAGGGGAGAGTACGCTTTCTCCCCGTTTGGAGGCGCCTTGCGCTTGGCTTCAAAGCTGCCTGAACAGCACTAGCGGCCCGACGTCTCTGCACGGCAGGATTGTCGTTGTGGGCCGAGGCTGCGTGTTCTCTCAAAACGAAAACCGTGCTGGCGATCCCTTTCTAGGAACTCCTCCCACGGCACCACATGTTCAGCTCCGGCCGAACGAAAGGTGACCTCAGGCCTCAAGGTAAGTTCCAGTGTTTCACGTCGGGGACGTTGGGTGTGCAGTGGTTTCCATGAGGCCATACTCCACCACGGAGTGCCTTCACTCTGCGACGCTCCTGGGGGCACACAGGATAGGAGCGCGTTCGCCAAGTTCGCAGGATGACTTCTCTCCGCGCCGGAACGGCGGCTCCTGGCTTCTGAGGAACCTTAGCCTCAACAGGGCCCTGGAGAAAGCTCTTCACATTCATAGCAAGGGCAAGGTACTGCTCTCTGGCTTGCCTGGGTTGAGTGCCCCAGTCGTCAAAGAGCCTCGCGAAGGCAGTGCTGCACAGACTCCCTTTGCCAGTCGCACGGCCTCCCTGACTGAAAGAGAACTGCAGTGCCAAAAGGCACCGTGCTGACGACTGGCTCCAGGAGGAGACTCGGGACAGCACTCTCACAGAAGCGAAAGCTAGGCTGTGGGCCCAGCCTGAGGACCAGCACGTTTTCCACACTTAACACAGCTAAGGCATGAGCCAGACGACAGCCTTGGTCCCTGAGGCCTACCTAAGGTACTGCCATACTTACCCAGTAGATCCCACGCAGAGGTCCCTGTGCCCAAAAGGGCCTCCATGGAAGGGCCCTGTTCCTCCCGTGTGTTTCCTTGAGGTAATCGGAAACCACTGAGGATAACTACGTGAGCTCAGCTTTGAAACTGGGCGACCCTGGGCAAACCTTATTCCCCTCCGTGGTAGACGAGACAGTTGCGGGTCCTAAGCTGCCTGAAGCACGCTCCTCGCGCCCACCTTCTCTTTGCTGCCGGAAGGCCTCACATAAGACGTCTGAGTTTACTCGTGACGGAAGCCGTCTGAGTGTACTCGTGTGAGGCCTGCTGCTCTCAGGTCCTTGCTGGGAGCTTCAGCAAGAGCACTCTGGAGCTCGCCGACAAAAGAATTGTGAGCCCCCCCGGCCTCAAGTAAAAGTCCAGATTTCCCCCGTCAGTAACACCTCGGAGTGCCATAGGAGCGAAGAAGCATGCGTTAACGGGATGCTTCAACAGTGCTAGGGATTTCTTTCACGAGACACTGTGCACTCACGTTCGTCGTAACAACTGTCAAAGGGCACTGTATGCCTTCCAACTCCTCTGTTGCGTTTGAGCCACAGGAAGTAAAGGCATTCGTTTGATTAAGCTCCGTGAACGGGCAACGATGATGGCGAAGCGCTGCCCTGTTCGCTCGAAAGCTCTCGTCTGTACGGCCTTCCAACGGCCTCAGGGTACGCAGTTGTAAACAGCCTTACATTCCATGCTGGTGTGCCCCCAATTAGGAACTTGGGCTCTTCTGTGAGACACCCACGTGCGTCCCAAATGAAACCGGGGAGCTCCCCCAGGACGTCTGCGTACGGCAGTCGCTTGCCAGCTGTTTACTTCCAGCCGGAGAAAGAAGAAGAGGACAGCTTTCCCAGGGACAACTCTGGACCCTTGGGACCATCCAGAGTCACCAAAGCCTAAACTTTGCACGGCCTGGGGAACGCTCTTCCTCATGTCCAGCAATCCCCACGTCAAAACCTTTCTCAGCAGAGGCAGGCACTCTCTCCCTCGTACTAGATAGCTCGGCAGAGCCTTCCGAGAAACATGCTGCGTCATTCAGCTTGAACGTGGGACGCGGAGGGGAGAGTACGCTTTCTCCCCGTTTGGAGGCGCCTTGCGCTTGGCTTCAAAGCTGCCTGAACAGCACTAGCGGCCCGACGTCTCTGCACGGCAGGATTGTCGTTGTGGGCCGAGGCTGCGTGTTCTCTCAAAACGAAAACCGTGCTGGCGATCCCTTTCTAGGAACTCCTCCCACGGCACCACATGTTCAGCTCCGGCCGAACGAAAGGTGACCTCAGGCCTCAAGGTAAGTTCCAGTGTTTCACGTCGGGGACGTTGGGTGTGCAGTGGTTTCCATGAGGCCATACTCCACCACGGAGTGCCTTCACTCTGCGACGCTCCTGGGGGCACACAGGATAGGAGCGCGTTCGCCAAGTTCGCAGGATGACTTCTCTCCGCGCCGGAACGGCGGCTCCTGGCTTCTGAGGAACCTTAGCCTCAACAGGGCCCTGGAGAAAGCTCTTCACATTCATAGCAAGGGCAAGGTACTGCTCTCTGGCTTGCCTGGGTTGAGTGCCCCAGTCGTCAAAGAGCCTCGCGAAGGCAGTGCTGCACAGACTCCCTTTGCCAGTCGCACGGCCTCCCTGACTGAAAGAGAACTGCAGTGCCAAAAGGCACCGTGCTGACGACTGGCTCCAGGAGGAGACTCGGGACAGCACTCTCACAGAAGCGAAAGCTAGGCTGTGGGCCCAGCCTGAGGACCAGCACGTTTTCCACACTTAACACAGCTAAGGCATGAGCCAGACGACAGCCTTGGTCCCTGAGGCCTACCTAAGGTACTGCCATACTTACCCAGTAGATCCCACGCAGAGGTCCCTGTGCCCAAAAGGGCCTCCATGGAAGGGCCCTGTTCCTCCCGTGTGTTTCCTTGAGGTAATCGGAAACCACTGAGGATAACTACGTGAGCTCAGCTTTGAAACTGGGCGACCCTGGGCAAACCTTATTCCCCTCCGTGGTAGACGAGACAGTGGCGGGTCCTAAGCTGCCTGAAGCACGCTCCTCGCGCCCACCTTCTCTTTGCTGCCGGAAGGCCTCACATAAGAGGTCTGAGTTTACTCGTGACGGAAGCCGTCTGAGTGTACTCGTGTGAGGCCTGCTGCTCTCAGGTCCTTGCTGGGAGCTTCAGCAAGAGCACTCTGGAGCTCGCCGACAAAAGAATTGTGAGCCCCCCCGGCCTCAAGTAAAAGTCCAGATTTCCCCCGTCAGTAACACCTCGGAGTGCCATAGGAGCGAAGAAGCATGCGTTAACGGGATGCTTCAACAGTGCTAGGGATTTCTTTCACGAGACACTGTGCACTCACGTTCGTCGTAACAACTGTCAAAGGGCACTGTATGCCTTCCAACTCCTCTGTTGCGTTTGAGCCACAGGAAGTAAAGGCATTCGTTTGATTAAGCTCCGTGAACGGGCAACGATGATGGCGAAGCGCTGCCCTGTTCGCTCGAAAGCTCTCGTCTGTACGGCCTTCCAACGGCCTCAGGGTACGCAGTTGTAAACAGCCTTACATTCCATGCTGGTGTGCCCCCAATTAGGAACTTGAGCTCTTCTGTGAGACACCCACGTGCGTCCCAAATGAAACTGGGGAGCTCCCCCAGGACGTCTGCGTACGGCAGTCGGTTGCCAGCTGTTTACTTCCAGCCGGAGAAAGAAGAAGAGGACAGCTTTCCCAGGGACAACTCTGGACCCTTGGGACCATCCAGAGTCACCAAAGCCTAAACTTTGCACGGCCTGGGGAACGCTCTTCCTCATGGCCAGCAATCCCCACGTCAAAACCTTTCTCAGCAGAGGCAGGCACTCTCTCCCTCGTACTAGATAGCTCGGCAGAGCCTTCCGAGAAACATGCTGCGTCATTCAGCTTGAACGTGGGACGCGGAGGGGAGAGTACGCTTTCTCCCCGTTTGGAGGCGCCTTGCGCTTGGCTTCAAAGCTGCCTGAACAGCACTAGCGGCCCGACGTCTCTGCACGGCAGGATTGTCGTTGTGGGCCGAGGCTGCGTGTTCTCTCAAAACGAAAACCGTGCTGGCGATCCCTTTCTAGGAACTCCTCCCACGGCACCACATGTTCAGCTCCGGCCGAACGAAAGGTGACCTCAGGCCTCAAGGTAAGTTCCAGTGTTTCACGTCGGGGACGTTGGGTGTGCAGTGGTTTCCATGAGGCCATACTCCACCACGGAGCGCCTTCACTCTGCGACGCTCCTGGGGGCACACAGGATAGGAGCTCGTTCGCCAAGTTCGCAGGATGACTTCTCTCCGTGCCGGAACGGCGGCTCCTGGCTTCTGAGGAACCTTAGCCTCAACAGGGCCCTGGAGAAAGCTCTTCACATTCATAGCAAGGGCAACGTACTGCTCTCTGGCTTGCCTGGGTTGAGTGCCCCAGTCGTCAAAGAGCCTCGCGAAGGCAGTGCTGCACAGACTCCCTTTGCCAGTCGCACGGCCTCCCTGACTGAAAGAGAACTGCAGTGCCAAAAGGCACCGTGCTGACGACTGGCTCCAGGAGGAGACTCGGGACAGCACTCTCACAGAAGCGAAAGCTAGGCTGTGGGCCCAGCCTGAGGACCAGCACGTTTTCCACACTTAACACAGCTAAGGCATGAGCCAGACGACAGCCTTGGTCCCTGAGGCCTACCTAAGGTACTGCCATACTTACCCAGTAGATCCCACGCAGAGGTCCCTGTGCCCAAAAGGGCCTCCATGGAAGGGCCCTGTTCCTCCCGTGTGTTTCCTTGAGGTAATCGGAAACCACTGAGGATAACTACGTGAGCTCAGCTTTGAAACTGGGCGACCCTGGGCAAACCTTATTCCCCTCCGTGGTAGACGAGACAGTGGCGGGTCCTAAGCTGCCTGAAGCACGCTCCTCGCGCCCACCTTCTCTTTGCTGCCGGAAGGCCTCACATAAGACGTCTGAGTTTACTCGTGACGGAAGCCGTCTGAGTGTACTCGTGTGAGGCCTGCTGCTCTCAGGTCCTTGCTGGGAGCTTCAGCAAGAGCACTCTGGAGCTCGCCGACAAAAGAATTGTGAGCCCCCCCGGCCTCAAGTAAAAGTCCAGATTTCCCCCGTCAGTAACACCTCGGAGTGCCATAGGAGCGAAGAAGCATGCGTTAACGGGATGCTTCAACAGTGCTAGGGATTTCTTTCACGAGACACTGTGCACTCACGTTCGTCGTAACAACTGTCAAAGGGCACTGTATGCCTTCCAACTCCTCTGTTGCGTTTGAGCCACAGGAAGTAAAGGCATTCGTTTGATTAAGCTCCGTGAACGGGCAACGATGATGGCGAAGCGCTGCCCTGTTCGCTCGAAAGCTCTCGTCTGTACGGCCTTCCAACGGCCTCAGGGTACGCAGTTGTAAACAGCCTTACATTCCATGCTGGTGTGCCCCCAATTAGGAACTTGGGCTCTTCTGTGAGACACCCACGTGCGTCCCAAATGAAACCGGGGAGCTCCCCCAGGACGTCTGCGTACGGCAGTCGGTTGCCAGCTGTTTACTTCCAGCCGGAGAAAGAAGAAGAGGACAGCTTTCCCAGGGACAACTCTGGACCCTTGGGACCATCCAGAGTCACCAAAGCCTAAACTTTGCACGGCCTGGGGAACGCTCTTCCTCATGGCCAGCAATCCCCACGTCAAAACCTTTCTCAGCAGAGGCAGGCACTCTCTCCCTCGTACTAGATAGCTCGGCAGAGCCTTCCGAGAAACATGCTGCGTCATTCAGCTTGAACGTGGGACGCGGAGGGGAGAGTACGCTTTCTCCCCGTTTGGAGGCGCCTTGCGCTTGGCTTCAAAGCTGCCTGAACAGCACTAGCGGCCCGACGTCTCTGCACGGCAGGATTGTCGTTGTGGGCCGAGGCTGCGTGTTCTCTCAAAACGAAAACCGTGCTGGCGATCCCTTTCTAGGAACTCCTCCCACGGCACCACATGTTCAGCTCCGGCCGAACGAAAGGTGACCTCAGGCCTCAAGGTAAGTTCCAGTGTTTCACGTCGGGGACGTTGGGTGTGCAGTGGTTTCCATGAGGCCATACTCCACCACGGAGTGCCTTCACTCTGCGACGCTCCTGGGGGCACACAGGATAGGAGCGCGTTCGCCAAGTTCGCAGGATGACTTCTCTCCGTGCCGGAACGGCGGCTCCTGGCTTCTGAGGAACCTTAGCCTCAACAGGGCCCTGGAGAAAGCTCTTCACATTCATAGCAAGGGCAAGGTACTGCTCTCTGGCTTGCCTGGGTTGAGTGCCCCAGTCGTCAAAGAGCCTCGCGAAGGCAGTGCTGCACAGACTCCCTTTGCCAGTCGCACGGCCTCCCTGACTGAAAGAGAACTGCAGTGCCAAAAGGCACCGTGCTGACGACTGGCTCCAGGAGGAGACTCGGGACAGCACTCTCACAGAAGCGAAAGCTAGGCTGTGGGCCCAGCCTGAGGACCAGCACGTTTTCCACACTTAACACAGCTAAGGCATGAGCCAGACGACAGCCTTGGTCCCTGAGGCCTACCTAAGGTACTGCCATACTTACCCAGTAGATCCCACGCAGAGGTCCCTGTGCCCAAAAGGGCCTCCATGGAAGGGCCCTGTTCCTCCCGTGTGTTTCCTTGAGGTAATCGGAAACCACTGAGGATAACTACGTGAGCTCAGCTTTGAAACTGGGCGACCCTGGGCAAACCTTATTCCCCTCCGTGGTAGACGAGACAGTTGCGGGTCCTAAGCTGCCTGAAGCACGCTCCTCGCGCCCACCTTCTCTTTGCTGCCGGAAGGCCTCACATAAGAGGTCTGAGTTTACTCGTGACGGAAGCCGTCTGAGTGTACTCGTGTGAGGCCTGCTGCTCTCAGGTCCTTGCTGGGAGCTTCAGCAAGAGCACTCTGGAGCTCGCCGACAAAAGAATTGTGAGCCCCCCCGGCCTCAAGTAAAAGTCCAGATTTCCCCCGTCAGTAACACCTCGGAGTGCCATAGGAGCGAAGAAGCATGCGTTAACGGGATGCTTCAACAGTGCTAGGGATTTCTTTCACGAGACACTGTGCACTCACGTTCGTCGTAACAACTGTCAAAGGGCACTGTATGCCTTCCAACTCCTCTGTTGCGTTTGAGCCACAGGAAGTAAAGGCATTCGTTTGATTAAGCTCCGTGAACGGGCAACGATGATGGCGAAGCGCTGCCCTGTTCGCTCGAAAGCTCTCGTCTGTACGGCCTTCCAACGGCCTCAGGGTACGCAGTTGTAAACAGCCTTACATTCCATGCTGGTGTGCCCTCAATTAGGAACTTGGGCTCTTCTGTGAGACACCCACGTGCGTCCCAAATGAAACCGGGGAGCTCCCCCAGGACGTCTGCGTACGGCAGTCGGTTGCCAGCTGTTTACTTCCAGCCGGAGAAAGAAGAAGAGGACAGCTTTCCCAGGGACAACTCTGGACCCTTGGGACCATCCAGAGTCACCAAAGCCTAAACTTTGCACGGCCTGGGGAACGCTCTTCCTCATGGCCAGCAATCCCCACGTCAAAACCTTTCTCAGCAGAGGCAGGCACTCTCTCCCTCGTACTAGATAGCTCGGCAGAGCCTTCCGAGAAACATGCTGCGTCATTCAGCTTGAACGTGGGACGCGGAGGGGAGAGTACGCTTTCTCCCCGTTTGGAGGCGCCTTGCGCTTGGCTTCAAAGCTGCCTGAACAGCACTAGCGGCCCGACGTCTCTGCACGGCAGGATTGTCGTTGTGGGCCGAGGCTGCGTGTTCTCTCAAAACGAAAACCGTGCTGGCGATCCCTTTCTAGGAACTCCTCCCACGGCACCACATGTTCAGCTCCGGCCGAACGAAAGGTGACCTCAGGCCTCAAGGTAAGTTCCAGTGTTTCACGTCGGGGGAGTTGGGTGTGCAGTGGTTTCCATGAGGCCATACTCCACCACGGAGTGCCTTCACTCTGCGACGCTCCTGGGGGCACACAGGATAGGAGCGCGTTCGCCAAGTTCGCAGGATGACTTCTCTCCGTGCCGGAACGGCGGCTCCTGGCTTCTGAGGAACCTTAGCCTCAACAGGGCCCTGGAGAAAGCTCTTCACATTCATAGCAAGGGCAACGTACTGCTCTCTGGCTTGGCTGGGTTGAGTGCCCCAGTCGTCAAAGAGCCTCGCGAAGGCAGTGCTGCACAGACTCCCTTTGCCAGTCGCACGGCCTCCCTGACTGAAAGAGAACTGCAGTGCCAAAAGGCACCGTGCTGACGACTGGCTCCAGGAGGAGACTCGGGACAGCACTCTCACAGAAGCGAAAGCTAGGCTGTGGGCCCAGCCTGAGGACCAGCACGTTTTCCACACTTAACACAGCTAAGGCATGAGCCAGACGACAGCCTTGGTCCCTGAGGCCTACCTAAGGTACTGCCATACTTACCCAGTAGATCCCACGCAGAGGTCCCTGTGCCCAAAAGGGCCTCCATGGAAGGGCCCTGTTCCTCCCGTGTGTTTCCTTGAGGTAATCGGAAACCACTGAGGATAACTACGTGAGCTCAGCTTTGAAACTGGGCGACCCTGGGCAAACCTTATTCCCCTCCGTGGTAGACGAGACAGTTGCGGGTCCTAAGCTGCCTGAAGCACACTCCTCGCGCCCACCTTCTCTTTGCTGCCGGAAGGCCTCACATAAGACGTCTGAGTTTACTCGTGACGGAAGCCGTCTGAGTGTACTCGTGTGAGGCCTGCTGCTCTCAGGTCCTTGCTGGGAGCTTCAGCAAGAGCACTCTGGAGCTCGCCGACAAAAGAATTGTGAGCCCCCCCGGCCTCAAGTAAAAGTCCAGATTTCCCCCGTCAGTAACACCTCGGAGTGCCATAGGAGCGAAGAAACATGCGTTAACGGGATGCTTCAACAGTGCTAGGGATTTCTTTCACGAGACACTGTGCACTCACGTTCGTCGTAACAACTGTCAAAGGGCACTGTATGCCTTCCAACTCCTCTGTTGCGTTTGAGCCACAGGAAGTAAAGGCATTCGTTTGATTAAGCTCCGTGAACGGGCAACGATGATGGCGAAGCGCTGCCCTGTTCTCTCGAAAGCTCTCGTCTGTACGGCCTTCCAACGGCCTCAGGGTACGCAGTTGTAAACAGCCTTACATTCCATGCTGGTGTGCCCCCAATTAGGAACTTGGGCTCTTCTGTGAGACACCCACGTGCGTCCCAAATGAAACCGGGGAGCTCCCCCAGGACGTCTGCGTACGGCAGTCGGTTGCCAGCTGTTTACTTCCAGCCGGAGAAAGAAGAAGAGGACAGCTTTCCCAGGGACAACTCTGGACCCTTGGGACCATCCAGAGTCACCAAAGCCTAAACTTTGCACGGCCTGGGGAACGCTCTTCCTCATGGCCAGCAATCCCCACGTCAAAACCTTTCTCAGCAGAGGCAGGCACTCTCTCCCTCGTACTAGATAGCTCGGCAGAGCCTTCCGAGAAACATGCTGCGTCATTCAGCTTGAACGTGGGACGCGGAGGGGAGAGTACGCTTTCTCCCCGTTTGGAGGCGCCTTGCGCTTGGCTTCAAAGCTGCCTGAACAGCACTAGCGGCCCGACGTCTCTGCACGGCAGGATTGTCGTTGTGGGCCGAGGCTGCGTGTTCTCTCAAAACGAAAACCGTGCTGGCGATCCCTTTCTAGGAACTCCTCCCACGGCACCACATGTTCAGCTCCGGCCGAACGAAAGGTGACCTCAGGCCTCAAGGTAAGTTCCAGTGTTTCACGTCGGGGGAGTTGGGTGTGCAGTGGTTTCCATGAGGCCATACTCCACCACGGAGTGCCTTCACTCTGCGACGCTCCTGGGGGCACACAGGATAGGAGCGCGTTCGCCAAGTTCGCAGGATGACTTCTCTCCGCGCCGGAACGGCGGCTCCTGGCTTCTGAGGAACCTTAGCCTCAACAGGGCCCTGGAGAAAGCTCTTCACATTCATAGCAAGGGCAAGGTACTGCTCTCTGGCTTGCCTGGGTTGAGTGCCCCAGTCGTCAAAGAGCCTCGCGAAGGCAGTGCTGCACAGACTCCCTTTGCCAGTCGCACGGCCTCCCTGACTGAAAGAGAACTGCAGTGCCAAAAGGCACCGTGCTGACGACTGGCTCCAGGAGGAGACTCGGGACAGCACTCTCACAGAAGCGAAAGCTAGGCTGTGGGCCCAGCCTGAGGACCAGCACGTTTTCCACACTTAACACAGCTAAGGCATGAGCCAGACGACAGCCTTGGTCCCTGAGGCCTACCTAAGGTACTGCCATACTTACCCAGTAGATCCCACGCAGAGGTCCCTGTGCCCAAAAGGGCCTCCATGGAAGGGCCCTGTTCCTCCCGTGTGTTTCCTTGAGGTAATCGGAAACCACTGAGGATAACTACGTGAGCTCAGCTTTGAAACTGGGCGACCCTGGGCAAACCTTATTCCCCTCCGTGGTAGACGAGACAGTTGCGGGTCCTAAGCTGCCTGAAGCACACTCCTCGCGCCCACCTTCTCTTTGCTGCCGGAAGGCCTCACATAAGAGGTCTGAGTTTACTCGTGACGGAAGCCGTCTGAGTGTACTCGTGTGAGGCCTGCTGCTCTCAGGTCCTTGCTGGGAGCTTCAGCAAGAGCACTCTGGAGCTCGCCGACAAAAGAATTGTGAGCCCCCCCGGCCTCAAGTAAAAGTCCAGATTTCCCCCGTCAGTAACACCTCGGAGTGCCATAGGAGCGAAGAAACATGCGTTAACGGGATGCTTCAACAGTGCTAGGGATTTCTTTCACGAGACACTGTGCACTCACGTTCGTCGTAACAACTGTCAAAGGGCACTGTATGCCTTCCAACTCCTCTGTTGCGTTTGAGCCACAGGAAGTAAAGGCATTCGTTTGATTAAGCTCCGTGAACGGGCAACGATGATGGCGAAGCGCTGCCCTGTTCGCTCGAAAGCTCTCGTCTGTACGGCCTTCCAACGGCCTCAGGGTACGCAGTTGTAAACAGCCTTACATTCCATGCTGGTGTGCCCCCAATTAGGAACTTGGGCTCTTCTGTGAGACACCCACGTGCGTCCCAAATGAAACCGGGGAGCTCCCCCAGGACGTCTGCGTACGGCAGTCGGTTGCCAGCTGTTTACTTCCAGCCGGAGAAAGAAGAAGAGGACAGCTTTCCCAGGGACAACTCTGGACCCTTGGGACCATCCAGAGTCACCAAAGCCTAAACTTTGCACGGCCTGGGGAACGCTCTTCCTCATGTCCAGCAATCCCCACGTCAAAACCTTTCTCAGCAGAGGCAGGCACTCTCTCCCTCGTACTAGATAGCTCGGCAGAGCCTTCCGAGAAACATGCTGCGTCATTCAGCTTGAACGTGGGACGCGGAGGGGAGAGTACGCTTTCTCCCCGTTTGGAGGCGCCTTGCGCTTGGCTTCAAAGCTGCCTGAACAGCACTAGCGGCCCGACGTCTCTGCACGGCAGGATTGTCGTTGTGGGCCGAGGCTGCGTGTTCTCTCAAAACGAAAACCGTGCTGGCGATCCCTTTCTAGGAACTCCTCCCACGGCACCACATGTTCAGCTCCGGCCGAACGAAAGGTGACCTCAGGCCTCAAGGTAAGTTCCAGTGTTTCACGTCGGGGGAGTTGGGTGTGCAGTGGTTTCCATGAGGCCATACTCCACCACGGAGTGCCTTCACTCTGCGACGCTCCTGGGGGCACACAGGATAGGAGCGCGTTCGCCAAGTTCGCAGGATGACTTCTCTCCGCGCCGGAACGGCGGCTCCTGGCTTCTGAGGAACCTTAGCCTCAACAGGGCCCTGGAGAAAGCTCTTCACATTCATAGCAAGGGCAACGTACTGCTCTCTGGCTTGCCTGGGTTGAGTGCCCCAGTCGTCAAAGAGCCTCGCGAAGGCAGTGCTGCACAGACTCCCTTTGCCAGTCGCACGGCCTCCCTGACTGAAAGAGAACTGCAGTGCCAAAAGGCACCGTGCTGACGACTGGCTCCAGGAGGAGACTCGGGACAGCACTCTCACAGAAGCGAAAGCTAGGCTGTGGGCCCAGCCTGAGGACCAGCACGTTTTCCACACTTAACACAGCTAAGGCATGAGCCAGACGACAGCCTTGGTCCCTGAGGCCTACCTAAGGTACTGCCATACTTACCCAGTAGATCCCACGCAGAGGTCCCTGTGCCCAAAAGGGCCTCCATGGAAGGGCCCTGTTCCTCCCGTGTGTTTCCTTGAGGTAATCGGAAACCACTGAGGATAACTACGTGAGCTCATCTTTGAAACTGGGCGACCCTGGGCAAACCTTATTCCCCTCCGTGGTAGACGAGACAGTTGCGGGTCCTAAGCTGCCTGAAGCACACTCCTCGCGCCCACCTTCTCTTTGCTGCCGGAAGGCCTCACATAAGACGTCTGAGTTTACTCGTGACGGAAGCCGTCTGAGTGTACTCGTGTGAGGCCTGCTGCTCTCAGGTCCTTGCTGGGAGCTTCAGCAAGAGCACTCTGGAGCTCGCCGACAAAAGAATTGTGAGCCCCCCCGGCCTCAAGTAAAAGTCCAGATTTCCCCCGTCAGTAACACCTCGGAGTGCCATAGGAGCGAAGAAGCATGCGTTAACGGGATGCTTCAACAGTGCTAGGGATTTCTTTCACGAGACACTGTGCACTCACGTTCGTCGTAACAACTGTCAAAGGGCACTGTATGCCTTCCAACTCCTCTGTTGCGTTTGAGCCACAGGAAGTAAAGGCATTCGTTTGATTAAGCTCCGTGAACGGGCAACGATGATGGCGAAGCGCTGCCCTGTTCGCTCGAAAGCTCTCGTCTGTACGGCCTTCCAACGGCCTCAGGGTACGCAGTTGTAAACAGCCTTACATTCCATGCTGGTGTGCCCTCAATTAGGAACTTGGGCTCTTCTGTGAGACACCCACGTGCGTCCCAAATGAAACCGGGGAGCTCCCCCAGGACGTCTGCGTACGGCAGTCGCTTGCCAGCTGTTTACTTCCAGCCGGAGAAAGAAGAAGAGGACAGCTTTCCCAGGGACAACTCTGGACCCTTGGGACCATCCAGAGTCACCAAAGCCTAAACTTTGCACGGCCTGGGGAACGCTCTTCCTCATGGCCAGCAATCCCCACGTCAAAACCTTTCTCAGCAGAGGCAGGCACTCTCTCCCTCGTACTAGATAGCTCGGCAGAGCCTTCCGAGAAACATGCTGCGTCATTCAGCTTGAACGTGGGACGCGGAGGGGAGAGTACACTTTCTCCCCGTTTGGAGGCGCCTTGCGCTTGGCTTCAAAGCTGCCTGAACAGCACTAGCGGCCCGACGTCTCTGCACGGCAGGATTGTCGTTGTGGGCCGAGGCTGCGTGTTCTCTCAAAACGAAAACCGTGCTGGCGATCCCTTTCTAGGAACTCCTCCCACGGCACCACATGTTCAGCTCCGGCCGAACGAAAGGTGACCTCAGGCCTCAAGGTAAGTTCCAGTGTTTCACGTCGGGGGAGTTGGGTGTGCAGTGGTTTCCATGAGGCCATACTCCACCACGGAGTGCCTTCACTCTGCGACGCTCCTGGGGGCACACAGGATAGGAGCGCGTTCGCCAAGTTCGCAGGATGACTTCTCTCCGCGCCGGAACGGCGGCTCCTGGCTTCTGAGGAACCTTAGCCTCAACAGGGCCCTGGAGAAAGCTCTTCACATTCATAGCAAGGGCAACGTACTGCTCTCTGGCTTGCCTGGGTTGAGTGCCCCAGTCGTCAAAGAGCCTCGCGAAGGCAGTGCTGCACAGACTCCCTTTGCCAGTCGCACGGCCTCCCTGACTGAAAGAGAACTGCAGTGCCAAAAGGCACCGTGCTGACGACTGGCTCCAGGAGGAGACTCGGGACAGCACTCTCACAGAAGCGAAAGCTAGGCTGTGGGCCCAGCCTGAGGACCAGCACGTTTTCCACACTTAACACAGCTAAGGCATGAGCCAGACGACAGCCTTGGTCCCTGAGGCCTACCTAAGGTACTGCCATACTTACCCAGTAGATCCCACGCAGAGGTCCCTGTGCCCAAAAGGGCCTCCATGGAAGGGCCCTGTTCCTCCCGTGTGTTTCCTTGAGGTAATCGGAAACCACTGAGGATAACTACGTGAGCTCAGCTTTGAAACTGGGCGACCCTGGGCAAACCTTATTCCCCTCCGTGGTAGACGAGACAGTGGCGGGTCCTAAGCTGCCTGAAGCACACTCCTCGCGCCCACCTTCTCTTTGCTGCCGGAAGGCCTCACATAAGAGGTCTGAGTTTACTCGTGACGGAAGCCGTCTGAGTGTACTCGTGTGAGGCCTGCTGCTCTCAGGTCCTTGCTGGGAGCTTCAGCAAGAGCACTCTGGAGCTCGCCGACAAAAGAATTGTGAGCCCCCCCGGCCTCAAGTAAAAGTCCAGATTTCCCCCGTCAGTAACACCTCGGAGTGCCATAGGAGCGAAGAAGCATGCGTTAACGGGATGCTTCAACAGTGCTAGGGATTTCTTTCACGAGACACTGTGCACTCACGTTCGTCGTAACAACTGTCAAAGGGCACTGTATGCCTTCCAACTCCTCTGTTGCGTTTGAGCCACAGGAAGTAAAGGCATTCGTTTGATTAAGCTCCGTGAACGGGCAACGATGATGGCGAGGCGCTGCCCTGTTCGCTCGAAAGCTCTCGTCTGTACGGCCTTCCAACGGCCTCAGGGTACGCAGTTGTAAACAGCCTTACATTCCATGCTGGTGTGCCCCCAATTAGGAACTTGGGCTCTTCTGTGAGACACCCACGTGCGTCCCAAATGAAACCGGGGAGCTCCCCCAGGACGTCTGCGTACGGCAGTCGGTTGCCAGCTGTTTACTTCCAGCCGGAGAAAGAAGAAGAGGACAGCTTTCCCAGGGACAACTCTGGACCCTTGGGACCATCCAGAGTCACCAAAGCCTAAACTTTGCACGGCCTGGGGAACGCTCTTCCTCATGGCCAGCAATCCCCACGTCAAAACCTTTCTCAGCAGAGGCAGGCACTCTCTCCCTCGTACTAGATAGCTCGGCAGAGCCTTCCGAGAAACATGCTGCGTCATTCAGCTTGAACGTGGGACGCGGAGGGGAGAGTACGCTTTCTCCCCGTTTGGAGGCGCCTTGCGCTTGGCTTCAAAGCTGCCTGAACAGCACTAGCGGCCCGACGTCTCTGCACGGCAGGATTGTCGTTGTGGGCCGAGGCTGCGTGTTCTCTCAAAACGAAAACCGTGCTGGCGATCCCTTTCTAGGAACTCCTCCCACGGCACCACATGTTCAGCTCCGGCCGAACGAAAGGTGACCTCAGGCCTCAAGGTAAGTTCCAGTGTTTCACGTCGGGGGAGTTGGGTGTGCAGTGGTTTCCATGAGGCCATACTCCAAGACGGAGTGCCTTCACTCTGCGACGCTCCTGGGGGCACACAGTATAGGAGCGCGTTCGCCAAGTTCGCAGGATGACTTCTCTCCGCGCCGGAACGGCGGCTCCTGGCTTCTGAGGAACCTTAGCCTCAACAGGGCCCTGGAGAAAGCTCTTCACATTCATAGCAAGGGCAACGTACTGCTCTCTGGCTTGCCTGGGTTGAGTGCCCCAGTCGTCAAAGAGCCTCGCGAAGGCAGTGCTGCACAGACTCCCTTTGCCAGTCGCACGGCCTCCCTGACTGAAAGAGAACTGCAGTGCCAAAAGGCACCGTGCTGACGACTGGCTCCAGGAGGAGACTCGGGACAGCACTCTCACAGAAGCGAAAGCTAGGCTGTGGGCCCAGCCTGAGGACCAGCACGTTTTCCACACTTAACACAGCTAAGGCATGAGCCAGACGACAGCCTTGGTCCCTGAGGCCTACCTAAGGTACTGCCATACTTACCCAGTAGATCCCACGCAGAGGTCCCTGTGCCCAAAAGGGCCTCCATGGAAGGGCCCTGTTCCTCCCGTGTGTTTCCTTGAGGTAATCGGAAACCACTGAGGATAACTACGTGAGCTCAGCTTTGAAACTGGGCGACCCTGGGCAAACCTTATTCCCCTCCGTGGTAGACGAGACAGTGGCGGGTCCTAAGCTGCCTGAAGCACACTCCTCGCGCCCACCTTCTCTTTGCTGCCGGAAGGCCTCACATAAGACGTCTGAGTTTACTCGTGACGGAAGCCGTCTGAGTGTACTCGTGTGAGGCCTGCTGCTCTCAGGTCCTTGCTGGGAGCTTCAGCAAGAGCACTCTGGAGCTCGCCGACAAAAGAATTGTGAGCCCCCCCGGCCTCAAGTAAAAGTCCAGATTTCCCCCGTCAGTAACACCTCGGAGTGCCATAGGAGCGAAGAAGCATGCGTTAACGGGATGCTTCAACAGTGCTAGGGATTTCTTTCACGAGACACTGTGCACTCACGTTCGTCGTAACAACTGTCAAAGGGCACTGTATGCCTTCCAACTCCTCTGTTGCGTTTGAGCCACAGGAAGTAAAGGCATTCGTTTGATTAAGCTCCGTGAACGGGCAACGATGATGGCGAGGCGCTGCCCTGTTCGCTCGAAAGCTCTCGTCTGTACGGCCTTCCAACGGCCTCAGGGTACGCAGTTGTAAACAGCCTTACATTCCATGCTGGTGTGCCCCCAATTAGGAACTTGGGCTCTTCTGTGAGACACCCACGTGCGTCCCAAATGAAACCGGGGAGCTCCCCCAGGACGTCTGCGTACGGCAGTCGCTTGCCAGCTGTTTACTTCCAGCCGGAGAAAGAAGAAGAGGACAGCTTTCCCAGGGACAACTCTGGACCCTTGGGACCATCCAGAGTCACCAAAGCCTAAACTTTGCACGGCCTGGGGAACGCTCTTCCTCATGGCCAGCAATCCCCACGTCAAAACCTTTCTCAGCAGAGGCAGGCACTCTCTCCCTCGTACTAGATAGCTCGGCAGAGCCTTCCGAGAAACATGCTGCGTCATTCAGCTTGAACGTGGGACGCGGAGGGGAGAGTACGCTTTCTCCCCGTTTGGAGGCGCCTTGCGCTTGGCTTCAAAGCTGCCTGAACAGCACTAGCGGCCCGACGTCTCTGCACGGCAGGATTGTCGTTGTGGGCCGAGGCTGCGTGTTCTCTCAAAACGAAAACCGTGCTGGCGATCCCTTTCTAGGAACTCCTCCCACGGCACCACATGTTCAGCTCCGGCCGAACGAAAGGTGACCTCAGGCCTCAAGGTAAGTTCCAGTGTTTCACGTCGGGGGAGTTGGGTGTGCAGTGGTTTCCATGAGGCCATACTCCACCACGGAGTGCCTTCACTCTGCGACGCTCCTGGGGGCACACAGGATAGGAGCGCGTTCGCCAAGTTCGCAGGATGACTTCTCTCCGCGCCGGAACGGCGGCTCCTGGCTTCTGAGGAACCTTAGCCTCAACAGGGCCCTGGAGAAAGCTCTTCACATTCATAGCAAGGGCAACGTACTGCTCTCTGGCTTGCCTGGGTTGAGTGCCCCAGTCGTCAAAGAGCCTCGCGAAGGCAGTGCTGCACAGACTCCCTTTGCCAGTCGCACGGCCTCCCTGACTGAAAGAGAACTGCAGTGCCAAAAGGCACCGTGCTGACGACTGGCTCCAGGAGGAGACTCGGGACAGCACTCTCACAGAAGCGAAAGCTAGGCTGTGGGCCCAGCCTGAGGACCAGCACGTTTTCCACACTTAACACAGCTAAGGCATGAGCCAGACGACAGCCTTGGTCCCTGAGGCCTACCTAAGGTACTGCCATACTTACCCAGTAGATCCCACGCAGAGGTCCCTGTGCCCAAAAGGGCCTCCATGGAAGGGCCCTGTTCCTCCCGTGTGTTTCCTTGAGGTAATCGGAAACCACTGAGGATAAGTACGTGAGCTCAGCTTTGAAACTGGGCGACCCTGGGCAAACCTTATTCCCCTCCGTGGTAGACGAGACAGTGGCGGGTCCTAAGCTGCCTGAAGCACACTCCTCGCGCCCACCTTCTCTTTGCTGCCGGAAGGCCTCACATAAGAGGTCTGAGTTTACTCGTGACGGAAGCCGTCTGAGTGTACTCGTGTGAGGCCTGCTGCTCTCAGGTCCTTGCTGGGAGCTTCAGCAAGAGCACTCTGGAGCTCGCCGACAAAAGAATTGTGAGCCCCCCCGGCCTCAAGTAAAAGTCCAGATTTCCCCCGTCAGTAACACCTCGGAGTGCCATAGGAGCGAAGAAGCATGCGTTAACGGGATGCTTCAACAGTGCTAGGGATTTCTTTCACGAGACACTGTGCACTCACGTTCGTCGTAACAACTGTCAAAGGGCACTGTATGCCTTCCAACTCCTCTGTTGCGTTTGAGCCACAGGAAGTAAAGGCATTCGTTTGATTAAGCTCCGTGAACGGGCAACGATGATGGCGAAGCGCTGCCCTGTTCGCTCGAAAGCTCTCGTCTGTACGGCCTTCCAACGGCCTCAGGGTACGCAGTTGTAAACAGCCTTACATTCCATGCTGGTGTGCCCCCAATTAGGAACTTGGGCTCTTCTGTGAGACACCCACGTGCGTCCCAAATGAAACCGGGGAGCTCCCCCAGGACGTCTGCGTACGGCAGTCGCTTGCCAGCTGTTTACTTCCAGCCGGAGAAAGAAGAAGAGGACAGCTTTCCCAGGGACAACTCTGGACCCTTGGGACCATCCAGAGTCACCAAAGCCTAAACTTTGCACGGCCTGGGGAACGCTCTTCCTCATGGCCAGCAATCCCCACGTCAAAACCTTTCTCAGCAGAGGCAGGCACTCTCTCCCTCGTACTAGATAGCTCGGCAGAGCCTTCCGAGAAACATGCTGCGTCATTCAGCTTGAACGTGGGACGCGGAGGGGAGAGTACGCTTTCTCCCCGTTTGGAGGCGCCTTGCGCTTGGCTTCAAAGCTGCCTGAACAGCACTAGCGGCCCGACGTCTCTGCACGGCAGGATTGTCGTTGTGGGCCGAGGCTGCGTGTTCTCTCAAAACGAAAACCGTGCTGGCGATCCCTTTCTAGGAACTCCTCCCACGGCACCACATGTTCAGCTCCGGCCGAACGAAAGGTGACCTCAGGCCTCAAGGTAAGTTCCAGTGTTTCACGTCGGGGGAGTTGGGTGTGCAGTGGTTTCCATGAGGCCATACTCCACCACGGAGTGCCTTCACTCTGCGACGCTCCTGGGGGCACACAGGATAGGAGCGCGTTCGCCAAGTTCGCAGGATGACTTCTCTCCGTGCCGGAACGGCGGCTCCTGGCTTCTGAGGAACCTTAGCCTCAACAGGGCCCTGGAGAAAGCTCTTCACATTCATAGCAAGGGCAACGTACTGCTCTCTGGCTTGCCTGGGTTGAGTGCCCCAGTCGTCAAAGAGCCTCGCGAAGGCAGTGCTGCACAGACTCCCTTTGCCAGTCGCACGGCCTCCCTGACTGAAAGAGAACTGCAGTGCCAAAAGGCACCGTGCTGACGACTGGCTCCAGGAGGAGACTCGGGACAGCACTCTCACAGAAGCGAAAGCTAGGCTGTGGGCCCAGCCTGAGGACCAGCACGTTTTCCACACTTAACACAGCTAAGGCATGAGCCAGACGACAGCCTTGGTCCCTGAGGCCTACCTAAGGTACTGCCATACTTACCCAGTAGATCCCACGCAGAGGTCCCTGTGCCCAAAAGGGCCTCCATGGAAGGGCCCTGTTCCTCCCGTGTGTTTCCTTGAGGTAATCGGAAACCACTGAGGATAACTACGTGAGCTCAGCTTTGAAACTGGGCGACCCTGGGCAAACCTTATTCCCCTCCGTGGTAGACGAGACAGTTGCGGGTCCTAAGCTGCCTGAAGCACACTCCTCGCGCCCACCTTCTCTTTGCTGCCGGAAGGCCTCACATAAGAGGTCTGAGTTTACTCGTGACGGAAGCCGTCTGAGTGTACTCGTGTGAGGCCTGCTGCTCTCAGGTCCTTGCTGGGAGCTTCAGCAAGAGCACTCTGGAGCTCGCCGACAAAAGAATTGTGAGCCCCCCCGGCCTCAAGTAAAAGTCCAGATTTCCCCCGTCAGTAACACCTCGGAGTGCCATAGGAGCGAAGAAGCATGCGTTAACGGGATGCTTCAACAGTGCTAGGGATTTCTTTCACGAGACACTGTGCACTCACGTTCGGCGTAACAACTGTCAAAGGGCACTGTATGCCTTCCAACTCCTCTGTTGCGTTTGAGCCACAGGAAGTAAAGGCATTCGTTTGATTAAGCTCCGTGAACGGGCAACGATGATGGCGAAGCGCTGCCCTGTTCGCTCGAAAGCTCTCGTCTGTACGGCCTTCCAACGGCCTCAGGGTACGCAGTTGTAAACAGCCTTACATTCCATGCTGGTGTGCCCCCAATTAGGAACTTGGGCTCTTCTGTGAGACACCCACGTGCGTCCCAAATGAAACCGGGGAGCTCCCCCAGGACGTCTGCGTACGGCAGTCGCTTGCCAGCTGTTTACTTCCAGCCGGAGAAAGAAGAAGAGGACAGCTTTCCCAGGGACAACTCTGGACCCTTGGGACCATCCAGAGTCACCAAAGCCTAAACTTTGCACGGCCTGGGGAACGCTCTTCCTCATGGCCAGCCAATCCCCACGTCAAAACCTTTCTCAGCAGAGGCAGGCACTCTCTCCCTCGTACTAGATAGCTCGGCAGAGCCTTCCGAGAAACATGCTGCGTCATTCAGCTTGAACGTGGGACGCGGAGGGGAGAGTACGCTTTCTCCCCGTTTGGAGGCGCCTTGCGCTTGGCTTCAAAGCTGCCTGAACAGCACTAGCGGCCCGACGTCTCTGCACGGCAGGATTGTCGTTGTGGGCCGAGGCTGCGTGTTCTCTCAAAACGAAAACCGTGCTGGCGATCCCTTTCTAGGAACTCCTCCCACGGCACCACATGTTCAGCTCCGGCCGAACGAAAGGTGACCTCAGGCCTCAAGGTAAGTTCCAGTGTTTCACGTCGGGGGAGTTGGGTGTGCAGTGGTTTCCATGAGGCCATACTCCACCACGGAGTGCCTTCACTCTGCGACGCTCCTGGGGGCACACAGGATAGGAGCTCGTTCGCCAAGTTCGCAGGATGACTTCTCTCCGCGCCGGAACGGCGGCTCCTGGCTTCTGAGGAACCTTAGCCTCAACAGGGCCCTGGAGAAAGCTCTTCACATTCATAGCAAGGGCAACGTACTGCTCTCTGGCTTGCCTGGGTTGAGTGCCCCAGTCGTCAAAGAGCCTCGCGAAGGCAGTGCTGCACAGACTCCCTTTGCCAGTCGCACGGCCTCCCTGACTGAAAGAGAACTGCAGTGCCAAAAGGCACCGTGCTGACGACTGGCTCCAGGAGGAGACTCGGGACAGCACTCTCACAGAAGCGAAAGCTAGGCTGTGGGCCCAGCCTGAGGACCAGCACGTTTTCCACACTTAACACAGCTAAGGCATGAGCCAGACGACAGCCTTGGTCCCTGAGGCCTACCTAAGGTACTGCCATACTTACCCAGTAGATCCCACGCAGAGGTCCCTGTGCCCAAAAGGGCCTCCATGGAAGGGCCCTGTTCCTCCCGTGTGTTTCCTTGAGGTAATCGGAAACCACTGAGGATAACTACGTGAGCTCAGCTTTGAAACTGGGCGACCCTGGGCAAACCTTATTCCCCTCCGTGGTAGTCGAGACAGTTGCGGGTCCTAAGCTGCCTGAAGCACACTCCTCGCACCCACCTTCTCTTTGCTGCCGGAAGGCCTCACATAAGAGGTCTGAGTTTACTCGTGACGGAAGCCGTCTGAGTGTACTCGTGTGAGGCCTGCTGCTCTCAGGTCCTTGCTGGGAGCTTCAGCAAGAGCACTCTGGAGCTCGCCGACAAAAGAATTGTGAGCCCCCCCGGCCTCAAGTAAAAGTCCAGATTTCCCCCGTCAGTAACACCTCGGAGTGCCATAGGAGCGAAGAAGCATGCGTTAACGGGATGCTTCAACAGTGCTAGGGATTTCTTTCACGAGACACTGTGCACTCACGTTCGGCGTAACAACTGTCAAAGGGCACTGTATGCCTTCCAACTCCTCTGTTGCGTTTGAGCCACAGGAAGTAAAGGCATTCGTTTGATTAAGCTCCGTGAACGGGCAACGATGATGGCGAAGCGCTGCCCTGTTCGCTCGAAAGCTCTCGTCTGTACGGCCTTCCAACGGCCTCAGGGTACGCAGTTGTAAACAGCCTTACATTCCATGCTGGTGTGCCCCCAATTAGGAACTTGGGCTCTTCTGTGAGACACCCACGTGCGTCCCAAATGAAACCGGGGAGCTCCCCCAGGACGTCTGCGTACGGCAGTCGCTTGCCAGCTGTTTACTTCCAGCCGGAGAAAGAAGAAGAGGACAGCTTTCCCAGGGACAACTCTGGACCCTTGGGACCATCCAGAGTCACCAAAGCCTAAACTTTGCACGGCCTGGGGAACGCTCTTCCTCATGGCCAGCCAATCCCCACGTCAAAACCTTTCTCAGCAGAGGCAGGCACTCTCTCCCTCGTACTAGATAGCTCGGCAGAGCCTTCCGAGAAACATGCTGCGTCATTCAGCTTGAACGTGGGACGCGGAGGGGAGAGTACGCTTTCTCCCCGTTTGGAGGCGCCTTGCGCTTGGCTTCAAAGCTGCCTGAACAGCACTAGCGGCCCGACGTCTCTGCACGGCAGGATTGTCGTTGTGGGCCGAGGCTGCGTGTTCTCTCAAAACGAAAACCGTGCTGGCGATCCCTTTCTAGGAACTCCTCCCACGGCACCACATGTTCAGCTCCGGCCGAACGAAAGGTGACCTCAGGCCTCAAGGTAAGTTCCAGTGTTTCACGTCGGGGGAGTTGGGTGTGCAGTGGTTTCCATGAGGCCATACTCCACCACGGAGTGCCTTCACTCTGCGACGCTCCTGGGGGCACACAGGATAGGAGCTCGTTCGCCAAGTTCGCAGGATGACTTCTCTCCGCGCCGGAACGGCGGCTCCTGGCTTCTGAGGAACCTTAGCCTCAACAGGGCCCTGGAGAAAGCTCTTCACATTCATAGCAAGGGCAACGTACTGCTCTCTGGCTTGCCTGGGTTGAGTGCCCCAGTCGTCAAAGAGCCTCGCGAAGGCAGTGCTGCACAGACTCCCTTTGCCAGTCGCACGGCCTCCCTGACTGAAAGAGAACTGCAGTGCCAAAAGGCACCGTGCTGACGACTGGCTCCAGGAGGAGACTCGGGACAGCACTCTCACAGAAGCGAAAGCTAGGCTGTGGGCCCAGCCTGAGGACCAGCACGTTTTCCACACTTAACACAGCTAAGGCATGAGCCAGACGACAGCCTTGGTCCCTGAGGCCTACCTAAGGTACTGCCATACTTACCCAGTAGATCCCACGCAGAGGTCCCTGTGCCCAAAAGGGCCTCCATGGAAGGGCCCTGTTCCTCCCGTGTGTTTCCTTGAGGTAATCGGAAACCACTGAGGATAACTACGTGAGCTCAGCTTTGAAACTGGGCGACCCTGGGCAAACCTTATTCCCCTCCGTGGTAGTCGAGACAGTTGCGGGTCCTAAGCTGCCTGAAGCACACTCCTCGCGCCCACCTTCTCTTTGCTGCCGGAAGGCCTCACATAAGAGGTCTGAGTTTACTCGTGACGGAAGCCGTCTGAGTGTACTCGTGTGAGGCCTGCTGCTCTCAGGTCCTTGCTGGGAGCTTCAGCAAGAGCACTCTGGAGCTCGCCGACAAAAGAATTGTGAGCCCCCCCGGCCTCAAGTAAAAGTCCAGATTTCCCCCGTCAGTAACACCTCGGAGTGCCATAGGAGCGAAGAAACATGCGTTAACGGGATGCTTCAACAGTGCTAGGGATTTCTTTCACGAGACACTGTGCACTCACGTTCGTCGTAACAACTGTCAAAGGGCACTGTATGCCTTCCAACTCCTCTGTTGCGTTTGAGCCACAGGAAGTAAAGGCATTCGTTTGATTAAGCTCCGTGAACGGGCAACGATGATGGCGAAGCGCTGCCCTGTTCGCTCGAAAGCTCTCGTCTGTACGGCCTTCCAACGGCCTCAGGGTACGCAGTTGTAAACAGCCTTACATTCCATGCTGGTGTGCCCCCAATTAGGAACTTGGGCTCTTCTGTGAGACACCCACGTGCGTCCCAAATGAAACCGGGGAGCTCCCCAAGGACGTCTGCGTACGGCAGTCGCTTGCCAGCTGTTTACTTCCAGCCGGAGAAAGAAGAAGAGGACAGCTTTCCCAGGGACAACTCTGGACCCTTGGGACCATCCAGAGTCACCAAAGCCTAAACTTTGCACGGCCTGGGGAACGCTCTTCCTCATGGCCAGCCAATCCCCACGTCAAAACCTTTCTCAGCAGAGGCAGGCGCTCTCTCCCTCGTACTAGATAGCTCGGCAGAGCCTTCCGAGAAACATGCTGCGTCATTCAGCTTGAACGTGGGACGCGGAGGGGAGAGTACGCTTTCTCCCCGTTTGGAGGCGCCTTGCGCTTGGCTTCAAAGCTGCCTGAACAGCACTAGCGGCCCGACGTCTCTGCACGGCAGGATTGTCGTTGTGGGCCGAGGCTGCGTGTTCTCTCAAAACGAAAACCGTGCTGGCGATCCCTTTCTAGGAACTCCTCCCACGGCACCACATGTTCAGCTCCGGCCGAACGAAAGGTGACCTCAGGCCTCAAGGTAAGTTCCAGTGTTTCACGTCGGGGGAGTTGGGTGTGCAGTGGTTTCCATGAGGCCATACTCCACCACGGAGTGCCTTCACTCTGCGACGCTCCTGGGGGCACACAGGATAGGAGCGCGTTCGCCAAGTTCGCAAGATGACTTCTCTCCGTGCCGGAACGGCGGCTCCTGGCTTCTGAGGAACCTTAGCCTCAACAGGGCCCTGGAGAAAGCTCTTCACATTCATAGCAAGGGCAACGTACTGCTCTCTGGCTTGCCTGGGTTGAGTGCCCCAGTCGTCAAAGAGCCTCGCGAAGGCAGTGCTGCACAGACTCCCTTTGCCAGTCGCACGGCCTCCCTGACTGAAAGAGAACTGCAGTGCCAAAAGGCACCGTGCTGACGACTGGCTCCAGGAGGAGACTCGGGACAGCACTCTCACAGAAGCGAAAGCTAGGCTGTGGGCCCAGCCTGAGGACCAGCACGTTTTCCACACTTAACACAGCTAAGGCATGAGCCAGACGACAGCCTTGGTCCCTGAGGCCTACCTAAGGTACTGCCATACTTACCCAGTAGATCCCACGCAGAGGTCCCTGTGCCCAAAAGGGCCTCCATGGAAGGGCCCTGTTCCTCCCGTGTGTTTCCTTGAGGTAATCGGAAACCACTGAGGATAACTACGTGAGCTCAGCTTTGAAACTGGGCGACCCTGGGCAAACCTTATTCCCCTCCGTGGTAGACGAGACAGTTGCGGGTCCTAAGCTGCCTGAAGCACACTCCTCGCGCCCACCTTCTCTTTGCTGCCGGAAGGCCTCACATAAGAGGTCTGAGTTTACTCGTGACGGAAGCCGTCTGAGTGTACTCGTGTGAGGCCTGCTGCTCTCAGGTCTTTGCTGGGAGCTTCAGCAAGAGCACTCTGGAGCTCGCCGACAAAAGAATTGTGAGCCCCCCCGGCCTCAAGTAAAAGTCCAGATTTCCCCCATCAGTAACACCTCGGAGTGCCATAGGAGCGAAGAAACATGCGTTAACGGGATGCTTCAACAGTGCTAGGGATTTCTTTCACGAGACACTGTGCACTCACGTTCGTCGTAACAACTGTCAAAGGGCACTGTATGCCTTCCAACTCCTCTGTTGCGTTTGAGCCACAGGAAGTAAAGGCATTCGTTTGATTAAGCTCCGTGAACGGGCAACGATGATGGCGAAGCGCTGCCCTGTTCGCTCGAAAGCTCTCGTCTGTACGGCCTTCCAACGGCCTCAGGGTACGCAGTTGTAAACAGCCTTACATTCCATGCTGGTGTGCCCCCAATTAGGAACTTGGGCTCTTCTGTGAGACACCCACGTGCGTCCCAAATGAAACCGGGGAGCTCCCCCAGGACGTCTGCGTACGGCAGTCGGTTGCCAGCTGTTTACTTCCAGCCGGAGAAAGAAGAAGAGGACAGCTTTCCCAGGGACAACTCTGGACCCTTGGGACCATCCAGAGTCACCAAAGCCTAAACTTTGCACGGCCTGGGGAACGCTCTTCCTCATGGCCAGCAATCCCCACGTCAAAACCTTTCTCAGCAGAGGCAGGCACTCTCTCCCTCGTACTAGATAGCTCGGCAGAGCCTTCCGAGAAACACGCTGCGTCATTCAGCTTGAACGTGGGACGCGGAGGGGAGAGTACGCTTTCTCCCCGTTTGGAGGCGCCTTGCTCTTGGCTTCAAAGCTGCCTGAACAGCACTAGCGGCCCGACGTCTCTGCACGGCAGGACTGTCGTTGTGGGCCGAGGCTGCGTGTTCTCTCAAAACGAAAACCGTGCTGGCGATCCCTTTCTAGGAACTCCTCCCACGGCACCACATGTTCAGCTCCGGCCGAACGAAAGGTGACCTCAGGCCTCAAGGTAAGTTCCAGTGTTTCACGTCGGGGGAATTAGGTGTGCAGTGGTTTCCAACGAGGCCATACTCCACCACGGAGTGCCTTCACTCTGCGACGCTCCTGGGGGCACACAGGATAGGCTCTCGTTCGCCAAGTTCGCAGGATGACTTCTCTCCGTGCCGGAACGGCGGCTCCTGGCTTCTGAGGAACCTTAGCCTCAACAGGGCCCTGGAGAAAGCTCTTCACATTCATAGCAAGGGCAACGTACTGCTCTCTGGCTTGCCTGGGTTGAGTGCCCCAGTCGTCAAAGAGCCTCGCGAAGGCAGTGCTGCACAGACTCCCTTTGCCAGTCGCACGGCCTCCCTGACTGAAAGAGAACTGCAGTGCCAAAAGGCACCGTGCTGACGACTGGCTCCAGGAGGAGACTCGGGACAGCACTCTCACAGAAGCGAAAGCTAGGCTGTGGGCCCAGCCTGAGGACCAGCACGTTTTCCACACTTAACACAGCTAAGGCATGAGCCAGACGACAGCCTTGGTCCCTGAGGCCTACCTAAGGTACTGCCATACTTACCCAGTAGATCCCACGCAGAGGTCCCTGTGCCCAAAAGGGCCTCCATGGAAGGGCCCTGTTCCTCCCGTGTGTTTCCTTGAGGTAATCGGAAACCACTGAGGATAACTACGTGAGCTCAGCTTTGAAACTGGGCGACCCTGGGCAAACCTTATTCCCCTCCGTGGTAGACGAGACAGTTGCGGGTCCTAAGCTGCCTGAAGCACACTCCTCGCGCCCACCTTCTCTTTGCTGCCGGAAGGCCTCACATAAGAGGTCTGAGTTTACTCGTGACGGAAGCAGTCTGAGTGTACTCGTGTGAGGCCTGCTGCTCTCAGGTCCTTGCTGGGAGCTTCAGCAAGAGCACTCTGGAGCTCGCCGACAAAAGAATTGTGAGCCCCCCCGGCCTCAAGTAAAAGTCCAGATTTCCCCCGTCAGTAACACCTCGGAGTGCCATAGGAGCGAAGAAGCATGCGTTAACGGGATGCTTCAACAGTGCTAGGGATTTCTTTCACGAGACACTGTGCACTCACGTTCGTCGTAACAACTGTCAAAGGGCACTGTATGCCTTCCAACTCCTCTGTTGCGTTTGAGCCACAGGAAGTAAAGGCATTCGTTTGATTAAGCTCCGTGAACGGGCAACGATGATGGCGAAGCGCTGCCCTGTTCGCTCGGAAGCTCTCGTCTGTACGGCCTTCCAACGGCCTCAGGGTACGCAGTTGTAAACAGCCTTACATTCCATGCTGGTGTGCCCCCAATTAGGAACTTGGGCTCTTCTGTGAGACACCCACGTGCGTCCCAAATGAAACCGGGGAGCTCCCCCAGGACGTCTGCGTACGGCAGTCGCTTGCCAGCTGTTTACTTCCAGCCGGAGAAAGAAGAAGAGGACAGCTTTCCCAGGGACAACTCTGGACCCTTGGGACCATCCAGAGTCACCAAAGCCTAAACTTTGCACGGCCTGGGGAACGCTCTTCCTCATGGCCAGCAATCCCCACGTCAAAACCTTTCTCAGCAGAGGCAGGCACTCTCTCCCTCGTACTAGATAGCTCGGCAGAGCCTTCCGAGAAACATGCTGCGTCATTCAGCTTGAACGTGGGACGCGGAGGGGAGAGTACGCTTTCTCCCCGTTTGGAGGCGCCTTGCGCTTGGCTTCAAAGCTGCCTGAACAGCACTAGCGGCCCGACGTCTCTGCACGGCAGGACTGTCGTTGTGGGCCGAGGCTGCGTGTTCTCTCAAAACGAAAACCGTGCTGGCGATCCCTTTCTAGGAACTCCTCCCACGGCACCACATGTTCAGCTCCGGCCGAACGAAAGGTGACCTCAGGCCTCAAGGTAAGTTCCAGTGTTTCACGTCGGGGGAATTGGGTGTGCAGTGGTTTCCAACGAGGCCATACTCCACCACGGAGTGCCTTCACTCTGCGACGCTCCTGGGGGCACACAGGATAGGAGCTCGTTCGCCAAGTTCGCAGGATGACTTCTCTCCGTGCCGGAACGGCGGCTCCTGGCTTCTGAGGAACCTTAGCCTCAACAGGGCCCTGGAGAAAGCTCTTCACATTCATAGCAAGGGCAACGTACTGCTCTCTGGCTTGCCTGGGTTGAGTGCCCCAGTCGTCAAAGAGCCTCGCGAAGGCAGTGCTGCACAGACTCCCTTTGCCAGTCGCACGGCCTCCCTGACTGAAAGAGAACTGCAGTGCCAAAAGGCACCGTGCTGACGACTGGCTCCAGGAGGAGACTCGGGACAGCACTCTCACAGAAGCGAAAGCTAGGCTGTGGGCCCAGCCTGAGGACCAGCACGTTTTCCACACTTAACACAGCTAAGGCATGAGCCAGACGACAGCCTTGGTCCCTGAGGCCTACCTAAGGTACTGCCATACTTACCCAGTAGATCCCACGCAGAGGTCCCTGTGCCCAAAAGGGCCTCCATGGAAGGGCCCTGTTCCTCCCGTGTGTTTCCTTGAGGTAATCGGAAACCACTGAGGATAACTACGTGAGCTCAGCTTTGAAACTGGGCGACCCTGGGCAAACCTTATTCCCCTCCGTGGTAGACGAGACAGTTGCGGGTCCTAAGCTGCCTGAACCACACTCCTCGCACCCACCTTCTCTTTGCTGCCGGAAGGCCTCACATAAGACGTCTGAGTTTACTCGTGACGGAAGCCGTCTGAGTGTACTCGTGTGAGGCCTGCTGCTCTCAGGTCCTTGCTGGGAGCTTCAGCAAGAGCACTCTGGAGCTCGCCGACAAAAGAATTGTGAGCCCCCCCGGCCTCAAGTAAAAGTCCAGATTTCCCCCGTCAGTAACACCTCGGAGTGCCATAGGAGCGAAGAAGCATGCGTTAACGGGATGCTTCAACAGTGCTAGGGATTTCTTTCACGAGACACTGTGCACTCACGTTCGTCGTAACAACTGTCAAAGGGCACTGTATGCCTTCCAACTCCTCTGTTGCGTTTGAGCCACAGGAAGTAAAGGCATTCGTTTGATTAAGCTCCGTGAACGGGCAACGATGATGGCGAAGCGCTGCCCTGTTCGCTCGAAAGCTCTCGTCTGTACGGCCTTCCAACGGCCTCAGGGTACGCAGTTGTAAACAGCCTTACATTCCATGCTGGTGTGCCCCCAATTAGGAACTTGGGCTCTTCTGTGAGACACCCACGTGCGTCCCAAATGAAACCGGGGAGCTCCCCCAGGACGTCTGCGTACGGCAGTCGCTTGCCAGCTGTTTACTTCCAGCCGGAGAAAGAAGAAGAGGACAGCTTTCCCAGGGACAACTCTGGACCCTTGGGACCATCCAGAGTCACCAAAGCCTAAACTTTGCACGGCCTGGGGAACGCTCTTCCTCATGGCCAGCAATCCCCACGTCAAAACCTTTCTCAGCAGAGGCAGGCACTCTCTCCCTCGTACTAGATAGCTCGGCAGAGCCTTCCGAGAAACACGCTGCGTCATTCAGCTTGAACGTGGGACGCGGAGGGGAGAGTACGCTTTCTCCCCGTTTGGAGGCGCCTTGCTCTTGGCTTCAAAGCTGCCTGAACAGCACTAGCGGCCCGACGTCTCTGCACGGCAGGACTGTCGTTGTGGGCCGAGGCTGCGTGTTCTCTCAAAACGAAAACCGTGCTGGCGATCCCTTTCTAGGAACTCCTCCCACGGCACCACATGTTCAGCTCCGGCCGAACGAAAGGTGACCTCAGGCCTCAAGGTAAGTTCCAGTGTTTCACGTCGGGGGAATTGGGTGTGCAGTGGTTTCCAACGAGGCCATACTCCACCACGGAGTGCCTTCACTCTGCGACGCTCCTGGGGGCACACAGGATAGGAGCTCGTTCGCCAAGTTCGCAGGATGACTTCTCTCCGTGCCGGAACGGCGGCTCCTGGCTTCTGAGGAACCTTAGCCTCAACAGGGCCCTGGAGAAAGCTCTTCACATTCATAGCAAGGGCAACGTACTGCTCTCTGGCTTGCCTGGGTTGAGTGCCCCAGTCGTCAAAGAGCCTCGCGAAGGCAGTGCTGCACAGACTCCCTTTGCCAGTCGCACGGCCTCCCTGACTGAAAGAGAACTGCAGTGCCAAAAGGCACCGTGCTGACGACTGGCTCCAGGAGGAGACTCGGGACAGCACTCTCACAGAAGCGAAAGCTAGGCTGTGGGCCCAGCCTGAGGACCAGCACGTTTTCCACACTTAACACAGCTAAGGCATGAGCCAGACGACAGCCTTGGTCCCTGAGGCCTACCTAAGGTACTGCCATACTTACCCAGTAGATCCCACGCAGAGGTCCCTGTGCCCAAAAGGGCCTCCATGGAAGGGCCCTGTTCCTCCCGTGTGTTTCCTTGAGGTAATCGGAAACCACTGAGGATAACTACGTGAGCTCAGCTTTGAAACTGGGCGACCCTGGGCAAACCTTATTCCCCTCCGTGGTAGACGAGACAGTTGCGGGTCCTAAGCTGCCTGAAGCACACTCCTCGCGCCCACCTTCTCTTTGCTGCCGGAAGGCCTCACATAAGACGTCTGAGTTTACTCGTGACGGAAGCCGTCTGAGTGTACTCGTGTGAGGCCTGCTGCTCTCAGGTCCTTGCTGGGAGCTTCAGCAAGAGCACTCTGGAGCTCGCCGACAAAAGAATTGTGAGCCCCCACGGCCTCAAGTAAAAGTCCAGATTTCCCCCGTCAGTAACACCTCGGAGTGCCATAGGAGCGAAGAAGCATGCGTTAACGGGATGCTTCAACAGTGCTAGGGATTTCTTTCACGAGACACTGTGCACTCACGTTCGTCGTAACAACTGTCAAAGGGCACTGTATGCCTTCCAACTCCTCTGTTGCGTTTGAGCCACAGGAAGTAAAGGCATTCGTTTGATTAAGCTCCGTGAACGGGCAACGATGATGGCGAAGCGCTGCCCTGTTCGCTCGGAAGCTCTCGTCTGTACGGCCTTCCAACGGCCTCAGGGTACGCAGTTGTAAACAGCCTTACATTCCATGCTGGTGTGCCCCCAATTAGGAACTTGGGCTCTTCTGTGAGACACCCACGTGCGTCCCAAATGAAACCGGGGAGCTCCCCCAGGACGTCTGCGTACGGCAGTCGCTTGCCAGCTGTTTACTTCCAGCCGGAGAAAGAAGAAGAGGACAGCTTTCCCAGGGACAACTCTGGACCCTTGGGACCATCCAGAGTCACCAAAGCCTAAACTTTGCACGGCCTGGGGAACGCTCTTCCTCATGGCCAGCAATCCCCACGTCAAAACCTTTCTCAGCAGAGGCAGGCACTCTCTCCCTCGTACTAGATAGCTCGGCAGAGCCTTCCGAGAAACACGCTGCGTCATTCAGCTTGAACGTGGGACGCGGAGGGGAGAGTACGCTTTCTCCCCGTTTGGAGGCGCCTTGCGCTTGGCTTCAAAGCTGCCTGAACAGCACTAGCGGCCCGACGTCTCTGCACGGCAGGACTGTCGTTGTGGGCCGAGGCTGCGTGTTCTCTCAAAACGAAAACCGTGCTGGCGATCCCTTTCTAGGAACTCCTCCCACGGCACCACATGTTCAGCTCCGGCCGAACGAAAGGTGACCTCAGGCCTCAAGGTAAGTTCCAGTGTTTCACGTCGGGGGAATTGGGTGTGCAGTGGTTTCCAACGAGGCCATACTCCACCACGGAGTGCCTTCACTCTGCGACGCTCCTGGGGGCACACAGGATAGGAGCTCGTTCGCCAAGTTCGCAGGATGACTTCTCTCCGTGCCGGAACGGCGGCTCCTGGCTTCTGAGGAACCTTAGCCTCAACAGGGCCCTGGAGAAAGCTCTTCACATTCATAGCAAGGGCAACGTACTGCTCTCTGGCTTGCCTGGGTTGAGTGCCCCAGTCGTCAAAGAGCCTCGCGAAGGCAGTGCTGCACAGACTCCCTTTGCCAGTCGCACGGCCTCCCTGACTGAAAGAGAACTGCAGTGCCAAAAGGCACCGTGCTGACGACTGGCTCCAGGAGGAGACTCGGGACAGCACTCTCACAGAAGCGAAAGCTAGGCTGTGGGCCCAGCCTGAGGACCAGCACGTTTTCCACACTTAACACAGCTAAGGCATGAGCCAGACGACAGCCTTGGTCCCTGAGGCCTACCTAAGGTACTGCCATACTTACCCAGTAGATCCCACGCAGAGGTCCCTGTGCCCAAAAGGGCCTCCATGGAAGGGCCCTGTTCCTCCCGTGTGTTTCCTTGAGGTAATCGGAAACCACTGAGGATAACTACGTGAGCTCAGCTTTGAAACTGGGCGACCCTGGGCAAACCTTATTCCCCTCCGTGGTAGACGAGACAGTTGCGGGTCCTAAGCTGCCTGAAGCACACTCCTCGCACCCACCTTCTCTTTGCTGCCGGAAGGCCTCACATAAGACGTCTGAGTTTACTCGTGACGGAAGCCGTCTGAGTGTACTCGTGTGAGGCCTGCTGCTCTCAGGTCCTTGCTGGGAGCTTCAGCAAGAGCACTCTGGAGCTCGCCGACAAAAGAATTGTGAGCCCCCCCGGCCTCAAGTAAAAGTCCAGATTTCCCCCGTCAGTAACACCTCGGAGTGCCATAGGAGCGAAGAAGCATGCGTTAACGGGATGCTTCAACAGTGCTAGGGATTTCTTTCACGAGACACTGTGCACTCACGTTCGTCGTAACAACTGTCAAAGGGCACTGTATGCCTTCCAACTCCTCTGTTGCGTTTGAGCCACAGGAAGTAAAGGCATTCGTTTGATTAAGCTCCGTGAACGGGCAACGATGATGGCGAAGCGCTGCCCTGTTCGCTCGAAAGCTCTCGTCTGTACGGCCTTCCAACGGCCTCAGGGTACGCAGTTGTAAACAGCCTTACATTCCATGCTGGTGTGCCCCCAATTAGGAACTTGGGCTCTTCTGTGAGACACCCACGTGCGTCCCAAATGAAACCGGGGAGCTCCCCCAGGACGTCTGCGTACGGCAGTCGGTTGCCAGCTGTTTACTTCCAGCCGGAGAAAGAAGAAGAGGACAGCTTTCCCAGGGACAACTCTGGACCCTTGGGACCATCCAGAGTCACCAAAGCCTAAACTTTGCACGGCCTGGGGAACGCTCTTCCTCATGGCCAGCAATCCCCACGTCAAAACCTTTCTCAGCAGAGGCAGGCACTCTCTCCCTCGTACTAGATAGCTCGGCAGAGCCTTCCGAGAAACATGCTGCGTCATTCAGCTTGAACGTGGGACGCGGAGGGGAGAGTACGCTTTCTCCCCGTTTGGAGGCGCCTTGCGCTTGGCTTCAAAGCTGCCTGAACAGCACTAGCGGCCCGACGTCTCTGCACGGCAGGACTGTCGTTGTGGGCCGAGGCTGCGTGTTCTCTCAAAACGAAAACCGTGCTGGCGATCCCTTTCTAGGAACTCCTCCCACGGCACCACATGTTCAGCTCCGGCCGAACGAAAGGTGACCTCAGGCCTCAAGGTAAGTTCCAGTGTTTCACGTCGGGGGAATTGGGTGTGCAGTGGTTTCCAACGAGGCCATACTCCACCACGGAGTGCCTTCACTCTGCGACGCTCCTGGGGGCACACAGGATAGGAGCTCGTTCGCCAAGTTCGCAGGATGACTTCTCTCCGTGCCGGAACGGCGGCTCCTGGCTTCTGAGGAACCTTAGCCTCAACAGGGCCCTGGAGAAAGCTCTTCACATTCATAGCAAGGGCAACGTACTGCTCTCTGGCTTGCCTGGGTTGAGTGCCCCAGTCGTCAAAGAGCCTCGCGAAGGCAGTGCTGCACAGACTCCCTTTGCCAGTCGCACGGCCTCCCTGACTGAAAGAGAACTGCAGTGCCAAAAGGCACCGTGCTGACGACTGGCTCCAGGAGGAGACTCGGGACAGCACTCTCACAGAAGCGAAAGCTAGGCTGTGGGCCCAGCCTGAGGACCAGCACGTTTTCCACACTTAACACAGCTAAGGCATGAGCCAGACGACAGCCTTGGTCCCTGAGGCCTACCTAAGGTACTGCCATACTTACCCAGTAGATCCCACGCAGAGGTCCCTGTGCCCAAAAGGGCCTCCATGGAAGGGCCCTGTTCCTCCCGTGTGTTTCCTTGAGGTAATCGGAAACCACTGAGGATAACTACGTGAGCTCAGCTTTGAAACTGGGCGACCCTGGGCAAACCTTATTCCCCTCCGTGGTAGACGAGACAGTTGCGGGTCCTAAGCTGCCTGAAGCACACTCCTCGCGCCCACCTTCTCTTTGCTGCCGGAAGGCCTCACATAAGAGGTCTGAGTTTACTCGTGACGGAAGCCGTCTGAGTGTACTCGTGTGAGGCCTGCTGCTCTCAGGTCCTTGCTGGGAGCTTCAGCAAGAGCACTCTGGAGCTCGCCGACAAAAGAATTGTGAGCCCCCCCGGCCTCAAGTAAAAGTCCAGATTTCCCCCGTCAGTAACACCTCGGAGTGCCATAGGAGCGAAGAAGCATGCGTTAACGGGATGCTTCAACAGTGCTAGGGATTTCTTTCACGAGACACTGTGCACTCACGTTCGTCGTAACAACTGTCAAAGGGCACTGTATGCCTTCCAACTCCTCTGTTGCGTTTGAGCCACAGGAAGTAAAGGCATTCGTTTGATTAAGCTCCGTGAACGGGCAACGATGATGGCGAAGCGCTGCCCTGTTCGCTCGAAAGCTCTCGTCTGTACGGCCTTCCAACGGCCTCAGGGTACGCAGTTGTAAACAGCCTTACATTCCATGCTGGTGTGCCCCCAATTAGGAACTTGGGCTCTTCTGTGAGACACCCACGTGCGTCCCAAATGAAACCGGGGAGCTCCCCCAGGACGTCTGCGTACGGCAGTCGGTTGCCAGCTGTTTACTTCCAGCCGGAGAAAGAAGAAGAGGACAGCTTTCCCAGGGACAACTCTGGACCCTTGGGACCATCCAGAGTCACCAAAGCCTAAACTTTGCACGGCCTGGGGAACGCTCTTCCTCATGGCCAGCAATCCCCACGTCAAAACCTTTCTCAGCAGAGGCAGGCACTCTCTCCCTCGTACTAGATAGCTCGGCAGAGCCTTCCGAGAAACATGCTGCGTCATTCAGCTTGAACGTGGGACGCGGAGGGGAGAGTACGCTTTCTCCCCGTTTGGAGGCGCCTTGCGCTTGGCTTCAAAGCTGCCTGAACAGCACTAGCGGCCCGACGTCTCTGCACGGCAGGACTGTCGTTGTGGGCCGAGGCTGCGTGTTCTCTCAAAACGAAAACCGTGCTGGCGATCCCTTTCTAGGAACTCCTCCCACGGCACCACATGTTCAGCTCCGGCCGAACGAAAGGTGACCTCAGGCCTCAAGGTAAGTTCCAGTGTTTCACGTCGGGGGAATTGGGTGTGCAGTGGTTTCCAACGAGGCCATACTCCACCACGGAGTGCCTTCACTCTGCGACGCTCCTGGGGGCACACAGGATAGGAGCTCGTTCGCCAAGTTCGCAGGATGACTTCTCTCCGTGCCGGAACGGCGGCTCCTGGCTTCTGAGGAACCTTAGCCTCAACAGGGCCCTGGAGAAAGCTCTTCACATTCATAGCAAGGGCAACGTACTGCTCTCTGGCTTGCCTGGGTTGAGTGCCCCAGTCGTCAAAGAGCCTCGCGAAGGCAGTGCTGCACAGACTCCCTTTGCCAGTCGCACGGCCTCCCTGACTGAAAGAGAACTGCAGTGCCAAAAGGCACCGTGCTGACGACTGGCTCCAGGAGGAGACTCGGGACAGCACTCTCACAGAAGCGAAAGCTAGGCTGTGGGCCCAGCCTGAGGACCAGCACGTTTTCCACACTTAACACAGCTAAGGCATGAGCCAGACGACAGCCTTGGTCCCTGAGGCCTACCTAAGGTACTGCCATACTTACCCAGTAGATCCCACGCAGAGGTCCCTGTGCCCAAAAGGGCCTCCATGGAAGGGCCCTGTTCCTCCCGTGTGTTTCCTTGAGGTAATCGGAAACCACTGAGGATAAGTACGTGAGCTCAGCTTTGAAACTGGGCGACCCTGGGCAAACCTTATTCCCCTCCGTGGTAGACGAGACAGTTGCGGGTCCTAAGCTGCCTGAAGCACACTCCTCGCACCCACCTTCTCTTTGCTGCCGGAAGGCCTCACATAAGACGTCTGAGTTTACTCGTGACGGAAGCCGTCTGAGTGTACTCGTGTGAGGCCTGCTGCTCTCAGGTCCTTGCTGGGAGCTTCAGCAAGAGCACTCTGGAGCTCGCCGACAAAAGAATTGTGAGCCCCCCCGGCCTCAAGTAAAAGTCCAGATTTCCCCCGTCAGTAACACCTCGGAGTGCCATAGGAGCGAAGAAGCATGCGTTAACGGGATGCTTCAACAGTGCTAGGGATTTCTTTCACGAGACACTGTGCACTCACGTTCGTCGTAACAACTGTCAAAGGGCACTGTATGCCTTCCAACTCCTCTGTTGCGTTTGAGCCACAGGAAGTAAAGGCATTCGTTTGATTAAGCTCCGTGAACGGGCAACGATGATGGCGAAGCGCTGCCCTGTTCGCTCGAAAGCTCTCGTCTGTACGGCCTTCCAACGGCCTCAGGGTACGCAGTTGTAAACAGCCTTACATTCCATGCTGGTGTGCCCCCAATTAGGAACTTGGGCTCTTCTGTGAGACACCCACGTGCGTCCCAAATGAAACCGGGGAGCTCCCCCAGGACGTCTGCGTACGGCAGTCGGTTGCCAGCTGTTTACTTCCAGCCGGAGAAAGAAGAAGAGGACAGCTTTCCCAGGGACAACTCTGGACCCTTGGGACCATCCAGAGTCACCAAAGCCTAAACTTTGCACGGCCTGGGGAACGCTCTTCCTCATGGCCAGCAATCCCCACGTCAAAACCTTTCTCAGCAGAGGCAGGCACTCTCTCCCTCGTACTAGATAGCTCGGCAGAGCCTTCCGAGAAACACGCTGCGTCATTCAGCTTGAACGTGGGACGCGGAGGGGAGAGTACGCTTTCTCCCCGTTTGGAGGCGCCTTGCTCTTGGCTTCAAAGCTGCCTGAACAGCACTAGCGGCCCGACGTCTCTGCACGGCAGGACTGTCGTTGTGGGCCGAGGCTGCGTGTTCTCTCAAAACGAAAACCGTGCTGGCGATCCCTTTCTAGGAACTCCTCCCACGGCACCACATGTTCAGCTCCGGCCGAACGAAAGGTGACCTCAGGCCTCAAGGTAAGTTCCAGTGTTTCACGTCGGGGGAGTTGGGTGTGCAGTGGTTTCCATGAGGCCATACTCCACCACGGAGTGCCTTCACTCTGCGACGCTCCTGGGGGCACACAGGATAGGAGCTCGTTCGCCAAGTTCGCAGGATGACTTCTCTCCGTGCCGGAACGGCGGCTCCTGGCTTCTGAGGAACCTTAGCCTCAACAGGGCCCTGGAGAAAGCTCTTCACATTCATAGCAAGGGCAACGTACTGCTCTCTGGCTTGCCTGGGTTGAGTGCCCCAGTCGTCAAAGAGCCTCGCGAAGGCAGTGCTGCACAGACTCCCTTTGCCAGTCGCACGGCCTCCCTGACTGAAAGAGAACTGCAGTGCCAAAAGGCACCGTGCTGACGACTGGCTCCAGGAGGAGACTCGGGACAGCACTCTCACAGAAGCGAAAGCTAGGCTGTGGGCCCAGCCTGAGGACCAGCACGTTTTCCACACTTAACACAGCTAAGGCATGAGCCAGACGACAGCCTTGGTCCCTGAGGCCTACCTAAGGTACTGCCATACTTACCCAGTAGATCCCACGCAGAGGTCCCTGTGCCCAAAAGGGCCTCCATGGAAGGGCCCTGTTCCTCCCGTGTGTTTCCTTGAGGTAATCGGAAACCACTGAGGATAACTACGTGAGCTCAGCTTTGAAACTGGGCGACCCTGGGCAAACCTTATTCCCCTCCGTGGTAGACGAGACAGTGGCGGGTCCTAAGCTGCCTGAAGCACACTCCTCGCGCCCACCTTCTCTTTGCTGCCGGAAGGCCTCACATAAGACGTCTGAGTTTACTCGTGACGGAAGCCGTCTGAGTGTACTCGTGTGAGGCCTGCTGCTCTCAGGTCCTTGCTGGGAGCTTCAGCAAGAGCACTCTGGAGCTCGCCGACAAAAGAATTGTGAGCCCCCACGGCCTCAAGTAAAAGTCCAGATTTCCCCCGTCAGTAACACCTCGGAGTGCCATAGGAGCGAAGAAGCATGCGTTAACGGGATGCTTCAACAGTGCTAGGGATTTCTTTCACGAGACACTGTGCACTCACGTTCGTCGTAACAACTGTCAAAGGGCACTGTATGCCTTCCAACTCCTCTGTTGCGTTTGAGCCACAGGAAGTAAAGGCATTCGTTTGATTAAGCTCCGTGAACGGGCAACGATGATGGCGAAGCGCTGCCCTGTTCGCTCGAAAGCTCTCGTCTGTACGGCCTTCCAACGGCCTCAGGGTACGCAGTTGTAAACAGCCTTACATTCCATGCTGGTGTGCCCCCAATTAGGAACTTGGGCTCTTCTGTGAGACACCCACGTGCGTCCCAAATGAAACCGGGGAGCTCCCCCAGGACGTCTGCGTACGGCAGTCGCTTGCCAGCTGTTTACTTCCAGCCGGAGAAAGAAGAAGAGGACAGCTTTCCCAGGGACAACTCTGGACCCTTGGGACCATCCAGAGTCACCAAAGCCTAAACTTTGCACGGCCTGGGGAACGCTCTTCCTCATGGCCAGCAATCCCCACGTCAAAACCTTTCTCAGCAGAGGCAGGCACTCTCTCCCTCGTACTAGATAGCTCGGCAGAGCCTTCCGAGAAACATGCTGCGTCATTCAGCTTGAACGTGGGACGCGGAGGGGAGAGTACGCTTTCTCCCCGTTTGGAGGCGCCTTGCGCTTGGCTTCAAAGCTGCCTGAACAGCACTAGCGGCCCGACGTCTCTGCACGGCAGGACTGTCGTTGTGGGCCGAGGCTGCGTGTTCTCTCAAAACGAAAACCGTGCTGGCGATCCCTTTCTAGGAACTCCTCCCACGGCACCACATGTTCAGCTCCGGCCGAACGAAAGGTGACCTCAGGCCTCAAGGTAAGTTCCAGTGTTTCACGTCGGGGGAATTGGGTGTGCAGTGGTTTCCAACGAGGCCATACTCCACCACGGAGTGCCTTCACTCTGCGACGCTCCTGGGGGCACACAGGATAGGCTCTCGTTCTCCAAGTTCGCAGGATGACTTCTCTCCGTGCCGGAACGGCGGCTCCTGGCTTCTGAGGAACCTTAGCCTCAACAGGGCCCTGGAGAAAGCTCTTCACATTCATAGCAAGGGCAACGTACTGCTCTCTGGCTTGCCTGGGTTGAGTGCCCCAGTCGTCAAAGAGCCTCACGAAGGCAGTGCTGCACAGACTCCCTTTGCCAGTCGCACGGCCTCCCTGACTGAAAGAGAACTGCAGTGCCAAAAGGCACCGTGCTGACGACTGGCTCCAGGAGGAGACTCGGGACAGCACTCTCACAGAAGCGAAAGCTAGGCTGTGGGCCCAGCCTGAGGACCAGCACGTTTTCCACACTTAACACAGCTAAGGCATGAGCCAGACGACAGCCTTGGTCCCTGAGGCCTACCTAAGGTACTGCCATACTTACCCAGTAGATCCCACGCAGAGGTCCCTGTGCCCAAAAGGGCCTCCATGGAAGGGCCCTGTTCCTCCCGTGTGTTTCCTTGAGGTAATCGGAAACCACTGAGGATAACTACGTGAGCTCAGCTTTGAAACTGGGCGACCCTGGGCAAACCTTATTCCCCTCCGTGGTAGACGAGACAGTTGCGGGTCCTAAGCTGCCTGAAGCACACTCCTCGCACCCACCTTCTCTTTGCTGCCGGAAGGCCTCACATAAGACGTCTGAGTTTACTCGTGACGGAAGCCGTCTGAGTGTACCCGTGTGAGGCCTGCTGCTCTCAGGTCCTTGCTGGGAGCTTCAGCAAGAGCACTCTGGAGCTCGCTGACAAAAGAATTGTGAGCCCCCCCGGCCTCAAGTAAAAGTCCAGATTTCCCCCGTCAGTAACACCTCGGAGTGCCATAGGAGCGAAGAAGCATGCGTTAACGGGATGCTTCAACAGTGCTAGGGATTTCTTTCACGAGACACTGTGCACTCACGTTCGTCGTAACAACTGTCAAAGGGCACTGTATGCCTTCCAACTCCTCTGTTGCGTTTGAGCCACAGGAAGTAAAGGCATTCGTTTGATTAAGCTCCGTGAACGGGCAACGATGATGGCGAAGCGCTGCCCTGTTCGCTCGAAAGCTCTCGTCTGTACGGCCTTCCAACGGCCTCAGGGTACGCAGTTGTAAACAGCCTTACATTCCATGCTGGTGTGCCCCCAATTAGGAACTTGGGCTCTTCTGTGAGACACCCACGTGCGTCCCAAATGAAACCGGGGAGCTCCCCCAGGACGTCTGCGTACGGCAGTCGCTTGCCAGCTGTTTACTTCCAGCCGGAGAAAGAAGAAGAGGACAGCTTTCCCAGGGACAACTCTGGACCCTTGGGACCATCCAGAGTCACCAAAGCCTAAACTTTGCACGGCCTGGGGAACGCTCTTCCTCATGGCCAGCAATCCCCACGTCAAAACCTTTCTCAGCAGAGGCAGGCACTCTCTCCCTCGTACTAGATAGCTCGGCAGAGCCTTCCGAGAAACACGCTGCGTCATTCAGCTTGAACGTGGGACGCGGAGGGGAGAGTACGCTTTCTCCCCGTTTGGAGGCGCCTTGCGCTTGGCTTCAAAGCTGCCTGAACAGCACTAGCGGCCCGACGTCTCTGCACGGCAGGATTGTCGTTGTGGGCCGAGGCTGCGTGTTCTCTCAAAACGAAAACCGTGCTGGCGATCCCTTTCTAGGAACTCCTCCCACGGCACCACATGTTCAGCTCCGGCCGAACGAAAGGTGACCTCAGGCCTCAAGGTAAGTTCCAGTGTTTCACGTCGGGGGAGTTGGGTGTGCAGTGGTTTCCATGAGGCCATACTCCACCACGGAGCGCCTTCACTCTGCGACGCTCCTGGGGGCACACAGGATAGGAGCTCGTTCGCCAAGTTCGCAGGATGACCTCTCCGTGCCGGAACGGCGGCTCCTGGCTTCTGAGGAACCTTAGCCTCAACAGGGCCCTGGAGAAAGCTCTTCACATTCATAGCAAGGGCAACGTACTGCTCTCTGGCTTGCCTGGGTTGAGTGCCCCAGTCGTCAAAGAGCCTCGCGAAGGCAGTGCTGCACAGACTCCCTTTGCCAGTCGCACGGCCTCCCTGACTGAAAGAGAACTGCAGTGCCAAAAGGCACCGTGCTGACGACTGGCTCCAGGAGGAGACTCGGGACAGCACTCTCACAGAAGCGAAAGCTAGGCTGTGGGCCCAGCCTGAGGACCAGCACGTTTTCCACACTTAACACAGCTAAGGCATGAGCCAGACGACAGCCTTGGTCCCTGAGGCCTACCTAAGGTACTGCCATACTTACCCAGTAGATCCCACGCAGAGGTCCCTGTGCCCAAAAGGGCCTCCATGGAAGGGCCCTGTTCCTCCCGTGTGTTTCCTTGAGGTAATCGGAAACCACTGAGGATAACTACGTGAGCTCAGCTTTGAAACTGGGCGACCCTGGGCAAACCTTATTCCCCTCCGTGGTAGACGAGACAGTGGCGGGTCCTAAGCTGCCTGAAGCACACTCCTCGCGCCCACCTTCTCTTTGCTGCCGGAAGGCCTCACATAAGAGGTCTGAGTTTACTCGTGACGGAAGCCGTCTGAGTGTACTCGTGTGAGGCCTGCTGCTCTCAGGTCCTTGCTGGGAGCTTCAGCAAGAGCACTCTGGAGCTCGCCGACAAAAGAATTGTGAGCCCCCACGGCCTCAAGTAAAAGTCCAGATTTCCCCCGTCAGTAACACCTCGGAGTGCCATAGGAGCGAAGAAACATGCGTTAACGGGATGCTTCAACAGTGCTAGGGATTTCTTTCACGAGACACTGTGCACTCACGTTCGTCGTAACAACTGTCAAAGGGCACTGTATGCCTTCCAACTCCTCTGTTGCGTTTGAGCCACAGGAAGTAAAGGCATTCGTTTGATTAAGCTCCGTGAACGGGCAACGATGATGGCGAAGCGCTGCCCTGTTCGCTCGAAAGCTCTCGTCTGTACGACCTTCCAACGGCCTCAGGGTACGCAGTTGTAAACAGCCTTACATTCCATGCTGGTGTGCCCCCAATTAGGAACTTGGGCTCTTCTGTGAGACACCCACGTGCGTCCCAAATGAAACCGGGGAGCTCCCCCAGGACGTCTGCGTACGGCAGTCGGTTGCCAGCTGTTTACTTCCAGCCGGAGAAAGAAGAAGAGGACAGCTTTCCCAGGGACAACTCTGGACCCTTGGGACCATCCAGAGTCACCAAAGCCTAAACTTTGCACGGCCTGGGGAACGCTCTTCCTCATGGCCAGCAATCCCCACGTCAAAACCTTTCTCAGCAGAGGCAGGCACTCTCTCCCTCGTACTAGATAGTTCGGCAGAGCCTTCCGAGAAACACGCTGCGTCATTCAGCTTGAACGTGGGACGCGGAGGGGAGAGTACGGTTTCTCCCCGTTTGGAGGCGCCTTGCGCTTGGCTTCAAAGCTGCCTGAACAGCACTAGCGGCCCGACGTCTCTGCACGGCAGGATTGTCGTTGTGGGCCGAGGCTGCGTGTTCTCTCAAAACGAAAACCGTGCTGGCGATCCCTTTCTAGGAACTCCTCCCACGGCACCACATGTTCAGCTCCGGCCGAACGAAAGGTGACCTCAGGCCTCAAGGTAAGTTCCAGTGTTTCACGTCGGGGGAGTTGGGTGTGCAGTGGTTTCCATGAGGCCATACTCCACCACGGAGTGCCTTCACTCTGCGACGCTCCTGGGGGCACACAGGATAGGAGCTCGTTCGCCAAGTTCGCAGGATGACTTCTCTCCGTGCCGGAACGGCGGCTCCTGGCTTCTGAGGAACCTTAGCCTCAACAGGGCCCTGGAGAAAGCTCTTCACATTCATAGCAAGGGCAACGTACTGCTCTCTGGCTTGCCTGGGTTGAGTGCCCCAGTCGTCAAAGAGCCTCGCGAAGGCAGTGCTGCACAGACTCCCTTTGCCAGTCGCACGGCCTCCCTGACTGAAAGAGAACTGCAGTGCCAAAAGGCACCGTGCTGACGACTGGCTCCAGGAGGAGACTCGGGACAGCACTCTCACAGAAGCGAAAGCTAGGCTGTGGGCCCAGCCTGAGGACCAGCACGTTTTCCACACTTAACACAGCTAAGGCATGAGCCAGACGACAGCCTTGGTCCCTGAGGCCTACCTAAGGTACTGCCATACTTACCCAGTAGATCCCACGCAGAGGTCCCTGTGCCCAAAAGGGCCTCCATGGAAGGGCCCTGTTCCTCCCGTGTGTTTCCTTGAGGTAATCGGAAACCACTGAGGATAACTACGTGAGCTCAGCTTTGAAACTGGGCGACCCTGGGCAAACCTTATTCCCCTCCGTGGTAGACGAGACAGTGGCGGGTCCTAAGCTGCCTGAAGCACACTCCTCGCGCCCACCTTCTCTTTGCTGCCGGAAGGCCTCACATAAGACGTCTGAGTTTACTCGTGACGGAAGCCGTCTGAGTGTACTCGTGTGAGGCCTGCTGCTCTCAGGTCCTTGCTGGGAGCTTCAGCAAGAGCACTCTGGAGCTCGCCGACAAAAGAATTGTGAGCCCCCCCGGCCTCAAGTAAAAGTCCAGATTTCCCCCGTCAGTAACACCTCGGAGTGCCATAGGAGCGAAGAAGCATGCGTTAACGGGATGCTTCAACAGTGCTAGGGATTTCTTTCACGAGACACTGTGCACTCACGTTCGTCGTAACAACTGTCAAAGGGCACTGTATGCCTTCCAACTCCTCTGTTGCGTTTGAGCCACAGGAAGTAAAGGCATTCGTTTGATTAAGCTCCGTGAACGGGCAACGATGATGGCGAAGCGCTGCCCTGTTCGCTCGAAAGCTCTCGTCTGTACGGCCTTCCAACGGCCTCAGGGTACGCAGTTGTAAACAGCCTTACATTCCATGCTGGTGTGCCCCCAATTAGGAACTTGGGCTCTTCTGTGAGACACCCACGTGCGTCCCAAATGAAACCGGGGAGCTCCCCCAGGACGTCTGCGTACGGCAGTCGCTTGCCAGCTGTTTACTTCTAGCCGGAGAAAGAACAAGAGGACAGCTTTCCCAGGGACAATTCTGGACCCTTGGGACCATCCAGAGTCACCAAAGCCTAAACTTTGCACGGCCTGGGGAACTCTCTTCCTCATGTCCAGCAACCTCCACGTCAAAACCTTTCTCAGCAGAGGCAGGCACTCTCTCCCTCGTACTAGATAGCTCGGCAGAGCCTTCCGAGAAACATGCTGCGTCATTCAGCTTGAACGTGGGACGCGGAGGGGAGAGTACGCTTTCTCCCCGTTTGGAGGCGCCTTGCGCTTGGCTTCAAAGCTGCCTGAACAGCACTAGCGGCCCGACGTCTCTGCACGGCAGGATTGTCGTTGTGGGCCGAGGCTGCGTGTTCTCTCAAAACGAAAACCGTGCTGGCGATCCCTTTCTAGGAACTCCTCCCACGGCACCACATGTTCAGCTCCGGCCGAACGAAAGGTGACCTCAGGCCTCAAGGTAAGTTCCAGTGTTTCACGTCGGGGGAGTTGGGTGTGCAGTGGTTTCCATGAGGCCATACTCCACCACGGAGTGCCTTCACTCTGCGACGCTCCTGGGGGCACACAGGATAGGAGCTCGTTCGCCAAGTTCGCAGGATGACTTCTCTCCGTGCCGGAACGGCGGCTCCTGGCTTCTGAGGAACCTTAGCCTCAACAGGGCCCTGGAGAAAGCTCTTCACATTCATAGCAAGGGCAACGTACTGCTCTCTGGCTTGCCTGGGTTGAGTGCCCCAGTCGTCAAAGAGCCTCGCGAAGGCAGTGCTGCACAGACTCCCTTTGCCAGTCGCACGGCCTCCCTGACTGAAAGAGAACTGCAGTGCCAAAAGGCACCGTGCTGACGACTGGCTCCAGGAGGAGACTCGGGACAGCACTCTCACAGAAGCGAAAGCTAGGCTGTGGGCCCAGCCTGAGGACCAGCACGTTTTCCACACTTAACACAGCTAAGGCATGAGCCAGACGACAGCCTTGGTCCCTGAGGCCTACCTAAGGTACTGCCATACTTACCCAGTAGATCCCACGCAGAGGTCCCTGTGCCCAAAAGGGCCTCCATGGAAGGGCCCTGTTCCTCCCGTGTGTTTCCTTGAGGTAATCGGAAACCACTGAGGATAAGTACGTGAGCTCAGCTTTGAAACTGGGCGACCCTGGGCAAACCTTATTCCCTCCGTGGTAGACGAGACAGTTGCGGGTCCTAAGCTGCCTGAAGCACACTCCTCGCGCCCACCTTCTCTTTGCTGCCGGAAGGCCTCACATAAGACGTCTGAGTTTACTCGTGACGGAAGCCGTCTGAGTGTACTCGTGTGAGGCCTGCTGCTCTCAGGTCCTTGCTGGGAGCTTCAGCAAGAGCACTCTGGAGCTCGCCGACAAAAGAATTGTGAGCCCCCCCGGCCTCAAGTAAAAGTCCAGATTTCCCCCGTCAGTAACACCTCGGAGTGCCATAGGAGCGAAGAAGCATGCGTTAACGGGATGCTTCAACAGTGCTAGGGATTTCTTTCACGAGACACTGTGCACTCACGTTCGCCGTAACAACTGTCAAAGGGCACTGTATGCCTTCCAACTCCTCTGTTGCGTTTGAGCCACAGGAAGTAAAGGCATTCGTTTGATTAAGCTCCGTGAACGGGCAACGATGATGGCGAAGCGCTGCCCTGTTCGCTCGAAAGCTCTCGTCTGTACGGCCTTCCAACGGCCTCAGGGTACGCAGTTGTAAACAGCCTTACATTCCATGCTGGTGTGCCCCCAATTAGGAACTTGGGCTCTTCTGTGAGACACCCACGTGCGTCCCAAATGAAACCGGGGAGCTCCCCCAGGACGTCTGCGTACGGCAGTCGCTTGCCAGCTGTTTACTTCCAGCCGGAGAAAGAAGAAGAGGACAGCTTTCCCAGGGACAACTCTGGACCCTTGGGACCATCCAGAGTCACCAAAGCCTAAACTTTGCACGGCCTGGGGAACGCTCTTCCTCATGGCCAGCAATCCCCACGTCAAAACCTTTCTCAGCAGAGGCAGGCACTCTCTCCCTCGTACTAGATAGCTCGGCAGAGCCTTCCGAGAAACATGCTGCGTCATTCAGCTTGAACGTGGGACGCGGAGGGGAGAGTACGCTTTCTCCCCGTTTGGAGGCGCCTTGCGCTTGGCTTCAAAGCTGCCTGAACAGCACTAGCGGCCCGACGTCTCTGCACGGCAGGATTGTCGTTGTGGGCCGAGGCTGCGTGTTCTCTCAAAACGAAAACCGTGCTGGCGATCCCTTTCTAGGAACTCCTCCCACGGCACCACATGTTCAGCTCCGGCCGAACGAAAGGTGACCTCAGGCCTCAAGGTAAGTTCCAGTGTTTCACGTCGGGGGAGTTGGGTGTGCAGTGGTTTCCATGAGGCCATACTCCACCACGGAGTGCCTTCACTCTGCGACGCTCCTGGGGGCACACAGGATAGGAGCTCGTTCGCCAAGTTCGCAGGATGACTTCTCTCCGTGCCGGAACGGCGGCTCCTGGCTTCTGAGGAACCTTAGCCTCAACAGGGCCCTGGAGAAAGCTCTTCACATTCATAGCAAGGGCAACGTACTGCTCTCTGGCTTGCCTGGGTTGAGTGCCCCAGTCGTCAAAGAGCCTCGCGAAGGCAGTGCTGCACAGACTCCCTTTGCCAGTCGCACGGCCTCCCTGACTGAAAGAGAACTGCAGTGCCAAAAGGCACCGTGCTGACGACTGGCTCCAGGAGGAGACTCGGGACAGCACTCTCACAGAAGCGAAAGCTAGGCTGTGGGCCCAGCCTGAGGACCAGCACGTTTTCCACACTTAACACAGCTAAGGCATGAGCCAGACGACAGCCTTGGTCCCTGAGGCCTACCTAAGGTACTGCCATACTTACCCAGTAGATCCCACGCAGAGGTCCCTGTGCCCAAAAGGGCCTCCATGGAAGGGCCCTGTTCCTCCCGTGTGTTTCCTTGAGGTAATCGGAAACCACTGAGGATAACTACGTGAGCTCAGCTTTGAAACTGGGCGACCCTGGGCAAACCTTATTCCCCTCCGTGGTAGACGAGACAGTTGCGGGTCCTAAGCTGCCTGAAGCACACTCCTCGCGCCCACCTTCTCTTTGCTGCCGGAAGGCCTCACATAAGAGGTCTGAGTTTACTCGTGACGGAAGCCGTCTGAGTGTACTCGTGTGAGGCCTGCTGCTCTCAGGTCCTTGCTGGGAGCTTCAGCAAGAGCACTCTGGAGCTCGCCGACAAAAGAATTGTGAGCCCCCACGGCCTCAAGTAAAAGTCCAGATTTCCCCCGTCAGTAACACCTCGGAGTGCCATAGGAGCGAAGAAGCATGCGTTAACGGGATGCTTCAACAGTGCTAGGGATTTCTTTCACGAGACACTGTGCACTCACGTTCGTCGTAACAACTGTCAAAGGGCACTGTATGCCTTCCAACTCCTCTGTTGCGTTTGAGCCACAGGAAGTAAAGGCATTCGTTTGATTAAGCTCCGTGAACGGGCAATGATGATGGCGAAGCGCTGCCCTGTTCGCTCGAAAGCTCTCGTCTGTACGGCCTTCCAACGGCCTCAGGGTACGCAGTTGTAAACAGCCTTACATTCCATGCTGGTGTGCCCCCAATTAGGAACTTGGGCTCTTCTGTGAGACACCCACGTGCGTCCCAAATGAAACCGGGGAGCTCCCCCAGGACGTCTGCGTACGGCAGTCGGTTGCCAGCTGTTTACTTCCAGCCGGAGAAAGAACAAGAGGACAGCTTTCCCAGGGACAATTCTGGACCCTTGGGACCATCCAGAGTCACCAAAGCCTAAACTTTGCACGGCCTGGGGAACTCTCTTCCTCATGTCCAGCAACCTCCACGTCAAAACCTTTCTCAGCAGAGGCAGGCACTCTCTCCCTCGTACTAGATAGCTCGGCAGAGCCTTCCGAGAAACATGCTGCGTCATTCAGCTTGAACGTGGGACGCGGAGGGGAGAGTACGCTTTCTCCCCGTTTGGAGGCGCCTTGCGCTTGGCTTCAAAGCTGCCTGAACAGCACTAGCGGCCCGACGTCTCTGCACGGCAGGATTGTCGTTGTGGGCCGAGGCTGCGTGTTCTCTCAAAACGAAAACCGTGCTGGCGATCCCTTTCTAGGAACTCCTCCCACGGCACCACATGTTCAGCTCCGGCCGAACGAAAGGTGACCTCAGGCCTCAAGGTAAGTTCCAGTGTTTCACGTCGGGGGAGTTGGGTGTGCAGTGGTTTCCATGAGGCCATACTCCACCACGGAGTGCCTTCACTCTGCGACGCTCCTGGGGGCACACAGGATAGGAGCTCGTTCGCCAAGTTCGCAGGATGACTTCTCTCCGTGCCGGAACGGCGGCTCCTGGCTTCTGAGGAACCTTAGCCTCAACAGGGCCCTGGAGAAAGCTCTTCACATTCATAGCAAGGGCAACGTACTGCTCTCTGGCTTGCCTGGGTTGAGTGCCCCAGTCGTCAAAGAGCCTCGCGAAGGCAGTGCTGCACAGACTCCCTTTGCCAGTCGCACGGCCTCCCTGACTGAAAGAGAACTGCAGTGCCAAAAGGCACCGTGCTGACGACTGGCTCCAGGAGGAGACTCGGGACAGCACTCTCACAGAAGCGAAAGCTAGGCTGTGGGCCCAGCCTGAGGACCAGCACGTACGTTTGCCACACTTCTTTGCACAGCTAGGCGTGAGCCAGAGAACCTTGGTCCCTGAGGCCTACCTAAGGTACTGCCATACTTACCCAGTAGATCCCACGCAGAGGTCCCTGTGCCCAAAAGGGCCTCCATGGAAGGGCCCTGTTCCTCCCGTTGTGTTTCCTTGAGGTAATCAGAAACCACTTAGGATAACCGTATGAGCTCAGGTATGAAGCTGGGCGACCCTGGCCAAACCTTATTCCCCTCCGTGGTAGACGAGACAGTGGCGGGTCCTGAGCTGCCTGAAGCACACTCCTCGCGCGCACCTTCTCTTTGCTGCCGGAAGGCCTCACATAAGAAGTCTGAGTTGACTCGTGACAGAAGAAGTCTGAGTGTACTCGTGTGAGGCCTGCTGCTCTCAGGTCCTTGCTGGGAGCTTCAGCAAGAGCACTCTGGAGCTCGCCGACAAAAGAATTGTGAGCCCCCACGGCCTCAAGTAAAAGTCCAGATTTCCCCCGTCAGTAACACCTCGGAGTGCCATAGGAGCGAAGAAACATGCGTTAACGGGATGCTTCAACAGTGCTAGGGATTTCTTTCACGAGACACTGTGCACTCACGTTCGTCGTAACAACTGTCAAAGGGCACTGTATGCCTTCCAACTCCTCTGTTGCGTTTGAGCCACAGGAAGTAAAGGCATTCGTTTGATTAAGCTCCGTGAACGGGCAACGATGATGGCGAAGCGCTGCCCTGTTCGCTCGAAAGCTCTCGTCTGTACGACCTTCCAACGGCCTCAGGGTACGCAGTTGTAAACAGCCTTACATTCCATGCTGGTGTGCCCCCAATTAGGAACTTGGGCTCTTCTGTGAGACACCCACGTGCGTCCCAAATGAAACCGGGGAGCTCCCCCAGGACGTCTGCGTACGGCAGTCGGTTGCCAGCTGTTTACTTCCAGCCGGAGAAAGAAGAAGAGGACAGCTTTCCCAGGGACAACTCTGGACCCTTGGGACCATCCAGAGTCACCAAAGCCTAAACTTTGCACGGCCTGGGGAACGCTCTTCCTCATGTCCAGCAGTCCCCACGTCAAAACCTTTCTCAGCAGAGGCAGGCACTCTCTCCCTCGTACTAGATAGTTCGGCAGAGCCTTCCGAGAAACACGCTGCGTCATTCAGCTTGAACGTGGGACGCGGAGGGGAGAGTACGCTTTCTCCCCGTTTGGAGGCGCCTTGCGCTTGGCTTCAAAGCTGCCTGAACAGCACTAGCGGCCCGACGTCTCTGCACGGCAGGATTGTCGTTGTGGGCCGAGGCTGCGTGTTCTCTCAAAACGAAAACCGTGCTGGCGATCCCTTTCTAGGAACTCCTCCCACGGCACCACATGTTCAGCTCCGGCCGAACGAAAGGTGACCTCAGGCCTCAAGGTAAGTTCCAGTGTTTCACGTCGGGGGAGTTGGGTGTGCAGTGGTTTCCATGAGGCCATACTCCACCACGGAGTGCCTTCACTCTGCGACGCTCCTGGGGGCACACAGGATAGGAGCTCGTTCGCCAAGTTCGCAGGATGACTTCTCTCCGTGCCGGAACGGCGGCTCCTGGCTTCTGAGGAACCTTAGCCTCAACAGGGCCCTGGAGAAAGCTCTTCACATTCATAGCAAGGGCAACGTACTGCTCTCTGGCTTGCCTGGGTTGAGTGCCCCAGTCGTCAAAGAGCCTCGCGAAGGCAGTGCTGCACAGACTCCCTTTGCCAGTCGCACGGCCTCCCTGACTGAAAGAGAACTGCAGTGCCAAAAGGCACCGTGCTGACGACTGGCTCCAGGAGGAGACTCGGGACAGCACTCTCACAGAAGCGAAAGCTAGGCTGTGGGCCCAGCCTGAGGACCAGCACGTTTTCCACACTTAACACAGCTAAGGCATGAGCCAGACGACAGCCTTGGTCCCTGAGGCCTACCTAAGGTACTGCCATACTTACCCAGTAGATCCCACGCAGAGGTCCCTGTGCCCAAAAGGGCCTCCATGGAAGGGCCCTGTTCCTCCCGTGTGTTTCCTTGAGGTAATCGGAAACCACTGAGGATAACTACGTGAGCTCAGCTTTGAAACTGGGCGACCCTGGGCAAACCTTATTCCCCTCCGTGGTAGACGAGACAGTGGCGGGTCCTAAGCTGCCTGAAGCACACTCCTCGCGCCCACCTTCTCTTTGCTGCCGGAAGGCCTCACATAAGACGTCTGAGTTTACTCGTGACGGAAGCCGTCTGAGTGTACTCGTGTGAGGCCTGCTGCTCTCAGGTCCTTGCTGGGAGCTTCAGCAAGAGCACTCTGGAGCTCGCCGACAAAAGAATTGTGAGCCCCCCCGGCCTCAAGTAAAAGTCCAGATTTCCCCCGTCAGTAACACCTCGGAGTGCCATAGGAGCGAAGAAGCATGCGTTAACGGGATGCTTCAACAGTGCTAGGGATTTCTTTCACGAGACACTGTGCACTCACGTTCGTCGTAACAACTGTCAAAGGGCACTGTATGCCTTCCAACTCCTCTGTTGCGTTTGAGCCACAGGAAGTAAAGGCATTCGTTTGATTAAGCTCCGTGAACGGGCAACGATGATGGCGAAGCGCTGCCCTGTTCGCTCGAAAGCTCTCGTCTGTACGGCCTTCCAACGGCCTCAGGGTACGCAGTTGTAAACAGCCTTACATTCCATGCTGGTGTGCCCCCAATTAGGAACTTGGGCTCTTCTGTGAGACACCCACGTGCGTCCCAAATGAAACCGGGGAGCTCCCCCAGGACGTCTGCGTACGGCAGTCGGTTGCCAGCTGTTTACTTCTAGCCGGAGAAAGAACAAGAGGACAGCTTTCCCAGGGACAATTCTGGACCCTTGGGACCATCCAGAGTCACCAAAGCCTAAACTTTGCACGGCCTGGGGAACTCTCTTCCTCATGTCCAGCAACCTCCACGTCAAAACCTTTCTCAGCAGAGGCAGGCACTCTCTCCCTCGTACTAGATAGCTCGGCAGAGCCTTCCGAGAAACATGCTGCGTCATTCAGCTTGAACGTGGGACGCGGAGGGGAGAGTACGCTTTCTCCCCGTTTGGAGGCGCCTTGCGCTTGGCTTCAAAGCTGCCTGAACAGCACTAGCGGCCCGACGTCTCTGCACGGCAGGATTGTCGTTGTGGGCCGAGGCTGCGTGTTCTCTCAAAACGAAAACCGTGCTGGCGATCCCTTTCTAGGAACTCCTCCCACGGCACCACATGTTCAGCTCCGGCCGAACGAAAGGTGACCTCAGGCCTCAAGGTAAGTTCCAGTGTTTCACGTCGGGGGAGTTGGGTGTGCAGTGGTTTCCATGAGGCCATACTCCACCACGGAGTGCCTTCACTCTGCGACGCTCCTGGGGGCACACAGGATAGGAGCTCGTTCGCCAAGTTCGCAGGATGACTTCTCTCCGTGCCGGAACGGCGGCTCCTGGCTTCTGAGGAACCTTAGCCTCAACAGGGCCCTGGAGAAAGCTCTTCACATTCATAGCAAGGGCAACGTACTGCTCTCTGGCTTGCCTGGGTTGAGTGCCCCAGTCGTCAAAGAGCCTCGCGAAGGCAGTGCTGCACAGACTCCCTTTGCCAGTCGCACGGCCTCCCTGACTGAAAGAGAACTGCAGTGCCAAAAGGCACCGTGCTGACGACTGGCTCCAGGAGGAGACTCGGGACAGCACTCTCACAGAAGCGAAAGCTAGGCTGTGGGCCCAGCCTGAGGACCAGCACGTTTTCCACACTTAACACAGCTAAGGCATGAGCCAGACGACAGCCTTGGTCCCTGAGGCCTACCTAAGGTACTGCCATACTTACCCAGTAGATCCCACGCAGAGGTCCCTGTGCCCAAAAGGGCCTCCATGGAAGGGCCCTGTTCCTCCCGTGTGTTTCCTTGAGGTAATCGGAAACCACTGAGGATAAGTACGTGAGCTCAGCTTTGAAACTGGGCGACCCTGGGCAAACCTTATTCCCTCCGTGGTAGACGAGACAGTTGCGGGTCCTAAGCTGCCTGAAGCACACTCCTCGCGCCCACCTTCTCTTTGCTGCCGGAAGGCCTCACATAAGACGTCTGAGTTTACTCGTGACGGAAGCCGTCTGAGTGTACTCGTGTGAGGCCTGCTGCTCTCAGGTCCTTGCTGGGAGCTTCAGCAAGAGCACTCTGGAGCTCGCCGACAAAAGAATTGTGAGCCCCCCCGGCCTCAAGTAAAAGTCCAGATTTCCCCCGTCAGTAACACCTCGGAGTGCCATAGGAGCGAAGAAGCATGCGTTAACGGGATGCTTCAACAGTGCTAGGGATTTCTTTCACGAGACACTGTGCACTCACGTTCGCCGTAACAACTGTCAAAGGGCACTGTATGCCTTCCAACTCCTCTGTTGCGTTTGAGCCACAGGAAGTAAAGGCATTCGTTTGATTAAGCTCCGTGAACGGGCAACGATGATGGCGAAGCGCTGCCCTGTTCGCTCGAAAGCTCTCGTCTGTACGGCCTTCCAACGGCCTCAGGGTACGCAGTTGTAAACAGCCTTACATTCCATGCTGGTGTGCCCCCAATTAGGAACTTGGGCTCTTCTGTGAGACACCCACGTGCGTCCCAAATGAAACCGGGGAGCTCCCCCAGGACGTCTGCGTACGGCAGTCGCTTGCCAGCTGTTTACTTCCAGCCGGAGAAAGAAGAAGAGGACAGCTTTCCCAGGGACAACTCTGGACCCTTGGGACCATCCAGAGTCACCAAAGCCTAAACTTTGCACGGCCTGGGGAACGCTCTTCCTCATGGCCAGCAATCCCCACGTCAAAACCTTTCTCAGCAGAGGCAGGCACTCTCTCCCTCGTACTAGATAGCTCGGCAGAGCCTTCCGAGAAACATGCTGCGTCATTCAGCTTGAACGTGGGACGCGGAGGGGAGAGTACGCTTTCTCCCCGTTTGGAGGCGCCTTGCGCTTGGCTTCAAAGCTGCCTGAACAGCACTAGCGGCCCGACGTCTCTGCACGGCAGGATTGTCGTTGTGGGCCGAGGCTGCGTGTTCTCTCAAAACGAAAACCGTGCTGGCGATCCCTTTCTAGGAACTCCTCCCACGGCACCACATGTTCAGCTCCGGCCGAACGAAAGGTGACCTCAGGCCTCAAGGTAAGTTCCAGTGTTTCACGTCGGGGGAGTTGGGTGTGCAGTGGTTTCCATGAGGCCATACTCCACCACGGAGTGCCTTCACTCTGCGACGCTCCTGGGGGCACACAGGATAGGAGCTCGTTCGCCAAGTTCGCAGGATGACTTCTCTCCGTGCCGGAACGGCGGCTCCTGGCTTCTGAGGAACCTTAGCCTCAACAGGGCCCTGGAGAAAGCTCTTCACATTCATAGCAAGGGCAACGTACTGCTCTCTGGCTTGCCTGGGTTGAGTGCCCCAGTCGTCAAAGAGCCTCGCGAAGGCAGTGCTGCACAGACTCCCTTTGCCAGTCGCACGGCCTCCCTGACTGAAAGAGAACTGCAGTGCCAAAAGGCACCGTGCTGACGACTGGCTCCAGGAGGAGACTCGGGACAGCACTCTCACAGAAGCGAAAGCTAGGCTGTGGGCCCAGCCTGAGGACCAGCACGTTTTCCACACTTAACACAGCTAAGGCATGAGCCAGACGACAGCCTTGGTCCCTGAGGCCTACCTAAGGTACTGCCATACTTACCCAGTAGATCCCACGCAGAGGTCCCTGTGCCCAAAAGGGCCTCCATGGAAGGGCCCTGTTCCTCCCGTGTGTTTCCTTGAGGTAATCGGAAACCACTGAGGATAACTACGTGAGCTCAGCTTTGAAACTGGGCGACCCTGGGCAAACCTTATTCCCCTCCGTGGTAGACGAGACAGTTGCGGGTCCTAAGCTGCCTGAAGCACACTCCTCGCGCCCACCTTCTCTTTGCTGCCGGAAGGCCTCACATAAGAGGTCTGAGTTTACTCGTGACGGAAGCCGTCTGAGTGTACTCGTGTGAGGCCTGCTGCTCTCAGGTCCTTGCTGGGAGCTTCAGCAAGAGCACTCTGGAGCTCGCCGACAAAAGAATTGTGAGCCCCCACGGCCTCAAGTAAAAGTCCAGATTTCCCCCGTCAGTAACACCTCGGAGTGCCATAGGAGCGAAGAAGCATGCGTTAACGGGATGCTTCAACAGTGCTAGGGATTTCTTTCACGAGACACTGTGCACTCACGTTCGTCGTAACAACTGTCAAAGGGCACTGTATGCCTTCCAACTCCTCTGTTGCGTTTGAGCCACAGGAAGTAAAGGCATTCGTTTGATTAAGCTCCGTGAACGGGCAATGATGATGGCGAAGCGCTGCCCTGTTCGCTCGAAAGCTCTCGTCTGTACGGCCTTCCAACGGCCTCAGGGTACGCAGTTGTAAACAGCCTTACATTCCATGCTGGTGTGCCCCCAATTAGGAACTTGGGCTCTTCTGTGAGACACCCACGTGCGTCCCAAATGAAACCGGGGAGCTCCCCCAGGACGTCTGCGTACGGCAGTCGGTTGCCAGCTGTTTACTTCCAGCCGGAGAAAGAACAAGAGGACAGCTTTCCCAGGGACAATTCTGGACCCTTGGGACCATCCAGAGTCACCAAAGCCTAAACTTTGCACGGCCTGGGGAACTCTCTTCCTCATGTCCAGCAACCTCCACGTCAAAACCTTTCTCAGCAGAGGCAGGCACTCTCTCCCTCGTACTAGATAGCTCGGCAGAGCCTTCCGAGAAACATGCTGCGTCATTCAGCTTGAACGTGGGACGCGGAGGGGAGAGTACGCTTTCTCCCCGTTTGGAGGCGCCTTGCGCTTGGCTTCAAAGCTGCCTGAACAGCACTAGCGGCCCGACGTCTCTGCACGGCAGGATTGTCGTTGTGGGCCGAGGCTGCGTGTTCTCTCAAAACGAAAACCGTGCTGGCGATCCCTTTCTAGGAACTCCTCCCACGGCACCACATGTTCAGCTCCGGCCGAACGAAAGGTGACCTCAGGCCTCAAGGTAAGTTCCAGTGTTTCACGTCGGGGGAGTTGGGTGTGCAGTGGTTTCCATGAGGCCATACTCCACCACGGAGTGCCTTCACTCTGCGACGCTCCTGGGGGCACACAGGATAGGAGCTCGTTCGCCAAGTTCGCAGGATGACTTCTCTCCGTGCCGGAACGGCGGCTCCTGGCTTCTGAGGAACCTTAGCCTCAACAGGGCCCTGGAGAAAGCTCTTCACATTCATAGCAAGGGCAACGTACTGCTCTCTGGCTTGCCTGGGTTGAGTGCCCCAGTCGTCAAAGAGCCTCGCGAAGGCAGTGCTGCACAGACTCCCTTTGCCAGTCGCACGGCCTCCCTGACTGAAAGAGAACTGCAGTGCCAAAAGGCACCGTGCTGACGACTGGCTCCAGGAGGAGACTCGGGACAGCACTCTCACAGAAGCGAAAGCTAGGCTGTGGGCCCAGCCTGAGGACCAGCACGTACGTTTGCCACACTTCTTTGCACAGCTAGGCGTGAGCCAGAGAACCTTGGTCCCTGAGGCCTACCTAAGGTACTGCCATACTTACCCAGTAGATCCCACGCAGAGGTCCCTATGCCCAAAAGGGCCTCCATGGAAGGGCCCTGTTCCTCCCGTTGTGTTTCCTTGAGGTAATCAGAAACCACTTAGGATAACCGTATGAGCTCAGGTATGAAGCTGGGCGACCCTGGCCAAACCTTATTCCCCTCCGTGGTAGACGAGACAGTGGCGGGTCCTGAGCTGCCTGAAGCACACTCCTCGCGCGCACCTTCTCTTTGCTGCCGGAAGGCCTCACATAAGAAGTCTGAGTTGACTCGTGACAGAAGAAGTCTGAGTGTACTCGTGTGAGGCCTGCTGCTCTCAGTTCCTTGCTGGGAGCTTCAGCAGGAGCGCTCTGGAGCTCGCCGGCAGAAGAATTGTGAGTCCCCCCGCCCCACCCCGGCCTCAAGCAAAAGTCCAGATTTCCCCCGTTAGTAACACCTCGGAGCGCCAGAGGGAGCGGAGGGGCATGCCTTAACGGAATGCTTCGACCGTGGAAGGTATTTCACGAGACACTGTGCACTCACGTTCGTCGTAACAACTGTCAAAGGGCACTGTATGCCTTCCAACTCCTCTGTTGCGTTTGAGCCACAGGAAGTAAAGGCATTCGTTTGATTAAGCTCCGTGAACGGGCAACGATGATGGCGAAGCGCTGCCCTGTTCGCTCGAAAGCTCTCGTCTGTACGGCCTTCCAACGGCCTCAGGGTACGCAGTTGTAAACAGCCTTACATTCCATGCTGGTGTGCCCCCAATTAGGAACTTGGGCTCTTCTGTGAGACACCCACGTGCGTCCCAAATGAAACCGGGGAGCTCCCCCAGGACGTCTGCGTACGGCAGTCGCTTGCCAGCTGTTTACTTCCAGCCGGAGAAAGAAGAAGAGGACAGCTTTCCCAGGGACAACTCTGGACCCTTGGGACCATCCAGAGTCACCAAAGCCTAAACTTTGCACGGCCTGGGGAACGCTCTTCCTCATGGCCAGCAATCCCCACGTCAAAACCTTTCTCAGCAGAGGCAGGCACTCTCTCCCTCGTACTAGATAGCTCGGCAGAGCCTTCCGAGAAACATGCTGCGTCATTCAGCTTGAACGTGGGACGCGGAGGGGAGAGTACGCTTTCTCCCCGTTTGGAGGCGCCTTGCGCTTGGCTTCAAAGCTGCCTGAACAGCACTAGCGGCCCGACGTCTCTGCACGGCAGGATTGTCGTTGTGGGCCGAGGCTGCGTGTTCTCTCAAAACGAAAACCGTGCTGGCGATCCCTTTCTAGGAACTCCTCCCACGGCACCACATGTTCAGCTCCGGCCGAACGAAAGGTGACCTCAGGCCTCAAGGTAAGTTCCAGTGTTTCACGTCGGGGGAGTTGGGTGTGCAGTGGTTTCCATGAGGCCATACTCCACCACGGAGTGCCTTCACTCTGCGACGCTCCTGGGGGCACACAGGATAGGAGCTCGTTCACCAAGTTCGCAGGATGACTTCTCTCCGTGCCGGAACGGCGGCTCCTGGCTTCTGAGGAACCTTAGCCTCAACAGGGCCCTGGAGAAAGCTCTTCACATTCATAGCAAGGGCAACGTACTGCTCTCTGGCTTGCCTGGGTTGAGTGCCCCAGTCGTCAAAGAGCCTCGCGAAGGCAGTGCTGCACAGACTCCCTTTGCCAGTCGCACGGCCTCCCTGACTGAAAGAGAACTGCAGTGCCAAAAGGCACCGTGCTGACGACTGGCTCCAGGAGGAGACTCGGGACAGCACTCTCACAGAAGCGAAAGCTAGGCTGTGGGCCCAGCCTGAGGACCAGCACGTTTTCCACACTTAACACAGCTAAGGCATGAGCCAGACGACAGCCTTGGTCCCTGAGGCCTACCTAAGGTACTGCCATACTTACCCAGTAGATCCCACGCAGAGGTCCCTGTGCCCAAAAGGGCCTCCATGGAAGGGCCCTGTTCCTCCCGTGTGTTTCCTTGAGGTAATCGGAAACCACTGAGGATAACTACGTGAGCTCAGCTTTGAAACTGGGCGACCCTGGGCAAACCTTATTCCCCTCCGTGGTAGACGAGACAGTTGCGGGTCCTAAGCTGCCTGAAGCACACTCCTCGCGCCCACCTTCTCTTTGCTGCCGGAAGGCCTCACATAAGACGTCTGAGTTTACTCGTGACGGAAGCCGTCTGAGTGTACTCGTGTGAGGCCTGCTGCTCTCAGGTCCTTGCTGGGAGCTTCAGCAAGAGCACTCTGGAGCTCGCCGACAAAAGAATTGTGAGCCCCCCCCCGGCCTCAAGTAAAAGTCCAGATTTCCCCCGTCAGTAACACCTCGGAGTGCCATAGGAGCGAAGAAGCATGCGTTAACGGGATGCTTCAACAGTGCTAGGGATTTCTTTCACGAGACACTGTGCACTCACGTTCGTCGTAACAACTGTCAAAGGGCACTGTATGCCTTCCAACTCCTCTGTTGCGTTTGAGCCACAGGAAGTAAAGGCATTCGTTTGATTAAGCTCCGTGAACGGGCAACGATGATGGCGAAGCGCTGCCCTGTTCGCTCGAAAGCTCTCGTCTGTACGGCCTTCCAACGGCCTCAGGGTACGCAGTTGTAAACAGCCTTACATTCCATGCTGGTGTGCCCCCAATTAGGAACTTGGGCTCTTCTGTGAGACACCCACGTGCGTCCCAAATGAAACCGGGGAGCTCCCCCAGGACGTCTGCGTACGGCAGTCGGTTGCCAGCTCTTTACTTCCAGCCGGAGAAAGAAGAAGAGGACAGCTTTCCCAGGGACAACTCTGGACCCTTGGGACCATCCAGAGTCACCAAAGCCTAAACTTTGCACGGCCTGGGGAACGCTCTTCCTCATGGCCAGCAATCCCCACGTCAAAACCTTTCTCAGCAGAGGCAGGCACTCTCTCCCTCGTACTAGATAGCTCGGCAGAGCCTTCCGAGAAACACGCTGCGTCATTCAGCTTGAACGTGGGACGCGGAGGGGAGAGTACGCTTTCTCCCCGTTTGGAGGCGCCTTGCGCTTGGCTTCAAAGCTGCCTGAACAGCACTAGCGGCCCGACGTCTCTGCACGGCAGGATTGTCGTTGTGGGCCGAGGCTGCGTGTTCTCTCAAAACGAAAACCGTGCTGGCGATCCCTTTCTAGGAACTCCTCCCACGGCACCACATGTTCAGCTCCGGCCGAACGAAAGGTGACCTCAGGCCTCAAGGTAAGTTCCAGTGTTTCACGTCGGGGGAGTTGGGTGTGCAGTGGTTTCCATGAGGCCATACTCCACCACGGAGTGCCTTCACTCTGCGACGCTCCTGGGGGCACACAGGATAGGAGCTCGTTCGCCAAGTTCGCAGGATGACTTCTCTCCGTGCCGGAACGGCGGCTCCTGGCTTCTGAGGAACCTTAGCCTCAACAGGGCCCTGGAGAAAGCTCTTCACATTCATAGCAAGGGCAACGTACTGCTCTCTGGCTTGCCTGGGTTGAGTGCCCCAGTCGTCAAAGAGCCTCGCGAAGGCAGTGCTGCACAGACTCCCTTTGCCAGTCGCACGGCCTCCCTGACTGAAAGAGAACTGCAGTGCCAAAAGGCACCGTGCTGACGACTGGCTCCAGGAGGAGACTCGGGACAGCACTCTCACAGAAGCGAAAGCTAGGCTGTGGGCCCAGCCTGAGGACCAGCACGTTTTCCACACTTAACACAGCTAAGGCATGAGCCAGACGACAGCCTTGGTCCCAGAGGCCTACCTAAGGTACTGCCATACTTACCCAGTAGATCCCACGCAGAGGTCCCTGTGCCCAAAAGGGCCTCCATGGAAGGGCCCTGTTCCTCCCGTGTGTTTCCTTGAGGTAATCGGAAACCACTGAGGATAACTACGTGAGCTCAGCTTTGAAACTGGGCGACCCTGGGCAAACCTTATTCCCCTCCGTGGTAGACGAGACAGTGGCGGGTCCTAAGCTGCCTGAAGCACACTCCTCGCGCCCACCTTCTCTTTGCTGCCGGAAGGCCTCACATAAGACGTCTGAGTTTACTCGTGACGGAAGCCGTCTGAGTGTACTCGTGTGAGGCCTGCTGCTCTCAGGTCCTTGCTGGGAGCTTCAGCAAGAGCACTCTGGAGCTCGCCGACAAAAGAATTGTGAGCCCCCCCGGCCTCAAGTAAAAGTCCAGATTTCCCCCGTCAGTAACACCTCGGAGTGCCATAGGAGCGAAGAAGCATGCGTTAACGGGATGCTTCAACAGTGCTAGGGATTTCTTTCACGAGACACTGTGCACTCACGTTCGTCGTAACAACTGTCAAAGGGCACTGTATGCCTTCCAACTCCTCTGTTGCGTTTGAGCCACAGGAAGTAAAGGCATTCGTTTGATTAAGCTCCGTGAACGGGCAACGATGATGGCGAGGCGCTGCCCTGTTCGCTCGAAAGCTCTCGTCTGTACGGCCTTCCAACGGCCTCAGGGTACGCAGTTGTAAACAGCCTTACATTCCATGCTGGTGTGCCCCCAATTAGGAACTTGGGCTCTTCTGTGAGACACCCACGTGCGTCCCAAATGAAACCGGGGAGCTCCCCCAGGACGTCTGCGTACGGCAGTCGGTTGCCAGCTCTTTACTTCCAGCCGGAGAAAGAAGAAGAGGACAGCTTTCCCAGGGACAACTCTGGACCCTTGGGACCATCCAGAGTCACCAAAGCCTAAACTTTGCACGGCCTGGGGAACGCTCTTCCTCATGGCCAGCAATCCCCACGTCAAAACCTTTCTCAGCAGAGGCAGGCACTCTCTCCCTCGTACTAGATAGCTCGGCAGAGCCTTCCGAGAAACATGCTGCGTCATTCAGCTTGAACGTGGGACGCGGAGGGGAGAGTACGCTTTCTCCCCGTTTGGAGGCGCCTTGCGCTTGGCTTCAAAGCTGCCTGAACAGCACTAGCGGCCCGATGTCTCTGCACGGCAGGACTGTCGTTGTGGGCCGAGGCTGCGTGTTCTCTCAAAACGAAAACCGTGCTGGCGATCCCTTTCTAGGAACTCCTCCCACGGCACCACATGTTCAGCTCCGGCCGAACGAAAGGTGACCTCAGGCCTCAAGGTAAGTTCCAGTGTTTCACGTCGGGGGAGTTGGGTGTGCAGTGGTTTCCATGAGGCCATACTCCACCACGGAGTGCCTTCACTCTGCGACGCTCCTGGGGGCACACAGGATAGGAGCTCGTTCGCCAAGTTCGCAGGATGACTTCTCTCCGTGCCGGAACGGCGGCTCCTGGCTTCTGAGGAACCTTAGCCTCAACAGGGCCCTGGAGAAAGCTCTTCACATTCATAGCAAGGGCAACGTACTGCTCTCTGGCTTGCCTGGGTTGAGTGCCCCAGTCGTCAAAGAGCCTCGCGAAGGCAGTGCTGCACAGACTCCCTTTGCCAGTCGCACGGCCTCCCTGACTGAAAGAGAACTGCAGTGCCAAAAGGCACCGTGCTGACGACTGGCTCCAGGAGGAGACTCGGGACAGCACTCTCACAGAAGCGAAAGCTAGGCTGTGGGCCCAGCCTGAGGACCAGCACGTTTTCCACACTTAACACAGCTAAGGCATGAGCCAGACGACAGCCTTGGTCCCTGAGGCCTACCTAAGGTACTGCCATACTTACCCAGTAGATCCCACGCAGAGGTCCCTGTGCCCAAAAGGGCCTCCATGGAAGGGCCCTGTTCCTCCCGTGTGTTTCCTTGAGGTAATCGGAAACCACTGAGGATAACTACGTGAGCTCAGCTTTGAAACTGGGCGACCCTGGGCAAACCTTATTCCCCTCCGTGGTAGACGAGACAGTTGCGGGTCCTAAGCTGCCTGAAGCACGCTCCTCGCGCCCACCTTCTCTTTGCTGCCGGAAGGCCTCACATAAGACGTCTGAGTTTACTCGTGACGGAAGCCGTCTGAGTGTACTCGTGTGAGGCCTGCTGCTCTCAGGTCCTTGCTGGGAGCTTCAGCAAGAGCACTCTGGAGCTCGCCGACAAAAGAATTGTGAGCCCCCCCGGCCTCAAGTAAAAGTCCAGATTTCCCCCGTCAGTAACACCTCGGAGTGCCATAGGAGCGAAGAAGCATACGTTAACGGGATGCTTCAACAGTGCTAGGGATTTCTTTCACGAGACACTGTGCACTCACGTTCGGCGTAACAACTGTCAAAGGGCACTGTATGCCTTGCAACTCCTCTGTTGCGTTTGAGCCACAGGAAGTAAAGGCATTCGTTTGATTAAGCTCCGTGAACGGGCAACGATGATGGCGAAGCGCTGCCCTGTTCGCTCGAAAGCTCTCGTCTGTACGGCCTTCCAACGGCCTCAGGGTACGCAGTTGTAAACAGCCTTACATTCCATGCTGGTGTGTCCCCAATTAGGAACTTGGGCTCTTCTGTGAGACACCCACGTGCGTCCCAAATGAAACCGGGGAGCTCCCCCAGGACGTCTGCGTACGGCAGTCGCTTGCCAGCTGTTTACTTCCAGCCGGAGAAAGAAGAAGAGGACAGCTTTCCCAGGGACAACTCTGGACCCTTGGGACCATCCAGAGTCACCAAAGCCTAAACTTTGCACGGCCTGGGGAACGCTCTTCCTCATGGCCAGCAATCCCCACGTCAAAACCTTTCTCAGCAGAGGCAGGCACTCTCTCCCTCGTACTAGATAGCTCGGCAGAGCCTTCCGAGAAACATGCTGCGTCATTCAGCTTGAACGTGGGACGCGGAGGGGAGAGTACGCTTTCTCCCCGTTTGGAGGCGCCTTGCGCTTGGCTTCAAAGCTGCCTGAACAGCACTAGCGGCCCGACGTCTCTGCACGGCAGGATTGTCGTTGTGGGCCGAGGCTGCGTGTTCTCTCAAAACGAAAACCGTGCTGGCGATCCCTTTCTAGGAACTCCTCCCACGGCACCACATGTTCAGCTCCGGCCGAATGAAAGGTGACCTCAGGCCTCAAGGTAAGTTCCAGTGTTTCACGTCGGGGGAGTTGGGTGTGCAGTGGTTTCCATGAGGCCATACTCCACCACGGAGTGCCTTCACTCTGCGACGCTCCTGGGGGCACACAGGATAGGAGCTCGTTCACCAAGTTCGCAGGATGACTTCTCTCCGTGCCGGAACGGCGGCTCCTGGCTTCTGAGGAACCTTAGCCTCAACAGGGCCCTGGAGAAAGCTCTTCACATTCATAGCAAGGGCAACGTACTGCTCTCTGGCTTGCCTGGGTTGAGTGCCCCAGTCGTCAAAGAGCCTCGCGAAGGCAGTGCTGCACAGACTCCCTTTGCCAGTCGCACGGCCTCCCTGACTGAAAGAGAACTGCAGTGCCAAAAGGCACCGTGCTGACGACTGGCTCCAGGAGGAGACTCGGGACAGCACTCTCACAGAAGTGAAAGCTAGGCTGTGGGCCCAGCCTGAGGACCAGCACGTTTTCCACACTTAACACAGCTAAGGCATGAGCCAGACGACAGCCTTGGTCCCTGAGGCCTACCTAAGGTACTGCCATACTTACCCAGTAGATCCCACGCAGAGGTCCCTGTGCCCAAAAGGGCCTCCATGGAAGGGCCCTGTTCCTCCCGTGTGTTTCCTTGAGGTAATCGGAAACCACTGAGGATAACTACGTGAGCTCAGCTTTGAAACTGGGCGACCCTGGGCAAACCTTATTCCCCTCCGTGGTAGACGAGACAGTGGCGGGTCCTAAGCTGCCTGAAGCACACTCCTCGCGCCCACCTTCTCTTTGCTGCCGGAAGGCCTCACATAAGACGTCTGAGTTTACTCGTGACGGAAGCCGTCTGAGTGTACTCGTGTGAGGCCTGCTGCTCTCAGGTCCTTGCTGGGAGCTTCAGCAAGAGCACTCTGGAGCTCGCCGACAAAAGAATTGTGAGCCCCCCCGGCCTCAAGTAAAAGTCCAGATTTCCCCCGTCAGTAACACCTCGGAGTGCCATAGGAGCGAAGAAGCATGCGTTAACGGGATGCTTCAACAGTGCTAGGGATTTCTTTCACGAGACACTGTGCACTCACGTTCGGCGTAACAACTGTCAAAGGGCACTGTATGCCTTCCAACTCCTCTGTTGCGTTTGAGCCACAGGAAGTAAAGGCATTCGTTTGATTAAGCTCCGTGAACGGGCAACGATGATGGCGAAGCGCTGCCCTGTTCGCTCGAAAGCTCTCGTCTGTACGGCCTTCCAACGGCCTCAGGGTACGCAGTTGTAAACAGCCTTACATTCCATGCTGGTGTGCCCCCAATTAGGAACTTGGGCTCTTCTGTGAGACACCCACGTGCGTCCCAAATGAAACCGGGGAGCTCCCCCAGGACGTCTGCGTACGGCAGTCTGTTGCCAGCTGTTTACTTCCAGCCGGAGAAAGAAGAAGAGGACAGCTTTCCCAGGGACAACTCTGGACCCTTGGGACCATCCAGAGTCACCAAAGCCTAAACTTTGCACGGCCTGGGGAACGCTCTTCCTCATGGCCAGCAATCCCCACGTCAAAACCTTTCTCAGCAGAGGCAGGCACTCTCTCCCTCGTACTAGATAGCTCGGCAGAGCCTTCCGAGAAACATGCTGCGTCATTCAGCTTGAACGTGGGACGCGGAGGGGAGAGTACGCTTTCTCCCCGTTTGGAGGCGCCTTGCGCTTGGCTTCAAAGCTGCCTGAACAGCACTAGCGGCCCGACGTCTCTGCACGGCAGGATTGTCGTTGTGGGCCGAGGCTGCGTGTTCTCTCAAAACGAAAACCGTGCTGGCGATCCCTTTCTAGGAACTCCTCCCACGGCACCACATGTTCAGCTCCGGCCGAACGAAAGGTGACCTCAGGCCTCAAGGTAAGTTCCAGTGTTTCACGTCGGGGGAGTTGGGTGTGCAGTGGTTTCCATGAGGCCATACTCCACCACGGAGTGCCTTCACTCTGCGACGCTCCTGGGGGCACACAGGATAGGAGCTCGTTCACCAAGTTCGCAGGATGACTTCTCTCCGTGCCGGAACGGCGGCTCCTGGCTTCTGAGGAACCTTAGCCTCAACAGGGCCCTGGAGAAAGCTCTTCACATTCATAGCAAGGGCAACGTACTGCTCTCTGGCTTGCCTGGGTTGAGTGCCCCAGTCGTCAAAGAGCCTCGCGAAGGCAGTGCTGCACAGACTCCCTTTGCCAGTCGCACGGCCTCCCTGACTGAAAGAGAACTGCAGTGCCAAAAGGCACCGTGCTGACGACTGGCTCCAGGAGGAGACTCGGGACAGCACTCTCACAGAAGCGAAAGCTAGGCTGTGGGCCCAGCCTGAGGACCAGCACGTTTTCCACACTTAACACAGCTAAGGCATGAGCCAGACGACAGCCTTGGTCCCTGAGGCCTACCTAAGGTACTGCCATACTTACCCAGTAGATCCCACGCAGAGGTCCCTGTGCCCAAAAGGGCCTCCATGGAAGGGCCCTGTTCCTCCCGTGTGTTTCCTTGAGGTAATCGGAAACCACTGAGGATAACTACGTGAGCTCAGCTTTGAAACTGGGCGACCCTGGGCAAACCTTATTCCCCTCCGTGGTAGACGAGACAGTTGCGGGTCCTAAGCTGCCTGAAGCACACTCCTCGCGCCCACCTTCTCTTTGCTGCCGGAAGGCCTCACATAAGAGGTCTGAGTTTACTCGTGACGGAAGCCGTCTGAGTGTACTCGTGTGAGGCCTGCTGCTCTCAGGTCCTTGCTGGGAGCTTCAGCAAGAGCACTCTGGAGCTCGCCGACAAAAGAATTGTGAGCCCCCACGGCCTCAAGTAAAAGTCCAGATTTCCCCCGTCAGTAACACCTCGGAGTGCCATAGGAGCGAAGAAGCATGCGTTAACGGGATGCTTCAACAGTGCTAGGGATTTCTTTCACGAGACACTGTGCACTCACGTTCGTCGTAACAACTGTCAAAGGGCACTGTATGCCTTCCAACTCCTCTGTTGCGTTTGAGCCACAGGAAGTAAAGGCATTCGTTTGATTAAGCTCCGTGAACGGGCAATGATGATGGCGAAGCGCTGCCCTGTTCGCTCGAAAGCTCTCGTCTGTACGGCCTTCCAACGGCCTCAGGGTACGCAGTTGTAAACAGCCTTACATTCCATGCTGGTGTGCCCCCAATTAGGAACTTGGGCTCTTCTGTGAGACACCCACGTGCGTCCCAAATGAAACCGGGGAGCTCCCCCAGGACGTCTGCGTACGGCAGTCGGTTGCCAGCTGTTTACTTCCAGCCGGAGAAAGAACAAGAGGACAGCTTTCCCAGGGACAATTCTGGACCCTTGGGACCATCCAGAGTCACCAAAGCCTAAACTTTGCACGGCCTGGGGAACTCTCTTCCTCATGTCCAGCAACCTCCACGTCAAAACCTTTCTCAGCAGAGGCAGGCACTCTCTCCCTCGTACTAGATAGCTCGGCAGAGCCTTCCGAGAAACATGCTGCGTCATTCAGCTTGAACGTGGGACGCGGAGGGGAGAGTACGCTTTCTCCCCGTTTGGAGGCGCCTTGCGCTTGGCTTCAAAGCTGCCTGAACAGCACTAGCGGCCCGACGTCTCTGCACGGCAGGATTGTCGTTGTGGGCCGAGGCTGCGTGTTCTCTCAAAACGAAAACCGTGCTGGCGATCCCTTTCTAGGAACTCCTCCCACGGCACCACATGTTCAGCTCCGGCCGAACGAAAGGTGACCTCAGGCCTCAAGGTAAGTTCCAGTGTTTCACGTCGGGGGAGTTGGGTGTGCAGTGGTTTCCATGAGGCCATACTCCACCACGGAGTGCCTTCACTCTGCGACGCTCCTGGGGGCACACAGGATAGGAGCTCGTTCGCCAAGTTCGCAGGATGACTTCTCTCCGTGCCGGAACGGCGGCTCCTGGCTTCTGAGGAACCTTAGCCTCAACAGGGCCCTGGAGAAAGCTCTTCACATTCATAGCAAGGGCAACGTACTGCTCTCTGGCTTGCCTGGGTTGAGTGCCCCAGTCGTCAAAGAGCCTCGCGAAGGCAGTGCTGCACAGACTCCCTTTGCCAGTCGCACGGCCTCCCTGACTGAAAGAGAACTGCAGTGCCAAAAGGCACCGTGCTGACGACTGGCTCCAGGAGGAGACTCGGGACAGCACTCTCACAGAAGCGAAAGCTAGGCTGTGGGCCCAGCCTGAGGACCAGCACGTACGTTTGCCACACTTCTTTGCACAGCTAGGCGTGAGCCAGAGAACCTTGGTCCCTGAGGCCTACCTAAGGTACTGCCATACTTACCCAGTAGATCCCACGCAGAGGTCCCTGTGCCCAAAAGGGCCTCCATGGAAGGGCCCTGTTCCTCCCGTTGTGTTTCCTTGAGGTAATCAGAAACCACTTAGGATAACCGTATGAGCTCAGGTATGAAGCTGGGCGACCCTGGCCAAACCTTATTCCCCTCCGTGGTAGACGAGACAGTGGCGGGTCCTGAGCTGCCTGAAGCACACTCCTCGCGCGCACCTTCTCTTTGCTGCCGGAAGGCCTCACATAAGAAGTCTGAGTTGACTCGTGACAGAAGAAGTCTGAGTGTACTCGTGTGAGGCCTGCTGCTCTCAGGTCCTTGCTGGGAGCTTCAGCAAGAGCACTCTGGAGCTCGCCGACAAAAGAATTGTGAGCCCCCACGGCCTCAAGTAAAAGTCCAGATTTCCCCCGTCAGTAACACCTCGGAGTGCCATAGGAGCGAAGAAACATGCGTTAACGGGATGCTTCAACAGTGCTAGGGATTTCTTTCACGAGACACTGTGCACTCACGTTCGTCGTAACAACTGTCAAAGGGCACTGTATGCCTTCCAACTCCTCTGTTGCGTTTGAGCCACAGGAAGTAAAGGCATTCGTTTGATTAAGCTCCGTGAACGGGCAACGATGATGGCGAAGCGCTGCCCTGTTCGCTCGAAAGCTCTCGTCTGTACGACCTTCCAACGGCCTCAGGGTACGCAGTTGTAAACAGCCTTACATTCCATGCTGGTGTGCCCCCAATTAGGAACTTGGGCTCTTCTGTGAGACACCCACGTGCGTCCCAAATGAAACCGGGGAGCTCCCCCAGGACGTCTGCGTACGGCAGTCGGTTGCCAGCTGTTTACTTCCAGCCGGAGAAAGAAGAAGAGGACAGCTTTCCCAGGGACAACTCTGGACCCTTGGGACCATCCAGAGTCACCAAAGCCTAAACTTTGCACGGCCTGGGGAACGCTCTTCCTCATGTCCAGCAGTCCCCACGTCAAAACCTTTCTCAGCAGAGGCAGGCACTCTCTCCCTCGTACTAGATAGTTCGGCAGAGCCTTCCGAGAAACACGCTGCGTCATTCAGCTTGAACGTGGGACGCGGAGGGGAGAGTACGCTTTCTCCCCGTTTGGAGGCGCCTTGCGCTTGGCTTCAAAGCTGCCTGAACAGCACTAGCGGCCCGACGTCTCTGCACGGCAGGATTGTCGTTGTGGGCCGAGGCTGCGTGTTCTCTCAAAACGAAAACCGTGCTGGCGATCCCTTTCTAGGAACTCCTCCCACGGCACCACATGTTCAGCTCCGGCCGAACGAAAGGTGACCTCAGGCCTCAAGGTAAGTTCCAGTGTTTCACGTCGGGGGAGTTGGGTGTGCAGTGGTTTCCATGAGGCCATACTCCACCACGGAGTGCCTTCACTCTGCGACGCTCCTGGGGGCACACAGGATAGGAGCTCGTTCGCCAAGTTCGCAGGATGACTTCTCTCCGTGCCGGAACGGCGGCTCCTGGCTTCTGAGGAACCTTAGCCTCAACAGGGCCCTGGAGAAAGCTCTTCACATTCATAGCAAGGGCAACGTACTGCTCTCTGGCTTGCCTGGGTTGAGTGCCCCAGTCGTCAAAGAGCCTCGCGAAGGCAGTGCTGCACAGACTCCCTTTGCCAGTCGCACGGCCTCCCTGACTGAAAGAGAACTGCAGTGCCAAAAGGCACCGTGCTGACGACTGGCTCCAGGAGGAGACTCGGGACAGCACTCTCACAGAAGCGAAAGCTAGGCTGTGGGCCCAGCCTGAGGACCAGCACGTTTTCCACACTTAACACAGCTAAGGCATGAGCCAGACGACAGCCTTGGTCCCTGAGGCCTACCTAAGGTACTGCCATACTTACCCAGTAGATCCCACGCAGAGGTCCCTGTGCCCAAAAGGGCCTCCATGGAAGGGCCCTGTTCCTCCCGTGTGTTTCCTTGAGGTAATCGGAAACCACTGAGGATAACTACGTGAGCTCAGCTTTGAAACTGGGCGACCCTGGGCAAACCTTATTCCCCTCCGTGGTAGACGAGACAGTTGCGGGTCCTAAGCTGCCTGAAGCACGCTCCTCGCGCCCACCTTCTCTTTGCTGCCGGAAGGCCTCACATAAGACGTCTGAGTTTACTCGTGACGGAAGCCGTCTGAGTGTACTCGTGTGAGGCCTGCTGCTCTCAGGTCCTTGCTGGGAGCTTCAGCAAGAGCACTCTGGAGCTCGCCGACAAAAGAATTGTGAGCCCCCCCGGCCTCAAGTAAAAGTCCAGATTTCCCCCGTCAGTAACACCTCGGAGTGCCATAGGAGCGAAGAAGCATGCGTTAACGGGATGCTTCAACAGTGCTAGGGATTTCTTTCACGAGACACTGTGCACTCACGTTCGTCGTAACAACTGTCAAAGGGCACTGTATGCCTTCCAACTCCTCTGTTGCGTTTGAGCCACAGGAAGTAAAGGCATTCGTTTGATTAAGCTCCGTGAACGGGCAACGATGATGGCGAAGCGCTGCCCTGTTCGCTCGAAAGCTCTCGTCTGTACGGCCTTCCAACGGCCTCAGGGTACGCAGTTGTAAACAGCCTTACATTCCATGCTGGTGTGCCCCCAATTAGGAACTTGGGCTCTTCTGTGAGACACCCACGTGCGTCCCAAATGAAACCGGGGAGCTCCCCCAGGACGTCTGCGTACGGCAGTCGGTTGCCAGCTGTTTACTTCCAGCCGGAGAAAGAAGAAGAGGACAGCTTTCCCAGGGACAACTCTGGACCCTTGGGACCATCCAGAGTCACCAAAGCCTAAACTTTGCACGGCCTGGGGAACGCTCTTCCTCATGGCCAGCAATCCCCACGTCAAAACCTTTCTCAGCAGAGGCAGGCACTCTCTCCCTCGTACTAGATAGCTCGGCAGAGCCTTCCGAGAAACACGCTGCGTCATTCAGCTTGAACGTGGGACGCGGAGGGGAGAGTACGCTTTCTCCCCGTTTGGAGGCGCCTTGCGCTTGGCTTCAAAGCTGCCTGAACAGCACTAGCGGCCCGACGTCTCTGCACGGCAGGATTGTCGTTGTGGGCCGAGGCTGCGTGTTCTCTCAAAACGAAAACCGTGCTGGCGATCCCTTTCTAGGAACTCCTCCCACGGCACCACATGTTCAGCTCCGGCCGAACGAAAGGTGACCTCAGGCCTCAAGGTAAGTTCCAGTGTTTCACGTCGGGGGAGTTGGGTGTGCAGTGGTTTCCATGAGGCCATACTCCACCACGGAGTGCCTTCACTCTGCGACGCTCCTGGGGGCACACAGGATAGGAGCTCGTTCGCCAAGTTCGCAGGATGACTTCTCTCCGTGCCGGAACGGCGGCTCCTGGCTTCTGAGGAACCTTAGCCTCAACAGGGCCCTGGAGAAAGCTCTTCACATTCATAGCAAGGGCAACGTACTGCTCTCTGGCTTGCCTGGGTTGAGTGCCCCAGTCGTCAAAGAGCCTCGCGAAGGCAGTGCTGCACAGACTCCCTTTGCCAGTCGCACGGCCTCCCTGACTGAAAGAGAACTGCAGTGCCAAAAGGCACCGTGCTGACGACTGGCTCCAGGAGGAGACTCGGGACAGCACTCTCACAGAAGCGAAAGCTAGGCTGTGGGCCCAGCCTGAGGACCAGCACGTTTTCCACACTTAACACAGCTAAGGCATGAGCCAGACGACAGCCTTGGTCCCTGAGGCCTACCTTAGGTACTGCCATACTTACCCAGTAGATCCCACGCAGAGGTCCCTGTGCCCAAAAGGGCCTCCATGGAAGGGCCCTGTTCCTCCCGTGTGTTTCCTTGAGGTAATCGGAAACCACTGAGGATAACTACGTGAGCTCAGCTTTGAAACTGGGCGACCCTGGGCAAACCTTATTCCCCTCCGTGGTAGACGAGACAGTGGCGGGTCCTAAGCTGCCTGAAGCACGCTCCTCGCGCCCACCTTCTCTTTGCTGCCGGAAGGCCTCACATAAGACGTCTGAGTTTACTCGTGACGGAAGCCGTCTGAGTGTACTCGTGTGAGGCCTGCTGCTCTCAGGTCCTTGCTGGGAGCTTCAGCAAGAGCACTCTGGAGCTCGCCGACAAAAGAATTGTGAGCCCCCCCGGCCTCAAGTAAAAGTCCAGATTTCCCCCGTCAGTAACACCTCGGAGTGCCATAGGAGCGAAGAAGCATGCGTTAACGGGATGCTTCAACAGTGCTAGGGATTTCTTTCACGAGACACTGTGCACTCACGTTCGTCGTAACAACTGTCAAAGGGCACTGTATGCCTTCCAACTCCTCTGTTGCGTTTGAGCCACAGGAAGTAAAGGCATTCGTTTGATTAAGCTCCGTGAACGGGCAACGATGATGGCGAAGCGCTGCCCTGTTCGCTCGAAAGCTCTCGTCTGTACGGCCTTCCAACGGCCTCAGGGTACGCAGTTGTAAACAGCCTTACATTCCATGCTGGTGTGCCCCCAATTAGGAACTTGGGCTCTTCTGTGAGACACCCACGTGCGTCCCAAATGAAACCGGGGAGCTCCCCCAGGACGTCTGCGTACGGCAGTCGGTTGCCAGCTGTTTACTTCCAGCCGGAGAAAGAAGAAGAGGACAGCTTTCCCAGGGACAACTCTGGACCCTTGGGACCATCCAGAGTCACCAAAGCCTAAACTTTGCACGGCCTGGGGAACGCTCTTCCTCATGGCCAGCAATCCCCACGTCAAAACCTTTCTCAGCAGAGGCAGGCACTCTCTCCCTCGTACTAGATAGCTCGGCAGAGCCTTCCGAGAAACACGCTGCGTCATTCAGCTTGAACGTGGGACGCGGAGGGGAGAGTACGCTTTCTCCCCGTTTGGAGGCGCCTTGCGCTTGGCTTCAAAGCTGCCTGAACAGCACTAGCGGCCCGACGTCTCTGCACGGCAGGATTGTCGTTGTGGGCCGAGGCTGCGTGTTCTCTCAAAACGAAAACCGTGCTGGCGATCCCTTTCTAGGAACTCCTCCCACGGCACCACATGTTCAGCTCCGGCCGAACGAAAGGTGACCTCAGGCCTCAAGGTAAGTTCCAGTGTTTCACGTCGGGGGAGTTGGGTGTGCAGTGGTTTCCATGAGGCCATACTCCACCACGGAGTGCCTTCACTCTGCGACGCTCCTGGGGGCACACAGGATAGGAGCTCGTTCGCCAAGTTCGCAGGATGACTTCTCTCCGTGCCGGAACGGCGGCTCCTGGCTTCTGAGGAACCTTAGCCTCAACAGGGCCCTGGAGAAAGCTCTTCACATTCATAGCAAGGGCAACGTACTGCTCTCTGGCTTGCCTGGGTTGAGTGCCCCAGTCGTCAAAGAGCCTCGCGAAGGCAGTGCTGCACAGACTCCCTTTGCCAGTCGCACGGCCTCCCTGACTGAAAGAGAACTGCAGTGCCAAAAGGCACCGTGCTGACGACTGGCTCCAGGAGGAGACTCGGGACAGCACTCTCACAGAAGCGAAAGCTAGGCTGTGGGCCCAGCCTGAGGACCAGCACGTTTTCCACACTTAACACAGCTAAGGCATGAGCCAGACGACAGCCTTGGTCCCTGAGGCCTACCTAAGGTACTGCCATACTTACCCAGTAGATCCCACGCAGAGGTCCCTGTGCCCAAAAGGGCCTCCATGGAAGGGCCCCGTTCCTCCCGTGTGTTTCCTTGAGGTAATCGGAAACCACTGAGGATAACTACGTGAGCTCAGCTTTGAAACTGGGCGACCCTGGGCAAACCTTATTCCCCTCCGTGGTAGACGAGACAGTGGCGGGTCCTAAGCTGCCTGAAGCACACTCCTCGCGCCCACCTTCTCTTTGCTGCCGGAAGGCCTCACATAAGACGTCTGAGTTTACTCGTGACGGAAGCCGTCTGAGTGTACTCGTGTGAGGCCTGCTGCTCTCAGGTCCTTGCTGGGAGCTTCAGCAAGAGCACTCTGGAGCTCGCCGACAAAAGAATTGTGAGCCCCCCCGGCCTCAAGTAAAAGTCCAGATTTCCCCCGTCAGTAACACCTCGGAGTGCCATAGGAGCGAAGAAGCATGCGTTAACGGGATGCTTCAACAGTGCTAGGGATTTCTTTCACGAGACACTGTGCACTCACGTTCGGCGTAACAACTGTCAAAGGGCACTGTATGCCTTCCAACTCCTCTGTTGCGTTTGAGCCACAGGAAGTAAAGGCATTCGTTTGATTAAGCTCCGTGAACGGGCAACGATGATGGCGAAGCGCTGCCCTGTTCGCTCGAAAGCTCTCGTCTGTACGGCCTTCCAACGGCCTCAGGGTACGCAGTTGTAAACAGCCTTACATTCCATGCTGGTGTGCCCCCAATTAGGAACTTGGGCTCTTCTGTGAGACACCCACGTGCGTCCCAAATGAAACCGGGGAGCTCCCCCAGGACGTCTGCGTACGGCAGTCTGTTGCCAGCTGTTTACTTCCAGCCGGAGAAAGAAGAAGAGGACAGCTTTCCCAGGGACAACTCTGGACCCTTGGGACCATCCAGAGTCACCAAAGCCTAAACTTTGCACGGCCTGGGGAACGCTCTTCCTCATGGCCAGCAATCCCCACGTCAAAACCTTTCTCAGCAGAGGCAGGCACTCTCTCCCTCGTACTAGATAGCTCGGCAGAGCCTTCCGAGAAACATGCTGCGTCATTCAGCTTGAACGTGGGACGCGGAGGGGAGAGTACGCTTTCTCCCCGTTTGGAGGCGCCTTGCGCTTGGCTTCAAAGCTGCCTGAACAGCACTAGCGGCCCGACGTCTCTGCACGGCAGGATTGTCGTTGTGGGCCGAGGCTGCGTGTTCTCTCAAAACGAAAACCGTGCTGGCGATCCCTTTCTAGGAACTCCTCCCACGGCACCACATGTTCAGCTCCGGCCGAACGAAAGGTGACCTCAGGCCTCAAGGTAAGTTCCAGTGTTTCACGTCGGGGGAGTTGGGTGTGCAGTGGTTTCCATGAGGCCATACTCCACCACGGAGTGCCTTCACTCTGCGACGCTCCTGGGGGCACACAGGATAGGAGCTCGTTCGCCAAGTTCGCAGGATGACTTCTCTCCGTGCCGGAACGGCGGCTCCTGGCTTCTGAGGAACCTTAGCCTCAACAGGGCCCTGGAGAAAGCTCTTCACATTCATAGCAAGGGCAACGTACTGCTCTCTGGCTTGCCTGGGTTGAGTGCCCCAGTCGTCAAAGAGCCTCGCGAAGGCAGTGCTGCACAGACTCCCTTTGCCAGTCGCACGGCCTCCCTGACTGAAAGAGAACTGCAGTGCCAAAAGGCACCGTGCTGACGACTGGCTCCAGGAGGAGACTCGGGACAGCACTCTCACAGAAGCGAAAGCTAGGCTGTGGGCCCAGCCTGAGGACCAGCACGTTTTCCACACTTAACACAGCTAAGGCATGAGCCAGACGACAGCCTTGGTCCCTGAGGCCTACCTAAGGTACTGCCATACTTACCCAGTAGATCCCACGCAGAGGTCCCTGTGCCCAAAAGGGCCTCCATGGAAGGGCCCTGTTCCTCCCGTGTGTTTCCTTGAGGTAATCGGAAACCACTGAGGATAACTACGTGAGCTCAGCTTTGAAACTGGGCGACCCTGGGCAAACCTTATTCCCCTCCGTGGTAGACGAGACAGTGGCGGGTCCTAAGCTGCCTGAAGCACGCTCCTCGCGCCCACCTTCTCTTTGCTGCCGGAAGGCCTCACATAAGACGTCTGAGTTTACTCGTGACGGAAGCCGTCTGAGTGTACTCGTGTGAGGCCTGCTGCTCTCAGGTCCTTGCTGGGAGCTTCAGCAAGAGCACTCTGGAGCTCGCCGACAAAAGAATTGTGAGCCCCCCCGGCCTCAAGTAAAAGTCCAGATTTCCCCCGTCAGTAACACCTCGGAGTGCCATAGGAGCGAAGAAGCATGCGTTAACGGGATGCTTCAACAGTGCTAGGGATTTCTTTCACGAGACACTGTGCACTCACGTTCGTCGTAACAACTGTCAAAGGGCACTGTATGCCTTCCAACTCCTCGGCTGTGTTTGAGCCACAGGAAGTAAAGGCATTCGTTTGATTAAGCTCCGTGAACGGGCAACGATGATGGCGAAGCGCTGCCCCGTTCCCTCGAAAGCTCTGGTTCGTACGGCCTTCCAACGGCCTCAGGTACGCAGTTCTGAACAGCCTTACATTCCATGCTGGTGTGCCCCCAATTAGGAACTTGGGCTCTTCTGTGAGACACCCACGTGCGTCCCAAATGAAACCGGGGAGCTCCCCCAGGACGTCTGCGTACGGCAGTCGGTTGCCAGCTGTTTACTTCGAGCCGGAGAAAGAAGAAGAGGACAGCTTTCCCAGGGACAACTCTGGACCCTTGGGACCATCCAGAGTCACCAAAGCCTAAACTTTGCACGGCCTGGGGAACGCTCTTCCTCATGGCCAGCAATCCCCACGTCAAAACCTTTCTCAGCAGAGGCAGGCACTCTCTCCCTCGTACTAGATAGCTCGGCAGAGCCTTCCGAGAAACACGCTGCGTCATTCAGCTTGAACGTGGGACGCGGAGGGGAGAGTACGCTTTCTCCCCGTTTGGAGGCGCCTTGCGCTTGGCTTCAAAGCTGCCTGAACAGCACTAGCGGCCCGACGTCTCTGCACGGCAGGATTGTCGTTGTGGGCCGAGGCTGCGTGTTCTCTCAAAACGAAAACCGTGCTGGCGATCCCTTTCTAGGAACTCCTCCCACGGCACCACATGTTCAGCTCCGGCCGAACGAAAGGTGACCTCAGGCCTCAAGGTAAGTTCCAGTGTTTCACGTCGGGGGACTTGGGTGTGCAGTGGTTTCCATGAGGCCATACTCCACCACGGAGTGCCTTCACTCTGCGACGCTCCTGGGGGCACACAGGATAGGAGCTCGTTCGCCAAGTTCGCAGGATGACTTCTCTCCGTGCCGGAACGGCGGCTCCTGGCTTCTGAGGAACCTTAGCCTCAACAGGGCCCTGGAGAAAGCTCTTCACATTCATAGCAAGGGCAACGTACTGCTCTCTGGCTTGCCTGGGTTGAGTGCCCCAGTCGTCAAAGAGCCTCGCGAAGGCAGTGCTGCACAGACTCCCTTTGCCAGTCGCACGGCCTCCCTGACTGAAAGAGAACTGCAGTGCCAAAAGGCACCGTGCTGACGACTGGCTCCAGGAGGAGACTCGGGACAGCACTCTCACAGAAGCAAAAGCTAGGCTGTGGGCCCAGCCTGAGGAGCAGTACGTACGTTTGCCACACTTCTTTGCACAGCTAGGCGTGAGCCAGAGAGCCTTGGTCCCTGAGGCCTCCCTAAGGTACTGCCATACTTACCCAGTAGATCCCACGCAGAGGTCCCTGTGCCCAAAAGGGCCTCCATGGAATGGCCCTGTTCCTCCCGTTGTGTTTCCTTGAGGTAATCAGAAACCACTGAGGATACCCGTATGAGCTCAGGTATGAAGCTGGGCGACCCTGGTCAAACCTTATTCCCCTCCGTGGTAGACGAGACAGTGGCGGGTCCTGAGCTTCCTGAAGCACACTCCTCGCGCGCACCTTCTCTTTGCTGCCGGAAGGCCTCACATAAGAAGTCTGAGTTGACTCGTGACAGAAGAAGTCTGAGTGTACTCGTGTGAGGCCTGCTGCTCTCAGTTCCTTGCTGGGAGCTTCAGCAGGAGCGCTCTGGAGCTCGCCGGCAGAAGAATTGTGAGTCCCCCCGCCCCACCCCGGCCTCAAGCAAAAGTCCAGATTTCCCCCGTTAGTAACACCTCGGAGCGCCAGAGGGAGCGGAGGGGCATGCCTTAACGGAATGCTTCGACCGTGGAAGGTATTTCACGAGACACTGTGCACTCACGTTCGTTGTAACAACTGTCAAAGGGCACTGTATGCCTTCCAACTCCTCGGCTGTGTTTGAGCCATAGGAAGTAAATGCGTTCCTTTGATTCAGCTCCGTGAATGTGCAACGATGATGGCGAAGCGCTGCCCTGTTCGCTCGAAAGCTCTCGTTTGTACGGCCTTCACACGGCCTCAAGGTACGCAGTTCTGAACAGCCTTACATTCCATGCTGGTGTGCCAACCCCCCCACCCGCAGGGAGGAATTTGGGCTCTTCTGAGAAACACCAGTGTGCGTCCCAAGTGAAAGCAGGGCGTCTCCCCCAGGACGTCTCCGAACGGCAGTCGGATGCCGGAGGTGTACTTCCAGCCGGAAAAAGAGGGAAAAGGACAGCTTTCCCAGGGACAACTCTGGACCCTTGGGACCATCCGGAATCACCAAGGCCTAAACTTTGCACGGCCTGGGGAACGCTCTTCCGCCTGTCCAGCCATCCCCACGTCAAAACCTTTCTCAGCAGAGGCAGGCGCTCTCTCCCTCGTACTAGATAGCTCGGCAGAGCCTTCCGAGAAACATGCTGCGTCATTCAGCTTGAACGTGGGACGCGGAGGGGAGAGTACGCTTTCTCCCCGTTTGGAGGCGCCTTGCGCTTGGCTTCAAAGCTGCCTGAACAGCACTAGCGGCCCGACGTCTCTGCACGGCAGGACTGTCGTTGTGGACCAAGGCTGCGTGTTCTCCCAAAGCGAAAACCGTACTGGCAATCCCTTTCTAGGAACTCCTCCCACGGCACCCCAGGTTCAGCTCCGGCCAAGTGGAAGGTGACCTCAGGCCTCAAGGTGAAGTTCCAGTGTTTCACGTCAGGGGAGTTGGGTGTGCAGGGGTCTCCAACGAGGCCGTACTCCACCACGGAGTGCCTTAACCCTGCGACGCTCCTGGGGGCACACAGTATAGGAGCCCATTCACCAGTTTCGCACGATGACCTCTCTCCGTGCCGGAACGGCGGCTCCTGGCTTCTGAGGAATCTTAGCCTAAGCAGGCCCCTGGAGACAGCTCTTCACATTCATAGCAAGGGCAGTGTACTCCTCTCTGGGTTGCCTAGGTTGAGTGGCCCAGTCGTCAGAGAGACTGGCGAAAGCCAGCGCTGGGCGGACTCCCTTTGCCCGTCAATCGAACGGCCTCCTTGACTGAAAGAGAACTGCAGTGCCAAAAGGCACCGTGCTGACGACTGGCTCCAGGAGGAGACTCGGGACAGCACTCTCAGAGAAGCGAAAGCTAGGCTGTGGGCCCAGCCTGAGGAGCAGTACGTACGTTTGCCACACTTCTTTGCACAGCTAGGCGTGAGCCAGAGAGCCTTGGTCCCTGAGGCCTCCCTAAGGTACTGCCATACTTACCAAGTAGATCCCACGCAGAGGTCCCTGTGCCCAAAAGGGCCTCCATGGAAGGGCCCTGTTCCTCCCGTTGTGTTTCCTTGAGGTAATCAGAAACCACTGAGGATACCCGTATGAGCTCAGGTATGAAGCTGGGCGACCCTGGCCAAACCTTATTCCCCTCCGTGGTAGACGAGACAGTGGCGGGTCCTGAGCTGCCTGAAGCACACTCCTCGCGCGCACCTTCTCTTTGCTGCCGGAAGGCCTCACATAAGAAGTCTGAGTTGACTCGTGACAGAAGAAGTCTGAGTGTACTCGTGTGAGGCCTGCTGCTCTCAGTTCCTTGCTGGGAGCTTCAGCAGGAGCGCTCTGGAGCTCGCCGGCAGAAGAATTGTGAGTCCCCCCGCCCCACCCCGGCCTCAAGCAAAAGTCCAGATTTCCCCCGTTAGTAACACCTCGGAGCGCCAGAGGGAGCGGAGGGGCATGCCTTAACGGAATGCTTCGACCGTGGAAGGTATTTCACGAGACACTGTGCACTCACGTTCGTTGTAACAACTGTCAAAGGGCACTGTATGCCTTCCAACTCCTCGGCTGTGTTTGAGCCACAGGAAGTAAAGGCATTCGTTTGATTAAGCTCCGTGAAAGGGCAACGATGATGGCGAAGCGCTGCCCTGTTCGCTCGAAAGCTCTCGTCTGTACGGCCTTCCAACGGCCTCAGGGTACGCAGTTGTAAACAGCCTTACATTCCATGCTGGTGTGCCCCCAATTAGGAACTTGGGCTCTTCTGTGAGACACCCACGTGCGTCCCAAATGAAACCGGGGAGCTCCCCCAGGACGTCTGCGTACGGCAGTCGGTTGCCAGCTGTTTACTTCCAGCCGGAGAAAGAAGAAGAGGACAGCTTTCCCAGGGACAACTCTGGACCCTTGGGACCATCCAGAGTCACCAAAGCCTAAACTTTGCACGGCCTGGGGAACGCTCTTCCTCATGGCCAGCAATCCCCACGTCAAAACCTTTCTCAGCAGAGGCAGGCACTCTCTCCCTCGTACTAGATAGCTCGGCAGAGCCTTCCGAGAAACACGCTGCGTCATTCAGCTTGAACGTGGGACGCGGAGGGGAGAGTACGCTTTCTCCCCGTTTGGAGGCGCCTTGCGCTTGGCTTCAAAGCTGCCTGAACAGCACTAGCGGCCCGACGTCTCTGCACGGCAGGATTGTCGTTGTGGGCCGAGGCTGCGTGTTCTCTCAAAACGAAAACCGTGCTGGCGATCCCTTTCTAGGAACTCCTCCCACGGCACCACATGTTCAGCTCCGGCCGAACGAAAGGTGACCTCAGGCCTCAAGGTAAGTTCCAGTGTTTCACGTCGGGCAAGTTGGGTGTGCAGTGGTTTCCATGAGGCCATACTCCACCACGGAGTGCCTTCACTCTGCGACGCTCCTGGGGGCACACAGGATAGGAGCGCGTTCGCCAAGTTCGCAGGATGACTTCTCTCCGTGCCGGAACGGCGGCTCCTGGCTTCTGAGGAACCTTAGCCTCAACAGGGCCCTGGAGAAAGCTCTTCACATTCATAGCAAGGGCAAGGTACTGCTCTCTGGCTTGCCTGGGTTGAGTGCCCCAGTCGTCAAAGAGCCTCGCGAAGGCAGTGCTGCACAGACTCCCTTTGCCAGTCGCACGGCCTCCCTGACTGAAAGAGAACTGCAGTGCCAAAAGGCACCGTGCTGACGACTGGCTCCAGGAGGAGACTCGGGACAGCACTCTCACAGAAGCGAAAGCTAGGCTGTGGGCCCAGCCTGAGGACCAGCACGTTTTCCACACTTAACACAGCTAAGGCATGAGCCAGACGACAGCCTTGGTCCCTGAGGCCTACCTAAGGTACTGCCATACTTACCCAGTAGATCCCACGCAGAGGTCCCTGTGCCCAAAAGGGCCTCCATGGAAGGGCCCTGTTCCTCCCGTGTGTTTCCTTGAGGTAATCGGAAACCACTGAGGATAACTACGTGAGCTCAGCTTTGAAACTGGGCGACCCTGGGCAAACCTTATTCCCCTCCGTGGTAGACGAGACAGTGGCGGGTCCTAAGCTGCCTGAAGCACGCTCCTCGTGCCCACCTTCTCTTTGCTGCCGGAAGGCCTCACATAAGACGTCTGAGTTTACTCGTGACGGAAGCCGTCTGAGTGTACTCGTGTGAGGCCTGCTGCTCTCAGGTCCTTGCTGGGAGCTTCAGCAAGAGCACTCTGGAGCTCGCCGACAAAAGAATTGTGAGCACCCCCGGCCTCAAGTAAAAGTCCAGATTTCCCCCGTCAGTAACACCTCGGAGTGCCATAGGAGCGAAGAAGCATGCGTTAACGGGATGCTTCAACAGTGCTAGGGATTTCTTTCACGAGACACTGTGCACTCACGTTCGTCGTAACAACTGTCAAAGGGCACTGTATGCCTTCCAACTCCTCTGTTGCGTTTGAGCCACAGGAAGTAAAGGCATTCGTTTGATTAAGCTCCGTGAACGGGCAACGATGATGGCGAAGCGCTGCCCTGTTCGCTCGAAAGCTCTCGTCTGTACGGCCTTCCAACGGCCTCAGGGTACGCAGTTGTAAACAGCCTTACATTCCATGCTGGTGTGCCCCCAATTAGGAACTTGGGCTCTTCTGTGAGACACCCACGTGCGTCCCAAATGAAACCGGGGAGCTCCCCCAGGACGTCTGCGTACGGCAGTCGGTTGCCAGCTGTTTACTTCCAGCCGGAGAAAGAAGAAGAGGACAGCTTTCCCAGGGACAACTCTGGACCCTTGGGACCATCCAGAGTCACCAAAGCCTAAACTTTGCACGGCCTGGGGAACGCTCTTCCTCATGGCCAGCAATCCCCACGTCAAAACCTTTCTCAGCAGAGGCAGGCACTCTCTCCCTCGTACTAGATAGCTCGGCAGAGCCTTCCGAGAAACACGCTGCGTCATTCAGCTTGAACGTGGGACGCGGAGGGGAGAGTACGCTTTCTCCCCGTTTGGAGGCGCCTTGCGCTTGGCTTCAAAGCTGCCTGAACAGCACTAGCGGCCCGACGTCTCTGCACGGCAGGATTGTCGTTGTGGGCCGAGGCTGCGTGTTCTCTCAAAACGAAAACCGTGCTGGCGATCCCTTTCTAGGAACTCCTCCCACGGCACCACATGTTCAGCTCCGGCCGAACGAAAGGTGACCTCAGGCCTCAAGGTAAGTTCCAGTGTTTCACGTCGGGGGAGTTGGGTGTGCAGTGGTTTCCATGAGGCCATACTCCACCACGGAGTGCCTTCACTCTGCGACGCTCCTGGGGGCACACAGGATAGGAGCTCGTTCGCCAAGTTCGCAGGATGACTTCTCTCCGTGCCGGAACGGCGGCTCCTGGCTTCTGAGGAACCTTAGCCTCAACAGGGCCCTGGAGAAAGCTCTTCACATTCATAGCAAGGGCAACGTACTGCTCTCTGGCTTGCCTGGGTTGAGTGCCCCAGTCGTCAAAGAGCCTCGCGAAGGCAGTGCTGCACAGACTCCCTTTGCCAGTCGCACGGCCTCCCTGACTGAAAGAGAACTGCAGTGCCAAAAGGCACCGTGCTGACGACTGGCTCCAGGAGGAGACTCGGGACAGCACTCTCACAGAAGCGAAAGCTAGGCTGTGGGCCCAGCCTGAGGACCAGCACGTTTTCCACACTTAACACAGCTAAGGCATGAGCCAGACGACAGCCTTGGTCCCTGAGGCCTACCTAAGGTACTGCCATACTTACCCAGTAGATCCCACGCAGAGGTCCCTGTGCCCAAAAGGGCCTCCATGGAAGGGCCCTGTTCCTCCCGTGTGTTTCCTTGAGGTAATCGGAAACCACTGAGGATAACTACGTGAGCTCAGCTTTGAAACTGGGCGACCCTGGGCAAACCTTATTCCCCTCCGTGGTAGACGAGACAGTTGCGGGTCCTAAGCTGCCTGAAGCACGCTCCTCGCGCCCACCTTCTCTTTGCTGCCGGAAGGCCTCACATAAGACGTCTGAGTTTACTCGTGACGGAAGCCGTCTGAGTGTACTCGTGTGAGGCCTGCTGCTCTCAGGTCCTTGCTGGGAGCTTCAGCAAGAGCACTCTGGAGCTCGCCGACAAAAGAATTGTGAGCCCCCCCGGCCTCAAGTAAAAGTCCAGATTTCCCCCGTCAGTAACACCTCGGAGTGCCATAGGAGCGAAGAAGCATGCGTTAACGGGATGCTTCAACAGTGCTAGGGATTTCTTTCACGAGACACTGTGCACTCACGTTCGTCGTAACAACTGTCAAAGGGCACTGTATGCCTTCCAACTCCTCTGTTGCGTTTGAGCCACAGGAAGTAAAGGCATTCGTTTGATTAAGCTCCGTGAACGGGCAACGATGATGGCGAAGCGCTGCCCTGTTCGCTCGAAAGCTCTCGTCTGTACGGCCTTCCAACGGCCTCAGGGTACGCAGTTGTAAACAGCCTTACATTCCATGCTGGTGTGCCCCCAATTAGGAACTTGGGCTCTTCTGTGAGACACCCACGTGCGTCCCAAATGAAACCGGGGAGCTCCCCCAGGACGTCTGCGTACGGCAGTCGGTTGCCAGCTCTTTACTTCCAGCCGGAGAAAGAAGAAGAGGACAGCTTTCCCAGGGACAACTCTGGACCCTTGGGACCATCCAGAGTCACCAAAGCCTAAACTTTGCACGGCCTGGGGAACGCTCTTCCTCATGGCCAGCAATCCCCACGTCAAAACCTTTCTCAGCAGAGGCAGGCACTCTCTCCCTCGTACTAGATAGCTCGGCAGAGCCTTCCGAGAAACACGCTGCGTCATTCAGCTTGAACGTGGGACGCGGAGGGGAGAGTACGCTTTCTCCCCGTTTGGAGGCGCCTTGCGCTTGGCTTCAAAGCTGCCTGAACAGCACTAGCGGCCCGACGTCTCTGCACGGCAGGATTGTCGTTGTGGGCCGAGGCTGCGTGTTCTCTCAAAACGAAAACCGTGCTGGCGATCCCTTTCTAGGAACTCCTCCCACGGCACCACATGTTCAGCTCCGGCCGAACGAAAGGTGACCTCAGGCCTCAAGGTAAGTTCCAGTGTTTCACGTCGGGGGAGTTGGGTGTGCAGTGGTTTCCATGAGGCCATACTCCACCACGGAGTGCCTTCACTCTGCGACGCTCCTGGGGGCACACAGGATAGGAGCTCGTTCGCCAAGTTCGCAGGATGACTTCTCTCCGTGCCGGAACGGCGGCTCCTGGCTTCTGAGGAACCTTAGCCTCAACAGGGCCCTGGAGAAAGCTCTTCACATTCATAGCAAGGGCAACGTACTGCTCTCTGGCTTGCCTGGGTTGAGTGCCCCAGTCGTCAAAGAGCCTCGCGAAGGCAGTGCTGCACAGACTCCCTTTGCCAGTCGCACGGCCTCCCTGACTGAAAGAGAACTGCAGTGCCAAAAGGCACCGTGCTGACGACTGGCTCCAGGAGGAGACTCGGGACAGCACTCTCACAGAAGCGAAAGCTAGGCTGTGGGCCCAGCCTGAGGACCAGCACGTTTTCCACACTTAACACAGCTAAGGCATGAGCCAGACGACAGCCTTGGTCCCTGAGGCCTACCTAAGGTACTGCCATACTTACCCAGTAGATCCCACGCAGAGGTCCCTGTGCCCAAAAGGGCCTCCATGGAAGGGCCCTGTTCCTCCCGTGTGTTTCCTTGAGGTAATCGGAAACCACTGAGGATAACTACGTGAGCTCAGCTTTGAAACTGGGCGACCCTGGGCAAACCTTATTCCCCTCCGTGGTAGACGAGACAGTGGCGGGTCCTAAGCTGCCTGAAGCACGCTCCTCGCGCCCACCTTCTCTTTGCTGCCGGAAGGCCTCACATAAGACGTCTGAGTTTACTCGTGACGGAAGCCGTCTGAGTGTACTCGTGTGAGGCCTGCTGCTCTCAGGTCCTTGCTGGGAGCTTCAGCAAGAGCACTCTGGAGCTCGCCGACAAAAGAATTGTGAGCCCCCACGGCCTCAAGTAAAAGTCCAGATTTCCCCCGTCAGTAACACCTCGGAGTGCCATAGGAGCGAAGAAGCATGCGTTAACGGGATGCTTCAACAGTGCTAGGGATTTCTTTCACGAGACACTGTGCACTCACGTTCGTCGTAACAACTGTCAAAGGGCACTGTATGCCTTCCAACTCCTCTGTTGCGTTTGAGCCACAGGAAGTAAAGGCATTCGTTTGATTAAGCTCCGTGAACGGGCAACGATGATGGCGAAGCGCTGCCCTGTTCGCTCGAAAGCTCTCGTCTGTACGGCCTTCCAACGGCCTCAGGGTACGCAGTTGTAAACAGCCTTACATTCCATGCTGGTGTGCCCCCAATTAGGAACTTGGGCTCTTCTGTGAGACACCCACGTGCGTCCCAAATGAAACCGGGGAGCTCCCCCAGGACGTCTGCGTACGGCAGTCGGTTGCCAGCTGTTTACTTCCAGCCGGAGAAAGAAGAAGAGGACAGCTTTCCCAGGGACAACTCTGGACCCTTGGGACCATCCAGAGTCACCAAAGCCTAAACTTTGCACGGCCTGGGGAACGCTCTTCCTCATGGCCAGCAATCCCCACGTCAAAACCTTTCTCAGCAGAGGCAGGCACTCTCTCCCTCGTACTAGATAGCTCGGCAGAGCCTTCCGAGAAACACGCTGCGTCATTCAGCTTGAACGTGGGACGCGGAGGGGAGAGTACGCTTTCTCCCCGTTTGGAGGCGCCTTGCGCTTGGCTTCAAAGCTGCCTGAACAGCACTAGCGGCCCGACGTCTCTGCACGGCAGGATTGTCGTTGTGGGCCGAGGCTGCGTGTTCTCTCAAAACGAAAACCGTGCTGGCGATCCCTTTCTAGGAACTCCTCCCACGGCACCACATGTTCAGCTCCGGCCGAACGAAAGGTGACCTCAGGCCTCAAGGTAAGTTCCAGTGTTTCACGTCGGGGGAGTTGGGTGTGCAGTGGTTTCCATGAGGCCATACTCCACCACGGAGTGCCTTCACTCTGCGACGCTCCTGGGGGCACACAGTATAGGAGCGCGTTCGCCAAGTTCGCAGGATGACTTCTCTCCGCGCCGGAACGGCGGCTCCTGGCTTCTGAGGAACCTTAGCCTCAACAGGGCCCTGGAGAAAGCTCTTCACATTCATAGCAAGGGCAACGTACTGCTCTCTGGCTTGCCTGGGTTGAGTGCCCCAGTCGTCAAAGAGCCTCGCGAAGGCAGTGCTGCACAGACTCCCTTTGCCAGTCGCACGGCCTCCCTGACTGAAAGAGAACTGCAGTGCCAAAAGGCACCGTGCTGACGACTGGCTCCAGGAGGAGACTCGGGACAGCACTCTCACAGAAGCGAAAGCTAGGCTGTGGGCCCAGCCTGAGGACCAGCACGTTTTCCACACTTAACACAGCTAAGGCATGAGCCAGACGACAGCCTTGGTCCCTGAGGCCTACCTAAGGTACTGCCATACTTACCCAGTAGATCCCACGCAGAGGTCCCTGTGCCCAAAAGGGCCTCCATGGAAGGGCCCTGTTCCTCCCGTGTGTTTCCTTGAGGTAATCGGAAACCACTGAGGATAACTACGTGAGCTCAGCTTTGAAACTGGGCGACCCTGGGCAAACCTTATTCCCCTCCGTGGTAGACGAGACAGTGGCGGGTCCTAAGCTGCCTGAAGCACACTCCTCGCGCCCACCTTCTCTTTGCTGCCGGAAGGCCTCACATAAGACGTCTGAGTTTACTCGTGACGGAAGCCGTCTGAGTGTACTCGTGTGAGGCCTGCTGCTCTCAGGTCCTTGCTGGGAGCTTCAGCAAGAGCACTCTGGAGCTCGCCGACAAAAGAATTGTGAGCCCCCCCGGCCTCAAGTAAAAGTCCAGATTTCCCCCGTCAGTAACACCTCGGAGTGCCATAGGAGCGAAGAAGCATGCGTTAACGGGATGCTTCAACAGTGCTAGGGATTTCTTTCACGAGACACTGTGCACTCACGTTCGTCGTAACAACTGTCAAAGGGCACTGTATGCCTTCCAACTCCTCTGTTGCGTTTGAGCCACAGGAAGTAAAGGCATTCGTTTGATTAAGCTCCGTGAACGGGCAACGATGATGGCGAAGCGCTGCCCTGTTCGCTCGAAAGCTCTCGTCTGTACGGCCTTCCAACGGCCTCAGGGTACGCAGTTGTAAACAGCCTTACATTCCATGCTGGTGTGCCCTCAATTAGGAACTTGGGCTCTTCTGTGAGACACCCACGTGCGTCCCAAATGAAACCGGGGAGCTCCCCCAGGACGTCTGCGTACGGCAGTCGCTTGCCAGCTGTTTACTTCCAGCCGGAGAAAGAAGAAGAGGACAGCTTTCCCAGGGACAACTCTGGACCCTTGGGACCATCCAGAGTCACCAAAGCCTAAACTTTGCACGGCCTGGGGAACGCTCTTCCTCATGGCCAGCAATCCCCACGTCAAAACCTTTCTCAGCAGAGGCAGGCACTCTCTCCCTCGTACTAGATAGCTCGGCAGAGCCTTCCGAGAAACATGCTGCGTCATTCAGCTTGAACGTGGGACGCGGAGGGGAGAGTACACTTTCTCCCCGTTTGGAGGCGCCTTGCGCTTGGCTTCAAAGCTGCCTGAACAGCACTAGCGGCCCGACGTCTCTGCACGGCAGGATTGTCGTTGTGGGCCGAGGCTGCGTGTTCTCTCGAAACGAAAACCGTGCTGGCGATCCCTTTCTAGGAACTCCTCCCACGGCACCACATGTTCAGCTCCGGCCGAACGAAAGGTGACCTCAGGCCTCAAGGTAAGTTCCAGTGTTTCACGTCGGGGGAGTTGGGTGTGCAGTGGTTTCCATGAGGCCATACTCCACCACGGAGTGCCTTCACTCTGCGACGCTCCTGGGGGCACACAGGATAGGAGCGCGTTCGCCAAGTTCGCAGGATGACTTCTCTCCGTGCCGGAACGGCGGCTCCTGGCTTCTGAGGAACCTTAGCCTCAACAGGGCCCTGGAGAAAGCTCTTCACATTCATAGCAAGGGCAAGGTACTGCTCTCTGGCTTGCCTGGGTTGAGTGCCCCAGTCGTCAAAGAGCCTCGCGAAGGCAGTGCTGCACAGACTCCCTTTGCCAGTCGCACGGCCTCCCTGACTGAAAGAGAACTGCAGTGCCAAAAGGCACCGTGCTGACGACTGGCTCCAGGAGGAGACTCGGGACAGCACTCTCACAGAAGCGAAAGCTAGGCTGTGGGCCCAGCCTGAGGACCAGCACGTTTTCCACACTTAACACAGCTAAGGCATGAGCCAGACGACAGCCTTGGTCCCTGAGGCCTACCTAAGGTACTGCCATACTTACCCAGTAGATCCCACGCAGAGGTCCCTGTGCCCAAAAGGGCCTCCATGGAAGGGCCCTGTTCCTCCCGTGTGTTTCCTTGAGGTAATCGGAAACCACTGAGGATAACTACGTGAGCTCAGCTTTGAAACTGGGCGACCCTGGGCAAACCTTATTCCCCTCCGTGGTAGACGAGACAGTTGCGGGTCCTAAGCTGCCTGAAGCACACTCCTCGCGCCCACCTTCTCTTTGCTGCCGGAAGGCCTCACATAAGAGGTCTGAGTTTACTCGTGACGGAAGCCGTCTGAGTGTACTCGTGTGAGGCCTGCTGCTCTCAGGTCCTTGCTGGGAGCTTCAGCAAGAGCACTCTGGAGCTCGCCGACAAAAGAATTGTGAGCCCCCCCGGCCTCAAGTAAAAGTCCAGATTTCCCCCGTCAGTAACACCTCGGAGTGCCATAGGAGCGAAGAAGCATGCGTTAACGGGATGCTTCAACAGTGCTAGGGATTTCTTTCACGAGACACTGTGCACTCACGTTCGTCGTAACAACTGTCAAAGGGCACTGTATGCCTTCCAACTCCTCTGTTGCGTTTGAGCCACAGGAAGTAAAGGCATTCGTTTGATTAAGCTCCGTGAACGGGCAACGATGATGGCGAAGCGCTGCCCTGTTCGCTCGAAAGCTCTCGTCTGTACGGCCTTCCAACGGCCTCAGGGTACGCAGTTGTAAACAGCCTTACATTCCATGCTGGTGTGCCCCCAATTAGGAACTTGGGCTCTTCTGTGAGACACCCACGTGCGTCCCAAATGAAACCGGGGAGCTCCCCCAGGACGTCTGCGTACGGCAGTCGGTTGCCAGCTGTTTACTTCCAGCCGGAGAAAGAAGAAGAGGACAGCTTTCCCAGGGACAACTCTGGACCCTTGGGACCATCCAGAGTCACCAAAGCCTAAACTTTGCACGGCCTGGGGAACGCTCTTCCTCATGGCCAGCAATCCCCACGTCAAAACCTTTCTCAGCAGAGGCAGGCACTCTCTCCCTCGTACTAGATAGCTCGGCAGAGCCTTCCGAGAAACACGCTGCGTCATTCAGCTTGAACGTGGGACGCGGAGGGGAGAGTACGCTTTCTCCCCGTTTGGAGGCGCCTTGCGCTTGGCTTCAAAGCTGCCTGAACAGCACTAGCGGCCCGACGTCTCTGCACGGCAGGACTGTCGTTGTGGGCCGAGGCTGCGTGTTCTCTCAAAACGAAAACCGTGCTGGCGATCCCTTTCTAGGAACTCCTCCCACGGCACCACATGTTCAGCTCCGGCCGAACGAAAGGTGACCTCAGGCCTCAAGGTAAGTTCCAGTGTTTCACGTCAGGGGAGTTGGGTGTGCAGTGGTTTCCATGAGGCCATACTCCACCACGGAGTGCCTTCACTCTGCGACGCTCCTGGGGGCACACAGGATAGGAGCTCGTTCGCCAAGTTCGCAGGATGACTTCTCTCCGTGCCGGAACGGCGGCTCCTGGCTTCTGAGGAACCTTAGCCTCAACAGGGCCCTGGAGAAAGCTCTTCACATTCATAGCAAGGGCAACGTACTGCTCTCTGGCTTGCCTGGGTTGAGTGCCCCAGTCGTCAAAGAGCCTCGCGAAGGCAGTGCTGCACAGACTCCCTTTGCCAGTCGCACGGCCTCCCTGACTGAAAGAGAACTGCAGTGCCAAAAGGCACCGTGCTGACGACTGGCTCCAGGAGGAGACTCGGGACAGCACTCTCACAGAAGCGAAAGCTAGGCTGTGGGCCCAGCCTGAGGACCAGCACGTTTTCCACACTTAACACAGCTAAGGCATGAGCCAGACGACAGCCTTGGTCCCTGAGGCCTACCTAAGGTACTGCCATACTTACCCAGTAGATCCCACGCAGAGGTCCCTGTGCCCAAAAGGGCCTCCATGGAAGGGCCCTGTTCCTCCCGTGTGTTTCCTTGAGGTAATCGGAAACCACTGAGGATAACTACGTGAGCTCAGCTTTGAAACTGGGCGACCCTGGGCAAACCTTATTCCCCTCCGTGGTAGACGAGACAGTGGCGGGTCCTAAGCTGCCTGAAGCACACTCCTCGCGCCCACCTTCTCTTTGCTGCCGGAAGGCCTCACATAAGACGTCTGAGTTTACTCGTGACGGAAGCCGTCTGAGTGTACTCGTGTGAGGCCTGCTGCTCTCAGGTCCTTGCTGGGAGCTTCAGCAAGAGCACTCTGGAGCTCGCCGACAAAAGAATTGTGAGCCCCCCCGGCCTCAAGTAAAAGTCCAGATTTCCCCCGTCAGTAACACCTCGGAGTGCCATAGGAGCGAAGAAGCATGCGTTAACGGGATGCTTCAACAGTGCTAGGGATTTCTTTCACGAGACACTGTGCACTCACGTTCGTCGTAACAACTGTCAAAGGGCACTGTATGCCTTCCAACTCCTCTGTTGCGTTTGAGCCACAGGAAGTAAAGGCATTCGTTTGATTAAGCTCCGTGAACGGGCAACGATGATGGCGAAGCGCTGCCCTGTTCGCTCGAAAGCTCTCGTCTGTACGGCCTTCCAACGGCCTCAGGGTACGCAGTTGTAAACAGCCTTACATTCCATGCTGGTGTGCCCCCAATTAGGAACTTGGGCTCTTCTGTGAGACACCCACGTGCGTCCCAAATGAAACCGGGGAGCTCCCCCAGGACGTCTGCGTACGGCAGTCGGTTGCCAGCTGTTTACTTCCAGCCGGAGAAAGAAGAAGAGGACAGCTTTCCCAGGGACAACTCTGGACCCTTGGGACCATCCAGAGTCACCAAAGCCTAAACTTTGCACGGCCTGGGGAACGCTCTTCCTCATGGCCAGCAATCCCCACGTCAAAACCTTTCTCAGCAGAGGCAGGCACTCTCTCCCTCGTACTAGATAGCTCGGCAGAGCCTTCCGAGAAACACGCTGCGTCATTCAGCTTGAACGTGGGACGCGGAGGGGAGAGTACGCTTTCTCCCCGTTTGGAGGCGCCTTGCGCTTGGCTTCAAAGCTGCCTGAACAGCACTAGCGGCCCGACGTCTCTGCACGGCAGGATTGTCGTTGTGGGCCGAGGCTGCGTGTTCTCTCGAAACGAAAACCGTGCTGGCGATCCCTTTCTAGGAACTCCTCCCACGGCACCACATGTTCAGCTCCGGCCGAACGAAAGGTGACCTCAGGCCTCAAGGTAAGTTCCAGTGTTTCACGTCGGGGGAGTTGGGTGTGCAGTGGTTTCCATGAGGCCATACTCCACCACGGAGTGCCTTCACTCTGCGACGCTCCTGGGGGCACACAGGATAGGAGCTCGTTCGCCAAGTTCGCAGGATGACTTCTCTCCGTGCCGGAACGGCGGCTCCTGGCTTCTGAGGAACCTTAGCCTCAACAGGGCCCTGGAGAAAGCTCTTCACATTCATAGCAAGGGCAACGTACTGCTCTCTGGCTTGCCTGGGTTGAGTGCCCCAGTCGTCAAAGAGCCTCGCGAAGGCAGTGCTGCACAGACTCCCTTTGCCAGTCGCACGGCCTCCCTGACTGAAAGAGAACTGCAGTGCCAAAAGGCACCGTGCTGACGACTGGCTCCAGGAGGAGACTCGGGACAGCACTCTCACAGAAGCGAAAGCTAGGCTGTGGGCCCAGCCTGAGGACCAGCACGTTTTCCACACTTAACACAGCTAAGGCATGAGCCAGACGACAGCCTTGGTCCCTGAGGCCTACCTAAGGTACTGCCATACTTACCCAGTAGATCCCACGCAGAGGTCCCTGTGCCCAAAAGGGCCTCCATGGAAGGGCCCTGTTCCTCCCGTGTGTTTCCTTGAGGTAATCGGAAACCACTGAGGATAACTACGTGAGCTCAGCTTTGAAACTGGGCGACCCTGGGCAAACCTTATTCCCCTCCGTGGTAGACGAGACAGTGGCGGGTCCTAAGCTGCCTGAAGCACGCTCCTCGCGCCCACCTTCTCTTTGCTGCCGGAAGGCCTCACATAAGACGTCTGAGTTTACTCGTGACGGAAGCCGTCTGAGTGTACTCGTGTGAGGCCTGCTGCTCTCAGGTCCTTGCTGGGAGCTTCAGCAAGAGCACTCTGGAGCTCGCCGACAAAAGAATTGTGAGCCCCCCCGGCCTCAAGTAAAAGTCCAGATTTCCCCCGTCAGTAACACCTCGGAGTGCCATAGGAGCGAAGAAGCATGCGTTAACGGGATGCTTCAACAGTGCTAGGGATTTCTTTCACGAGACACTGTGCACTCACGTTCGTCGTAACAACTGTCAAAGGGCACTGTATGCCTTCCAACTCCTCTGTTGCGTTTGAGCCACAGGAAGTAAAGGCATTCGTTTGATTAAGCTCCGTGAACGGGCAACGATGATGGCGAAGCGCTGCCCTGTTCGCTCGAAAGCTCTCGTCTGTACGGCCTTCCAACGGCCTCAGGGTACGCAGTTGTAAACAGCCTTACATTCCATGCTGGTGTGCCCCCAATTAGGAACTTGGGCTCTTCTGTGAGACACCCACGTGCGTCCCAAATGAAACCGGGGAGCTCCCCCAGGACGTCTGCGTACGGCAGTCGGTTGCCAGCTGTTTACTTCCAGCCGGAGAAAGAAGAAGAGGACAGCTTTCCCAGGGACAACTCTGGACCCTTGGGACCATCCAGAGTCACCAAAGCCTAAACTTTGCACGGCCTGGGGAACGCTCTTCCTCATGGCCAGCAATCCCCACGTCAAAACCTTTCTCAGCAGAGGCAGGCACTCTCTCCCTCGTACTAGATAGCTCGGCAGAGCCTTCCGAGAAACACGCTGCGTCATTCAGCTTGAACGTGGGACGCGGAGGGGAGAGTACGCTTTCTCCCCGTTTGGAGGCGCCTTGCGCTTGGCTTCAAAGCTGCCTGAACAGCACTAGCGGCCCGACGTCTCTGCACGGCAGGATTGTCGTTGTGGGCCGAGGCTGCGTGTTCTCTCAAAACGAAAACCGTGCTGGCGATCCCTTTCTAGGAACTCCTCCCACGGCACCACATGTTCAGCTCCGGCCGAACGAAAGGTGACCTCAGGCCTCAAGGTAAGTTCCAGTGTTTCACGTCGGGGGAGTTGGGTGTGCAGTGGTTTCCATGAGGCCATACTCCACCACGGAGTGCCTTCACTCTGCGACGCTCCTGGGGGCACACAGGATAGGAGCTCGTTCGCCAAGTTCGCAGGATGACTTCTCTCCGTGCCGGAACGGCGGCTCCTGGCTTCTGAGGAACCTTAGCCTCAACAGGGCCCTGGAGAAAGCTCTTCACATTCATAGCAAGGGCAACGTACTGCTCTCTGGCTTGCCTGGGTTGAGTGCCCCAGTCGTCAAAGAGCCTCGCGAAGGCAGTGCTGCACAGACTCCCTTTGCCAGTCGCACGGCCTCCCTGACTGAAAGAGAACTGCAGTGCCAAAAGGCACCGTGCTGACGACTGGCTCCAGGAGGAGACTCGGGACAGCACTCTCACAGAAGCGAAAGCTAGGCTGTGGGCCCAGCCTGAGGACCAGCACGTTTTCCACACTTAACACAGCTAAGGCATGAGCCAGACGACAGCCTTGGTCCCTGAGGCCTACCTAAGGTACTGCCATACTTACCCAGTAGATCCCACGCAGAGGTCCCTGTGCCCAAAAGGGCCTCCATGGAAGGGCCCTGTTCCTCCCGTGTGTTTCCTTGAGGTAATCGGAAACCACTGAGGATAACTACGTGAGCTCAGCTTTGAAACTGGGCGACCCTGGGCAAACCTTATTCCCCTCCGTGGTAGACGAGACAGTGGCGGGTCCTAAGCTGCCTGAAGCACACTCCTCGCGCCCACCTTCTCTTTGCTGCCGGAAGGCCTCACATAAGACGTCTGAGTTTACTCGTGACGGAAGCCGTCTGAGTGTACTCGTGTGAGGCCTGCTGCTCTCAGGTCCTTGCTGGGAGCTTCAGCAAGAGCACTCTGGAGCTCGCCGACAAAAGAATTGTGAGCCCCCCCGGCCTCAAGTAAAAGTCCAGATTTCCCCCGTCAGTAACACCTCGGAGTGCCATAGGAGCGAAGAAGCATGCGTTAACGGGATGCTTCAACAGTGCTAGGGATTTCTTTCACGAGACACTGTGCACTCACGTTCGTCGTAACAACTGTCAAAGGGCACTGTATGCCTTCCAACTCCTCTGTTGCGTTTGAGCCACAGGAAGTAAAGGCATTCGTTTGATTAAGCTCCGTGAACGGGCAACGATGATGGCGAAGCGCTGCCCTGTTCGCTCGAAAGCTCTCGTCTGTACGGCCTTCCAACGGCCTCAGGGTACGCAGTTGTAAACAGCCTTACATTCCATGCTGGTGTGCCCCCAATTAGGAACTTGGACTCTTCTGTGAGACACCCACGTGCGTCCCAAATGAAACCGGGGAGCTCCCCCAGGACGTCTGCGTACGGCAGTCGGTTGCCAGCTGTTTACTTCCAGCCGGAGAAAGAAGAAGAGGACAGCTTTCCCAGGGACAACTCTGGACCCTTGGGACCATCCAGAGTCACCAAAGCCTAAACTTTGCACGGCCTGGGGAACGCTCTTCCTCATGGCCAGCAATCCCCGCGTCAAAACCTTTCTCAGCAGAGGCAGGCACTCTCTCCCTCGTACTAGATAGCTCGGCAGAGCCTTCCGAGAAACACGCTGCGTCATTCAGCTTGAACGTGGGACGCGGAGGGGAGAGTACGCTTTCTCCCCGTTTGGAGGCGCCTTGCGCTTGGCTTCAAAGCTGCCTGAACAGCACTAGCGGCCCGACGTCTCTGCACGGCAGGATTGTCGTTGTGGGCCGAGGCTGCGTGTTCTCTCAAAACGAAAACCGTGCTGGCGATCCCTTTCTAGGAACTCCTCCCACGGCACCACATGTTCAGCTCCGGCCGAACGAAAGGTGACCTCAGGCCTCAAGGTAAGTTCCAGTGTTTCACGTCGGGGGAGTTGGGTGTGCAGTGGTTTCCATGAGGCCATACTCCACCACGGAGTGCCTTCACTCTGCGACGCTCCTGGGGGCACACAGGATAGGAGCTCGTTCGCCAAGTTCGCAGGATGACTTCTCTCCGTGCCGGAACGGCGGCTCCTGGCTTCTGAGGAACCTTAGCCTCAACAGGGCCCTGGAGAAAGCTCTTCACATTCATAGCAAGGGCAACGTACTGCTCTCTGGCTTGCCTGGGTTGAGTGCCCCAGTCGTCAAAGAGCCTCGCGAAGGCAGTGCTGCACAGACTCCCTTTGCCAGTCGCACGGCCTCCCTGACTGAAAGAGAACTGCAGTGCCAAAAGGCACCGTGCTGACGACTGGCTCCAGGAGGAGACTCGGGACAGCACTCTCACAGAAGCGAAAGCTAGGCTGTGGGCCCAGCCTGAGGACCAGCACGTTTTCCACACTTAACACAGCTAAGGCATGAGCCAGACGACAGCCTTGGTCCCTGAGGCCTACCTAAGGTACTGCCATACTTACCCAGTAGATCCCACGCAGAGGTCCCTGTGCCCAAAAGGGCCTCCATGGAAGGGCCCTGTTCCTCCCGTGTGTTTCCTTGAGGTAATCGGAAACCACTGAGGATAACTACGTGAGCTCAGCTTTGAAACTGGGCGACCCTGGGCAAACCTTATTCCCCTCCGTGGTAGACGAGACAGTGGCGGGTCCTAAGCTGCCTGAAGCACGCTCCTCGCGCCCACCTTCTCTTTGCTGCCGGAAGGCCTCACATAAGACGTCTGAGTTTACTCGTGACGGAAGCCGTCTGAGTGTACTCGTGTGAGGCCTGCTGCTCTCAGGTCCTTGCTGGGAGCTTCAGCAAGAGCACTCTGGAGCTCGCCGACAAAAGAATTGTGAGCCCCCCCGGCCTCAAGTAAAAGTCCAGATTTCCCCCGTCAGTAACACCTCGGAGTGCCATAGGAGCGAAGAAGCATGCGTTAACGGGATGCTTCAACAGTGCTAGGGATTTCTTTCACGAGACACTGTGCACTCACGTTCGTCGTAACAACTGTCAAAGGGCACTGTATGCCTTCCAACTCCTCTGTTGCGTTTGAGCCACAGGAAGTAAAGGCATTCGTTTGATTAAGCTCCGTGAACGGGCAACGATGATGGCGAAGCGCTGCCCTGTTCGCTCGAAAGCTCTCGTCTGTACGGCCTTCCAACGGCCTCAGGGTACGCAGTTGTAAACAGCCTTACATTCCATGCTGGTGTGCCCCCAATTAGGAACTTGGGCTCTTCTGTGAGACACCCACGTGCGTCCCAAATGAAACCGGGGAGCTCCCCCAGGACGTCTGCGTACGGCAGTCGGTTGCCAGCTCTTTACTTCCAGCCGGAGAAAGAAGAAGAGGACAGCTTTCCCAGGGACAACTCTGGACCCTTGGGACCATCCAGAGTCACCAAAGCCTAAACTTTGCACGGCCTGGGGAACGCTCTTCCTCATGGCCAGCAATCCCCACGTCAAAACCTTTCTCAGCAGAGGCAGGCACTCTCTCCCTCGTACTAGATAGCTCGGCAGAGCCTTCCGAGAAACACGCTGCGTCATTCAGCTTGAACGTGGGACGCGGAGGGGAGAGTACGCTTTCTCCCCGTTTGGAGGCGCCTTGCGCTTGGCTTCAAAGCTGCCTGAACAGCACTAGCGGCCCGACGTCTCTGCACGGCAGGACTGTCGTTGTGGGCCGAGGCTGCGTGTTCTCTCAAAACGAAAACCGTGCTGGCGATCCCTTTCTAGGAACTCCTCCCACGGCACCACATGTTCAGCTCCGGCCGAACGAAAGGTGACCTCAGGCCTCAAGGTAAGTTCCAGTGTTTCACGTCGGGGGAGTTGGGTGTGCAGTGGTTTCCATGAGGCCATACTCCACCACGGAGTGCCTTCACTCTGCGACGCTCCTGGGGGCACACAGGATAGGAGCTCGTTCGCCAAGTTCGCAGGATGACTTCTCTCCGTGCCGGAACGGCGGCTCCTGGCTTCTGAGGAACCTTAGCCTCAACAGGGCCCTGGAGAAAGCTCTTCACATTCATAGCAAGGGCAACGTACTGCTCTCTGGCTTGCCTGGGTTGAGTGCCCCAGTCGTCAAAGAGCCTCGCGAAGGCAGTGCTGCACAGACTCCCTTTGCCAGTCGCACGGCCTCCCTGACTGAAAGAGAACTGCAGTGCCAAAAGGCACCGTGCTGACGACTGGCTCCAGGAGGAGACTCGGGACAGCACTCTCACAGAAGCGAAAGCTAGGCTGTGGGCCCAGCCTGAGGACCAGCACGTTTTCCACACTTAACACAGCTAAGGCATGAGCCAGACGACAGCCTTGGTCCCTGAGGCCTACCTAAGGTACTGCCATACTTACCCAGTAGATCCCACGCAGAGGTCCCTGTGCCCAAAAGGGCCTCCATGGAAGGGCCCTGTTCCTCCCGTGTGTTTCCTTGAGGTAATCGGAAAGCACTGAGGATAAGTACGTGAGCTCAGCTTTGAAACTGGGCGACCCTGGGCAAACCTTATTCCCCTCCGTGGTAGACGAGACAGTTGCGGGTCCTAAGCTGCCTGAAGCACACTCCTCGCGCCCACCTTCTCTTTGCTGCCGGAAGGCCTCACATAAGACGTCTGAGTTTACTCGTGACGGAAGCCGTCTGAGTGTACTCGTGTGAGGCCTGCTGCTCTCAGGTCCTTGCTGGGAGCTTCAGCAAGAGCACTCTGGAGCTCGCCGACAAAAGAATTGTGAGCCCCCCCGGCCTCAAGTAAAAGTCCAGATTTCCCCCGTCAGTAACACCTCGGAGTGCCATAGGAGCGAAGAAGCATGCGTTAACGGGATGCTTCAACAGTGCTAGGGATTTCTTTCACGAGACACTGTGCACTCACGTTCGTCGTAACAACTGTCAAAGGGCACTGTATGCCTTCCAACTCCTCTGTTGCGTTTGAGCCACAGGAAGTAAAGGCATTCGTTTGATTAAGCTCCGTGAACGGGCAACGATGATGGCGAAGCGCTGCCCTGTTCGCTCGAAAGCTCTCGTCTGTACGGCCTTCCAACGGCCTCAGGGTACGCAGTTGTAAACAGCCTTACATTCCATGCTGGTGTGCCCCCAATTAGGAACTTGGGCTCTTCTGTGAGACACCCACGTGCGTCCCAAATGAAACCGGGGAGCTCCCCCAGGACGTCTGCGTACGGCAGTCGGTTGCCAGCTGTTTACTTCCAGCCGGAGAAAGAAGAAGAGGACAGCTTTCCCAGGGACAACTCTGGACCCTTGGGACCATCCAGAGTCACCAAAGCCTAAACTTTGCACGGCCTGGGGAACGCTCTTCCTCATGGCCAGCAATCCCCACGTCAAAACCTTTCTCAGCAGAGGCAGGCACTCTCTCCCTCGTACTAGATAGCTCGGCAGAGCCTTCCGAGAAACACGCTGCGTCATTCAGCTTGAACGTGGGACGCGGAGGGGAGAGTACGCTTTCTCCCCGTTTGGAGGCGCCTTGCGCTTGGCTTCAAAGCTGCCTGAACAGCACTAGCGGCCCGACGTCTCTGCACGGCAGGACTGTCGTTGTGGGCCGAGGCTGCGTGTTCTCTCAAAACGAAAACCGTGCTGGCGATCCCTTTCTACGAACTCCTCCCACGGCACCACATGTTCAGCTCCGGCCGAACGAAAGGTGACCTCAGGCCTCAAGGTAAGTTCCAGTGTTTCACGTCGGGGGAGTTGGGTGTGCAGTGGTTTCCATGAGGCCATACTCCACCACGGAGTGCCTTCACTCTGCGACGCTCCTGGGGGCACACAGGATAGGAGCTCGTTCGCCAAGTTCGCAGGATGACTTCTCTCCGTGCCGGAACGGCGGCTCCTGGCTTCTGAGGAACCTTAGCCTCAACAGGGCCCTGGAGAAAGCTCTTCACATTCATAGCAAGGGCAACGTACTGCTCTCTGGCTTGCCTGGGTTGAGTGCCCCAGTCGTCAAAGAGCCTCGTGAAGGCAGTGCTGCACAGACTCCCTTTGCCAGTCGCACGGCCTCCCTGACTGAAAGAGAACTGCAGTGCCAAAAGGCACCGTGCTGACGACTGGCTCCAGGAGGAGACTCGGGACAGCACTCTCACAGAAGCGAAAGCTAGGCTGTGGGCCCAGCCTGAGGACCAGCACGTTTTCCACACTTAACACAGCTAAGGCATGAGCCAGACGACAGCCTTGGTCCCTGAGGCCTACCTAAGGTACTGCCATACTTACCCAGTAGATCCCACGCAGAGGTCCCTGTGCCCAAAAGGGCCTCCATGGAAGGGCCCTGTTCCTCCCGTGTGTTTCCTTGAGGTAATCGGAAACCACTGAGGATAACTACGTGAGCTCAGCTTTGAAACTGGGCGACCCTGGGCAAACCTTATTCCCCTCCGTGGTAGACGAGACAGTGGCGGGTCCTAAGCTGCCTGAAGCACGCTCCTCGCGCCCACCTTCTCTTTGCTGCCGGAAGGCCTCACATAAGACGTCTGAGTTTACTCGTGACGGAAGCCGTCTGAGTGTACTCGTGTGAGGCCTGCTGCTCTCAGGTCCTTGCTGGGAGCTTCAGCAAGAGCACTCTGGAGCTCGCCGACAAAAGAATTGTGAGCCCCCCCGGCCTCAAGTAAAAGTCCAGATTTCCCCCGTCAGTAACACCTCGGAGTGCCATAGGAGCGAAGAAGCATGCGTTAACGGGATGCTTCAACAGTGCTAGGGATTTCTTTCACGAGACACTGTGCACTCACGTTCGTCGTAACAACTGTCAAAGGGCACTGTATGCCTTCCAACTCCTCTGTTGCGTTTGAGCCACAGGAAGTAAAGGCATTCGTTTGATTAAGCTCCGTGAACGGGCAACGATGATGGCGAAGCGCTGCCCTGTTCGCTCGAAAGCTCTCGTCTGTACGGCCTTCCAACGGCCTCAGGGTACGCAGTTGTAAACAGCCTTACATTCCATGCTGGTGTGCCCCCAATTAGGAACTTGGGCTCTTCTGTGAGACACCCACGTGCGTCCCAAATGAAACCGGGGAGCTCCCCCAGGACGTCTGCGTACGGCAGTCGGTTGCCAGCTGTTTACTTCCAGCCGGAGAAAGAAGAAGAGGACAGCTTTCCCAGGGACAACTCTGGACCCTTGGGACCATCCAGAGTCACCAAAGCCTAAACTTTGCACGGCCTGGGGAACGCTCTTCCTCATGGCCAGCAATCCCCACGTCAAAACCTTTCTCAGCAGAGGCAGGCACTCTCTCCCTCGTACTAGATAGCTCGGCAGAGCCTTCCGAGAAACACGCTGCGTCATTCAGCTTGAACGTGGGACGCGGAGGGGAGAGTACGCTTTCTCCCCGTTTGGAGGCGCCTTGCGCTTGGCTTCAAAGCTGTCTGAACAGCACTAGCGGCCCGACGTCTCTGCACGGCAGGATTGTCGTTGTGGGCCGAGGCTGCGTGTTCTCTCAAAACGAAAACCGTGCTGGCGATCCCTTTCTAGGAACTCCTCCCACGGCACCACATGTTCAGCTCCGGCCGAACGAAAGGTGACCTCAGGCCTCAAGGTAAGTTCCAGTGTTTCACGTCGGGGGAGTTGGGTGTGCAGTGGTTTCCATGAGGCCATACTCCACCACGGAGTGCCTTCACTCTGCGACGCTCCTGGGGGCACACAGGATAGGAGCTCGTTCGCCAAGTTCGCAGGATGACTTCTCTCCGTGCCGGAACGGCGGCTCCTGGCTTCTGAGGAACCTTAGCCTCAACAGGGCCCTGGAGAAAGCTCTTCACATTCATAGCAAGGGCAACGTACTGCTCTCTGGCTTGCCTGGGTTGAGTGCCCCAGTCGTCAAAGAGCCTCGCGAAGGCAGTGCTGCACAGACTCCCTTTGCCAGTCGCACGGCCTCCCTGACTGAAAGAGAACTGCAGTGCCAAAAGGCACCGTGCTGACGACTGGCTCCAGGAGGAGACTCGGGACAGCACTCTCACAGAAGCGAAAGCTAGGCTGTGGGCCCAGCCTGAGGACCAGCACGTTTTCCACACTTAACACAGCTAAGGCATGAGCCAGACGACAGCCTTGGTCCCTGAGGCCTACCTAAGGTACTGCCATACTTACCCAGTAGATCCCACGCAGAGGTCCCTGTGCCCAAAAGGGCCTCCATGGAAGGGCCCTGTTCCTCCCGTGTGTTTCCTTGAGGTAATCGGAAACCACTGAGGATAACTACGTGAGCTCAGCTTTGAAACTGGGCGACCCTGGGCAAACCTTATTCCCCTCCGTGGTAGACGAGACAGTGGCGGGTCCTAAGCTGCCTGAAGCACGCTCCTCGCGCCCACCTTCTCTTTGCTGCCGGAAGGCCTCACATAAGACGTCTGAGTTTACTCGTGACGGAAGCCGTCTGAGTGTACTCGTGTGAGGCCTGCTGCTCTCAGGTCCTTGCTGGGAGCTTCAGCAAGAGCACTCTGGAGCTCGCCGACAAAAGAATTGTGAGCCCCCCCGGCCTCAAGTAAAAGTCCAGATTTCCCCCGTCAGTAACACCTCGGAGTGCCATAGGAGCGAAGAAGCATGCGTTAACGGGATGCTTCAACAGTGCTAGGGATTTCTTTCACGAGACACTGTGCACTCACGTTCGTCGTAACAACTGTCAAAGGGCACTGTATGCCTTCCAACTCCTCTGTTGCGTTTGAGCCACAGGAAGTAAAGGCATTCGTTTGATTAAGCTCCGTGAACGGGCAACGATGATGGCGAAGCGCTGCCCTGTTCGCTCGAAAGCTCTCGTCTGTACGGCCTTCCAACGGCCTCAGGGTACGCAGTTGTAAACAGCCTTACATTCCATGCTGGTGTGCCCCCAATTAGGAACTTGGGCTCTTCTGTGAGACACCCACGTGCGTCCCAAATGAAACCGGGGAGCTCCCCCAGGACGTCTGCGTACGGCAGTCGGTTGCCAGCTGTTTACTTCCAGCCGGAGAAAGAAGAAGAGGACAGCTTTCCCAGGGACAACTCTGGACCCTTGGGACCATCCAGAGTCACCAAAGCCTAAACTTTGCACGGCCTGGGGAACGCTCTTCCTCATGGCCAGCAATCCCCGCGTCAAAACCTTTCTCAGCAGAGGCAGGCACTCTCTCCCTCGTACTAGATAGCTCGGCAGAGCCTTCCGAGAAACACGCTGCGTCATTCAGCTTGAACGTGGGACGCGGAGGGGAGAGTACGCTTTCTCCCCGTTTGGAGGCGCCTTGCGCTTGGCTTCAAAGCTGCCTGAACAGCACTAGCGGCCCGACGTCTCTGCACGGCAGGATTGTCGTTGTGGGCCGAGGCTGCGTGTTCTCTCAAAACGAAAACCGTGCTGGCGATCCCTTTCTAGGAACTCCTCCCACGGCACCACATGTTCAGCTCCGGCCGAACGAAAGGTGACCTCAGGCCTCAAGGTAAGTTCCAGTGTTTCACGTCGGGGGAGTTGGGTGTGCAGTGGTTTCCATGAGGCCATACTCCACCACGGAGTGCCTTCACTCTGCGACGCTCCTGGGGGCACACAGGATAGGAGCTCGTTCGCCAAGTTCGCAGGATGACTTCTCTCCGTGCCGGAACGGCGGCTCCTGGCTTCTGAGGAACCTTAGCCTCAACAGGGCCCTGGAGAAAGCTCTTCACATTCATAGCAAGGGCAACGTACTGCTCTCTGGCTTGCCTGGGTTGAGTGCCCCAGTCGTCAAAGAGCCTCGCGAAGGCAGTGCTGCACAGACTCCCTTTGCCAGTCGCACGGCCTCCCTGACTGAAAGAGAACTGCAGTGCCAAAAGGCACCGTGCTGACGACTGGCTCCAGGAGGAGACTCGGGACAGCACTCTCACAGAAGCGAAAGCTAGGCTGTGGGCCCAGCCTGAGGACCAGCACGTTTTCCACACTTAACACAGCTAAGGCATGAGCCAGACGACAGCCTTGGTCCCTGAGGCCTACCTAAGGTACTGCCATACTTACCCAGTAGATCCCACGCAGAGGTCCCTGTGCCCAAAAGGGCCTCCATGGAAGGGCCCTGTTCCTCCCGTGTGTTTCCTTGAGGTAATCGGAAACCACTGAGGATAACTACGTGAGCTCAGCTTTGAAACTGGGCGACCCTGGGCAAACCTTATTCCCCTCCGTGGTAGACGAGACAGTGGCGGGTCCTAAGCTGCCTGAAGCACGCTCCTCGCGCCCACCTTCTCTTTGCTGCCGGAAGGCCTCACATAAGACGTCTGAGTTTACTCGTGACGGAAGCCGTCTGAGTGTACTCGTGTGAGGCCTGCTGCTCTCAGGTCCTTGCTGGGAGCTTCAGCAAGAGCACTCTGGAGCTCGCCGACAAAAGAATTGTGAGCCCCCCCGGCCTCAAGTAAAAGTCCAGATTTCCCCCGTCAGTAACACCTCGGAGTGCCATATGAGCGAAGAAGCATGCGTTAACGGGATGCTTCAACAGTGCTAGGGATTTCTTTCACGAGACACTGTGCACTCACGTTCGTCGTAACAACTGTCAAAGGGCACTGTATGCCTTCCAACTCCTCTGTTGCGTTTGAGCCACAGGAAGTAAAGGCATTCGTTTGATTAAGCTCCGTGAACGGGCAACGATGATGGCGAAGCGCTGCCCTGTTCGCTCGAAAGCTCTCGTCTGTACGGCCTTCCAACGGCCTCAGGGTACGCAGTTGTAAACAGCCTTACATTCCATGCTGGTGTGCCCCCAATTAGGAACTTGGGCTCTTCTGTGAGACACCCACGTGCGTCCCAAATGAAACCGGGGAGCTCCCCCAGGACGTCTGCGTACGGCAGTCGGTTGCCAGCTGTTTACTTCCAGCCGGAGAAAGAAGAAGAGGACAGCTTTCCCAGGGACAACTCTGGACCCTTGGGACCATCCAGAGTCACCAAAGCCTAAACTTTGCACGGCCTGGGGAACGCTCTTCCTCATGGCCAGCAATCCCCGCGTCAAAACCTTTCTCAGCAGAGGCAGGCACTCTCTCCCTCGTACTAGATAGCTCGGCAGAGCCTTCCGAGAAACACGCTGCGTCATTCAGCTTGAACGTGGGACGCGGAGGGGAGAGTACGCTTTCTCCCCGTTTGGAGGCGCCTTGCGCTTGGCTTCAAAGCTGCCTGAACAGCACTAGCGGCCCGACGTCTCTGCACGGCAGGATTGTCGTTGTGGGCCGAGGCTGCGTGTTCTCTCAAAACGAAAACCGTGCTGGCGATCCCTTTCTAGGAACTCCTCCCACGGCACCACATGTTCAGCTCCGGCCGAACGAAAGGTGACCTCAGGCCTCAAGGTAAGTTCCAGTGTTTCACGTCGGGGGAGTTGGGTGTGCAGTGGTTTCCATGAGGCCATACTCCACCACGGAGTGCCTTCACTCTGCGACGCTCCTGGGGGCACACAGGATAGGAGCTCGTTCGCCAAGTTCGCAGGATGACTTCTCTCCGTGCCGGAACGGCGGCTCCTGGCTTCTGAGGAACCTTAGCCTCAACAGGGCCCTGGAGAAAGCTCTTCACATTCATAGCAAGGGCAACGTACTGCTCTCTGGCTTGCCTGGGTTGAGTGCCCCAGTCGTCAAAGAGCCTCGCGAAGGCAGTGCTGCACAGACTCCCTTTGCCAGTCGCACGGCCTCCCTGACTGAAAGAGAACTGCAGTGCCAAAAGGCACCGTGCTGACGACTGGCTCCAGGAGGAGACTCGGGACAGCACTCTCACAGAAGCGAAAGCTAGGCTGTGGGCCCAGCCTGAGGACCAGCACGTTTTCCACACTTAACACAGCTAAGGCATGAGCCAGACGACAGCCTTGGTCCCTGAGGCCTACCTAAGGTACTGCCATACTTACCCAGTAGATCCCACGCAGAGGTCCCTGTGCCCAAAAGGGCCTCCATGGAAGGGCCCTGTTCCTCCCGTGTGTTTCCTTGAGGTAATCGGAAACCACTGAGGATAACTACGTGAGCTCAGCTTTGAAACTGGGCGACCCTGGGCAAACCTTATTCCCCTCCGTGGTAGACGAGACAGTGGCGGGTCCTAAGCTGCCTGAAGCACGCTCCTCGCGCCCACCTTCTCTTTGCTGCCGGAAGGCCTCACATAAGACGTCTGAGTTTACTCGTGACGGAAGCCGTCTGAGTGTACTCGTGTGAGGCCTGCTGCTCTCAGGTCCTTGCTGGGAGCTTCAGCAAGAGCACTCTGGAGCTCGCCGACAAAAGAATTGTGAGCCCCCCCGGCCTCAAGTAAAAGTCCAGATTTCCCCCGTCAGTAACACCTCGGAGTGCCATATGAGCGAAGAAGCATGCGTTAACGGGATGCTTCAACAGTGCTAGGGATTTCTTTCACGAGACACTGTGCACTCACGTTCGTCGTAACAACTGTCAAAGGGCACTGTATGCCTTCCAACTCCTCTGTTGCGTTTGAGCCACAGGAAGTAAAGGCATTCGTTTGATTAAGCTCCGTGAACGGGCAACGATGATGGCGAAGCGCTGCCCTGTTCGCTCGAAAGCTCTCGTCTGTACGGCCTTCCAACGGCCTCAGGGTACGCAGTTGTAAACAGCCTTACATTCCATGCTGGTGTGCCCCCAATTAGGAACTTGGGCTCTTCTGTGAGACACCCACGTGCGTCCCAAATGAAACCGGGGAGCTCCCCCAGGACGTCTGCGTACGGCAGTCGGTTGCCAGCTGTTTACTTCCAGCCGGAGAAAGAAGAAGAGGACAGCTTTCCCAGGGACAACTCTGGACCCTTGGGACCATCCAGAGTCACCAAAGCCTAAACTTTGCACGGCCTGGGGAACGCTCTTCCTCATGGCCAGCAATCCCCGCGTCAAAACCTTTCTCAGCAGAGGCAGGCACTCTCTCCCTCGTACTAGATAGCTCGGCAGAGCCTTCCGAGAAACACGCTGCGTCATTCAGCTTGAACGTGGGACGCGGAGGGGAGAGTACGCTTTCTCCCCGTTTGGAGGCGCCTTGCGCTTGGCTTCAAAGCTGCCTGAACAGCACTAGCGGCCCGACGTCTCTGCACGGCAGGATTGTCGTTGTGGGCCGAGGCTGCGTGTTCTCTCAAAACGAAAACCGTGCTGGCGATCCCTTTCTAGGAACTCCTCCCACGGCACCACATGTTCAGCTCCGGCCGAACGAAAGGTGACCTCAGGCCTCAAGGTAAGTTCCAGTGTTTCACGTCGGGGGAGTTGGGTGTGCAGTGGTTTCCATGAGGCCATACTCCACCACGGAGTGCCTTCACTCTGCGACGCTCCTGGGGGCACACAGGATAGGAGCTCGTTCGCCAAGTTCGCAGGATGACTTCTCTCCGTGCCGGAACGGCGGCTCCTGGCTTCTGAGGAACCTTAGCCTCAACAGGGCCCTGGAGAAAGCTCTTCACATTCATAGCAAGGGCAACGTACTGCTCTCTGGCTTGCCTGGGTTGAGTGCCCCAGTCGTCAAAGAGCCTCGCGAAGGCAGTGCTGCACAGACTCCCTTTGCCAGTCGCACGGCCTCCCTGACTGAAAGAGAACTGCAGTGCCAAAAGGCACCGTGCTGACGACTGGCTCCAGGAGGAGACTCGGGACAGCACTCTCACAGAAGCGAAAGCTAGGCTGTGGGCCCAGCCTGAGGACCAGCACGTTTTCCACACTTAACACAGCTAAGGCATGAGCCAGACGACAGCCTTGGTCCCTGAGGCCTACCTAAGGTACTGCCATACTTACCCAGTAGATCCCACGCAGAGGTCCCTGTGCCCAAAAGGGCCTCCATGGAAGGGCCCTGTTCCTCCCGTGTGTTTCCTTGAGGTAATCGGAAACCACTGAGGATAACTACGTGAGCTCAGCTTTGAAACTGGGCGACCCTGGGCAAACCTTATTCCCCTCCGTGGTAGACGAGACAGTTGCGGGTCCTAAGCTGCCTGAAGCACGCTCCTCGCGCCCACCTTCTCTTTGCTGCCGGAAGGCCTCACATAAGACGTCTGAGTTTACTCGTGACGGAAGCCGTCTGAGTGTACTCGTGTGAGGCCTGCTGCTCTCAGGTCCTTGCTGGGAGCTTCAGCAAGAGCACTCTGGAGCTCGCCGGCAAAAGAATTGTGAGCCCCCCCGGCCTCAAGTAAAAGTCCAGATTTCCCCCGTCAGTAACACCTCGGAGTGCCATAGGAGCGAAGAAGCATGCGTTAACGGGATGCTTCAACAGTGCTAGGGATTTCTTTCACGAGACACTGTGCACTCACGTTCGTCGTAACAACTGTCAAAGGGCACTGTATGCCTTCCAACTCCTCTGTTGCGTTTGAGCCACAGGAAGTAAAGGCATTCGTTTGATTAAGCTCCGTGAACGGGCAACGATGATGGCGAAGCGCTGCCCTGTTCGCTCGAAAGCTCTCGTCTGTACGGCCTTCCAACGGCCTCAGGGTACGCAGTTGTAAACAGCCTTACATTCCATGCTGGTGTGCCCCCAATTAGGAACTTGGGCTCTTCTGTGAGACACCCACGTGCGTCCCAAATGAAACCGGGGAGCTCCCCCAGGACGTCTGCGTACGGCAGTCGGTTGCCAGCTGTTTACTTCCAGCCGGAGAAAGAAGAAGAGGACAGCTTTCCCAGGGACAACTCTGGACCCTTGGGACCATCCAGAGTCACCAAAGCCTAAACTTTGCACGGCCTGGGGAACGCTCTTCCTCATGGCCAGCAATCCCCGCGTCAAAACCTTTCTCAGCAGAGGCAGGCACTCTCTCCCTCGTACTAGATAGCTCGGCAGAGCCTTCCGAGAAACACGCTGCGTCATTCAGCTTGAACGTGGGACGCGGAGGGGAGAGTACGCTTTCTCCCCGTTTGGAGGCGCCTTGCGCTTGGCTTCAAAGCTGCCTGAACAGCACTAGCGGCCCGACGTCTCTGCACGGCAGGACTGTCGTTGTGGGCCGAGGCTGCGTGTTCTCTCAAAACGAAAACCGTGCTGGCGATCCCTTTCTACGAACTCCTCCCACGGCACCACATGTTCAGCTCCGGCCGAACGAAAGGTGACCTCAGGCCTCAAGGTAAGTTCCAGTGTTTCACGTCGGGGGAGTTGGGTGTGCAGTGGTTTCCATGAGGCCATACTCCACCACGGAGTGCCTTCACTCTGCGACGCTCCTGGGGGCACACAGGATAGGAGCTCGTTCGCCAAGTTCGCAGGATGACTTCTCTCCGTGCCGGAACGGCGGCTCCTGGCTTCTGAGGAACCTTAGCCTCAACAGGGCCCTGGAGAAAGCTCTTCACATTCATAGCAAGGGCAACGTACTGCTCTCTGGCTTGCCTGGGTTGAGTGCCCCAGTCGTCAAAGAGCCTCGCGAAGGCAGTGCTGCACAGACTCCCTTTGCCAGTCGCACGGCCTCCCTGACTGAAAGAGAACTGCAGTGCCAAAAGGCACCGTGCTGACGACTGGCTCCAGGAGGAGACTCGGGACAGCACTCTCACAGAAGCGAAAGCTAGGCTGTGGGCCCAGCCTGAGGACCAGCACGTTTTCCACACTTAACACAGCTAAGGCATGAGCCAGACGACAGCCTTGGTCCCTGAGGCCTACCTAAGGTACTGCCATACTTACCCAGTAGATCCCACGCAGAGGTCCCTGTGCCCAAAAGGGCCTCCATGGAAGGGCCCTGTTCCTCCCGTGTGTTTCCTTGAGGTAATCGGAAACCACTGAGGATAACTACGTGAGCTCAGCTTTGAAACTGGGCGACCCTGGGCAAACCTTATTCCCCTCCGTGGTAGACGAGACAGTGGCGGGTCCTAAGCTGCCTGAAGCACGCTCCTCGCGCCCACCTTCTCTTTGCTGCCGGAAGGCCTCACATAAGACGTCTGAGTTTACTCGTGACGGAAGCCGTCTGAGTGTACTCGTGTGAGGCCTGCTGCTCTCAGGTCCTTGCTGGGAGCTTCAGCAAGAGCACTCTGGAGCTCGCCGGCAAAAGAATTGTGAGCCCCCCCGGCCTCAAGTAAAAGTCCAGATTTCCCCCGTCAGTAACACCTCGGAGTGCCATAGGAGCGAAGAAGCATGCGTTAACGGGATGCTTCAACAGTGCTAGGGATTTCTTTCACGAGACACTGTGCACTCACGTTCGTCGTAACAACTGTCAAAGGGCACTGTATGCCTTCCAACTCCTCTGTTGCGTTTGAGCCACAGGAAGTAAAGGCATTCGTTTGATTAAGCTCCGTGAACGGGCAACGATGATGGCGAAGCGCTGCCCTGTTCGCTCGAAAGCTCTCGTCTGTACGGCCTTCCAACGGCCTCAGGGTACGCAGTTGTAAACAGCCTTACATTCCATGCTGGTGTGCCCCCAATTAGGAACTTGGGCTCTTCTGTGAGACACCCACGTGCGTCCCAAATGAAACCGGGGAGCTCCCCCAGGACGTCTGCGTACGGCAGTCGCTTGCCAGCTGTTTACTTCCAGCCGGAGAAAGAAGAAGAGGACAGCTTTCCCAGGGACAACTCTGGACCCTTGGGACCATCCAGAGTCACCAAAGCCTAAACTTTGCACGGCCTGGGGAACGCTCTTCCTCATGGCCAGCAATCCCCGCGTCAAAACCTTTCTCAGCAGAGGCAGGCACTCTCTCCCTCGTACTAGATAGCTCGGCAGAGCCTTCCGAGAAACACGCTGCGTCATTCAGCTTGAACGTGGGACGCGGAGGGGAGAGTACGCTTTCTCCCCGTTTGGAGGCGCCTTGCGCTTGGCTTCAAAGCTGCCTGAACAGCACTAGCGGCCCGACGTCTCTGCACGGCAGGACTGTCGTTGTGGGCCGAGGCTGCGTGTTCTCTCAAAACGAAAACCGTGCTGGCGATCCCTTTCTAGGAACTCCTCCCACGGCACCACATGTTCAGCTCCGGCCGAACGAAAGGTGACCTCAGGCCTCAAGGTAAGTTCCAGTGTTTCACGTCGGGGGAGTTGGGTGTGCAGTGGTTTCCATGAGGCCATACTCCACCACGGAGTGCCTTCACTCTGCGACGCTCCTGGGGGCACACAGGATAGGAGCTCGTTCGCCAAGTTCGCAGGATGACTTCTCTCCGTGCCGGAACGGCGGCTCCTGGCTTCTGAGGAACCTTAGCCTCAACAGGGCCCTGGAGAAAGCTCTTCACATTCATAGCAAGGGCAACGTACTGCTCTCTGGCTTGCCTGGGTTGAGTGCCCCAGTCGTCAAAGAGCCTCGCGAAGGCAGTGCTGCACAGACTCCCTTTGCCAGTCGCACGGCCTCCCTGACTGAAAGAGAACTGCAGTGCCAAAAGGCACCGTGCTGACGACTGGCTCCAGGAGGAGACTCGGGACAGCACTCTCACAGAAGCGAAAGCTAGGCTGTGGGCCCAGCCTGAGGACCAGCACGTTTTCCACACTTAACACAGCTAAGGCATGAGCCAGACGACAGCCTTGGTCCCTGAGGCCTACCTAAGGTACTGCCATACTTACCCAGTAGATCCCACGCAGAGGTCCCTGTGCCCAAAAGGGCCTCCATGGAAGGGCCCTGTTCCTCCCGTGTGTTTCCTTGAGGTAATCGGAAACCACTGAGGATAACTACGTGAGCTCAGCTTTGAAACTGGGCGACCCTGGGCAAACCTTATTCCCCTCCGTGGTAGACGAGACAGTGGCGGGTCCTAAGCTGCCTGAAGCACGCTCCTCGCGCCCACCTTCTCTTTGCTGCCGGAAGGCCTCACATAAGACGTCTGAGTTTACTCGTGACGGAAGCCGTCTGAGTGTACTCGTGTGAGGCCTGCTGCTCTCAGGTCCTTGCTGGGAGCTTCAGCAAGAGCACTCTGGAGCTCGCCGACAAAAGAATTGTGAGCCCCCCCGGCCTCAAGTAAAAGTCCAGATTTCCCCCGTCAGTAACACCTCGGAGTGCCATAGGAGCGAAGAAGCATGCGTTAACGGGATGCTTCAACAGTGCTAGGGATTTCTTTCACGAGACACTGTGCACTCACGTTCGTCGTAACAACTGTCAAAGGGCACTGTATGCCTTCCAACTCCTCTGTTGCGTTTGAGCCACAGGAAGTAAAGGCATTCGTTTGATTAAGCTCCGTGAACGGGCAACGATGATGGCGAAGCGCTGCCCTGTTCGCTCGAAAGCTCTCGTCTGTACGGCCTTCCAACGGCCTCAGGGTACGCAGTTGTAAACAGCCTTACATTCCATGCTGGTGTGCCCCCAATTAGGAACTTGGGCTCTTCTGTGAGACACCCACGTGCGTCCCAAATGAAACCGGGGAGCTCCCCCAGGACGTCTGCGTACGGCAGTCGGTTGCCAGCTGTTTACTTCCAGCCGGAGAAAGAAGAAGAGGACAGCTTTCCCAGGGACAACTCTGGACCCTTGGGACCATCCAGAGTCACCAAAGCCTAAACTTTGCACGGCCTGGGGAACGCTCTTCCTCATGGCCAGCAATCCCCACGTCAAAACCTTTCTCAGCAGAGGCAGGCACTCTCTCCCTCGTACTAGATAGCTCGGCAGAGCCTTCCGAGAAACACGCTGCGTCATTCAGCTTGAACGTGGGACGCGGAGGGGAGAGTACGCTTTCTCCCCGTTTGGAGGCGCCTTGCGCTTGGCTTCAAAGCTGCCTGAACAGCACTAGCGGCCCGACGTCTCTGCACGGCAGGACTGTCGTTGTGGGCCGAGGCTGCGTGTTCTCTCAAAACGAAAACCGTGCTGGCGATCCCTTTCTAGGAACTCCTCCCACGGCACCACATGTTCAGCTCCGGCCGAACGAAAGGTGACCTCAGGCCTCAAGGTAAGTTCCAGTGTTTCACGTCGGGAGAGTTGGGTGTGCAGTGGTTTCCATGAGGCCATACTCCACCACGGAGTGCCTTCACTCTGCGACGCTCCTGGGGGCACACAGGATAGGAGCTCGTTCGCCAAGTTCGCAGGATGACTTCTCTCCGTGCCGGAACGGCGGCTCCTGGCTTCTGAGGAACCTTAGCCTCAACAGGGCCCTGGAGAAAGCTCTTCACATTCATAGCAAGGGCAACGTACTGCTCTCTGGCTTGCCTGGGTTGAGTGCCCCAGTCGTCAAAGAGCCTCGCGAAGGCAGTGCTGCACAGACTCCCTTTGCCAGTCGCACGGCCTCCCTGACTGAAAGAGAACTGCAGTGCCAAAAGGCACCGTGCTGACGACTGGCTCCAGGAGGAGACTCGGGACAGCACTCTCACAGAAGCGAAAGCTAGGCTGTGGGCCCAGCCTGAGGACCAGCACGTTTTCCACACTTAACACAGCTAAGGCATGAGCCAGACGACAGCCTTGGTCCCTGAGGCCTACCTAAGGTACTGCCATACTTACCCAGTAGATCCCACGCAGAGGTCCCTGTGCCCAAAAGGGCCTCCATGGAAGGGCCCTGTTCCTCCCGTGTGTTTCCTTGAGGTAATCGGAAACCACTGAGGATAACTACGTGAGCTCAGCTTTGAAACTGGGCGACCCTGGGCAAACCTTATTCCCCTCCGTGGTAGACGAGACAGTGGCGGGTCCTAAGCTGCCTGAAGCACGCTCCTCGCGCCCACCTTCTCTTTGCTGCCGGAAGGCCTCACATAAGACGTCTGAGTTTACTCGTGACGGAAGCCGTCTGAGTGTACTCGTGTGAGGCCTGCTGCTCTCAGGTCCTTGCTGGGAGCTTCAGCAAGAGCACTCTGGAGCTCGCCGACAAAAGAATTGTGAGCCCCCCCGGCCTCAAGTAAAAGTCCAGATTTCCCCCGTCAGTAACACCTCGGAGTGCCATAGGAGCGAAGAAGCATGCGTTAACGGGATGCTTCAACAGTGCTAGGGATTTCTTTCACGAGACACTGTGCACTCACGTTCGTCGTAACAACTGTCAAAGGGCACTGTATGCCTTCCAACTCCTCTGTTGCGTTTGAGCCACAGGAAGTAAAGGCATTCGTTTGATTAAGCTCCGTGAACGGGCAACGATGATGGCGAAGCGCTGCCCTGTTCGCTCGAAAGCTCTCGTCTGTACGGCCTTCCAACGGCCTCAGGGTACGCAGTTGTAAACAGCCTTACATTCCATGCTGGTGTGCCCCCAATTAGGAACTTGGGCTCTTCTGTGAGACACCCACGTGCGTCCCAAATGAAACCGGGGAGCTCCCCCAGGACGTCTGCGTACGGCAGTCGGTTGCCAGCTGTTTACTTCCAGCCGGAGAAAGAAGAAGAGGACAGCTTTCCCAGGGACAACTCTGGACCCTTGGGACCATCCAGAGTCACCAAAGCCTAAACTTTGCACGGCCTGGGGAACGCTCTTCCTCATGGCCAGCAATCCCCACGTCAAAACCTTTCTCAGCAGAGGCAGGCACTCTCTCCCTCGTACTAGATAGCTCGGCAGAGCCTTCCGAGAAACACGCTGCGTCATTCAGCTTGAACGTGGGACGCGGAGGGGAGAGTACGCTTTCTCCCCGTTTGGAGGCGCCTTGCGCTTGGCTTCAAAGCTGCCTGAACAGCACTAGCGGCCCGACGTCTCTGCACGGCAGGACTGTCGTTGTGGGCCGAGGCTGCGTGTTCTCTCAAAACGAAAACCGTGCTGGCGATCCCTTTCTAGGAACTCCTCCCACGGCACCACATGTTCAGCTCCGGCCGAACGAAAGGTGACCTCAGGCCTCAAGGTAAGTTCCAGTGTTTCACGTCGGGAGAGTTGGGTGTGCAGTGGTTTCCATGAGGCCATACTCCACCACGGAGTGCCTTCACTCTGCGACGCTCCTGGGGGCACACAGGATAGGAGCTCGTTCGCCAAGTTCGCAGGATGACTTCTCTCCGTGCCGGAACGGCGGCTCCTGGCTTCTGAGGAAACTTAGCCTCAACAGGGCCCTGGAGAAAGCTCTTCACATTCATAGCAAGGGCAACGTACTGCTCTCTGGCTTGCCTGGGTTGAGTGCCCCAGTCGTCAAAGAGCCTCGCGAAGGCAGTGCTGCACAGACTCCCTTTGCCAGTCGCACGGCCTCCCTGACTGAAAGAGAACTGCAGTGCCAAAAGGCACCGTGCTGACGACTGGCTCCAGGAGGAGACTCGGGACAGCACTCTCACAGAAGCGAAAGCTAGGCTGTGGGCCCAGCCTGAGGACCAGCACGTTTTCCACACTTAACACAGCTAAGGCATGAGCCAGACGACAGCCTTGGTCCCTGAGGCCTACCTAAGGTACTGCCATACTTACCCAGTAGATCCCACGCAGAGGTCCCTGTGCCCAAAAGGGCCTCCATGGAAGGGCCCTGTTCCTCCCGTGTGTTTCCTTGAGGTAATCGGAAACCACTGAGGATAACTACGTGAGCTCAGCTTTGAAACTGGGCGACCCTGGGCAAACCTTATTCCCCTCCGTGGTAGACGAGACAGTGGCGGGTCCTAAGCTGCCTGAAGCACGCTCCTCGCGCCCACCTTCTCTTTGCTGCCGGAAGGCCTCACATAAGACGTCTGAGTTTACTCGTGACGGAAGCCGTCTGAGTGTACTCGTGTGAGGCCTGCTGCTCTCAGGTCCTTGCTGGGAGCTTCAGCAAGAGCACTCTGGAGCTCGCCGACAAAAGAATTGTGAGCCCCCCCGGCCTCAAGTAAAAGTCCAGATTTCCCCCGTCAGTAACACCTCGGAGTGCCATAGGAGCGAAGAAGCATGCGTTAACGGGATGCTTCAACAGTGCTAGGGATTTCTTTCACGAGACACTGTGCACTCACGTTCGTCGTAACAACTGTCAAAGGGCACTGTATGCCTTCCAACTCCTCTGTTGCGTTTGAGCCACAGGAAGGAAAGGCATTCGTTTGATTAAGCTCCGTGAACGGGCAACGATGATGGCGAAGCGCTGCCCTGTTCGCTCGAAAGCTCTCGTCTGTACGGCCTTCCAACGGCCTCAGGGTACGCAGTTGTAAACAGCCTTACATTCCATGCTGGTGTGCCCCCAATTAGGAACTTGGGCTCTTCTGTGAGACACCCACGTGCGTCCCAAATGAAACCGGGGAGCTCCCCCAGGACGTCTGCGTACGGCAGTCGGTTGCCAGCTGTTTACTTCCAGCCGGAGAAAGAAGAAGAGGACAGCTTTCCCAGGGACAACTCTGGACCCTTGGGACCATCCAGAGTCACCAAAGCCTAAACTTTGCACGGCCTGGGGAACGCTCTTCCTCATGGCCAGCAATCCCCACGTCAAAACCTTTCTCAGCAGAGGCAGGCACTCTCTCCCTCGTACTAGATAGCTCGGCAGAGCCTTCCGAGAAACACGCTGCGTCATTCAGCTTGAACGTGGGACGCGGAGGGGAGAGTACGCTTTCTCCCCGTTTGGAGGCGCCTTGCGCTTGGCTTCAAAGCTGCCTGAACAGCACTAGCGGCCCGACGTCTCTGCACGGCAGGACTGTCGTTGTGGGCCGAGGCTGCGTGTTCTCTCAAAACGAAAACCGTGCTGGCGATCCCTTTCTAGGAACTCCTCCCACGGCACCACATGTTCAGCTCCGGCCGAACGAAAGGTGACCTCAGGCCTCAAGGTAAGTTCCAGTGTTTCACGTCGGGGGAGTTGGGTGTGCAGTGGTTTCCATGAGGCCATACTCCACCACGGAGTGCCTTCACTCTGCGACGCTCCTGGGGGCACACAGGATAGGAGCGCGTTCGCCAAGTTCGCAGGATGACTTCTCTCCGTGCCGGAACGGCGGCTCCTGGCTTCTGAGGAACCTTAGCCTCAACAGGGCCCTGGAGAAAGCTCTTCACATTCATAGCAAGGGCAACGTACTGCTCTCTGGCTTGCCTGGGTTGAGTGCCCCAGTCGTCAAAGAGCCTCGCGAAGGCAGTGCTGCACAGACTCCCTTTGCCAGTCGCACGGCCTCCCTGACTGAAAGAGAACTGCAGTGCCAAAAGGCACCGTGCTGACGACTGGCTCCAGGAGGAGACTCGGGACAGCACTCTCACAGAAGCGAAAGCTAGGCTGTGGGCCCAGCCTGAGGACCAGCACGTTTTCCACACTTAACACAGCTAAGGCATGAGCCAGACGACAGCCTTGGTCCCTGAGGCCTACCTAAGGTACTGCCATACTTACCCAGTAGATCCCACGCAGAGGTCCCTGTGCCCAAAAGGGCCTCCATGGAAGGGCCCTGTTCCTCCCGTGTGTTTCCTTGAGGTAATCGGAAACCACTGAGGATAAGTACGTGAGCTCAGCTTTGAAACTGGGCGACCCTGGGCAAACCTTATTCCCCTCCGTGGTAGACGAGACAGTGGCGGGTCCTAAGCTGCCTGAAGCACGCTCCTCGCGCCCACCTTCTCTTTGCTGCCGGAAGGCCTCACATAAGACGTCTGAGTTTACTCGTGACGGAAGCCGTCTGAGTGTACTCGTGTGAGGCCTGCTGCTCTCAGGTCCTTGCTGGGAGCTTCAGCAAGAGCACTCTGGAGCTCGCCGACAAAAGAATTGTGAGCCCCCCCGGCCTCAAGTAAAAGTCCAGATTTCCCCCGTCAGTAACACCTCGGAGTGCCATAGGAGCGAAGAAGCATGCGTTAACGGGATGCTTCAACAGTGCTAGGGATTTCTTTCACGAGACACTGTGCACTCACGTTCGGCGTAACAACTGTCAAAGGGCACTGTATGCCTTCCAACTCCTCTGTTGCGTTTGAGCCACAGGAAGTAAAGGCATTCGTTTGATTAAGCTCCGTGAACGGGCAACGATGATGGCGAAGCGCTGCCCTGTTCGCTCGAAAGCTCTCGTCTGTACGGCCTTCCAACGGCCTCAGGGTACGCAGTTGTAAACAGCCTTACATTCCATGCTGGTGTGCCCCCAATTAGGAACTTGGGCTCTTCTGTGAGACACCCACGTGCGTCCCAAATGAAACCGGGGAGCTCCCCCAGGACGTCTGCGTACGGCAGTCGGTTGCCAGCTGTTTACTTCCAGCCGGAGAAAGAAGAAGAGGACAGCTTTCCCAGGGACAACTCTGGACCCTTGGGACCATCCAGAGTCACCAAAGCCTAAACTTTGCACGGCCTGGGGAACGCTCTTCCTCATGGCCAGCAATCCCCACGTCAAAACCTTTCTCAGCAGAGGCAGGCACTCTCTCCCTCGTACTAGATAGCTCGGCAGAGCCTTCCGAGAAACACGCTGCGTCATTCAGCTTGAACGTGGGACGCGGAGGGGAGAGTACGCTTTCTCCCCGTTTGGAGGCGCCTTGCGCTTGGCTTCAAAGCTGCCTGAACAGCACTAGCGGCCCGACGTCTCTGCACGGCAGGACTGTCGTTGTGGGCCGAGGCTGCGTGTTCTCTCAAAACGAAAACCGTGCTGGCGATCCCTTTCTAGGAACTCCTCCCACGGCACCACATGTTCAGCTCCGGCCGAACGAAAGGTGACCTCAGGCCTCAAGGTAAGTTCCAGTGTTTCACGTCGGGGGAGTTGGGTGTGCAGTGGTTTCCATGAGGCCATACTCCACCACGGAGTGCCTTCACTCTGCGACGCTCCTGGGGGCACACAGGATAGGAGCTCGTTCGCCAAGTTCGCAGGATGACTTCTCTCCGTGCCGGAACGGCGGCTCCTGGCTTCTGAGGAACCTTAGCCTCAACAGGGCCCTGGAGAAAGCTCTTCACATTCATAGCAAGGGCAACGTACTGCTCTCTGGCTTGCCTGGGTTGAGTGCCCCAGTCGTCAAAGAGCCTCGCGAAGGCAGTGCTGCACAGACTCCCTTTGCCAGTCGCACGGCCTCCCTGACTGAAAGAGAACTGCAGTGCCAAAAGGCACCGTGCTGACGACTGGCTCCAGGAGGAGACTCGGGACAGCACTCTCACAGAAGCGAAAGCTAGGCTGTGGGCCCAGCCTGAGGACCAGCACGTTTTCCACACTTAACACAGCTAAGGCATGAGCCAGACGACAGCCTTGGTCCCTGAGGCCTACCTAAGGTACTGCCATACTTACCCAGTAGATCCCACGCAGAGGTCCCTGTGCCCAAAAGGGCCTCCATGGAAGGGCCCTGTTCCTCCCGTGTGTTTCCTTGAGGTAATCGGAAACCACTGAGGATAAGTACGTGAGCTCAGCTTTGAAACTGGGCGACCCTGGGCAAACCTTATTCCCCTCCGTGGTAGACGAGACAGTGGCGGGTCCTAAGCTGCCTGAAGCACGCTCCTCGCGCCCACCTTCTCTTTGCTGCCGGAAGGCCTCACATAAGACGTCTGAGTTTACTCGTGACGGAAGCCGTCTGAGTGTACTCGTGTGAGGCCTGCTGCTCTCAGGTCCTTGCTGGGAGCTTCAGCAAGAGCACTCTGGAGCTCGCCGACAAAAGAATTGTGAGCCCCCCCGGCCTCAAGTAAAAGTCCAGATTTCCCCCGTCAGTAACACCTCGGAGTGCCATAGGAGCGAAGAAGCATGCGTTAACGGGATGCTTCAACAGTGCTAGGGATTTCTTTCACGAGACACTGTGCACTCACGTTCGGCGTAACAACTGTCAAAGGGCACTGTATGCCTTCCAACTCCTCTGTTGCGTTTGAGCCACAGGAAGTAAAGGCATTCGTTTGATTAAGCTCCGTGAACGGGCAACGATGATGGCGAAGCGCTGCCCTGTTCGCTCGAAAGCTCTCGTCTGTACGGCCTTCCAACGGCCTCAGGGTACGCAGTTGTAAACAGCCTTACATTCCATGCTGGTGTGCCCCCAATTAGGAACTTGGGCTCTTCTGTGAGACACCCACGTGCGTCCCAAATGAAACCGGGGAGCTCCCCCAGGACGTCTGCGTACGGCAGTCGCTTGCCAGCTGTTTACTTCCAGCCGGAGAAAGAAGAAGAGGACAGCTTTCCCAGGGACAACTCTGGACCCTTGGGACCATCCAGAGTCACCAAAGCCTAAACTTTGCACGGCCTGGGGAACGCTCTTCCTCATGGCCAGCCAATCCCCACGTCAAAACCTTTCTCAGCAGAGGCAGGCACTCTCTCCCTCGTACTAGATAGCTCGGCAGAGCCTTCCGAGAAACATGCTGCGTCATTCAGCTTGAACGTGGGACGCGGAGGGGAGAGTACGCTTTCTCCCCGTTTGGAGGCGCCTTGCGCTTGGCTTCAAAGCTGCCTGAACAGCACTAGCGGCCCGACGTCTCTGCACGGCAGGATTGTCGTTGTGGGCCGAGGCTGCGTGTTCTCTCAAAACGAAAACCGTGCTGGCGATCCCTTTCTAGGAACTCCTCCCACGGCACCACATGTTCAGCTCCGGCCGAACGAAAGGTGACCTCAGGCCTCAAGGTAAGTTCCAGTGTTTCACGTCGGGGGAGTTGGGTGTGCAGTGGTTTCCATGAGGCCATACTCCACCACGGAGTGCCTTCACTCTGCGACGCTCCTGGGGGCACACAGGATAGGAGCTCGTTCGCCAAGTTCGCAGGATGACTTCTCTCCGCGCCGGAACGGCGGCTCCTGGCTTCTGAGGAACCTTAGCCTCAACAGGGCCCTGGAGAAAGCTCTTCACATTCATAGCAAGGGCAACGTACTGCTCTCTGGCTTGCCTGGGTTGAGTGCCCCAGTCGTCAAAGAGCCTCGCGAAGGCAGTGCTGCACAGACTCCCTTTGCCAGTCGCACGGCCTCCCTGACTGAAAGAGAACTGCAGTGCCAAAAGGCACCGTGCTGACGACTGGCTCCAGGAGGAGACTCGGGACAGCACTCTCACAGAAGCGAAAGCTAGGCTGTGGGCCCAGCCTGAGGACCAGCACGTTTTCCACACTTAACACAGCTAAGGCATGAGCCAGACGACAGCCTTGGTCCCTGAGGCCTACCTAAGGTACTGCCATACTTACCCAGTAGATCCCACGCAGAGGTCCCTGTGCCCAAAAGGGCCTCCATGGAAGGGCCCTGTTCCTCCCGTGTGTTTCCTTGAGGTAATCGGAAACCACTGAGGATAACTACGTGAGCTCAGCTTTGAAACTGGGCGACCCTGGGCAAACCTTATTCCCCTCCGTGGTAGACGAGACAGTTGCGGGTCCTAAGCTGCCTGAAGCACACTCCTCGCGCCCACCTTCTCTTTGCTGCCGGAAGGCCTCACATAAGAGGTCTGAGTTTACTCGTGACGGAAGCCGTCTGAGTGTACTCGTGTGAGGCCTGCTGCTCTCAGGTCCTTGCTGGGAGCTTCAGCAAGAGCACTCTGGAGCTCGCCGACAAAAGAATTGTGAGCCCCCCCGGCCTCAAGTAAAAGTCCAGATTTCCCCCGTCAGTAACACCTCGGAGTGCCATAGGAGCGAAGAAACATGCGTTAACGGGATGCTTCAACAGTGCTAGGGATTTCTTTCACGAGACACTGTGCACTCACGTTCGTCGTAACAACTGTCAAAGGGCACTGTATGCCTTCCAACTCCTCTGTTGCGTTTGAGCCACAGGAAGTAAAGGCATTCGTTTGATTAAGCTCCGTGAACGGGCAACGATGATGGCGAAGCGCTGCCCTGTTCGCTCGAAAGCTCTCGTCTGTACGGCCTTCCAACGGCCTCAGGGTACGCAGTTGTAAACAGCCTTACATTCCATGCTGGTGTGCCCCCAATTAGGAACTTGGGCTCTTCTGTGAGACACCCACGTGCGTCCCAAATGAAACCGGGGAGCTCCCCCAGGACGTCTGCGTACGGCAGTCGCTTGCCAGCTGTTTACTTCCAGCCGGAGAAAGAAGAAGAGGACAGCTTTCCCAGGGACAACTCTGGACCCTTGGGACCATCCAGAGTCACCAAAGCCTAAACTTTGCACGGCCTGGGGAACGCTCTTCCTCATGGCCAGCCAATCCCCACGTCAAAACCTTTCTCAGCAGAGGCAGGCGCTCTCTCCCTCGTACTAGATAGCTCGGCAGAGCCTTCCGAGAAACATGCTGCGTCATTCAGCTTGAACGTGGGACGCGGAGGGGAGAGTACGCTTTCTCCCCGTTTGGAGGCGCCTTGCGCTTGGCTTCAAAGCTGCCTGAACAGCACTAGCGGCCCGACGTCTCTGCACGGCAGGATTGTCGTTGTGGGCCGAGGCTGCGTGTTCTCTCAAAACGAAAACCGTGCTGGCGATCCCTTTCTAGGAACTCCTCCCACGGCACCACATGTTCAGCTCCGGCCGAACGAAAGGTGACCTCAGGCCTCAAGGTAAGTTCCAGTGTTTCACGTCGGGGGAGTTGGGTGTGCAGTGGTTTCCATGAGGCCATACTCCACCACGGAGTGCCTTCACTCTGCGACGCTCCTGGGGGCACACAGGATAGGAGCGCGTTCGCCAAGTTCGCAAGATGACTTCTCTCCGTGCCGGAACGGCGGCTCCTGGCTTCTGAGGAACCTTAGCCTCAACAGGGCCCTGGAGAAAGCTCTTCACATTCATAGCAAGGGCAACGTACTGCTCTCTGGCTTGCCTGGGTTGAGTGCCCCAGTCGTCAAAGAGCCTCGCGAAGGCAGTGCTGCACAGACTCCCTTTGCCAGTCGCACGGCCTCCCTGACTGAAAGAGAACTGCAGTGCCAAAAGGCACCGTGCTGACGACTGGCTCCAGGAGGAGACTCGGGACAGCACTCTCACAGAAGCGAAAGCTAGGCTGTGGGCCCAGCCTGAGGACCAGCACGTTTTCCACACTTAACACAGCTAAGGCATGAGCCAGACGACAGCCTTGGTCCCTGAGGCCTACCTAAGGTACTGCCATACTTACCCAGTAGATCCCACGCAGAGGTCCCTGTGCCCAAAAGGGCCTCCATGGAAGGGCCCTGTTCCTCCCGTGTGTTTCCTTGAGGTAATCGGAAACCACTGAGGATAACTACGTGAGCTCAGCTTTGAAACTGGGCGACCCTGGGCAAACCTTATTCCCCTCCGTGGTAGACGAGACAGTTGCGGGTCCTAAGCTGCCTGAAGCACACTCCTCGCGCCCACCTTCTCTTTGCTGCCGGAAGGCCTCACATAAGAGGTCTGAGTTTACTCGTGACGGAAGCCGTCTGAGTGTACTCGTGTGAGGCCTGCTGCTCTCAGGTCTTTGCTGGGAGCTTCAGCAAGAGCACTCTGGAGCTCGCCGACAAAAGAATTGTGAGCCCCCCCGGCCTCAAGTAAAAGTCCAGATTTCCCCCATCAGTAACACCTCGGAGTGCCATAGGAGCGAAGAAACATGCGTTAACGGGATGCTTCAACAGTGCTAGGGATTTCTTTCACGAGACACTGTGCACTCACGTTCGTCGTAACAACTGTCAAAGGGCACTGTATGCCTTCCAACTCCTCTGTTGCGTTTGAGCCACAGGAAGTAAAGGCATTCGTTTGATTAAGCTCCGTGAACGGGCAACGATGATGGCGAAGCGCTGCCCTGTTCGCTCGAAAGCTCTCGTCTGTACGGCCTTCCAACGGCCTCAGGGTACGCAGTTGTAAACAGCCTTACATTCCATGCTGGTGTGCCCCCAATTAGGAACTTGGGCTCTTCTGTGAGACACCCACGTGCGTCCCAAATGAAACCGGGGAGCTCCCCCAGGACGTCTGCGTACGGCAGTCGCTTGCCAGCTGTTTACTTCCAGCCGGAGAAAGAAGAAGAGGACAGCTTTCCCAGGGACAACTCTGGACCCTTGGGACCATCCAGAGTCACCAAAGCCTAAACTTTGCACGGCCTGGGGAACGCTCTTCCTCATGGCCAGCAATCCCCACGTCAAAACCTTTCTCAGCAGAGGCAGGCACTCTCTCCCTCGTACTAGATAGCTCGGCAGAGCCTTCCGAGAAACATGCTGCGTCATTCAGCTTGAACGTGGGACGCGGAGGGGAGAGTACGCTTTCTCCCCGTTTGGAGGCGCCTTGCGCTTGGCTTCAAAGCTGCCTGAACAGCACTAGCGGCCCGACGTCTCTGCACGGCAGGACTGTCGTTGTGGGCCGAGGCTGCGTGTTCTCTCAAAACGAAAACCGTGCTGGCGATCCCTTTCTAGGAACTCCTCCCACGGCACCACATGTTCAGCTCCGGCCGAACGAAAGGTGACCTCAGGCCTCAAGGTAAGTTCCAGTGTTTCACGTCGGGGGAATTGGGTGTGCAGTGGTTTCCAACGAGGCCATACTCCACCACGGAGTGCCTTCACTCTGCGACGCTCCTGGGGGCACACAGGATAGGAGCTCGTTCGCCAAGTTCGCAGGATGACTTCTCTCCGTGCCGGAACGGCGGCTCCTGGCTTCTGAGGAACCTTAGCCTCAACAGGGCCCTGGAGAAAGCTCTTCACATTCATAGCAAGGGCAACGTACTGCTCTCTGGCTTGCCTGGGTTGAGTGCCCCAGTCGTCAAAGAGCCTCGCGAAGGCAGTGCTGCACAGACTCCCTTTGCCAGTCGCACGGCCTCCCTGACTGAAAGAGAACTGCAGTGCCAAAAGGCACCGTGCTGACGACTGGCTCCAGGAGGAGACTCGGGACAGCACTCTCACAGAAGCGAAAGCTAGGCTGTGGGCCCAGCCTGAGGACCAGCACGTTTTCCACACTTAACACAGCTAAGGCATGAGCCAGACGACAGCCTTGGTCCCTGAGGCCTACCTAAGGTACTGCCATACTTACCCAGTAGATCCCACGCAGAGGTCCCTGTGCCCAAAAGGGCCTCCATGGAAGGGCCCTGTTCCTCCCGTGTGTTTCCTTGAGGTAATCGGAAACCACTGAGGATAAGTACGTGAGCTCAGCTTTGAAACTGGGCGACCCTGGGCAAACCTTATTCCCCTCCGTGGTAGACGAGACAGTTGCGGGTCCTAAGCTGCCTGAAGCACACTCCTCGCGCCCACCTTCTCTTTGCTGCCGGAAGGCCTCACATAAGACGTCTGAGTTTACTCGTGACGGAAGCCGTCTGAGTGTACTCGTGTGAGGCCTGCTGCTCTCAGGTCCTTGCTGGGAGCTTCAGCAAGAGCACTCTGGAGCTCGCCGACAAAAGAATTGTGAGCCCCCCCGGCCTCAAGTAAAAGTCCAGATTTCCCCCGTCAGTAACACCTCGGAGTGCCATAGGAGCGAAGAAGCATGCGTTAACGGGATGCTTCAACAGTGCTAGGGATTTCTTTCACGAGACACTGTGCACTCACGTTCGTCGTAACAACTGTCAAAGGGCACTGTATGCCTTCCAACTCCTCTGTTGCGTTTGAGCCACAGGAAGGAAAGGCATTCGTTTGATTAAGCTCCGTGAACGGGCAACGATGATGGCGAAGCGCTGCCCTGTTCGCTCGAAAGCTCTCGTCTGTACGGCCTTCCAACGGCCTCAGGGTACGCAGTTGTAAACAGCCTTACATTCCATGCTGGTGTGCCCCCAATTAGGAACTTGGGCTCTTCTGTGAGACACCCACGTGCGTCCCAAATGAAACCGGGGAGCTCCCCCAGGACGTCTGCGTACGGCAGTCGGTTGCCAGCTGTTTACTTCCAGCCGGAGAAAGAAGAAGAGGACAGCTTTCCCAGGGACAACTCTGGACCCTTGGGACCATCCAGAGTCACCAAAGCCTAAACTTTGCACGGCCTGGGGAACGCTCTTCCTCATGGCCAGCAATCCCCACGTCAAAACCTTTCTCAGCAGAGGCAGGCACTCTCTCCCTCGTACTAGATAGCTCGGCAGAGCCTTCCGAGAAACATGCTGCGTCATTCAGCTTGAACGTGGGACGCGGAGGGGAGAGTACGCTTTCTCCCCGTTTGGAGGCGCCTTGCTCTTGGCTTCAAAGCTGCCTGAACAGCACTAGCGGCCCGACGTCTCTGCACGGCAGGACTGTCGTTGTGGGCCGAGGCTGCGTGTTCTCTCAAAACGAAAACCGTGCTGGCGATCCCTTTCTAGGAACTCCTCCCACGGCACCACATGTTCAGCTCCGGCCGAACGAAAGGTGACCTCAGGCCTCAAGGTAAGTTCCAGTGTTTCACGTCGGGGGAATTGGGTGTGCAGTGGTTTCCAACGAGGCCATACTCCACCACGGAGTGCCTTCACTCTGCGACGCTCCTGGGGGCACACAGGATAGGAGCTCGTTCGCCAAGTTCGCAGGATGACTTCTCTCCGTGCCGGAACGGCGGCTCCTGGCTTCTGAGGAACCTTAGCCTCAACAGGGCCCTGGAGAAAGCTCTTCACATTCATAGCAAGGGCAACGTACTGCTCTCTGGCTTGCCTGGGTTGAGTGCCCCAGTCGTCAAAGAGCCTCGCGAAGGCAGTGCTGCACAGACTCCCTTTGCCAGTCGCACGGCCTCCCTGACTGAAAGAGAACTGCAGTGCCAAAAGGCACCGTGCTGACGACTGGCTCCAGGAGGAGACTCGGGACAGCACTCTCACAGAAGCGAAAGCTAGGCTGTGGGCCCAGCCTGAGGACCAGCACGTTTTCCACACTTAACACAGCTAAGGCATGAGCCAGACGACAGCCTTGGTCCCTGAGGCCTACCTAAGGTACTGCCATACTTACCCAGTAGATCCCACGCAGAGGTCCCTGTGCCCAAAAGGGCCTCCATGGAAGGGCCCTGTTCCTCCCGTGTGTTTCCTTGAGGTAATCGGAAACCACTGAGGATAACTACGTGAGCTCAGCTTTGAAACTGGGCGACCCTGGGCAAACCTTATTCCCCTCCGTGGTAGACGAGACAGTTGCGGGTCCTAAGCTGCCTGAAGCACACTCCTCGCGCCCACCTTCTCTTTGCTGCCGGAAGGCCTCACATAAGACGTCTGAGTTTACTCGTGACGGAAGCCGTCTGAGTGTACTCGTGTGAGGCCTGCTGCTCTCAGGTCCTTGCTGGGAGCTTCAGCAAGAGCACTCTGGAGCTCGCCGACAAAAGAATTGTGAGCCCCCCCGGCCTCAAGTAAAAGTCCAGATTTCCCCCGTCAGTAACACCTCGGAGTGCCATAGGAGCGAAGAAGCATGCGTTAACGGGATGCTTCAACAGTGCTAGGGATTTCTTTCACGAGACACTGTGCACTCACGTTCGTCGTAACAACTGTCAAAGGGCACTGTATGCCTTCCAACTCCTCTGTTGCGTTTGAGCCACAGGAAGTAAAGGCATTCGTTTGATTAAGCTCCGTGAACGGGCAACGATGATGGCGAAGCGCTGCCCTGTTCGCTCGAAAGCTCTCGTCTGTACGGCCTTCCAACGGCCTCAGGGTACGCAGTTGTAAACAGCCTTACATTCCATGCTGGTGTGCCCCCAATTAGGAACTTGGGCTCTTCTGTGAGACACCCACGTGCGTCCCAAATGAAACCGGGGAGCTCCCCCAGGACGTCTGCGTACGGCAGTCGGTTGCCAGCTGTTTACTTCCAGCCGGAGAAAGAAGAAGAGGACAGCTTTCCCAGGGACAACTCTGGACCCTTGGGACCATCCAGAGTCACCAAAGCCTAAACTTTGCACGGCCTGGGGAACGCTCTTCCTCATGGCCAGCAATCCCCACGTCAAAACCTTTCTCAGCAGAGGCAGGCACTCTCTCCCTCGTACTAGATAGCTCGGCAGAGCCTTCCGAGAAACATGCTGCGTCATTCAGCTTGAACGTGGGACGCGGAGGGGAGAGTACGCTTTCTCCCCGTTTGGAGGCGCCTTGCGCTTGGCTTCAAAGCTGCCTGAACAGCACTAGCGGCCCGACGTCTCTGCACGGCAGGATTGTCGTTGTGGGCCGAGGCTGCGTGTTCTCTCAAAACGAAAACCGTGCTGGCGATCCCTTTCTAGGAACTCCTCCCACGGCACCACATGTTCAGCTCCGGCCGAACGAAAGGTGACCTCAGGCCTCAAGGTAAGTTCCAGTGTTTCACGTCGGGGGAATTGGGTGTGCAGTGGTTTCCAACGAGGCCATACTCCACCACGGAGTGCCTTCACTCTGCGACGCTCCTGGGGGCACACAGGATAGGAGCTCGTTCGCCAAGTTCGCAGGATGACTTCTCTCCGTGCCGGAACGGCGGCTCCTGGCTTCTGAGGAACCTTAGCCTCAACAGGGCCCTGGAGAAAGCTCTTCACATTCATAGCAAGGGCAACGTACTGCTCTCTGGCTTGCCTGGGTTGAGTGCCCCAGTCGTCAAAGAGCCTCGCGAAGGCAGTGCTGCACAGACTCCCTTTGCCAGTCGCACGGCCTCCCTGACTGAAAGAGAACTGCAGTGCCAAAAGGCACCGTGCTGACGACTGGCTCCAGGAGGAGACTCGGGACAGCACTCTCACAGAAGCGAAAGCTAGGCTGTGGGCCCAGCCTGAGGACCAGCACGTTTTCCACACTTAACACAGCTAAGGCATGAGCCAGACGACAGCCTTGGTCCCTGAGGCCTACCTAAGGTACTGCCATACTTACCCAGTAGATCCCACGCAGAGGTCCCTGTGCCCAAAAGGGCCTCCATGGAAGGGCCCTGTTCCTCCCGTGTGTTTCCTTGAGGTAATCGGAAACCACTGAGGATAACTACGTGAGCTCAGCTTTGAAACTGGGCGACCCTGGGCAAACCTTATTCCCCTCCGTGGTAGACGAGACAGTTGCGGGTCCTAAGCTGCCTGAAGCACACTCCTCGCACCCACCTTCTCTTTGCTGCCGGAAGGCCTCACATAAGACGTCTGAGTTTACTCGTGACGGAAGCCGTCTGAGTGTACTCGTGTGAGGCCTGCTGCTCTCAGGTCCTTGCTGGGAGCTTCAGCAAGAGCACTCTGGAGCTCGCCGACAAAAGAATTGTGAGCCCCCCCGGCCTCAAGTAAAAGTCCAGATTTCCCCCGTCAGTAACACCTCGGAGTGCCATAGGAGCGAAGAAGCATGCGTTAACGGGATGCTTCAACAGTGCTAGGGATTTCTTTCACGAGACACTGTGCACTCACGTTCGTCGTAACAACTGTCAAAGGGCACTGTATGCCTTCCAACTCCTCTGTTGCGTTTGAGCCACAGGAAGTAAAGGCATTCGTTTGATTAAGCTCCGTGAACGGGCAACGATGATGGCGAAGCGCTGCCCTGTTCGCTCGAAAGCTCTCGTCTGTACGGCCTTCCAACGGCCTCAGGGTACGCAGTTGTAAACAGCCTTACATTCCATGCTGGTGTGCCCCCAATTAGGAACTTGGGCTCTTCTGTGAGACACCCACGTGCGTCCCAAATGAAACCGGGGAGCTCCCCCAGGACGTCTGCGTACGGCAGTCTGTTGCCAGCTGTTTACTTCCAGCCGGAGAAAGAAGAAGAGGACAGCTTTCCCAGGGACAACTCTGGACCCTTGGGACCATCCAGAGTCACCAAAGCCTAAACTTTGCACGGCCTGGGGAACGCTCTTCCTCATGGCCAGCAATCCCCACGTCAAAACCTTTCTCAGCAGAGGCAGGCACTCTCTCCCTCGTACTAGATAGCTCGGCAGAGCCTTCCGAGAAACACGCTGCGTCATTCAGCTTGAACGTGGGACGCGGAGGGGAGAGTACGCTTTCTCCCCGTTTGGAGGCGCCTTGCTCTTGGCTTCAAAGCTGCCTGAACAGCACTAGCGGCCCGACGTCTCTGCACGGCAGGACTGTCGTTGTGGGCCGAGGCTGCGTGTTCTCTCAAAACGAAAACCGTGCTGGCGATCCCTTTCTAGGAACTCCTCCCACGGCACCACATGTTCAGCTCCGGCCGAACGAAAGGTGACCTCAGGCCTCAAGGTAAGTTCCAGTGTTTCACGTCGGGGGAATTGGGTGTGCAGTGGTTTCCAACGAGGCCATACTCCACCACGGAGTGCCTTCACTCTGCGACGCTCCTGGGGGCACACAGGATAGGAGCTCGTTCACCAAGTTCGCAGGATGACTTCTCTCCGTGCCGGAACGGCGGCTCCTGGCTTCTGAGGAACCTTAGCCTCAACAGGGCCCTGGAGAAAGCTCTTCACATTCATAGCAAGGGCAACGTACTGCTCTCTGGCTTGCCTGGGTTGAGTGCCCCAGTCGTCAAAGAGCCTCGCGAAGGCAGTGCTGCACAGACTCCCTTTGCCAGTCGCACGGCCTCCCTGACTGAAAGAGAACTGCAGTGCCAAAAGGCACCGTGCTGACGACTGGCTCCAGGAGGAGACTCGGGACAGCACTCTCACAGAAGCGAAAGCTAGGCTGTGGGCCCAGCCTGAGGACCAGCACGTTTTCCACACTTAACACAGCTAAGGCATGAGCCAGACGACAGCCTTGGTCCCTGAGGCCTACCTAAGGTACTGCCATACTTACCCAGTAGATCCCACGCAGAGGTCCCTGTGCCCAAAAGGGCCTCCATGGAAGGGCCCTGTTCCTCCCGTGTGTTTCCTTGAGGTAATCGGAAACCACTGAGGATAACTACGTGAGCTCAGCTTTGAAACTGGGCGACCCTGGGCAAACCTTATTCCCCTCCGTGGTAGACGAGACAGTTGCGGGTCCTAAGCTGCCTGAAGCACACTCCTCGCGCCCACCTTCTCTTTGCTGCCGGAAGGCCTCACATAAGACGTCTGAGTTTACTCGTGACGGAAGCCGTCTGAGTGTACTCGTGTGAGGCCTGCTGCTCTCAGGTCCTTGCTGGGAGCTTCAGCAAGAGCACTCTGGAGCTCGCCGACAAAAGAATTGTGAGCCCCCACGGCCTCAAGTAAAAGTCCAGATTTCCCCCGTCAGTAACACCTCGGAGTGCCATAGGAGCGAAGAAGCATGCGTTAACGGGATGCTTCAACAGTGCTAGGGATTTCTTTCACGAGACACTGTGCACTCACGTTCGTCGTAACAACTGTCAAAGGGCACTGTATGCCTTCCAACTCCTCTGTTGCGTTTGAGCCACAGGAAGTAAAGGCATTCGTTTGATTAAGCTCCGTGAACGGGCAACGATGATGGCGAAGCGCTGCCCTGTTCGCTCGAAAGCTCTCGTCTGTACGGCCTTCCAACGGCCTCAGGGTACGCAGTTGTAAACAGCCTTACATTCCATGCTGGTGTGCCCCCAATTAGGAACTTGGGCTCTTCTGTGAGACACCCACGTGCGTCCCAAATGAAACCGGGGAGCTCCCCCAGGACGTCTGCGTACGGCAGTCGCTTGCCAGCTGTTTACTTCCAGCCGGAGAAAGAAGAAGAGGACAGCTTTCCCAGGGACAACTCTGGACCCTTGGGACCATCCAGAGTCACCAAAGCCTAAACTTTGCACGGCCTGGGGAACGCTCTTCCTCATGGCCAGCAATCCCCACGTCAAAACCTTTCTCAGCAGAGGCAGGCACTCTCTCCCTCGTACTAGATAGCTCGGCAGAGCCTTCCGAGAAACATGCTGCGTCATTCAGCTTGAACGTGGGACGCGGAGGGGAGAGTACGCTTTCTCCCCGTTTGGAGGCGCCTTGCGCTTGGCTTCAAAGCTGCCTGAACAGCACTAGCGGCCCGACGTCTCTGCACGGCAGGACTGTCGTTGTGGGCCGAGGCTGCGTGTTCTCTCAAAACGAAAACCGTGCTGGCGATCCCTTTCTAGGAACTCCTCCCACGGCACCACATGTTCAGCTCCGGCCGAACGAAAGGTGACCTCAGGCCTCAAGGTAAGTTCCAGTGTTTCACGTCGGGGGAATTGGGTGTGCAGTGGTTTCCAACGAGGCCATACTCCACCACGGAGTGCCTTCACTCTGCGACGCTCCTGGGGGCACACAGGATAGGCTCTCGTTCGCCAAGTTCGCAGGGTGACTTCTCTCCGTGCCGGAACGGCGGCTCCTGGCTTCTGAGGAACCTTAGCCTCAACAGGGCCCTGGAGAAAGCTCTTCACATTCATAGCAAGGGCAACGTACTGCTCTCTGGCTTGCCTGGGTTGAGTGCCCCAGTCGTCAAAGAGCCTCGCGAAGGCAGTGCTGCACAGACTCCCTTTGCCAGTCGCACGGCCTCCCTGACTGAAAGAGAACTGCAGTGCCAAAAGGCACCGTGCTGACGACTGGCTCCAGGAGGAGACTCGGGACAGCACTCTCACAGAAGCGAAAGCTAGGCTGTGGGCCCAGCCTGAGGACCAGCACGTTTTCCACACTTAACACAGCTAAGGCATGAGCCAGACGACAGCCTTGGTCCCTGAGGCCTACCTAAGGTACTGCCATACTTACCCAGTAGATCCCACGCAGAGGTCCCTGTGCCCAAAAGGGCCTCCATGGAAGGGCCCTGTTCCTCCCGTGTGTTTCCTTGAGGTAATCGGAAACCACTGAGGATAACTACGTGAGCTCAGCTTTGAAACTGGGCGACCCTGGGCAAACCTTATTCCCCTCCGTGGTAGACGAGACAGTTGCGGGTCCTAAGCTGCCTGAAGCACACTCCTCGCGCCCACCTTCTCTTTGCTGCCGGAAGGCCTCACATAAGACGTCTGAGTTTACTCGTGACGGAAGCCGTCTGAGTGTACTCGTGTGAGGCCTGCTGCTCTCAGGTCCTTGCTGGGAGCTTCAGCAAGAGCACTCTGGAGCTCGCCGACAAAAGAATTGTGAGCCCCCCCGGCCTCAAGTAAAAGTCCAGATTTCCCCCGTCAGTAACACCTCGGAGTGCCATAGGAGCGAAGAAGCATGCGTTAACGGGATGCTTCAACAGTGCTAGGGATTTCTTTCACGAGACACTGTGCACTCACGTTCGTCGTAACAACTGTCAAAGGGCACTGTATGCCTTCCAACTCCTCTGTTGCGTTTGAGCCACAGGAAGGAAAGGCATTCGTTTGATTAAGCTCCGTGAACGGGCAACGATGATGGCGAAGCGCTGCCCTGTTCGCTCGAAAGCTCTCGTCTGTACGGCCTTCCAACGGCCTCAGGGTACGCAGTTGTAAACAGCCTTACATTCCATGCTGGTGTGCCCCCAATTAGGAACTTGGGCTCTTCTGTGAGACACCCACGTGCGTCCCAAATGAAACCGGGGAGCTCCCCCAGGACGTCTGCGTACGGCAGTCGGTTGCCAGCTGTTTACTTCCAGCCGGAGAAAGAAGAAGAGGACAGCTTTCCCAGGGACAACTCTGGACCCTTGGGACCATCCAGAGTCACCAAAGCCTAAACTTTGCACGGCCTGGGGAACGCTCTTCCTCATGGCCAGCAATCCCCACGTCAAAACCTTTCTCAGCAGAGGCAGGCACTCTCTCCCTCGTACTAGATAGCTCGGCAGAGCCTTCCGAGAAACATGCTGCGTCATTCAGCTTGAACGTGGGACGCGGAGGGGAGAGTACGCTTTCTCCCCGTTTGGAGGCGCCTTGCTCTTGGCTTCAAAGCTGCCTGAACAGCACTAGCGGCCCGACGTCTCTGCACGGCAGGACTGTCGTTGTGGGCCGAGGCTGCGTGTTCTCTCAAAACGAAAACCGTGCTGGCGATCCCTTTCTAGGAACTCCTCCCACGGCACCACATGTTCAGCTCCGGCCGAACGAAAGGTGACCTCAGGCCTCAAGGTAAGTTCCAGTGTTTCACGTCGGGGGAATTGGGTGTGCAGTGGTTTCCAACGAGGCCATACTCCACCACGGAGTGCCTTCACTCTGCGACGCTCCTGGGGGCACACAGGATAGGAGCTCGTTCGCCAAGTTCGCAGGATGACTTCTCTCCGTGCCGGAACGGCGGCTCCTGGCTTCTGAGGAACCTTAGCCTCAACAGGGCCCTGGAGAAAGCTCTTCACATTCATAGCAAGGGCAACGTACTGCTCTCTGGCTTGCCTGGGTTGAGTGCCCCAGTCGTCAAAGAGCCTCGCGAAGGCAGTGCTGCACAGACTCCCTTTGCCAGTCGCACGGCCTCCCTGACTGAAAGAGAACTGCAGTGCCAAAAGGCACCGTGCTGACGACTGGCTCCAGGAGGAGACTCGGGACAGCACTCTCACAGAAGCGAAAGCTAGGCTGTGGGCCCAGCCTGAGGACCAGCACGTTTTCCACACTTAACACAGCTAAGGCATGAGCCAGACGACAGCCTTGGTCCCTGAGGCCTACCTAAGGTACTGCCATACTTACCCAGTAGATCCCACGCAGAGGTCCCTGTGCCCAAAAGGGCCTCCATGGAAGGGCCCTGTTCCTCCCGTGTGTTTCCTTGAGGTAATCGGAAACCACTGAGGATAACTACGTGAGCTCAGCTTTGAAACTGGGCGACCCTGGGCAAACCTTATTCCCCTCCGTGGTAGACGAGACAGTTGCGGGTCCTAAGCTGCCTGAAGCACACTCCTCGCGCCCACCTTCTCTTTGCTGCCGGAAGGCCTCACATAAGACGTCTGAGTTTACTCGTGACGGAAGCCGTCTGAGTGTACTCGTGTGAGGCCTGCTGCTCTCAGGTCCTTGCTGGGAGCTTCAGCAAGAGCACTCTGGAGCTCGCCGACAAAAGAATTGTGAGCCCCCCCGGCCTCAAGTAAAAGTCCAGATTTCCCCCGTCAGTAACACCTCGGAGTGCCATAGGAGCGAAGAAGCATGCGTTAACGGGATGCTTCAACAGTGCTAGGGATTTCTTTCACGAGACACTGTGCACTCACGTTCGTCGTAACAACTGTCAAAGGGCACTGTATGCCTTCCAACTCCTCTGTTGCGTTTGAGCCACAGGAAGTAAAGGCATTCGTTTGATTAAGCTCCGTGAACGGGCAACGATGATGGCGAAGCGCTGCCCTGTTCGCTCGAAAGCTCTCGTCTGTACGGCCTTCCAACGGCCTCAGGGTACGCAGTTGTAAACAGCCTTACATTCCATGCTGGTGTGCCCCCAATTAGGAACTTGGGCTCTTCTGTGAGACACCCACGTGCGTCCCAAATGAAACCGGGGAGCTCCCCCAGGACGTCTGCGTACGGCAGTCGGTTGCCAGCTGTTTACTTCCAGCCGGAGAAAGAAGAAGAGGACAGCTTTCCCAGGGACAACTCTGGACCCTTGGGACCATCCAGAGTCACCAAAGCCTAAACTTTGCACGGCCTGGGGAACGCTCTTCCTCATGGCCAGCAATCCCCACGTCAAAACCTTTCTCAGCAGAGGCAGGCACTCTCTCCCTCGTACTAGATAGCTCGGCAGAGCCTTCCGAGAAACATGCTGCGTCATTCAGCTTGAACGTGGGACGCGGAGGGGAGAGTACGCTTTCTCCCCGTTTGGAGGCGCCTTGCGCTTGGCTTCAAAGCTGCCTGAACAGCACTAGCGGCCCGACGTCTCTGCACGGCAGGATTGTCGTTGTGGGCCGAGGCTGCGTGTTCTCTCAAAACGAAAACCGTGCTGGCGATCCCTTTCTAGGAACTCCTCCCACGGCACCACATGTTCAGCTCCGGCCGAACGAAAGGTGACCTCAGGCCTCAAGGTAAGTTCCAGTGTTTCACGTCGGGGGAATTGGGTGTGCAGTGGTTTCCAACGAGGCCATACTCCACCACGGAGTGCCTTCACTCTGCGACGCTCCTGGGGGCACACAGGATAGGAGCTCGTTCGCCAAGTTCGCAGGATGACTTCTCTCCGTGCCGGAACGGCGGCTCCTGGCTTCTGAGGAACCTTAGCCTCAACAGGGCCCTGGAGAAAGCTCTTCACATTCATAGCAAGGGCAACGTACTGCTCTCTGGCTTGCCTGGGTTGAGTGCCCCAGTCGTCAAAGAGCCTCGCGAAGGCAGTGCTGCACAGACTCCCTTTGCCAGTCGCACGGCCTCCCTGACTGAAAGAGAACTGCAGTGCCAAAAGGCACCGTGCTGACGACTGGCTCCAGGAGGAGACTCGGGACAGCACTCTCACAGAAGCGAAAGCTAGGCTGTGGGCCCAGCCTGAGGACCAGCACGTTTTCCACACTTAACACAGCTAAGGCATGAGCCAGACGACAGCCTTGGTCCCTGAGGCCTACCTAAGGTACTGCCATACTTACCCAGTAGATCCCACGCAGAGGTCCCTGTGCCCAAAAGGGCCTCCATGGAAGGGCCCTGTTCCTCCCGTGTGTTTCCTTGAGGTAATCGGAAACCACTGAGGATAACTACGTGAGCTCAGCTTTGAAACTGGGCGACCCTGGGCAAACCTTATTCCCCTCCGTGGTAGACGAGACAGTTGCGGGTCCTAAGCTGCCTGAAGCACACTCCTCGCACCCACCTTCTCTTTGCTGCCGGAAGGCCTCACATAAGACGTCTGAGTTTACTCGTGACGGAAGCCGTCTGAGTGTACTCGTGTGAGGCCTGCTGCTCTCAGGTCCTTGCTGGGAGCTTCAGCAAGAGCACTCTGGAGCTCGCCGACAAAAGAATTGTGAGCCCCCCCGGCCTCAAGTAAAAGTCCAGATTTCCCCCGTCAGTAACACCTCGGAGTGCCATAGGAGCGAAGAAGCATGCGTTAACGGGATGCTTCAACAGTGCTAGGGATTTCTTTCACGAGACACTGTGCACTCACGTTCGTCGTAACAACTGTCAAAGGGCACTGTATGCCTTCCAACTCCTCTGTTGCGTTTGAGCCACAGGAAGTAAAGGCATTCGTTTGATTAAGCTCCGTGAACGGGCAACGATGATGGCGAAGCGCTGCCCTGTTCGCTCGAAAGCTCTCGTCTGTACGGCCTTCCAACGGCCTCAGGGTACGCAGTTGTAAACAGCCTTACATTCCATGCTGGTGTGCCCCCAATTAGGAACTTGGGCTCTTCTGTGAGACACCCACGTGCGTCCCAAATGAAACCGGGGAGCTCCCCCAGGACGTCTGCGTACGGCAGTCTGTTGCCAGCTGTTTACTTCCAGCCGGAGAAAGAAGAAGAGGACAGCTTTCCCAGGGACAACTCTGGACCCTTGGGACCATCCAGAGTCACCAAAGCCTAAACTTTGCACGGCCTGGGGAACGCTCTTCCTCATGGCCAGCAATCCCCACGTCAAAACCTTTCTCAGCAGAGGCAGGCACTCTCTCCCTCGTACTAGATAGCTCGGCAGAGCCTTCCGAGAAACACGCTGCGTCATTCAGCTTGAACGTGGGACGCGGAGGGGAGAGTACGCTTTCTCCCCGTTTGGAGGCGCCTTGCTCTTGGCTTCAAAGCTGCCTGAACAGCACTAGCGGCCCGACGTCTCTGCACGGCAGGACTGTCGTTGTGGGCCGAGGCTGCGTGTTCTCTCAAAACGAAAACCGTGCTGGCGATCCCTTTCTAGGAACTCCTCCCACGGCACCACATGTTCAGCTCCGGCCGAACGAAAGGTGACCTCAGGCCTCAAGGTAAGTTCCAGTGTTTCACGTCGGGGGAATTGGGTGTGCAGTGGTTTCCAACGAGGCCATACTCCACCACGGAGTGCCTTCACTCTGCGACGCTCCTGGGGGCACACAGGATAGGAGCTCGTTCACCAAGTTCGCAGGATGACTTCTCTCCGTGCCGGAACGGCGGCTCCTGGCTTCTGAGGAACCTTAGCCTCAACAGGGCCCTGGAGAAAGCTCTTCACATTCATAGCAAGGGCAACGTACTGCTCTCTGGCTTGCCTGGGTTGAGTGCCCCAGTCGTCAAAGAGCCTCGCGAAGGCAGTGCTGCACAGACTCCCTTTGCCAGTCGCACGGCCTCCCTGACTGAAAGAGAACTGCAGTGCCAAAAGGCACCGTGCTGACGACTGGCTCCAGGAGGAGACTCGGGACAGCACTCTCACAGAAGCGAAAGCTAGGCTGTGGGCCCAGCCTGAGGACCAGCACGTTTTCCACACTTAACACAGCTAAGGCATGAGCCAGACGACAGCCTTGGTCCCTGAGGCCTACCTAAGGTACTGCCATACTTACCCAGTAGATCCCACGCAGAGGTCCCTGTGCCCAAAAGGGCCTCCATGGAAGGGCCCTGTTCCTCCCGTGTGTTTCCTTGAGGTAATCGGAAACCACTGAGGATAACTACGTGAGCTCAGCTTTGAAACTGGGCGACCCTGGGCAAACCTTATTCCCCTCCGTGGTAGACGAGACAGTTGCGGGTCCTAAGCTGCCTGAAGCACACTCCTCGCGCCCACCTTCTCTTTGCTGCCGGAAGGCCTCACATAAGACGTCTGAGTTTACTCGTGACGGAAGCCGTCTGAGTGTACTCGTGTGAGGCCTGCTGCTCTCAGGTCCTTGCTGGGAGCTTCAGCAAGAGCACTCTGGAGCTCGCCGACAAAAGAATTGTGAGCCCCCACGGCCTCAAGTAAAAGTCCAGATTTCCCCCGTCAGTAACACCTCGGAGTGCCATAGGAGCGAAGAAGCATGCGTTAACGGGATGCTTCAACAGTGCTAGGGATTTCTTTCACGAGACACTGTGCACTCACGTTCGTCGTAACAACTGTCAAAGGGCACTGTATGCCTTCCAACTCCTCTGTTGCGTTTGAGCCACAGGAAGTAAAGGCATTCGTTTGATTAAGCTCCGTGAACGGGCAACGATGATGGCGAAGCGCTGCCCTGTTCGCTCGAAAGCTCTCGTCTGTACGGCCTTCCAACGGCCTCAGGGTACGCAGTTGTAAACAGCCTTACATTCCATGCTGGTGTGCCCCCAATTAGGAACTTGGGCTCTTCTGTGAGACACCCACGTGCGTCCCAAATGAAACCGGGGAGCTCCCCCAGGACGTCTGCGTACGGCAGTCGCTTGCCAGCTGTTTACTTCCAGCCGGAGAAAGAAGAAGAGGACAGCTTTCCCAGGGACAACTCTGGACCCTTGGGACCATCCAGAGTCACCAAAGCCTAAACTTTGCACGGCCTGGGGAACGCTCTTCCTCATGGCCAGCAATCCCCACGTCAAAACCTTTCTCAGCAGAGGCAGGCACTCTCTCCCTCGTACTAGATAGCTCGGCAGAGCCTTCCGAGAAACATGCTGCGTCATTCAGCTTGAACGTGGGACGCGGAGGGGAGAGTACGCTTTCTCCCCGTTTGGAGGCGCCTTGCGCTTGGCTTCAAAGCTGCCTGAACAGCACTAGCGGCCCGACGTCTCTGCACGGCAGGACTGTCGTTGTGGGCCGAGGCTGCGTGTTCTCTCAAAACGAAAACCGTGCTGGCGATCCCTTTCTAGGAACTCCTCCCACGGCACCACATGTTCAGCTCCGGCCGAACGAAAGGTGACCTCAGGCCTCAAGGTAAGTTCCAGTGTTTCACGTCGGGGGAATTGGGTGTGCAGTGGTTTCCAACGAGGCCATACTCCACCACGGAGTGCCTTCACTCTGCGACGCTCCTGGGGGCACACAGGATAGGCTCTCGTTCGCCAAGTTCGCAGGGTGACTTCTCTCCGTGCCGGAACGGCGGCTCCTGGCTTCTGAGGAACCTTAGCCTCAACAGGGCCCTGGAGAAAGCTCTTCACATTCATAGCAAGGGCAACGTACTGCTCTCTGGCTTGCCTGGGTTGAGTGCCCCAGTCGTCAAAGAGCCTCGCGAAGGCAGTGCTGCACAGACTCCCTTTGCCAGTCGCACGGCCTCCCTGACTGAAAGAGAACTGCAGTGCCAAAAGGCACCGTGCTGACGACTGGCTCCAGGAGGAGACTCGGGACAGCACTCTCACAGAAGCGAAAGCTAGGCTGTGGGCCCAGCCTGAGGACCAGCACGTTTTCCACACTTAACACAGCTAAGGCATGAGCCAGACGACAGCCTTGGTCCCTGAGGCCTACCTAAGGTACTGCCATACTTACCCAGTAGATCCCACGCAGAGGTCCCTGTGCCCAAAAGGGCCTCCATGGAAGGGCCCTGTTCCTCCCGTGTGTTTCCTTGAGGTAATCGGAAACCACTGAGGATAACTACGTGAGCTCAGCTTTGAAACTGGGCGACCCTGGGCAAACCTTATTCCCCTCCGTGGTAGACGAGACAGTTGCGGGTCCTAAGCTGCCTGAAGCACACTCCTCGCGCCCACCTTCTCTTTGCTGCCGGAAGGCCTCACATAAGACGTCTGAGTTTACTCGTGACGGAAGCCGTCTGAGTGTACTCGTGTGAGGCCTGCTGCTCTCAGGTCCTTGCTGGGAGCTTCAGCAAGAGCACTCTGGAGCTCGCCGACAAAAGAATTGTGAGCCCCCACGGCCTCAAGTAAAAGTCCAGATTTCCCCCGTCAGTAACACCTCGGAGTGCCATAGGAGCGAAGAAGCATGCGTTAACGGGATGCTTCAACAGTGCTAGGGATTTCTTTCACGAGACACTGTGCACTCACGTTCGGCGTAACAACTGTCAAAGGGCACTGTATGCCTTCCAACTCCTCTGTTGCGTTTGAGCCACAGGAAGTAAAGGCATTCGTTTGATTAAGCTCCGTGAACGGGCAACGATGATGGCGAAGCGCTGCCCTGTTCGCTCGAAAGCTCTCGTCTGTACGGCCTTCCAACGGCCTCAGGGTACGCAGTTGTAAACAGCCTTACATTCCATGCTGGTGTGCCCCCAATTAGGAACTTGGGCTCTTCTGTGAGACACCCACGTGCGTCCCAAATGAAACCGGGGAGCTCCCCCAGGACGTCTGCGTACGGCAGTCGCTTGCCAGCTGTTTACTTCCAGCCGGAGAAAGAAGAAGAGGACAGCTTTCCCAGGGACAACTCTGGACCCTTGGGACCATCCAGAGTCACCAAAGCCTAAACTTTGCACGGCCTGGGGAACGCTCTTCCTCATGGCCAGCAATCCCCACGTCAAAACCTTTCTCAGCAGAGGCAGGCACTCTCTCCCTCGTACTAGATAGCTCGGCAGAGCCTTCCGAGAAACACGCTGCGTCATTCAGCTTGAACGTGGGACGCGGAGGGGAGAGTACGCTTTCTCCCCGTTTGGAGGCGCCTTGCGCTTGGCTTCAAAGCTGCCTGAACAGCACTAGCGGCCCGACGTCTCTGCACGGCAGGATTGTCGTTGTGGGCCGAGGCTGCGTGTTCTCTCAAAACGAAAACCGTGCTGGCGATCCCTTTCTAGGAACTCCTCCCACGGCACCACATGTTCAGCTCCGGCCGAACGAAAGGTGACCTCAGGCCTCAAGGTAAGTTCCAGTGTTTCACGTCGGGGGAGTTGGGTGTGCAGTGGTTTCCATGAGGCCATACTCCACCACGGAGCGCCTTCACTCTGCGACGCTCCTGGGGGCACACAGGATAGGAGCTCGTTCGCCAAGTTCGCAGGATGACTTCTCTCCGTGCCGGAACGGCGGCTCCTGGCTTCTGAGGAACCTTAGCCTCAACAGGGCCCTGGAGAAAGCTCTTCACATTCATAGCAAGGGCAACGTACTGCTCTCTGGCTTGCCTGGGTTGAGTGCCCCAGTCGTCAAAGAGCCTCGCGAAGGCAGTGCTGCACAGACTCCCTTTGCCAGTCGCACGGCCTCCCTGACTGAAAGAGAACTGCAGTGCCAAAAGGCACCGTGCTGACGACTGGCTCCAGGAGGAGACTCGGGACAGCACTCTCACAGAAGCGAAAGCTAGGCTGTGGGCCCAGCCTGAGGACCAGCACGTTTTCCACACTTAACACAGCTAAGGCATGAGCCAGACGACAGCCTTGGTCCCTGAGGCCTACCTAAGGTACTGCCATACTTACCCAGTAGATCCCACGCAGAGGTCCCTGTGCCCAAAAGGGCCTCCATGGAAGGGCCCTGTTCCTCCCGTGTGTTTCCTTGAGGTAATCGGAAACCACTGAGGATAACTACGTGAGCTCAGCTTTGAAACTGGGCGACCCTGGGCAAACCTTATTCCCTCCGTGGTAGACGAGACAGTTGCGGGTCCTAAGCTGCCTGAAGCACACTCCTCGCGCCCACCTTCTCTTTGCTGCCGGAAGGCCTCACATAAGACGTCTGAGTTTACTCGTGACGGAAGCCGTCTGAGTGTACTCGTGTGAGGCCTGCTGCTCTCAGGTCCTTGCTGGGAGCTTCAGCAAGAGCACTCTGGAGCTCGCCGACAAAAGAATTGTGAGCCCCCCCGGCCTCAAGTAAAAGTCCAGATTTCCCCCGTCAGTAACACCTCGGAGTGCCATAGGAGCGAAGAAGCATGCGTTAACGGGATGCTTCAACAGTGCTAGGGATTTCTTTCACGAGACACTGTGCACTCACGTTCGCCGTAACAACTGTCAAAGGGCACTGTATGCCTTCCAACTCCTCTGTTGCGTTTGAGCCACAGGAAGTAAAGGCATTCGTTTGATTAAGCTCCGTGAACGGGCAACGATGATGGCGAAGCGCTGCCCTGTTCGCTCGAAAGCTCTCGTCTGTACGGCCTTCCAACGGCCTCAGGGTACGCAGTTGTAAACAGCCTTACATTCCATGCTGGTGTGCCCCCAATTAGGAACTTGGGCTCTTCTGTGAGACACCCACGTGCGTCCCAAATGAAACCGGGGAGCTCCCCCAGGACGTCTGCGTACGGCAGTCGCTTGCCAGCTGTTTACTTCCAGCCGGAGAAAGAAGAAGAGGACAGCTTTCCCAGGGACAACTCTGGACCCTTGGGACCATCCAGAGTCACCAAAGCCTAAACTTTGCACGGCCTGGGGAACGCTCTTCCTCATGGCCAGCAATCCCCACGTCAAAACCTTTCTCAGCAGAGGCAGGCACTCTCTCCCTCGTACTAGATAGCTCGGCAGAGCCTTCCGAGAAACATGCTGCGTCATTCAGCTTGAACGTGGGACGCGGAGGGGAGAGTACGCTTTCTCCCCGTTTGGAGGCGCCTTGCGCTTGGCTTCAAAGCTGCCTGAACAGCACTAGCGGCCCGACGTCTCTGCACGGCAGGATTGTCGTTGTGGGCCGAGGCTGCGTGTTCTCTCAAAACGAAAACCGTGCTGGCGATCCCTTTCTAGGAACTCCTCCCACGGCACCACATGTTCAGCTCCGGCCGAACGAAAGGTGACCTCAGGCCTCAAGGTAAGTTCCAGTGTTTCACGTCGGGGGAGTTGGGTGTGCAGTGGTTTCCATGAGGCCATACTCCACCACGGAGTGCCTTCACTCTGCGACGCTCCTGGGGGCACACAGGATAGGAGCTCGTTCGCCAAGTTCGCAGGATGACTTCTCTCCGTGCCGAAACGGCGGCTCCTGGCTTCTGAGGAACCTTAGCCTCAACAGGGCCCTGGAGAAAGCTCTTCACATTCATAGCAAGGGCAATGTACTGCTCTCTGGCTTGCCTGGGTTGAGTGCCCCAGTCGTCAAAGAGCCTCGCGAAGGCAGTGCTGCACAGACTCCCTTTGCCAGTCGCACGGCCTCCCTGACTGAAAGAGAACTGCAGTGCCAAAAGGCACCGTGCTGACGACTGGCTCCAGGAGGAGACTCGGGACAGCACTCTCACAGAAGCGAAAGCTAGGCTGTGGGCCCAGCCTGAGGACCAGCACGTTTTCCACACTTAACACAGCTAAGGCATGAGCCAGACGACAGCCTTGGTCCCTGAGGCCTACCTAAGGTACTGCCATACTTACCCAGTAGATCCCACACAGAGGTCCCTGTGCCCAAAAGGGCCTCCATGGAAGGGCCCTGTTCCTCCCGTGTGTTTCCTTGAGGTAATCGGAAACCACTGAGGATAACTACGTGAGCTCAGCTTTGAAACTGGGCGACCCTGGGCAAACCTTATTCCCCTCCGTGGTAGACGAGACAGTTGCGGGTCCTAAGCTGCCTGAAGCACACTCCTCGCGCCCACCTTCTCTTTGCTGCCGGAAGGCCTCACATAAGACGTCTGAGTTTACTCGTGACGGAAGCCGTCTGAGTGTACTCGTGTGAGGCCTGCTGCTCTCAGGTCCTTGCTGGGAGCTTCAGCAAGAGCACTCTGGAGCTCGCCGACAAAAGAATTGTGAGCCCCCACGGCCTCAAGTAAAAGTCCAGATTTCCCCCGTCAGTAACACCTCGGAGTGCCATAGGAGCGAAGAAGCATGCGTTAACGGGATGCTTCAACAGTGCTAGGGATTTCTTTCACGAGACACTGTGCACTCACGTTCGTCGTAACAACTGTCAAAGGGCACTGTATGCCTTCCAACTCCTCTGTTGCGTTTGAGCCACAGGAAGTAAAGGCATTCGTTTGATTAAGCTCCGTGAACGGGCAACGATGATGGCGAAGCGCTGCCCTGTTCGCTCGAAAGCTCTCGTCTGTACGGCCTTCCAACGGCCTCAGGGTACGCAGTTGTAAACAGCCTTACATTCCATGCTGGTGTGCCCCCAATTAGGAACTTGGGCTCTTCTGTGAGACACCCACGTGCGTCCCAAATGAAACCGGGGAGCTCCCCCAGGACGTCTGCGTACGGCAGTCGCTTGCCAGCTGTTTACTTCCAGCCGGAGAAAGAAGAAGAGGACAGCTTTCCCAGGGACAACTCTGGACCCTTGGGACCATCCAGAGTCACCAAAGCCTAAACTTTGCACGGCCTGGGGAACGCTCTTCCTCATGGCCAGCAATCCCCACGTCAAAACCTTTCTCAGCAGAGGCAGGCACTCTCTCCCTCGTACTAGATAGCTCGGCAGAGCCTTCCGAGAAACATGCTGCGTCATTCAGCTTGAACGTGGGACGCGGAGGGGAGAGTACGCTTTCTCCCCGTTTGGAGGCGCCTTGCGCTTGGCTTCAAAGCTGCCTGAACAGCACTAGCGGCCCGACGTCTCTGCACGGCAGGATTGTCGTTGTGGGCCGAGGCTGCGTGTTCTCTCAAAACGAAAACCGTGCTGGCGATCCCTTTCTAGGAACTCCTCCCACGGCACCACATGTTCAGCTCCGGCCGAACGAAAGGTGACCTCAGGCCTCAAGGTAAGTTCCAGTGTTTCACGTCGGGGGAGTTGGGTGTGCAGTGGTTTCCATGAGGCCATACTCCACCACGGAGTGCCTTCACTCTGCGACGCTCCTGGGGGCACACAGGATAGGAGCTCGTTCGCCAAGTTCGCAGGATGACTTCTCTCCGTGCCGGAACGGCGGCTCCTGGCTTCTGAGGAACCTTAGCCTCAACAGGGCCCTGGAGAAAGCTCTTCACATTCATAGCAAGGGCAACGTACTGCTCTCTGGCTTGCCTGGGTTGAGTGCCCCAGTCGTCAAAGAGCCTCGCGAAGGCAGTGCTGCACAGACTCCCTTTGCCAGTCGCACGGCCTCCCTGACTGAAAGAGAACTGCAGTGCCAAAAGGCACCGTGCTGACGACTGGCTCCAGGAGGAGACTCGGGACAGCACTCTCACAGAAGCGAAAGCTAGGCTGTGGGCCCAGCCTGAGGACCAGCACGTTTTCCACACTTAACACAGCTAAGGCATGAGCCAGACGACAGCCTTGGTCCCTGAGGCCTACCTAAGGTACTGCCATACTTACCCAGTAGATCCCACGCAGAGGTCCCTGTGCCCAAAAGGGCCTCCATGGAAGGGCCCTGTTCCTCCCGTGTGTTTCCTTGAGGTAATCGGAAACCACTGAGGATAACTACGTGAGCTCAGCTTTGAAACTGGGCGACCCTGGGCAAACCTTATTCCCCTCCGTGGTAGACGAGACAGTGGCGGGTCCTAAGCTGCCTGAAGCACACTCCTCGCGCCCACCTTCTCTTTGCTGCCGGAAGGCCTCACATAAGACGTCTGAGTTTACTCGTGACGGAAGCCGTCTGAGTGTACTCGTGTGAGGCCTGCTGCTCTCAGGTCCTTGCTGGGAGCTTCAGCAAGAGCACTCTGGAGCTCGCCGACAAAAGAATTGTGAGCCCCCCCCCCGGCCTCAAGTAAAAGTCCAGATTTCCCCCGTCAGTAACACCTCGGAGTGCCATAGGAGCGAAGAAGCATGCGTTAACGGGATGCTTCAACAGTGCTAGGGATTTCTTTCACGAGACACTGTGCACTCACGTTCGTCGTAACAGCTGTCAAAGGGCACTGTATGCCTTCCAACTCCTCTGTTGCGTTTGAGCCACAGGAAGTAAAGGCATTCGTTTGATTAAGCTCCGTGAACGGGCAACGATGATGGCGAAGCGCTGCCCTGTTCGCTCGAAAGCTCTCGTCTGTACGGCCTTCCAACGGCCTCAGGGTACGCAGTTGTAAACAGCCTTACATTCCATGCTGGTGTGCCCCCAATTAGGAACTTGGGCTCTTCTGTGAGACACCCACGTGCGTCCCAAATGAAACCGGGGAGCTCCCCCAGGACGTTTGCGTACGGCAGTCGGTTGCCAGCTCTTTACTTCCAGCCGGAGAAAGAAGAAGAGGACAGCTTTCCCAGGGACAACTCTGGACCCTTGGGACCATCCAGAGTCACCAAAGCCTAAACTTTGCACGGCCTGGGGAACGCTCTTCCTCATGGCCAGCAATCCCCACGTCAAAACCTTTCTCAGCAGAGGCAGGCACTCTCTCCCTCGTACTAGATAGCTCGGCAGAGCCTTCCGAGAAACATGCTGCGTCATTCAGCTTGAACGTGGGACGCGGAGGGGAGAGTACGCTTTCTCCCCGTTTGGAGGCGCCTTGCGCTTGGCTTCAAAGCTGCCTGAACAGCACTAGCGGCCCGACGTCTCTGCACGGCAGGATTGTCGTTGTGGGCCGAGGCTGCGTGTTCTCTCAAAACGAAAACCGTGCTGGCGATCCCTTTCTAGGAACTCCTCCCACGGCACCACATGTTCAGCTCCGGCCGAACGAAAGGTGACCTCAGGCCTCAAGGTAAGTTCCAGTGTTTCACGTCGGGGGAGTTGGGTGTGCAGTGGTTTCCATGAGGCCATACTCCACCACGGAGTGCCTTCACTCTGCGACGCTCCTGGGGGCACACAGGATAGGAGCTCGTTCGCCAAGTTCGCAGGATGACTTCTCTCCGTGCCGGAACGGCGGCTCCTGGCTTCTGAGGAACCTTAGCCTCAACAGGGCCCTGGAGAAAGCTCTTCACATTCATAGCAAGGGCAACGTACTGCTCTCTGGCTTGCCTGGGTTGAGTGCCCCAGTCGTCAAAGAGCCTCGCGAAGGCAGTGCTGCACAGACTCCCTTTGCCAGTCGCACGGCCTCCCTGACTGAAAGAGAACTGCAGTGCCAAAAGGCACCGTGCTGACGACTGGCTCCAGGAGGAGACTCGGGACAGCACTCTCACAGAAGTGAAAGCTAGGCTGTGGGCCCAGCCTGAGGACCAGCACGTTTTCCACACTTAACACAGCTAAGGCATGAGCCAGACGACAGCCTTGGTCCCTGAGGCCTACCTAAGGTACTGCCATACTTACCCAGTAGATCCCACGCAGAGGTCCCTGTGCCCAAAAGGGCCTCCATGGAAGGGCCCTGTTCCTCCCGTGTGTTTCCTTGAGGTAATCGGAAACCACTGAGGATAACTACGTGAGCTCAGCTTTGAAACTGGGCGACCCTGGGCAAACCTTATTCCCCTCCGTGGTAGACGAGACAGTTGCGGGTCCTAAGCTGCCTGAAGCACACTCCTCGCGCCCACCTTCTCTTTGCTGCCGGAAGGCCTCACATAAGACGTCTGAGTTTACTCGTGACGGAAGCCGTCTGAGTGTACTCGTGTGAGGCCTGCTGCTCTCAGGTCCTTGCTGGGAGCTTCAGCAAGAGCACTCTGGAGCTCGCCGACAAAAGAATTGTGAGCCCCCCCCCGGCCTCAAGTAAAAGTCCAGATTTCCCCCGTCAGTAACACCTCGGAGTGCCATAGGAGCGAAGAAGCATGCGTTAACGGGATGCTTCAACAGTGCTAGGGATTTCTTTCACGAGACACTGTGCACTCACGTTCGTCGTAACAACTGTCAAAGGGCACTGTATGCCTTCCAACTCCTCTGTTGCGTTTGAGCCACAGGAAGTAAAGGCATTCGTTTGATTAAGCTCCGTGAACGGGCAACGATGATGGCGAAGCGCTGCCCTGTTCGCTCGAAAGCTCTCGTCTGTACGGCCTTCCAACGGCCTCAGGGTACGCAGTTGTAAACAGCCTTACATTCCATGCTGGTGTGCCCCCAATTAGGAACTTGGGCTCTTCTGTGAGACACCCACGTGCGTCCCAAATGAAACCGGGGAGCTCCCCCAGGACGTCTGCGTACGGCAGTCGGTTGCCAGCTCTTTACTTCCAGCCGGAGAAAGAAGAAGAGGACAGCTTTCCCAGGGACAACTCTGGACCCTTGGGACCATCCAGAGTCACCAAAGCCTAAACTTTGCACGGCCTGGGGAACGCTCTTCCTCATGGCCAGCAATCCCCACGTCAAAACCTTTCTCAGCAGAGGCAGGCACTCTCTCCCTCGTACTAGATAGCTCGGCAGAGCCTTCCGAGAAACATGCTGCGTCATTCAGCTTGAACGTGGGACGCGGAGGGGAGAGTACGCTTTCTCCCCGTTTGGAGGCGCCTTGCGCTTGGCTTCAAAGCTGCCTGAACAGCACTAGCGGCCCGACGTCTCTGCACGGCAGGATTGTCGTTGTGGGCCGAGGCTGCGTGTTCTCTCAAAACGAAAACCGTGCTGGCGATCCCTTTCTAGGAACTCCTCCCACGGCACCACATGTTCAGCTCCGGCCGAACGAAAGGTGACCTCAGGCCTCAAGGTAAGTTCCAGTGTTTCACGTCGGGGGAGTTGGGTGTGCAGTGGTTTCCATGAGGCCATACTCCACCACGGAGTGCCTTCACTCTGCGACGCTCCTGGGGGCACACAGGATAGGAGCTCGTTCGCCAAGTTCGCAGGATGACTTCTCTCCGTGCCGGAACGGCGGCTCCTGGCTTCTGAGGAACCTTAGCCTCAACAGGGCCCTGGAGAAAGCTCTTCACATTCATAGCAAGGGCAACGTACTGCTCTCTGGCTTGCCTGGGTTGAGTGCCCCAGTCGTCAAAGAGCCTCGCGAAGGCAGTGCTGCACAGACTCCCTTTGCCAGTCGCACGGCCTCCCTGACTGAAAGAGAACTGCAGTGCCAAAAGGCACCGTGCTGACGACTGGCTCCAGGAGGAGACTCGGGACAGCACTCTCACAGAAGCGAAAGCTAGGCTGTGGGCCCAGCCTGAGGACCAGCACGTTTTCCACACTTAACACAGCTAAGGCATGAGCCAGACGACAGCCTTGGTCCCAGAGGCCTACCTAAGGTACTGCCATACTTACCCAGTAGATCCCACGCAGAGGTCCCTGTGCCCAAAAGGGCCTCCATGGAAGGGCCCTGTTCCTCCCGTGTGTTTCCTTGAGGTAATCGGAAACCACTGAGGATAACTACGTGAGCTCAGCTTTGAAACTGGGCGACCCTGGGCAAACCTTATTCCCCTCCGTGGTAGACGAGACAGTGGCGGGTCCTAAGCTGCCTGAAGCACACTCCTCGCGCCCACCTTCTCTTTGCTGCCGGAAGGCCTCACATAAGACGTCTGAGTTTACTCGTGACGGAAGCCGTCTGAGTGTACTCGTGTGAGGCCTGCTGCTCTCAGGTCCTTGCTGGGAGCTTCAGCAAGAGCACTCTGGAGCTCGCCGACAAAAGAATTGTGAGCCCCCCCGGCCTCAAGTAAAAGTCCAGATTTCCCCCGTCAGTAACACCTCGGAGTGCCATAGGAGCGAAGAAGCATGCGTTAACGGGATGCTTCAACAGTGCTAGGGATTTCTTTCACGAGACACTGTGCACTCACGTTCGTCGTAACAACTGTCAAAGGGCACTGTATGCCTTCCAACTCCTCTGTTGCGTTTGAGCCACAGGAAGTAAAGGCATTCGTTTGATTAAGCTCCGTGAACGGGCAACGATGATGGCGAAGCGCTGCCCTGTTCGCTCGAAAGCTCTCGTCTGTACGGCCTTCCAACGGCCTCAGGGTACGCAGTTGTAAACAGCCTTACATTCCATGCTGGTGTGCCCCCAATTAGGAACTTGGGCTCTTCTGTGAGACACCCACGTGCGTCCCAAATGAAACCGGGGAGCTCCCCCAGGACGTCTGCGTACGGCAGTCGGTTGCCAGCTCTTTACTTCCAGCCGGAGAAAGAAGAAGAGGACAGCTTTCCCAGGGACAACTCTGGACCCTTGGGACCATCCAGAGTCACCAAAGCCTAAACTTTGCACGGCCTGGGGAACGCTCTTCCTCATGGCCAGCAATCCCCACGTCAAAACCTTTCTCAGCAGAGGCAGGCACTCTCTCCCTCGTACTAGATAGCTCGGCAGAGCCTTCCGAGAAACATGCTGCGTCATTCAGCTTGAACGTGGGACGCGGAGGGGAGAGTACGCTTTCTCCCCGTTTGGAGGCGCCTTGCGCTTGGCTTCAAAGCTGCCTGAACAGCACTAGCGGCCCGATGTCTCTGCACGGCAGGACTGTCGTTGTGGGCCGAGGCTGCGTGTTCTCTCAAAACGAAAACCGTGCTGGCGATCCCTTTCTAGGAACTCCTCCCACGGCACCACATGTTCAGCTCCGGCCGAACGAAAGGTGACCTCAGGCCTCAAGGTAAGTTCCAGTGTTTCACGTCGGGGGAGTTGGGTGTGCAGTGGTTTCCATGAGGCCATACTCCACCACGGAGTGCCTTCACTCTGCGACGCTCCTGGGGGCACACAGGATAGGAGCTCGTTCGCCAAGTTCGCAGGATGACTTCTCTCCGTGCCGGAACGGCGGCTCCTGGCTTCTGAGGAACCTTAGCCTCAACAGGGCCCTGGAGAAAGCTCTTCACATTCATAGCAAGGGCAACGTACTGCTCTCTGGCTTGCCTGGGTTGAGTGCCCCAGTCGTCAAAGAGCCTCGCGAAGGCAGTGCTGCACAGACTCCCTTTGCCAGTCGCACGGCCTCCCTGACTGAAAGAGAACTGCAGTGCCAAAAGGCACCGTGCTGACGACTGGCTCCAGGAGGAGACTCGGGACAGCACTCTCACAGAAGCGAAAGCTAGGCTGTGGGCCCAGCCTGAGGACCAGCACGTTTTCCACACTTAACACAGCTAAGGCATGAGCCAGACGACAGCCTTGGTCCCTGAGGCCTACCTAAGGTACTGCCATACTTACCCAGTAGATCCCACGCAGAGGTCCCTGTGCCCAAAAGGGCCTCCATGGAAGGGCCCTGTTCCTCCCGTGTGTTTCCTTGAGGTAATCGGAAACCACTGAGGATAACTACGTGAGCTCAGCTTTGAAACTGGGCGACCCTGGGCAAACCTTATTCCCCTCCGTGGTAGACGAGACAGTGGCGGGTCCTAAGCTGCCTGAAGCACACTCCTCGCGCCCACCTTCTCTTTGCTGCCGGAAGGCCTCACATAAGACGTCTGAGTTTACTCGTGACGGAAGCCGTCTGAGTGTACTCGTGTGAGGCCTGCTGCTCTCAGGTCCTTGCTGGGAGCTTCAGCAAGAGCACTCTGGAGCTCGCCGACAAAAGAATTGTGAGCCCCCCCGGCCTCAAGTAAAAGTCCAGATTTCCCCCGTCAGTAACACCTCGGAGTGCCATAGGAGCGAAGAAGCATGCGTTAACGGGATGCTTCAACAGTGCTAGGGATTTCTTTCACGAGACACTGTGCACTCACGTTCGTCGTAACAACTGTCAAAGGGCACTGTATGCCTTCCAACTCCTCGGCTGTGTTTGAGCCACAGGAAGTAAAGGCATTCGTTTGATTAAGCTCCGTGAACGGGCAACGATGATGGCGAAGCGCTGCACCGTTCCCTCGAAAGCTCTGGTTCGTACGGCCTTCCAACGGCCTCAGGTACGCAGTTCTGAACAGCCTTACATTCCATGCTGGTGTGCCCCCAATTAGGAACTTGGGCTCTTCTGTGAGACACCCACGTGCGTCCCAAATGAAACCGGGGAGCTCCCCCAGGACGTCTGCGTACGGCAGTCGCTTGCCAGCTGTTTACTTCCAGCCGGAGAAAGAAGAAGAGGACAGCTTTCCCAGGGACAACTCTGGACCCTTGGGACCATCCAGAGTCACCAAAGCCTAAACTTTGCACGGCCTGGGGAACGCTCTTCCTCATGGCCAGCAATCCCCACGTCAAAACCTTTCTCAGCAGAGGCAGGCACTCTCTCCCTCGTACTAGATAGCTCGGCAGAGCCTTCCGAGAAACACGCTGCGTCATTCAGCTTGAACGTGGGACGCGGAGGGGAGAGTACGCTTTCTCCCCGTTTGGAGGCGCCTTGCGCTTGGCTTCAAAGCTGCCTGAACAGCACTAGCGGCCCGACGTCTCTGCACGGCAGGATTGTCGTTGTGGGCCGAGGCTGCGTGTTCTCTCAAAACGAAAACCGTGCTGGCGATCCCTTTCTAGGAACTCCTCCCACGGCACCACATGTTCAGCTCCGGCCGAACGAAAGGTGACCTCAGGCCTCAAGGTAAGTTCCAGTGTTTCACGTCGGGGGAATTGGGTGTGCAGTGGTTTCCATGAGGCCATACTCCACCACGGAGTGCCTTCACTCTGCGACGCTCCTGGGGGCACACAGGATAGGAGCTCGTTCGCCAAGTTCGCAGGATGACTTCTCTCCGTGCCGGAACGGCGGCTCCTGGCTTCTGAGGAACCTTAGCCTCAACAGGGCCCTGGAGAAAGCTCTTCACATTCATAGCAAGGGCAACGTACTGCTCTCTGGCTTGCCTGGGTTGAGTGCCCCAGTCGTCAAAGAGCCTCGCGAAGGCAGTGCTGCACAGACTCCCTTTGCCAGTCGCACGGCCTCCCTGACTGAAAGAGAACTGCAGTGCCAAAAGGCACCGTGCTGACGACTGGCTCCAGGAGGAGACTCGGGACAGCACTCTCACAGAAGCAAAAGCTAGGCTGTGGGCCCAGCCTGAGGAGCAGTACGTACGTTTGCCACACTTCTTTGCACAGCTAGGCGTGAGCCAGAGAGCCTTGGTCCCTGAGGCCTCCCTAAGGTACTGCCATACTTACCCAGTAGATCCCACGCAGAGGTCCCTGTGCCCAAAAGGGCCTCCATGGAATGGCCCTGTTCCTCCCGTTGTGTTTCCTTGAGGTAATCAGAAACCACTGAGGATACCCGTATGAGCTCAGGTATGAAGCTGGGCGACCCTGGTCAAACCTTATTCCCCTCCGTGGTAGACGAGACAGTGGCGGGTCCTGAGCTTCCTGAAGCACACTCCTCGCGCGCACCTTCTCTTTGCTGCCGGAAGGCCTCACATAAGAAGCCTGAGTTGACTCGTGACAGAAGAAGTCTGAGTGTACTCGTGTGAGGCCTGCTGCTCTCAGTTCCTTGCTGGGAGCTTCAGCAGGAGCGCTCTGGAGCTCGCCGGCAGAAGAATTGTGAGTCCCCCCGCCCCACCCCGGCCTCAAGCAAAAGTCCAGATTTCCCCCGTTAGTAACACCTCGGAGCGCCAGAGGGAGCGGAGGGGCATGCCTTAACGGAATGCTTCGACCGTGGAAGGTATTTCACGAGACACTGTGCACTCACGTTCGTTGTAACAACTGTCAAAGGGCACTGTATGCCTTCCAACTCCTCGGCTGTGTTTGAGCCACAGGAAGTAAATGCGTTCGTTTGATTCAGCTCCGTGAATGTGCAACGATGATGGCGAAGCGCTGCCCTGTTCGCTCGAAAGCTCTCGTTTGTACGGCCTTCACACGGCCTCAAGGTACGCAGTTCTGAACAGCCTTACATTCCATGCTGGTGTGCCAACCCCCCCACCCGCAGGGAGGAATTTGGGCTCTTCTGAGAAACACCAGTGTGCGTCCCAAGTGAAAGCAGGGCGTCTCCCCCAGGACGTCTCCGAACGGCAGTCGGATGCCGGAGGTGTACTTCCAGCCGGAAAAAGAGGGAAAAGGACAGCTTTCCCAGGGACAACTCTGGACCCTTGGGACCATCCGGAATCACCAAGGCCTAAACTTTGCACGGCCTGGGGAACGCTCTTCCGCCTGTCCAGCCATCCCCACGTCAAAACCTTTCTCAGCAGAGGCAGGCGCTCTCTCCCTCGTACTAGATAGCTCGGCAGAGCCTTCCGAGAAACATGCTGCGTCATTCAGCTTGAACGTGGGACGCGGAGGGGAGAGTACGCTTTCTCCCCGTTTGGAGGCGCCTTGCGCTTGGCTTCAAAGCTGCCTGAACAGCACTAGCGGCCCGACGTCTCTGCACGGCAGGACTGTCGTTGTGGACCAAGGCTGCGTGTTCTCCCAAAGCGAAAACCGTACTGGCAATCCCTTTCTAGGAACTCCTCCCACGGCACCCCAGGTTCAGCTCCGGCCAAGTGGAAGGTGACCTCAGGCCTCAAGGTGAAGTTCCAGTGTTTCACGTCAGGGGAGTTGGGTGTGCAGGGGTCTCCAACGAGGCCGTACTCCACCACGGAGTGCCTTAACCCTGCGACGCTCCTGGGGGCACACAGTATAGGAGCCCATTCACCAGTTTCGCACGATGACCTCTCTCCGTGCCGGAACGGCGGCTCCTGGCTTCTGAGGAACCTTAGCCTAAGCAGGCCCCTGGAGACAGCTCTTCACATTCATAGCAAGGGCAGTGTACTCCTCTCTGGGTTGCCTAGGTTGAGTGGCCCAGTCGTCAGAGAGACTGGCGAAAGCCAGCGCTGCGCGGACTCCCTTTGCCCGTCAATCGAACGGCCTCCTTGACTGAAAGAGAACTGCAGTGCCAAAAGGCACCGTGCTGACGACTGGCTCCAGGAGGAGACTCGGGACAGCACTCTCAGAGAAGCGAAAGCTAGGCTGTGGGCCCAGCCTGAGGAGCAGTACGTACGTTTGCCACACTTCTTTGCACAGCTAGGCGTGAGCCAGAGAGCCTTGGTCCCTGAGGCCTCCCTAAGGTACTGCCATACTTACCAAGTAGATCCCACGCAGAGGTCCCTGTGCCCAAAAGGGCCTCCATGGAAGGGCCCTGTTCCTCCCGTTGTGTTTCCTTGAGGTAATCAGAAACCACTGAGGATACCCGTATGAGCTCAGGTATGAAGCTGGGCGACCCTGGCCAAACCTTATTCCCCTCCGTGGTAGACGAGACAGTGGCGGGTCCTGAGCTGCCTGAAGCACACTCCTCGCGCGCACCTTCTCTTTGCTGCCGGAAGGCCTCACATAAGAAGTCTGAGTTGACTCGTGACAGAAGAAGTCTGAGTGTACTCGTGTGAGGCCTGCTGCTCTCAGTTCCTTGCTGGGAGCTTCAGCAGGAGCGCTCTGGAGCTCGCCGGCAGAAGAATTGTGAGTCCCCCCGCCCCACCCCGGCCTCAAGCAAAAGTCCAGATTTCTCCCGTTAGTAACACCTCGGAGCGCCAGAGGGAGCGGAGGGGCATGCCTTAACGGAATGCTTCGACCGTGGAAGGTATTTCACGAGACACTGTGCACTCACGTTCGTTGTAACAACTGTCAAAGGGCACTGTATGCCTTCCAACTCCTCGGCTGTGTTTGAGCCACAGGAAGTAAAGGCATTCGTTTGATTAAGCTCCGTGAAAGGGCAACGATGATGGCGAAGCGCTGCCCTGTTCGCTCGAAAGCTCTCGTCTGTACGGCCTTCCAACGGCCTCAGGGTACGCAGTTGTAAACAGCCTTACATTCCATGCTGGTGTGCCCCCAATTAGGAACTTGGGCTCTTCTGTGAGACACCCACGTGCGTCCCAAATGAAACCGGGGAGCTCCCCCAGGACGTCTGCGTACGGCAGTCGGTTGCCAGCTGTTTACTTCCAGCCGGAGAAAGAAGAAGAGGACAGCTTTCCCAGGGACAACTCTGGACCCTTGGGACCATCCAGAGTCACCAAAGCCTAAACTTTGCACGGCCTGGGGAACGCTCTTCCTCATGGCCAGCAATCCCCACGTCAAAACCTTTCTCAGCAGAGGCAGGCACTCTCTCCCTCGTACTAGATAGCTCGGCAGAGCCTTCCGAGAAACACGCTGCGTCATTCAGCTTGAACGTGGGACGCGGAGGGGAGAGTACGCTTTCTCCCCGTTTGGAGGCGCCTTGCGCTTGGCTTCAAAGCTGCCTGAACAGCACTAGCGGCCCGACGTCTCTGCACGGCAGGATTGTCGTTGTGGGCCGAGGCTGCGTGTTCTCTCAAAACGAAAACCGTGCTGGCGATCCCTTTCTAGGAACTCCTCCCACGGCACCACATGTTCAGCTCCGGCCGAACGAAAGGTGACCTCAGGCCTCAAGGTAAGTTCCAGTGTTTCACGTCGGGCAAGTTGGGTGTGCAGTGGTTTCCATGAGGCCATACTCCACCACGGAGTGCCTTCACTCTGCGACGCTCCTGGGGGCACACAGGATAGGAGCTCGTTCGCCAAGTTCGCAGGATGACTTCTCTCCGTGCCGGAACGGCGGCTCCTGGCTTCTGAGGAACCTTAGCCTCAACAGGGCCCTGGAGAAAGCTCTTCACATTCATAGCAAGGGCAAGGTACTGCTCTCTGGCTTGCCTGGGTTGAGTGCCCCAGTCGTCAAAGAGCCTCGCGAAGGCAGTGCTGCACAGACTCCCTTTGCCAGTCGCACGGCCTCCCTGACTGAAAGAGAACTGCAGTGCCAAAAGGCACCGTGCTGACGACTGGCTCCAGGAGGAGACTCGGGACAGCACTCTCACAGAAGCGAAAGCTAGGCTGTGGGCCCAGCCTGAGGACCAGCACGTTTTCCACACTTAACACAGCTAAGGCATGAGCCAGACGACAGCCTTGGTCCCTGAGGCCTACCTAAGGTACTGCCATACTTACCCAGTAGATCCCACGCAGAGGTCCCTGTGCCCAAAAGGGCCTCCATGGAAGGGCCCTGTTCCTCCCGTGTGTTTCCTTGAGGTAATCGGAAACCACTGAGGATAAGTACGTGAGCTCAGCTTTGAAACTGGGCGACCCTGGGCAAACCTTATTCCCCTCCGTGGTAGACGAGACAGTTGCGGGTCCTAAGCTGCCTGAAGCACGCTCCTCGCGCCCACCTTCTCTTTGCTGCCGGAAGGCCTCACATAAGACGTCTGAGTTTACTCGTGACGGAAGCCGTCTGAGTGTACTCGTGTGAGGCCTGCTGCTCTCAGGTCCTTGCTGGGAGCATCAGCAAGAGCACTCTGGAGCTCGCCGACAAAAGAATTGTGAGCACCCCCGGCCTCAAGTAAAAGTCCAGATTTCCCCCGTCAGTAACACCTCGGAGTGCCATAGGAGCGAAGAAGCATGCGTTAACGGGATGCTTCAACAGTGCTAGGGATTTCTTTCACGAGACACTGTGCACTCACGTTCGTCGTAACAACTGTCAAAGGGCACTGTATGCCTTCCAACTCCTCTGTTGCGTTTGAGCCACAGGAAGTAAAGGCATTCGTTTGATTAAGCTCCGTGAACGGGCAACGATGATGGCGAAGCGCTGCCCTGTTCGCTCGAAAGCTCTCGTCTGTACGGCCTTCCAACGGCCTCAGGGTACGCAGTTGTAAACAGCCTTACATTCCATGCTGGTGTGCCCCCAATTAGGAACTTGGGCTCTTCTGTGAGACACCCACGTGCGTCCCAAATGAAACCGGGGAGCTCCCCCAGGACGTCTGCGTACGGCAGTCGGTTGCCAGCTGTTTACTTCCAGCCGGAGAAAGAAGAAGAGGACAGCTTTCCCAGGGACAACTCTGGACCCTTGGGACCATCCAGAGTCACCAAAGCCTAAACTTTGCACGGCCTGGGGAACGCTCTTCCTCATGGCCAGCAATCCCCACGTCAAAACCTTTCTCAGCAGAGGCAGGCACTCTCTCCCTCGTACTAGATAGCTCGGCAGAGCCTTCCGAGAAACACGCTGCGTCATTCAGCTTGAACGTGGGACGCGGAGGGGAGAGTACGCTTTCTCCCCGTTTGGAGGCGCCTTGCGCTTGGCTTCAAAGCTGCCTGAACAGCACTAGCGGCCCGACGTCTCTGCACGGCAGGATTGTCGTTGTGGGCCGAGGCTGCGTGTTCTCTCAAAACGAAAACCGTGCTGGCGATCCCTTTCTAGGAACTCCTCCCACGGCACCACATGTTCAGCTCCGGCCGAACGAAAGGTGACCTCAGGCCTCAAGGTAAGTTCCAGTGTTTCACGTCGGGGGAGTTGGGTGTGCAGTGGTTTCCATGAGGCCATACTCCACCACGGAGTGCCTTCACTCTGCGACGCTCCTGGGGGCACACAGGATAGGAGCTCGTTCGCCAAGTTCGCAGGATGACTTCTCTCCGCGCCGGAACGGCGGCTCCTGGCTTCTGAGGAACCTTAGCCTCAACAGGGCCCTGGAGAAAGCTCTTCACATTCATAGCAAGGGCAACGTACTGCTCTCTGGCTTGCCTGGGTTGAGTGCCCCAGTCGTCAAAGAGCCTCGCGAAGGCAGTGCTGCACAGACTCCCTTTACCAGTCGCACGGCCTCCATGACTGAAAGAGAACTGCAGTGCCAAAAGGCACCGTGCTGACGACTGGCTCCAGGAGGAGACTCGGGACAGCACTCTCACAGAAGCGAAAGCTAGGCTGTGGGCCCAGCCTGAGGACCAGCACGTTTTCCACACTTAACACAGCTAAGGCATGAGCCAGACGACAGCCTTGGTCCCTGAGGCCTACCTAAGGTACTGCCATACTTACCCAGTAGATCCCACGCAGAGGTCCCTGTGCCCAAAAGGGCCTCCATGGAAGGGCCCTGTTCCTCCCGTGTGTTTCCTTGAGGTAATCGGAAACCACTGAGGATAACTACGTGAGCTCAGCTTTGAAACTGGGCGACCCTGGGCAAACCTTATTCCCCTCCGTGGTAGACGAGACAGTTGCGGGTCCTAAGCTGCCTGAAGCACGCTCCTCGCGCCCACCTTCTCTTTGCTGCCGGAAGGCCTCACATAAGACGTCTGAGTTTACTCGTGACGGAAGCCGTCTGAGTGTACTCGTGTGAGGCCTGCTGCTCTCAGGTCCTTGCTGGGAGCTTCAGCAAGAGCACTCTGGAGCTCGCCGACAAAAGAATTGTGAGCCCCCCCGGCCTCAAGTAAAAGTCCAGATTTCCCCCGTCAGTAACACCTCGGAGTGCCATAGGAGCGAAGAAGCATGCGTTAACGGGATGCTTCAACAGTGCTAGGGATTTCTTTCACGAGACACTGTGCACTCACGTTCGTCGTAACAACTGTCAAAGGGCACTGTATGCCTTCCAACTCCTCTGTTGCGTTTGAGCCACAGGAAGTAAAGGCATTCGTTTGATTAAGCTCCGTGAACGGGCAACGATGATGGCGAAGCGCTGCCCTGTTCGCTCGAAAGCTCTCGTCTGTACGGCCTTCCAACGGCCTCAGGGTACGCAGTTGTAAACAGCCTTACATTCCATGCTGGTGTGCCCCCAATTAGGAACTTGGGCTCTTCTGTGAGACACCCACGTGCGTCCCAAATGAAACCGGGGAGCTCCCCCAGGACGTCTGCGTACGGCAGTCGGTTGCCAGCTGTTTACTTCCAGCCGGAGAAAGAAGAAGAGGACAGCTTTCCCAGGGACAACTCTGGACCCTTGGGACCATCCAGAGTCACCAAAGCCTAAACTTTGCACGGCCTGGGGAACGCTCTTCCTCATGGCCAGCAATCCCCACGTCAAAACCTTTCTCAGCAGAGGCAGGCACTCTCTCCCTCGTACTAGATAGCTCGGCAGAGCCTTCCGAGAAACACGCTGCGTCATTCAGCTTGAACGTGGGACGCGGAGGGGAGAGTACGCTTTCTCCCCGTTTGGAGGCGCCTTGCGCTTGGCTTCAAAGCTGCCTGAACAGCACTAGCGGCCCGACGTCTCTGCACGGCAGGATTGTCGTTGTGGGCCGAGGCTGCGTGTTCTCTCAAAACGAAAACCGTGCTGGCGATCCCTTTCTAGGAACTCCTCCCACGGCACCACATGTTCAGCTCCGGCCGAACGAAAGGTGACCTCAGGCCTCAAGGTAAGTTCCAGTGTTTCACGTCGGGGGAGTTGGGTGTGCAGTGGTTTCCATGAGGCCATACTCCACCACGGAGTGCCTTCACTCTGCGACGCTCCTGGGGGCACACAGGATAGGAGCTCGTTCGCCAAGTTCGCAGGATGACTTCTCTCCGTGCCGGAACGGCGGCTCCTGGCTTCTGAGGAACCTTAGCCTCAACAGGGCCCTGGAGAAAGCTCTTCACATTCATAGCAAGGGCAACGTACTGCTCTCTGGCTTGCCTGGGTTGAGTGCCCCAGTCGTCAAAGAGCCTCGCGAAGGCAGTGCTGCACAGACTCCCTTTGCCAGTCGCACGGCCTCCCTGACTGAAAGAGAACTGCAGTGCCAAAAGGCACCGTGCTGACGACTGGCTCCAGGAGGAGACTCGGGACAGCACTCTCACAGAAGCGAAAGCTAGGCTGTGGGCCCAGCCTGAGGACCAGTACGTTTTCCACACTTAACACAGCTAAGGCATGAGCCAGACGACAGCCTTGGTCCCTGAGGCCTACCTAAGGTACTGCCATACTTACCCAGTAGATCCCACGCAGAGGTCCCTGTGCCCAAAAGGGCCTCCATGGAAGGGCCCTGTTCCTCCCGTGTGTTTCCTTGAGGTAATCGGAAACCACTGAGGATAACTACGTGAGCTCAGCTTTGAAACTGGGCGACCCTGGGCAAACCTTATTCCCCTCCGTGGTAGACGAGACAGTGGCGGGTCCTAAGCTGCCTGAAGCACGCTCCTCGCGCCCACCTTCTCTTTGCTGCCGGAAGGCCTCACATAAGACGTCTGAGTTTACTCGTGACGGAAGCCGTCTGAGTGTACTCGTGTGAGGCCTGCTGCTCTCAGGTCCTTGCTGGGAGCTTCAGCAAGAGCACTCTGGAGCTCGCCGACAAAAGAATTGTGAGCCCCCCCGGCCTCAAGTAAAAGTCCAGATTTCCCCCGTCAGTAACACCTCGGAGTGCCATAGGAGCGAAGAAGCATGCGTTAACGGGATGCTTCAACAGTGCTAGGGATTTCTTTCACGAGACACTGTGCACTCACGTTCGTCGTAACAACTGTCAAAGGGCACTGTATGCCTTCCAACTCCTCTGTTGCGTTTGAGCCACAGGAAGTAAAGGCATTCGTTTGATTAAGCTCCGTGAACGGGCAACGATGATGGCGAAGCGCTGCCCTGTTCGCTCGAAAGCTCTCGTCTGTACGGCCTTCCAACGGCCTCAGGGTACGCAGTTGTAAACAGCCTTACATTCCATGCTGGTGTGCCCCCAATTAGGAACTTGGGCTCTTCTGTGAGACACCCACGTGCGTCCCAAATGAAACCGGGGAGCTCCCCCAGGACGTCTGCGTTCGGCAGTCGGTTGCCAGCTGTTTACTTCCAGCCGGAGAAAGAAGAAGAGGACAGCTTTCCCAGGGACAACTCTGGACCCTTGGGACCATCCAGAGTCACCAAAGCCTAAACTTTGCACGGCCTGGGGAACGCTCTTCCTCATGGCCAGCAATCCCCACGTCAAAACCTTTCTCAGCAGAGGCAGGCACTCTCTCCCTCGTACTAGATAGCTCGGCAGAGCCTTCCGAGAAACACGCTGCGTCATTCAGCTTGAACGTGGGACGCGGAGGGGAGAGTACGCTTTCTCCCCGTTTGGAGGCGCCTTGCGCTTGGCTTCAAAGCTGCCTGAACAGCACTAGCGGCCCGACGTCTCTGCACGGCAGGATTGTCGTTGTGGGCCGAGGCTGCGTGTTCTCTCAAAACGAAAACCGTGCTGGCGATCCCTTTCTAGGAACTCCTCCCACGGCACCACATGTTCAGCTCCGGCCGAACGAAAGGTGACCTCAGGCCTCAAGGTAAGTTCCAGTGTTTCACGTCGGGGGAGTTGGGTGTGCAGTGGTTTCCATGAGGCCATACTCCACCACGGAGTGCCTTCACTCTGCGACGCTCCTGGGGGCACACAGGATAGGAGCTCGTTCGCCAAGTTCGCAGGATGACTTCTCTCCGTGCCGGAACGGCGGCTCCTGGCTTCTGAGGAACCTTAGCCTCAACAGGGCCCTGGAGAAAGCTCTTCACATTCATAGCAAGGGCAACGTACTGCTCTCTGGCTTGCCTGGGTTGAGTGTCCCAGTCGTCAAAGAGCCTCGCGAAGGCAGTGCTGCACAGACTCCCTTTGCCAGTCGCACGGCCTCCCTGACTGAAAGAGAACTGCAGTGCCAAAAGGCACCGTGCTGACGACTGGCTCCAGGAGGAGACTCGGGACAGCACTCTCACAGAAGCGAAAGCTAGGCTGTGGGCCCAGCCTGAGGACCAGCACGTTTTCCACACTTAACACAGCTAAGGCATGAGCCAGACGACAGCCTTGGTCCCTGAGGCCTACCTAAGGTACTGCCATACTTACCCAGTAGATCCCACGCAGAGGTCCCTGTGCCCAAAAGGGCCTCCATGGAAGGGCCCTGTTCCTCCCGTGTGTTTCCTTGAGGTAATCGGAAACCACTGAGGATAACTACGTGAGCTCAGCTTTGAAACTGGGCGACCCTGGGCAAACCTTATTCCCCTCCGTGGTAGACGAGACAGTTGCGGGTCCTAAGCTGCCTGAAGCACGCTCCTCGCGCCCACCTTCTCTTTGCTGCCGGAAGGCCTCACATAAGACGTCTGAGTTTACTCGTGACGGAAGCCGTCTGAGTGTACTCGTGTGAGGCCTGCTGCTCTCAGGTCCTTGCTGGGAGCTTCAGCAAGAGCACTCTGGAGCTCGCCGACAAAAGAATTGTGAGCCCCCCGGCCTCAAGTAAAAGTCCAGATTTCCCCCGTCAGTAACACCTCGGAGTGCCATAGGAGCGAAGAAGCATGCGTTAACGGGATGCTTCAACAGTGCTAGGGATTTCTTTCACGAGACACTGTGCACTCACGTTCGTCGTAACAACTGTCAAAGGGCACTGTATGCCTTCCAACTCCTCTGTTGCGTTTGAGCCACAGGAAGTAAAGGCATTCGTTTGATTAAGCTCCGTGAACGGGCAACGATGATGGCGAAGCGCTGCCCTGTTCGCTCGAAAGCTCTCGTCTGTACGGCCTTCCAACGGCCTCAGGGTACGCAGTTGTAAACAGCCTTACATTCCATGCTGGTGTGCCCCCAATTAGGAACTTGGGCTCTTCTGTGAGACACCCACGTGCGTCCCAAATGAAACCGGGGAGCTCCCCCAGGACGTCTGCGTACGGCAGTCGGTTGCCAGCTGTTTACTTCCAGCCGGAGAAAGAAGAAGAGGACAGCTTTCCCAGGGACAACTCTGGACCCTTGGGACCATCCAGAGTCACCAAAGCCTAAACTTTGCACGGCCTGGGGAACGCTCTTCCTCATGGCCAGCAATCCCCACGTCAAAACCTTTCTCAGCAGAGGCAGGCACTCTCTCCCTCGTACTAGATAGCTCGGCAGAGCCTTCCGAGAAACACGCTGCGTCATTCAGCTTGAACGTGGGACGCGGAGGGGAGAGTACGCTTTCTCCCCGTTTGGAGGCGCCTTGCGCTTGGCTTCAAAGCTGCCTGAACAGCACTAGCGGCCCGACGTCTCTGCACGGCAGGATTGTCGTTGTGGGCCGAGGCTGCGTGTTCTCTCAAAACGAAAACCGTGCTGGCGATCCCTTTCTAGGAACTCCTCCCACGGCACCACATGTTCAGCTCCGGCCGAACGAAAGGTGACCTCAGGCCTCAAGGTAAGTTCCAGTGTTTCACGTCGGGGGAGTTGGGTGTGCAGTGGTTTCCATGAGGCCATACTCCACCACGGAGTGCCTTCACTCTGCGACGCTCCTGGGGGCACACAGGATAGGAGCTCGTTCGCCAAGTTCGCAGGATGACTTCTCTCCGTGCCGGAACGGCGGCTCCTGGCTTCTGAGGAACCTTAGCCTCAACAGGGCCCTGGAGAAAGCTCTTCACATTCATAGCAAGGGCAACGTACTGCTCTCTGGCTTGCCTGGGTTGAGTGCCCCAGTCGTCAAAGAGCCTCGCGAAGGCAGTGCTGCACAGACTCCCTTTGCCAGTCGCACGGCCTCCCTGACTGAAAGAGAACTGCAGTGCCAAAAGGCACCGTGCTGACGACTGGCTCCAGGAGGAGACTCGGGACAGCACTCTCACAGAAGCGAAAGCTAGGCTGTGGGCCCAGCCTGAGGACCAGCACGTTTTCCACACTTAACACAGCTAAGGCATGAGCCAGACGACAGCCTTGGTCCCTGAGGCCTACCTAAGGTACTGCCATACTTACCCAGTAGATCCCACGCAGAGGTCCCTGTGCCCAAAAGGGCCTCCATGGAAGGGCCCTGTTCCTCCCGTGTGTTTCCTTGAGGTAATCGGAAACCACTGAGGATAACTACGTGAGCTCAGCTTTGAAACTGGGCGACCCTGGGCAAACCTTATTCCCCTCCGTGGTAGACGAGACAGTGGCGGGTCCTAAGCTGCCTGAAGCACGCTCCTCGCGCCCACCTTCTCTTTGCTGCCGGAAGGCCTCACATAAGACGTCTGAGTTTACTCGTGACGGAAGCCGTCTGAGTGTACTCGTGTGAGGCCTGCTGCTCTCAGGTCCTTGCTGGGAGCTTCAGCAAGAGCACTCTGGAGCTCGCCGACAAAAGAATTGTGAGCCCCCCCGGCCTCAAGTAAAAGTCCAGATTTCCCCCGTCAGTAACACCTCGGAGTGCCATAGGAGCGAAGAAGCATGCGTTAACGGGATGCTTCAACAGTGCTAGGGATTTCTTTCACGAGACACTGTGCACTCACGTTCGTCGTAACAACTGTCAAAGGGCACTGTATGCCTTCCAACTCCTCTGTTGCGTTTGAGCCACAGGAAGTAAAGGCATTCGTTTGATTAAGCTCCGTGAACGGGCAACGATGATGGCGAAGCGCTGCCCTGTTCGCTCGAAAGCTCTCGTCTGTACGGCCTTCCAACGGCCTCAGGGTACGCAGTTGTAAACAGCCTTACATTCCATGCTGGTGTGCCCCCAATTAGGAACTTGGGCTCTTCTGTGAGACACCCACGTGCGTCCCAAATGAAACCGGGGAGCTCCCCCAGGACGTCTGCGTTCGGCAGTCGGTTGCCAGCTGTTTACTTCCAGCCGGAGAAAGAAGAAGAGGACAGCTTTCCCAGGGACAACTCTGGACCCTTGGGACCATCCAGAGTCACCAAAGCCTAAACTTTGCACGGCCTGGGGAACGCTCTTCCTCATGGCCAGCAATCCCCACGTCAAAACCTTTCTCAGCAGAGGCAGGCACTCTCTCCCTCGTACTAGATAGCTCGGCAGAGCCTTCCGAGAAACACGCTGCGTCATTCAGCTTGAACGTGGGACGCGGAGGGGAGAGTACGCTTTCTCCCCGTTTGGAGGCGCCTTGCGCTTGGCTTCAAAGCTGCCTGAACAGCACTAGCGGCCCGACGTCTCTGCACGGCAGGATTGTCGTTGTGGGCCGAGGCTGCGTGTTCTCTCAAAACGAAAACCGTGCTGGCGATCCCTTTCTAGGAACTCCTCCCACGGCACCACATGTTCAGCTCCGGCCGAACGAAAGGTGACCTCAGGCCTCAAGGTAAGTTCCAGTGTTTCACGTCGGGGGAGTTGGGTGTGCAGTGGTTTCCATGAGGCCATACTCCACCACGGAGTGCCTTCACTCTGCGACGCTCCTGGGGGCACACAGGATAGGAGCTCGTTCGCCAAGTTCGCAGGATGACTTCTCTCCGTGCCGGAACGGCGGCTCCTGGCTTCTGAGGAACCTTAGCCTCAACAGGGCCCTGGAGAAAGCTCTTCACATTCATAGCAAGGGCAACGTACTGCTCTCTGGCTTGCCTGGGTTGAGTGCCCCAGTCGTCAAAGAGCCTCGCGAAGGCAGTGCTGCACAGACTCCCTTTGCCAGTCGCACGGCCTCCCTGACTGAAAGAGAACTGCAGTGCCAAAAGGCACCGTGCTGACGACTGGCTCCAGGAGGAGACTCGGGACAGCACTCTCACAGAAGCGAAAGCTAGGCTGTGGGCCCAGCCTGAGGACCAGCACGTTTTCCACACTTAACACAGCTAAGGCATGAGCCAGACGACAGCCTTGGTCCCTGAGGCCTACCTAAGGTACTGCCATACTTACCCAGTAGATCCCACGCAGAGGTCCCTGTGCCCAAAAGGGCCTCCATGGAAGGGCCCTGTTCCTCCCGTGTGTTTCCTTGAGGTAATCGGAAACCACTGAGGATAACTACGTGAGCTCAGCTTTGAAACTGGGCGACCCTGGGCAAACCTTATTCCCCTCCGTGGTAGACGAGACAGTTGCGGGTCCTAAGCTGCCTGAAGCACGCTCCTCGCGCCCACCTTCTCTTTGCTGCCGTAAGGCCTCACATAAGACGTCTGAGTTTACTCGTGACGGAAGCCGTCTGAGTGTACTCGTGTGAGGCCTGCTGCTCTCAGGTCCTTGCTGGGAGCTTCAGCAAGAGCACTCTGGAGCTCGCCGACAAAAGAATTGTGAGCCCCCCCGGCCTCAAGTAAAAGTCCAGATTTCCCCCGTCAGTAACACCTCGGAGTGCCATAGGAGCGAAGAAGCATGCGTTAACGGGATGCTTCAACAGTGCTAGGGATTTCTTTCACGAGACACTGTGCACTCACGTTCGTCGTAACAACTGTCAAAGGGCACTGTATGCCTTCCAACTCCTCTGTTGCGTTTGAGCCACAGGAAGTAAAGGCATTCGTTTGATTAAGCTCCGTGAACGGGCAACGATGATGGCGAAGCGCTGCCCTGTTCGCTCGAAAGCTCTCGTCTGTACGGCCTTCCAACGGCCTCAGGGTACGCAGTTGTAAACAGCCTTACATTCCATGCTGGTGTGCCCCCAATTAGGAACTTGGGCTCTTCTGTGAGACACCCACGTGCGTCCCAAATGAAACCGGGGAGCTCCCCCAGGACGTCTGCGTACGGCAGTCGGTTGCCAGCTCTTTACTTCCAGCCGGAGAAAGAAGAAGAGGACAGCTTTCCCAGGGACAACTCTGGACCCTTGGGACCATCCAGAGTCACCAAAGCCTAAACTTTGCACGGCCTGGGGAACGCTCTTCCTCATGGCCAGCAATCCCCACGTCAAAACCTTTCTCAGCAGAGGCAGGCACTCTCTCCCTCGTACTAGATAGCTCGGCAGAGCCTTCCGAGAAACACGCTGCGTCATTCAGCTTGAACGTGGGACGCGGAGGGGAGAGTACGCTTTCTCCCCGTTTGGAGGCGCCTTGCGCTTGGCTTCAAAGCTGCCTGAACAGCACTAGCGGCCCGACGTCTCTGCACGGCAGGATTGTCGTTGTGGGCCGAGGCTGCGTGTTCTCTCAAAACGAAAACCGTGCTGGCGATCCCTTTCTAGGAACTCCTCCCACGGCACCACATGTTCAGCTCCGGCCGAACGAAAGGTGACCTCAGGCCTCAAGGTAAGTTCCAGTGTTTCACGTCGGGGGAGTTGGGTGTGCAGTGGTTTCCATGAGGCCATACTCCACCACGGAGCGCCTTCACTCTGCGACGCTCCTGGGGGCACACAGGATAGGAGCTCGTTCGCCAAGTTCGCAGGATGACTTCTCTCCGTGCCGGAACGGCGGCTCCTGGCTTCTGAGGAACCTTAGCCTCAACAGGGCCCTGGAGAAAGCTCTTCACATTCATAGCAAGGGCAACGTACTGCTCTCTGGCTTGCCTGGGTTGAGTGCCCCAGTCGTCAAAGAGCCTCGCGAAGGCAGTGCTGCACAGACTCCCTTTGCCAGTCGCACGGCCTCCCTGACTGAAAGAGAACTGCAGTGCCAAAAGGCACCGTGCTGACGACTGGCTCCAGGAGGAGACTCGGGACAGCACTCTCACAGAAGCGAAAGCTAGGCTGTGGGCCCAGCCTGAGGACCAGCACGTTTTCCACACTTAACACAGCTAAGGCATGAGCCAGACGACAGCCTTGGTCCCTGAGGCCTACCTAAGGTACTGCCATACTTACCCAGTAGATCCCACGCAGAGGTCCCTGTGCCCAAAAGGGCCTCCATGGAAGGGCCCTGTTCCTCCCGTGTGTTTCCTTGAGGTAATCGGAAACCACTGAGGATAACTACGTGAGCTCAGCTTTGAAACTGGGCGACCCTGGGCAAACCTTATTCCCCTCCGTGGTAGACGAGACAGTTGCGGGTCCTAAGCTGCCTGAAGCACGCTCCTCGCGCCCACCTTCTCTTTGCTGCCGGAAGGCCTCACATAAGACGTCTGAGTTTACTCGTGACGGAAGCCGTCTGAGTGTACTCGTGTGAGGCCTGCTGCTCTCAGGTCCTTGCTGGGAGCTTCAGCAAGAGCACTCTGGAGCTCGCCGACAAAGGAATTGTGAGCCCCCCCCCGGCCTCAAGTAAAAGTCCAGATTTCCCCCGTCAGTAACACCTCGGAGTGCCATAGGAGCGAAGAAGCATGCGTTAACGGGATGCTTCAACAGTGCTAGGGATTTCTTTCACGAGACACTGTGCACTCACGTTCGTCGTAACAACTGTCAAAGGGCACTGTATGCCTTCCAACTCCTCTGTTGCGTTTGAGCCACAGGAAGTAAAGGCATTCGTTTGATTAAGCTCCGTGAACGGGCAACGATGATGGCGAAGCGCTGCCCTGTTCGCTCGAAAGCTCTCGTCTGTACGGCCTTCCAACGGCCTCAGGGTACGCAGTTGTAAACAGCCTTACATTCCATGCTGGTGTGCCCCCAATTAGGAACCTGGGCTCTTCTGTGAGACACCCACGTGCGTCCCAAATGAAACCGGGGAGCTCCCCCAGGACGTCTGCGTACGGCAGTCGGTTGCCAGCTCTTTACTTCCAGCCGGAGAAAGAAGAAGAGGACAGCTTTCCCAGGGACAACTCTGGACCCTTGGGACCATCCAGAGTCACCAAAGCCTAAACTTTGCACGGCCTGGGGAACGCTCTTCCTCATGGCCAGCAATCCCCACGTCAAAACCTTTCTCAGCAGAGGCAGGCACTCTCTCCCTCGTACTAGATAGCTCGGCAGAGCCTTCCGAGAAACACGCTGCGTCATTCAGCTTGAACGTGGGACGCGGAGGGGAGAGTACGCTTTCTCCCCGTTTGGAGGCGCCTTGCGCTTGGCTTCAAAGCTGCCTGAACAGCACTAGCGGCCCGACGTCTCTGCACGGCAGGATTGTCGTTGTGGGCCGAGGCTGCGTGTTCTCTCAAAACGAAAACCGTGCTGGCGATCCCTTTCTAGGAACTCCTCCCACGGCACCACATGTTCAGCTCCGGCCGAACGAAAGGTGACCTCAGGCCTCAAGGTAAGTTCCAGTGTTTCACGTCGGGGGAGTTGGGTGTGCAGTGGTTTCCATGAGGCCATACTCCACCACGGAGCGCCTTCACTCTGCGACGCTCCTGGGGGCACACAGGATAGGAGCTCGTTCGCCAAGTTCGCAGGATGACTTCTCTCCGTGCCGGAACGGCGGCTCCTGGCTTCTGAGGAACCTTAGCCTCAACAGGGCCCTGGAGAAAGCTCTTCACATTCATAGCAAGGGCAACGTACTGCTCTCTGGCTTGCCTGGGTTGAGTGCCCCAGTCGTCAAAGAGCCTCGCGAAGGCAGTGCTACACAGACTCCCTTTGCCAGTCGCACGGCCTCCCTGGCTGAAAGAGAACTGCAGTGCCAAAAGGCACCGTGCTGACGACTGGCTCCAGGAGGAGACTCGGGACAGCACTCTCACAGAAGCGAAAGCTAGGCTGTGGGCCCAGCCTGAGGACCAGCACGTTTTCCACACTTAACACAGCTAAGGCATGAGCCAGACGACAGCCTTGGTCCCTGAGGCCTACCTAAGGTACTGCCATACTTACCCAGTAGATCCCACGCAGAGGTCCCTGTGCCCAAAAGGGCCTCCATGGAAGGGCCCCGTTCCTCCCGTGTGTTTCCTTGAGGTAATCGGAAACCACTGAGGATAACTACGTGAGCTCAGCTTTGAAACTGGGCGACCCTGGGCAAACCTTATTCCCCTCCGTGGTAGACGAGACAGTTGCGGGTCCTAAGCTGCCTGAAGCACGCTCCTCGCGCCCACCTTCTCTTTGCTGCCGGAAGGCCTCACATAAGACGTCTGAGTTTACTCGTGACGGAAGCCGTCTGAGTGTACTCGTGTGAGGCCTGCTGCTCTCAGGTCCTTGCTGGGAGCTTCAGCAAGAGCACTCTGGAGCTCGCCGACAAAGGAATTGTGAGCCCCCCCCGGCCTCAAGTAAAAGTCCAGATTTCCCCCGTCAGTAACACCTCGGAGTGCCATAGGAGCGAAGAAGCATGCGTTAACGGGATGCTTCAACAGTGCTAGGGATTTCTTTCACGAGACACTGTGCACTCACGTTCGTCGTAACAACTGTCAAAGGGCACTGTATGCCTTCCAACTCCTCTGTTGCGTTTGAGCCACAGGAAGTAAAGGCATTCGTTTGATTAAGCTCCGTGAACGGGCAACGATGATGGCGAAGCGCTGCCCTGTTCGCTCGAAAGCTCTCGTCTGTACGGCCTTCCAACGGCCTCAGGGTACGCAGTTGTAAACAGCCTTACATTCCATGCTGGTGTGCCCCCAATTAGGAACTTGGGCTCTTCTGTGAGACACCCACGTGCGTCCCAAATGAAACCGGGGAGCTCCCCCAGGACGTCTGCGTACGGCAGTCGGTTGCCAGCTCTTTACTTCCAGCCGGAGAAAGAAGAAGAGGACAGCTTTCCCAGGGACAACTCTGGACCCTTGGGACCATCCAGAGTCACCAAAGCCTAAACTTTGCACGGCCTGGGGAACGCTCTTCCTCATGGCCAGCAATCCCCACGTCAAAACCTTTCTCAGCAGAGGCAGGCACTCTCTCCCTCGTACTAGATAGCTCGGCAGAGCCTTCCGAGAAACACGCTGCGTCATTCAGCTTGAACGTGGGACGCGGAGGGGAGAGTACGCTTTCTCCCCGTTTGGAGGCGCCTTGCGCTTGGCTTCAAAGCTGCCTGAACAGCACTAGCGGCCCGACGTCTCTGCACGGCAGGATTGTCGTTGTGGGCCGAGGCTGCGTGTTCTCTCAAAACGAAAACCGTGCTGGCGATCCCTTTCTAGGAACTCCTCCCACGGCACCACATGTTCAGCTCCGGCCGAACGAAAGGTGACCTCAGGCCTCAAGGTAAGTTCCAGTGTTTCACGTCGGGGGAGTTGGGTGTGCAGTGGTTTCCATGAGGCCATACTCCACCACGGAGCGCCTTCACTCTGCGACGCTCCTGGGGGCACACAGGATAGGAGCTCGTTCGCCAAGTTCGCAGGATGACTTCTCTCCGTGCCGGAACGGCGGCTCCTGGCTTCTGAGGAACCTTAGCCTCAACAGGGCCCTGGAGAAAGCTCTTCACATTCATAGCAAGGGCAACGTACTGCTCTCTGGCTTGCCTGGGTTGAGTGCCCCAGTCGTCAAAGAGCCTCGCGAAGGCAGTGCTGCACAGACTCCCTTTGCCAGTCGCACGGCCTCCCTGACTGAAAGAGAACTGCAGTGCCAAAAGGCACCGTGCTGACGACTGGCTCCAGGAGGAGACTCGGGACAGCACTCTCACAGAAGCGAAAGCTAGGCTGTGGGCCCAGCCTGAGGACCAGCACGTTTTCCACACTTAACACAGCTAAGGCATGAGCCAGACGACAGCCTTGGTCCCTGAGGCCTACCTAAGGTACTGCCATACTTACCCAGTAGATCCCACGCAGAGGTCCCTGTGCCCAAAAGGGCCTCCATGGAAGGGCCCCGTTCCTCCCGTGTGTTTCCTTGAGGTAATCGGAAACCACTGAGGATAACTACGTGAGCTCAGCTTTGAAACTGGGCGACCCTGGGCAAACCTTATTCCCCTCCGTGGTAGACGAGACAGTGGCGGGTCCTAAGCTGCCTGAAGCACACTCCTCGCGCCCACCTTCTCTTTGCTGCCGGAAGGCCTCACATAAGAGGTCTGAGTTTACTCGTGACGGAAGCCGTCTGAGTGTACTCGTGTGAGGCCTGCTGCTCTCAGGTCCTTGCTGGGAGCTTCAGCAAGAGCACTCTGGAGCTCGCCGACAAAGGAATTGTGAGCCCCCCCCGGCCTCAAGTAAAAGTCCAGATTTCCCCCGTCAGTAACACCTCGGAGTGCCATAGGAGCGAAGAAGCATGCGTTAACGGGATGCTTCAACAGTGCTAGGGATTTCTTTCACGAGACACTGTGCACTCACGTTCGTCGTAACAACTGTCAAAGGGCACTGTATGCCTTCCAACTCCTCTGTTGCGTTTGAGCCACAGGAAGTAAAGGCATTCGTTTGATTAAGCTCCGTGAACGGGCAACGATGATGGCGAAGCGCTGCCCTGTTCGCTCGAAAGCTCTCGTCTGTACGGCCTTCCAACGGCCTCAGGGTACGCAGTTGTAAACAGCCTTACATTCCATGCTGGTGTGCCCCCAATTAGGAACTTGGGCTCTTCTGTGAGACACCCACGTGCGTCCCAAATGAAACCGGGGAGCTCCCCCAGGACGTCTGCGTACGGCAGTCGGTTGCCAGCTCTTTACTTCCAGCCGGAGAAAGAAGAAGAGGACAGCTTTCCCAGGGACAACTCTGGACCCTTGGGACCATCCAGAGTCACCAAAGCCTAAACTTTGCACGGCCTGGGGAACGCTCTTCCTCATGGCCAGCAATCCCCACGTCAAAACCTTTCTCAGCAGAGGCAGGCACTCTCTCCCTCGTACTAGATAGCTCGGCAGAGCCTTCCGAGAAACACGCTGCGTCATTCAGCTTGAACGTGGGACGCGGAGGGGAGAGTACGCTTTCTCCCCGTTTGGAGGCGCCTTGCGCTTGGCTTCAAAGCTGCCTGAACAGCACTAGCGGCCCGACGTCTCTGCACGGCAGGATTGTCGTTGTGGGCCGAGGCTGCGTGTTCTCTCAAAACGAAAACCGTGCTGGCGATCCCTTTCTAGGAACTCCTCCCACGGCACCACATGTTCAGCTCCGGCCGAACGAAAGGTGACCTCAGGCCTCAAGGTAAGTTCCAGTGTTTCACGTCGGGGGAGTTGGGTGTGCAGTGGTTTCCATGAGGCCATACTCCACCACGGAGCGCCTTCACTCTGCGACGCTCCTGGGGGCACACAGGATAGGAGCTCGTTCGCCAAGTTCGCAGGATGACTTCTCTCCGTGCCGGAACGGCGGCTCCTGGCTTCTGAGGAACCTTAGCCTCAACAGGGCCCTGGAGAAAGCTCTTCACATTCATAGCAAGGGCAACGTACTGCTCTCTGGCTTGCCTGGGTTGAGTGCCCCAGTCGTCAAAGAGCCTCGCGAAGGCAGTGCTGCACAGACTCCCTTTGCCAGTCGCACGGCCTCCCTGACTGAAAGAGAACTGCAGTGCCAAAAGGCACCGTGCTGACGACTGGCTCCAGGAGGAGACTCGGGACAGCACTCTCACAGAAGCGAAAGCTAGGCTGTGGGCCCAGCCTGAGGACCAGCACGTTTTCCACACTTAACACAGCTAAGGCATGAGCCAGACGACAGCCTTGGTCCCTGAGGCCTACCTAAGGTACTGCCATACTTACCCAGTAGATCCCACGCAGAGGTCCCTGTGCCCAAAAGGGCCTCCATGGAAGGGCCCCGTTCCTCCCGTGTGTTTCCTTGAGGTAATCGGAAACCACTGAGGATAAGTACGTGAGCTCAGCTTTGAAACTGGGCGACCCTGGGCAAACCTTATTCCCCTCCGTGGTAGACGAGACAGTTGCGGGTCCTAAGCTGCCTGAAGCACACTCCTCGCGCCCACCTTCTCTTTGCTGCCGGAAGGCCTCACATAAGAGGTCTGAGTTTACTCGTGACGGAAGCCGTCTGAGTGTACTCGTGTGAGGCCTGCTGCTCTCAGGTCCTTGCTGGGAGCTTCAGCAAGAGCACTCTGGAGCTCGCCGACAAAGGAATTGTGAGCCCCCCCCGGCCTCAAGTAAAAGTCCAGATTTCCCCCGTCAGTAACACCTCGGAGTGCCATAGGAGCGAAGAAGCATGCGTTAACGGGATGCTTCAACAGTGCTAGGGATTTCTTTCACGAGACACTGTGCACTCACGTTCGTCGTAACAACTGTCAAAGGGCACTGTATGCCTTCCAACTCCTCTGTTGCGTTTGAGCCACAGGAAGTAAAGGCATTCGTTTGATTAAGCTCCGTGAACGGGCAACGATGATGGCGAAGCGCTGCCCTGTTCGCTCGAAAGCTCTCGTCTGTACGGCCTTCCAACGGCCTCAGGGTACGCAGTTGTAAACAGCCTTACATTCCATGCTGGTGTGCCCCCAATTAGGAACTTGGGCTCTTCTGTGAGACACCCACGTGCGTCCCAAATGAAACCGGGGAGCTCCCCCAGGACGTCTGCGTACGGCAGTCGGTTGCCAGCTCTTTACTTCCAGCCGGAGAAAGAAGAAGAGGACAGCTTTCCCAGGGACAACTCTGGACCCTTGGGACCATCCAGAGTCACCAAAGCCTAAACTTTGCACGGCCTGGGGAACGCTCTTCCTCATGGCCAGCAATCCCCACGTCAAAACCTTTCTCAGCAGAGGCAGGCACTCTCTCCCTCGTACTAGATAGCTCGGCAGAGCCTTCCGAGAAACACGCTGCGTCATTCAGCTTGAACGTGGGACGCGGAGGGGAGAGTACGCTTTCTCCCCGTTTGGAGGCGCCTTGCGCTTGGCTTCAAAGCTGCCTGAACAGCACTAGCGGCCCGACGTCTCTGCACGGCAGGATTGTCGTTGTGGGCCGAGGCTGCGTGTTCTCTCAAAACGAAAACCGTGCTGGCGATCCCTTTCTAGGAACTCCTCCCACGGCACCACATGTTCAGCTCCGGCCGAACGAAAGGTGACCTCAGGCCTCAAGGTAAGTTCCAGTGTTTCACGTCGGGGGAGTTGGGTGTGCAGTGGTTTCCATGAGGCCATACTCCACCACGGAGCGCCTTCACTCTGCGACGCTCCTGGGGGCACACAGGATAGGAGCTCGTTCGCCAAGTTCGCAGGATGACTTCTCTCCGTGCCGGAACGGCGGCTCCTGGCTTCTGAGGAACCTTAGCCTCAACAGGGCCCTGGAGAAAGCTCTTCACATTCATAGCAAGGGCAACGTACTGCTCTCTGGCTTGCCTGGGTTGAGTGCCCCAGTCGTCAAAGAGCCTCGCGAAGGCAGTGCTGCACAGACTCCCTTTGCCAGTCGCACGGCCTCCCTGACTGAAAGAGAACTGCAGTGCCAAAAGGCACCGTGCTGACGACTGGCTCCAGGAGGAGACTCGGGACAGCACTCTCACAGAAGCGAAAGCTAGGCTGTGGGCCCAGCCTGAGGACCAGCACGTTTTCCACACTTAACACAGCTAAGGCATGAGCCAGACGACAGCCTTGGTCCCTGAGGCCTACCTAAGGTACTGCCATACTTACCCAGTAGATCCCACGCAGAGGTCCCTGTGCCCAAAAGGGCCTCCATGGAAGGGCCCTGTTCCTCCCGTGTGTTTCCTTGAGGTAATCGGAAACCACTGAGGATAAGTACGTGAGCTCAGCTTTGAAACTGGGCGACCCTGGGCAAACCTTATTCCCCTCCGTGGTAGACGAGACAGTTGCGGGTCCTAAGCTGCCTGAAGCACACTCCTCGCGCCCACCTTCTCTTTGCTGCCGGAAGGCCTCACATAAGAGGTCTGAGTTTACTCGTGACGGAAGCCGTCTGAGTGTACTCGTGTGAGGCCTGCTGCTCTCAGGTCCTTGCTGGGAGCTTCAGCAAGAGCACTCTGGAGCTCGCCGACAAAGGAATTGTGAGCCCCCCCCGGCCTCAAGTAAAAGTCCAGATTTCCCCCGTCAGTAACACCTCGGAGTGCCATAGGAGCGAAGAAGCATGCGTTAACGGGATGCTTCAACAGTGCTAGGGATTTCTTTCACGAGACACTGTGCACTCACGTTCGTCGTAACAACTGTCAAAGGGCACTGTATGCCTTCCAACTCCTCTGTTGCGTTTGAGCCACAGGAAGTAAAGGCATTCGTTTGATTAAGCTCCGTGAACGGGCAACGATGATGGCGAAGCGCTGCCCTGTTCGCTCGAAAGCTCTCGTCTGTACGGCCTTCCAACGGCCTCAGGGTACGCAGTTGTAAACAGCCTTACATTCCATGCTGGTGTGCCCCCAATTAGGAACTTGGGCTCTTCTGTGAGACACCCACGTGCGTCCCAAATGAAACCGGGGAGCTCCCCCAGGACGTCTGCGTACGGCAGTCGGTTGCCAGCTCTTTACTTCCAGCCGGAGAAAGAAGAAGAGGACAGCTTTCCCAGGGACAACTCTGGACCCTTGGGACCATCCAGAGTCACCAAAGCCTAAACTTTGCACGGCCTGGGGAACGCTCTTCCTCATGGCCAGCAATCCCCACGTCAAAACCTTTCTCAGCAGAGGCAGGCACTCTCTCCCTCGTACTAGATAGCTCGGCAGAGCCTTCCGAGAAACACGCTGCGTCATTCAGCTTGAACGTGGGACGCGGAGGGGAGAGTACGCTTTCTCCCCGTTTGGAGGCGCCTTGCGCTTGGCTTCAAAGCTGCCTGAACAGCACTAGCGGCCCGACGTCTCTGCACGGCAGGATTGTCGTTGTGGGCCGAGGCTGCGTGTTCTCTCAAAACGAAAACCGTGCTGGCGATCCCTTTCTAGGAACTCCTCCCACGGCACCACATGTTCAGCTCCGGCCGAACGAAAGGTGACCTCAGGCCTCAAGGTAAGTTCCAGTGTTTCACGTCGGGGGAGTTGGGTGTGCAGTGGTTTCCATGAGGCCATACTCCACCACGGAGCGCCTTCACTCTGCGACGCTCCTGGGGGCACACAGGATAGGAGCTCGTTCGCCAAGTTCGCAGGATGACTTCTCTCCGTGCCGGAACGGCGGCTCCTGGCTTCTGAGGAACCTTAGCCTCAACAGGGCCCTGGAGAAAGCTCTTCACATTCATAGCAAGGGCAACGTACTGCTCTCTGGCTTGCCTGGGTTGAGTGCCCCAGTCGTCAAAGAGCCTCGCGAAGGCAGTGCTGCACAGACTCCCTTTGCCAGTCGCACGGCCTCCCTGGCTGAAAGAGAACTGCAGTGCCAAAAGGCACCGTGCTGACGACTGGCTCCAGGAGGAGACTCGGGACAGCACTCTCACAGAAGCGAAAGCTAGGCTGTGGGCCCAGCCTGAGGACCAGCACGTTTTCCACACTTAACACAGCTAAGGCATGAGCCAGACGACAGCCTTGGTCCCTGAGGCCTACCTAAGGTACTGCCATACTTACCCAGTAGATCCCACGCAGAGGTCCCTGTGCCCAAAAGGGCCTCCATGGAAGGGCCCCGTTCCTCCCGTGTGTTTCCTTGAGGTAATCGGAAACCACTGAGGATAAGTACGTGAGCTCAGCTTTGAAACTGGGCGACCCTGGGCAAACCTTATTCCCCTCCGTGGTAGACGAGACAGTTGCGGGTCCTAAGCTGCCTGAAGCACACTCCTCGCGCCCACCTTCTCTTTGCTGCCGGAAGGCCTCACATAAGAGGTCTGAGTTTACTCGTGACGGAAGCCGTCTGAGTGTACTCGTGTGAGGCCTGCTGCTCTCAGGTCCTTGCTGGGAGCTTCAGCAAGAGCACTCTGGAGCTCGCCGACAAAGGAATTGTGAGCCCCCCCCGGCCTCAAGTAAAAGTCCAGATTTCCCCCGTCAGTAACACCTCGGAGTGCCATAGGAGCGAAGAAGCATGCGTTAACGGGATGCTTCAACAGTGCTAGGGATTTCTTTCACGAGACACTGTGCACTCACGTTCGTCGTAACAACTGTCAAAGGGCACTGTATGCCTTCCAACTCCTCTGTTGCGTTTGAGCCACAGGAAGTAAAGGCATTCGTTTGATTAAGCTCCGTGAACGGGCAACGATGATGGCGAAGCGCTGCCCTGTTCGCTCGAAAGCTCTCGTCTGTACGGCCTTCCAACGGCCTCAGGGTACGCAGTTGTAAACAGCCTTACATTCCATGCTGGTGTGCCCCCAATTAGGAACTTGGGCTCTTCTGTGAGACACCCACGTGCGTCCCAAATGAAACCGGGGAGCTCCCCCAGGACGTCTGCGTACGGCAGTCGGTTGCCAGCTCTTTACTTCCAGCCGGAGAAAGAAGAAGAGGACAGCTTTCCCAGGGACAACTCTGGACCCTTGGGACCATCCAGAGTCACCAAAGCCTAAACTTTGCACGGCCTGGGGAACGCTCTTCCTCATGGCCAGCAATCCCCACGTCAAAACCTTTCTCAGCAGAGGCAGGCACTCTCTCCCTCGTACTAGATAGCTCGGCAGAGCCTTCCGAGAAACACGCTGCGTCATTCAGCTTGAACGTGGGACGCGGAGGGGAGAGTACGCTTTCTCCCCGTTTGGAGGCGCCTTGCGCTTGGCTTCAAAGCTGCCTGAACAGCACTAGCGGCCCGACGTCTCTGCACGGCAGGATTGTCGTTGTGGGCCGAGGCTGCGTGTTCTCTCAAAACGAAAACCGTGCTGGCGATCCCTTTCTAGGAACTCCTCCCACGGCACCACATGTTCAGCTCCGGCCGAACGAAAGGTGACCTCAGGCCTCAAGGTAAGTTCCAGTGTTTCACGTCGGGGGAGTTGGGTGTGCAGTGGTTTCCATGAGGCCATACTCCACCACGGAGCGCCTTCACTCTGCGACGCTCCTGGGGGCACACAGGATAGGAGCTCGTTCGCCAAGTTCGCAGGATGACTTCTCTCCGTGCCGGAACGGCGGCTCCTGGCTTCTGAGGAACCTTAGCCTCAACAGGGCCCTGGAGAAAGCTCTTCACATTCATAGCAAGGGCAACGTACTGCTCTCTGGCTTGCCTGGGTTGAGTGCCCCAGTCGTCAAAGAGCCTCGCGAAGGCAGTGCTGCACAGACTCCCTTTGCCAGTCGCACGGCCACCCTGGCTGAAAGAGAACTGCAGTGCCAAAAGGCACCGTGCTGACGACTGGCTCCAGGAGGAGACTCGGGACAGCACTCTCACAGAAGCGAAAGCTAGGCTGTGGGCCCAGCCTGAGGACCAGCACGTTTTCCACACTTAACACAGCTAAGGCATGAGCCAGACGACAGCCTTGGTCCCTGAGGCCTACCTAAGGTACTGCCATACTTACCCAGTAGATCCCACGCAGAGGTCCCTGTGCCCAAAAGGGCCTCCATGGAAGGGCCCCGTTCCTCCCGTGTGTTTCCTTGAGGTAATCGGAAACCACTGAGGATAAGTACGTGAGCTCAGCTTTGAAACTGGGCGACCCTGGGCAAACCTTATTCCCCTCCGTGGTAGACGAGACAGTTGCGGGTCCTAAGCTGCCTGAAGCACACTCCTCGCGCCCACCTTCTCTTTGCTGCCGGAAGGCCTCACATAAGAGGTCTGAGTTTACTCGTGACGGAAGCCGTCTGAGTGTACTCGTGTGAGGCCTGCTGCTCTCAGGTCCTTGCTGGGAGCTTCAGCAAGAGCACTCTGGAGCTCGCCGACAAAGGAATTGTGAGCCCCCCCCGGCCTCAAGTAAAAGTCCAGATTTCCCCCGTCAGTAACACCTCGGAGTGCCATAGGAGCGAAGAAGCATGCGTTAACGGGATGCTTCAACAGTGCTAGGGATTTCTTTCACGAGACACTGTGCACTCACGTTCGTCGTAACAACTGTCAAAGGGCACTGTATGCCTTCCAACTCCTCTGTTGCGTTTGAGCCACAGGAAGTAAAGGCATTCGTTTGATTAAGCTCCGTGAACGGGCAACGATGATGGCGAAGCGCTGCCCTGTTCGCTCGAAAGCTCTCGTCTGTACGGCCTTCCAACGGCCTCAGGGTACGCAGTTGTAAACAGCCTTACATTCCATGCTGGTGTGCCCCCAATTAGGAACTTGGGCTCTTCTGTGAGACACCCACGTGCGTCCCAAATGAAACCGGGGAGCTCCCCCAGGACGTCTGCGTACGGCAGTCGGTTGCCAGCTCTTTACTTCCAGCCGGAGAAAGAAGAAGAGGACAGCTTTCCCAGGGACAACTCTGGACCCTTGGGACCATCCAGAGTCACCAAAGCCTAAACTTTGCACGGCCTGGGGAACGCTCTTCCTCATGGCCAGCAATCCCCACGTCAAAACCTTTCTCAGCAGAGGCAGGCACTCTCTCCCTCGTACTAGATAGCTCGGCAGAGCCTTCCGAGAAACACGCTGCGTCATTCAGCTTGAACGTGGGACGCGGAGGGGAGAGTACGCTTTCTCCCCGTTTGGAGGCGCCTTGCGCTTGGCTTCAAAGCTGCCTGAACAGCACTAGCGGCCCGACGTCTCTGCACGGCAGGATTGTCGTTGTGGGCCGAGGCTGCGTGTTCTCTCAAAACGAAAACCGTGCTGGCGATCCCTTTCTAGGAACTCCTCCCACGGCACCACATGTTCAGCTCCGGCCGAACGAAAGGTGACCTCAGGCCTCAAGGTAAGTTCCAGTGTTTCACGTCGGGGGAGTTGGGTGTGCAGTGGTTTCCATGAGGCCATACTCCACCACGGAGCGCCTTCACTCTGCGACGCTCCTGGGGGCACACAGGATAGGAGCTCGTTCGCCAAGTTCGCAGGATGACTTCTCTCCGTGCCGGAACGGCGGCTCCTGGCTTCTGAGGAACCTTAGCCTCAACAGGGCCCTGGAGAAAGCTCTTCACATTCATAGCAAGGGCAACGTACTGCTCTCTGGCTTGCCTGGGTTGAGTGCCCCAGTCGTCAAAGAGCCTCGCGAAGGCAGTGCTGCACAGACTCCCTTTGCCAGTCGCACGGCCTCCCTGGCTGAAAGAGAACTGCAGTGCCAAAAGGCACCGTGCTGACGACTGGCTCCAGGAGGAGACTCGGGACAGCACTCTCACAGAAGCGAAAGCTAGGCTGTGGGCCCAGCCTGAGGACCAGCACGTTTTCCACACTTAACACAGCTAAGGCATGAGCCAGACGACAGCCTTGGTCCCTGAGGCCTACCTAAGGTACTGCCATACTTACCCAGTAGATCCCACGCAGAGGTCCCTGTGCCCAAAAGGGCCTCCATGGAAGGGCCCCGTTCCTCCCGTGTGTTTCCTTGAGGTAATCGGAAACCACTGAGGATAAGTACGTGAGCTCAGCTTTGAAACTGGGCGACCCTGGGCAAACCTTATTCCCCTCCGTGGTAGACGAGACAGTTGCGGGTCCTAAGCTGCCTGAAGCACACTCCTCGCGCCCACCTTCTCTTTGCTGCCGGAAGGCCTCACATAAGAGGTCTGAGTTTACTCGTGACGGAAGCCGTCTGAGTGTACTCGTGTGAGGCCTGCTGCTCTCAGGTCCTTGCTGGGAGCTTCAGCAAGAGCACTCTGGAGCTCGCCGACAAAGGAATTGTGAGCCCCCCCCGGCCTCAAGTAAAAGTCCAGATTTCCCCCGTCAGTAACACCTCGGAGTGCCATAGGAGCGAAGAAGCATGCGTTAACGGGATGCTTCAACAGTGCTAGGGATTTCTTTCACGAGACACTGTGCACTCACGTTCGTCGTAACAACTGTCAAAGGGCACTGTATGCCTTCCAACTCCTCTGTTGCGTTTGAGCCACAGGAAGTAAAGGCATTCGTTTGATTAAGCTCCGTGAACGGGCAACGATGATGGCGAAGCGCTGCCCTGTTCGCTCGAAAGCTCTCGTCTGTACGGCCTTCCAACGGCCTCAGGGTACGCAGTTGTAAACAGCCTTACATTCCATGCTGGTGTGCCCCCAATTAGGAACTTGGGCTCTTCTGTGAGACACCCACGTGCGTCCCAAATGAAACCGGGGAGCTCCCCCAGGACGTCTGCGTACGGCAGTCGGTTGCCAGCTCTTTACTTCCAGCCGGAGAAAGAAGAAGAGGACAGCTTTCCCAGGGACAACTCTGGACCCTTGGGACCATCCAGAGTCACCAAAGCCTAAACTTTGCACGGCCTGGGGAACGCTCTTCCTCATGGCCAGCAATCCCCACGTCAAAACCTTTCTCAGCAGAGGCAGGCACTCTCTCCCTCGTACTAGATAGCTCGGCAGAGCCTTCCGAGAAACACGCTGCGTCATTCAGCTTGAACGTGGGACGCGGAGGGGAGAGTACGCTTTCTCCCCGTTTGGAGGCGCCTTGCGCTTGGCTTCAAAGCTGCCTGAACAGCACTAGCGGCCCGACGTCTCTGCACGGCAGGATTGTCGTTGTGGGCCGAGGCTGCGTGTTCTCTCAAAACGAAAACCGTGCTGGCGATCCCTTTCTAGGAACTCCTCCCACGGCACCACATGTTCAGCTCCGGCCGAACGAAAGGTGACCTCAGGCCTCAAGGTAAGTTCCAGTGTTTCACGTCGGGGGAGTTGGGTGTGCAGTGGTTTCCATGAGGCCATACTCCACCACGGAGCGCCTTCACTCTGCGACGCTCCTGGGGGCACACAGGATAGGAGCTCGTTCGCCAAGTTCGCAGGATGACTTCTCTCCGTGCCGGAACGGCGGCTCCTGGCTTCTGAGGAACCTTAGCCTCAACAGGGCCCTGGAGAAAGCTCTTCACATTCATAGCAAGGGCAACGTACTGCTCTCTGGCTTGCCTGGGTTGAGTGCCCCAGTCGTCAAAGAGCCTCGCGAAGGCAGTGCTGCACAGACTCCCTTTGCCAGTCGCACGGCCTCCCTGACTGAAAGAGAACTGCAGTGCCAAAAGGCACCGTGCTGACGACTGGCTCCAGGAGGAGACTCGGGACAGCACTCTCACAGAAGCGAAAGCTAGGCTGTGGGCCCAGCCTGAGGACCAGCACGTTTTCCACACTTAACACAGCTAAGGCATGAGCCAGACGACAGCCTTGGTCCCTGAGGCCTACCTAAGGTACTGCCATACTTACCCAGTAGATCCCACGCAGAGGTCCCTGTGCCCAAAAGGGCCTCCATGGAAGGGCCCCGTTCCTCCCGTGTGTTTCCTTGAGGTAATCGGAAACCACTGAGGATAAGTACGTGAGCTCAGCTTTGAAACTGGGCGACCCTGGGCAAACCTTATTCCCCTCCGTGGTAGACGAGACAGTTGCGGGTCCTAAGCTGCCTGAAGCACACTCCTCGCGCCCACCTTCTCTTTGCTGCCGGAAGGCCTCACATAAGACGTCTGAGTTTACTCGTGACGGAAGCCGTCTGAGTGTACTCGTGTGAGGCCTGCTGCTCTCAGGTCCTTGCTGGGAGCTTCAGCAAGAGCACTCTGGAGCTCGCCGACAAAGGAATTGTGAGCCCCCCCCGGCCTCAAGTAAAAGTCCAGATTTCCCCCGTCAGTAACACCTCGGAGTGCCATAGGAGCGAAGAAGCATGCGTTAACGGGATGCTTCAACAGTGCTAGGGATTTCTTTCACGAGACACTGTGCACTCACGTTCGTCGTAACAACTGTCAAAGGGCACTGTATGCCTTCCAACTCCTCTGTTGCGTTTGAGCCACAGGAAGTAAAGGCATTCGTTTGATTAAGCTCCGTGAACGGGCAACGATGATGGCGAAGCGCTGCCCTGTTCGCTCGAAAGCTCTCGTCTGTACGGCCTTCCAACGGCCTCAGGGTACGCAGTTGTAAACAGCCTTACATTCCATGCTGGTGTGCCCCCAATTAGGAACTTGGGCTCTTCTGTGAGACACCCACGTGCGTCCCAAATGAAACCGGGGAGCTCCCCCAGGACGTCTGCGTACGGCAGTCGGTTGCCAGCTCTTTACTTCCAGCCGGAGAAAGAAGAAGAGGACAGCTTTCCCAGGGACAACTCTGGACCCTTGGGACCATCCAGAGTCACCAAAGCCTAAACTTTGCACGGCCTGGGGAACGCTCTTCCTCATGGCCAGCAATCCCCACGTCAAAACCTTTCTCAGCAGAGGCAGGCACTCTCTCCCTCGTACTAGATAGCTCGGCAGAGCCTTCCGAGAAACACGCTGCGTCATTCAGCTTGAACGTGGGACGCGGAGGGGAGAGTACGCTTTCTCCCCGTTTGGAGGCGCCTTGCGCTTGGCTTCAAAGCTGCCTGAACAGCACTAGCGGCCCGACGTCTCTGCACGGCAGGATTGTCGTTGTGGGCCGAGGCTGCGTGTTCTCTCAAAACGAAAACCGTGCTGGCGATCCCTTTCTAGGAACTCCTCCCACGGCACCACATGTTCAGCTCCGGCCGAACGAAAGGTGACCTCAGGCCTCAAGGTAAGTTCCAGTGTTTCACGTCGGGGGAGTTGGGTGTGCAGTGGTTTCCATGAGGCCATACTCCACCACGGAGCGCCTTCACTCTGCGACGCTCCTGGGGGCACACAGGATAGGAGCTCGTTCGCCAAGTTCGCAGGATGACTTCTCTCCGTGCCGGAACGGCGGCTCCTGGCTTCTGAGGAACCTTAGCCTCAACAGGGCCCTGGAGAAAGCTCTTCACATTCATAGCAAGGGCAACGTACTGCTCTCTGGCTTGCCTGGGTTGAGTGCCCCAGTCGTCAAAGAGCCTCGCGAAGGCAGTGCTGCACAGACTCCCTTTGCCAGTCGCACGGCCTCCCTGACTGAAAGAGAACTGCAGTGCCAAAAGGCACCGTGCTGACGACTGGCTCCAGGAGGAGACTCGGGACAGCACTCTCACAGAAGCGAAAGCTAGGCTGTGGGCCCAGCCTGAGGACCAGCACGTTTTCCACACTTAACACAGCTAAGGCATGAGCCAGACGACAGCCTTGGTCCCTGAGGCCTACCTAAGGTACTGCCATACTTACCCAGTAGATCCCACGCAGAGGTCCCTGTGCCCAAAAGGGCCTCCATGGAAGGGCCCCGTTCCTCCCGTGTGTTTCCTTGAGGTAATCGGAAACCACTGAGGATAACTACGTGAGCTCAGCTTTGAAACTGGGCGACCCTGGGCAAACCTTATTCCCCTCCGTGGTAGACGAGACAGTTGCGGGTCCTAAGCTGCCTGAAGCACACTCCTCGCGCCCACCTTCTCTTTGCTGCCGGAAGGCCTCACATAAGAGGTCTGAGTTTACTCGTGACGGAAGCCGTCTGAGTGTACTCGTGTGAGGCCTGCTGCTCTCAGGTCCTTGCTGGGAGCTTCAGCAAGAGCACTCTGGAGCTCGCCGACAAAGGAATTGTGAGCCCCCCCCGGCCTCAAGTAAAAGTCCAGATTTCCCCCGTCAGTAACACCTCGGAGTGCCATAGGAGCGAAGAAGCATGCGTTAACGGGATGCTTCAACAGTGCTAGGGATTTCTTTCACGAGACACTGTGCACTCACGTTCGTCGTAACAACTGTCAAAGGGCACTGTATGCCTTCCAACTCCTCTGTTGCGTTTGAGCCACAGGAAGTAAAGGCATTCGTTTGATTAAGCTCCGTGAACGGGCAACGATGATGGCGAAGCGCTGCCCTGTTCGCTCGAAAGCTCTCGTCTGTACGGCCTTCCAACGGCCTCAGGGTACGCAGTTGTAAACAGCCTTACATTCCATGCTGGTGTGCCCCCAATTAGGAACTTGGGCTCTTCTGTGAGACACCCACGTGCGTCCCAAATGAAACCGGGGAGCTCCCCCAGGACGTCTGCGTACGGCAGTCGGTTGCCAGCTGTTTACTTCCAGCCGGAGAAAGAAGAAGAGGACAGCTTTCCCAGGGACAACTCTGGACCCTTGGGACCATCCAGAGTCACCAAAGCCTAAACTTTGCACGGCCTGGGGAACGCTCTTCCTCATGGCCAGCAATCCCCACGTCAAAACCTTTCTCAGCAGAGGCAGGCACTCTCTCCCTCGTACTAGATAGCTCGGCAGAGCCTTCCGAGAAACACGCTGCGTCATTCAGCTTGAACGTGGGACGCGGAGGGGAGAGTACGCTTTCTCCCCGTTTGGAGGCGCCTTGCGCTTGGCTTCAAAGCTGCCTGAACAGCACTAGCGGCCCGACGTCTCTGCACGGCAGGATTGTCGTTGTGGGCCGAGGCTGCGTGTTCTCTCAAAACGAAAACCGTGCTGGCGATCCCTTTCTAGGAACTCCTCCCACGGCACCACATGTTCAGCTCCGGCCGAACGAAAGGTGACCTCAGGCCTCAAGGTAAGTTCCAGTGTTTCACGTCGGGGGAGTTGGGTGTGCAGTGGTTTCCATGAGGCCATACTCCACCACGGAGCGCCTTCACTCTGCGACGCTCCTGGGGGCACACAGGATAGGAGCTCGTTCGCCAAGTTCGCAGGATGACTTCTCTCCGTGCCGGAACGGCGGCTCCTGGCTTCTGAGGAACCTTAGCCTCAACAGGGCCCTGGAGAAAGCTCTTCACATTCATAGCAAGGGCAACGTACTGCTCTCTGGCTTGCCTGGGTTGAGTGCCCCAGTCGTCAAAGAGCCTCGCGAAGGCAGTGCTGCACAGACTCCCTTTGCCAGTCGCACGGCCTCCCTGGCTGAAAGAGAACTGCAGTGCCAAAAGGCACCGTGCTGACGACTGGCTCCAGGAGGAGACTCGGGACAGCACTCTCACAGAAGCGAAAGCTAGGCTGTGGGCCCAGCCTGAGGACCAGCACGTTTTCCACACTTAACACAGCTAAGGCATGAGCCAGACGACAGCCTTGGTCCCTGAGGCCTACCTAAGGTACTGCCATACTTACCCAGTAGATCCCACGCAGAGGTCCCTGTGCCCAAAAGGGCCTCCATGGAAGGGCCCCGTTCCTCCCGTGTGTTTCCTTGAGGTAATCGGAAACCACTGAGGATAACTACGTGAGCTCAGCTTTGAAACTGGGCGACCCTGGGCAAACCTTATTCCCCTCCGTGGTAGACGAGACAGTTGCGGGTCCTAAGCTGCCTGAAGCACACTCCTCGCGCCCACCTTCTCTTTGCTGCCGGAAGGCCTCACATAAGACGTCTGAGTTTACTCGTGACGGAAGCCGTCTGAGTGTACTCGTGTGAGGCCTGCTGCTCTCAGGTCCTTGCTGGGAGCTTCAGCAAGAGCACTCTGGAGCTCGCCGACAAAGGAATTGTGAGCCCCCCCCGGCCTCAAGTAAAAGTCCAGATTTCCCCCGTCAGTAACACCTCGGAGTGCCATAGGAGCGAAGAAGCATGCGTTAACGGGATGCTTCAACAGTGCTAGGGATTTCTTTCACGAGACACTGTGCACTCACGTTCGTCGTAACAACTGTCAAAGGGCACTGTATGCCTTCCAACTCCTCTGTTGCGTTTGAGCCACAGGAAGTAAAGGCATTCGTTTGATTAAGCTCCGTGAACGGGCAACGATGATGGCGAAGCGCTGCCCTGTTCGCTCGAAAGCTCTCGTCTGTACGGCCTTCCAACGGCCTCAGGGTACGCAGTTGTAAACAGCCTTACATTCCATGCTGGTGTGCCCCCAATTAGGAACTTGGGCTCTTCTGTGAGACACCCACGTGCGTCCCAAATGAAACCGGGGAGCTCCCCCAGGACGTCTGCGTACGGCAGTCGGTTGCCAGCTCTTTACTTCCAGCCGGAGAAAGAAGAAGAGGACAGCTTTCCCAGGGACAACTCTGGACCCTTGGGACCATCCAGAGTCACCAAAGCCTAAACTTTGCACGGCCTGGGGAACGCTCTTCCTCATGGCCAGCAATCCCCACGTCAAAACCTTTCTCAGCAGAGGCAGGCACTCTCTCCCTCGTACTAGATAGCTCGGCAGAGCCTTCCGAGAAACACGCTGCGTCATTCAGCTTGAACGTGGGACGCGGAGGGGAGAGTACGCTTTCTCCCCGTTTGGAGGCGCCTTGCGCTTGGCTTCAAAGCTGCCTGAACAGCACTAGCGGCCCGACGTCTCTGCACGGCAGGATTGTCGTTGTGGGCCGAGGCTGCGTGTTCTCTCAAAACGAAAACCGTGCTGGCGATCCCTTTCTAGGAACTCCTCCCACGGCACCACATGTTCAGCTCCGGCCGAACGAAAGGTGACCTCAGGCCTCAAGGTAAGTTCCAGTGTTTCACGTCGGGGGAGTTGGGTGTGCAGTGGTTTCCATGAGGCCATACTCCACCACGGAGCGCCTTCACTCTGCGACGCTCCTGGGGGCACACAGGATAGGAGCTCGTTCGCCAAGTTCGCAGGATGACTTCTCTCCGTGCCGGAACGGCGGCTCCTGGCTTCTGAGGAACCTTAGCCTCAACAGGGCCCTGGAGAAAGCTCTTCACATTCATAGCAAGGGCAACGTACTGCTCTCTGGCTTGCCTGGGTTGAGTGCCCCAGTCGTCAAAGAGCCTCGCGAAGGCAGTGCTGCACAGACTCCCTTTGCCAGTCGCACGGCCTCCCTGGCTGAAAGAGAACTGCAGTGCCAAAAGGCACCGTGCTGACGACTGGCTCCAGGAGGAGACTCGGGACAGCACTCTCACAGAAGCGAAAGCTAGGCTGTGGGCCCAGCCTGAGGACCAGCACGTTTTCCACACTTAACACAGCTAAGGCATGAGCCAGACGACAGCCTTGGTCCCTGAGGCCTACCTAAGGTACTGCCATACTTACCCAGTAGATCCCACGCAGAGGTCCCTGTGCCCAAAAGGGCCTCCATGGAAGGGCCCCGTTCCTCCCGTGTGTTTCCTTGAGGTAATCGGAAACCACTGAGGATAAGTACGTGAGCTCAGCTTTGAAACTGGGCGACCCTGGGCAAACCTTATTCCCCTCCGTGGTAGACGAGACAGTTGCGGGTCCTAAGCTGCCTGAAGCACACTCCTCGCGCCCACCTTCTCTTTGCTGCCGGAAGGCCTCACATAAGAGGTCTGAGTTTACTCGTGACGGAAGCCGTCTGAGTGTACTCGTGTGAGGCCTGCTGCTCTCAGGTCCTTGCTGGGAGCTTCAGCAAGAGCACTCTGGAGCTCGCCGACAAAGGAATTGTGAGCCCCCCCCGGCCTCAAGTAAAAGTCCAGATTTCCCCCGTCAGTAACACCTCGGAGTGCCATAGGAGCGAAGAAGCATGCGTTAACGGGATGCTTCAACAGTGCTAGGGATTTCTTTCACGAGACACTGTGCACTCACGTTCGTCGTAACAACTGTCAAAGGGCACTGTATGCCTTCCAACTCCTCTGTTGCGTTTGAGCCACAGGAAGTAAAGGCATTCGTTTGATTAAGCTCCGTGAACGGGCAACGATGATGGCGAAGCGCTGCCCTGTTCGCTCGAAAGCTCTCGTCTGTACGGCCTTCCAACGGCCTCAGGGTACGCAGTTGTAAACAGCCTTACATTCCATGCTGGTGTGCCCCCAATTAGGAACTTGGGCTCTTCTGTGAGACACCCACGTGCGTCCCAAATGAAACCGGGGAGCTCCCCCAGGACGTCTGCGTACGGCAGTCGGTTGCCAGCTCTTTACTTCCAGCCGGAGAAAGAAGAAGAGGACAGCTTTCCCAGGGACAACTCTGGACCCTTGGGACCATCCAGAGTCACCAAAGCCTAAACTTTGCACGGCCTGGGGAACGCTCTTCCTCATGGCCAGCAATCCCCACGTCAAAACCTTTCTCAGCAGAGGCAGGCACTCTCTCCCTCGTACTAGATAGCTCGGCAGAGCCTTCCGAGAAACACGCTGCGTCATTCAGCTTGAACGTGGGACGCGGAGGGGAGAGTACGCTTTCTCCCCGTTTGGAGGCGCCTTGCGCTTGGCTTCAAAGCTGCCTGAACAGCACTAGCGGCCCGACGTCTCTGCACGGCAGGATTGTCGTTGTGGGCCGAGGCTGCGTGTTCTCTCAAAACGAAAACCGTGCTGGCGATCCCTTTCTAGGAACTCCTCCCACGGCACCACATGTTCAGCTCCGGCCGAACGAAAGGTGACCTCAGGCCTCAAGGTAAGTTCCAGTGTTTCACGTCGGGGGAGTTGGGTGTGCAGTGGTTTCCATGAGGCCATACTCCACCACGGAGCGCCTTCACTCTGCGACGCTCCTGGGGGCACACAGGATAGGAGCTCGTTCGCCAAGTTCGCAGGATGACTTCTCTCCGTGCCGGAACGGCGGCTCCTGGCTTCTGAGGAACCTTAGCCTCAACAGGGCCCTGGAGAAAGCTCTTCACATTCATAGCAAGGGCAACGTACTGCTCTCTGGCTTGCCTGGGTTGAGTGCCCCAGTCGTCAAAGAGCCTCGCGAAGGCAGTGCTGCACAGACTCCCTTTGCCAGTCGCACGGCCTCCCTGGCTGAAAGAGAACTGCAGTGCCAAAAGGCACCGTGCTGACGACTGGCTCCAGGAGGAGACTCGGGACAGCACTCTCACAGAAGCGAAAGCTAGGCTGTGGGCCCAGCCTGAGGACCAGCACGTTTTCCACACTTAACACAGCTAAGGCATGAGCCAGACGACAGCCTTGGTCCCTGAGGCCTACCTAAGGTACTGCCATACTTACCCAGTAGATCCCACGCAGAGGTCCCTGTGCCCAAAAGGGCCTCCATGGAAGGGCCCCGTTCCTCCCGTGTGTTTCCTTGAGGTAATCGGAAACCACTGAGGATAAGTACGTGAGCTCAGCTTTGAAACTGGGCGACCCTGGGCAAACCTTATTCCCCTCCGTGGTAGACGAGACAGTTGCGGGTCCTAAGCTGCCTGAAGCACACTCCTCGCGCCCACCTTCTCTTTGCTGCCGGAAGGCCTCACATAAGACGTCTGAGTTTACTCGTGACGGAAGCCGTCTGAGTGTACTCGTGTGAGGCCTGCTGCTCTCAGGTCCTTGCTGGGAGCTTCAGCAAGAGCACTCTGGAGCTCGCCGACAAAGGAATTGTGAGCCCCCCCCGGCCTCAAGTAAAAGTCCAGATTTCCCCCGTCAGTAACACCTCGGAGTGCCATAGGAGCGAAGAAGCATGCGTTAACGGGATGCTTCAACAGTGCTAGGGATTTCTTTCACGAGACACTGTGCACTCACGTTCGTCGTAACAACTGTCAAAGGGCACTGTATGCCTTCCAACTCCTCTGTTGCGTTTGAGCCACAGGAAGTAAAGGCATTCGTTTGATTAAGCTCCGTGAACGGGCAACGATGATGGCGAAGCGCTGCCCTGTTCGCTCGAAAGCTCTCGTCTGTACGGCCTTCCAACGGCCTCAGGGTACGCAGTTGTAAACAGCCTTACATTCCATGCTGGTGTGCCCCCAATTAGGAACTTGGGCTCTTCTGTGAGACACCCACGTGCGTCCCAAATGAAACCGGGGAGCTCCCCCAGGACGTCTGCGTACGGCAGTCGGTTGCCAGCTCTTTACTTCCAGCCGGAGAAAGAAGAAGAGGACAGCTTTCCCAGGGACAACTCTGGACCCTTGGGACCATCCAGAGTCACCAAAGCCTAAACTTTGCACGGCCTGGGGAACGCTCTTCCTCATGGCCAGCAATCCCCACGTCAAAACCTTTCTCAGCAGAGGCAGGCACTCTCTCCCTCGTACTAGATAGCTCGGCAGAGCCTTCCGAGAAACACGCTGCGTCATTCAGCTTGAACGTGGGACGCGGAGGGGAGAGTACGCTTTCTCCCCGTTTGGAGGCGCCTTGCGCTTGGCTTCAAAGCTGCCTGAACAGCACTAGCGGCCCGACGTCTCTGCACGGCAGGATTGTCGTTGTGGGCCGAGGCTGCGTGTTCTCTCAAAACGAAAACCGTGCTGGCGATCCCTTTCTAGGAACTCCTCCCACGGCACCACATGTTCAGCTCCGGCCGAACGAAAGGTGACCTCAGGCCTCAAGGTAAGTTCCAGTGTTTCACGTCGGGGGAGTTGGGTGTGCAGTGGTTTCCATGAGGCCATACTCCACCACGGAGCGCCTTCACTCTGCGACGCTCCTGGGGGCACACAGGATAGGAGCTCGTTCGCCAAGTTCGCAGGATGACTTCTCTCCGTGCCGGAACGGCGGCTCCTGGCTTCTGAGGAACCTTAGCCTCAACAGGGCCCTGGAGAAAGCTCTTCACATTCATAGCAAGGGCAACGTACTGCTCTCTGGCTTGCCTGGGTTGAGTGCCCCAGTCGTCAAAGAGCCTCGCGAAGGCAGTGCTGCACAGACTCCCTTTGCCAGTCGCACGGCCTCCCTGGCTGAAAGAGAACTGCAGTGCCAAAAGGCACCGTGCTGACGACTGGCTCCAGGAGGAGACTCGGGACAGCACTCTCACAGAAGCGAAAGCTAGGCTGTGGGCCCAGCCTGAGGACCAGCACGTTTTCCACACTTAACACAGCTAAGGCATGAGCCAGACGACAGCCTTGGTCCCTGAGGCCTACCTAAGGTACTGCCATACTTACCCAGTAGATCCCACGCAGAGGTCCCTGTGCCCAAAAGGGCCTCCATGGAAGGGCCCCGTTCCTCCCGTGTGTTTCCTTGAGGTAATCGGAAACCACTGAGGATAAGTACGTGAGCTCAGCTTTGAAACTGGGCGACCCTGGGCAAACCTTATTCCCCTCCGTGGTAGACGAGACAGTTGCGGGTCCTAAGCTGCCTGAAGCACACTCCTCGCGCCCACCTTCTCTTTGCTGCCGGAAGGCCTCACATAAGAGGTCTGAGTTTACTCGTGACGGAAGCCGTCTGAGTGTACTCGTGTGAGGCCTGCTGCTCTCAGGTCCTTGCTGGGAGCTTCAGCAAGAGCACTCTGGAGCTCGCCGACAAAGGAATTGTGAGCCCCCCCCGGCCTCAAGTAAAAGTCCAGATTTCCCCCGTCAGTAACACCTCGGAGTGCCATAGGAGCGAAGAAGCATGCGTTAACGGGATGCTTCAACAGTGCTAGGGATTTCTTTCACGAGACACTGTGCACTCACGTTCGTCGTAACAACTGTCAAAGGGCACTGTATGCCTTCCAACTCCTCTGTTGCGTTTGAGCCACAGGAAGTAAAGGCATTCGTTTGATTAAGCTCCGTGAACGGGCAACGATGATGGCGAAGCGCTGCCCTGTTCGCTCGAAAGCTCTCGTCTGTACGGCCTTCCAACGGCCTCAGGGTACGCAGTTGTAAACAGCCTTACATTCCATGCTGGTGTGCCCCCAATTAGGAACTTGGGCTCTTCTGTGAGACACCCACGTGCGTCCCAAATGAAACCGGGGAGCTCCCCCAGGACGTCTGCGTACGGCAGTCGGTTGCCAGCTGTTTACTTCCAGCCGGAGAAAGAAGAAGAGGACAGCTTTCCCAGGGACAACTCTGGACCCTTGGGACCATCCAGAGTCACCAAAGCCTAAACTTTGCACGGCCTGGGGAACGCTCTTCCTCATGGCCAGCAATCCCCACGTCAAAACCTTTCTCAGCAGAGGCAGGCACTCTCTCCCTCGTACTAGATAGCTCGGCAGAGCCTTCCGAGAAACACGCTGCGTCATTCAGCTTGAACGTGGGACGCGGAGGGGAGAGTACGCTTTCTCCCCGTTTGGAGGCGCCTTGCGCTTGGCTTCAAAGCTGCCTGAACAGCACTAGCGGCCCGACGTCTCTGCACGGCAGGATTGTCGTTGTGGGCCGAGGCTGCGTGTTCTCTCAAAACGAAAACCGTGCTGGCGATCCCTTTCTAGGAACTCCTCCCACGGCACCACATGTTCAGCTCCGGCCGAACGAAAGGTGACCTCAGGCCTCAAGGTAAGTTCCAGTGTTTCACGTCGGGGGAGTTGGGTGTGCAGTGGTTTCCATGAGGCCATACTCCACCACGGAGCGCCTTCACTCTGCGACGCTCCTGGGGGCACACAGGATAGGAGCTCGTTCGCCAAGTTCGCAGGATGACTTCTCTCCGTGCCGGAACGGCGGCTCCTGGCTTCTGAGGAACCTTAGCCTCAACAGGGCCCTGGAGAAAGCTCTTCACATTCATAGCAAGGGCAACGTACTGCTCTCTGGCTTGCCTGGGTTGAGTGCCCCAGTCGTCAAAGAGCCTCGCGAAGGCAGTGCTGCACAGACTCCCTTTGCCAGTCGCACGGCCTCCCTGACTGAAAGAGAACTGCAGTGCCAAAAGGCACCGTGCTGACGACTGGCTCCAGGAGGAGACTCGGGACAGCACTCTCACAGAAGCGAAAGCTAGGCTGTGGGCCCAGCCTGAGGACCAGCACGTTTTCCACACTTAACACAGCTAAGGCATGAGCCAGACGACAGCCTTGGTCCCTGAGGCCTACCTAAGGTACTGCCATACTTACCCAGTAGATCCCACGCAGAGGTCCCTGTGCCCAAAAGGGCCTCCATGGAAGGGCCCCGTTCCTCCCGTGTGTTTCCTTGAGGTAATCGGAAACCACTGAGGATAACTACGTGAGCTCAGCTTTGAAACTGGGCGACCCTGGGCAAACCTTATTCCCCTCCGTGGTAGACGAGACAGTTGCGGGTCCTAAGCTGCCTGAAGCACACTCCTCGCGCCCACCTTCTCTTTGCTGCCGGAAGGCCTCACATAAGAGGTCTGAGTTTACTCGTGACGGAAGCCGTCTGAGTGTACTCGTGTGAGGCCTGCTGCTCTCAGGTCCTTGCTGGGAGCTTCAGCAAGAGCACTCTGGAGCTCGCCGACAAAGGAATTGTGAGCCCCCCCCGGCCTCAAGTAAAAGTCCAGATTTCCCCCGTCAGTAACACCTCGGAGTGCCATAGGAGCGAAGAAGCATGCGTTAACGGGATGCTTCAACAGTGCTAGGGATTTCTTTCACGAGACACTGTGCACTCACGTTCGTCGTAACAACTGTCAAAGGGCACTGTATGCCTTCCAACTCCTCTGTTGCGTTTGAGCCACAGGAAGTAAAGGCATTCGTTTGATTAAGCTCCGTGAACGGGCAACGATGATGGCGAAGCGCTGCCCTGTTCGCTCGAAAGCTCTCGTCTGTACGGCCTTCCAACGGCCTCAGGGTACGCAGTTGTAAACAGCCTTACATTCCATGCTGGTGTGCCCCCAATTAGGAACTTGGGCTCTTCTGTGAGACACCCACGTGCGTCCCAAATGAAACCGGGGAGCTCCCCCAGGACGTCTGCGTACGGCAGTCGGTTGCCAGCTCTTTACTTCCAGCCGGAGAAAGAAGAAGAGGACAGCTTTCCCAGGGACAACTCTGGACCCTTGGGACCATCCAGAGTCACCAAAGCCTAAACTTTGCACGGCCTGGGGAACGCTCTTCCTCATGGCCAGCAATCCCCACGTCAAAACCTTTCTCAGCAGAGGCAGGCACTCTCTCCCTCGTACTAGATAGCTCGGCAGAGCCTTCCGAGAAACACGCTGCGTCATTCAGCTTGAACGTGGGACGCGGAGGGGAGAGTACGCTTTCTCCCCGTTTGGAGGCGCCTTGCGCTTGGCTTCAAAGCTGCCTGAACAGCACTAGCGGCCCGACGTCTCTGCACGGCAGGATTGTCGTTGTGGGCCGAGGCTGCGTGTTCTCTCAAAACGAAAACCGTGCTGGCGATCCCTTTCTAGGAACTCCTCCCACGGCACCACATGTTCAGCTCCGGCCGAACGAAAGGTGACCTCAGGCCTCAAGGTAAGTTCCAGTGTTTCACGTCGGGGGAGTTGGGTGTGCAGTGGTTTCCATGAGGCCATACTCCACCACGGAGCGCCTTCACTCTGCGACGCTCCTGGGGGCACACAGGATAGGAGCTCGTTCGCCAAGTTCGCAGGATGACTTCTCTCCGTGCCGGAACGGCGGCTCCTGGCTTCTGAGGAACCTTAGCCTCAACAGGGCCCTGGAGAAAGCTCTTCACATTCATAGCAAGGGCAACGTACTGCTCTCTGGCTTGCCTGGGTTGAGTGCCCCAGTCGTCAAAGAGCCTCGCGAAGGCAGTGCTGCACAGACTCCCTTTGCCAGTCGCACGGCCTCCCTGACTGAAAGAGAACTGCAGTGCCAAAAGGCACCGTGCTGACGACTGGCTCCAGGAGGAGACTCGGGACAGCACTCTCACAGAAGCGAAAGCTAGGCTGTGGGCCCAGCCTGAGGACCAGCACGTTTTCCACACTTAACACAGCTAAGGCATGAGCCAGACGACAGCCTTGGTCCCTGAGGCCTACCTAAGGTACTGCCATACTTACCCAGTAGATCCCACGCAGAGGTCCCTGTGCCCAAAAGGGCCTCCATGGAAGGGCCCCGTTCCTCCCGTGTGTTTCCTTGAGGTAATCGGAAACCACTGAGGATAAGTACGTGAGCTCAGCTTTGAAACTGGGCGACCCTGGGCAAACCTTATTCCCCTCCGTGGTAGACGAGACAGTTGCGGGTCCTAAGCTGCCTGAAGCACACTCCTCGCGCCCACCTTCTCTTTGCTGCCGGAAGGCCTCACATAAGACGTCTGAGTTTACTCGTGACGGAAGCCGTCTGAGTGTACTCGTGTGAGGCCTGCTGCTCTCAGGTCCTTGCTGGGAGCTTCAGCAAGAGCACTCTGGAGCTCGCCGACAAAGGAATTGTGAGCCCCCCCCGGCCTCAAGTAAAAGTCCAGATTTCCCCCGTCAGTAACACCTCGGAGTGCCATAGGAGCGAAGAAGCATGCGTTAACGGGATGCTTCAACAGTGCTAGGGATTTCTTTCACGAGACACTGTGCACTCACGTTCGTCGTAACAACTGTCAAAGGGCACTGTATGCCTTCCAACTCCTCTGTTGCGTTTGAGCCACAGGAAGTAAAGGCATTCGTTTGATTAAGCTCCGTGAACGGGCAACGATGATGGCGAAGCGCTGCCCTGTTCGCTCGAAAGCTCTCGTCTGTACGGCCTTCCAACGGCCTCAGGGTACGCAGTTGTAAACAGCCTTACATTCCATGCTGGTGTGCCCCCAATTAGGAACTTGGGCTCTTCTGTGAGACACCCACGTGCGTCCCAAATGAAACCGGGGAGCTCCCCCAGGACGTCTGCGTACGGCAGTCGGTTGCCAGCTGTTTACTTCCAGCCGGAGAAAGAAGAAGAGGACAGCTTTCCCAGGGACAACTCTGGACCCTTGGGACCATCCAGAGTCACCAAAGCCTAAACTTTGCACGGCCTGGGGAACGCTCTTCCTCATGGCCAGCAATCCCCACGTCAAAACCTTTCTCAGCAGAGGCAGGCACTCTCTCCCTCGTACTAGATAGCTCGGCAGAGCCTTCCGAGAAACACGCTGCGTCATTCAGCTTGAACGTGGGACGCGGAGGGGAGAGTACGCTTTCTCCCCGTTTGGAGGCGCCTTGCGCTTGGCTTCAAAGCTGCCTGAACAGCACTAGCGGCCCGACGTCTCTGCACGGCAGGATTGTCGTTGTGGGCCGAGGCTGCGTGTTCTCTCAAAACGAAAACCGTGCTGGCGATCCCTTTCTAGGAACTCCTCCCACGGCACCACATGTTCAGCTCCGGCCGAACGAAAGGTGACCTCAGGCCTCAAGGTAAGTTCCAGTGTTTCACGTCGGGGGAGTTGGGTGTGCAGTGGTTTCCATGAGGCCATACTCCACCACGGAGCGCCTTCACTCTGCGACGCTCCTGGGGGCACACAGGATAGGAGCTCGTTCGCCAAGTTCGCAGGATGACTTCTCTCCGTGCCGGAACGGCGGCTCCTGGCTTCTGAGGAACCTTAGCCTCAACAGGGCCCTGGAGAAAGCTCTTCACATTCATAGCAAGGGCAACGTACTGCTCTCTGGCTTGCCTGGGTTGAGTGCCCCAGTCGTCAAAGAGCCTCGCGAAGGCAGTGCTGCACAGACTCCCTTTGCCAGTCGCACGGCCTCCCTGACTGAAAGAGAACTGCAGTGCCAAAAGGCACCGTGCTGACGACTGGCTCCAGGAGGAGACTCGGGACAGCACTCTCACAGAAGCGAAAGCTAGGCTGTGGGCCCAGCCTGAGGACCAGCACGTTTTCCACACTTAACACAGCTAAGGCATGAGCCAGACGACAGCCTTGGTCCCTGAGGCCTACCTAAGGTACTGCCATACTTACCCAGTAGATCCCACGCAGAGGTCCCTGTGCCCAAAAGGGCCTCCATGGAAGGGCCCCGTTCCTCCCGTGTGTTTCCTTGAGGTAATCGGAAACCACTGAGGATAACTACGTGAGCTCAGCTTTGAAACTGGGCGACCCTGGGCAAACCTTATTCCCCTCCGTGGTAGACGAGACAGTTGCGGGTCCTAAGCTGCCTGAAGCACACTCCTCGCGCCCACCTTCTCTTTGCTGCCGGAAGGCCTCACATAAGACGTCTGAGTTTACTCGTGACGGAAGCCGTCTGAGTGTACTCGTGTGAGGCCTGCTGCTCTCAGGTCCTTGCTGGGAGCTTCAGCAAGAGCACTCTGGAGCTCGCCGACAAAGGAATTGTGAGCCCCCCCCGGCCTCAAGTAAAAGTCCAGATTTCCCCCGTCAGTAACACCTCGGAGTGCCATAGGAGCGAAGAAGCATGCGTTAACGGGATGCTTCAACAGTGCTAGGGATTTCTTTCACGAGACACTGTGCACTCACGTTCGTCGTAACAACTGTCAAAGGGCACTGTATGCCTTCCAACTCCTCTGTTGCGTTTGAGCCACAGGAAGTAAAGGCATTCGTTTGATTAAGCTCCGTGAACGGGCAACGATGATGGCGAAGCGCTGCCCTGTTCGCTCGAAAGCTCTCGTCTGTACGGCCTTCCAACGGCCTCAGGGTACGCAGTTGTAAACAGCCTTACATTCCATGCTGGTGTGCCCCCAATTAGGAACTTGGGCTCTTCTGTGAGACACCCACGTGCGTCCCAAATGAAACCGGGGAGCTCCCCCAGGACGTCTGCGTACGGCAGTCGGTTGCCAGCTCTTTACTTCCAGCCGGAGAAAGAAGAAGAGGACAGCTTTCCCAGGGACAACTCTGGACCCTTGGGACCATCCAGAGTCACCAAAGCCTAAACTTTGCACGGCCTGGGGAACGCTCTTCCTCATGGCCAGCAATCCCCACGTCAAAACCTTTCTCAGCAGAGGCAGGCACTCTCTCCCTCGTACTAGATAGCTCGGCAGAGCCTTCCGAGAAACACGCTGCGTCATTCAGCTTGAACGTGGGACGCGGAGGGGAGAGTACGCTTTCTCCCCGTTTGGAGGCGCCTTGCGCTTGGCTTCAAAGCTGCCTGAACAGCACTAGCGGCCCGACGTCTCTGCACGGCAGGATTGTCGTTGTGGGCCGAGGCTGCGTGTTCTCTCAAAACGAAAACCGTGCTGGCGATCCCTTTCTAGGAACTCCTCCCACGGCACCACATGTTCAGCTCCGGCCGAACGAAAGGTGACCTCAGGCCTCAAGGTAAGTTCCAGTGTTTCACGTCGGGGGAGTTGGGTGTGCAGTGGTTTCCATGAGGCCATACTCCACCACGGAGCGCCTTCACTCTGCGACGCTCCTGGGGGCACACAGGATAGGAGCTCGTTCGCCAAGTTCGCAGGATGACTTCTCTCCGTGCCGGAACGGCGGCTCCTGGCTTCTGAGGAACCTTAGCCTCAACAGGGCCCTGGAGAAAGCTCTTCACATTCATAGCAAGGGCAACGTACTGCTCTCTGGCTTGCCTGGGTTGAGTGCCCCAGTCGTCAAAGAGCCTCGCGAAGGCAGTGCTGCACAGACTCCCTTTGCCAGTCGCACGGCCTCCCTGGCTGAAAGAGAACTGCAGTGCCAAAAGGCACCGTGCTGACGACTGGCTCCAGGAGGAGACTCGGGACAGCACTCTCACAGAAGCGAAAGCTAGGCTGTGGGCCCAGCCTGAGGACCAGCACGTTTTCCACACTTAACACAGCTAAGGCATGAGCCAGACGACAGCCTTGGTCCCTGAGGCCTACCTAAGGTACTGCCATACTTACCCAGTAGATCCCACGCAGAGGTCCCTGTGCCCAAAAGGGCCTCCATGGAAGGGCCCCGTTCCTCCCGTGTGTTTCCTTGAGGTAATCGGAAACCACTGAGGATAAGTACGTGAGCTCAGCTTTGAAACTGGGCGACCCTGGGCAAACCTTATTCCCCTCCGTGGTAGACGAGACAGTTGCGGGTCCTAAGCTGCCTGAAGCACACTCCTCGCGCCCACCTTCTCTTTGCTGCCGGAAGGCCTCACATAAGAGGTCTGAGTTTACTCGTGACGGAAGCCGTCTGAGTGTACTCGTGTGAGGCCTGCTGCTCTCAGGTCCTTGCTGGGAGCTTCAGCAAGAGCACTCTGGAGCTCGCCGACAAAGGAATTGTGAGCCCCCCCCGGCCTCAAGTAAAAGTCCAGATTTCCCCCGTCAGTAACACCTCGGAGTGCCATAGGAGCGAAGAAGCATGCGTTAACGGGATGCTTCAACAGTGCTAGGGATTTCTTTCACGAGACACTGTGCACTCACGTTCGTCGTAACAACTGTCAAAGGGCACTGTATGCCTTCCAACTCCTCTGTTGCGTTTGAGCCACAGGAAGTAAAGGCATTCGTTTGATTAAGCTCCGTGAACGGGCAACGATGATGGCGAAGCGCTGCCCTGTTCGCTCGAAAGCTCTCGTCTGTACGGCCTTCCAACGGCCTCAGGGTACGCAGTTGTAAACAGCCTTACATTCCATGCTGGTGTGCCCCCAATTAGGAACTTGGGCTCTTCTGTGAGACACCCACGTGCGTCCCAAATGAAACCGGGGAGCTCCCCCAGGACGTCTGCGTACGGCAGTCGGTTGCCAGCTCTTTACTTCCAGCCGGAGAAAGAAGAAGAGGACAGCTTTCCCAGGGACAACTCTGGACCCTTGGGACCATCCAGAGTCACCAAAGCCTAAACTTTGCACGGCCTGGGGAACGCTCTTCCTCATGGCCAGCAATCCCCACGTCAAAACCTTTCTCAGCAGAGGCAGGCACTCTCTCCCTCGTACTAGATAGCTCGGCAGAGCCTTCCGAGAAACACGCTGCGTCATTCAGCTTGAACGTGGGACGCGGAGGGGAGAGTACGCTTTCTCCCCGTTTGGAGGCGCCTTGCGCTTGGCTTCAAAGCTGCCTGAACAGCACTAGCGGCCCGACGTCTCTGCACGGCAGGATTGTCGTTGTGGGCCGAGGCTGCGTGTTCTCTCAAAACGAAAACCGTGCTGGCGATCCCTTTCTAGGAACTCCTCCCACGGCACCACATGTTCAGCTCCGGCCGAACGAAAGGTGACCTCAGGCCTCAAGGTAAGTTCCAGTGTTTCACGTCGGGGGAGTTGGGTGTGCAGTGGTTTCCATGAGGCCATACTCCACCACGGAGCGCCTTCACTCTGCGACGCTCCTGGGGGCACACAGGATAGGAGCTCGTTCGCCAAGTTCGCAGGATGACTTCTCTCCGTGCCGGAACGGCGGCTCCTGGCTTCTGAGGAACCTTAGCCTCAACAGGGCCCTGGAGAAAGCTCTTCACATTCATAGCAAGGGCAACGTACTGCTCTCTGGCTTGCCTGGGTTGAGTGCCCCAGTCGTCAAAGAGCCTCGCGAAGGCAGTGCTGCACAGACTCCCTTTGCCAGTCGCACGGCCTCCCTGACTGAAAGAGAACTGCAGTGCCAAAAGGCACCGTGCTGACGACTGGCTCCAGGAGGAGACTCGGGACAGCACTCTCACAGAAGCGAAAGCTAGGCTGTGGGCCCAGCCTGAGGACCAGCACGTTTTCCACACTTAACACAGCTAAGGCATGAGCCAGACGACAGCCTTGGTCCCTGAGGCCTACCTAAGGTACTGCCATACTTACCCAGTAGATCCCACGCAGAGGTCCCTGTGCCCAAAAGGGCCTCCATGGAAGGGCCCCGTTCCTCCCGTGTGTTTCCTTGAGGTAATCGGAAACCACTGAGGATAACTACGTGAGCTCAGCTTTGAAACTGGGCGACCCTGGGCAAACCTTATTCCCCTCCGTGGTAGACGAGACAGTTGCGGGTCCTAAGCTGCCTGAAGCACACTCCTCGCGCCCACCTTCTCTTTGCTGCCGGAAGGCCTCACATAAGAGGTCTGAGTTTACTCGTGACGGAAGCCGTCTGAGTGTACTCGTGTGAGGCCTGCTGCTCTCAGGTCCTTGCTGGGAGCTTCAGCAAGAGCACTCTGGAGCTCGCCGACAAAGGAATTGTGAGCCCCCCCCGGCCTCAAGTAAAAGTCCAGATTTCCCCCGTCAGTAACACCTCGGAGTGCCATAGGAGCGAAGAAGCATGCGTTAACGGGATGCTTCAACAGTGCTAGGGATTTCTTTCACGAGACACTGTGCACTCACGTTCGTCGTAACAACTGTCAAAGGGCACTGTATGCCTTCCAACTCCTCTGTTGCGTTTGAGCCACAGGAAGTAAAGGCATTCGTTTGATTAAGCTCCGTGAACGGGCAACGATGATGGCGAAGCGCTGCCCTGTTCGCTCGAAAGCTCTCGTCTGTACGGCCTTCCAACGGCCTCAGGGTACGCAGTTGTAAACAGCCTTACATTCCATGCTGGTGTGCCCCCAATTAGGAACTTGGGCTCTTCTGTGAGACACCCACGTGCGTCCCAAATGAAACCGGGGAGCTCCCCCAGGACGTCTGCGTACGGCAGTCGGTTGCCAGCTCTTTACTTCCAGCTGGAGAAAGAAGAAGAGGACAGCTTTCCCAGGGACAACTCTGGACCCTTGGGACCATCCAGAGTCACCAAAGCCTAAACTTTGCACGGCCTGGGGAACGCTCTTCCTCATGGCCAGCAATCCCCACGTCAAAACCTTTCTCAGCAGAGGCAGGCACTCTCTCCCTCGTACTAGATAGCTCGGCAGAGCCTTCCGAGAAACACGCTGCGTCATTCAGCTTGAACGTGGGACGCGGAGGGGAGAGTACGCTTTCTCCCCGTTTGGAGGCGCCTTGCGCTTGGCTTCAAAGCTGCCTGAACAGCACTAGCGGCCCGACGTCTCTGCACGGCAGGATTGTCGTTGTGGGCCGAGGCTGCGTGTTCTCTCAAAACGAAAACCGTGCTGGCGATCCCTTTCTAGGAACTCCTCCCACGGCACCACATGTTCAGCTCCGGCCGAACGAAAGGTGACCTCAGGCCTCAAGGTAAGTTCCAGTGTTTCACGTCGGGGGAGTTGGGTGTGCAGTGGTTTCCATGAGGCCATACTCCACCACGGAGCGCCTTCACTCTGCGACGCTCCTGGGGGCACACAGGATAGGAGCTCGTTCGCCAAGTTCGCAGGATGACTTCTCTCCGTGCCGGAACGGCGGCTCCTGGCTTCTGAGGAACCTTAGCCTCAACAGGGCCCTGGAGAAAGCTCTTCACATTCATAGCAAGGGCAACGTACTGCTCTCTGGCTTGCCTGGGTTGAGTGCCCCAGTCGTCAAAGAGCCTCGCGAAGGCAGTGCTGCACAGACTCCCTTTGCCAGTCGCACGGCCTCCCTGACTGAAAGAGAACTGCAGTGCCAAAAGGCACCGTGCTGACGACTGGCTCCAGGAGGAGACTCGGGACAGCACTCTCACAGAAGCGAAAGCTAGGCTGTGGGCCCAGCCTGAGGACCAGCACGTTTTCCACACTTAACACAGCTAAGGCATGAGCCAGACGACAGCCTTGGTCCCTGAGGCCTACCTAAGGTACTGCCATACTTACCCAGTAGATCCCACGCAGAGGTCCCTGTGCCCAAAAGGGCCTCCATGGAAGGGCCCCGTTCCTCCCGTGTGTTTCCTTGAGGTAATCGGAAACCACTGAGGATAACTACGTGAGCTCAGCTTTGAAACTGGGCGACCCTGGGCAAACCTTATTCCCCTCCGTGGTAGACGAGACAGTTGCGGGTCCTAAGCTGCCTGAAGCACACTCCTCGCGCCCACCTTCTCTTTGCTGCCGGAAGGCCTCACATAAGAGGTCTGAGTTTACTCGTGACGGAAGCCGTCTGAGTGTACTCGTGTGAGGCCTGCTGCTCTCAGGTCCTTGCTGGGAGCTTCAGCAAGAGCACTCTGGAGCTCGCCGACAAAGGAATTGTGAGCCCCCCCCGGCCTCAAGTAAAAGTCCAGATTTCCCCCGTCAGTAACACCTCGGAGTGCCATAGGAGCGAAGAAGCATGCGTTAACGGGATGCTTCAACAGTGCTAGGGATTTCTTTCACGAGACACTGTGCACTCACGTTCGTCGTAACAACTGTCAAAGGGCACTGTATGCCTTCCAACTCCTCTGTTGCGTTTGAGCCACAGGAAGTAAAGGCATTCGTTTGATTAAGCTCCGTGAACGGGCAACGATGATGGCGAAGCGCTGCCCTGTTCGCTCGAAAGCTCTCGTCTGTACGGCCTTCCAACGGCCTCAGGGTACGCAGTTGTAAACAGCCTTACATTCCATGCTGGTGTGCCCCCAATTAGGAACTTGGGCTCTTCTGTGAGACACCCACGTGCGTCCCAAATGAAACCGGGGAGCTCCCCCAGGACGTCTGCGTACGGCAGTCGGTTGCCAGCTCTTTACTTCCAGCCGGAGAAAGAAGAAGAGGACAGCTTTCCCAGGGACAACTCTGGACCCTTGGGACCATCCAGAGTCACCAAAGCCTAAACTTTGCACGGCCTGGGGAACGCTCTTCCTCATGGCCAGCAATCCCCACGTCAAAACCTTTCTCAGCAGAGGCAGGCACTCTCTCCCTCGTACTAGATAGCTCGGCAGAGCCTTCCGAGAAACACGCTGCGTCATTCAGCTTGAACGTGGGACGCGGAGGGGAGAGTACGCTTTCTCCCCGTTTGGAGGCGCCTTGCGCTTGGCTTCAAAGCTGCCTGAACAGCACTAGCGGCCCGACGTCTCTGCACGGCAGGATTGTCGTTGTGGGCCGAGGCTGCGTGTTCTCTCAAAACGAAAACCGTGCTGGCGATCCCTTTCTAGGAACTCCTCCCACGGCACCACATGTTCAGCTCCGGCCGAACGAAAGGTGACCTCAGGCCTCAAGGTAAGTTCCAGTGTTTCACGTCGGGGGAGTTGGGTGTGCAGTGGTTTCCATGAGGCCATACTCCACCACGGAGCGCCTTCACTCTGCGACGCTCCTGGGGGCACACAGGATAGGAGCTCGTTCGCCAAGTTCGCAGGATGACTTCTCTCCGTGCCGGAACGGCGGCTCCTGGCTTCTGAGGAACCTTAGCCTCAACAGGGCCCTGGAGAAAGCTCTTCACATTCATAGCAAGGGCAACGTACTGCTCTCTGGCTTGCCTGGGTTGAGTGCCCCAGTCGTCAAAGAGCCTCGCGAAGGCAGTGCTGCACAGACTCCCTTTGCCAGTCGCACGGCCTCCCTGACTGAAAGAGAACTGCAGTGCCAAAAGGCACCGTGCTGACGACTGGCTCCAGGAGGAGACTCGGGACAGCACTCTCACAGAAGCGAAAGCTAGGCTGTGGGCCCAGCCTGAGGACCAGCACGTTTTCCACACTTAACACAGCTAAGGCATGAGCCAGACGACAGCCTTGGTCCCTGAGGCCTACCTAAGGTACTGCCATACTTACCCAGTAGATCCCACGCAGAGGTCCCTGTGCCCAAAAGGGCCTCCATGGAAGGGCCCCGTTCCTCCCGTGTGTTTCCTTGAGGTAATCGGAAACCACTGAGGATAAGTACGTGAGCTCAGCTTTGAAACTGGGCGACCCTGGGCAAACCTTATTCCCCTCCGTGGTAGACGAGACAGTTGCGGGTCCTAAGCTGCCTGAAGCACACTCCTCGCGCCCACCTTCTCTTTGCTGCCGGAAGGCCTCACATAAGAGGTCTGAGTTTACTCGTGACGGAAGCCGTCTGAGTGTACTCGTGTGAGGCCTGCTGCTCTCAGGTCCTTGCTGGGAGCTTCAGCAAGAGCACTCTGGAGCTCGCCGACAAAGGAATTGTGAGCCCCCCCCGGCCTCAAGTAAAAGTCCAGATTTCCCCCGTCAGTAACACCTCGGAGTGCCATAGGAGCGAAGAAGCATGCGTTAACGGGATGCTTCAACAGTGCTAGGGATTTCTTTCACGAGACACTGTGCACTCACGTTCGTCGTAACAACTGTCAAAGGGCACTGTATGCCTTCCAACTCCTCTGTTGCGTTTGAGCCACAGGAAGTAAAGGCATTCGTTTGATTAAGCTCCGTGAACGGGCAACGATGATGGCGAAGCGCTGCCCTGTTCGCTCGAAAGCTCTCGTCTGTACGGCCTTCCAACGGCCTCAGGGTACGCAGTTGTAAACAGCCTTACATTCCATGCTGGTGTGCCCCCAATTAGGAACTTGGGCTCTTCTGTGAGACACCCACGTGCGTCCCAAATGAAACCGGGGAGCTCCCCCAGGACGTCTGCGTACGGCAGTCGGTTGCCAGCTCTTTACTTCCAGCCGGAGAAAGAAGAAGAGGACAGCTTTCCCAGGGACAACTCTGGACCCTTGGGACCATCCAGAGTCACCAAAGCCTAAACTTTGCACGGCCTGGGGAACGCTCTTCCTCATGGCCAGCAATCCCCACGTCAAAACCTTTCTCAGCAGAGGCAGGCACTCTCTCCCTCGTACTAGATAGCTCGGCAGAGCCTTCCGAGAAACACGCTGCGTCATTCAGCTTGAACGTGGGACGCGGAGGGGAGAGTACGCTTTCTCCCCGTTTGGAGGCGCCTTGCGCTTGGCTTCAAAGCTGCCTGAACAGCACTAGCGGCCCGACGTCTCTGCACGGCAGGATTGTCGTTGTGGGCCGAGGCTGCGTGTTCTCTCAAAACGAAAACCGTGCTGGCGATCCCTTTCTAGGAACTCCTCCCACGGCACCACATGTTCAGCTCCGGCCGAACGAAAGGTGACCTCAGGCCTCAAGGTAAGTTCCAGTGTTTCACGTCGGGGGAGTTGGGTGTGCAGTGGTTTCCATGAGGCCATACTCCACCACGGAGCGCCTTCACTCTGCGACGCTCCTGGGGGCACACAGGATAGGAGCTCGTTCGCCAAGTTCGCAGGATGACTTCTCTCCGTGCCGGAACGGCGGCTCCTGGCTTCTGAGGAACCTTAGCCTCAACAGGGCCCTGGAGAAAGCTCTTCACATTCATAGCAAGGGCAACGTACTGCTCTCTGGCTTGCCTGGGTTGAGTGCCCCAGTCGTCAAAGAGCCTCGCGAAGGCAGTGCTGCACAGACTCCCTTTGCCAGTCGCACGGCCTCCCTGGCTGAAAGAGAACTGCAGTGCCAAAAGGCACCGTGCTGACGACTGGCTCCAGGAGGAGACTCGGGACAGCACTCTCACAGAAGCGAAAGCTAGGCTGTGGGCCCAGCCTGAGGACCAGCACGTTTTCCACACTTAACACAGCTAAGGCATGAGCCAGACGACAGCCTTGGTCCCTGAGGCCTACCTAAGGTACTGCCATACTTACCCAGTAGATCCCACGCAGAGGTCCCTGTGCCCAAAAGGGCCTCCATGGAAGGGCCCCGTTCCTCCCGTGTGTTTCCTTGAGGTAATCGGAAACCACTGAGGATAACTACGTGAGCTCAGCTTTGAAACTGGGCGACCCTGGGCAAACCTTATTCCCCTCCGTGGTAGACGAGACAGTTGCGGGTCCTAAGCTGCCTGAAGCACACTCCTCGCGCCCACCTTCTCTTTGCTGCCGGAAGGCCTCACATAAGAGGTCTGAGTTTACTCGTGACGGAAGCCGTCTGAGTGTACTCGTGTGAGGCCTGCTGCTCTCAGGTCCTTGCTGGGAGCTTCAGCAAGAGCACTCTGGAGCTCGCCGACAAAGGAATTGTGAGCCCCCCCCGGCCTCAAGTAAAAGTCCAGATTTCCCCCGTCAGTAACACCTCGGAGTGCCATAGGAGCGAAGAAGCATGCGTTAACGGGATGCTTCAACAGTGCTAGGGATTTCTTTCACGAGACACTGTGCACTCACGTTCGTCGTAACAACTGTCAAAGGGCACTGTATGCCTTCCAACTCCTCTGTTGCGTTTGAGCCACAGGAAGTAAAGGCATTCGTTTGATTAAGCTCCGTGAACGGGCAACGATGATGGCGAAGCGCTGCCCTGTTCGCTCGAAAGCTCTCGTCTGTACGGCCTTCCAACGGCCTCAGGGTACGCAGTTGTAAACAGCCTTACATTCCATGCTGGTGTGCCCCCAATTAGGAACTTGGGCTCTTCTGTGAGACACCCACGTGCGTCCCAAATGAAACCGGGGAGCTCCCCCAGGACGTCTGCGTACGGCAGTCGGTTGCCAGCTCTTTACTTCCAGCCGGAGAAAGAAGAAGAGGACAGCTTTCCCAGGGACAACTCTGGACCCTTGGGACCATCCAGAGTCACCAAAGCCTAAACTTTGCACGGCCTGGGGAACGCTCTTCCTCATGGCCAGCAATCCCCACGTCAAAACCTTTCTCAGCAGAGGCAGGCACTCTCTCCCTCGTACTAGATAGCTCGGCAGAGCCTTCCGAGAAACACGCTGCGTCATTCAGCTTGAACGTGGGACGCGGAGGGGAGAGTACGCTTTCTCCCCGTTTGGAGGCGCCTTGCGCTTGGCTTCAAAGCTGCCTGAACAGCACTAGCGGCCCGACGTCTCTGCACGGCAGGATTGTCGTTGTGGGCCGAGGCTGCGTGTTCTCTCAAAACGAAAACCGTGCTGGCGATCCCTTTCTAGGAACTCCTCCCACGGCACCACATGTTCAGCTCCGGCCGAACGAAAGGTGACCTCAGGCCTCAAGGTAAGTTCCAGTGTTTCACGTCGGGGGAGTTGGGTGTGCAGTGGTTTCCATGAGGCCATACTCCACCACGGAGCGCCTTCACTCTGCGACGCTCCTGGGGGCACACAGGATAGGAGCTCGTTCGCCAAGTTCGCAGGATGACTTCTCTCCGTGCCGGAACGGCGGCTCCTGGCTTCTGAGGAACCTTAGCCTCAACAGGGCCCTGGAGAAAGCTCTTCACATTCATAGCAAGGGCAACGTACTGCTCTCTGGCTTGCCTGGGTTGAGTGCCCCAGTCGTCAAAGAGCCTCGCGAAGGCAGTGCTGCACAGACTCCCTTTGCCAGTCGCACGGCCTCCCTGACTGAAAGAGAACTGCAGTGCCAAAAGGCACCGTGCTGACGACTGGCTCCAGGAGGAGACTCGGGACAGCACTCTCACAGAAGCGAAAGCTAGGCTGTGGGCCCAGCCTGAGGACCAGCACGTTTTCCACACTTAACACAGCTAAGGCATGAGCCAGACGACAGCCTTGGTCCCTGAGGCCTACCTAAGGTACTGCCATACTTACCCAGTAGATCCCACGCAGAGGTCCCTGTGCCCAAAAGGGCCTCCATGGAAGGGCCCCGTTCCTCCCGTGTGTTTCCTTGAGGTAATCGGAAACCACTGAGGATAAGTACGTGAGCTCAGCTTTGAAACTGGGCGACCCTGGGCAAACCTTATTCCCCTCCGTGGTAGACGAGACAGTTGCGGGTCCTAAGCTGCCTGAAGCACACTCCTCGCGCCCACCTTCTCTTTGCTGCCGGAAGGCCTCACATAAGAGGTCTGAGTTTACTCGTGACGGAAGCCGTCTGAGTGTACTCGTGTGAGGCCTGCTGCTCTCAGGTCCTTGCTGGGAGCTTCAGCAAGAGCACTCTGGAGCTCGCCGACAAAGGAATTGTGAGCCCCCCCCGGCCTCAAGTAAAAGTCCAGATTTCCCCCGTCAGTAACACCTCGGAGTGCCATAGGAGCGAAGAAGCATGCGTTAACGGGATGCTTCAACAGTGCTAGGGATTTCTTTCACGAGACACTGTGCACTCACGTTCGTCGTAACAACTGTCAAAGGGCACTGTATGCCTTCCAACTCCTCTGTTGCGTTTGAGCCACAGGAAGTAAAGGCATTCGTTTGATTAAGCTCCGTGAACGGGCAACGATGATGGCGAAGCGCTGCCCTGTTCGCTCGAAAGCTCTCGTCTGTACGGCCTTCCAACGGCCTCAGGGTACGCAGTTGTAAACAGCCTTACATTCCATGCTGGTGTGCCCCCAATTAGGAACTTGGGCTCTTCTGTGAGACACCCACGTGCGTCCCAAATGAAACCGGGGAGCTCCCCCAGGACGTCTGCGTACGGCAGTCGGTTGCCAGCTCTTTACTTCCAGCCGGAGAAAGAAGAAGAGGACAGCTTTCCCAGGGACAACTCTGGACCCTTGGGACCATCCAGAGTCACCAAAGCCTAAACTTTGCACGGCCTGGGGAACGCTCTTCCTCATGGCCAGCAATCCCCACGTCAAAACCTTTCTCAGCAGAGGCAGGCACTCTCTCCCTCGTACTAGATAGCTCGGCAGAGCCTTCCGAGAAACACGCTGCGTCATTCAGCTTGAACGTGGGACGCGGAGGGGAGAGTACGCTTTCTCCCCGTTTGGAGGCGCCTTGCGCTTGGCTTCAAAGCTGCCTGAACAGCACTAGCGGCCCGACGTCTCTGCACGGCAGGATTGTCGTTGTGGGCCGAGGCTGCGTGTTCTCTCAAAACGAAAACCGTGCTGGCGATCCCTTTCTAGGAACTCCTCCCACGGCACCACATGTTCAGCTCCGGCCGAACGAAAGGTGACCTCAGGCCTCAAGGTAAGTTCCAGTGTTTCACGTCGGGGGAGTTGGGTGTGCAGTGGTTTCCATGAGGCCATACTCCACCACGGAGCGCCTTCACTCTGCGACGCTCCTGGGGGCACACAGGATAGGAGCTCGTTCGCCAAGTTCGCAGGATGACTTCTCTCCGTGCCGGAACGGCGGCTCCTGGCTTCTGAGGAACCTTAGCCTCAACAGGGCCCTGGAGAAAGCTCTTCACATTCATAGCAAGGGCAACGTACTGCTCTCTGGCTTGCCTGGGTTGAGTGCCCCAGTCGTCAAAGAGCCTCGCGAAGGCAGTGCTGCACAGACTCCCTTTGCCAGTCGCACGGCCTCCCTGGCTGAAAGAGAACTGCAGTGCCAAAAGGCACCGTGCTGACGACTGGCTCCAGGAGGAGACTCGGGACAGCACTCTCACAGAAGCGAAAGCTAGGCTGTGGGCCCAGCCTGAGGACCAGCACGTTTTCCACACTTAACACAGCTAAGGCATGAGCCAGACGACAGCCTTGGTCCCTGAGGCCTACCTAAGGTACTGCCATACTTACCCAGTAGATCCCACGCAGAGGTCCCTGTGCCCAAAAGGGCCTCCATGGAAGGGCCCTGTTCCTCCCGTGTGTTTCCTTGAGGTAATCGGAAACCACTGAGGATAACTACGTGAGCTCAGCTTTGAAACTGGGCGACCCTGGGCAAACCTTATTCCCCTCCGTGGTAGACGAGACAGTTGCGGGTCCTAAGCTGCCTGAAGCACACTCCTCGCGCCCACCTTCTCTTTGCTGCCGGAAGGCCTCACATAAGAGGTCTGAGTTTACTCGTGACGGAAGCCGTCTGAGTGTACTCGTGTGAGGCCTGCTGCTCTCAGGTCCTTGCTGGGAGCTTCAGCAAGAGCACTCTGGAGCTCGCCGACAAAGGAATTGTGAGCCCCCCCCGGCCTCAAGTAAAAGTCCAGATTTCCCCCGTCAGTAACACCTCGGAGTGCCATAGGAGCGAAGAAGCATGCGTTAACGGGATGCTTCAACAGTGCTAGGGATTTCTTTCACGAGACACTGTGCACTCACGTTCGTCGTAACAACTGTCAAAGGGCACTGTATGCCTTCCAACTCCTCTGTTGCGTTTGAGCCACAGGAAGTAAAGGCATTCGTTTGATTAAGCTCCGTGAACGGGCAACGATGATGGCGAAGCGCTGCCCTGTTCGCTCGAAAGCTCTCGTCTGTACGGCCTTCCAACGGCCTCAGGGTACGCAGTTGTAAACAGCCTTACATTCCATGCTGGTGTGCCCCCAATTAGGAACTTGGGCTCTTCTGTGAGACACCCACGTGCGTCCCAAATGAAACCGGGGAGCTCCCCCAGGACGTCTGCGTACGGCAGTCGGTTGCCAGCTCTTTACTTCCAGCCGGAGAAAGAAGAAGAGGACAGCTTTCCCAGGGACAACTCTGGACCCTTGGGACCATCCAGAGTCACCAAAGCCTAAACTTTGCACGGCCTGGGGAACGCTCTTCCTCATGGCCAGCAATCCCCACGTCAAAACCTTTCTCAGCAGAGGCAGGCACTCTCTCCCTCGTACTAGATAGCTCGGCAGAGCCTTCCGAGAAACACGCTGCGTCATTCAGCTTGAACGTGGGACGCGGAGGGGAGAGTACGCTTTCTCCCCGTTTGGAGGCGCCTTGCGCTTGGCTTCAAAGCTGCCTGAACAGCACTAGCGGCCCGACGTCTCTGCACGGCAGGATTGTCGTTGTGGGCCGAGGCTGCGTGTTCTCTCAAAACGAAAACCGTGCTGGCGATCCCTTTCTAGGAACTCCTCCCACGGCACCACATGTTCAGCTCCGGCCGAACGAAAGGTGACCTCAGGCCTCAAGGTAAGTTCCAGTGTTTCACGTCGGGGGAGTTGGGTGTGCAGTGGTTTCCATGAGGCCATACTCCACCACGGAGCGCCTTCACTCTGCGACGCTCCTGGGGGCACACAGGATAGGAGCTCGTTCGCCAAGTTCGCAGGATGACTTCTCTCCGTGCCGGAACGGCGGCTCCTGGCTTCTGAGGAACCTTAGCCTCAACAGGGCCCTGGAGAAAGCTCTTCACATTCATAGCAAGGGCAACGTACTGCTCTCTGGCTTGCCTGGGTTGAGTGCCCCAGTCGTCAAAGAGCCTCGCGAAGGCAGTGCTGCACAGACTCCCTTTGCCAGTCGCACGGCCTCCCTGGCTGAAAGAGAACTGCAGTGCCAAAAGGCACCGTGCTGACGACTGGCTCCAGGAGGAGACTCGGGACAGCACTCTCACAGAAGCGAAAGCTAGGCTGTGGGCCCAGCCTGAGGACCAGCACGTTTTCCACACTTAACACAGCTAAGGCATGAGCCAGACGACAGCCTTGGTCCCTGAGGCCTACCTAAGGTACTGCCATACTTACCCAGTAGATCCCACGCAGAGGTCCCTGTGCCCAAAAGGGCCTCCATGGAAGGGCCCTGTTCCTCCCGTGTGTTTCCTTGAGGTAATCGGAAACCACTGAGGATAACTACGTGAGCTCAGCTTTGAAACTGGGCGACCCTGGGCAAACCTTATTCCCCTCCGTGGTAGACGAGACAGTTGCGGGTCCTAAGCTGCCTGAAGCACACTCCTCGCGCCCACCTTCTCTTTGCTGCCGGAAGGCCTCACATAAGAGGTCTGAGTTTACTCGTGACGGAAGCCGTCTGAGTGTACTCGTGTGAGGCCTGCTGCTCTCAGGTCCTTGCTGGGAGCTTCAGCAAGAGCACTCTGGAGCTCGCCGACAAAGGAATTGTGAGCCCCCCCCGGCCTCAAGTAAAAGTCCAGATTTCCCCCGTCAGTAACACCTCGGAGTGCCATAGGAGCGAAGAAGCATGCGTTAACGGGATGCTTCAACAGTGCTAGGGATTTCTTTCACGAGACACTGTGCACTCACGTTCGTCGTAACAACTGTCAAAGGGCACTGTATGCCTTCCAACTCCTCTGTTGCGTTTGAGCCACAGGAAGTAAAGGCATTCGTTTGATTAAGCTCCGTGAACGGGCAACGATGATGGCGAAGCGCTGCCCTGTTCGCTCGAAAGCTCTCGTCTGTACGGCCTTCCAACGGCCTCAGGGTACGCAGTTGTAAACAGCCTTACATTCCATGCTGGTGTGCCCCCAATTAGGAACTTGGGCTCTTCTGTGAGACACCCACGTGCGTCCCAAATGAAACCGGGGAGCTCCCCCAGGACGTCTGCGTACGGCAGTCGGTTGCCAGCTCTTTACTTCCAGCCGGAGAAAGAAGAAGAGGACAGCTTTCCCAGGGACAACTCTGGACCCTTGGGACCATCCAGAGTCACCAAAGCCTAAACTTTGCACGGCCTGGGGAACGCTCTTCCTCATGGCCAGCAATCCCCACGTCAAAACCTTTCTCAGCAGAGGCAGGCACTCTCTCCCTCGTACTAGATAGCTCGGCAGAGCCTTCCGAGAAACACGCTGCGTCATTCAGCTTGAACGTGGGACGCGGAGGGGAGAGTACGCTTTCTCCCCGTTTGGAGGCGCCTTGCGCTTGGCTTCAAAGCTGCCTGAACAGCACTAGCGGCCCGACGTCTCTGCACGGCAGGATTGTCGTTGTGGGCCGAGGCTGCGTGTTCTCTCAAAACGAAAACCGTGCTGGCGATCCCTTTCTAGGAACTCCTCCCACGGCACCACATGTTCAGCTCCGGCCGAACGAAAGGTGACCTCAGGCCTCAAGGTAAGTTCCAGTGTTTCACGTCGGGGGAGTTGGGTGTGCAGTGGTTTCCATGAGGCCATACTCCACCACGGAGCGCCTTCACTCTGCGACGCTCCTGGGGGCACACAGGATAGGAGCTCGTTCGCCAAGTTCGCAGGATGACTTCTCTCCGTGCCGGAACGGCGGCTCCTGGCTTCTGAGGAACCTTAGCCTCAACAGGGCCCTGGAGAAAGCTCTTCACATTCATAGCAAGGGCAACGTACTGCTCTCTGGCTTGCCTGGGTTGAGTGCCCCAGTCGTCAAAGAGCCTCGCGAAGGCAGTGCTGCACAGACTCCCTTTGCCAGTCGCACGGCCTCCCTGGCTGAAAGAGAACTGCAGTGCCAAAAGGCACCGTGCTGACGACTGGCTCCAGGAGGAGACTCGGGACAGCACTCTCACAGAAGCGAAAGCTAGGCTGTGGGCCCAGCCTGAGGACCAGCACGTTTTCCACACTTAACACAGCTAAGGCATGAGCCAGACGACAGCCTTGGTCCCTGAGGCCTACCTAAGGTACTGCCATACTTACCCAGTAGATCCCACGCAGAGGTCCCTGTGCCCAAAAGGGCCTCCATGGAAGGGCCCCGTTCCTCCCGTGTGTTTCCTTGAGGTAATCGGAAACCACTGAGGATAACTACGTGAGCTCAGCTTTGAAACTGGGCGACCCTGGGCAAACCTTATTCCCCTCCGTGGTAGACGAGACAGTTGCGGGTCCTAAGCTGCCTGAAGCACACTCCTCGCGCCCACCTTCTCTTTGCTGCCGGAAGGCCTCACATAAGAGGTCTGAGTTTACTCGTGACGGAAGCCGTCTGAGTGTACTCGTGTGAGGCCTGCTGCTCTCAGGTCCTTGCTGGGAGCTTCAGCAAGAGCACTCTGGAGCTCGCCGACAAAGGAATTGTGAGCCCCCCCCGGCCTCAAGTAAAAGTCCAGATTTCCCCCGTCAGTAACACCTCGGAGTGCCATAGGAGCGAAGAAGCATGCGTTAACGGGATGCTTCAACAGTGCTAGGGATTTCTTTCACGAGACACTGTGCACTCACGTTCGTCGTAACAACTGTCAAAGGGCACTGTATGCCTTCCAACTCCTCTGTTGCGTTTGAGCCACAGGAAGTAAAGGCATTCGTTTGATTAAGCTCCGTGAACGGGCAACGATGATGGCGAAGCGCTGCCCTGTTCGCTCGAAAGCTCTCGTCTGTACGGCCTTCCAACGGCCTCAGGGTACGCAGTTGTAAACAGCCTTACATTCCATGCTGGTGTGCCCCCAATTAGGAACTTGGGCTCTTCTGTGAGACACCCACGTGCGTCCCAAATGAAACCGGGGAGCTCCCCCAGGACGTCTGCGTACGGCAGTCGGTTGCCAGCTCTTTACTTCCAGCCGGAGAAAGAAGAAGAGGACAGCTTTCCCAGGGACAACTCTGGACCCTTGGGACCATCCAGAGTCACCAAAGCCTAAACTTTGCACGGCCTGGGGAACGCTCTTCCTCATGGCCAGCAATCCCCACGTCAAAACCTTTCTCAGCAGAGGCAGGCACTCTCTCCCTCGTACTAGATAGCTCGGCAGAGCCTTCCGAGAAACACGCTGCGTCATTCAGCTTGAACGTGGGACGCGGAGGGGAGAGTACGCTTTCTCCCCGTTTGGAGGCGCCTTGCGCTTGGCTTCAAAGCTGCCTGAACAGCACTAGCGGCCCGACGTCTCTGCACGGCAGGATTGTCGTTGTGGGCCGAGGCTGCGTGTTCTCTCAAAACGAAAACCGTGCTGGCGATCCCTTTCTAGGAACTCCTCCCACGGCACCACATGTTCAGCTCCGGCCGAACGAAAGGTGACCTCAGGCCTCAAGGTAAGTTCCAGTGTTTCACGTCGGGGGAGTTGGGTGTGCAGTGGTTTCCATGAGGCCATACTCCACCACGGAGCGCCTTCACTCTGCGACGCTCCTGGGGGCACACAGGATAGGAGCTCGTTCGCCAAGTTCGCAGGATGACTTCTCTCCGTGCCGGAACGGCGGCTCCTGGCTTCTGAGGAACCTTAGCCTCAACAGGGCCCTGGAGAAAGCTCTTCACATTCATAGCAAGGGCAACGTACTGCTCTCTGGCTTGCCTGGGTTGAGTGCCCCAGTCGTCAAAGAGCCTCGCGAAGGCAGTGCTGCACAGACTCCCTTTGCCAGTCGCACGGCCTCCCTGGCTGAAAGAGAACTGCAGTGCCAAAAGGCACCGTGCTGACGACTGGCTCCAGGAGGAGACTCGGGACAGCACTCTCACAGAAGCGAAAGCTAGGCTGTGGGCCCAGCCTGAGGACCAGCACGTTTTCCACACTTAACACAGCTAAGGCATGAGCCAGACGACAGCCTTGGTCCCTGAGGCCTACCTAAGGTACTGCCATACTTACCCAGTAGATCCCACGCAGAGGTCCCTGTGCCCAAAAGGGCCTCCATGGAAGGGCCCCGTTCCTCCCGTGTGTTTCCTTGAGGTAATCGGAAACCACTGAGGATAAGTACGTGAGCTCAGCTTTGAAACTGGGCGACCCTGGGCAAACCTTATTCCCCTCCGTGGTAGACGAGACAGTTGCGGGTCCTAAGCTGCCTGAAGCACACTCCTCGCGCCCACCTTCTCTTTGCTGCCGGAAGGCCTCACATAAGACGTCTGAGTTTACTCGTGACGGAAGCCGTCTGAGTGTACTCGTGTGAGGCCTGCTGCTCTCAGGTCCTTGCTGGGAGCTTCAGCAAGAGCACTCTGGAGCTCGCCGACAAAGGAATTGTGAGCCCCCCCCGGCCTCAAGTAAAAGTCCAGATTTCCCCCGTCAGTAACACCTCGGAGTGCCATAGGAGCGAAGAAGCATGCGTTAACGGGATGCTTCAACAGTGCTAGGGATTTCTTTCACGAGACACTGTGCACTCACGTTCGTCGTAACAACTGTCAAAGGGCACTGTATGCCTTCCAACTCCTCTGTTGCGTTTGAGCCACAGGAAGTAAAGGCATTCGTTTGATTAAGCTCCGTGAACGGGCAACGATGATGGCGAAGCGCTGCCCTGTTCGCTCGAAAGCTCTCGTCTGTACGGCCTTCCAACGGCCTCAGGGTACGCAGTTGTAAACAGCCTTACATTCCATGCTGGTGTGCCCCCAATTAGGAACTTGGGCTCTTCTGTGAGACACCCACGTGCGTCCCAAATGAAACCGGGGAGCTCCCCCAGGACGTCTGCGTACGGCAGTCGGTTGCCAGCTCTTTACTTCCAGCCGGAGAAAGAAGAAGAGGACAGCTTTCCCAGGGACAACTCTGGACCCTTGGGACCATCCAGAGTCACCAAAGCCTAAACTTTGCACGGCCTGGGGAACGCTCTTCCTCATGGCCAGCAATCCCCACGTCAAAACCTTTCTCAGCAGAGGCAGGCACTCTCTCCCTCGTACTAGATAGCTCGGCAGAGCCTTCCGAGAAACACGCTGCGTCATTCAGCTTGAACGTGGGACGCGGAGGGGAGAGTACGCTTTCTCCCCGTTTGGAGGCGCCTTGCGCTTGGCTTCAAAGCTGCCTGAACAGCACTAGCGGCCCGACGTCTCTGCACGGCAGGATTGTCGTTGTGGGCCGAGGCTGCGTGTTCTCTCAAAACGAAAACCGTGCTGGCGATCCCTTTCTAGGAACTCCTCCCACGGCACCACATGTTCAGCTCCGGCCGAACGAAAGGTGACCTCAGGCCTCAAGGTAAGTTCCAGTGTTTCACGTCGGGGGAGTTGGGTGTGCAGTGGTTTCCATGAGGCCATACTCCACCACGGAGCGCCTTCACTCTGCGACGCTCCTGGGGGCACACAGGATAGGAGCTCGTTCGCCAAGTTCGCAGGATGACTTCTCTCCGTGCCGGAACGGCGGCTCCTGGCTTCTGAGGAACCTTAGCCTCAACAGGGCCCTGGAGAAAGCTCTTCACATTCATAGCAAGGGCAACGTACTGCTCTCTGGCTTGCCTGGGTTGAGTGCCCCAGTCGTCAAAGAGCCTCGCGAAGGCAGTGCTGCACAGACTCCCTTTGCCAGTCGCACGGCCTCCCTGGCTGAAAGAGAACTGCAGTGCCAAAAGGCACCGTGCTGACGACTGGCTCCAGGAGGAGACTCGGGACAGCACTCTCACAGAAGCGAAAGCTAGGCTGTGGGCCCAGCCTGAGGACCAGCACGTTTTCCACACTTAACACAGCTAAGGCATGAGCCAGACGACAGCCTTGGTCCCTGAGGCCTACCTAAGGTACTGCCATACTTACCCAGTAGATCCCACGCAGAGGTCCCTGTGCCCAAAAGGGCCTCCATGGAAGGGCCCCGTTCCTCCCGTGTGTTTCCTTGAGGTAATCGGAAACCACTGAGGATAAGTACGTGAGCTCAGCTTTGAAACTGGGCGACCCTGGGCAAACCTTATTCCCCTCCGTGGTAGACGAGACAGTTGCGGGTCCTAAGCTGCCTGAAGCACACTCCTCGCGCCCACCTTCTCTTTGCTGCCGGAAGGCCTCACATAAGAGGTCTGAGTTTACTCGTGACGGAAGCCGTCTGAGTGTACTCGTGTGAGGCCTGCTGCTCTCAGGTCCTTGCTGGGAGCTTCAGCAAGAGCACTCTGGAGCTCGCCGACAAAGGAATTGTGAGCCCCCCCCGGCCTCAAGTAAAAGTCCAGATTTCCCCCGTCAGTAACACCTCGGAGTGCCATAGGAGCGAAGAAGCATGCGTTAACGGGATGCTTCAACAGTGCTAGGGATTTCTTTCACGAGACACTGTGCACTCACGTTCGTCGTAACAACTGTCAAAGGGCACTGTATGCCTTCCAACTCCTCTGTTGCGTTTGAGCCACAGGAAGTAAAGGCATTCGTTTGATTAAGCTCCGTGAACGGGCAACGATGATGGCGAAGCGCTGCCCTGTTCGCTCGAAAGCTCTCGTCTGTACGGCCTTCCAACGGCCTCAGGGTACGCAGTTGTAAACAGCCTTACATTCCATGCTGGTGTGCCCCCAATTAGGAACTTGGGCTCTTCTGTGAGACACCCACGTGCGTCCCAAATGAAACCGGGGAGCTCCCCCAGGACGTCTGCGTACGGCAGTCGGTTGCCAGCTCTTTACTTCCAGCCGGAGAAAGAAGAAGAGGACAGCTTTCCCAGGGACAACTCTGGACCCTTGGGACCATCCAGAGTCACCAAAGCCTAAACTTTGCACGGCCTGGGGAACGCTCTTCCTCATGGCCAGCAATCCCCACGTCAAAACCTTTCTCAGCAGAGGCAGGCACTCTCTCCCTCGTACTAGATAGCTCGGCAGAGCCTTCCGAGAAACACGCTGCGTCATTCAGCTTGAACGTGGGACGCGGAGGGGAGAGTACGCTTTCTCCCCGTTTGGAGGCGCCTTGCGCTTGGCTTCAAAGCTGCCTGAACAGCACTAGCGGCCCGACGTCTCTGCACGGCAGGATTGTCGTTGTGGGCCGAGGCTGCGTGTTCTCTCAAAACGAAAACCGTGCTGGCGATCCCTTTCTAGGAACTCCTCCCACGGCACCACATGTTCAGCTCCGGCCGAACGAAAGGTGACCTCAGGCCTCAAGGTAAGTTCCAGTGTTTCACGTCGGGGGAGTTGGGTGTGCAGTGGTTTCCATGAGGCCATACTCCACCACGGAGCGCCTTCACTCTGCGACGCTCCTGGGGGCACACAGGATAGGAGCTCGTTCGCCAAGTTCGCAGGATGACTTCTCTCCGTGCCGGAACGGCGGCTCCTGGCTTCTGAGGAACCTTAGCCTCAACAGGGCCCTGGAGAAAGCTCTTCACATTCATAGCAAGGGCAACGTACTGCTCTCTGGCTTGCCTGGGTTGAGTGCCCCAGTCGTCAAAGAGCCTCGCGAAGGCAGTGCTGCACAGACTCCCTTTGCCAGTCGCACGGCCTCCCTGGCTGAAAGAGAACTGCAGTGCCAAAAGGCACCGTGCTGACGACTGGCTCCAGGAGGAGACTCGGGACAGCACTCTCACAGAAGCGAAAGCTAGGCTGTGGGCCCAGCCTGAGGACCAGCACGTTTTCCACACTTAACACAGCTAAGGCATGAGCCAGACGACAGCCTTGGTCCCTGAGGCCTACCTAAGGTACTGCCATACTTACCCAGTAGATCCCACGCAGAGGTCCCTGTGCCCAAAAGGGCCTCCATGGAAGGGCCCCGTTCCTCCCGTGTGTTTCCTTGAGGTAATCGGAAACCACTGAGGATAACTACGTGAGCTCAGCTTTGAAACTGGGCGACCCTGGGCAAACCTTATTCCCCTCCGTGGTAGACGAGACAGTTGCGGGTCCTAAGCTGCCTGAAGCACACTCCTCGCGCCCACCTTCTCTTTGCTGCCGGAAGGCCTCACATAAGAGGTCTGAGTTTACTCGTGACGGAAGCCGTCTGAGTGTACTCGTGTGAGGCCTGCTGCTCTCAGGTCCTTGCTGGGAGCTTCAGCAAGAGCACTCTGGAGCTCGCCGACAAAGGAATTGTGAGCCCCCCCCGGCCTCAAGTAAAAGTCCAGATTTCCCCCGTCAGTAACACCTCGGAGTGCCATAGGAGCGAAGAAGCATGCGTTAACGGGATGCTTCAACAGTGCTAGGGATTTCTTTCACGAGACACTGTGCACTCACGTTCGTCGTAACAACTGTCAAAGGGCACTGTATGCCTTCCAACTCCTCTGTTGCGTTTGAGCCACAGGAAGTAAAGGCATTCGTTTGATTAAGCTCCGTGAACGGGCAACGATGATGGCGAAGCGCTGCCCTGTTCGCTCGAAAGCTCTCGTCTGTACGGCCTTCCAACGGCCTCAGGGTACGCAGTTGTAAACAGCCTTACATTCCATGCTGGTGTGCCCCCAATTAGGAACTTGGGCTCTTCTGTGAGACACCCACGTGCGTCCCAAATGAAACTGGGGAGCTCCCCCAGGACGTCTGCGTACGGCAGTCGGTTGCCAGCTCTTTACTTCCAGCCGGAGAAAGAAGAAGAGGACAGCTTTCCCAGGGACAACTCTGGACCCTTGGGACCATCCAGAGTCACCAAAGCCTAAACTTTGCACGGCCTGGGGAACGCTCTTCCTCATGGCCAGCAATCCCCACGTCAAAACCTTTCTCAGCAGAGGCAGGCACTCTCTCCCTCGTACTAGATAGCTCGGCAGAGCCTTCCGAGAAACACGCTGCGTCATTCAGCTTGAACGTGGGACGCGGAGGGGAGAGTACGCTTTCTCCCCGTTTGGAGGCGCCTTGCGCTTGGCTTCAAAGCTGCCTGAACAGCACTAGCGGCCCGACGTCTCTGCACGGCAGGATTGTCGTTGTGGGCCGAGGCTGCGTGTTCTCTCAAAACGAAAACCGTGCTGGCGATCCCTTTCTAGGAACTCCTCCCACGGCACCACATGTTCAGCTCCGGCCGAACGAAAGGTGACCTCAGGCCTCAAGGTAAGTTCCAGTGTTTCACGTCGGGGGAGTTGGGTGTGCAGTGGTTTCCATGAGGCCATACTCCACCACGGAGCGCCTTCACTCTGCGACGCTCCTGGGGGCACACAGGATAGGAGCTCGTTCGCCAAGTTCGCAGGATGACTTCTCTCCGTGCCGGAACGGCGGCTCCTGGCTTCTGAGGAACCTTAGCCTCAACAGGGCCCTGGAGAAAGCTCTTCACATTCATAGCAAGGGCAACGTACTGCTCTCTGGCTTGCCTGGGTTGAGTGCCCCAGTCGTCAAAGAGCCTCGCGAAGGCAGTGCTGCACAGACTCCCTTTGCCAGTCGCACGGCCTCCCTGGCTGAAAGAGAACTGCAGTGCCAAAAGGCACCGTGCTGACGACTGGCTCCAGGAGGAGACTCGGGACAGCACTCTCACAGAAGCGAAAGCTAGGCTGTGGGCCCAGCCTGAGGACCAGCACGTTTTCCACACTTAACACAGCTAAGGCATGAGCCAGACGACAGCCTTGGTCCCTGAGGCCTACCTAAGGTACTGCCATACTTACCCAGTAGATCCCACGCAGAGGTCCCTGTGCCCAAAAGGGCCTCCATGGAAGGGCCCCGTTCCTCCCGTGTGTTTCCTTGAGGTAATCGGAAACCACTGAGGATAACTACGTGAGCTCAGCTTTGAAACTGGGCGACCCTGGGCAAACCTTATTCCCCTCCGTGGTAGACGAGACAGTTGCGGGTCCTAAGCTGCCTGAAGCACACTCCTCGCGCCCACCTTCTCTTTGCTGCCGGAAGGCCTCACATAAGAGGTCTGAGTTTACTCGTGACGGAAGCCGTCTGAGTGTACTCGTGTGAGGCCTGCTGCTCTCAGGTCCTTGCTGGGAGCTTCAGCAAGAGCACTCTGGAGCTCGCCGACAAAGGAATTGTGAGCCCCCCCCCGGCCTCAAGTAAAAGTCCAGATTTCCCCCGTCAGTAACACCTCGGAGTGCCATAGGAGCGAAGAAGCATGCGTTAACGGGATGCTTCAACAGTGCTAGGGATTTCTTTCACGAGACACTGTGCACTCACGTTCGTCGTAACAACTGTCAAAGGGCACTGTATGCCTTCCAACTCCTCTGTTGCGTTTGAGCCACAGGAAGTAAAGGCATTCGTTTGATTAAGCTCCGTGAACGGGCAACGATGATGGCGAAGCGCTGCCCTGTTCGCTCGAAAGCTCTCGTCTGTACGGCCTTCCAACGGCCTCAGGGTACGCAGTTGTAAACAGCCTTACATTCCATGCTGGTGTGCCCCCAATTAGGAACTTGGGCTCTTCTGTGAGACACCCACGTGCGTCCCAAATGAAACCGGGGAGCTCCCCCAGGACGTCTGCGTACGGCAGTCGGTTGCCAGCTCTTTACTTCCAGCCGGAGAAAGAAGAAGAGGACAGCTTTCCCAGGGACAACTCTGGACCCTTGGGACCATCCAGAGTCACCAAAGCCTAAACTTTGCACGGCCTGGGGAACGCTCTTCCTCATGGCCAGCAATCCCCACGTCAAAACCTTTCTCAGCAGAGGCAGGCACTCTCTCCCTCGTACTAGATAGCTCGGCAGAGCCTTCCGAGAAACACGCTGCGTCATTCAGCTTGAACGTGGGACGCGGAGGGGAGAGTACGCTTTCTCCCCGTTTGGAGGCGCCTTGCGCTTGGCTTCAAAGCTGCCTGAACAGCACTAGCGGCCCGACGTCTCTGCACGGCAGGATTGTCGTTGTGGGCCGAGGCTGCGTGTTCTCTCAAAACGAAAACCGTGCTGGCGATCCCTTTCTAGGAACTCCTCCCACGGCACCACATGTTCAGCTCCGGCCGAACGAAAGGTGACCTCAGGCCTCAAGGTAAGTTCCAGTGTTTCACGTCGGGGGAGTTGGGTGTGCAGTGGTTTCCATGAGGCCATACTCCACCACGGAGCGCCTTCACTCTGCGACGCTCCTGGGGGCACACAGGATAGGAGCTCGTTCGCCAAGTTCGCAGGATGACTTCTCTCCGTGCCGGAACGGCGGCTCCTGGCTTCTGAGGAACCTTAGCCTCAACAGGGCCCTGGAGAAAGCTCTTCACATTCATAGCAAGGGCAACGTACTGCTCTCTGGCTTGCCTGGGTTGAGTGCCCCAGTCGTCAAAGAGCCTCGCGAAGGCAGTGCTGCACAGACTCCCTTTGCCAGTCGCACGGCCTCCCTGACTGAAAGAGAACTGCAGTGCCAAAAGGCACCGTGCTGACGACTGGCTCCAGGAGGAGACTCGGGACAGCACTCTCACAGAAGCGAAAGCTAGGCTGTGGGCCCAGCCTGAGGACCAGCACGTTTTCCACACTTAACACAGCTAAGGCATGAGCCAGACGACAGCCTTGGTCCCTGAGGCCTACCTAAGGTACTGCCATACTTACCCAGTAGATCCCACGCAGAGGTCCCTGTGCCCAAAAGGGCCTCCATGGAAGGGCCCCGTTCCTCCCGTGTGTTTCCTTGAGGTAATCGGAAACCACTGAGGATAAGTACGTGAGCTCAGCTTTGAAACTGGGCGACCCTGGGCAAACCTTATTCCCCTCCGTGGTAGACGAGACAGTTGCGGGTCCTAAGCTGCCTGAAGCACACTCCTCGCGCCCACCTTCTCTTTGCTGCCGGAAGGCCTCACATAAGAGGTCTGAGTTTACTCGTGACGGAAGCCGTCTGAGTGTACTCGTGTGAGGCCTGCTGCTCTCAGGTCCTTGCTGGGAGCTTCAGCAAGAGCACTCTGGAGCTCGCCGACAAAGGAATTGTGAGCCCCCCCCGGCCTCAAGTAAAAGTCCAGATTTCCCCCGTCAGTAACACCTCGGAGTGCCATAGGAGCGAAGAAGCATGCGTTAACGGGATGCTTCAACAGTGCTAGGGATTTCTTTCACGAGACACTGTGCACTCACGTTCGTCGTAACAACTGTCAAAGGGCACTGTATGCCTTCCAACTCCTCTGTTGCGTTTGAGCCACAGGAAGTAAAGGCATTCGTTTGATTAAGCTCCGTGAACGGGCAACGATGATGGCGAAGCGCTGCCCTGTTCGCTCGAAAGCTCTCGTCTGTACGGCCTTCCAACGGCCTCAGGGTACGCAGTTGTAAACAGCCTTACATTCCATGCTGGTGTGCCCCCAATTAGGAACTTGGGCTCTTCTGTGAGACACCCACGTGCGTCCCAAATGAAACCGGGGAGCTCCCCCAGGACGTCTGCGTACGGCAGTCGGTTGCCAGCTCTTTACTTCCAGCCGGAGAAAGAAGAAGAGGACAGCTTTCCCAGGGACAACTCTGGACCCTTGGGACCATCCAGAGTCACCAAAGCCTAAACTTTGCACGGCCTGGGGAACGCTCTTCCTCATGGCCAGCAATCCCCACGTCAAAACCTTTCTCAGCAGAGGCAGGCACTCTCTCCCTCGTACTAGATAGCTCGGCAGAGCCTTCCGAGAAACACGCTGCGTCATTCAGCTTGAACGTGGGACGCGGAGGGGAGAGTACGCTTTCTCCCCGTTTGGAGGCGCCTTGCGCTTGGCTTCAAAGCTGCCTGAACAGCACTAGCGGCCCGACGTCTCTGCACGGCAGGATTGTCGTTGTGGGCCGAGGCTGCGTGTTCTCTCAAAACGAAAACCGTGCTGGCGATCCCTTTCTAGGAACTCCTCCCACGGCACCACATGTTCAGCTCCGGCCGAACGAAAGGTGACCTCAGGCCTCAAGGTAAGTTCCAGTGTTTCACGTCGGGGGAGTTGGGTGTGCAGTGGTTTCCATGAGGCCATACTCCACCACGGAGCGCCTTCACTCTGCGACGCTCCTGGGGGCACACAGGATAGGAGCTCGTTCGCCAAGTTCGCAGGATGACTTCTCTCCGTGCCGGAACGGCGGCTCCTGGCTTCTGAGGAACCTTAGCCTCAACAGGGCCCTGGAGAAAGCTCTTCACATTCATAGCAAGGGCAACGTACTGCTCTCTGGCTTGCCTGGGTTGAGTGCCCCAGTCGTCAAAGAGCCTCGCGAAGGCAGTGCTGCACAGACTCCCTTTGCCAGTCGCACGGCCTCCCTGACTGAAAGAGAACTGCAGTGCCAAAAGGCACCGTGCTGACGACTGGCTCCAGGAGGAGACTCGGGACAGCACTCTCACAGAAGCGAAAGCTAGGCTGTGGGCCCAGCCTGAGGACCAGCACGTTTTCCACACTTAACACAGCTAAGGCATGAGCCAGACGACAGCCTTGGTCCCTGAGGCCTACCTAAGGTACTGCCATACTTACCCAGTAGATCCCACGCAGAGGTCCCTGGGCCCAAAAGGGCCTCCATGGAAGGGCCCCGTTCCTCCCGTGTGTTTCCTTGAGGTAATCGGAAACCACTGAGGATAAGTACGTGAGCTCAGCTTTGAAACTGGGCGACCCTGGGCAAACCTTATTCCCCTCCGTGGTAGACGAGACAGTTGCGGGTCCTAAGCTGCCTGAAGCACACTCCTCGCGCCCACCTTCTCTTTGCTGCCGGAAGGCCTCACATAAGAGGTCTGAGTTTACTCGTGACGGAAGCCGTCTGAGTGTACTCGTGTGAGGCCTGCTGCTCTCAGGTCCTTGCTGGGAGCTTCAGCAAGAGCACTCTGGAGCTCGCCGACAAAGGAATTGTGAGCCCCCCCCGGCCTCAAGTAAAAGTCCAGATTTCCCCCGTCAGTAACACCTCGGAGTGCCATAGGAGCGAAGAAGCATGCGTTAACGGGATGCTTCAACAGTGCTAGGGATTTCTTTCACGAGACACTGTGCACTCACGTTCGTCGTAACAACTGTCAAAGGGCACTGTATGCCTTCCAACTCCTCTGTTGCGTTTGAGCCACAGGAAGTAAAGGCATTCGTTTGATTAAGCTCCGTGAACGGGCAACGATGATGGCGAAGCGCTGCCCTGTTCGCTCGAAAGCTCTCGTCTGTACGGCCTTCCAACGGCCTCAGGGTACGCAGTTGTAAACAGCCTTACATTCCATGCTGGTGTGCCCCCAATTAGGAACTTGGGCTCTTCTGTGAGACACCCACGTGCGTCCCAAATGAAACCGGGGAGCTCCCCCAGGACGTCTGCGTACGGCAGTCGGTTGCCAGCTCTTTACTTCCAGCCGGAGAAAGAAGAAGAGGACAGCTTTCCCAGGGACAACTCTGGACCCTTGGGACCATCCAGAGTCACCAAAGCCTAAACTTTGCACGGCCTGGGGAACGCTCTTCCTCATGGCCAGCAATCCCCACGTCAAAACCTTTCTCAGCAGAGGCAGGCACTCTCTCCCTCGTACTAGATAGCTCGGCAGAGCCTTCCGAGAAACACGCTGCGTCATTCAGCTTGAACGTGGGACGCGGAGGGGAGAGTATGCTTTCTCCCCGTTTGGAGGCGCCTTGCGCTTGGCTTCAAAGCTGCCTGAACAGCACTAGCGGCCCGACGTCTCTGCACGGCAGGATTGTCGTTGTGGGCCGAGGCTGCGTGTTCTCTCAAAACGAAAACCGTGCTGGCGATCCCTTTCTAGGAACTCCTCCCACGGCACCACATGTTCAGCTCCGGCCGAACGAAAGGTGACCTCAGGCCTCAAGGTAAGTTCCAGTGTTTCACGTCGGGGGAGTTGGGTGTGCAGTGGTTTCCATGAGGCCATACTCCACCACGGAGCGCCTTCACTCTGCGACGCTCCTGGGGGCACACAGGATAGGAGCTCGTTCGCCAAGTTCGCAGGATGACTTCTCTCCGTGCCGGAACGGCGGCTCCTGGCTTCTGAGGAACCTTAGCCTCAACAGGGCCCTGGAGAAAGCTCTTCACATTCATAGCAAGGGCAACGTACTGCTCTCTGGCTTGCCTGGGTTGAGTGCCCCAGTCGTCAAAGAGCCTCGCGAAGGCAGTGCTGCACAGACTCCCTTTGCCAGTCGCACGGCCTCCCTGACTGAAAGAGAACTGCAGTGCCAAAAGGCACCGTGCTGACGACTGGCTCCAGGAGGAGACTCGGGACAGCACTCTCACAGAAGCGAAAGCTAGGCTGTGGGCCCAGCCTGAGGACCAGCACGTTTTCCACACTTAACACAGCTAAGGCATGAGCCAGACGACAGCCTTGGTCCCTGAGGCCTACCTAAGGTACTGCCATACTTACCCAGTAGATCCCACGCAGAGGTCCCTGTGCCCAAAAGGGCCTCCATGGAAGGGCCCCGTTCCTCCCGTGTGTTTCCTTGAGGTAATCGGAAACCACTGAGGATAAGTACGTGAGCTCAGCTTTGAAACTGGGCGACCCTGGGCAAACCTTATTCCCCTCCGTGGTAGACGAGACAGTTGCGGGTCCTAAGCTGCCTGAAGCACACTCCTCGCGCCCACCTTCTCTTTGCTGCCGGAAGGCCTCACATAAGAGGTCTGAGTTTACTCGTGACGGAAGCCGTCTGAGTGTACTCGTGTGAGGCCTGCTGCTCTCAGGTCCTTGCTGGGAGCTTCAGCAAGAGCACTCTGGAGCTCGCCGACAAAGGAATTGTGAGCCCCCCCCGGCCTCAAGTAAAAGTCCAGATTTCCCCCGTCAGTAACACCTCGGAGTGCCATAGGAGCGAAGAAGCATGCGTTAACGGGATGCTTCAACAGTGCTAGGGATTTCTTTCACGAGACACTGTGCACTCACGTTCGTCGTAACAACTGTCAAAGGGCACTGTATGCCTTCCAACTCCTCTGTTGCGTTTGAGCCACAGGAAGTAAAGGCATTCGTTTGATTAAGCTCCGTGAACGGGCAACGATGATGGCGAAGCGCTGCCCCGTTCGCTCGAAAGCTCTCGTCTGTACGGCCTTCCAACGGCCTCAGGGTACGCAGTTGTAAACAGCCTTACATTCCATGCTGGTGTGCCCCCAATTAGGAACTTGGGCTCTTCTGTGAGACACCCACGTGCGTCCCAAATGAAACCGGGGAGCTCCCCCAGGACGTCTGCGTACGGCAGTCGGTTGCCAGCTCTTTACTTCCAGCCGGAGAAAGAAGAAGAGGACAGCTTTCCCAGGGACAACTCTGGACCCTTGGGACCATCCAGAGTCACCAAAGCCTAAACTTTGCACGGCCTGGGGAACGCTCTTCCTCATGGCCAGCAATCCCCACGTCAAAACCTTTCTCAGCAGAGGCAGGCACTCTCTCCCTCGTACTAGATAGCTCGGCAGAGCCTTCCGAGAAACACGCTGCGTCATTCAGCTTGAACGTGGGACGCGGAGGGGAGAGTACGCTTTCTCCCCGTTTGGAGGCGCCTTGCGCTTGGCTTCAAAGCTGCCTGAACAGCACTAGCGGCCCGACGTCTCTGCACGGCAGGATTGTCGTTGTGGGCCGAGGCTGCGTGTTCTCTCAAAACGAAAACCGTGCTGGCGATCCCTTTCTAGGAACTCCTCCCACGGCACCACATGTTCAGCTCCGGCCGAACGAAAGGTGACCTCAGGCCTCAAGGTAAGTTCCAGTGTTTCACGTCGGGGGAGTTGGGTGTGCAGTGGTTTCCATGAGGCCATACTCCACCACGGAGCGCCTTCACTCTGCGACGCTCCTGGGGGCACACAGGATAGGAGCTCGTTCGCCAAGTTCGCAGGATGACTTCTCTCCGTGCCGGAACGGCGGCTCCTGGCTTCTGAGGAACCTTAGCCTCAACAGGGCCCTGGAGAAAGCTCTTCACATTCATAGCAAGGGCAACGTACTGCTCTCTGGCTTGCCTGGGTTGAGTGCCCCAGTCGTCAAAGAGCCTCGCGAAGGCAGTGCTGCACAGACTCCCTTTGCCAGTCGCACGGCCTCCCTGACTGAAAGAGAACTGCAGTGCCAAAAGGCACCGTGCTGACGACTGGCTCCAGGAGGAGACTCGGGACAGCACTCTCACAGAAGCGAAAGCTAGGCTGTGGGCCCAGCCTGAGGACCAGCACGTTTTCCACACTTAACACAGCTAAGGCATGAGCCAGACGACAGCCTTGGTCCCTGAGGCCTACCTAAGGTACTGCCATACTTACCCAGTAGATCCCACGCAGAGGTCCCTGTGCCCAAAAGGGCCTCCATGGAAGGGCCCCGTTCCTCCCGTGTGTTTCCTTGAGGTAATCGGAAACCACTGAGGATAAGTACGTGAGCTCAGCTTTGAAACTGGGCGACCCTGGGCAAACCTTATTCCCCTCCGTGGTAGACGAGACAGTTGCGGGTCCTAAGCTGCCTGAAGCACACTCCTCGCGCCCACCTTCTCTTTGCTGCCGGAAGGCCTCACATAAGAGGTCTGAGTTTACTCGTGACGGAAGCCGTCTGAGTGTACTCGTGTGAGGCCTGCTGCTCTCAGGTCCTTGCTGGGAGCTTCAGCAAGAGCACTCTGGAGCTCGCCGACAAAGGAATTGTGAGCCCCCCCCGGCCTCAAGTAAAAGTCCAGATTTCCCCCGTCAGTAACACCTCGGAGTGCCATAGGAGCGAAGAAGCATGCGTTAACGGGATGCTTCAACAGTGCTAGGGATTTCTTTCACGAGACACTGTGCACTCACGTTCGTCGTAACAACTGTCAAAGGGCACTGTATGCCTTCCAACTCCTCTGTTGCGTTTGAGCCACAGGAAGTAAAGGCATTCGTTTGATTAAGCTCCGTGAACGGGCAACGATGATGGCGAAGCGCTGCCCCGTTCGCTCGAAAGCTCTCGTCTGTACGGCCTTCCAACGGCCTCAGGGTACGCAGTTGTAAACAGCCTTACATTCCATGCTGGTGTGCCCCCAATTAGGAACTTGGGCTCTTCTGTGAGACACCCACGTGCGTCCCAAATGAAACCGGGGAGCTCCCCCAGGACGTCTGCGTACGGCAGTCGGTTGCCAGCTCTTTACTTCCAGCCGGAGAAAGAAGAAGAGGACAGCTTTCCCAGGGACAACTCTGGACCCTTGGGACCATCCAGAGTCACCAAAGCCTAAACTTTGCACGGCCTGGGGAACGCTCTTCCTCATGGCCAGCAATCCCCACGTCAAAACCTTTCTCAGCAGAGGCAGGCACTCTCTCCCTCGTACTAGATAGCTCGGCAGAGCCTTCCGAGAAACACGCTGCGTCATTCAGCTTGAACGTGGGACGCGGAGGGGAGAGTACGCTTTCTCCCCGTTTGGAGGCGCCTTGCGCTTGGCTTCAAAGCTGCCTGAACAGCACTAGCGGCCCGACGTCTCTGCACGGCAGGATTGTCGTTGTGGGCCGAGGCTGCGTGTTCTCTCAAAACGAAAACCGTGCTGGCGATCCCTTTCTAGGAACTCCTCCCACGGCACCACATGTTCAGCTCCGGCCGAACGAAAGGTGACCTCAGGCCTCAAGGTAAGTTCCAGTGTTTCACGTCGGGGGAGTTGGGTGTGCAGTGGTTTCCATGAGGCCATACTCCACCACGGAGCGCCTTCACTCTGCGACGCTCCTGGGGGCACACAGGATAGGAGCTCGTTCGCCAAGTTCGCAGGATGACTTCTCTCCGTGCCGGAACGGCGGCTCCTGGCTTCTGAGGAACCTTAGCCTCAACAGGGCCCTGGAGAAAGCTCTTCACATTCATAGCAAGGGCAACGTACTGCTCTCTGGCTTGCCTGGGTTGAGTGCCCCAGTCGTCAAAGAGCCTCGCGAAGGCAGTGCTGCACAGACTCCCTTTGCCAGTCGCACGGCCTCCCTGACTGAAAGAGAACTGCAGTGCCAAAAGGCACCGTGCTGACGACTGGCTCCAGGAGGAGACTCGGGACAGCACTCTCACAGAAGCGAAAGCTAGGCTGTGGGCCCAGCCTGAGGACCAGCACGTTTTCCACACTTAACACAGCTAAGGCATGAGCCAGACGACAGCCTTGGTCCCTGAGGCCTACCTAAGGTACTGCCATACTTACCCAGTAGATCCCACGCAGAGGTCCCTGTGCCCAAAAGGGCCTCCATGGAAGGGCCCCGTTCCTCCCGTGTGTTTCCTTGAGGTAATCGGAAACCACTGAGGATAAGTACGTGAGCTCAGCTTTGAAACTGGGCGACCCTGGGCAAACCTTATTCCCCTCCGTGGTAGACGAGACAGTTGCGGGTCCTAAGCTGCCTGAAGCACACTCCTCGCGCCCACCTTCTCTTTGCTGCCGGAAGGCCTCACATAAGAGGTCTGAGTTTACTCGTGACGGAAGCCGTCTGAGTGTACTCGTGTGAGGCCTGCTGCTCTCAGGTCCTTGCTGGGAGCTTCAGCAAGAGCACTCTGGAGCTCGCCGACAAAGGAATTGTGAGCCCCCCCCGGCCTCAAGTAAAAGTCCAGATTTCCCCCGTCAGTAACACCTCGGAGTGCCATAGGAGCGAAGAAGCATGCGTTAACGGGATGCTTCAACAGTGCTAGGGATTTCTTTCACGAGACACTGTGCACTCACGTTCGTCGTAACAACTGTCAAAGGGCACTGTATGCCTTCCAACTCCTCTGTTGCGTTTGAGCCACAGGAAGTAAAGGCATTCGTTTGATTAAGCTCCGTGAACGGGCAACGATGATGGCGAAGCGCTGCCCTGTTCGCTCGAAAGCTCTCGTCTGTACGGCCTTCCAACGGCCTCAGGGTACGCAGTTGTAAACAGCCTTACATTCCATGCTGGTGTGCCCCCAATTAGGAACTTGGGCTCTTCTGTGAGACACCCACGTGCGTCCCAAATGAAACCGGGGAGCTCCCCCAGGACGTCTGCGTACGGCAGTCGGTTGCCAGCTCTTTACTTCCAGCCGGAGAAAGAAGAAGAGGACAGCTTTCCCAGGGACAACTCTGGACCCTTGGGACCATCCAGAGTCACCAAAGCCTAAACTTTGCACGGCCTGGGGAACGCTCTTCCTCATGGCCAGCAATCCCCACGTCAAAACCTTTCTCAGCAGAGGCAGGCACTCTCTCCCTCGTACTAGATAGCTCGGCAGAGCCTTCCGAGAAACACGCTGCGTCATTCAGCTTGAACGTGGGACGCGGAGGGGAGAGTACGCTTTCTCCCCGTTTGGAGGCGCCTTGCGCTTGGCTTCAAAGCTGCCTGAACAGCACTAGCGGCCCGACGTCTCTGCACGGCAGGATTGTCGTTGTGGGCCGAGGCTGCGTGTTCTCTCAAAACGAAAACCGTGCTGGCGATCCCTTTCTAGGAACTCCTCCCACGGCACCACATGTTCAGCTCCGGCCGAACGAAAGGTGACCTCAGGCCTCAAGGTAAGTTCCAGTGTTTCACGTCGGGGGAGTTGGGTGTGCAGTGGTTTCCATGAGGCCATACTCCACCACGGAGCGCCTTCACTCTGCGACGCTCCTGGGGGCACACAGGATAGGAGCTCGTTCGCCAAGTTCGCAGGATGACTTCTCTCCGTGCCGGAACGGCGGCTCCTGGCTTCTGAGGAACCTTAGCCTCAACAGGGCCCTGGAGAAAGCTCTTCACATTCATAGCAAGGGCAACGTACTGCTCTCTGGCTTGCCTGGGTTGAGTGCCCCAGTCGTCAAAGAGCCTCGCGAAGGCAGTGCTGCACAGACTCCCTTTGCCAGTCGCACGGCCTCCCTGGCTGAAAGAGAACTGCAGTGCCAAAAGGCACCGTGCTGACGACTGGCTCCAGGAGGAGACTCGGGACAGCACTCTCACAGAAGCGAAAGCTAGGCTGTGGGCCCAGCCTGAGGACCAGCACGTTTTCCACACTTAACACAGCTAAGGCATGAGCCAGACGACAGCCTTGGTCCCTGAGGCCTACCTAAGGTACTGCCATACTTACCCAGTAGATCCCACGCAGAGGTCCCTGTGCCCAAAAGGGCCTCCATGGAAGGGCCCCGTTCCTCCCGTGTGTTTCCTTGAGGTAATCGGAAACCACTGAGGATAAGTACGTGAGCTCAGCTTTGAAACTGGGCGACCCTGGGCAAACCTTATTCCCCTCCGTGGTAGACGAGACAGTTGCGGGTCCTAAGCTGCCTGAAGCACACTCCTCGCGCCCACCTTCTCTTTGCTGCCGGAAGGCCTCACATAAGAGGTCTGAGTTTACTCGTGACGGAAGCCGTCTGAGTGTACTCGTGTGAGGCCTGCTGCTCTCAGGTCCTTGCTGGGAGCTTCAGCAAGAGCACTCTGGAGCTCGCCGACAAAGGAATTGTGAGCCCCCCCCGGCCTCAAGTAAAAGTCCAGATTTCCCCCGTCAGTAACACCTCGGAGTGCCATAGGAGCGAAGAAGCATGCGTTAACGGGATGCTTCAACAGTGCTAGGGATTTCTTTCACGAGACACTGTGCACTCACGTTCGTCGTAACAACTGTCAAAGGGCACTGTATGCCTTCCAACTCCTCTGTTGCGTTTGAGCCACAGGAAGTAAAGGCATTCGTTTGATTAAGCTCCGTGAACGGGCAACGATGATGGCGAAGCGCTGCCCCGTTCGCTCGAAAGCTCTCGTCTGTACGGCCTTCCAACGGCCTCAGGGTACGCAGTTGTAAACAGCCTTACATTCCATGCTGGTGTGCCCCCAATTAGGAACTTGGGCTCTTCTGTGAGACACCCACGTGCGTCCCAAATGAAACCGGGGAGCTCCCCCAGGACGTCTGCGTACGGCAGTCGGTTGCCAGCTGTTTACTTCCAGCCGGAGAAAGAAGAAGAGGACAGCTTTCCCAGGGACAACTCTGGACCCTTGGGACCATCCAGAGTCACCAAAGCCTAAACTTTGCACGGCCTGGGGAACGCTCTTCCTCATGGCCAGCAATCCCCACGTCAAAACCTTTCTCAGCAGAGGCAGGCACTCTCTCCCTCGTACTAGATAGCTCGGCAGAGCCTTCCGAGAAACACGCTGCGTCATTCAGCTTGAACGTGGGACGCGGAGGGGAGAGTACGCTTTCTCCCCGTTTGGAGGCGCCTTGCGCTTGGCTTCAAAGCTGCCTGAACAGCACTAGCGGCCCGACGTCTCTGCACGGCAGGATTGTCGTTGTGGGCCGAGGCTGCGTGTTCTCTCAAAACGAAAACCGTGCTGGCGATCCCTTTCTAGGAACTCCTCCCACGGCACCACATGTTCAGCTCCGGCCGAACGAAAGGTGACCTCAGGCCTCAAGGTAAGTTCCAGTGTTTCACGTCGGGGGAGTTGGGTGTGCAGTGGTTTCCATGAGGCCATACTCCACCACGGAGCGCCTTCACTCTGCGACGCTCCTGGGGGCACACAGGATAGGAGCTCGTTCGCCAAGTTCGCAGGATGACTTCTCTCCGTGCCGGAACGGCGGCTCCTGGCTTCTGAGGAACCTTAGCCTCAACAGGGCCCTGGAGAAAGCTCTTCACATTCATAGCAAGGGCAACGTACTGCTCTCTGGCTTGCCTGGGTTGAGTGCCCCAGTCGTCAAAGAGCCTCGCGAAGGCAGTGCTGCACAGACTCCCTTTGCCAGTCGCACGGCCTCCCTGGCTGAAAGAGAACTGCAGTGCCAAAAGGCACCGTGCTGACGACTGGCTCCAGGAGGAGACTCGGGACAGCACTCTCACAGAAGCGAAAGCTAGGCTGTGGGCCCAGCCTGAGGACCAGCACGTTTTCCACACTTAACACAGCTAAGGCATGAGCCAGACGACAGCCTTGGTCCCTGAGGCCTACCTAAGGTACTGCCATACTTACCCAGTAGATCCCACGCAGAGGTCCCTGGGCCCAAAAGGGCCTCCATGGAAGGGCCCCGTTCCTCCCGTGTGTTTCCTTGAGGTAATCGGAAACCACTGAGGATAAGTACGTGAGCTCAGCTTTGAAACTGGGCGACCCTGGGCAAACCTTATTCCCCTCCGTGGTAGACGAGACAGTTGCGGGTCCTAAGCTGCCTGAAGCACACTCCTCGCGCCCACCTTCTCTTTGCTGCCGGAAGGCCTCACATAAGACGTCTGAGTTTACTCGTGACGGAAGCCGTCTGAGTGTACTCGTGTGAGGCCTGCTGCTCTCAGGTCCTTGCTGGGAGCTTCAGCAAGAGCACTCTGGAGCTCGCCGACAAAGGAATTGTGAGCCCCCCCGGCCTGAAGTAAAAGTCCAGATTTCCCCCGTCAGTAACACCTCGGAGTGCCATAGGAGCGAAGAAGCATGCGTTAACGGGATGCTTCAACAGTGCTAGGGATTTCTTTCACGAGACACTGTGCACTCACGTTCGTCGTAACAACTGTCAAAGGGCACTGTATGCCTTCCAACTCCTCTGTTGCGTTTGAGCCACAGGAAGTAAAGGCATTCGTTTGATTAAGCTCCGTGAACGGGCAACGATGATGGCGAAGCGCTGCCCCGTTCGCTCGAAAGCTCTCGTCTGTACGGCCTTCCAACGGCCTCAGGGTACGCAGTTGTAAACAGCCTTACATTCCATGCTGGTGTGCCCCCAATTAGGAACTTGGGCTCTTCTGTGAGACACCCACGTGCGTCCCAAATGAAACCGGGGAGCTCCCCCAGGACGTCTGCGTACGGCAGTCGGTTGCCAGCTCTTTACTTCCAGCCGGAGAAAGAAGAAGAGGACAGCTTTCCCAGGGACAACTCTGGACCCTTGGGACCATCCGGAGTCACCAAAGCCTAAACTTTGCACGGCCTGGGGAACGCTCTTCCTCATGGCCAGCAATCCCCACGTCAAAACCTTTCTCAGCAGAGGCAGGCACTCTCTCCCTCGTACTAGATAGCTCGGCAGAGCCTTCCGAGAAACACGCTGCGTCATTCAGCTTGAACGTGGGACGCGGAGGGGAGAGTACGCTTTCTCCCCGTTTGGAGGCGCCTTGCGCTTGGCTTCAAAGCTGCCTGAACAGCACTAGCGGCCCGACGTCTCTGCACGGCAGGATTGTCGTTGTGGGCCGAGGCTGCGTGTTCTCTCAAAACGAAAACCGTGCTGGCGATCCCTTTCTAGGAACTCCTCCCACGGCACCACATGTTCAGCTCCGGCCGAACGAAAGGTGACCTCAGGCCTCAAGGTAAGTTCCAGTGTTTCACGTCGGGGGAGTTGGGTGTGCAGTGGTTTCCATGAGGCCATACTCCACCACGGAGCGCCTTCACTCTGCGACGCTCCTGGGGGCACACAGGATAGGAGCTCGTTCGCCAAGTTCGCAGGATGACTTCTCTCCGTGCCGGAACGGCGGCTCCTGGCTTCTGAGGAACCTTAGCCTCAACAGGGCCCTGGAGAAAGCTCTTCACATTCATAGCAAGGGCAACGTACTGCTCTCTGGCTTGCCTGGGTTGAGTGCCCCAGTCGTCAAAGAGCCTCGCGAAGGCAGTGCTGCACAGACTCCCTTTGCCAGTCGCACGGCCTCCCTGACTGAAAGAGAACTGCAGTGCCAAAAGGCACCGTGCTGACGACTGGCTCCAGGAGGAGACTCGGGACAGCACTCTCACAGAAGCGAAAGCTAGGCTGTGGGCCCAGCCTGAGGACCAGCACGTTTTCCACACTTAACACAGCTAAGGCATGAGCCAGACGACAGCCTTGGTCCCTGAGGCCTACCTAAGGTACTGCCATACTTACCCAGTAGATCCCACGCAGAGGTCCCTGTGCCCAAAAGGGCCTCCATGGAAGGGCCCTGTTCCTCCCGTGTGTTTCCTTGAGGTAATCGGAAACCACTGAGGATAAGTACGTGAGCTCAGCTTTGAAACTGGGCGACCCTGGGCAAACCTTATTCCCCTCCGTGGTAGACGAGACAGTTGCGGGTCCTAAGCTGCCTGAAGCACACTCCTCGCGCCCACCTTCTCTTTGCTGCCGGAAGGCCTCACATAAGACGTCTGAGTTTACTCGTGACGGAAGCCGTCTGAGTGTACTCGTGTGAGGCCTGCTGCTCTCAGGTCCTTGCTGGGAGCTTCAGCAAGAGCACTCTGGAGCTCGCCGACAAAGGAATTGTGAGCCCCCCCCGGCCTCAAGTAAAAGTCCAGATTTCCCCCGTCAGTAACACCTCGGAGTGCCATAGGAGCGAAGAAGCATGCGTTAACGGGATGCTTCAACAGTGCTAGGGATTTCTTTCACGAGACACTGTGCACTCACGTTCGTCGTAACAACTGTCAAAGGGCACTGTATGCCTTCCAACTCCTCTGTTGCGTTTGAGCCACAGGAAGTAAAGGCATTCGTTTGATTAAGCTCCGTGAACGGGCAACGATGATGGCGAAGCGCTGCCCCGTTCGCTCGAAAGCTCTCGTCTGTACGGCCTTCCAACGGCCTCAGGGTACGCAGTTGTAAACAGCCTTACATTCCATGCTGGTGTGCCCCCAATTAGGAACTTGGGCTCTTCTGTGAGACACCCACGTGCGTCCCAAATGAAACCGGGGAGCTCCCCCAGGACGTCTGCGTACGGCAGTCGGTTGCCAGCTCTTTACTTCCAGCCGGAGAAAGAAGAAGAGGACAGCTTTCCCAGGGACAACTCTGGACCCTTGGGACCATCCGGAGTCACCAAAGCCTAAACTTTGCACGGCCTGGGGAACGCTCTTCCTCATGGCCAGCAATCCCCACGTCAAAACCTTTCTCAGCAGAGGCAGGCACTCTCTCCCTCGTACTAGATAGCTCGGCAGAGCCTTCCGAGAAACACGCTGCGTCATTCAGCTTGAACGTGGGACGCGGAGGGGAGAGTACGCTTTCTCCCCGTTTGGAGGCGCCTTGCGCTTGGCTTCAAAGCTGCCTGAACAGCACTAGCGGCCCGACGTCTCTGCACGGCAGGATTGTCGTTGTGGGCCGAGGCTGCGTGTTCTCTCAAAACGAAAACCGTGCTGGCGATCCCTTTCTAGGAACTCCTCCCACGGCACCACATGTTCAGCTCCGGCCGAACGAAAGGTGACCTCAGGCCTCAAGGTAAGTTCCAGTGTTTCACGTCGGGGGAGTTGGGTGTGCAGTGGTTTCCATGAGGCCATACTCCACCACGGAGCGCCTTCACTCTGCGACGCTCCTGGGGGCACACAGGATAGGAGCTCGTTCGCCAAGTTCGCAGGATGACTTCTCTCCGTGCCGGAACGGCGGCTCCTGGCTTCTGAGGAACCTTAGCCTCAACAGGGCCCTGGAGAAAGCTCTTCACATTCATAGCAAGGGCAACGTACTGCTCTCTGGCTTGCCTGGGTTGAGTGCCCCAGTCGTCAAAGAGCCTCGCGAAGGCAGTGCTGCACAGACTCCCTTTGCCAGTCGCACGGCCTCCCTGACTGAAAGAGAACTGCAGTGCCAAAAGGCACCGTGCTGACGACTGGCTCCAGGAGGAGACTCGGGACAGCACTCTCACAGAAGCGAAAGCTAGGCTGTGGGCCCAGCCTGAGGACCAGCACGTTTTCCACACTTAACACAGCTAAGGCATGAGCCAGACGACAGCCTTGGTCCCTGAGGCCTACCTAAGGTACTGCCATACTTACCCAGTAGATCCCACGCAGAGGTCCCTGTGCCCAAAAGGGCCTCCATGGAAGGGCCCTGTTCCTCCCGTGTGTTTCCTTGAGGTAATCGGAAACCACTGAGGATAAGTACGTGAGCTCAGCTTTGAAACTGGGCGACCCTGGGCAAACCTTATTCCCCTCCGTGGTAGACGAGACAGTTGCGGGTCCTAAGCTGCCTGAAGCACACTCCTCGCGCCCACCTTCTCTTTGCTGCCGGAAGGCCTCACATAAGACGTCTGAGTTTACTCGTGACGGAAGCCGTCTGAGTGTACTCGTGTGAGGCCTGCTGCTCTCAGGTCCTTGCTGGGAGCTTCAGCAAGAGCACTCTGGAGCTCGCCGACAAAGGAATTGTGAGCCCCCCCGGCCTCAAGTAAAAGTCCAGATTTCCCCCGTCAGTAACACCTCGGAGTGCCATAGGAGCGAAGAAGCATGCGTTAACGGGATGCTTCAACAGTGCTAGGGATTTCTTTCACGAGACACTGTGCACTCACGTTCGTCGTAACAACTGTCAAAGGGCACTGTATGCCTTCCAACTCCTCTGTTGCGTTTGAGCCACAGGAAGTAAAGGCATTCGTTTGATTAAGCTCCGTGAACGGGCAACGATGATGGCGAAGCGCTGCCCCGTTCGCTCGAAAGCTCTCGTCTGTACGGCCTTCCAACGGCCTCAGGGTACGCAGTTGTAAACAGCCTTACATTCCATGCTGGTGTGCCCCCAATTAGGAACTTGGGCTCTTCTGTGAGACACCCACGTGCGTCCCAAATGAAACCGGGGAGCTCCCCCAGGACGTCTGCGTACGGCAGTCGGTTGCCAGCTCTTTACTTCCAGCCGGAGAAAGAAGAAGAGGACAGCTTTCCCAGGGACAACTCTGGACCCTTGGGACCATCCGGAGTCACCAAAGCCTAAACTTTGCACGGCCTGGGGAACGCTCTTCCTCATGGCCAGCAATCCCCACGTCAAAACCTTTCTCAGCAGAGGCAGGCACTCTCTCCCTCGTACTAGATAGCTCGGCAGAGCCTTCCGAGAAACACGCTGCGTCATTCAGCTTGAACGTGGGACGCGGAGGGGAGAGTACGCTTTCTCCCCGTTTGGAGGCGCCTTGCGCTTGGCTTCAAAGCTGCCTGAACAGCACTAGCGGCCCGACGTCTCTGCACGGCAGGATTGTCGTTGTGGGCCGAGGCTGCGTGTTCTCTCAAAACGAAAACCGTGCTGGCGATCCCTTTCTAGGAACTCCTCCCACGGCACCACATGTTCAGCTCCGGCCGAACGAAAGGTGACCTCAGGCCTCAAGGTAAGTTCCAGTGTTTCACGTCGGGGGAGTTGGGTGTGCAGTGGTTTCCATGAGGCCATACTCCACCACGGAGCGCCTTCACTCTGCGACGCTCCTGGGGGCACACAGGATAGGAGCTCGTTCGCCAAGTTCGCAGGATGACTTCTCTCCGTGCCGGAACGGCGGCTCCTGGCTTCTGAGGAACCTTAGCCTCAACAGGGCCCTGGAGAAAGCTCTTCACATTCATAGCAAGGGCAACGTACTGCTCTCTGGCTTGCCTGGGTTGAGTGCCCCAGTCGTCAAAGAGCCTCGCGAAGGCAGTGCTGCACAGACTCCCTTTGCCAGTCGCACGGCCTCCCTGGCTGAAAGAGAACTGCAGTGCCAAAAGGCACCGTGCTGACGACTGGCTCCAGGAGGAGACTCGGGACAGCACTCTCACAGAAGCGAAAGCTAGGCTGTGGGCCCAGCCTGAGGACCAGCACGTTTTCCACACTTAACACAGCTAAGGCATGAGCCAGACGACAGCCTTGGTCCCTGAGGCCTACCTAAGGTACTGCCATACTTACCCAGTAGATCCCACGCAGAGGTCCCTGGGCCCAAAAGGGCCTCCATGGAAGGGCCCTGTTCCTCCCGTGTGTTTCCTTGAGGTAATCGGAAACCACTGAGGATAAGTACGTGAGCTCAGCTTTGAAACTGGGCGACCCTGGGCAAACCTTATTCCCCTCCGTGGTAGACGAGACAGTTGCGGGTCCTAAGCTGCCTGAAGCACACTCCTCGCGCCCACCTTCTCTTTGCTGCCGGAAGGCCTCACATAAGAGGTCTGAGTTTACTCGTGACGGAAGCCGTCTGAGTGTACTCGTGTGAGGCCTGCTGCTCTCAGGTCCTTGCTGGGAGCTTCAGCAAGAGCACTCTGGAGCTCGCCGACAAAAGAATTGTGAGCCCCCCCGGCCTCAAGTAAAAGTCCAGATTTCCCCCGTCAGTAACACCTCGGAGTGCCATAGGAGCGAAGAAGCATGCGTTAACGGGATGCTTCAACAGTGCTAGGGATTTCTTTCACGAGACACTGTGCACTCACGTTCGTTGTAACAACTGTCAAAGGGCACTGTATGCCTTCCAACTCCTCTGTTGCGTTTGAGCCACAGGAAGTAAAGGCATTCGTTTGATTAAGCTCCGTGAACGGGCAACGATGATGGCGAAGCGCTGCCCCGTTCGCTCGAAAGCTCTCGTCTGTACGGCCTTCCAACGGCCTCAGGGTACGCAGTTGTAAACAGCCTTACATTCCATGCTGGTGTGCCCCCAATTAGGAACTTGGGCTCTTCTGTGAGACACCCACGTGCGTCCCAAATGAAACCGGGGAGCTCCCCCAGGACGTCTGCGTACGGCAGTCGGTTGCCAGCTCTTTACTTCCAGCCGGAGAAAGAAGAAGAGGACAGCTTTCCCAGGGACAACTCTGGACCCTTGGGACCATCCGGAGTCACCAAAGCCTAAACTTTGCACGGCCTGGGGAACGCTCTTCCTCATGGCCAGCAATCCCCACGTCAAAACCTTTCTCAGCAGAGGCAGGCACTCTCTCCCTCGTACTAGATAGCTCGGCAGAGCCTTCCGAGAAACACGCTGCGTCATTCAGCTTGAACGTGGGACGCGGAGGGGAGAGTACGCTTTCTCCCCGTTTGGAGGCGCCTTGCGCTTGGCTTCAAAGCTGCCTGAACAGCACTAGCGGCCCGACGTCTCTGCACGGCAGGATTGTCGTTGTGGGCCGAGGCTGCGTGTTCTCTCAAAACGAAAACCGTGCTGGCGATCCCTTTCTAGGAACTCCTCCCACGGCACCACATGTTCAGCTCCGGCCGAACGAAAGGTGACCTCAGGCCTCAAGGTAAGTTCCAGTGTTTCACGTCGGGGGAGTTGGGTGTGCAGTGGTTTCCATGAGGCCATACTCCACCACGGAGCGCCTTCACTCTGCGACGCTCCTGGGGGCACACAGGATAGGAGCTCGTTCGCCAAGTTCGCAGGATGACTTCTCTCCGTGCCGGAACGGCGGCTCCTGGCTTCTGAGGAACCTTAGCCTCAACAGGGCCCTGGAGAAAGCTCTTCACATTCATAGCAAGGGCAACGTACTGCTCTCTGGCTTGCCTGGGTTGAGTGCCCCAGTCGTCAAAGAGCCTCGCGAAGGCAGTGCTGCACAGACTCCCTTTGCCAGTCGCACGGCCTCCCTGACTGAAAGAGAACTGCAGTGCCAAAAGGCACCGTGCTGACGACTGGCTCCAGGAGGAGACTCGGGACAGCACTCTCACAGAAGCGAAAGCTAGGCTGTGGGCCCAGCCTGAGGACCAGCACGTTTTCCACACTTAACACAGCTAAGGCATGAGCCAGACGACAGCCTTGGTCCCTGAGGCCTACCTAAGGTACTGCCATACTTACCCAGTAGATCCCACGCAGAGGTCCCTGTGCCCAAAAGGGCCTCCATGGAAGGGCCCTGTTCCTCCCGTGTGTTTCCTTGAGGTAATCGGAAACCACTGAGGATAAGTACGTGAGCTCAGCTTTGAAACTGGGCGACCCTGGGCAAACCTTATTCCCCTCCGTGGTAGACGAGACAGTTGCGGGTCCTAAGCTGCCTGAAGCACACTCCTCGCGCCCACCTTCTCTTTGCTGCCGGAAGGCCTCACATAAGAGGTCTGAGTTTACTCGTGACGGAAGCCGTCTGAGTGTACTCGTGTGAGGCCTGCTGCTCTCAGGTCCTTGCTGGGAGCTTCAGCAAGAGCACTCTGGAGCTCGCCGACAAAGGAATTGTGAGCCCCCCCGGCCTCAAGTAAAAGTCCAGATTTCCCCCGTCAGTAACACCTCGGAGTGCCATAGGAGCGAAGAAGCATGCGTTAACGGGATGCTTCAACAGTGCTAGGGATTTCTTTCACGAGACACTGTGCACTCACGTTCGTCGTAACAACTGTCAAAGGGCACTGTATGCCTTCCAACTCCTCTGTTGCGTTTGAGCCACAGGAAGTAAAGGCATTCGTTTGATTAAGCTCCGTGAACGGGCAACGATGATGGCGAAGCGCTGCCCCGTTCGCTCGAAAGCTCTCGTCTGTACGGCCTTCCAACGGCCTCAGGGTACGCAGTTGTAAACAGCCTTACATTCCATGCTGGTGTGCCCCCAATTAGGAACTTGGGCTCTTCTGTGAGACACCCACGTGCGTCCCAAATGAAACCGGGGAGCTCCCCCAGGACGTCTGCGTACGGCAGTCGGTTGCCAGCTCTTTACTTCCAGCCGGAGAAAGAAGAAGAGGACAGCTTTCCCAGGGACAACTCTGGACCCTTGGGACCATCCGGAGTCACCAAAGCCTAAACTTTGCACGGCCTGGGGAACGCTCTTCCTCATGGCCAGCAATCCCCACGTCAAAACCTTTCTCAGCAGAGGCAGGCACTCTCTCCCTCGTACTAGATAGCTCGGCAGAGCCTTCCGAGAAACACGCTGCGTCATTCAGCTTGAACGTGGGACGCGGAGGGGAGAGTACGCTTTCTCCCCGTTTGGAGGCGCCTTGCGCTTGGCTTCAAAGCTGCCTGAACAGCACTAGCGGCCCGACGTCTCTGCACGGCAGGATTGTCGTTGTGGGCCGAGGCTGCGTGTTCTCTCAAAACGAAAACCGTGCTGGCGATCCCTTTCTAGGAACTCCTCCCACGGCACCACATGTTCAGCTCCGGCCGAACGAAAGGTGACCTCAGGCCTCAAGGTAAGTTCCAGTGTTTCACGTCGGGGGAGTTGGGTGTGCAGTGGTTTCCATGAGGCCATACTCCACCACGGAGCGCCTTCACTCTGCGACGCTCCTGGGGGCACACAGGATAGGAGCTCGTTCGCCAAGTTCGCAGGATGACTTCTCTCCGTGCCGGAACGGCGGCTCCTGGCTTCTGAGGAACCTTAGCCTCAACAGGGCCCTGGAGAAAGCTCTTCACATTCATAGCAAGGGCAACGTACTGCTCTCTGGCTTGCCTGGGTTGAGTGCCCCAGTCGTCAAAGAGCCTCGCGAAGGCAGTGCTGCACAGACTCCCTTTGCCAGTCGCACGGCCTCCCTGACTGAAAGAGAACTGCAGTGCCAAAAGGCACCGTGCTGACGACTGGCTCCAGGAGGAGACTCGGGACAGCACTCTCACAGAAGCGAAAGCTAGGCTGTGGGCCCAGCCTGAGGACCAGCACGTTTTCCACACTTAACACAGCTAAGGCATGAGCCAGACGACAGCCTTGGTCCCTGAGGCCTACCTAAGGTACTGCCATACTTACCCAGTAGATCCCACGCAGAGGTCCCTGGGCCCAAAAGGGCCTCCATGGAAGGGCCCTGTTCCTCCCGTGTGTTTCCTTGAGGTAATCGGAAACCACTGAGGATAAGTACGTGAGCTCAGCTTTGAAACTGGGCGACCCTGGGCAAACCTTATTCCCCTCCGTGGTAGACGAGACAGTTGCGGGTCCTAAGCTGCCTGAAGCACACTCCTCGCGCCCACCTTCTCTTTGCTGCCGGAAGGCCTCACATAAGACGTCTGAGTTTACTCGTGACGGAAGCCGTCTGAGTGTACTCGTGTGAGGCCTGCTGCTCTCAGGTCCTTGCTGGGAGCTTCAGCAAGAGCACTCTGGAGCTCGCCGACAAAGGAATTGTGAGCCCCCCCGGCCTCAAGTAAAAGTCCAGATTTCCCCCGTCAGTAACACCTCGGAGTGCCATAGGAGCGAAGAAGCATGCGTTAACGGGATGCTTCAACAGTGCTAGGGATTTCTTTCACGAGACACTGTGCACTCACGTTCGTCGTAACAACTGTCAAAGGGCACTGTATGCCTTCCAACTCCTCTGTTGCGTTTGAGCCACAGGAAGTAAAGGCATTCGTTTGATTAAGCTCCGTGAACGGGCAACGATGATGGCGAAGCGCTGCCCCGTTCGCTCGAAAGCTCTCGTCTGTACGGCCTTCCAACGGCCTCAGGGTACGCAGTTGTAAACAGCCTTACATTCCATGCTGGTGTGCCCCCAATTAGGAACTTGGGCTCTTCTGTGAGACACCCACGTGCGTCCCAAATGAAACCGGGGAGCTCCCCCAGGACGTCTGCGTACGGCAGTCGGTTGCCAGCTCTTTACTTCCAGCCGGAGAAAGAAGAAGAGGACAGCTTTCCCAGGGACAACTCTGGACCCTTGGGACCATCCGGAGTCACCAAAGCCTAAACTTTGCACGGCCTGGGGAACGCTCTTCCTCATGGCCAGCAATCCCCACGTCAAAACCTTTCTCAGCAGAGGCAGGCACTCTCTCCCTCGTACTAGATAGCTCGGCAGAGCCTTCCGAGAAACACGCTGCGTCATTCAGCTTGAACGTGGGACGCGGAGGGGAGAGTACGCTTTCTCCCCGTTTGGAGGCGCCTTGCGCTTGGCTTCAAAGCTGCCTGAACAGCACTAGCGGCCCGACGTCTCTGCACGGCAGGATTGTCGTTGTGGGCCGAGGCTGCGTGTTCTCTCAAAACGAAAACCGTGCTGGCGATCCCTTTCTAGGAACTCCTCCCACGGCACCACATGTTCAGCTCCGGCCGAACGAAAGGTGACCTCAGGCCTCAAGGTAAGTTCCAGTGTTTCACGTCGGGGGAGTTGGGTGTGCAGTGGTTTCCATGAGGCCATACTCCACCACGGAGCGCCTTCACTCTGCGACGCTCCTGGGGGCACACAGGATAGGAGCTCGTTCGCCAAGTTCGCAGGATGACTTCTCTCCGTGCCGGAACGGCGGCTCCTGGCTTCTGAGGAACCTTAGCCTCAACAGGGCCCTGGAGAAAGCTCTTCACATTCATAGCAAGGGCAACGTACTGCTCTCTGGCTTGCCTGGGTTGAGTGCCCCAGTCGTCAAAGAGCCTCGCGAAGGCAGTGCTGCACAGACTCCCTTTGCCAGTCGCACGGCCTCCCTGACTGAAAGAGAACTGCAGTGCCAAAAGGCACCGTGCTGACGACTGGCTCCAGGAGGAGACTCGGGACAGCACTCTCACAGAAGCGAAAGCTAGGCTGTGGGCCCAGCCTGAGGACCAGCACGTTTTCCACACTTAACACAGCTAAGGCATGAGCCAGACGACAGCCTTGGTCCCTGAGGCCTACCTAAGGTACTGCCATACTTACCCAGTAGATCCCACGCAGAGGTCCCTGTGCCCAAAAGGGCCTCCATGGAAGGGCCCTGTTCCTCCCGTGTGTTTCCTTGAGGTAATCGGAAACCACTGAGGATAAGTACGTGAGCTCAGCTTTGAAACTGGGCGACCCTGGGCAAACCTTATTCCCCTCCGTGGTAGACGAGACAGTTGCGGGTCCTAAGCTGCCTGAAGCACACTCCTCGCGCCCACCTTCTCTTTGCTGCCGGAAGGCCTCACATAAGACGTCTGAGTTTACTCGTGACGGAAGCCGTCTGAGTGTACTCGTGTGAGGCCTGCTGCTCTCAGGTCCTTGCTGGGAGCTTCAGCAAGAGCACTCTGGAGCTCGCCGACAAAGGAATTGTGAGCCCCCCCCGGCCTCAAGTAAAAGTCCAGATTTCCCCCGTCAGTAACACCTCGGAGTGCCATAGGAGCGAAGAAGCATGCGTTAACGGGATGCTTCAACAGTGCTAGGGATTTCTTTCACGAGACACTGTGCACTCACGTTCGTCGTAACAACTGTCAAAGGGCACTGTATGCCTTCCAACTCCTCTGTTGCGTTTGAGCCACAGGAAGTAAAGGCATTCGTTTGATTAAGCTCCGTGAACGGGCAACGATGATGGCGAAGCGCTGCCCCGTTCGCTCGAAAGCTCTCGTCTGTACGGCCTTCCAACGGCCTCAGGGTACGCAGTTGTAAACAGCCTTACATTCCATGCTGGTGTGCCCCCAATTAGGAACTTGGGCTCTTCTGTGAGACACCCACGTGCGTCCCAAATGAAACCGGGGAGCTCCCCCAGGACGTCTGCGTACGGCAGTCGGTTGCCAGCTCTTTACTTCCAGCCGGAGAAAGAAGAAGAGGACAGCTTTCCCAGGGACAACTCTGGACCCTTGGGACCATCCGGAGTCACCAAAGCCTAAACTTTGCACGGCCTGGGGAACGCTCTTCCTCATGGCCAGCAATCCCCACGTCAAAACCTTTCTCAGCAGAGGCAGGCACTCTCTCCCTCGTACTAGATAGCTCGGCAGAGCCTTCCGAGAAACACGCTGCGTCATTCAGCTTGAACGTGGGACGCGGAGGGGAGAGTACGCTTTCTCCCCGTTTGGAGGCGCCTTGCGCTTGGCTTCAAAGCTGCCTGAACAGCACTAGCGGCCCGACGTCTCTGCACGGCAGGATTGTCGTTGTGGGCCGAGGCTGCGTGTTCTCTCAAAACGAAAACCGTGCTGGCGATCCCTTTCTAGGAACTCCTCCCACGGCACCACATGTTCAGCTCCGGCCGAACGAAAGGTGACCTCAGGCCTCAAGGTAAGTTCCAGTGTTTCACGTCGGGGGAGTTGGGTGTGCAGTGGTTTCCATGAGGCCATACTCCACCACGGAGCGCCTTCACTCTGCGACGCTCCTGGGGGCACACAGGATAGGAGCTCGTTCGCCAAGTTCGCAGGATGACTTCTCTCCGTGCCGGAACGGCGGCTCCTGGCTTCTGAGGAACCTTAGCCTCAACAGGGCCCTGGAGAAAGCTCTTCACATTCATAGCAAGGGCAACGTACTGCTCTCTGGCTTGCCTGGGTTGAGTGCCCCAGTCGTCAAAGAGCCTCGCGAAGGCAGTGCTGCACAGACTCCCTTTGCCAGTCGCACGGCCTCCCTGACTGAAAGAGAACTGCAGTGCCAAAAGGCACCGTGCTGACGACTGGCTCCAGGAGGAGACTCGGGACAGCACTCTCACAGAAGCGAAAGCTAGGCTGTGGGCCCAGCCTGAGGACCAGCACGTTTTCCACACTTAACACAGCTAAGGCATGAGCCAGACGACAGCCTTGGTCCCTGAGGCCTACCTAAGGTACTGCCATACTTACCCAGTAGATCCCACGCAGAGGTCCCTGTGCCCAAAAGGGCCTCCATGGAAGGGCCCTGTTCCTCCCGTGTGTTTCCTTGAGGTAATCGGAAACCACTGAGGATAAGTACGTGAGCTCAGCTTTGAAACTGGGCGACCCTGGGCAAACCTTATTCCCCTCCGTGGTAGACGAGACAGTGGCGGGTCCTAAGCTGCCTGAAGCACACTCCTCGCGCCCACCTTCTCTTTGCTGCCGGAAGGCCTCACATAAGAGGTCTGAGTTTACTCGTGACGGAAGCCGTCTGAGTGTACTCGTGTGAGGCCTGCTGCTCTCAGGTCCTTGCTGGGAGCTTCAGCAAGAGCACTCTGGAGCTCGCCGACAAAAGAATTGTGAGCCCCCCCGGCCTCAAGTAAAAGTCCAGATTTCCCCCGTCAGTAACACCTCGGAGTGCCATAGGAGCGAAGAAGCATGCGTTAACGGGATGCTTCAACAGTGCTAGGGATTTCTTTCACGAGACACTGTGCACTCACGTTCGTCGTAACAACTGTCAAAGGGCACTGTATGCCTTCCAACTCCTCTGTTGCGTTTGAGCCACAGGAAGTAAAGGCATTCGTTTGATTAAGCTCCGTGAACGGGCAACGATGATGGCGAAGCGCTGCCCCGTTCGCTCGAAAGCTCTCGTCTGTACGGCCTTCCAACGGCCTCAGGGTACGCAGTTGTAAACAGCCTTACATTCCATGCTGGTGTGCCCCCAATTAGGAACTTGGGCTCTTCTGTGAGACACCCACGTGCGTCCCAAATGAAACCGGGGAGCTCCCCCAGGACGTCTGCGTACGGCAGTCGGTTGCCAGCTCTTTACTTCCAGCCGGAGAAAGAAGAAGAGGACAGCTTTCCCAGGGACAACTCTGGACCCTTGGGACCATCCAGAGTCACCAAAGCCTAAACTTTGCACGGCCTGGGGAACGCTCTTCCTCATGGCCAGCAATCCCCACGTCAAAACCTTTCTCAGCAGAGGCAGGCACTCTCTCCCTCGTACTAGATAGCTCGGCAGAGCCTTCCGAGAAACACGCTGCGTCATTCAGCTTGAACGTGGGACGCGGAGGGGAGAGTACGCTTTCTCCCCGTTTGGAGGCGCCTTGCGCTTGGCTTCAAAGCTGCCTGAACAGCACTAGGGGCCCGACGTCTCTGCACGGCAGGATTGTCGTTGTGGGCCGAGGCTGCGTGTTCTCTCAAAACGAAAACCGTGCTGGCGATCCCTTTCTAGGAACTCCTCCCACGGCACCACATGTTCAGCTCCGGCCGAACGAAAGGTGACCTCAGGCCTCAAGGTAAGTTCCAGTGTTTCACGTCGGGGGAGTTGGGTGTGCAGTGGTTTCCATGAGGCCATACTCCACCACGGAGCGCCTTCACTCTGCGACGCTCCTGGGGGCACACAGGATAGGAGCTCGTTCGCCAAGTTCGCAGGATGACTTCTCTCCGTGCCGGAACGGCGGCTCCTGGCTTCTGAGGAACCTTAGCCTCAACAGGGCCCTGGAGAAAGCTCTTCACATTCATAGCAAGGGCAACGTACTGCTCTCTGGCTTGCCTGGGTTGAGTGCCCCAGTCGTCAAAGAGCCTCGCGAAGGCAGTGCTGCACAGACTCCCTTTGCCAGTCGCACGGCCTCCCTGACTGAAAGAGAACTGCAGTGCCAAAAGGCACCGTGCTGACGACTGGCTCCAGGAGGAGACTCGGGACAGCACTCTCACAGAAGCGAAAGCTAGGCTGTGGGCCCAGCCTGAGGACCAGCACGTTTTCCACACTTAACACAGCTAAGGCATGAGCCAGACGACAGCCTTGGTCCCTGAGGCCTACCTAAGGTACTGCCATACTTACCCAGTAGATCCCACGCAGAGGTCCCTGTGCCCAAAAGGGCCTCCATGGAAGGGCCCTGTTCCTCCCGTGTGTTTCCTTGAGGTAATCGGAAACCACTGAGGATAAGTACGTGAGCTCAGCTTTGAAACTGGGCGACCCTGGGCAAACCTTATTCCCCTCCGTGGTAGACGAGACAGTGGCGGGTCCTAAGCTGCCTGAAGCACACTCCTCGCGCCCACCTTCTCTTTGCTGCCGGAAGGCCTCACATAAGACGTCTGAGTTTACTCGTGACGGAAGCCGTCTGAGTGTACTCGTGTGAGGCCTGCTGCTCTCAGGTCCTTGCTGGGAGCTTCAGCAAGAGCACTCTGGAGCTCGCCGACAAAAGAATTGTGAGCCCCCCCGGCCTCAAGTAAAAGTCCAGATTTCCCCCGTCAGTAACACCTCGGAGTGCCATAGGAGCGAAGAAGCATGCGTTAACGGGATGCTTCAACAGTGCTAGGGATTTCTTTCACGAGACACTGTGCACTCACGTTCGTCGTAACAACTGTCAAAGGGCACTGTATGCCTTCCAACTCCTCTGTTGCGTTTGAGCCACAGGAAGTAAAGGCATTCGTTTGATTAAGCTCCGTGAACGGGCAACGATGATGGCGAAGCGCTGCCCCGTTCGCTCGAAAGCTCTCGTCTGTACGGCCTTCCAACGGCCTCAGGGTACGCAGTTGTAAACAGCCTTACATTCCATGCTGGTGTGCCCCCAATTAGGAACTTGGGCTCTTCTGTGAGACACCCACGTGCGTCCCAAATGAAACCGGGGAGCTCCCCCAGGACGTCTGTGTACGGCAGTCGGTTGCCAGCTCTTTACTTCCAGCCGGAGAAAGAAGAAGAGGACAGCTTTCCCAGGGACAACTCTGGACCCTTGGGACCATCCAGAGTCACCAAAGCCTAAACTTTGCACGGCCTGGGGAACGCTCTTCCTCATGGCCAGCAATCCCCACGTCAAAACCTTTCTCAGCAGAGGCAGGCACTCTCTCCCTCGTACTAGATAGCTCGGCAGAGCCTTCCGAGAAACACGCTGCGTCATTCAGCTTGAACGTGGGACGCGGAGGGGAGAGTACGCTTTCTCCCCGTTTGGAGGCGCCTTGCGCTTGGCTTCAAAGCTGCCTGAACAGCACTAGCGGCCCGACGTCTCTGCACGGCAGGATTGTCGTTGTGGGCCGAGGCTGCGTGTTCTCTCAAAACGAAAACCGTGCTGGCGATCCCTTTCTAGGAACTCCTCCCACGGCACCACATGTTCAGCTCCGGCCGAACGAAAGGTGACCTCAGGCCTCAAGGTAAGTTCCAGTGTTTCACGTCGGGGGAGTTGGGTGTGCAGTGGTTTCCATGAGGCCATACTCCACCACGGAGCGCCTTCACTCTGCGACGCTCCTGGGGGCACACAGGATAGGAGCTCGTTCGCCAAGTTCGCAGGATGACTTCTCTCCGTGCCGGAACGGCGGCTCCTGGCTTCTGAGGAACCTTAGCCTCAACAGGGCCCTGGAGAAAGCTCTTCACATTCATAGCAAGGGCAACGTACTGCTCTCTGGCTTGCCTGGGTTGAGTGCCCCAGTCGTCAAAGAGCCTCGCGAAGGCAGTGCTGCACAGACTCCCTTTGCCAGTCGCACGGCCTCCCTGACTGAAAGAGAACTGCAGTGCCAAAAGGCACCGTGCTGACGACTGGCTCCAGGAGGAGACTCGGGACAGCACTCTCACAGAAGCGAAAGCTAGGCTGTGGGCCCAGCCTGAGGACCAGCACGTTTTCCACACTTAACACAGCTAAGGCATGAGCCAGACGACAGCCTTGGTCCCTGAGGCCTACCTAAGGTACTGCCATACTTACCCAGTAGATCCCACGCAGAGGTCCCTGTGCCCAAAAGGGCCTCCATGGAAGGGCCCTGTTCCTCCCGTGTGTTTCCTTGAGGTAATCGGAAACCACTGAGGATAAGTACGTGAGCTCAGCTTTGAAACTGGGCGACCCTGGGCAAACCTTATTCCCCTCCGTGGTAGACGAGACAGTGGCGGGTCCTAAGCTGCCTGAAGCACACTCCTCGCGCCCACCTTCTCTTTGCTGCCGGAAGGCCTCACATAAGAGGTCTGAGTTTACTCGTGACGGAAGCCGTCTGAGTGTACTCGTGTGAGGCCTGCTGCTCTCAGGTCCTTGCTGGGAGCTTCAGCAAGAGCACTCTGGAGCTCGCCGACAAAAGAATTGTGAGCCCCCCCGGCCTCAAGTAAAAGTCCAGATTTCCCCCGTCAGTAACACCTCGGAGTGCCATAGGAGCGAAGAAGCATGCGTTAACGGGATGCTTCAACAGTGCTAGGGATTTCTTTCACGAGACACTGTGCACTCACGTTCGTCGTAACAACTGTCAAAGGGCACTGTATGCCTTCCAACTCCTCTGTTGCGTTTGAGCCACAGGAAGTAAAGGCATTCGTTTGATTAAGCTCCGTGAACGGGCAACGATGATGGCGAAGCGCTGCCCCGTTCGCTCGAAAGCTCTCGTCTGTACGGCCTTCCAACGGCCTCAGGGTACGCAGTTGTAAACAGCCTTACATTCCATGCTGGTGTGCCCCCAATTAGGAACTTGGGCTCTTCTGTGAGACACCCACGTGCGTCCCAAATGAAACCGGGGAGCTCCCCCAGGACGTCTGCGTACGGCAGTCGGTTGCCAGCTCTTTACTTCCAGCCGGAGAAAGAAGAAGAGGACAGCTTTCCCAGGGACAACTCTGGACCCTTGGGACCATCCAGAGTCACCAAAGCCTAAACTTTGCACGGCCTGGGGAACGCTCTTCCTCATGGCCAGCAATCCCCACGTCAAAACCTTTCTCAGCAGAGGCAGGCACTCTCTCCCTCGTACTAGATAGCTCGGCAGAGCCTTCCGAGAAACACGCTGCGTCATTCAGCTTGAACGTGGGACGCGGAGGGGAGAGTACGCTTTCTCCCCGTTTGGAGGCGCCTTGCGCTTGGCTTCAAAGCTGCCTGAACAGCACTAGGGGCCCGACGTCTCTGCACGGCAGGATTGTCGTTGTGGGCCGAGGCTGCGTGTTCTCTCAAAACGAAAACCGTGCTGGCGATCCCTTTCTAGGAACTCCTCCCACGGCACCACATGTTCAGCTCCGGCCGAACGAAAGGTGACCTCAGGCCTCAAGGTAAGTTCCAGTGTTTCACGTCGGGGGAGTTGGGTGTGCAGTGGTTTCCATGAGGCCATACTCCACCACGGAGCGCCTTCACTCTGCGACGCTCCTGGGGGCACACAGGATAGGAGCTCGTTCGCCAAGTTCGCAGGATGACTTCTCTCCGTGCCGGAACGGCGGCTCCTGGCTTCTGAGGAACCTTAGCCTCAACAGGGCCCTGGAGAAAGCTCTTCACATTCATAGCAAGGGCAACGTACTGCTCTCTGGCTTGCCTGGGTTGAGTGCCCCAGTCGTCAAAGAGCCTCGCGAAGGCAGTGCTGCACAGACTCCCTTTGCCAGTCGCACGGCCTCCCTGACTGAAAGAGAACTGCAGTGCCAAAAGGCACCGTGCTGACGACTGGCTCCAGGAGGAGACTCGGGACAGCACTCTCACAGAAGCGAAAGCTAGGCTGTGGGCCCAGCCTGAGGACCAGCACGTTTTCCACACTTAACACAGCTAAGGCATGAGCCAGACGACAGCCTTGGTCCCTGAGGCCTACCTAAGGTACTGCCATACTTACCCAGTAGATCCCACGCAGAGGTCCCTGTGCCCAAAAGGGCCTCCATGGAAGGGCCCTGTTCCTCCCGTGTGTTTCCTTGAGGTAATCGGAAACCACTGAGGATAAGTACGTGAGCTCAGCTTTGAAACTGGGCGACCCTGGGCAAACCTTATTCCCCTCCGTGGTAGACGAGACAGTGGCGGGTCCTAAGCTGCCTGAAGCACACTCCTCGCGCCCACCTTCTCTTTGCTGCCGGAAGGCCTCACATAAGAGGTCTGAGTTTACTCGTGACGGAAGCCGTCTGAGTGTACTCGTGTGAGGCCTGCTGCTCTCAGGTCCTTGCTGGGAGCTTCAGCAAGAGCACTCTGGAGCTCGCCGACAAAAGAATTGTGAGCCCCCCCGGCCTCAAGTAAAAGTCCAGATTTCCCCCGTCAGTAACACCTCGGAGTGCCATAGGAGCGAAGAAGCATGCGTTAACGGGATGCTTCAACAGTGCTAGGGATTTCTTTCACGAGACACTGTGCACTCACGTTCGTCGTAACAACTGTCAAAGGGCACTGTATGCCTTCCAACTCCTCTGTTGCGTTTGAGCCACAGGAAGTAAAGGCATTCGTTTGATTAAGCTCCGTGAACGGGCAACGATGATGGCGAAGCGCTGCCCCGTTCGCTCGAAAGCTCTCGTCTGTACGGCCTTCCAACGGCCTCAGGGTACGCAGTTGTAAACAGCCTTACATTCCATGCTGGTGTGCCCCCAATTAGGAACTTGGGCTCTTCTGTGAGACACCCACGTGCGTCCCAAATGAAACCGGGGAGCTCCCCCAGGACGTCTGCGTACGGCAGTCGGTTGCCAGCTCTTTACTTCCAGCCGGAGAAAGAAGAAGAGGACAGCTTTCCCAGGGACAACTCTGGACCCTTGGGACCATCCAGAGTCACCAAAGCCTAAACTTTGCACGGCCTGGGGAACGCTCTTCCTCATGGCCAGCAATCCCCACGTCAAAACCTTTCTCAGCAGAGGCAGGCACTCTCTCCCTCGTACTAGATAGCTCGGCAGAGCCTTCCGAGAAACACGCTGCGTCATTCAGCTTGAACGTGGGACGCGGAGGGGAGAGTACGCTTTCTCCCCGTTTGGAGGCGCCTTGCGCTTGGCTTCAAAGCTGCCTGAACAGCACTAGCGGCCCGACGTCTCTGCACGGCAGGATTGTCGTTGTGGGCCGAGGCTGCGTGTTCTCTCAAAACGAAAACCGTGCTGGCGATCCCTTTCTAGGAACTCCTCCCACGGCACCACATGTTCAGCTCCGGCCGAACGAAAGGTGACCTCAGGCCTCAAGGTAAGTTCCAGTGTTTCACGTCGGGGGAGTTGGGTGTGCAGTGGTTTCCATGAGGCCATACTCCACCACGGAGCGCCTTCACTCTGCGACGCTCCTGGGGGCACACAGGATAGGAGCTCGTTCGCCAAGTTCGCAGGATGACTTCTCTCCGTGCCGGAACGGCGGCTCCTGGCTTCTGAGGAACCTTAGCCTCAACAGGGCCCTGGAGAAAGCTCTTCACATTCATAGCAAGGGCAACGTACTGCTCTCTGGCTTGCCTGGGTTGAGTGCCCCAGTCGTCAAAGAGCCTCGCGAAGGCAGTGCTGCACAGACTCCCTTTGCCAGTCGCACGGCCTCCCTGACTGAAAGAGAACTGCAGTGCCAAAAGGCACCGTGCTGACGACTGGCTCCAGGAGGAGACTCGGGACAGCACTCTCACAGAAGCGAAAGCTAGGCTGTGGGCCCAGCCTGAGGACCAGCACGTTTTCCACACTTAACACAGCTAAGGCATGAGCCAGACGACAGCCTTGGTCCCTGAGGCCTACCTAAGGTACTGCCATACTTACCCAGTAGATCCCACGCAGAGGTCCCTGTGCCCAAAAGGGCCTCCATGGAAGGGCCCTGTTCCTCCCGTGTGTTTCCTTGAGGTAATCGGAAACCACTGAGGATAAGTACGTGAGCTCAGCTTTGAAACTGGGCGACCCTGGGCAAACCTTATTCCCCTCCGTGGTAGACGAGACAGTGGCGGGTCCTAAGCTGCCTGAAGCACACTCCTCGCGCCCACCTTCTCTTTGCTGCCGGAAGGCCTCACATAAGAGGTCTGAGTTTACTCGTGACGGAAGCCGTCTGAGTGTACTCGTGTGAGGCCTGCTGCTCTCAGGTCCTTGCTGGGAGCTTCAGCAAGAGCACTCTGGAGCTCGCCGACAAAAGAATTGTGAGCCCCCCCGGCCTCAAGTAAAAGTCCAGATTTCCCCCGTCAGTAACACCTCGGAGTGCCATAGGAGCGAAGAAGCATGCGTTAACGGGATGCTTCAACAGTGCTAGGGATTTCTTTCACGAGACACTGTGCACTCACGTTCGTCGTAACAACTGTCAAAGGGCACTGTATGCCTTCCAACTCCTCTGTTGCGTTTGAGCCACAGGAAGTAAAGGCATTCGTTTGATTAAGCTCCGTGAACGGGCAACGATGATGGCGAAGCGCTGCCCCGTTCGCTCGAAAGCTCTCGTCTGTACGGCCTTCCAACGGCCTCAGGGTACGCAGTTGTAAACAGCCTTACATTCCATGCTGGTGTGCCCCCAATTAGGAACTTGGGCTCTTCTGTGAGACACCCACGTGCGTCCCAAATGAAACCGGGGAGCTCCCCCAGGACGTCTGCGTACGGCAGTCGGTTGCCAGCTCTTTACTTCCAGCCGGAGAAAGAAGAAGAGGACAGCTTTCCCAGGGACAACTCTGGACCCTTGGGACCATCCAGAGTCACCAAAGCCTAAACTTTGCACGGCCTGGGGAACGCTCTTCCTCATGGCCAGCAATCCCCACGTCAAAACCTTTCTCAGCAGAGGCAGGCACTCTCTCCCTCGTACTAGATAGCTCGGCAGAGCCTTCCGAGAAACACGCTGCGTCATTCAGCTTGAACGTGGGACGCGGAGGGGAGAGTACGCTTTCTCCCCGTTTGGAGGCGCCTTGCGCTTGGCTTCAAAGCTGCCTGAACAGCACTAGGGGCCCGACGTCTCTGCACGGCAGGATTGTCGTTGTGGGCCGAGGCTGCGTGTTCTCTCAAAACGAAAACCGTGCTGGCGATCCCTTTCTAGGAACTCCTCCCACGGCACCACATGTTCAGCTCCGGCCGAACGAAAGGTGACCTCAGGCCTCAAGGTAAGTTCCAGTGTTTCACGTCGGGGGAGTTGGGTGTGCAGTGGTTTCCATGAGGCCATACTCCACCACGGAGCGCCTTCACTCTGCGACGCTCCTGGGGGCACACAGGATAGGAGCTCGTTCGCCAAGTTCGCAGGATGACTTCTCTCCGTGCCGGAACGGCGGCTCCTGGCTTCTGAGGAACCTTAGCCTCAACAGGGCCCTGGAGAAAGCTCTTCACATTCATAGCAAGGGCAACGTACTGCTCTCTGGCTTGCCTGGGTTGAGTGCCCCAGTCGTCAAAGAGCCTCGCGAAGGCAGTGCTGCACAGACTCCCTTTGCCAGTCGCACGGCCTCCCTGACTGAAAGAGAACTGCAGTGCCAAAAGGCACCGTGCTGACGACTGGCTCCAGGAGGAGACTCGGGACAGCACTCTCACAGAAGCGAAATCTAGGCTGTGGGCCCAGCCTGAGGACCAGCACGTTTTCCACACTTAACACAGCTAAGGCATGAGCCAGACGACAGCCTTGGTCCCTGAGGCCTACCTAAGGTACTGCCATACTTACCCAGTAGATCCCACGCAGAGGTCCCTGTGCCCAAAAGGGCCTCCATGGAAGGGCCCTGTTCCTCCCGTGTGTTTCCTTGAGGTAATCGGAAACCACTGAGGATAAGTACGTGAGCTCAGCTTTGAAACTGGGCGACCCTGGGCAAACCTTATTCCCCTCCGTGGTAGACGAGACAGTGGCGGGTCCTAAGCTGCCTGAAGCACACTCCTCGCGCCCACCTTCTCTTTGCTGCCGGAAGGCCTCACATAAGAGGTCTGAGTTTACTCGTGACGGAAGCCGTCTGAGTGTACTCGTGTGAGGCCTGCTGCTCTCAGGTCCTTGCTGGGAGCTTCAGCAAGAGCACTCTGGAGCTCGCCGACAAAAGAATTGTGAGCCCCCCCGGCCTCAAGTAAAAGTCCAGATTTCCCCCGTCAGTAACACCTCGGAGTGCCATAGGAGCGAAGAAGCATGCGTTAACGGGATGCTTCAACAGTGCTAGGGATTTCTTTCACGAGACACTGTGCACTCACGTTCGTCGTAACAACTGTCAAAGGGCACTGTATGCCTTCCAACTCCTCTGTTGCGTTTGAGCCACAGGAAGTAAAGGCATTCGTTTGATTAAGCTCCGTGAACGGGCAACGATGATGGCGAAGCGCTGCCCCGTTCGCTCGAAAGCTCTCGTCTGTACGGCCTTCCAACGGCCTCAGGGTACGCAGTTGTAAACAGCCTTACATTCCATGCTGGTGTGCCCCCAATTAGGAACTTGGGCTCTTCTGTGAGACACCCACGTGCGTCCCAAATGAAACCGGGGAGCTCCCCCAGGACGTCTGCGTACGGCAGTCGGTTGCCAGCTCTTTACTTCCAGCCGGAGAAAGAAGAAGAGGACAGCTTTCCCAGGGACAACTCTGGACCCTTGGGACCATCCAGAGTCACCAAAGCCTAAACTTTGCACGGCCTGGGGAACGCTCTTCCTCATGGCCAGCAATCCCCACGTCAAAACCTTTCTCAGCAGAGGCAGGCACTCTCTCCCTCGTACTAGATAGCTCGGCAGAGCCTTCCGAGAAACACGCTGCGTCATTCAGCTTGAACGTGGGACGCGGAGGGGAGAGTACGCTTTCTCCCCGTTTGGAGGCGCCTTGCGCTTGGCTTCAAAGCTGCCTGAACAGCACTAGCGGCCCGACGTCTCTGCACGGCAGGATTGTCGTTGTGGGCCGAGGCTGCGTGTTCTCTCAAAACGAAAACCGTGCTGGCGATCCCTTTCTAGGAACTCCTCCCACGGCACCACATGTTCAGCTCCGGCCGAACGAAAGGTGACCTCAGGCCTCAAGGTAAGTTCCAGTGTTTCACGTCGGGGGAGTTGGGTGTGCAGTGGTTTCCATGAGGCCATACTCCACCACGGAGCGCCTTCACTCTGCGACGCTCCTGGGGGCACACAGGATAGGAGCTCGTTCGCCAAGTTCGCAGGATGACTTCTCTCCGTGCCGGAACGGCGGCTCCTGGCTTCTGAGGAACCTTAGCCTCAACAGGGCCCTGGAGAAAGCTCTTCACATTCATAGCAAGGGCAACGTACTGCTCTCTGGCTTGCCTGGGTTGAGTGCCCCAGTCGTCAAAGAGCCTCGCGAAGGCAGTGCTGCACAGACTCCCTTTGCCAGTCGCACGGCCTCCCTGACTGAAAGAGAACTGCAGTGCCAAAAGGCACCGTGCTGACGACTGGCTCCAGGAGGAGACTCGGGACAGCACTCTCACAGAAGCGAAAGCTAGGCTGTGGGCCCAGCCTGAGGACCAGCACGTTTTCCACACTTAACACAGCTAAGGCATGAGCCAGACGACAGCCTTGGTCCCTGAGGCCTACCTAAGGTACTGCCATACTTACCCAGTAGATCCCACGCAGAGGTCCCTGTGCCCAAAAGGGCCTCCATGGAAGGGCCCTGTTCCTCCCGTGTGTTTCCTTGAGGTAATCGGAAACCACTGAGGATAAGTACGTGAGCTCAGCTTTGAAACTGGGCGACCCTGGGCAAACCTTATTCCCCTCCGTGGTAGACGAGACAGTTGCGGGTCCTAAGCTGCCTGAAGCACACTCCTCGCGCCCACCTTCTCTTTGCTGCCGGAAGGCCTCACGTAAGAGGTCTGAGTTTACTCGTGACGGAAGCCGTCTGAGTGTACTCGTGTGAGGCCTGCTGCTCTCAGGTCCTTGCTGGGAGCTTCAGCAAGAGCACTCTGGAGCTCGCCGACAAAAGAATTGTGAGCCCCCCCGGCCTCAAGTAAAAGTCCAGATTTCCCCCGTCAGTAACACCTCGGAGTGCCATAGGAGCGAAGAAGCATGCGTTAACGGGATGCTTCAACAGTGCTAGGGATTTCTTTCACGAGACACTGTGCACTCACGTTCGTCGTAACAACTGTCAAAGGGCACTGTATGCCTTCCAACTCCTCTGTTGCGTTTGAGCCACAGGAAGTAAAGGCATTCGTTTGATTAAGCTCCGTGAACGGGCAACGATGATGGCGAAGCGCTGCCCCGTTCGCTCGAAAGCTCTCGTCTGTACGGCCTTCCAACGGCCTCAGGGTACGCAGTTGTAAACAGCCTTACATTCCATGCTGGTGTGCCCCCAATTAGGAACTTGGGCTCTTCTGTGAGACACCCACGTGCGTCCCAAATGAAACCGGGGAGCTCCCCCAGGACGTCTGCGTACGGCAGTCGGTTGCCAGCTCTTTACTTCCAGCCGGAGAAAGAAGAAGAGGACAGCTTTCCCAGGGACAACTCTGGACCCTTGGGACCATCCAGAGTCACCAAAGCCTAAACTTTGCACGGCCTGGGGAACGCTCTTCCTCATGGCCAGCAATCCCCACGTCAAAACCTTTCTCAGCAGAGGCAGGCACTCTCTCCCTCGTACTAGATAGCTCGGCAGAGCCTTCCGAGAAACACGCTGCGTCATTCAGCTTGAACGTGGGACGCGGAGGGGAGAGTACGCTTTCTCCCCGTTTGGAGGCGCCTTGCGCTTGGCTTCAAAGCTGCCTGAACAGCACTAGCGGCCCGACGTCTCTGCACGGCAGGATTGTCGTTGTGGGCCGAGGCTGCGTGTTCTCTCAAAACGAAAACCGTGCTGGCGATCCCTTTCTAGGAACTCCTCCCACGGCACCACATGTTCAGCTCCGGCCGAACGAAAGGTGACCTCAGGCCTCAAGGTAAGTTCCAGTGTTTCACGTCGGGGGAGTTGGGTGTGCAGTGGTTTCCATGAGGCCATACTCCACCACGGAGCGCCTTCACTCTGCGACGCTCCTGGGGGCACACAGGATAGGAGCTCGTTCGCCAAGTTCGCAGGATGACTTCTCTCCGTGCCGGAACGGCGGCTCCTGGCTTCTGAGGAACCTTAGCCTCAACAGGGCCCTGGAGAAAGCTCTTCACATTCATAGCAAGGGCAACGTACTGCTCTCTGGCTTGCCTGGGTTGAGTGCCCCAGTCGTCAAAGAGCCTCGCGAAGGCAGTGCTGCACAGACTCCCTTTGCCAGTCGCACGGCCTCCCTGACTGAAAGAGAACTGCAGTGCCAAAAGGCACCGTGCTGACGACTGGCTCCAGGAGGAGACTCGGGACAGCACTCTCACAGAAGCGAAAGCTAGGCTGTGGGCCCAGCCTGAGGACCAGCACGTTTTCCACACTTAACACAGCTAAGGCATGAGCCAGACGACAGCCTTGGTCCCTGAGGCCTACCTAAGGTACTGCCATACTTACCCAGTAGATCCCACGCAGAGGTCCCTGTGCCCAAAAGGGCCTCCATGGAAGGGCCCTGTTCCTCCCGTGTGTTTCCTTGAGGTAATCGGAAACCACTGAGGATAAGTACGTGAGCTCAGCTTTGAAACTGGGCGACCCTGGGCAAACCTTATTCCCCTCCGTGGTAGACGAGACAGTTGCGGGTCCTAAGCTGCCTGAAGCACACTCCTCGCGCCCACCTTCTCTTTGCTGCCGGAAGGCCTCACGTAAGAGGTCTGAGTTTACTCGTGACGGAAGCCGTCTGAGTGTACTCGTGTGAGGCCTGCTGCTCTCAGGTCCTTGCTGGGAGCTTCAGCAAGAGCACTCTGGAGCTCGCCGACAAAAGAATTGTGAGCCCCCCCGGCCTCAAGTAAAAGTCCAGATTTCCCCCGTCAGTAACACCTCGGAGTGCCATAGGAGCGAAGAAGCATGCGTTAACGGGATGCTTCAACAGTGCTAGGGATTTCTTTCACGAGACACTGTGCACTCACGTTCGTCGTAACAACTGTCAAAGGGCACTGTATGCCTTCCAACTCCTCTGTTGCGTTTGAGCCACAGGAAGTAAAGGCATTCGTTTGATTAAGCTCCGTGAACGGGCAACGATGATGGCGAAGCGCTGCCCCGTTCCCTCGAAAGCTCTCGTCTGTACGGCCTTCCAACGGCCTCAGGGTACGCAGTTGTAAACAGCCTTACATTCCATGCTGGTGTGCCCCCAATTAGGAACTTGGGCTCTTCTGTGAGACACCCACGTGCGTCCCAAATGAAACCGGGGAGCTCCCCCAGGACGTCTGCGTACGGCAGTCGGTTGCCAGCTGTTTACTTCCAGCCGGAGAAAGAAGAAGAGGACAGCTTTCCCAGGGACAACTCTGGACCCTTGGGACCATCCGGAGTCACCAAAGCCTAAACTTTGCACGGCCTGGGGAACGCTCTTCCTCATGTCCAGCAATCCCCACGTCAAAACCTTTCTCAGCAGAGGCAGGCACTCTCTCCCTCGTACTAGATAGCTCGGCAGAGCCTTCCGAGAAACACGCTGCGTCATTCAGCTTGAACGTGGGACGCGGAGGGGAGAGTACGCTTTCTCCCCGTTTGGAGGCGCCTTGCGCTTGGCTTCAAAGCTGCCTGAACAGCACTAGCGGCCCGACGTCTCTGCACGGCAGGATTGTCGTTGTGGGCCGAGGCTGCGTGTTCTCTCAAAACGAAAACCGTGCTGGCGATCCCTTTCTAGGAACTCCTCCCACGGCACCACATGTTCAGCTCCGGCCGAACGAAAGGTGACCTCAGGCCTCAAGGTAAGTTCCAGTGTTTCACGTCGGGGGAGTTGGGTGTGCAGTGGTTTCCATGAGGCCATACTCCACCACGGAGCGCCTTCACTCTGCGACGCTCCTGGGGGCACACAGGATAGGAGCTCGTTCGCCAAGTTCGCAGGATGACTTCTCTCCGTGCCGGAACGGCGGCTCCTGGCTTCTGAGGAACCTTAGCCTCAACAGGGCCCTGGAGAAAGCTCTTCACATTCATAGCAAGGGCAACGTACTGCTCTCTGGCTTGCCTGGGTTGAGTGCCCCAGTCGTCAAAGAGCCTCGCGAAGGCAGTGCTGCACAGACTCCCTTTGCCAGTCGCACGGCCTCCCTGACTGAAAGAGAACTGCAGTGCCAAAAGGCACCGTGCTGACGACTGGCTCCAGGAGGAGACTCGGGACAGCACTCTCACAGAAGCGAAAGCTAGGCTGTGGGCCCAGCCTGAGGACCAGCACGTTTTCCACACTTAACACAGCTAAGGCATGAGCCAGACGACAGCCTTGGTCCCTGAGGCCTACCTAAGGTACTGCCATACTTACCCAGTAGATCCCACGCAGAGGTCCCTGTGCCCAAAAGGGCCTCCATGGAAGGGCCCTGTTCCTCCCGTGTGTTTCCTTGAGGTAATCGGAAACCACTGAGGATAAGTACGTGAGCTCAGCTTTGAAACTGGGCGACCCTGGGCAAACCTTATTCCCCTCCGTGGTAGACGAGACAGTTGCGGGTCCTAAGCTGCCTGAAGCACACTCCTCGCGCCCACCTTCTCTTTGCTGCCGGAAGGCCTCACATAAGACGTCTGAGTTTACTCGTGACGGAAGCCGTCTGAGTGTACTCGTGTGAGGCCTGCTGCTCTCAGGTCCTTGCTGGGAGCTTCAGCAAGAGCACTCTGGAGCTCGCCGACAAAAGAATTGTGAGCCCCCCCGGCCTCAAGTAAAAGTCCAGATTTCCCCCGTCAGTAACACCTCGGAGTGCCATAGGAGCGAAGAAGCATGCGTTAACGGGATGCTTCAACAGTGCTAGGGATTTCTTTCACGAGACACTGTGCACTCACGTTCGTCGTAACAACTGTCAAAGGGCACTGTATGCCTTCCAACTCCTCTGTTGCGTTTGAGCCACAGGAAGTAAAGGCATTCGTTTGATTAAGCTCCGTGAACGGGCAACGATGATGGCGAAGCGCTGCCCCGTTCGCTCGAAAGCTCTCGTCTGTACGGCCTTCCAACGGCCTCAGGGTACGCAGTTGTAAACAGCCTTACATTCCATGCTGGTGTGCCCCCAATTAGGAACTTGGGCTCTTCTGTGAGACACCCACGTGCGTCCCAAATGAAACCGGGGAGCTCCCCCAGGACGTCTGCGTACGGCAGTCGGTTGCCAGCTCTTTACTTCCAGCCGGAGAAAGAAGAAGAGGACAGCTTTCCCAGGGACAACTCTGGACCCTTGGGACCATCCGGAGTCACCAAAGCCTAAACTTTGCACGGCCTGGGGAACGCTCTTCCTCATGGCCAGCAATCCCCACGTCAAAACCTTTCTCAGCAGAGGCAGGCACTCTCTCCCTCGTACTAGATAGCTCGGCAGAGCCTTCCGAGAAACACGCTGCGTCATTCAGCTTGAACGTGGGACGCGGAGGGGAGAGTACGCTTTCTCCCCGTTTGGAGGCGCCTTGCGCTTGGCTTCAAAGCTGCCTGAACAGCACTAGCGGCCCGACGTCTCTGCACGGCAGGATTGTCGTTGTGGGCCGAGGCTGCGTGTTCTCTCAAAACGAAAACCGTGCTGGCGATCCCTTTCTAGGAACTCCTCCCACGGCACCACATGTTCAGCTCCGGCCGAACGAAAGGTGACCTCAGGCCTCAAGGTAAGTTCCAGTGTTTCACGTCGGGGGAGTTGGGTGTGCAGTGGTTTCCATGAGGCCATACTCCACCACGGAGCGCCTTCACTCTGCGACGCTCCTGGGGGCACACAGGATAGGAGCTCGTTCGCCAAGTTCGCAGGATGACTTCTCTCCGTGCCGGAACGGCGGCTCCTGGCTTCTGAGGAACCTTAGCCTCAACAGGGCCCTGGAGAAAGCTCTTCACATTCATAGCAAGGGCAACGTACTGCTCTCTGGCTTGCCTGGGTTGAGTGCCCCAGTCGTCAAAGAGCCTCGCGAAGGCAGTGCTGCACAGACTCCCTTTGCCAGTCGCACGGCCTCCCTGACTGAAAGAGAACTGCAGTGCCAAAAGGCACCGTGCTGACGACTGGCTCCAGGAGGAGACTCGGGACAGCACTCTCACAGAAGCGAAAGCTAGGCTGTGGGCCCAGCCTGAGGACCAGCACGTTTTCCACACTTAACACAGCTAAGGCATGAGCCAGACGACAGCCTTGGTCCCTGAGGCCTACCTAAGGTACTGCCATACTTACCCAGTAGATCCCACGCAGAGGTCCCTGTGCCCAAAAGGGCCTCCATGGAAGGGCCCTGTTCCTCCCGTGTGTTTCCTTGAGGTAATCGGAAACCACTGAGGATAAGTACGTGAGCTCAGCTTTGAAACTGGGCGACCCTGGGCAAACCTTATTCCCCTCCGTGGTAGACGAGACAGTGGCGGGTCCTAAGCTGCCTGAAGCACACTCCTCGCGCCCACCTTCTCTTTGCTGCCGGAAGGCCTCACATAAGACGTCTGAGTTTACTCGTGACGGAAGCCGTCTGAGTGTACTCGTGTGAGGCCTGCTGCTCTCAGGTCCTTGCTGGGAGCTTCAGCAAGAGCACTCTGGAGCTCGCCGACAAAAGAATTGTGAGCCCCCCCGGCCTCAAGTAAAAGTCCAGATTTCCCCCGTCAGTAACACCTCGGAGTGCCATAGGAGCGAAGAAGCATGCGTTAACGGGATGCTTCAACAGTGCTAGGGATTTCTTTCACGAGACACTGTGCACTCACGTTCGTCGTAACAACTGTCAAAGGGCACTGTATGCCTTCCAACTCCTCTGTTGCGTTTGAGCCACAGGAAGTAAAGGCATTCGTTTGATTAAGCTCCGTGAACGGGCAACGATGATGGCGAAGCGCTGCCCCGTTCGCTCGAAAGCTCTCGTCTGTACGGCCTTCCAACGGCCTCAGGGTACGCAGTTGTAAACAGCCTTACATTCCATGCTGGTGTGCCCCCAATTAGGAACTTGGGCTCTTCTGTGAGACACCCACGTGCGTCCCAAATGAAACCGGGGAGCTCCCCCAGGACGTCTGCGTACGGCAGTCGGTTGCCAGCTCTTTACTTCCAGCCGGAGAAAGAAGAAGAGGACAGCTTTCCCAGGGACAACTCTGGACCCTTGGGACCATCCAGAGTCACCAAAGCCTAAACTTTGCACGGCCTGGGGAACGCTCTTCCTCATGGCCAGCAATCCCCACGTCAAAACCTTTCTCAGCAGAGGCAGGCACTCTCTCCCTCGTACTAGATAGCTCGGCAGAGCCTTCCGAGAAACACGCTGCGTCATTCAGCTTGAACGTGGGACGCGGAGGGGAGAGTACGCTTTCTCCCCGTTTGGAGGCGCCTTGCGCTTGGCTTCAAAGCTGCCTGAACAGCACTAGCGGCCCGACGTCTCTGCACGGCAGGATTGTCGTTGTGGGCCGAGGCTGCGTGTTCTCTCAAAACGAAAACCGTGCTGGCGATCCCTTTCTAGAAACTCCTCCCACGGCACCACATGTTCAGCTCCGGCCGAACGAAAGGTGACCTCAGGCCTCAAGGTAAGTTCCAGTGTTTCACGTCGGGGGAGTTGGGTGTGCAGTGGTTTCCATGAGGCCATACTCCACCACGGAGCGCCTTCACTCTGCGACGCTCCTGGGGGCACACAGGATAGGAGCTCGTTCGCCAAGTTCGCAGGATGACTTCTCTCCGTGCCGGAACGGCGGCTCCTGGCTTCTGAGGAACCTTAGCCTCAACAGGGCCCTGGAGAAAGCTCTTCACATTCATAGCAAGGGCAACGTACTGCTCTCTGGCTTGCCTGGGTTGAGTGCCCCAGTCGTCAAAGAGCCTCGCGAAGGCAGTGCTGCACAGACTCCCTTTGCCAGTCGCACGGCCTCCCTGACTGAAAGAGAACTGCAGTGCCAAAAGGCACCGTGCTGACGACTGGCTCCAGGAGGAGACTCGGGACAGCACTCTCACAGAAGCGAAAGCTAGGCTGTGGGCCCAGCCTGAGGACCAGCACGTTTTCCACACTTAACACAGCTAAGGCATGAGCCAGACGACAGCCTTGGTCCCTGAGGCCTACCTAAGGTACTGCCATACTTACCCAGTAGATCCCACGCAGAGGTCCCTGTGCCCAAAAGGGACTCCATGGAAGGGCCCTGTTCCTCCCGTGTGTTTTCTTGAGGTAATCGGAAACCACTGAGGATAAGTACGTGAGCTCAGCTTTGAAACTGGGCGACCCTGGGCAAACCTTATTCCCCTCCGTGGTAGACGAGACAGTGGCGGGTCCTAAGCTGCCTGAAGCACACTCCTCGCGCCCACCTTCTCTTTGCTGCCGGAAGGCCTCACATAAGACGTCTGAGTTTACTCGTGACGGAAGCCGTCTGAGTGTACTCGTGTGAGGCCTGCTGCTCTCAGGTCCTTGCTGGGAGCTTCAGCAAGAGCACTCTGGAGCTCGCCGACAAAAGAATTGTGAGCCCCCCCGGCCTCAAGTAAAAGTCCAGATTTCCCCCGTCAGTAACACCTCGGAGTGCCATAGGAGCGAAGAAGCATGCGTTAACGGGATGCTTCAACAGTGCTAGGGATTTCTTTCACGAGACACTGTGCACTCACGTTCGTCGTAACAACTGTCAAAGGGCACTGTATGCCTTCCAACTCCTCTGTTGCGTTTGAGCCACAGGAAGTAAAGGCATTCGTTTGATTAAGCTCCGTGAACGGGCAACGATGATGGCGAAGCGCTGCCCCGTTCGCTCGAAAGCTCTCGTCTGTACGGCCTTCCAACGGCCTCAGGGTACGCAGTTGTAAACAGCCTTACATTCCATGCTGGTGTGCCCCCAATTAGGAACTTGGGCTCTTCTGTGAGACACCCACGTGCGTCCCAAATGAAACCGGGGAGCTCCCCCAGGACGTCTGCGTACGGCAGTCGGTTGCCAGCTCTTTACTTCCAGCCGGAGAAAGAAGAAGAGGACAGCTTTCCCAGGGACAACTCTGGACCCTTGGGACCATCCAGAGTCACCAAAGCCTAAACTTTGCACGGCCTGGGGAACGCTCTTCCTCATGGCCAGCAATCCCCACGTCAAAACCTTTCTCAGCAGAGGCAGGCACTCTCTCCCTCGTACTAGATAGCTCGGCAGAGCCTTCCGAGAAACACGCTGCGTCATTCAGCTTGAACGTGGGACGCGGAGGGGAGAGTACGCTTTCTCCCCGTTTGGAGGCGCCTTGCGCTTGGCTTCAAAGCTGCCTGAACAGCACTAGCGGCCCGACGTCTCTGCACGGCAGGATTGTCGTTGTGGGCCGAGGCTGCGTGTTCTCTCAAAACGAAAACCGTGCTGGCGATCCCTTTCTAGGAACTCCTCCCACGGCACCACATGTTCAGCTCCGGCCGAACGAAAGGTGACCTCAGGCCTCAAGGTAAGTTCCAGTGTTTCACGTCGGGGGAGTTGGGTGTGCAGTGGTTTCCATGAGGCCATACTCCACCACGGAGCGCCTTCACTCTGCGACGCTCCTGGGGGCACACAGGATAGGAGCTCGTTCGCCAAGTTCGCAGGATGACTTCTCTCCGTGCCGGAACGGCGGCTCCTGGCTTCTGAGGAACCTTAGCCTCAACAGGGCCCTGGAGAAAGCTCTTCACATTCATAGCAAGGGCAAGGTACTGCTCTCTGGCTTGCCTGGGTTGAGTGCCCCAGTCGTCAAAGAGCCTCGCGAAGGCAGTGCTGCACAGACTCCCTTTGCCAGTCGCACGGCCTCCCTGACTGAAAGAGAACTGCAGTGCCAAAAGGCACCGTGCTGACGACTGGCTCCAGGAGGAGACTCGGGACAGCACTCTCACAGAAGCGAAAGCTAGGCTGTGGGCCCAGCCTGAGGACCAGCACGTTTTCCACACTTAACACAGCTAAGGCATGAGCCAGACGACAGCCTTGGTCCCTGAGGCCTACCTAAGGTACTGCCATACTTACCCAGTAGATCCCACGCAGAGGTCCCTGTGCCCAAAAGGGCCTCCATGGAAGGGCCCTGTTCCTCCCGTGTGTTTCCTTGAGGTAATCGGAAACCACTGAGGATAAGTACGTGAGCTCAGCTTTGAAACTGGGCGACCCTGGGCAAACCTTATTCCCCTCCGTGGTAGACGAGACAGTGGCGGGTCCTAAGCTGCCTGAAGCACACTCCTCGCGCCCACCTTCTCTTTGCTGCCGGAAGGCCTCACATAAGACGTCTGAGTTTACTCGTGACGGAAGCCGTCTGAGTGTACTCGTGTGAGGCCTGCTGCTCTCAGGTCCTTGCTGGGAGCTTCAGCAAGAGCACTCTGGAGCTCGCCGACAAAAGAATTGTGAGCCCCCCCGGCCTCAAGTAAAAGTCCAGATTTCCCCCGTCAGTAACACCTCGGAGTGCCATAGGAGCGAAGAAGCATGCGTTAACGGGATGCTTCAACAGTGCTAGGGATTTCTTTCACGAGACACTGTGCACTCACGTTCGTCGTAACAACTGTCAAAGGGCACTGTATGCCTTCCAACTCCTCTGTTGCGTTTGAGCCACAGGAAGTAAAGGCATTCGTTTGATTAAGCTCCGTGAACGGGCAACGATGATGGCGAAGCGCTGCCCCGTTCGCTCGAAAGCTCTCGTCTGTACGGCCTTCCAACGGCCTCAGGGTACGCAGTTGTAAACAGCCTTACATTCCATGCTGGTGTGCCCCCAATTAGGAACTTGGGCTCTTCTGTGAGACACCCACGTGCGTCCCAAATGAAACCGGGGAGCTCCCCCAGGACGTCTGCGTACGGCAGTCGGTTGCCAGCTCTTTACTTCCAGCCGGAGAAAGAAGAAGAGGACAGCTTTCCCAGGGACAACTCTGGACCCTTGGGACCATCCGGAGTCACCAAAGCCTAAACTTTGCACGGCCTGGGGAACGCTCTTCCTCATGGCCAGCAATCCCCACGTCAAAACCTTTCTCAGCAGAGGCAGGCACTCTCTCCCTCGTACTAGATAGCTCGGCAGAGCCTTCCGAGAAACACGCTGCGTCATTCAGCTTGAACGTGGGACGCGGAGGGGAGAGTACGCTTTCTCCCCGTTTGGAGGCGCCTTGCGCTTGGCTTCAAAGCTGCCTGAACAGCACTAGCGGCCCGACGTCTCTGCACGGCAGGATTGTCGTTGTGGGCCGAGGCTGCGTGTTCTCTCAAAACGAAAACCGTGCTGGCGATCCCTTTCTAGGAACTCCTCCCACGGCACCACATGTTCAGCTCCGGCCGAACGAAAGGTGACCTCAGGCCTCAAGGTAAGTTCCAGTGTTTCACGTCGGGGGAGTTGGGTGTGCAGTGGTTTCCATGAGGCCATACTCCACCACGGAGCGCCTTCACTCTGCGACGCTCCTGGGGGCACACAGGATAGGAGCTCGTTCGCCAAGTTCGCAGGATGACTTCTCTCCGTGCCGGAACGGCGGCTCCTGGCTTCTGAGGAACCTTAGCCTCAACAGGGCCCTGGAGAAAGCTCTTCACATTCATAGCAAGGGCAAGGTACTGCTCTCTGGCTTGCCTGGGTTGAGTGCCCCAGTCGTCAAAGAGCCTCGCGAAGGCAGTGCTGCACAGACTCCCTTTGCCAGTCGCACGGCCTCCCTGACTGAAAGAGAACTGCAGTGCCAAAAGGCACCGTGCTGACGACTGGCTCCAGGAGGAGACTCGGGACAGCACTCTCACAGAAGCGAAAGCTAGGCTGTGGGCCCAGCCTGAGGACCAGCACGTTTTCCACACTTAACACAGCTAAGGCATGAGCCAGACGACAGCCTTGGTCCCTGAGGCCTACCTAAGGTACTGCCATACTTACCCAGTAGATCCCACGCAGAGGTCCCTGTGCCCAAAAGGGCCTCCATGGAAGGGCCCTGTTCCTCCCGTGTGTTTCCTTGAGGTAATCGGAAACCACTGAGGATAAGTACGTGAGCTCAGCTTTGAAACTGGGCGACCCTGGGCAAACCTTATTCCCCTCCGTGGTAGACGAGACAGTGGCGGGTCCTAAGCTGCCTGAAGCACACTCCTCGCGCCCACCTTCTCTTTGCTGCCGGAAGGCCTCACGTAAGACGTCTGAGTTTACTCGTGACGGAAGCCGTCTGAGTGTACTCGTGTGAGGCCTGCTGCTCTCAGGTCCTTGCTGGGAGCTTCAGCAAGAGCACTCTGGAGCTCGCCGACAAAAGAATTGTGAGCCCCCCCGGCCTCAAGTAAAAGTCCAGATTTCCCCCGTCAGTAACACCTCGGAGTGCCATAGGAGCGAAGAAGCATGCGTTAACGGGATGCTTCAACAGTGCTAGGGATTTCTTTCACGAGACACTGTGCACTCACGTTCGTCGTAACAACTGTCAAAGGGCACTGTATGCCTTCCAACTCCTCTGTTGCGTTTGAGCCACAGGAAGTAAAGGCATTCGTTTGATTAAGCTCCGTGAACGGGCAACGATGATGGCGAAGCGCTGCCCCGTTCGCTCGAAAGCTCTCGTCTGTACGGCCTTCCAACGGCCTCAGGGTACGCAGTTGTAAACAGCCTTACATTCCATGCTGGTGTGCCCCCAATTAGGAACTTGGGCTCTTCTGTGAGACACCCACGTGCGTCCCAAATGAAACCGGGGAGCTCCCCCAGGACGTCTGCGTACGGCAGTCGGTTGCCAGCTCTTTACTTCCAGCCGGAGAAAGAAGAAGAGGACAGCTTTCCCAGGGACAACTCTGGACCCTTGGGACCATCCGGAGTCACCAAAGCCTAAACTTTGCACGGCCTGGGGAACGCTCTTCCTCATGGCCAGCAATCCCCACGTCAAAACCTTTCTCAGCAGAGGCAGGCACTCTCTCCCTCGTACTAGATAGCTCGGCAGAGCCTTCCGAGAAACACGCTGCGTCATTCAGCTTGAACGTGGGACGCGGAGGGGAGAGTACGCTTTCTCCCCGTTTGGAGGCGCCTTGCGCTTGGCTTCAAAGCTGCCTGAACAGCACTAGCGGCCCGACGTCTCTGCACGGCAGGATTGTCGTTGTGGGCCGAGGCTGCGTGTTCTCTCAAAACGAAAACCGTGCTGGCGATCCCTTTCTAGGAACTCCTCCCACGGCACCACATGTTCAGCTCCGGCCGAACGAAAGGTGACCTCAGGCCTCAAGGTAAGTTCCAGTGTTTCACGTCGGGGGAGTTGGGTGTGCAGTGGTTTCCATGAGGCCATACTCCACCACGGAGCGCCTTCACTCTGCGACGCTCCTGGGGGCACACAGGATAGGAGCTCGTTCGCCAAGTTCGCAGGATGACTTCTCTCCGTGCCGGAACGGCGGCTCCTGGCTTCTGAGGAACCTTAGCCTCAACAGGGCCCTGGAGAAAGCTCTTCACATTCATAGCAAGGGCAAGGTACTGCTCTCTGGCTTGCCTGGGTTGAGTGCCCCAGTCGTCAAAGAGCCTCGCGAAGGCAGTGCTGCACAGACTCCCTTTGCCAGTCGCACGGCCTCCCTGACTGAAAGAGAACTGCAGTGCCAAAAGGCACCGTGCTGACGACTGGCTCCAGGAGGAGACTCGGGACAGCACTCTCACAGAAGCGAAAGCTAGGCTGTGGGCCCAGCCTGAGGACCAGCACGTTTTCCACACTTAACACAGCTAAGGCATGAGCCAGACGACAGCCTTGGTCCCTGAGGCCTACCTAAGGTACTGCCATACTTACCCAGTAGATCCCACGCAGAGGTCCCTGTGCCCAAAAGGGCCTCCATGGAAGGGCCCTGTTCCTCCCGTGTGTTTCCTTGAGGTAATCGGAAACCACTGAGGATAAGTACGTGAGCTCAGCTTTGAAACTGGGCGACCCTGGGCAAACCTTATTCCCCTCCGTGGTAGACGAGACAGTGGCGGGTCCTAAGCTGCCTGAAGCACACTCCTCGCGCCCACCTTCTCTTTGCTGCCGGAAGGCCTCACGTAAGACGTCTGAGTTTACTCGTGACGGAAGCCGTCTGAGTGTACTCGTGTGAGGCCTGCTGCTCTCAGGTCCTTGCTGGGAGCTTCAGCAAGAGCACTCTGGAGCTCGCCGACAAAAGAATTGTGAGCCCCCCCGGCCTCAAGTAAAAGTCCAGATTTCCCCCGTCAGTAACACCTCGGAGTGCCATAGGAGCGAAGAAGCATGCGTTAACGGGATGCTTCAACAGTGCTAGGGATTTCTTTCACGAGACACTGTGCACTCACGTTCGTCGTAACAACTGTCAAAGGGCACTGTATGCCTTCCAACTCCTCTGTTGCGTTTGAGCCACAGGAAGTAAAGGCATTCGTTTGATTAAGCTCCGTGAACGGGCAACGATGATGGCGAAGCGCTGCCCCGTTCGCTCGAAAGCTCTCGTCTGTACGGCCTTCCAACGGCCTCAGGGTACGCAGTTGTAAACAGCCTTACATTCCATGCTGGTGTGCCCCCAATTAGGAACTTGGGCTCTTCTGTGAGACACCCACGTGCGTCCCAAATGAAACCGGGGAGCTCCCCCAGGACGTCTGCGTACGGCAGTCGGTTGCCAGCTCTTTACTTCCAGCCGGAGAAAGAAGAAGAGGACAGCTTTCCCAGGGACAACTCTGGACCCTTGGGACCATCCGGAGTCACCAAAGCCTAAACTTTGCACGGCCTGGGGAACGCTCTTCCTCATGGCCAGCAATCCCCACGTCAAAACCTTTCTCAGCAGAGGCAGGCACTCTCTCCCTCGTACTAGATAGCTCGGCAGAGCCTTCCGAGAAACACGCTGCGTCATTCAGCTTGAACGTGGGACGCGGAGGGGAGAGTACGCTTTCTCCCCGTTTGGAGGCGCCTTGCGCTTGGCTTCAAAGCTGCCTGAACAGCACTAGCGGCCCGACGTCTCTGCACGGCAGGATTGTCGTTGTGGGCCGAGGCTGCGTGTTCTCTCAAAACGAAAACCGTGCTGGCGATCCCTTTCTAGGAACTCCTCCCACGGCACCACATGTTCAGCTCCGGCCGAACGAAAGGTGACCTCAGGCCTCAAGGTAAGTTCCAGTGTTTCACGTCGGGGGAGTTGGGTGTGCAGTGGTTTCCATGAGGCCATACTCCACCACGGAGCGCCTTCACTCTGCGACGCTCCTGGGGGCACACAGGATAGGAGCTCGTTCGCCAAGTTCGCAGGATGACTTCTCTCCGTGCCGGAACGGCGGCTCCTGGCTTCTGAGGAACCTTAGCCTCAACAGGGCCCTGGAGAAAGCTCTTCACATTCATAGCAAGGGCAAGGTACTGCTCTCTGGCTTGCCTGGGTTGAGTGCCCCAGTCGTCAAAGAGCCTCGCGAAGGCAGTGCTGCACAGACTCCCTTTGCCAGTCGCACGGCCTCCCTGACTGAAAGAGAACTGCAGTGCCAAAAGGCACCGTGCTGACGACTGGCTCCAGGAGGAGACTCGGGACAGCACTCTCACAGAAGCGAAAGCTAGGCTGTGGGCCCAGCCTGAGGACCAGCACGTTTTCCACACTTAACACAGCTAAGGCATGAGCCAGACGACAGCCTTGGTCCCTGAGGCCTACCTAAGGTACTGCCATACTTACCCAGTAGATCCCACGCAGAGGTCCCTGTGCCCAAAAGGGCCTCCATGGAAGGGCCCTGTTCCTCCCGTGTGTTTCCTTGAGGTAATCGGAAACCACTGAGGATAAGTACGTGAGCTCAGCTTTGAAACTGGGCGACCCTGGGCAAACCTTATTCCCCTCCGTGGTAGACGAGACAGTTGCGGGTCCTAAGCTGCCTGAAGCACACTCCTCGCGCCCACCTTCTCTTTGCTGCCGGAAGGCCTCACGTAAGAGGTCTGAGTTTACTCGTGACGGAAGCCGTCTGAGTGTACTCGTGTGAGGCCTGCTGCTCTCAGGTCCTTGCTGGGAGCTTCAGCAAGAGCACTCTGGAGCTCGCCGACAAAAGAATTGTGAGCCCCCCCGGCCTCAAGTAAAAGTCCAGATTTCCCCCGTCAGTAACACCTCGGAGTGCCATAGGAGCGAAGAAGCATGCGTTAACGGGATGCTTCAACAGTGCTAGGGATTTCTTTCACGAGACACTGTGCACTCACGTTCGTCGTAACAACTGTCAAAGGGCACTGTATGCCTTCCAACTCCTCTGTTGCGTTTGAGCCACAGGAAGTAAAGGCATTCGTTTGATTAAGCTCCGTGAACGGGCAACGATGATGGCGAAGCGCTGCCCCGTTCGCTCGAAAGCTCTCGTCTGTACGGCCTTCCAACGGCCTCAGGGTACGCAGTTGTAAACAGCCTTACATTCCATGCTGGTGTGCCCCCAATTAGGAACTTGGGCTCTTCTGTGAGACACCCACGTGCGTCCCAAATGAAACCGGGGAGCTCCCCCAGGACGTCTGCGTACGGCAGTCGGTTGCCAGCTCTTTACTTCCAGCCGGAGAAAGAAGAAGAGGACAGCTTTCCCAGGGACAACTCTGGACCCTTGGGACCATCCGGAGTCACCAAAGCCTAAACTTTGCACGGCCTGGGGAACGCTCTTCCTCATGTCCAGCAATCCCCACGTCAAAACCTTTCTCAGCAGAGGCAGGCACTCTCTCCCTCGTACTAGATAGCTCGGCAGAGCCTTCCGAGAAACACGCTGCGTCATTCAGCTTGAACGTGGGACGCGGAGGGGAGAGTACGCTTTCTCCCCGTTTGGAGGCGCCTTGCGCTTGGCTTCAAAGCTGCCTGAACAGCACTAGCGGCCCGACGTCTCTGCACGGCAGGATTGTCGTTGTGGGCCGAGGCTGCGTGTTCTCTCAAAACGAAAACCGTGCTGGCGATCCCTTTCTAGGAACTCCTCCCACGGCACCACATGTTCAGCTCCGGCCGAACGAAAGGTGACCTCAGGCCTCAAGGTAAGTTCCAGTGTTTCACGTCGGGGGAGTTGGGTGTGCAGTGGTTTCCATGAGGCCATACTCCACCACGGAGCGCCTTCACTCTGCGACGCTCCTGGGGGCACACAGGATAGGAGCTCGTTCGCCAAGTTCGCAGGATGACTTCTCTCCGTGCCGGAACGGCGGCTCCTGGCTTCTGAGGAACCTTAGCCTCAACAGGGCCCTGGAGAAAGCTCTTCACATTCATAGCAAGGGCAAGGTACTGCTCTCTGGCTTGCCTGGGTTGAGTGCCCCAGTCGTCAAAGAGCCTCGCGAAGGCAGTGCTGCACAGACTCCCTTTGCCAGTCGCACGGCCTCCCTGACTGAAAGAGAACTGCAGTGCCAAAAGGCACCGTGCTGACGACTGGCTCCAGGAGGAGACTCGGGACAGCACTCTCACAGAAGCGAAAGCTAGGCTGTGGGCCCAGCCTGAGGACCAGCACGTTTTCCACACTTAACACAGCTAAGGCATGAGCCAGACGACAGCCTTGGTCCCTGAGGCCTACCTAAGGTACTGCCATACTTACCCAGTAGATCCCACGCAGAGGTCCCTGTGCCCAAAAGGGCCTCCATGGAAGGGCCCTGTTCCTCCCGTGTGTTTCCTTGAGGTAATCGGAAACCACTGAGGATAAGTACGTGAGCTCAGCTTTGAAACTGGGCGACCCTGGGCAAACCTTATTCCCCTCCGTGGTAGACGAGACAGTTGCGGGTCCTAAGCTGCCTGAAGCACACTCCTCGCGCCCACCTTCTCTTTGCTGCCGGAAGGCCTCACATAAGACGTCTGAGTTTACTCGTGACGGAAGCCGTCTGAGTGTACTCGTGTGAGGCCTGCTGCTCTCAGGTCCTTGCTGGGAGCTTCAGCAAGAGCACTCTGGAGCTCGCCGACAAAAGAATTGTGAGCCCCCCCGGCCTCAAGTAAAAGTCCAGATTTCCCCCGTCAGTAACACCTCGGAGTGCCATAGGAGCGAAGAAGCATGCGTTAACGGGATGCTTCAACAGTGCTAGGGATTTCTTTCACGAGACACTGTGCACTCACGTTCGTCGTAACAACTGTCAAAGGGCACTGTATGCCTTCCAACTCCTCTGTTGCGTTTGAGCCACAGGAAGTAAAGGCATTCGTTTGATTAAGCTCCGTGAACGGGCAACGATGATGGCGAAGCGCTGCCCCGTTCGCTCGAAAGCTCTCGTCTGTACGGCCTTCCAACGGCCTCAGGGTACGCAGTTGTAAACAGCCTTACATTCCATGCTGGTGTGCCCCCAATTAGGAACTTGGGCTCTTCTGTGAGACACCCACGTGCGTCCCAAATGAAACCGGGGAGCTCCCCCAGGACGTCTGCGTACGGCAGTCGGTTGCCAGCTGTTTACTTCCAGCCGGAGAAAGAAGAAGAGGACAGCTTTCCCAGGGACAACTCTGGACCCTTGGGACCATCCGGAGTCACCAAAGCCTAAACTTTGCACGGCCTGGGGAACGCTCTTCCTCATGTCCAGCAATCCCCACGTCAAAACCTTTCTCAGCAGAGGCAGGCACTCTCTCCCTCGTACTAGATAGCTCGGCAGAGCCTTCCGAGAAACACGCTGCGTCATTCAGCTTGAACGTGGGACGCGGAGGGGAGAGTACGCTTTCTCCCCGTTTGGAGGCGCCTTGCGCTTGGCTTCAAAGCTGCCTGAACAGCACTAGCGGCCCGACGTCTCTGCACGGCAGGATTGTCGTTGTGGGCCGAGGCTGCGTGTTCTCTCAAAACGAAAACCGTGCTGGCGATCCCTTTCTAGGAACTCCTCCCACGGCACCACATGTTCAGCTCCGGCCGAACGAAAGGTGACCTCAGGCCTCAAGGTAAGTTCCAGTGTTTCACGTCGGGGGAGTTGGGTGTGCAGTGGTTTCCATGAGGCCATACTCCACCACGGAGCGCCTTCACTCTGCGACGCTCCTGGGGGCACACAGGATAGGAGCTCGTTCGCCAAGTTCGCAGGATGACTTCTCTCCGTGCCGGAACGGCGGCTCCTGGCTTCTGAGGAACCTTAGCCTCAACAGGGCCCTGGAGAAAGCTCTTCACATTCATAGCAAGGGCAACGTACTGCTCTCTGGCTTGCCTGGGTTGAGTGCCCCAGTCGTCAAAGAGCCTCGCGAAGGCAGTGCTGCACAGACTCCCTTTGCCAGTCGCACGGCCTCCCTGACTGAAAGAGAACTGCAGTGCCAAAAGGCACCGTGCTGACGACTGGCTCCAGGAGGAGACTCGGGACAGCACTCTCACAGAAGCGAAAGCTAGGCTGTGGGCCCAGCCTGAGGACCAGCACGTTTTCCACACTTAACACAGCTAAGGCATGAGCCAGACGACAGCCTTGGTCCCTGAGGCCTACCTAAGGTACTGCCATACTTACCCAGTAGATCCCACGCAGAGGTCCCTGTGCCCAAAAGGGCCTCCATGGAAGGGCCCTGTTCCTCCCGTGTGTTTCCTTGAGGTAATCGGAAACCACTGAGGATAAGTACGTGAGCTCAGCTTTGAAACTGGGCGACCCTGGGCAAACCTTATTCCCCTCCGTGGTAGACGAGACAGTTGCGGGTCCTAAGCTGCCTGAAGCACACTCCTCGCGCCCACCTTCTCTTTGCTGCCGGAAGGCCTCACATAAGACGTCTGAGTTTACTCGTGACGGAAGCCGTCTGAGTGTACTCGTGTGAGGCCTGCTGCTCTCAGGTCCTTGCTGGGAGCTTCAGCAAGAGCACTCTGGAGCTCGCCGACAAAAGAATTGTGAGCCCCCCCGGCCTCAAGTAAAAGTCCAGATTTCCCCCGTCAGTAACACCTCGGAGTGCCATAGGAGCGAAGAAGCATGCGTTAACGGGATGCTTCAACAGTGCTAGGGATTTCTTTCACGAGACACTGTGCACTCACGTTCGTCGTAACAACTGTCAAAGGGCACTGTATGCCTTCCAACTCCTCTGTTGCGTTTGAGCCACAGGAAGTAAAGGCATTCGTTTGATTAAGCTCCGTGAACGGGCAACGATGATGGCGAAGCGCTGCCCCGTTCGCTCGAAAGCTCTCGTCTGTACGGCCTTCCAACGGCCTCAGGGTACGCAGTTGTAAACAGCCTTACATTCCATGCTGGTGTGCCCCCAATTAGGAACTTGGGCTCTTCTGTGAGACACCCACGTGCGTCCCAAATGAAACCGGGGAGCTCCCCCAGGACGTCTGCGTACGGCAGTCGGTTGCCAGCTCTTTACTTCCAGCCGGAGAAAGAAGAAGAGGACAGCTTTCCCAGGGACAACTCTGGACCCTTGGGACCATCCGGAGTCACCAAAGCCTAAACTTTGCACGGCCTGGGGAACGCTCTTCCTCATGGCCAGCAATCCCCACGTCAAAACCTTTCTCAGCAGAGGCAGGCACTCTCTCCCTCGTACTAGATAGCTCGGCAGAGCCTTCCGAGAAACACGCTGCGTCATTCAGCTTGAACGTGGGACGCGGAGGGGAGAGTACGCTTTCTCCCCGTTTGGAGGCGCCTTGCGCTTGGCTTCAAAGCTGCCTGAACAGCACTAGCGGCCCGACGTCTCTGCACGGCAGGATTGTCGTTGTGGGCCGAGGCTGCGTGTTCTCTCAAAACGAAAACCGTGCTGGCGATCCCTTTCTAGGAACTCCTCCCACGGCACCACATGTTCAGCTCCGGCCGAACGAAAGGTGACCTCAGGCCTCAAGGTAAGTTCCAGTGTTTCACGTCGGGGGAGTTGGGTGTGCAGTGGTTTCCATGAGGCCATACTCCACCACGGAGCGCCTTCACTCTGCGACGCTCCTGGGGGCACACAGGATAGGAGCTCGTTCGCCAAGTTCGCAGGATGACTTCTCTCCGTGCCGGAACGGCGGCTCCTGGCTTCTGAGGAACCTTAGCCTCAACAGGGCCCTGGAGAAAGCTCTTCACATTCATAGCAAGGGCAACGTACTGCTCTCTGGCTTGCCTGGGTTGAGTGCCCCAGTCGTCAAAGAGCCTCGCGAAGGCAGTGCTGCACAGACTCCCTTTGCCAGTCGCACGGCCTCCCTGACTGAAAGAGAACTGCAGTGCCAAAAGGCACCGTGCTGACGACTGGCTCCAGGAGGAGACTCGGGACAGCACTCTCACAGAAGCGAAAGCTAGGCTGTGGGCCCAGCCTGAGGACCAGCACGTTTTCCACACTTAACACAGCTAAGGCATGAGCCAGACGACAGCCTTGGTCCCTGAGGCCTACCTAAGGTACTGCCATACTTACCCAGTAGATCCCACGCAGAGGTCCCTGTGCCCAAAAGGGCCTCCATGGAAGGGCCCTGTTCCTCCCGTGTGTTTCCTTGAGGTAATCGGAAACCACTGAGGATAAGTACGTGAGCTCAGCTTTGAAACTGGGCGACCCTGGGCAAACCTTATTCCCCTCCGTGGTAGACGAGACAGTTGCGGGTCCTAAGCTGCCTGAAGCACACTCCTCGCGCCCACCTTCTCTTTGCTGCCGGAAGGCCTCACATAAGACGTCTGAGTTTACTCGTGACGGAAGCCGTCTGAGTGTACTCGTGTGAGGCCTGCTGCTCTCAGGTCCTTGCTGGGAGCTTCAGCAAGAGCACTCTGGAGCTCGCCGACAAAAGAATTGTGAGCCCCCCCGGCCTCAAGTAAAAGTCCAGATTTCCCCCGTCAGTAACACCTCGGAGTGCCATAGGAGCGAAGAAGCATGCGTTAACGGGATGCTTCAACAGTGCTAGGGATTTCTTTCACGAGACACTGTGCACTCACGTTCGTCGTAACAACTGTCAAAGGGCACTGTATGCCTTCCAACTCCTCTGTTGCGTTTGAGCCACAGGAAGTAAAGGCATTCGTTTGATTAAGCTCCGTGAACGGGCAACGATGATGGCGAAGCGCTGCCCCGTTCGCTCGAAAGCTCTCGTCTGTACGGCCTTCCAACGGCCTCAGGGTACGCAGTTGTAAACAGCCTTACATTCCATGCTGGTGTGCCCCCAATTAGGAACTTGGGCTCTTCTGTGAGACACCCACGTGCGTCCCAAATGAAACCGGGGAGCTCCCCCAGGACGTCTGCGTACGGCAGTCGGTTGCCAGCTCTTTACTTCCAGCCGGAGAAAGAAGAAGAGGACAGCTTTCCCAGGGACAACTCTGGACCCTTGGGACCATCCGGAGTCACCAAAGCCTAAACTTTGCACGGCCTGGGGAACGCTCTTCCTCATGGCCAGCAATCCCCACGTCAAAACCTTTCTCAGCAGAGGCAGGCACTCTCTCCCTCGTACTAGATAGCTCGGCAGAGCCTTCCGAGAAACACGCTGCGTCATTCAGCTTGAACGTGGGACGCGGAGGGGAGAGTACGCTTTCTCCCCGTTTGGAGGCGCCTTGCGCTTGGCTTCAAAGCTGCCTGAACAGCACTAGCGGCCCGACGTCTCTGCACGGCAGGATTGTCGTTGTGGGCCGAGGCTGCGTGTTCTCTCAAAACGAAAACCGTGCTGGCGATCCCTTTCTAGGAACTCCTCCCACGGCACCACATGTTCAGCTCCGGCCGAACGAAAGGTGACCTCAGGCCTCAAGGTAAGTTCCAGTGTTTCACGTCGGGGGAGTTGGGTGTGCAGTGGTTTCCATGAGGCCATACTCCACCACGGAGCGCCTTCACTCTGCGACGCTCCTGGGGGCACACAGGATAGGAGCTCGTTCGCCAAGTTCGCAGGATGACTTCTCTCCGTGCCGGAACGGCGGCTCCTGGCTTCTGAGGAACCTTAGCCTCAACAGGGCCCTGGAGAAAGCTCTTCACATTCATAGCAAGGGCAACGTACTGCTCTCTGGCTTGCCTGGGTTGAGTGCCCCAGTCGTCAAAGAGCCTCGCGAAGGCAGTGCTGCACAGACTCCCTTTGCCAGTCGCACGGCCTCCCTGACTGAAAGAGAACTGCAGTGCCAAAAGGCACCGTGCTGACGACTGGCTCCAGGAGGAGACTCGGGACAGCACTCTCACAGAAGCGAAAGCTAGGCTGTGGGCCCAGCCTGAGGACCAGCACGTTTTCCACACTTAACACAGCTAAGGCATGAGCCAGACGACAGCCTTGGTCCCTGAGGCCTACCTAAGGTACTGCCATACTTACCCAGTAGATCCCACGCAGAGGTCCCTGTGCCCAAAAGGGCCTCCATGGAAGGGCCCTGTTCCTCCCGTGTGTTTCCTTGAGGTAATCGGAAACCACTGAGGATAAGTACGTGAGCTCAGCTTTGAAACTGGGCGACCCTGGGCAAACCTTATTCCCCTCCGTGGTAGACGAGACAGTTGCGGGTCCTAAGCTGCCTGAAGCACACTCCTCGCGCCCACCTTCTCTTTGCTGCCGGAAGGCCTCACATAAGACGTCTGAGTTTACTCGTGACGGAAGCCGTCTGAGTGTACTCGTGTGAGGCCTGCTGCTCTCAGGTCCTTGCTGGGAGCTTCAGCAAGAGCACTCTGGAGCTCGCCGACAAAAGAATTGTGAGCCCCCCCGGCCTCAAGTAAAAGTCCAGATTTCCCCCGTCAGTAACACCTCGGAGTGCCATAGGAGCGAAGAAGCATGCGTTAACGGGATGCTTCAACAGTGCTAGGGATTTCTTTCACGAGACACTGTGCACTCACGTTCGTCGTAACAACTGTCAAAGGGCACTGTATGCCTTCCAACTCCTCTGTTGCGTTTGAGCCACAGGAAGTAAAGGCATTCGTTTGATTAAGCTCCGTGAACGGGCAACGATGATGGCGAAGCGCTGCCCCGTTCGCTCGAAAGCTCTCGTCTGTACGGCCTTCCAACGGCCTCAGGGTACGCAGTTGTAAACAGCCTTACATTCCATGCTGGTGTGCCCCCAATTAGGAACTTGGGCTCTTCTGTGAGACACCCACGTGCGTCCCAAATGAAACCGGGGAGCTCCCCCAGGACGTCTGCGTACGGCAGTCGGTTGCCAGCTCTTTACTTCCAGCCGGAGAAAGAAGAAGAGGACAGCTTTCCCAGGGACAACTCTGGACCCTTGGGACCATCCGGAGTCACCAAAGCCTAAACTTTGCACGGCCTGGGGAACGCTCTTCCTCATGGCCAGCAATCCCCACGTCAAAACCTTTCTCAGCAGAGGCAGGCACTCTCTCCCTCGTACTAGATAGCTCGGCAGAGCCTTCCGAGAAACACGCTGCGTCATTCAGCTTGAACGTGGGACGCGGAGGGGAGAGTACGCTTTCTCCCCGTTTGGAGGCGCCTTGCGCTTGGCTTCAAAGCTGCCTGAACAGCACTAGCGGCCCGACGTCTCTGCACGGCAGGATTGTCGTTGTGGGCCGAGGCTGCGTGTTCTCTCAAAACGAAAACCGTGCTGGCGATCCCTTTCTAGGAACTCCTCCCACGGCACCACATGTTCAGCTCCGGCCGAACGAAAGGTGACCTCAGGCCTCAAGGTAAGTTCCAGTGTTTCACGTCGGGGGAGTTGGGTGTGCAGTGGTTTCCATGAGGCCATACTCCACCACGGAGCGCCTTCACTCTGCGACGCTCCTGGGGGCACACAGGATAGGAGCTCGTTCGCCAAGTTCGCAGGATGACTTCTCTCCGTGCCGGAACGGCGGCTCCTGGCTTCTGAGGAACCTTAGCCTCAACAGGGCCCTGGAGAAAGCTCTTCACATTCATAGCAAGGGCAACGTACTGCTCTCTGGCTTGCCTGGGTTGAGTGCCCCAGTCGTCAAAGAGCCTCGCGAAGGCAGTGCTGCACAGACTCCCTTTGCCAGTCGCACGGCCTCCCTGACTGAAAGAGAACTGCAGTGCCAAAAGGCACCGTGCTGACGACTGGCTCCAGGAGGAGACTCGGGACAGCACTCTCACAGAAGCGAAAGCTAGGCTGTGGGCCCAGCCTGAGGACCAGCACGTTTTCCACACTTAACACAGCTAAGGCATGAGCCAGACGACAGCCTTGGTCCCTGAGGCCTACCTAAGGTACTGCCATACTTACCCAGTAGATCCCACGCAGAGGTCCCTGTGCCCAAAAGGGCCTCCATGGAAGGGCCCTGTTCCTCCCGTGTGTTTCCTTGAGGTAATCGGAAACCACTGAGGATAAGTACGTGAGCTCAGCTTTGAAACTGGGCGACCCTGGGCAAACCTTATTCCCCTCCGTGGTAGACGAGACAGTTGCGGGTCCTAAGCTGCCTGAAGCACACTCCTCGCGCCCACCTTCTCTTTGCTGCCGGAAGGCCTCACATAAGACGTCTGAGTTTACTCGTGACGGAAGCCGTCTGAGTGTACTCGTGTGAGGCCTGCTGCTCTCAGGTCCTTGCTGGGAGCTTCAGCAAGAGCACTCTGGAGCTCGCCGACAAAAGAATTGTGAGCCCCCCCGGCCTCAAGTAAAAGTCCAGATTTCCCCCGTCAGTAACACCTCGGAGTGCCATAGGAGCGAAGAAGCATGCGTTAACGGGATGCTTCAACAGTGCTAGGGATTTCTTTCACGAGACACTGTGCACTCACGTTCGTCGTAACAACTGTCAAAGGGCACTGTATGCCTTCCAACTCCTCTGTTGCGTTTGAGCCACAGGAAGTAAAGGCATTCGTTTGATTAAGCTCCGTGAACGGGCAACGATGATGGCGAAGCGCTGCCCCGTTCGCTCGAAAGCTCTCGTCTGTACGGCCTTCCAACGGCCTCAGGGTACGCAGTTGTAAACAGCCTTACATTCCATGCTGGTGTGCCCCCAATTAGGAACTTGGGCTCTTCTGTGAGACACCCACGTGCGTCCCAAATGAAACCGGGGAGCTCCCCCAGGACGTCTGCGTACGGCAGTCGGTTGCCAGCTCTTTACTTCCAGCCGGAGAAAGAAGAAGAGGACAGCTTTCCCAGGGACAACTCTGGACCCTTGGGACCATCCGGAGTCACCAAAGCCTAAACTTTGCACGGCCTGGGGAACGCTCTTCCTCATGGCCAGCAATCCCCACGTCAAAACCTTTCTCAGCAGAGGCAGGCACTCTCTCCCTCGTACTAGATAGCTCGGCAGAGCCTTCCGAGAAACACGCTGCGTCATTCAGCTTGAACGTGGGACGCGGAGGGGAGAGTACGCTTTCTCCCCGTTTGGAGGCGCCTTGCGCTTGGCTTCAAAGCTGCCTGAACAGCACTAGCGGCCCGACGTCTCTGCACGGCAGGATTGTCGTTGTGGGCCGAGGCTGCGTGTTCTCTCAAAACGAAAACCGTGCTGGCGATCCCTTTCTAGGAACTCCTCCCACGGCACCACATGTTCAGCTCCGGCCGAACGAAAGGTGACCTCAGGCCTCAAGGTAAGTTCCAGTGTTTCACGTCGGGGGAGTTGGGTGTGCAGTGGTTTCCATGAGGCCATACTCCACCACGGAGCGCCTTCACTCTGCGACGCTCCTGGGGGCACACAGGATAGGAGCTCGTTCGCCAAGTTCGCAGGATGACTTCTCTCCGTGCCGGAACGGCGGCTCCTGGCTTCTGAGGAACCTTAGCCTCAACAGGGCCCTGGAGAAAGCTCTTCACATTCATAGCAAGGGCAACGTACTGCTCTCTGGCTTGCCTGGGTTGAGTGCCCCAGTCGTCAAAGAGCCTCGCGAAGGCAGTGCTGCACAGACTCCCTTTGCCAGTCGCACGGCCTCCCTGACTGAAAGAGAACTGCAGTGCCAAAAGGCACCGTGCTGACGACTGGCTCCAGGAGGAGACTCGGGACAGCACTCTCACAGAAGCGAAAGCTAGGCTGTGGGCCCAGCCTGAGGACCAGCACGTTTTCCACACTTAACACAGCTAAGGCATGAGCCAGACGACAGCCTTGGTCCCTGAGGCCTACCTAAGGTACTGCCATACTTACCCAGTAGATCCCACGCAGAGGTCCCTGTGCCCAAAAGGGCCTCCATGGAAGGGCCCTGTTCCTCCCGTGTGTTTCCTTGAGGTAATCGGAAACCACTGAGGATAAGTACGTGAGCTCAGCTTTGAAACTGGGCGACCCTGGGCAAACCTTATTCCCCTCCGTGGTAGACGAGACAGTTGCGGGTCCTAAGCTGCCTGAAGCACACTCCTCGCGCCCACCTTCTCTTTGCTGCCGGAAGGCCTCACATAAGACGTCTGAGTTTACTCGTGACGGAAGCCGTCTGAGTGTACTCGTGTGAGGCCTGCTGCTCTCAGGTCCTTGCTGGGAGCTTCAGCAAGAGCACTCTGGAGCTCGCCGACAAAAGAATTGTGAGCCCCCCCGGCCTCAAGTAAAAGTCCAGATTTCCCCCGTCAGTAACACCTCGGAGTGCCATAGGAGCGAAGAAGCATGCGTTAACGGGATGCTTCAACAGTGCTAGGGATTTCTTTCACGAGACACTGTGCACTCACGTTCGTCGTAACAACTGTCAAAGGGCACTGTATGCCTTCCAACTCCTCTGTTGCGTTTGAGCCACAGGAAGTAAAGGCATTCGTTTGATTAAGCTCCGTGAACGGGCAACGATGATGGCGAAGCGCTGCCCCGTTCGCTCGAAAGCTCTCGTCTGTACGGCCTTCCAACGGCCTCAGGGTACGCAGTTGTAAACAGCCTTACATTCCATGCTGGTGTGCCCCCAATTAGGAACTTGGGCTCTTCTGTGAGACACCCACGTGCGTCCCAAATGAAACCGGGGAGCTCCCCCAGGACGTCTGCGTACGGCAGTCGGTTGCCAGCTGTTTACTTCCAGCCGGAGAAAGAAGAAGAGGACAGCTTTCCCAGGGACAACTCTGGACCCTTGGGACCATCCGGAGTCACCAAAGCCTAAACTTTGCACGGCCTGGGGAACGCTCTTCCTCATGGCCAGCAATCCCCACGTCAAAACCTTTCTCAGCAGAGGCAGGCACTCTCTCCCTCGTACTAGATAGCTCGGCAGAGCCTTCCGAGAAACACGCTGCGTCATTCAGCTTGAACGTGGGACGCGGAGGGGAGAGTACGCTTTCTCCCCGTTTGGAGGCGCCTTGCGCTTGGCTTCAAAGCTGCCTGAACAGCACTAGCGGCCCGACGTCTCTGCACGGCAGGATTGTCGTTGTGGGCCGAGGCTGCGTGTTCTCTCAAAACGAAAACCGTGCTGGCGATCCCTTTCTAGGAACTCCTCCCACGGCACCACATGTTCAGCTCCGGCCGAACGAAAGGTGACCTCAGGCCTCAAGGTAAGTTCCAGTGTTTCACGTCGGGGGAGTTGGGTGTGCAGTGGTTTCCATGAGGCCATACTCCACCACGGAGCGCCTTCACTCTGCGACGCTCCTGGGGGCACACAGGATAGGAGCTCGTTCGCCAAGTTCGCAGGATGACTTCTCTCCGTGCCGGAACGGCGGCTCCTGGCTTCTGAGGAACCTTAGCCTCAACAGGGCCCTGGAGAAAGCTCTTCACATTCATAGCAAGGGCAACGTACTGCTCTCTGGCTTGCCTGGGTTGAGTGCCCCAGTCGTCAAAGAGCCTCGCGAAGGCAGTGCTGCACAGACTCCCTTTGCCAGTCGCACGGCCTCCCTGACTGAAAGAGAACTGCAGTGCCAAAAGGCACCGTGCTGACGACTGGCTCCAGGAGGAGACTCGGGACAGCACTCTCACAGAAGCGAAAGCTAGGCTGTGGGCCCAGCCTGAGGACCAGCACGTTTTCCACACTTAACACAGCTAAGGCATGAGCCAGACGACAGCCTTGGTCCCTGAGGCCTACCTAAGGTACTGCCATACTTACCCAGTAGATCCCACGCAGAGGTCCCTGTGCCCAAAAGGGCCTCCATGGAAGGGCCCTGTTCCTCCCGTGTGTTTCCTTGAGGTAATCGGAAACCACTGAGGATAAGTACGTGAGCTCAGCTTTGAAACTGGGCGACCCTGGGCAAACCTTATTCCCCTCCGTGGTAGACGAGACAGTTGCGGGTCCTAAGCTGCCTGAAGCACACTCCTCGCGCCCACCTTCTCTTTGCTGCCGGAAGGCCTCACATAAGACGTCTGAGTTTACTCGTGACGGAAGCCGTCTGAGTGTACTCGTGTGAGGCCTGCTGCTCTCAGGTCCTTGCTGGGAGCTTCAGCAAGAGCACTCTGGAGCTCGCCGACAAAAGAATTGTGAGCCCCCCCGGCCTCAAGTAAAAGTCCAGATTTCCCCCGTCAGTAACACCTCGGAGTGCCATAGGAGCGAAGAAGCATGCGTTAACGGGATGCTTCAACAGTGCTAGGGATTTCTTTCACGAGACACTGTGCACTCACGTTCGTCGTAACAACTGTCAAAGGGCACTGTATGCCTTCCAACTCCTCTGTTGCGTTTGAGCCACAGGAAGTAAAGGCATTCGTTTGATTAAGCTCCGTGAACGGGCAACGATGATGGCGAAGCGCTGCCCCGTTCGCTCGAAAGCTCTCGTCTGTACGGCCTTCCAACGGCCTCAGGGTACGCAGTTGTAAACAGCCTTACATTCCATGCTGGTGTGCCCCCAATTAGGAACTTGGGCTCTTCTGTGAGACACCCACGTGCGTCCCAAATGAAACCGGGGAGCTCCCCCAGGACGTCTGCGTACGGCAGTCGGTTGCCAGCTCTTTACTTCCAGCCGGAGAAAGAAGAAGAGGACAGCTTTCCCAGGGACAACTCTGGACCCTTGGGACCATCCGGAGTCACCAAAGCCTAAACTTTGCACGGCCTGGGGAACGCTCTTCCTCATGGCCAGCAATCCCCACGTCAAAACCTTTCTCAGCAGAGGCAGGCACTCTCTCCCTCGTACTAGATAGCTCGGCAGAGCCTTCCGAGAAACACGCTGCGTCATTCAGCTTGAACGTGGGACGCGGAGGGGAGAGTACGCTTTCTCCCCGTTTGGAGGCGCCTTGCGCTTGGCTTCAAAGCTGCCTGAACAGCACTAGCGGCCCGACGTCTCTGCACGGCAGGATTGTCGTTGTGGGCCGAGGCTGCGTGTTCTCTCAAAACGAAAACCGTGCTGGCGATCCCTTTCTAGGAACTCCTCCCACGGCACCACATGTTCAGCTCCGGCCGAACGAAAGGTGACCTCAGGCCTCAAGGTAAGTTCCAGTGTTTCACGTCGGGGGAGTTGGGTGTGCAGTGGTTTCCATGAGGCCATACTCCACCACGGAGCGCCTTCACTCTGCGACGCTCCTGGGGGCACACAGGATAGGAGCTCGTTCGCCAAGTTCGCAGGATGACTTCTCTCCGTGCCGGAACGGCGGCTCCTGGCTTCTGAGGAACCTTAGCCTCAACAGGGCCCTGGAGAAAGCTCTTCACATTCATAGCAAGGGCAACGTACTGCTCTCTGGCTTGCCTGGGTTGAGTGCCCCAGTCGTCAAAGAGCCTCGCGAAGGCAGTGCTGCACAGACTCCCTTTGCCAGTCGCACGGCCTCCCTGACTGAAAGAGAACTGCAGTGCCAAAAGGCACCGTGCTGACGACTGGCTCCAGGAGGAGACTCGGGACAGCACTCTCACAGAAGCGAAAGCTAGGCTGTGGGCCCAGCCTGAGGACCAGCACGTTTTCCACACTTAACACAGCTAAGGCATGAGCCAGACGACAGCCTTGGTCCCTGAGGCCTACCTAAGGTACTGCCATACTTACCCAGTAGATCCCACGCAGAGGTCCCTGTGCCCAAAAGGGCCTCCATGGAAGGGCCCTGTTCCTCCCGTGTGTTTCCTTGAGGTAATCGGAAACCACTGAGGATAAGTACGTGAGCTCAGCTTTGAAACTGGGCGACCCTGGGCAAACCTTATTCCCCTCCGTGGTAGACGAGACAGTTGCGGGTCCTAAGCTGCCTGAAGCACACTCCTCGCGCCCACCTTCTCTTTGCTGCCGGAAGGCCTCACATAAGACGTCTGAGTTTACTCGTGACGGAAGCCGTCTGAGTGTACTCGTGTGAGGCCTGCTGCTCTCAGGTCCTTGCTGGGAGCTTCAGCAAGAGCACTCTGGAGCTCGCCGACAAAAGAATTGTGAGCCCCCCCGGCCTCAAGTAAAAGTCCAGATTTCCCCCGTCAGTAACACCTCGGAGTGCCATAGGAGCGAAGAAGCATGCGTTAACGGGATGCTTCAACAGTGCTAGGGATTTCTTTCACGAGACACTGTGCACTCACGTTCGTCGTAACAACTGTCAAAGGGCACTGTATGCCTTCCAACTCCTCTGTTGCGTTTGAGCCACAGGAAGTAAAGGCATTCGTTTGATTAAGCTCCGTGAACGGGCAACGATGATGGCGAAGCGCTGCCCCGTTCGCTCGAAAGCTCTCGTCTGTACGGCCTTCCAACGGCCTCAGGGTACGCAGTTGTAAACAGCCTTACATTCCATGCTGGTGTGCCCCCAATTAGGAACTTGGGCTCTTCTGTGAGACACCCACGTGCGTCCCAAATGAAACCGGGGAGCTCCCCCAGGACGTCTGCGTACGGCAGTCGGTTGCCAGCTCTTTACTTCCAGCCGGAGAAAGAAGAAGAGGACAGCTTTCCCAGGGACAACTCTGGACCCTTGGGACCATCCGGAGTCACCAAAGCCTAAACTTTGCACGGCCTGGGGAACGCTCTTCCTCATGGCCAGCAATCCCCACGTCAAAACCTTTCTCAGCAGAGGCAGGCACTCTCTCCCTCGTACTAGATAGCTCGGCAGAGCCTTCCGAGAAACACGCTGCGTCATTCAGCTTGAACGTGGGACGCGGAGGGGAGAGTACGCTTTCTCCCCGTTTGGAGGCGCCTTGCGCTTGGCTTCAAAGCTGCCTGAACAGCACTAGCGGCCCGACGTCTCTGCACGGCAGGATTGTCGTTGTGGGCCGAGGCTGCGTGTTCTCTCAAAACGAAAACCGTGCTGGCGATCCCTTTCTAGGAACTCCTCCCACGGCACCACATGTTCAGCTCCGGCCGAACGAAAGGTGACCTCAGGCCTCAAGGTAAGTTCCAGTGTTTCACGTCGGGGGAGTTGGGTGTGCAGTGGTTTCCATGAGGCCATACTCCACCACGGAGCGCCTTCACTCTGCGACGCTCCTGGGGGCACACAGGATAGGAGCTCGTTCGCCAAGTTCGCAGGATGACTTCTCTCCGTGCCGGAACGGCGGCTCCTGGCTTCTGAGGAACCTTAGCCTCAACAGGGCCCTGGAGAAAGCTCTTCACATTCATAGCAAGGGCAACGTACTGCTCTCTGGCTTGCCTGGGTTGAGTGCCCCAGTCGTCAAAGAGCCTCGCGAAGGCAGTGCTGCACAGACTCCCTTTGCCAGTCGCACGGCCTCCCTGACTGAAAGAGAACTGCAGTGCCAAAAGGCACCGTGCTGACGACTGGCTCCAGGAGGAGACTCGGGACAGCACTCTCACAGAAGCGAAAGCTAGGCTGTGGGCCCAGCCTGAGGACCAGCACGTTTTCCACACTTAACACAGCTAAGGCATGAGCCAGACGACAGCCTTGGTCCCTGAGGCCTACCTAAGGTACTGCCATACTTACCCAGTAGATCCCACGCAGAGGTCCCTGTGCCCAAAAGGGCCTCCATGGAAGGGCCCTGTTCCTCCCGTGTGTTTCCTTGAGGTAATCGGAAACCACTGAGGATAAGTACGTGAGCTCAGCTTTGAAACTGGGCGACCCTGGGCAAACCTTATTCCCCTCCGTGGTAGACGAGACAGTTGCGGGTCCTAAGCTGCCTGAAGCACACTCCTCGCGCCCACCTTCTCTTTGCTGCCGGAAGGCCTCACATAAGACGTCTGAGTTTACTCGTGACGGAAGCCGTCTGAGTGTACTCGTGTGAGGCCTGCTGCTCTCAGGTCCTTGCTGGGAGCTTCAGCAAGAGCACTCTGGAGCTCGCCGACAAAAGAATTGTGAGCCCCCCCGGCCTCAAGTAAAAGTCCAGATTTCCCCCGTCAGTAACACCTCGGAGTGCCATAGGAGCGAAGAAGCATGCGTTAACGGGATGCTTCAACAGTGCTAGGGATTTCTTTCACGAGACACTGTGCACTCACGTTCGTCGTAACAACTGTCAAAGGGCACTGTATGCCTTCCAACTCCTCTGTTGCGTTTGAGCCACAGGAAGTAAAGGCATTCGTTTGATTAAGCTCCGTGAACGGGCAACGATGATGGCGAAGCGCTGCCCCGTTCGCTCGAAAGCTCTCGTCTGTACGGCCTTCCAACGGCCTCAGGGTACGCAGTTGTAAACAGCCTTACATTCCATGCTGGTGTGCCCCCAATTAGGAACTTGGGCTCTTCTGTGAGACACCCACGTGCGTCCCAAATGAAACCGGGGAGCTCCCCCAGGACGTCTGCGTACGGCAGTCGGTTGCCAGCTCTTTACTTCCAGCCGGAGAAAGAAGAAGAGGACAGCTTTCCCAGGGACAACTCTGGACCCTTGGGACCATCCGGAGTCACCAAAGCCTAAACTTTGCACGGCCTGGGGAACGCTCTTCCTCATGGCCAGCAATCCCCACGTCAAAACCTTTCTCAGCAGAGGCAGGCACTCTCTCCCTCGTACTAGATAGCTCGGCAGAGCCTTCCGAGAAACACGCTGCGTCATTCAGCTTGAACGTGGGACGCGGAGGGGAGAGTACGCTTTCTCCCCGTTTGGAGGCGCCTTGCGCTTGGCTTCAAAGCTGCCTGAACAGCACTAGCGGCCCGACGTCTCTGCACGGCAGGATTGTCGTTGTGGGCCGAGGCTGCGTGTTCTCTCAAAACGAAAACCGTGCTGGCGATCCCTTTCTAGGAACTCCTCCCACGGCACCACATGTTCAGCTCCGGCCGAACGAAAGGTGACCTCAGGCCTCAAGGTAAGTTCCAGTGTTTCACGTCGGGGGAGTTGGGTGTGCAGTGGTTTCCATGAGGCCATACTCCACCACGGAGCGCCTTCACTCTGCGACGCTCCTGGGGGCACACAGGATAGGAGCTCGTTCGCCAAGTTCGCAGGATGACTTCTCTCCGTGCCGGAACGGCGGCTCCTGGCTTCTGAGGAACCTTAGCCTCAACAGGGCCCTGGAGAAAGCTCTTCACATTCATAGCAAGGGCAACGTACTGCTCTCTGGCTTGCCTGGGTTGAGTGCCCCAGTCGTCAAAGAGCCTCGCGAAGGCAGTGCTGCACAGACTCCCTTTGCCAGTCGCACGGCCTCCCTGACTGAAAGAGAACTGCAGTGCCAAAAGGCACCGTGCTGACGACTGGCTCCAGGAGGAGACTCGGGACAGCACTCTCACAGAAGCGAAAGCTAGGCTGTGGGCCCAGCCTGAGGACCAGCACGTTTTCCACACTTAACACAGCTAAGGCATGAGCCAGACGACAGCCTTGGTCCCTGAGGCCTACCTAAGGTACTGCCATACTTACCCAGTAGATCCCACGCAGAGGTCCCTGTGCCCAAAAGGGCCTCCATGGAAGGGCCCTGTTCCTCCCGTGTGTTTCCTTGAGGTAATCGGAAACCACTGAGGATAAGTACGTGAGCTCAGCTTTGAAACTGGGCGACCCTGGGCAAACCTTATTCCCCTCCGTGGTAGACGAGACAGTTGCGGGTCCTAAGCTGCCTGAAGCACACTCCTCGCGCCCACCTTCTCTTTGCTGCCGGAAGGCCTCACATAAGACGTCTGAGTTTACTCGTGACGGAAGCCGTCTGAGTGTACTCGTGTGAGGCCTGCTGCTCTCAGGTCCTTGCTGGGAGCTTCAGCAAGAGCACTCTGGAGCTCGCCGACAAAAGAATTGTGAGCCCCCCCGGCCTCAAGTAAAAGTCCAGATTTCCCCCGTCAGTAACACCTCGGAGTGCCATAGGAGCGAAGAAGCATGCGTTAACGGGATGCTTCAACAGTGCTAGGGATTTCTTTCACGAGACACTGTGCACTCACGTTCGTCGTAACAACTGTCAAAGGGCACTGTATGCCTTCCAACTCCTCTGTTGCGTTTGAGCCACAGGAAGTAAAGGCATTCGTTTGATTAAGCTCCGTGAACGGGCAACGATGATGGCGAAGCGCTGCCCCGTTCGCTCGAAAGCTCTCGTCTGTACGGCCTTCCAACGGCCTCAGGGTACGCAGTTGTAAACAGCCTTACATTCCATGCTGGTGTGCCCCCAATTAGGAACTTGGGCTCTTCTGTGAGACACCCACGTGCGTCCCAAATGAAACCGGGGAGCTCCCCCAGGACGTCTGCGTACGGCAGTCGGTTGCCAGCTCTTTACTTCCAGCCGGAGAAAGAAGAAGAGGACAGCTTTCCCAGGGACAACTCTGGACCCTTGGGACCATCCGGAGTCACCAAAGCCTAAACTTTGCACGGCCTGGGGAACGCTCTTCCTCATGGCCAGCAATCCCCACGTCAAAACCTTTCTCAGCAGAGGCAGGCACTCTCTCCCTCGTACTAGATAGCTCGGCAGAGCCTTCCGAGAAACACGCTGCGTCATTCAGCTTGAACGTGGGACGCGGAGGGGAGAGTACGCTTTCTCCCCGTTTGGAGGCGCCTTGCGCTTGGCTTCAAAGCTGCCTGAACAGCACTAGCGGCCCGACGTCTCTGCACGGCAGGATTGTCGTTGTGGGCCGAGGCTGCGTGTTCTCTCAAAACGAAAACCGTGCTGGCGATCCCTTTCTAGGAACTCCTCCCACGGCACCACATGTTCAGCTCCGGCCGAACGAAAGGTGACCTCAGGCCTCAAGGTAAGTTCCAGTGTTTCACGTCGGGGGAGTTGGGTGTGCAGTGGTTTCCATGAGGCCATACTCCACCACGGAGCGCCTTCACTCTGCGACGCTCCTGGGGGCACACAGGATAGGAGCTCGTTCGCCAAGTTCGCAGGATGACTTCTCTCCGTGCCGGAACGGCGGCTCCTGGCTTCTGAGGAACCTTAGCCTCAACAGGGCCCTGGAGAAAGCTCTTCACATTCATAGCAAGGGCAACGTACTGCTCTCTGGCTTGCCTGGGTTGAGTGCCCCAGTCGTCAAAGAGCCTCGCGAAGGCAGTGCTGCACAGACTCCCTTTGCCAGTCGCACGGCCTCCCTGACTGAAAGAGAACTGCAGTGCCAAAAGGCACCGTGCTGACGACTGGCTCCAGGAGGAGACTCGGGACAGCACTCTCACAGAAGCGAAAGCTAGGCTGTGGGCCCAGCCTGAGGACCAGCACGTTTTCCACACTTAACACAGCTAAGGCATGAGCCAGACGACAGCCTTGGTCCCTGAGGCCTACCTAAGGTACTGCCATACTTACCCAGTAGATCCCACGCAGAGGTCCCTGTGCCCAAAAGGGCCTCCATGGAAGGGCCCTGTTCCTCCCGTGTGTTTCCTTGAGGTAATCGGAAACCACTGAGGATAAGTACGTGAGCTCAGCTTTGAAACTGGGCGACCCTGGGCAAACCTTATTCCCCTCCGTGGTAGACGAGACAGTTGCGGGTCCTAAGCTGCCTGAAGCACACTCCTCGCGCCCACCTTCTCTTTGCTGCCGGAAGGCCTCACATAAGACGTCTGAGTTTACTCGTGACGGAAGCCGTCTGAGTGTACTCGTGTGAGGCCTGCTGCTCTCAGGTCCTTGCTGGGAGCTTCAGCAAGAGCACTCTGGAGCTCGCCGACAAAAGAATTGTGAGCCCCCCCGGCCTCAAGTAAAAGTCCAGATTTCCCCCGTCAGTAACACCTCGGAGTGCCATAGGAGCGAAGAAGCATGCGTTAACGGGATGCTTCAACAGTGCTAGGGATTTCTTTCACGAGACACTGTGCACTCACGTTCGTCGTAACAACTGTCAAAGGGCACTGTATGCCTTCCAACTCCTCTGTTGCGTTTGAGCCACAGGAAGTAAAGGCATTCGTTTGATTAAGCTCCGTGAACGGGCAACGATGATGGCGAAGCGCTGCCCCGTTCGCTCGAAAGCTCTCGTCTGTACGGCCTTCCAACGGCCTCAGGGTACGCAGTTGTAAACAGCCTTACATTCCATGCTGGTGTGCCCCCAATTAGGAACTTGGGCTCTTCTGTGAGACACCCACGTGCGTCCCAAATGAAACCGGGGAGCTCCCCCAGGACGTCTGCGTACGGCAGTCGGTTGCCAGCTCTTTACTTCCAGCCGGAGAAAGAAGAAGAGGACAGCTTTCCCAGGGACAACTCTGGACCCTTGGGACCATCCGGAGTCACCAAAGCCTAAACTTTGCACGGCCTGGGGAACGCTCTTCCTCATGGCCAGCAATCCCCACGTCAAAACCTTTCTCAGCAGAGGCAGGCACTCTCTCCCTCGTACTAGATAGCTCGGCAGAGCCTTCCGAGAAACACGTTGCGTCATTCAGCTTGAACGTGGGACGCGGAGGGGAGAGTACGCTTTCTCCCCGTTTGGAGGCGCCTTGCGCTTGGCTTCAAAGCTGCCTGAACAGCACTAGCGGCCCGACGTCTCTGCACGGCAGGATTGTCGTTGTGGGCCGAGGCTGCGTGTTCTCTCAAAACGAAAACCGTGCTGGCGATCCCTTTCTAGGAACTCCTCCCACGGCACCACATGTTCAGCTCCGGCCGAACGAAAGGTGACCTCAGGCCTCAAGGTAAGTTCCAGTGTTTCACGTCGGGGGAGTTGGGTGTGCAGTGGTTTCCATGAGGCCATACTCCACCACGGAGCGCCTTCACTCTGCGACGCTCCTGGGGGCACACAGGATAGGAGCTCGTTCGCCAAGTTCGCAGGATGACTTCTCTCCGTGCCGGAACGGCGGCTCCTGGCTTCTGAGGAACCTTAGCCTCAACAGGGCCCTGGAGAAAGCTCTTCACATTCATAGCAAGGGCAAGGTACTGCTCTCTGGCTTGCCTGGGTTGAGTGCCCCAGTCGTCAAAGAGCCTCGCGAAGGCAGTGCTGCACAGACTCCCTTTGCCAGTCGCACGGCCTCCCTGACTGAAAGAGAACTGCAGTGCCAAAAGGCACCGTGCTGACGACTGGCTCCAGGAGGAGACTCGGGACAGCACTCTCACAGAAGCGAAAGCTAGGCTGTGGGCCCAGCCTGAGGACCAGCACGTTTTCCACACTTAACACAGCTAAGGCATGAGCCAGACGACAGCCTTGGTCCCTGAGGCCTACCTAAGGTACTGCCATACTTACCCAGTAGATCCCACGCAGAGGTCCCTGTGCCCAAAAGGGCCTCCATGGAAGGGCCCTGTTCCTCCCGTGTGTTTCCTTGAGGTAATCGGAAACCACTGAGGATAAGTACGTGAGCTCAGCTTTGAAACTGGGCGACCCTGGGCAAACCTTATTCCCCTCCGTGGTAGACGAGACAGTTGCGGGTCCTAAGCTGCCTGAAGCACACTCCTCGCGCCCACCTTCTCTTTGCTGCCGGAAGGCCTCACATAAGACGTCTGAGTTTACTCGTGACGGAAGCCGTCTGAGTGTACTCGTGTGAGGCCTGCTGCTCTCAGGTCCTTGCTGGGAGCTTCAGCAAGAGCACTCTGGAGCTCGCCGACAAAAGAATTGTGAGCCCCCCCGGCCTCAAGTAAAAGTCCAGATTTCCCCCGTCAGTAACACCTCGGAGTGCCATAGGAGCGAAGAAGCATGCGTTAACGGGATGCTTCAACAGTGCTAGGGATTTCTTTCACGAGACACTGTGCACTCACGTTCGTCGTAACAACTGTCAAAGGGCACTGTATGCCTTCCAACTCCTCTGTTGCGTTTGAGCCACAGGAAGTAAAGGCATTCGTTTGATTAAGCTCCGTGAACGGGCAACGATGATGGCGAAGCGCTGCCCCGTTCGCTCGAAAGCTCTCGTCTGTACGGCCTTCCAACGGCCTCAGGGTACGCAGTTGTAAACAGCCTTACATTCCATGCTGGTGTGCCCCCAATTAGGAACTTGGGCTCTTCTGTGAGACACCCACGTGCGTCCCAAATGAAACCGGGGAGCTCCCCCAGGACGTCTGCGTACGGCAGTCGGTTGCCAGCTCTTTACTTCCAGCCGGAGAAAGAAGAAGAGGACAGCTTTCCCAGGGACAACTCTGGACCCTTGGGACCATCCGGAGTCACCAAAGCCTAAACTTTGCACGGCCTGGGGAACGCTCTTCCTCATGGCCAGCAATCCCCACGTCAAAACCTTTCTCAGCAGAGGCAGGCACTCTCTCCCTCGTACTAGATAGCTCGGCAGAGCCTTCCGAGAAACACGCTGCGTCATTCAGCTTGAACGTGGGACGCGGAGGGGAGAGTACGCTTTCTCCCCGTTTGGAGGCGCCTTGCGCTTGGCTTCAAAGCTGCCTGAACAGCACTAGCGGCCCGACGTCTCTGCACGGCAGGATTGTCGTTGTGGGCCGAGGCTGCGTGTTCTCTCAAAACGAAAACCGTGCTGGCGATCCCTTTCTAGGAACTCCTCCCACGGCACCACATGTTCAGCTCCGGCCGAACGAAAGGTGACCTCAGGCCTCAAGGTAAGTTCCAGTGTTTCACGTCGGGGGAGTTGGGTGTGCAGTGGTTTCCATGAGGCCATACTCCACCACGGAGCGCCTTCACTCTGCGACGCTCCTGGGGGCACACAGGATAGGAGCTCGTTCGCCAAGTTCGCAGGATGACTTCTCTCCGTGCCGGAACGGCGGCTCCTGGCTTCTGAGGAACCTTAGCCTCAACAGGGCCCTGGAGAAAGCTCTTCACATTCATAGCAAGGGCAACGTACTGCTCTCTGGCTTGCCTGGGTTGAGTGCCCCAGTCGTCAAAGAGCCTCGCGAAGGCAGTGCTGCACAGACTCCCTTTGCCAGTCGCACGGCCTCCCTGACTGAAAGAGAACTGCAGTGCCAAAAGGCACCGTGCTGACGACTGGCTCCAGGAGGAGACTCGGGACAGCACTCTCACAGAAGCGAAAGCTAGGCTGTGGGCCCAGCCTGAGGACCAGCACGTTTTCCACACTTAACACAGCTAAGGCATGAGCCAGACGACAGCCTTGGTCCCTGAGGCCTACCTAAGGTACTGCCATACTTACCCAGTAGATCCCACGCAGAGGTCCCTGTGCCCAAAAGGGCCTCCATGGAAGGGCCCTGTTCCTCCCGTGTGTTTCCTTGAGGTAATCGGAAACCACTGAGGATAAGTACGTGAGCTCAGCTTTGAAACTGGGCGACCCTGGGCAAACCTTATTCCCCTCCGTGGTAGACGAGACAGTTGCGGGTCCTAAGCTGCCTGAAGCACACTCCTCGCGCCCACCTTCTCTTTGCTGCCGGAAGGCCTCACATAAGACGTCTGAGTTTACTCGTGACGGAAGCCGTCTGAGTGTACTCGTGTGAGGCCTGCTGCTCTCAGGTCCTTGCTGGGAGCTTCAGCAAGAGCACTCTGGAGCTCGCCGACAAAAGAATTGTGAGCCCCCCCGGCCTCAAGTAAAAGTCCAGATTTCCCCCGTCAGTAACACCTCGGAGTGCCATAGGAGCGAAGAAGCATGCGTTAACGGGATGCTTCAACAGTGCTAGGGATTTCTTTCACGAGACACTGTGCACTCACGTTCGTCGTAACAACTGTCAAAGGGCACTGTATGCCTTCCAACTCCTCTGTTGCGTTTGAGCCACAGGAAGTAAAGGCATTCGTTTGATTAAGCTCCGTGAACGGGCAACGATGATGGCGAAGCGCTGCCCCGTTCGCTCGAAAGCTCTCGTCTGTACGGCCTTCCAACGGCCTCAGGGTACGCAGTTGTAAACAGCCTTACATTCCATGCTGGTGTGCCCCCAATTAGGAACTTGGGCTCTTCTGTGAGACACCCACGTGCGTCCCAAATGAAACCGGGGAGCTCCCCCAGGACGTCTGCGTACGGCAGTCGGTTGCCAGCTCTTTACTTCCAGCCGGAGAAAGAAGAAGAGGACAGCTTTCCCAGGGACAACTCTGGACCCTTGGGACCATCCGGAGTCACCAAAGCCTAAACTTTGCACGGCCTGGGGAACGCTCTTCCTCATGGCCAGCAATCCCCACGTCAAAACCTTTCTCAGCAGAGGCAGGCACTCTCTCCCTCGTACTAGATAGCTCGGCAGAGCCTTCCGAGAAACACGTTGCGTCATTCAGCTTGAACGTGGGACGCGGAGGGGAGAGTACGCTTTCTCCCCGTTTGGAGGCGCCTTGCGCTTGGCTTCAAAGCTGCCTGAACAGCACTAGCGGCCCGACGTCTCTGCACGGCAGGATTGTCGTTGTGGGCCGAGGCTGCGTGTTCTCTCAAAACGAAAACCGTGCTGGCGATCCCTTTCTAGGAACTCCTCCCACGGCACCACATGTTCAGCTCCGGCCGAACGAAAGGTGACCTCAGGCCTCAAGGTAAGTTCCAGTGTTTCACGTCGGGGGAGTTGGGTGTGCAGTGGTTTCCATGAGGCCATACTCCACCACGGAGCGCCTTCACTCTGCGACGCTCCTGGGGGCACACAGGATAGGAGCTCGTTCGCCAAGTTCGCAGGATGACTTCTCTCCGTGCCGGAACGGCGGCTCCTGGCTTCTGAGGAACCTTAGCCTCAACAGGGCCCTGGAGAAAGCTCTTCACATTCATAGCAAGGGCAACGTACTGCTCTCTGGCTTGCCTGGGTTGAGTGCCCCAGTCGTCAAAGAGCCTCGCGAAGGCAGTGCTGCACAGACTCCCTTTGCCAGTCGCACGGCCTCCCTGACTGAAAGAGAACTGCAGTGCCAAAAGGCACCGTGCTGACGACTGGCTCCAGGAGGAGACTCGGGACAGCACTCTCACAGAAGCGAAAGCTAGGCTGTGGGCCCAGCCTGAGGACCAGCACGTTTTCCACACTTAACACAGCTAAGGCATGAGCCAGACGACAGCCTTGGTCCCTGAGGCCTACCTAAGGTACTGCCATACTTACCCAGTAGATCCCACGCAGAGGTCCCTGTGCCCAAAAGGGCCTCCATGGAAGGGCCCTGTTCCTCCCGTGTGTTTCCTTGAGGTAATCGGAAACCACTGAGGATAAGTACGTGAGCTCAGCTTTGAAACTGGGCGACCCTGGGCAAACCTTATTCCCCTCCGTGGTAGACGAGACAGTTGCGGGTCCTAAGCTGCCTGAAGCACACTCCTCGCGCCCACCTTCTCTTTGCTGCCGGAAGGCCTCACATAAGACGTCTGAGTTTACTCGTGACGGAAGCCGTCTGAGTGTACTCGTGTGAGGCCTGCTGCTCTCAGGTCCTTGCTGGGAGCTTCAGCAAGAGCACTCTGGAGCTCGCCGACAAAAGAATTGTGAGCCCCCCCGGCCTCAAGTAAAAGTCCAGATTTCCCCCGTCAGTAACACCTCGGAGTGCCATAGGAGCGAAGAAGCATGCGTTAACGGGATGCTTCAACAGTGCTAGGGATTTCTTTCACGAGACACTGTGCACTCACGTTCGTCGTAACAACTGTCAAAGGGCACTGTATGCCTTCCAACTCCTCTGTTGCGTTTGAGCCACAGGAAGTAAAGGCATTCGTTTGATTAAGCTCCGTGAACGGGCAACGATGATGGCGAAGCGCTGCCCCGTTCGCTCGAAAGCTCTCGTCTGTACGGCCTTCCAACGGCCTCAGGGTACGCAGTTGTAAACAGCCTTACATTCCATGCTGGTGTGCCCCCAATTAGGAACTTGGGCTCTTCTGTGAGACACCCACGTGCGTCCCAAATGAAACCGGGGAGCTCCCCCAGGACGTCTGCGTACGGCAGTCGGTTGCCAGCTCTTTACTTCCAGCCGGAGAAAGAAGAAGAGGACAGCTTTCCCAGGGACAACTCTGGACCCTTGGGACCATCCGGAGTCACCAAAGCCTAAACTTTGCACGGCCTGGGGAACGCTCTTCCTCATGGCCAGCAATCCCCACGTCAAAACCTTTCTCAGCAGAGGCAGGCACTCTCTCCCTCGTACTAGATAGCTCGGCAGAGCCTTCCGAGAAACACGCTGCGTCATTCAGCTTGAACGTGGGACGCGGAGGGGAGAGTACGCTTTCTCCCCGTTTGGAGGCGCCTTGCGCTTGGCTTCAAAGCTGCCTGAACAGCACTAGCGGCCCGACGTCTCTGCACGGCAGGATTGTCGTTGTGGGCCGAGGCTGCGTGTTCTCTCAAAACGAAAACCGTGCTGGCGATCCCTTTTTAGGAACTCCTCCCACGGCACCACATGTTCAGCTCCGGCCGAACGAAAGGTGACCTCAGGCCTCAAGGTAAGTTCCAGTGTTTCACGTCGGGGGAGTTGGGTGTGCAGTGGTTTCCATGAGGCCATACTCCACCACGGAGCGCCTTCACTCTGCGACGCTCCTGGGGGCACACAGGATAGGAGCTCGTTCGCCAAGTTCGCAGGATGACTTCTCTCCGTGCCGGAACGGCGGCTCCTGGCTTCTGAGGAACCTTAGCCTCAACAGGGCCCTGGAGAAAGCTCTTCACATTCATAGCAAGGGCAACGTACTGCTCTCTGGCTTGCCTGGGTTGAGTGCCCCAGTCGTCAAAGAGCCTCGCGAAGGCAGTGCTGCACAGACTCCCTTTGCCAGTCGCACGGCCTCCCTGACTGAAAGAGAACTGCAGTGCCAAAAGGCACCGTGCTGACGACTGGCTCCAGGAGGAGACTCGGGACAGCACTCTCACAGAAGCGAAAGCTAGGCTGTGGGCCCAGCCTGAGGACCAGCACGTTTTCCACACTTAACACAGCTAAGGCATGAGCCAGACGACAGCCTTGGTCCCTGAGGCCTACCTAAGGTACTGCCATACTTACCCAGTAGATCCCACGCAGAGGTCCCTGTGCCCAAAAGGGCCTCCATGGAAGGGCCCTGTTCCTCCCGTGTGTTTCCTTGAGGTAATCGGAAACCACTGAGGATAAGTACGTGAGCTCAGCTTTGAAACTGGGCGACCCTGGGCAAACCTTATTCCCCTCCGTGGTAGACGAGACAGTTGCGGGTCCTAAGCTGCCTGAAGCACACTCCTCGCGCCCACCTTCTCTTTGCTGCCGGAAGGCCTCACATAAGACGTCTGAGTTTACTCGTGACGGAAGCCGTCTGAGTGTACTCGTGTGAGGCCTGCTGCTCTCAGGTCCTTGCTGGGAGCTTCAGCAAGAGCACTCTGGAGCTCGCCGACAAAAGAATTGTGAGCCCCCCCGGCCTCAAGTAAAAGTCCAGATTTCCCCCGTCAGTAACACCTCGGAGTGCCATAGGAGCGAAGAAGCATGCGTTAACGGGATGCTTCAACAGTGCTAGGGATTTCTTTCACGAGACACTGTGCACTCACGTTCGTCGTAACAACTGTCAAAGGGCACTGTATGCCTTCCAACTCCTCTGTTGCGTTTGAGCCACAGGAAGTAAAGGCATTCGTTTGATTAAGCTCCGTGAACGGGCAACGATGATGGCGAAGCGCTGCCCCGTTCGCTCGAAAGCTCTCGTCTGTACGGCCTTCCAACGGCCTCAGGGTACGCAGTTGTAAACAGCCTTACATTCCATGCTGGTGTGCCCCCAATTAGGAACTTGGGCTCTTCTGTGAGACACCCACGTGCGTCCCAAATGAAACCGGGGAGCTCCCCCAGGACGTCTGCGTACGGCAGTCGGTTGCCAGCTCTTTACTTCCAGCCGGAGAAAGAAGAAGAGGACAGCTTTCCCAGGGACAACTCTGGACCCTTGGGACCATCCGGAGTCACCAAAGCCTAAACTTTGCACGGCCTGGGGAACGCTCTTCCTCATGGCCAGCAATCCCCACGTCAAAACCTTTCTCAGCAGAGGCAGGCACTCTCTCCCTCGTACTAGATAGCTCGGCAGAGCCTTCCGAGAAACACGCTGCGTCATTCAGCTTGAACGTGGGACGCGGAGGGGAGAGTACGCTTTCTCCCCGTTTGGAGGCGCCTTGCGCTTGGCTTCAAAGCTGCCTGAACAGCACTAGCGGCCCGACGTCTCTGCACGGCAGGATTGTCGTTGTGGGCCGAGGCTGCGTGTTCTCTCAAAACGAAAACCGTGCTGGCGATCCCTTTCTAGGAACTCCTCCCACGGCACCACATGTTCAGCTCCGGCCGAACGAAAGGTGACCTCAGGCCTCAAGGTAAGTTCCAGTGTTTCACGTCGGGGGAGTTGGGTGTGCAGTGGTTTCCATGAGGCCATACTCCACCACGGAGCGCCTTCACTCTGCGACGCTCCTGGGGGCACACAGGATAGGAGCTCGTTCGCCAAGTTCGCAGGATGACTTCTCTCCGTGCCGGAACGGCGGCTCCTGGCTTCTGAGGAACCTTAGCCTCAACAGGGCCCTGGAGAAAGCTCTTCACATTCATAGCAAGGGCAACGTACTGCTCTCTGGCTTGCCTGGGTTGAGTGCCCCAGTCGTCAAAGAGCCTCGCGAAGGCAGTGCTGCACAGACTCCCTTTGCCAGTCGCACGGCCTCCCTGACTGAAAGAGAACTGCAGTGCCAAAAGGCACCGTGCTGACGACTGGCTCCAGGAGGAGACTCGGGACAGCACTCTCACAGAAGCGAAAGCTAGGCTGTGGGCCCAGCCTGAGGACCAGCACGTTTTCCACACTTAACACAGCTAAGGCATGAGCCAGACGACAGCCTTGGTCCCTGAGGCCTACCTAAGGTACTGCCATACTTACCCAGTAGATCCCACGCAGAGGTCCCTGTGCCCAAAAGGGCCTCCATGGAAGGGCCCTGTTCCTCCCGTGTGTTTCCTTGAGGTAATCGGAAACCACTGAGGATAAGTACGTGAGCTCAGCTTTGAAACTGGGCGACCCTGGGCAAACCTTATTCCCCTCCGTGGTAGACGAGACAGTTGCGGGTCCTAAGCTGCCTGAAGCACACTCCTCGCGCCCACCTTCTCTTTGCTGCCGGAAGGCCTCACATAAGACGTCTGAGTTTACTCGTGACGGAAGCCGTCTGAGTGTACTCGTGTGAGGCCTGCTGCTCTCAGGTCCTTGCTGGGAGCTTCAGCAAGAGCACTCTGGAGCTCGCCGACAAAAGAATTGTGAGCCCCCCCGGCCTCAAGTAAAAGTCCAGATTTCCCCCGTCAGTAACACCTCGGAGTGCCATAGGAGCGAAGAAGCATGCGTTAACGGGATGCTTCAACAGTGCTAGGGATTTCTTTCACGAGACACTGTGCACTCACGTTCGTCGTAACAACTGTCAAAGGGCACTGTATGCCTTCCAACTCCTCTGTTGCGTTTGAGCCACAGGAAGTAAAGGCATTCGTTTGATTAAGCTCCGTGAACGGGCAACGATGATGGCGAAGCGCTGCCCCGTTCGCTCGAAAGCTCTCGTCTGTACGGCCTTCCAACGGCCTCAGGGTACGCAGTTGTAAACAGCCTTACATTCCATGCTGGTGTGCCCCCAATTAGGAACTTGGGCTCTTCTGTGAGACACCCACGTGCGTCCCAAATGAAACCGGGGAGCTCCCCCAGGACGTCTGCGTACGGCAGTCGGTTGCCAGCTGTTTACTTCCAGCCGGAGAAAGAAGAAGAGGACAGCTTTCCCAGGGACAACTCTGGACCCTTGGGACCATCCGGAGTCACCAAAGCCTAAACTTTGCACGGCCTGGGGAACGCTCTTCCTCATGGCCAGCAATCCCCACGTCAAAACCTTTCTCAGCAGAGGCAGGCACTCTCTCCCTCGTACTAGATAGCTCGGCAGAGCCTTCCGAGAAACACGCTGCGTCATTCAGCTTGAACGTGGGACGCGGAGGGGAGAGTACGCTTTCTCCCCGTTTGGAGGCGCCTTGCGCTTGGCTTCAAAGCTGCCTGAACAGCACTAGCGGCCCGACGTCTCTGCACGGCAGGATTGTCGTTGTGGGCCGAGGCTGCGTGTTCTCTCAAAACGAAAACCGTGCTGGCGATCCCTTTCTAGGAACTCCTCCCACGGCACCACATGTTCAGCTCCGGCCGAACGAAAGGTGACCTCAGGCCTCAAGGTAAGTTCCAGTGTTTCACGTCGGGGGAGTTGGGTGTGCAGTGGTTTCCATGAGGCCATACTCCACCACGGAGCGCCTTCACTCTGCGACGCTCCTGGGGGCACACAGGATAGGAGCTCGTTCGCCAAGTTCGCAGGATGACTTCTCTCCGTGCCGGAACGGCGGCTCCTGGCTTCTGAGGAACCTTAGCCTCAACAGGGCCCTGGAGAAAGCTCTTCACATTCATAGCAAGGGCAACGTACTGCTCTCTGGCTTGCCTGGGTTGAGTGCCCCAGTCGTCAAAGAGCCTCGCGAAGGCAGTGCTGCACAGACTCCCTTTGCCAGTCGCACGGCCTCCCTGACTGAAAGAGAACTGCAGTGCCAAAAGGCACCGTGCTGACGACTGGCTCCAGGAGGAGACTCGGGACAGCACTCTCACAGAAGCGAAAGCTAGGCTGTGGGCCCAGCCTGAGGACCAGCACGTTTTCCACACTTAACACAGCTAAGGCATGAGCCAGACGACAGCCTTGGTCCCTGAGGCCTACCTAAGGTACTGCCATACTTACCCAGTAGATCCCACGCAGAGGTCCCTGTGCCCAAAAGGGCCTCCATGGAAGGGCCCTGTTCCTCCCGTGTGTTTCCTTGAGGTAATCGGAAACCACTGAGGATAAGTACGTGAGCTCAGCTTTGAAACTGGGCGACCCTGGGCAAACCTTATTCCCCTCCGTGGTAGACGAGACAGTTGCGGGTCCTAAGCTGCCTGAAGCACACTCCTCGCGCCCACCTTCTCTTTGCTGCCGGAAGGCCTCACATAAGACGTCTGAGTTTACTCGTGACGGAAGCCGTCTGAGTGTACTCGTGTGAGGCCTGCTGCTCTCAGGTCCTTGCTGGGAGCTTCAGCAAGAGCACTCTGGAGCTCGCCGACAAAAGAATTGTGAGCCCCCCCGGCCTCAAGTAAAAGTCCAGATTTCCCCCGTCAGTAACACCTCGGAGTGCCATAGGAGCGAAGAAGCATGCGTTAACGGGATGCTTCAACAGTGCTAGGGATTTCTTTCACGAGACACTGTGCACTCACGTTCGTCGTAACAACTGTCAAAGGGCACTGTATGCCTTCCAACTCCTCTGTTGCGTTTGAGCCACAGGAAGTAAAGGCATTCGTTTGATTAAGCTCCGTGAACGGGCAACGATGATGGCGAAGCGCTGCCCCGTTCGCTCGAAAGCTCTCGTCTGTACGGCCTTCCAACGGCCTCAGGGTACGCAGTTGTAAACAGCCTTACATTCCATGCTGGTGTGCCCCCAATTAGGAACTTGGGCTCTTCTGTGAGACACCCACGTGCGTCCCAAATGAAACCGGGGAGCTCCCCCAGGACGTCTGCGTACGGCAGTCGGTTGCCAGCTGTTTACTTCCAGCCGGAGAAAGAAGAAGAGGACAGCTTTCCCAGGGACAACTCTGGACCCTTGGGACCATCCGGAGTCACCAAAGCCTAAACTTTGCACGGCCTGGGGAACGCTCTTCCTCATGGCCAGCAATCCCCACGTCAAAACCTTTCTCAGCAGAGGCAGGCACTCTCTCCCTCGTACTAGATAGCTCGGCAGAGCCTTCCGAGAAACACGTTGCGTCATTCAGCTTGAACGTGGGACGCGGAGGGGAGAGTACGCTTTCTCCCCGTTTGGAGGCGCCTTGCGCTTGGCTTCAAAGCTGCCTGAACAGCACTAGCGGCCCGACGTCTCTGCACGGCAGGATTGTCGTTGTGGGCCGAGGCTGCGTGTTCTCTCAAAACGAAAACCGTGCTGGCGATCCCTTTCTAGGAACTCCTCCCACGGCACCACATGTTCAGCTCCGGCCGAACGAAAGGTGACCTCAGGCCTCAAGGTAAGTTCCAGTGTTTCACGTCGGGGGAGTTGGGTGTGCAGTGGTTTCCATGAGGCCATACTCCACCACGGAGCGCCTTCACTCTGCGACGCTCCTGGGGGCACACAGGATAGGAGCTCGTTCGCCAAGTTCGCAGGATGACTTCTCTCCGTGCCGGAACGGCGGCTCCTGGCTTCTGAGGAACCTTAGCCTCAACAGGGCCCTGGAGAAAGCTCTTCACATTCATAGCAAGGGCAACGTACTGCTCTCTGGCTTGCCTGGGTTGAGTGCCCCAGTCGTCAAAGAGCCTCGCGAAGGCAGTGCTGCACAGACTCCCTTTGCCAGTCGCACGGCCTCCCTGACTGAAAGAGAACTGCAGTGCCAAAAGGCACCGTGCTGACGACTGGCTCCAGGAGGAGACTCGGGACAGCACTCTCACAGAAGCGAAAGCTAGGCTGTGGGCCCAGCCTGAGGACCAGCACGTTTTCCACACTTAACACAGCTAAGGCATGAGCCAGACGACAGCCTTGGTCCCTGAGGCCTACCTAAGGTACTGCCATACTTACCCAGTAGATCCCACGCAGAGGTCCCTGTGCCCAAAAGGGCCTCCATGGAAGGGCCCTGTTCCTCCCGTGTGTTTCCTTGAGGTAATCGGAAACCACTGAGGATAAGTACGTGAGCTCAGCTTTGAAACTGGGCGACCCTGGGCAAACCTTATTCCCCTCCGTGGTAGACGAGACAGTTGCGGGTCCTAAGCTGCCTGAAGCACACTCCTCGCGCCCACCTTCTCTTTGCTGCCGGAAGGCCTCACATAAGACGTCTGAGTTTACTCGTGACGGAAGCCGTCTGAGTGTACTCGTGTGAGGCCTGCTGCTCTCAGGTCCTTGCTGGGAGCTTCAGCAAGAGCACTCTGGAGCTCGCCGACAAAAGAATTGTGAGCCCCCCCGGCCTCAAGTAAAAGTCCAGATTTCCCCCGTCAGTAACACCTCGGAGTGCCATAGGAGCGAAGAAGCATGCGTTAACGGGATGCTTCAACAGTGCTAGGGATTTCTTTCACGAGACACTGTGCACTCACGTTCGTCGTAACAACTGTCAAAGGGCACTGTATGCCTTCCAACTCCTCTGTTGCGTTTGAGCCACAGGAAGTAAAGGCATTCGTTTGATTAAGCTCCGTGAACGGGCAACGATGATGGCGAAGCGCTGCCCCGTTCGCTCGAAAGCTCTCGTCTGTACGGCCTTCCAACGGCCTCAGGGTACGCAGTTGTAAACAGCCTTACATTCCATGCTGGTGTGCCCCCAATTAGGAACTTGGGCTCTTCTGTGAGACACCCACGTGCGTCCCAAATGAAACCGGGGAGCTCCCCCAGGACGTCTGCGTACGGCAGTCGGTTGCCAGCTGTTTACTTCCAGCCGGAGAAAGAAGAAGAGGACAGCTTTCCCAGGGACAACTCTGGACCCTTGGGACCATCCGGAGTCACCAAAGCCTAAACTTTGCACGGCCTGGGGAACGCTCTTCCTCATGGCCAGCAATCCCCACGTCAAAACCTTTCTCAGCAGAGGCAGGCACTCTCTCCCTCGTACTAGATAGCTCGGCAGAGCCTTCCGAGAAACACGCTGCGTCATTCAGCTTGAACGTGGGACGCGGAGGGGAGAGTACGCTTTCTCCCCGTTTGGAGGCGCCTTGCGCTTGGCTTCAAAGCTGCCTGAACAGCACTAGCGGCCCGACGTCTCTGCACGGCAGGATTGTCGTTGTGGGCCGAGGCTGCGTGTTCTCTCAAAACGAAAACCGTGCTGGCGATCCCTTTCTAGGAACTCCTCCCACGGCACCACATGTTCAGCTCCGGCCGAACGAAAGGTGACCTCAGGCCTCAAGGTAAGTTCCAGTGTTTCACGTCGGGGGAGTTGGGTGTGCAGTGGTTTCCATGAGGCCATACTCCACCACGGAGCGCCTTCACTCTGCGACGCTCCTGGGGGCACACAGGATAGGAGCTCGTTCGCCAAGTTCGCAGGATGACTTCTCTCCGTGCCGGAACGGCGGCTCGTGGCTTCTGAGGAACCTTAGCCTCAACAGGGCCCTGGAGAAAGCTCTTCACATTCATAGCAAGGGCAACGTACTGCTCTCTGGCTTGCCTGGGTTGAGTGCCCCAGTCGTCAAAGAGCCTCGCGAAGGCAGTGCTGCACAGACTCCCTTTGCCAGTCGCACGGCCTCCCTGACTGAAAGAGAACTGCAGTGCCAAAAGGCACCGTGCTGACGACTGGCTCCAGGAGGAGACTCGGGACAGCACTCTCACAGAAGCGAAAGCTAGGCTGTGGGCCCAGCCTGAGGACCAGCACGTTTTCCACACTTAACACAGCTAAGGCATGAGCCAGACGACAGCCTTGGTCCCTGAGGCCTACCTAAGGTACTGCCATACTTACCCAGTAGATCCCACGCAGAGGTCCCTGTGCCCAAAAGGGCCTCCATGGAAGGGCCCTGTTCCTCCCGTGTGTTTCCTTGAGGTAATCGGAAACCACTGAGGATAAGTACGTGAGCTCAGCTTTGAAACTGGGCGACCCTGGGCAAACCTTATTCCCCTCCGTGGTAGACGAGACAGTTGCGGGTCCTAAGCTGCCTGAAGCACACTCCTCGCGCCCACCTTCTCTTTGCTGCCGGAAGGCCTCACATAAGACGTCTGAGTTTACTCGTGACGGAAGCCGTCTGAGTGTACTCGTGTGAGGCCTGCTGCTCTCAGGTCCTTGCTGGGAGCTTCAGCAAGAGCACTCTGGAGCTCGCCGACAAAAGAATTGTGAGCCCCCCCGGCCTCAAGTAAAAGTCCAGATTTCCCCCGTCAGTAACACCTCGGAGTGCCATAGGAGCGAAGAAGCATGCGTTAACGGGATGCTTCAACAGTGCTAGGGATTTCTTTCACGAGACACTGTGCACTCACGTTCGTCGTAACAACTGTCAAAGGGCACTGTATGCCTTCCAACTCCTCTGTTGCGTTTGAGCCACAGGAAGTAAAGGCATTCGTTTGATTAAGCTCCGTGAACGGGCAACGATGATGGCGAAGCGCTGCCCCGTTCGCTCGAAAGCTCTCGTCTGTACGGCCTTCCAACGGCCTCAGGGTACGCAGTTGTAAACAGCCTTACATTCCATGCTGGTGTGCCCCCAATTAGGAACTTGGGCTCTTCTGTGAGACACCCACGTGCGTCCCAAATGAAACCGGGGAGCTCCCCCAGGACGTCTGCGTACGGCAGTCGGTTGCCAGCTCTTTACTTCCAGCCGGAGAAAGAAGAAGAGGACAGCTTTCCCAGGGACAACTCTGGACGCTTGGGACCATCCGGAGTCACCAAAGCCTAAACTTTGCACGGCCTGGGGAACGCTCTTCCTCATGGCCAGCAATCCCCACGTCAAAACCTTTCTCAGCAGAGGCAGGCACTCTCTCCCTCGTACTAGATAGCTCGGCAGAGCCTTCCGAGAAACACGCTGCGTCATTCAGCTTGAACGTGGGACGCGGAGGGGAGAGTACGCTTTCTCCCCGTTTGGAGGCGCCTTGCGCTTGGCTTCAAAGCTGCCTGAACAGCACTAGCGGCCCGACGTCTCTGCACGGCAGGATTGTCGTTGTGGGCCGAGGCTGCGTGTTCTCTCAAAACGAAAACCGTGCTGGCGATCCCTTTCTAGGAACTCCTCCCACGGCACCACATGTTCAGCTCCGGCCGAACGAAAGGTGACCTCAGGCCTCAAGGTAAGTTCCAGTGTTTCACGTCGGGGGAGTTGGGTGTGCAGTGGTTTCCATGAGGCCATACTCCACCACGGAGCGCCTTCACTCTGCGACGCTCCTGGGGGCACACAGGATAGGAGCTCGTTCGCCAAGTTCGCAGGATGACTTCTCTCCGTGCCGGAACGGCGTCTCCTGGCTTCTGAGGAAACTTAGCCTCAACAGGGCCCTGGAGAAAGCTCTTCACATTCATAGCAAGGGCAACGTACTGCTCTCTGGCTTGCCTGGGTTGAGTGCCCCAGTCGTCAAAGAGCCTCGCGAAGGCAGTGCTGCACAGACTCCCTTTGCCAGTCGCACGGCCTCCCTGACTGAAAGAGAACTGCAGTGCCAAAAGGCACCGTGCTGACGACTGGCTCCAGGAGGAGACTCGGGACAGCACTCTCACAGAAGCGAAAGCTAGGCTGTGGGCCCAGCCTGAGGACCAGCACGTTTTCCACACTTAACACAGCTAAGGCATGAGCCAGACGACAGCCTTGGTCCCTGAGGCCTACCTAAGGTACTGCCATACTTACCCAGTAGATCCCACGCAGAGGTCCCTGTGCCCAAAAGGGCCTCCATGGAAGGGCCCTGTTCCTCCCGTGTGTTTCCTTGAGGTAATCGGAAACCACTGAGGATAAGTACGTGAGCTCAGCTTTGAAACTGGGCGACCCTGGGCAAACCTTATTCCCCTCCGTGGTAGACGAGACAGTTGCGGGTCCTAAGCTGCCTGAAGCACACTCCTCGCGCCCACCTTCTCTTTGCTGCCGGAAGGCCTCACATAAGACGTCTGAGTTTACTCGTGACGGAAGCCGTCTGAGTGTACTCGTGTGAGGCCTGCTGCTCTCAGGTCCTTGCTGGGAGCTTCAGCAAGAGCACTCTGGAGCTCGCCGACAAAAGAATTGTGAGCCGCCCCGGCCTCAAGTAAAAGTCCAGATTTCCCCCGTCAGTAACACCTCGGAGTGCCATAGGAGCGAAGAAGCATGCGTTAACGGGATGCTTCAACAGTGCTAGGGATTTCTTTCACGAGACACTGTGCACTCACGTTCGTCGTAACAACTGTCAAAGGGCACTGTATGCCTTCCAACTCCTCTGTTGCGTTTGAGCCACAGGAAGTAAAGGCATTCGTTTGATTAAGCTCCGTGAACGGGCAACGATGATGGCGAAGCGCTGCCCCGTTCGCTCGAAAGCTCTCGTCTGTACGGCCTTCCAACGGCCTCAGGGTACGCAGTTGTAAACAGCCTTACATTCCATGCTGGTGTGCCCCCAATTAGGAACTTGGGCTCTTCTGTGAGACACCCACGTGCGTCCCAAATGAAACCGGGGAGCTCCCCCAGGACGTCTGCGTACGGCAGTCGGTTGCCAGCTCTTTACTTCCAGCCGGAGAAAGAAGAAGAGGACAGCTTTCCCAGGGACAACTCTGGACCCTTGGGACCATCCGGAGTCACCAAAGCCTAAACTTTGCACGGCCTGGGGAACGCTCTTCCTCATGGCCAGCAATCCCCACGTCAAAACCTTTCTCAGCAGAGGCAGGCACTCTCTCCCTCGTACTAGATAGCTCGGCAGAGCCTTCCGAGAAACACGCTGCGTCATTCAGCTTGAACGTGGGACGCGGAGGGGAGAGTACGCTTTCTCCCCGTTTGGAGGCGCCTTGCGCTTGGCTTCAAAGCTGCCTGAACAGCACTAGCGGCCCGACGTCTCTGCACGGCAGGATTGTCGTTGTGGGCCGAGGCTGCGTGTTCTCTCAAAACGAAAACCGTGCTGGCGATCCCTTTCTAGGAACTCCTCCCACGGCACCACATGTTCAGCTCCGGCCGAACGAAAGGTGACCTCAGGCCTCAAGGTAAGTTCCAGTGTTTCACGTCGGGGGAGTTGGGTGTGCAGTGGTTTCCCATGAGGCCATACTCCACCACGGAGCGCCTTCACTCTGCGACGCTCCTGGGGGCACACAGGATAGGAGCGCGTTCGCCAAGTTCGCAGGATGACTTCTCTCGGTGCCGGAACGGCGGCTCCTGGCTTCTGAGGAACCTTAGCCTCAACAGGGCCCTGGAGAAAGCTCTTCACATTCATAGCAAGGGCAACGTACTGCTCTCTGGCTTGCCTGGGTTGAGTGCCCCAGTCGTCAAAGAGCCTCGCGAAGGCAGTGCTGCACAGACTCCCTTTGCCAGTCGCACGGCCTCCCTGACTGAAAGAGAACTGCAGTGCCAAAAGGCACCGTGCTGACGACTGGCTCCAGGAGGAGACTCGGGACAGCACTCTCACAGAAGCGAAAGCTAGGCTGTGGGCCCAGCCTGAGGACCAGCACGTTTTCCACACTTAACACAGCTAAGGCATGAGCCAGACGACAGCCTTGGTCCCTGAGGCCTACCTAAGGTACTGCCATACTTACCCAGTAGATCCCACGCAGAGGTCCCTGTGCCCAAAAGGGCCTCCATGGAAGGGCCCTGTTCCTCCCGTGTGTTTCCTTGAGGTAATCGGAAACCACTGAGGATAAGTACGTGAGCTCAGCTTTGAAACTGGGCGACCCTGGGCAAACCTTATTCCCCTCCGTGGTAGACGAGACAGTTGCGGGTCCTAAGCTGCCTGAAGCACACTCCTCGCGCCCACCTTCTCTTTGCTGCCGGAAGGCCTCACATAAGACGTCTGAGTTTACTCGTGACGGAAGCCGTCTGAGTGTACTCGTGTGAGGCCTGCTGCTCTCAGGTCCTTGCTGGGAGCTTCAGCAAGAGCACTCTGGAGCTCGCCGACAAAAGAATTGTGAGCCGCCCCGGCCTCAAGTAAAAGTCCAGATTTCCCCCGTCAGTAACACCTCGGAGTGCCATAGGAGCGAAGAAGCATGCGTTAACGGGATGCTTCAACAGTGCTAGGGATTTCTTTCACGAGACACTGTGCACTCACGTTCGTCGTAACAACTGTCAAAGGGCACTGTATGCCTTCCAACTCCTCTGTTGCGTTTGAGCCACAGGAAGTAAAGGCATTCGTTTGATTAAGCTCCGTGAACGGGCAACGATGATGGCGAAGCGCTGCCCCGTTCGCTCGAAAGCTCTCGTCTGTACGGCCTTCCAACGGCCTCAGGGTACGCAGTTGTAAACAGCCTTACATTCCATGCTGGTGTGCCCCCAATTAGGAACTTGGGCTCTTCTGTGAGACACCCACGTGCGTCCCAAATGAAACCGGGGAGCTCCCCCAGGACGTCTGCGTACGGCAGTCGGTTGCCAGCTCTTTACTTCCAGCCGGAGAAAGAAGAAGAGGACAGCTTTCCCAGGGACAACTCTGGACCCTTGGGACCATCCGGAGTCACCAAAGCCTAAACTTTGCACGGCCTGGGGAACGCTCTTCCTCATGGCCAGCAATCCCCACGTCAAAACCTTTCTCAGCAGAGGCAGGCACTCTCTCCCTCGTACTAGATAGCTCGGCAGAGCCTTCCGAGAAACACGCTGCGTCATTCAGCTTGAACGTGGGACGCGGAGGGGAGAGTACGCTTTCTCCCCGTTTGGAGGCGCCTTGCGCTTGGCTTCAAAGCTGCCTGAACAGCACTAGCGGCCCGACGTCTCTGCACGGCAGGATTGTCGTTGTGGGCCGAGGCTGCGTGTTCTCTCAAAACGAAAACCGTGCTGGCGATCCCTTTCTAGGAACTCCTCCCACGGCACCACATGTTCAGCTCCGGCCGAACGAAAGGTGACCTCAGGCCTCAAGGTAAGTTCCAGTGTTTCACGTCGGGGGAGTTGGGTGTGCAGTGGTTTCCCATGAGGCCATACTCCACCACGGAGCGCCTTCACTCTGCGACGCTCCTGGGGGCACACAGGATAGGAGCGCGTTCGCCAAGTTCGCAGGATGACTTCTCTCCGTGCCGGAACGGCGGCTCCTGGCTTCTGAGGAACCTTAGCCTCAACAGGGCCCTGGAGAAAGCTCTTCACATTCATAGCAAGGGCAACGTACTGCTCTCAGGCTTGCCTGGGTTGAGTGCCCCAGTCGTCAAAGAGCCTCGCGAAGGCAGTGCTGCACAGACTCCCTTTGCCAGTCGCACGGCCTCCCTGACTGAAAGAGAACTGCAGTGCCAAAAGGCACCGTGCTGACGACTGGCTCCAGGAGGAGACTCGGGACAGCACTCTCACAGAAGCGAAAGCTAGGCTGTGGGCCCAGCCTGAGGACCAGCACGTTTTCCACACTTAACACAGCTAAGGCATGAGCCAGACGACAGCCTTGGTCCCTGAGGCCTACCTAAGGTACTGCCATACTTACCCAGTAGATCCCACGCAGAGGTCCCTGTGCCCAAAAGGGCCTCCATGGAAGGGCCCTGTTCCTCCCGTGTGTTTCCTTGAGGTAATCGGAAACCACTGAGGATAAGTACGTGAGCTCAGCTTTGAAACTGGGCGACCCTGGGCAAACCTTATTCCCCTCCGTGGTAGACGAGACAGTTGCGGGTCCTAAGCTGCCTGAAGCACACTCCTCGCGCCCACCTTCTCTTTGCTGCCGGAAGGCCTCACATAAGACGTCTGAGTTTACTCGTGACGGAAGCCGTCTGAGTGTACTCGTGTGAGGCCTGCTGCTCTCAGGTCCTTGCTGGGAGCTTCAGCAAGAGCACTCTGGAGCTCGCCGACAAAAGAATTGTGAGCCCCCCCGGGCCTCAAGTAAAAGTCCAGATTTCCCCCGTCAGTAACACCTCGGAGTGCCATAGGAGCGAAGAAGCATGCGTTAACGGGATGCTTCAACAGTGCTAGGGATTTCTTTCACGAGACACTGTGCACTCACGTTCGTCGTAACAACTGTCAAAGGGCACTGTATGCCTTCCAACTCCTCTGTTGCGTTTGAGCCACAGGAAGTAAAGGCATTCGTTTGATTAAGCTCCGTGAACGGGCAACGATGATGGCGAAGCGCTGCCCCGTTCGCTCGAAAGCTCTCGTCTGTACGGCCTTCCAACGGCCTCAGGGTACGCAGTTGTAAACAGCCTTACATTCCATGCTGGTGTGCCCCCAATTAGGAACTTGGGCTCTTCTGTGAGACACCCACGTGCGTCCCAAATGAAACCGTGGAGCTCCCCCAGGACGTTTGCGTACGGCAGTCGGTTGCCAGCTCTTTACTTCCAGCCGGAGAAAGAAGAAGAGGACAGCTTTCCCAGGGACAACTCTGGACCCTTGGGACCATCCGGAGTCACCAAAGCCTAAACTTTGCACGGCCTGGGGAACGCTCTTCCTCATGGCCAGCAATCCCCACGTCAAAACCTTTCTCAGCAGAGGCAGGCACTCTCTCCCTCGTACTAGATAGCTCGGCAGAGCCTTCCGAGAAACACGCTGCGTCATTCAGCTTGAACGTGGGACGCGGAGGGGAGAGTACGCTTTCTCCCCGTTTGGAGGCGCCTTGCGCTTGGCTTCAAAGCTGCCTGAACAGCACTAGCGGCCCGACGTCTCTGCACGGCAGGATTGTCGTTGTGGGCCGAGGCTGCGTGTTCTCTCAAAACGAAAACCGTGCTGGCGATCCCTTTCTAGGAACTCCTCCCACGGCACCACATGTTCAGCTCCGGCCGAACGAAAGGTGACCTCAGGCCTCAAGGTAAGTTCCAGTGTTTCACGTCGGGGGAGTTGGGTGTGCAGTGGTTTCCCATGAGGCCATACTCCACCACGGAGCGCCTTCACTCTGCGACGCTCCTGGGGGCACACAGGATAGGAGCGCGTTCGCCAAGTTCGCAGGATGACTTCTCTCCGTGCCGGAACGGCGGCTCCTGGCTTCTGAGGAACCTTAGCCTCAACAGGGCCCTGGAGAAAGCTCTTCACATTCATAGCAAGGGCAACGTACTGCTCTCTGGCTTGCCTGGGTTGAGTGCCCCAGTCGTCAAAGAGCCTCGCGAAGGCAGTGCTGCACAGACTCCCTTTGCCAGTCGCACGGCCTCCCTGACTGAAAGAGAACTGCAGTGCCAAAAGGCACCGTGCTGACGACTGGCTCCAGGAGGAGACTCGGGACAGCACTCTCACAGAAGCGAAAGCTAGGCTGTGGGCCCAGCCTGAGGACCAGCACGTTTTCCACACTTAACACAGCTAAGGCATGAGCCAGACGACAGCCTTGGTCCCTGAGGCCTACCTAAGGTACTGCCATACTTACCCAGTAGATCCCACGCAGAGGTCCCTGTGCCCAAAAGGGCCTCCATGGAAGGGCCCTGTTCCTCCCGTGTGTTTCCTTGAGGTAATCGGAAACCACTGAGGATAACTACGTGAGCTCAGCTTTGAAACTGGGCGACCCTGGGCAAACCTTATTCCCCTCCGTGGTAGACGAGACAGTTGCGGGTCCTAAGCTGCCTGAAGCACACTCCTCGCGCCCACCTTCTCTTTGCTGCCGGAAGGCCTCACATAAGACGTCTGAGTTTACTCGTGACGGAAGCCGTCTGAGTGTACTCGTGTGAGGCCTGCTGCTCTCAGGTCCTTGCTGGGAGCTTCAGCAAGAGCACTCTGGAGCTCGCCGACAAAAGAATTGTGAGCCCCCCCGGGCCTCAAGTAAAAGTCCAGATTTCCCCCGTCAGTAACACCTCGGAGTGCCATAGGAGCGAAGAAGCATGCGTTAACGGGATGCTTCAACAGTGCTAGGGATTTCTTTCACGAGACACTGTGCACTCACGTTCGTCGTAACAACTGTCAAAGGGCACTGTATGCCTTCCAACTCCTCTGTTGCGTTTGAGCCACAGGAAGTAAAGGCATTCGTTTGATTAAGCTCCGTGAACGGGCAACGATGATGGCGAAGCGCTGCCCCGTTCGCTCGAAAGCTCTCGTCTGTACGGCCTTCCAACGGCCTCAGGGTACGCAGTTGTAAACAGCCTTACATTCCATGCTGGTGTGCCCCCAATTAGGAACTTGGGCTCTTCTGTGAGACACCCACGTGCGTCCCAAATGAAACCGGGGAGCTCCCCCAGGACGTCTGCGTACGGCAGTCGGTTGCCAGCTGTTTACTTCCAGCCGGAGAAAGAAGAAGAGGACAGCTTTCCCAGGGACAACTCTGGACCCTTGGGACCATCCGGAGTCACCAAAGCCTAAACTTTGCACGGCCTGGGGAACGCTCTTCCTCATGGCCAGCAATCCCCACGTCAAAACCTTTCTCAGCAGAGGCAGGCACTCTCTCCCTCGTACTAGATAGCTCGGCAGAGCCTTCCGAGAAACACGCTGCGTCATTCAGCTTGAACGTGGGACGCGGAGGGGAGAGTACGCTTTCTCCCCGTTTGGAGGCGCCTTGCGCTTGGCTTCAAAGCTGCCTGAACAGCACTAGCGGCCCGACGTCTCTGCACGGCAGGATTGTCGTTGTGGGCCGAGGCTGCGTGTTCTCTCAAAACGAAAACCGTGCTGGCGATCCCTTTCTAGGAACTCCTCCCACGGCACCACATGTTCAGCTCCGGCCGAACGAAAGGTGACCTCAGGCCTCAAGGTAAGTTCCAGTGTTTCACGTCGGGGGAGTTGGGTGTGCAGTGGTTTCCCATGAGGCCATACTCCACCACGGAGCGCCTTCACTCTGCGACGCTCCTGGGGGCACACAGGATAGGAGCGCGTTCGCCAAGTTCGCAGGATGACTTCTCTCCGTGCCGGAACGGCGGCTCCTGGCTTCTGAGGAACCTTAGCCTCAACAGGGCCCTGGAGAAAGCTCTTCACATTCATAGCAAGGGCAACGTACTGCTCTCTGGCTTGCCTGGGTTGAGTGCCCCAGTCGTCAAAGAGCCTCGCGAAGGCAGTGCTGCACAGACTCCCTTTGCCAGTCGCACGGCCTCCCTGACTGAAAGAGAACTGCAGTGCCAAAAGGCACCGTGCTGACGACTGGCTCCAGGAGGAGACTCGGGACAGCACTCTCACAGAAGCGAAAGCTAGGCTGTGGGCCCAGCCTGAGGACCAGCACGTTTTCCACACTTAACACAGCTAAGGCATGAGCCAGACGACAGCCTTGGTCCCTGAGGCCTACCTAAGGTACTGCCATACTTACCCAGTAGATCCCACGCAGAGGTCCCTGTGCCCAAAAGGGCCTCCATGGAAGGGCCCTGTTCCTCCCGTGTGTTTCCTTGAGGTAATCGGAAACCACTGAGGATAAGTACGTGAGCTCAGCTTTGAAACTGGGCGACCCTGGGCAAACCTTATTCCCCTCCGTGGTAGACGAGACAGTTGCGGGTCCTAAGCTGCCTGAAGCACACTCCTCGCGCCCACCTTCTCTTTGCTGCCGGAAGGCCTCACATAAGACGTCTGAGTTTACTCGTGACGGAAGCCGTCTGAGTGTACTCGTGTGAGGCCTGCTGCTCTCAGGTCCTTGCTGGGAGCTTCAGCAAGAGCACTCTGGAGCTCGCCGACAAAAGAATTGTGAGCCCCCCCGGCCTCAAGTAAAAGTCCAGATTTCCCCCGTCAGTAACACCTCGGAGTGCCATAGGAGCGAAGAAGCATGCGTTAACGGGATGCTTCAACAGTGCTAGGGATTTCTTTCACGAGACACTGTGCACTCACGTTCGTCGTAACAACTGTCAAAGGGCACTGTATGCCTTCCAACTCCTCTGTTGCGTTTGAGCCACAGGAAGTAAAGGCATTCGTTTGATTAAGCTCCGTGAACGGGCAACGATGATGGCGAAGCGCTGCCCCGTTCGCTCGAAAGCTCTCGTCTGTACGGCCTTCCAACGGCCTCAGGGTACGCAGTTGTAAACAGCCTTACATTCCATGCTGGTGTGCCCCCAATTAGGAACTTGGGCTCTTCTGTGAGACACCCACGTGCGTCCCAAATGAAACCGGGGAGCTCCCCCAGGACGTCTGCGTACGGCAGTCGGTTGCCAGCTCTTTACTTCCAGCCGGAGAAAGAAGAAGAGGACAGCTTTCCCAGGGACAACTCTGGACCCTTGGGACCATCCGGAGTCACCAAAGCCTAAACTTTGCACGGCCTGGGGAACGCTCTTCCTCATGGCCAGCAATCCCCACGTCAAAACCTTTCTCAGCAGAGGCAGGCACTCTCTCCCTCGTACTAGATAGCTCGGCAGAGCCTTCCGAGAAACACGCTGCGTCATTCAGCTTGAACGTGGGACGCGGAGGGGAGAGTACGCTTTCTCCCCGTTTGGAGGCGCCTTGCGCTTGGCTTCAAAGCTGCCTGAACAGCACTAGCGGCCCGACGTCTCTGCACGGCAGGATTGTCGTTGTGGGCCGAGGCTGCGTGTTCTCTCAAAACGAAAACCGTGCTGGCGATCCCTTTCTAGGAACTCCTCCCACGGCACCACATGTTCAGCTCCGGCCGAACGAAAGGTGACCTCAGGCCTCAAGGTAAGTTCCAGTGTTTCACGTCGGGGGAGTTGGGTGTGCAGTGGTTTCCCATGAGGCCATACTCCACCACGGAGCGCCTTCACTCTGCGACGCTCCTGGGGGCACACAGGATAGGAGCGCGTTCGCCAAGTTCGCAGGATGACTTCTCTCCGTGCCGGAACGGCGGCTCCTGGCTTCTGAGGAACCTTAGCCTCAACAGGGCCCTGGAGAAAGCTCTTCACATTCATAGCAAGGGCAACGTACTGCTCTCAGGCTTGCCTGGGTTGAGTGTCCCAGTCGTCAAAGAGCCTCGCGAAGGCAGTGCTGCACAGACTCCCTTTGCCAGTCGCACGGCCTCCCTGACTGAAAGAGAACTGCAGTGCCAAAAGGCACCGTGCTGACGACTGGCTCCAGGAGGAGACTCGGGACAGCACTCTCACAGAAGCGAAAGCTAGGCTGTGGGCCCAGCCTGAGGACCAGCACGTTTTCCACACTTAACACAGCTAAGGCATGAGCCAGACGACAGCCTTGGTCCCTGAGGCCTACCTAAGGTACTGCCATACTTACCCAGTAGATCCCACGCAGAGGTCCCTGTGCCCAAAAGGGCCTCCATGGAAGGGCCCTGTTCCTCCCGTGTGTTTCCTTGAGGTAATCGGAAACCACTGAGGATAAGTACGTGAGCTCAGCTTTGAAACTGGGCGACCCTGGGCAAACCTTATTCCCCTCCGTGGTAGACGAGACAGTTGCGGGTCCTAAGCTGCCTGAAGCACACTCCTCGCGCCCACCTTCTCTTTGCTGCCGGAAGGCCTCACATAAGACGTCTGAGTTTACTCGTGACGGAAGCCGTCTGAGTGTACTCGTGTGAGGCCTGCTGCTCTCAGGTCCTTGCTGGGAGCTTCAGCAAGAGCACTCTGGAGCTCGCCGACAAAAGAATTGTGAGCCCCCCCGGGCCTCAAGTAAAAGTCCAGATTTCCCCCGTCAGTAACACCTCGGAGTGCCATAGGAGCGAAGAAGCATGCGTTAACGGGATGCTTCAACAGTGCTAGGGATTTCTTTCACGAGACACTGTGCACTCACGTTCGTCGTAACAACTGTCAAAGGGCACTGTATGCCTTCCAACTCCTCTGTTGCGTTTGAGCCACAGGAAGTAAAGGCATTCGTTTGATTAAGCTCCGTGAACGGGCAACGATGATGGCGAAGCGCTGCCCCGTTCGCTCGAAAGCTCTCGTCTGTACGGCCTTCCAACGGCCTCAGGGTACGCAGTTGTAAACAGCCTTACATTCCATGCTGGTGTGCCCCCAATTAGGAACTTGGGCTCTTCTGTGAGACACCCACGTGCGTCCCAAATGAAACCGGGGAGCTCCCCCAGGACGTCTGCGTACGGCAGTCGGTTGCCAGCTCTTTACTTCCAGCCGGAGAAAGAAGAAGAGGACAGCTTTCCCAGGGACAACTCTGGACCCTTGGGACCATCCGGAGTCACCAAAGCCTAAACTTTGCACGGCCTGGGGAACGCTCTTCCTCATGGCCAGCAATCCCCACGTCAAAACCTTTCTCAGCAGAGGCAGGCACTCTCTCCCTCGTACTAGATAGCTCGGCAGAGCCTTCCGAGAAACACGCTGCGTCATTCAGCTTGAACGTGGGACGCGGAGGGGAGAGTACGCTTTCTCCCCGTTTGGAGGCGCCTTGCGCTTGGCTTCAAAGCTGCCTGAACAGCACTAGCGGCCCGACGTCTCTGCACGGCAGGATTGTCGTTGTGGGCCGAGGCTGCGTGTTCTCTCAAAACGAAAACCGTGCTGGCGATCCCTTTCTAGGAACTCCTCCCACGGCACCACATGTTCAGCTCCGGCCGAACGAAAGGTGACCTCAGGCCTCAAGGTAAGTTCCAGTGTTTCACGTCGGGGGAGTTGGGTGTGCAGTGGTTTCCCATGAGGCCATACTCCACCACGGAGCGCCTTCACTCTGCGACGCTCCTGGGGGCACACAGGATAGGAGCGCGTTCGCCAAGTTCGCAGGATGACTTCTCTCCGTGCCGGAACGGCGGCTCCTGGCTTCTGAGGAACCTTAGCCTCAACAGGGCCCTGGAGAAAGCTCTTCACATTCATAGCAAGGGCAACGTACTGCTCTCAGGCTTGCCTGGGTTGAGTGCCCCAGTCGTCAAAGAGCCTCGCGAAGGCAGTGCTGCACAGACTCCCTTTGCCAGTCGCACGGCCTCCCTGACTGAAAGAGAACTGCAGTGCCAAAAGGCACCGTGCTGACGACTGGCTCCAGGAGGAGACTCGGGACAGCACTCTCACAGAAGCGAAAGCTAGGCTGTGGGCCCAGCCTGAGGACCAGCACGTTTTCCACACTTAACACAGCTAAGGCATGAGCCAGACGACAGCCTTGGTCCCTGAGGCCTACCTAAGGTACTGCCATACTTACCCAGTAGATCCCACGCAGAGGTCCCTGTGCCCAAAAGGGCCTCCATGGAAGGGCCCTGTTCCTCCCGTGTGTTTCCTTGAGGTAATCGGAAACCACTGAGGATAAGTACGTGAGCTCAGCTTTGAAACTGGGCGACCCTGGGCAAACCTTATTCCCCTCCGTGGTAGACGAGACAGTTGCGGGTCCTAAGCTGCCTGAAGCACACTCCTCGCGCCCACCTTCTCTTTGCTGCCGGAAGGCCTCACATAAGACGTCTGAGTTTACTCGTGACGGAAGCCGTCTGAGTGTACTCGTGTGAGGCCTGCTGCTCTCAGGTCCTTGCTGGGAGCTTCAGCAAGAGCACTCTGGAGCTCGCCGACAAAAGAATTGTGAGCCCCCCCGGGCCTCAAGTAAAAGTCCAGATTTCCCCCGTCAGTAACACCTCGGAGTGCCATAGGAGCGAAGAAGCATGCGTTAACGGGATGCTTCAACAGTGCTAGGGATTTCTTTCACGAGACACTGTGCACTCACGTTCGTCGTAACAACTGTCAAAGGGCACTGTATGCCTTCCAACTCCTCTGTTGCGTTTGAGCCACAGGAAGTAAAGGCATTCGTTTGATTAAGCTCCGTGAACGGGCAACGATGATGGCGAAGCGCTGCCCCGTTCGCTCGAAAGCTCTCGTCTGTACGGCCTTCCAACGGCCTCAGGGTACGCAGTTGTAAACAGCCTTACATTCCATGCTGGTGTGCCCCCAATTAGGAATTTGGGCTCTTCTGTGAGACACCCACGTGCGTCCCAAATGAAACCGGGGAGCTCCCCCAGGACGTCTGCGTACGGCAGTCGGTTGCCAGCTCTTTACTTCCAGCCGGAGAAAGAAGAAGAGGACAGCTTTCCCAGGGACAACTCTGGACCCTTGGGACCATCCGGAGTCACCAAAGCCTAAACTTTGCACGGCCTGGGGAACGCTCTTCCTCATGGCCAGCAATCCCCACGTCAAAACCTTTCTCAGCAGAGGCAGGCACTCTCTCCCTCGTACTAGATAGCTCGGCAGAGCCTTCCGAGAAACACGCTGCGTCATTCAGCTTGAACGTGGGACGCGGAGGGGAGAGTACGCTTTCTCCCCGTTTGGAGGCGCCTTGCGCTTGGCTTCAAAGCTGCCTGAACAGCACTAGCGGCCCGACGTCTCTGCACGGCAGGATTGTCGTTGTGGGCCGAGGCTGCGTGTTCTCTCAAAACGAAAACCGTGCTGGCGATCCCTTTCTAGGAACTCCTCCCACGGCACCACATGTTCAGCTCCGGCCGAATGAAAGGTGACCTCAGGCCTCAAGGTAAGTTCCAGTGTTTCACGTCGGGGGAGTTGGGTGTGCAGTGGTTTCCCATGAGGCCATACTCCACCACGGAGCGCCTTCACTCTGCGACGCTCCTGGGGGCACACAGGATAGGAGCGCGTTCGCCAAGTTCGCAGGATGACTTCTCTCCGTGCCGGAACGGCGGCTCCTGGCTTCTGAGGAACCTTAGCCTCAACAGGGCCCTGGAGAAAGCTCTTCACATTCATAGCAAGGGCAACGTACTGCTCTCAGGCTTGCCTGGGTTGAGTGCCCCAGTCGTCAAAGAGCCTCGCGAAGGCAGTGCTGCACAGACTCCCTTTGCCAGTCGCACGGCCTCCCTGACTGAAAGAGAACTGCAGTGCCAAAAGGCACCGTGCTGACGACTGGCTCCAGGAGGAGACTCGGGACAGCACTCTCACAGAAGCGAAAGCTAGGCTGTGGGCCCAGCCTGAGGACCAGCACGTTTTCCACACTTAACACAGCTAAGGCATGAGCCAGACGACAGCCTTGGTCCCTGAGGCCTACCTAAGGTACTGCCATACTTACCCAGTAGATCCCACGCAGAGGTCCCTGTGCCCAAAAGGGCCTCCATGGAAGGGCCCTGTTCCTCCCGTGTGTTTCCTTGAGGTAATCGGAAACCACTGAGGATAAGTACGTGAGCTCAGCTTTGAAACTGGGCGACCCTGGGCAAACCTTATTCCCCTCCGTGGTAGACGAGACAGTTGCGGGTCCTAAGCTGCCTGAAGCACACTCCTCGCGCCCACCTTCTCTTTGCTGCCGGAAGGCCTCACATAAGACGTCTGAGTTTACTCGTGACGGAAGCCGTCTGAGTGTACTCGTGTGAGGCCTGCTGCTCTCAGGTCCTTGCTGGGAGCTTCAGCAAGAGCACTCTGGAGCTCGCCGACAAAAGAATTGTGAGCCCCCCCGGGCCTCAAGTAAAAGTCCAGATTTCCCCCGTCAGTAACACCTCGGAGTGCCATAGGAGCGAAGAAGCATGCGTTAACGGGATGCTTCAACAGTGCTAGGGATTTCTTTCACGAGACACTGTGCACTCACGTTCGTCGTAACAACTGTCAAAGGGCACTGTATGCCTTCCAACTCCTCTGTTGCGTTTGAGCCACAGGAAGTAAAGGCATTCGTTTGATTAAGCTCCGTGAACGGGCAACGATGATGGCGAAGCGCTGCCCCGTTCGCTCGAAAGCTCTCGTCTGTACGGCCTTCCAACGGCCTCAGGGTACGCAGTTGTAAACAGCCTTACATTCCATGCTGGTGTGCCCCCAATTAGGAACTTGGGCTCTTCTGTGAGACACCCACGTGCGTCCCAAATGAAACCGGGGAGCTCCCCCAGGACGTCTGCGTACGGCAGTCGGTTGCCAGCTGTTTACTTCCAGCCGGAGAAAGAAGAAGAGGACAGCTTTCCCAGGGACAACTCTGGACCCTTGGGACCATCCGGAGTCACCAAAGCCTAAACTTTGCACGGCCTGGGGAACGCTCTTCCTCATGGCCAGCAATCCCCACGTCAAAACCTTTCTCAGCAGAGGCAGGCACTCTCTCCCTCGTACTAGATAGCTCGGCAGAGCCTTCCGAGAAACACGCTGCGTCATTCAGCTTGAACGTGGGACGCGGAGGGGAGAGTACGCTTTCTCCCCGTTTGGAGGCGCCTTGCGCTTGGCTTCAAAGCTGCCTGAACAGCACTAGCGGCCCGACGTCTCTGCACGGCAGGATTGTCGTTGTGGGCCGAGGCTGCGTGTTCTCTCAAAACGAAAACCGTGCTGGCGATCCCTTTCTAGGAACTCCTCCCACGGCACCACATGTTCAGCTCCGGCCGAACGAAAGGTGACCTCAGGCCTCAAGGTAAGTTCCAGTGTTTCACGTCGGGGGAGTTGGGTGTGCAGTGGTTTCCCATGAGGCCATACTCCACCACGGAGCGCCTTCACTCTGCGACGCTCCTGGGGGCACACAGGATAGGAGCGCGTTCGCCAAGTTCGCAGGATGACTTCTCTCCGTGCCGGAACGGCGGCTCCTGGCTTCTGAGGAACCTTAGCCTCAACAGGGCCCTGGAGAAAGCTCTTCACATTCATAGCAAGGGCAACGTACTGCTCTCTGGCTTGCCTGGGTTGAGTGCCCCAGTCGTCAAAGAGCCTCGCGAAGGCAGTGCTGCACAGACTCCCTTTGCCAGTCGCACGGCCTCCCTGACTGAAAGAGAACTGCAGTGCCAAAAGGCACCGTGCTGACGACTGGCTCCAGGAGGAGACTCGGGACAGCACTCTCACAGAAGCGAAAGCTAGGCTGTGGGCCCAGCCTGAGGACCAGCACGTTTTCCACACTTAACACAGCTAAGGCATGAGCCAGACGACAGCCTTGGTCCCTGAGGCCTACCTAAGGTACTGCCATACTTACCCAGTAGATCCCACGCAGAGGTCCCTGTGCCCAAAAGGGCCTCCATGGAAGGGCCCTGTTCCTCCCGTGTGTTTCCTTGAGGTAATCGGAAACCACTGAGGATAAGTACGTGAGCTCAGCTTTGAAACTGGGCGACCCTGGGCAAACCTTATTCCCCTCCGTGGTAGACGAGACAGTTGCGGGTCCTAAGCTGCCTGAAGCACACTCCTCGCGCCCACCTTCTCTTTGCTGCCGGAAGGCCTCACATAAGACGTCTGAGTTTACTCGTGACGGAAGCCGTCTGAGTGTACTCGTGTGAGGCCTGCTGCTCTCAGGTCCTTGCTGGGAGCTTCAGCAAGAGCACTCTGGAGCTCGCCGACAAAAGAATTGTGAGCCCCCCCGGGCCTCAAGTAAAAGTCCAGATTTCCCCCGTCAGTAACACCTCGGAGTGCCATAGGAGCGAAGAAGCATGCGTTAACGGGATGCTTCAACAGTGCTAGGGATTTCTTTCACGAGACACTGTGCACTCACGTTCGTCGTAACAACTGTCAAAGGGCACTGTATGCCTTCCAACTCCTCTGTTGCGTTTGAGCCACAGGAAGTAAAGGCATTCGTTTGATTAAGCTCCGTGAACGGGCAACGATGATGGCGAAGCGCTGCCCCGTTCGCTCGAAAGCTCTCGTCTGTACGGCCTTCCAACGGCCTCAGGGTACGCAGTTGTAAACAGCCTTACATTCCATGCTGGTGTGCCCCCAATTAGGAATTTGGGCTCTTCTGTGAGACACCCACGTGCGTCCCAAATGAAACCGGGGAGCTCCCCCAGGACGTCTGCGTACGGCAGTCGGTTGCCAGCTCTTTACTTCCAGCCGGAGAAAGAAGAAGAGGACAGCTTTCCCAGGGACAACTCTGGACCCTTGGGACCATCCGGAGTCACCAAAGCCTAAACTTTGCACGGCCTGGGGAACGCTCTTCCTCATGGCCAGCAATCCCCACGTCAAAACCTTTCTCAGCAGAGGCAGGCACTCTCTCCCTCGTACTAGATAGCTCGGCAGAGCCTTCCGAGAAACACGCTGCGTCATTCAGCTTGAACGTGGGACGCGGAGGGGAGAGTACGCTTTCTCCCCGTTTGGAGGCGCCTTGCGCTTGGCTTCAAAGCTGCCTGAACAGCACTAGCGGCCCGACGTCTCTGCACGGCAGGATTGTCGTTGTGGGCCGAGGCTGCGTGTTCTCTCAAAACGAAAACCGTGCTGGCGATCCCTTTCTAGGAACTCCTCCCACGGCACCACATGTTCAGCTCCGGCCGAACGAAAGGTGACCTCAGGCCTCAAGGTAAGTTCCAGTGTTTCACGTCGGGGGAGTTGGGTGTGCAGTGGTTTCCCATGAGGCCATACTCCACCACGGAGCGCCTTCACTCTGCGACGCTCCTGGGGGCACACAGGATAGGAGCGCGTTCGCCAAGTTCGCAGGATGACTTCTCTCCGTGCCGGAACGGCGGCTCCTGGCTTCTGAGGAACCTTAGCCTCAACAGGGCCCTGGAGAAAGCTCTTCACATTCATAGCAAGGGCAACGTACTGCTCTCTGGCTTGCCTGGGTTGAGTGCCCCAGTCGTCAAAGAGCCTCGCGAAGGCAGTGCTGCACAGACTCCCTTTGCCAGTCGCACGGCCTCCCTGACTGAAAGAGAACTGCAGTGCCAAAAGGCACCGTGCTGACGACTGGCTCCAGGAGGAGACTCGGGACAGCACTCTCACAGAAGCGAAAGCTAGGCTGTGGGCCCAGCCTGAGGACCAGCACGTTTTCCACACTTAACACAGCTAAGGCATGAGCCAGACGACAGCCTTGGTCCCTGAGGCCTACCTAAGGTACTGCCATACTTACCCAGTAGATCCCACGCAGAGGTCCCTGTGCCCAAAAGGGCCTCCATGGAAGGGCCCTGTTCCTCCCGTGTGTTTCCTTGAGGTAATCGGAAACCACTGAGGATAACTACGTGAGCTCAGCTTTGAAACTGGGCGACCCTGGGCAAACCTTATTCCCCTCCGTGGTAGACGAGACAGTTGCGGGTCCTAAGCTGCCTGAAGCACACTCCTCGCGCCCACCTTCTCTTTGCTGCCGGAAGGCCTCACATAAGACGTCTGAGTTTACTCGTGACGGAAGCCGTCTGAGTGTACTCGTGTGAGGCCTGCTGCTCTCAGGTCCTTGCTGGGAGCTTCAGCAAGAGCACTCTGGAGCTCGCCGACAAAAGAATTGTGAGCCCCCCCGGGCCTCAAGTAAAAGTCCAGATTTCCCCCGTCAGTAACACCTCGGAGTGCCATAGGAGCGAAGAAGCATGCGTTAACGGGATGCTTCAACAGTGCTAGGGATTTCTTTCACGAGACACTGTGCACTCACGTTCGTCGTAACAACTGTCAAAGGGCACTGTATGCCTTCCAACTCCTCTGTTGCGTTTGAGCCACAGGAAGTAAAGGCATTCGTTTGATTAAGCTCCGTGAACGGGCAACGATGATGGCGAAGCGCTGCCCCGTTCGCTCGAAAGCTCTCGTCTGTACGGCCTTCCAACGGCCTCAGGGTACGCAGTTGTAAACAGCCTTACATTCCATGCTGGTGTGCCCCCAATTAGGAACTTGGGCTCTTCTGTGAGACACCCACGTGCGTCCCAAATGAAACCGGGGAGCTCCCCCAGGACGTCTGCGTACGGCAGTCGGTTGCCAGCTCTTTACTTCCAGCCGGAGAAAGAAGAAGAGGACAGCTTTCCCAGGGACAACTCTGGACCCTTGGGACCATCCGGAGTCACCAAAGCCTAAACTTTGCACGGCCTGGGGAACGCTCTTCCTCATGGCCAGCAATCCCCACGTCAAAACCTTTCTCAGCAGAGGCAGGCACTCTCTCCCTCGTACTAGATAGCTCGGCAGAGCCTTCCGAGAAACACGCTGCGTCATTCAGCTTGAACGTGGGACGCGGAGGGGAGAGTACGCTTTCTCCCCGTTTGGAGGCGCCTTGCGCTTGGCTTCAAAGCTGCCTGAACAGCACTAGCGGCCCGACGTCTCTGCACGGCAGGATTGTCGTTGTGGGCCGAGGCTGCGTGTTCTCTCAAAACGAAAACCGTGCTGGCGATCCCTTTCTAGGAACTCCTCCCACGGCACCACATGTTCAGCTCCGGCCGAACGAAAGGTGACCTCAGGCCTCAAGGTAAGTTCCAGTGTTTCACGTCGGGGGAGTTGGGTGTGCAGTGGTTTCCCATGAGGCCATACTCCACCACGGAGCGCCTTCACTCTGCGACGCTCCTGGGGGCACACAGGATAGGAGCGCGTTCGCCAAGTTCGCAGGATGACTTCTCTCCGTGCCGGAACGGCGGCTCCTGGCTTCTGAGGAACCTTAGCCTCAACAGGGCCCTGGAGAAAGCTCTTCACATTCATAGCAAGGGCAACGTACTGCTCTCTGGCTTGCCTGGGTTGAGTGCCCCAGTCGTCAAAGAGCCTCGCGAAGGCAGTGCTGCACAGACTCCCTTTGCCAGTCGCACGGCCTCCCTGACTGAAAGAGAACTGCAGTGCCAAAAGGCACCGTGCTGACGACTGGCTCCAGGAGGAGACTCGGGACAGCACTCTCACAGAAGCGAAAGCTAGGCTGTGGGCCCAGCCTGAGGACCAGCACGTTTTCCACACTTAACACAGCTAAGGCATGAGCCAGACGACAGCCTTGGTCCCTGAGGCCTACCTAAGGTACTGCCATACTTACCCAGTAGATCCCACGCAGAGGTCCCTGTGCCCAAAAGGGCCTCCATGGAAGGGCCCTGTTCCTCCCGTGTGTTTCCTTGAGGTAATCGGAAACCACTGAGGATAAGTACGTGAGCTCAGCTTTGAAACTGGGCGACCCTGGGCAAACCTTATTCCCCTCCGTGGTAGACGAGACAGTTGCGGGTCCTAAGCTGCCTGAAGCACACTCCTCGCGCCCACCTTCTCTTTGCTGCCGGAAGGCCTCACATAAGACGTCTGAGTTTACTCGTGACGGAAGCCGTCTGAGTGTACTCGTGTGAGGCCTGCTGCTCTCAGGTCCTTGCTGGGAGCTTCAGCAAGAGCACTCTGGAGCTCGCCGACAAAAGAATTGTGAGCCCCCCCGGGCCTCAAGTAAAAGTCCAGATTTCCCCCGTCAGTAACACCTCGGAGTGCCATAGGAGCGAAGAAGCATGCGTTAACGGGATGCTTCAACAGTGCTAGGGATTTCTTTCACGAGACACTGTGCACTCACGTTCGTCGTAACAACTGTCAAAGGGCACTGTATGCCTTCCAACTCCTCTGTTGCGTTTGAGCCACAGGAAGTAAAGGCATTCGTTTGATTAAGCTCCGTGAACGGGCAACGATGATGGCGAAGCGCTGCCCCGTTCGCTCGAAAGCTCTCGTCTGTACGGCCTTCCAACGGCCTCAGGGTACGCAGTTGTAAACAGCCTTACATTCCATGCTGGTGTGCCCCCAATTAGGAACTTGGGCTCTTCTGTGAGACACCCACGTGCGTCCCAAATGAAACCGGGGAGCTCCCCCAGGACGTCTGCGTACGGCAGTCGGTTGCCAGCTCTTTACTTCCAGCCGGAGAAAGAAGAAGAGGACAGCTTTCCCAGGGACAACTCTGGACCCTTGGGACCATCCGGAGTCACCAAAGCCTAAACTTTGCACGGCCTGGGGAACGCTCTTCCTCATGGCCAGCAATCCCCACGTCAAAACCTTTCTCAGCAGAGGCAGGCACTCTCTCCCTCGTACTAGATAGCTCGGCAGAGCCTTCCGAGAAACACGCTGCGTCATTCAGCTTGAACGTGGGACGCGGAGGGGAGAGTACGCTTTCTCCCCGTTTGGAGGCGCCTTGCGCTTGGCTTCAAAGCTGCCTGAACAGCACTAGCGGCCCGACGTCTCTGCACGGCAGGATTGTCGTTGTGGGCCGAGGCTGCGTGTTCTCTCAAAACGAAAACCGTGCTGGCGATCCCTTTCTAGGAACTCCTCCCACGGCACCACATGTTCAGCTCCGGCCGAACGAAAGGTGACCTCAGGCCTCAAGGTAAGTTCCAGTGTTTCACGTCGGGGGAGTTGGGTGTGCAGTGGTTTCCCATGAGGCCATACTCCACCACGGAGCGCCTTCACTCTGCGACGCTCCTGGGGGCACACAGGATAGGAGCGCGTTCGCCAAGTTCGCAGGATGACTTCTCTCCGTGCCGGAACGGCGGCTCCTGGCTTCTGAGGAACCTTAGCCTCAACAGGGCCCTGGAGAAAGCTCTTCACATTCATAGCAAGGGCAACGTACTGCTCTCTGGCTTGCCTGGGTTGAGTGCCCCAGTCGTCAAAGAGCCTCGCGAAGGCAGTGCTGCACAGACTCCCTTTGCCAGTCGCACGGCCTCCCTGACTGAAAGAGAACTGCAGTGCCAAAAGGCACCGTGCTGACGACTGGCTCCAGGAGGAGACTCGGGACAGCACTCTCACAGAAGCGAAAGCTAGGCTGTGGGCCCAGCCTGAGGACCAGCACGTTTTCCACACTTAACACAGCTAAGGCATGAGCCAGACGACAGCCTTGGTCCCTGAGGCCTACCTAAGGTACTGCCATACTTACCCAGTAGATCCCACGCAGAGGTCCCTGTGCCCAAAAGGGCCTCCATGGAAGGGCCCTGTTCCTCCCGTGTGTTTCCTTGAGGTAATCGGAAACCACTGAGGATAAGTACGTGAGCTCAGCTTTGAAACTGGGCGACCCTGGGCAAACCTTATTCCCCTCCGTGGTAGACGAGACAGTTGCGGGTCCTAAGCTGCCTGAAGCACACTCCTCGCGCCCACCTTCTCTTTGCTGCCGGAAGGCCTCACATAAGACGTCTGAGTTTACTCGTGACGGAAGCCGTCTGAGTGTACTCGTGTGAGGCCTGCTGCTCTCAGGTCCTTGCTGGGAGCTTCAGCAAGAGCACTCTGGAGCTCGCCGACAAAAGAATTGTGAGCCCCCCCGGCCTCAAGTAAAAGTCCAGATTTCCCCCGTCAGTAACACCTCGGAGTGCCATAGGAGCGAAGAAGCATGCGTTAACGGGATGCTTCAACAGTGCTAGGGATTTCTTTCACGAGACACTGTGCACTCACGTTCGTCGTAACAACTGTCAAAGGGCACTGTATGCCTTCCAACTCCTCTGTTGCGTTTGAGCCACAGGAAGTAAAGGCATTCGTTTGATTAAGCTCCGTGAACGGGCAACGATGATGGCGAAGCGCTGCCCCGTTCGCTCGAAAGCTCTCGTCTGTACGGCCTTCCAACGGCCTCAGGGTACGCAGTTGTAAACAGCCTTACATTCCATGCTGGTGTGCCCCCAATTAGGAACTTGGGCTCTTCTGTGAGACACCCACGTGCGTCCCAAATGAAACCGGGGAGCTCCCCCAGGACGTCTGCGTACGGCAGTCGGTTGCCAGCTCTTTACTTCCAGCCGGAGAAAGAAGAAGAGGACAGCTTTCCCAGGGACAACTCTGGACCCTTGGGACCATCCGGAGTCACCAAAGCCTAAACTTTGCACGGCCTGGGGAACGCTCTTCCTCATGGCCAGCAATCCCCACGTCAAAACCTTTCTCAGCAGAGGCAGGCACTCGCTCCCTCGTACTAGATAGCTCGGCAGAGCCTTCCGAGAAACACGCTGCGTCATTCAGCTTGAACGTGGGACGCGGAGGGGAGAGTACGCTTTCTCCCCGTTTGGAGGCGCCTTGCGCTTGGCTTCAAAGCTGCCTGAACAGCACTAGCGGCCCGACGTCTCTGCACGGCAGGATTGTCGTTGTGGGCCGAGGCTGCGTGTTCTCTCAAAACGAAAACCGTGCTGGCGATCCCTTTCTAGGAACTCCTCCCACGGCACCACATGTTCAGCTCCGGCCGAACGAAAGGTGACCTCAGGCCTCAAGGTAAGTTCCAGTGTTTCACGTCGGGGGAGTTGGGTGTGCAGTGGTTTCCCATGAGGCCATACTCCACCACGGAGCGCCTTCACTCTGCGACGCTCCTGGGGGCACACAGGATAGGAGCGCGTTCGCCAAGTTCGCAGGATGACTTCTCTCCGTGCCGGAACGGCGGCTCCTGGCTTCTGAGGAACCTTAGCCTCAACAGGGCCCTGGAGAAAGCTCTTCACATTCATAGCAAGGGCAACGTACTGCTCTCTGGCTTGCCTGGGTTGAGTGCCCCAGTCGTCAAAGAGCCTCGCGAAGGCAGTGCTGCACAGACTCCCTTTGCCAGTCGCACGGCCTCCCTGACTGAAAGAGAACTGCAGTGCCAAAAGGCACCGTGCTGACGACTGGCTCCAGGAGGAGACTCGGGACAGCACTCTCACAGAAGCGAAAGCTAGGCTGTGGGCCCAGCCTGAGGACCAGCACGTTTTCCACACTTAACACAGCTAAGGCATGAGCCAGACGACAGCCTTGGTCCCTGAGGCCTACCTAAGGTACTGCCATACTTACCCAGTAGATCCCACGCAGAGGTCCCTGTGCCCAAAAGGGCCTCCATGGAAGGGCCCTGTTCCTCCCGTGTGTTTCCTTGAGGTAATCGGAAACCACTGAGGATAAGTACGTGAGCTCAGCTTTGAAACTGGGCGACCCTGGGCAAACCTTATTCCCCTCCGTGGTAGACGAGACAGTTGCGGGTCCTAAGCTGCCTGAAGCACACTCCTCGCGCCCACCTTCTCTTTGCTGCCGGAAGGCCTCACATAAGACGTCTGAGTTTACTCGTGACGGAAGCCGTCTGAGTGTACTCGTGTGAGGCCTGCTGCTCTCAGGTCCTTGCTGGGAGCTTCAGCAAGAGCACTCTGGAGCTCGCCGACAAAAGAATTGTGAGCCCCCCCGGGCCTCAAGTAAAAGTCCAGATTTCCCCCGTCAGTAACACCTCGGAGTGCCATAGGAGCGAAGAAGCATGCGTTAACGGGATGCTTCAACAGTGCTAGGGATTTCTTTCACGAGACACTGTGCACTCACGTTCGTCGTAACAACTGTCAAAGGGCACTGTATGCCTTCCAACTCCTCTGTTGCGTTTGAGCCACAGGAAGTAAAGGCATTCGTTTGATTAAGCTCCGTGAACGGGCAACGATGATGGCGAAGCGCTGCCCCGTTCGCTCGAAAGCTCTCGTCTGTACGGCCTTCCAACGGCCTCAGGGTACGCAGTTGTAAACAGCCTTACATTCCATGCTGGTGTGCCCCCAATTAGGAACTTGGGCTCTTCTGTGAGACACCCACGTGCGTCCCAAATGAAACCGGGGAGCTCCCCCAGGACGTCTGCGTACGGCAGTCGGTTGCCAGCTCTTTACTTCCAGCCGGAGAAAGAAGAAGAGGACAGCTTTCCCAGGGACAACTCTGGACCCTTGGGACCATCCGGAGTCACCAAAGCCTAAACTTTGCACGGCCTGGGGAACGCTCTTCCTCATGGCCAGCAATCCCCACGTCAAAACCTTTCTCAGCAGAGGCAGGCACTCTCTCCCTCGTACTAGATAGCTCGGCAGAGCCTTCCGAGAAACACGCTGCGTCATTCAGCTTGAACGTGGGACGCGGAGGGGAGAGTACGCTTTCTCCCCGTTTGGAGGCGCCTTGCGCTTGGCTTCAAAGCTGCCTGAATAGCACTAGCGGCCCGACGTCTCTGCACGGCAGGATTGTCGTTGTGGGCCGAGGCTGCGTGTTCTCTCAAAACGAAAACCGTGCTGGCGATCCCTTTCTAGGAACTCCTCCCACGGCACCACATGTTCAGCTCCGGCCGAACGAAAGGTGACCTCAGGCCTCAAGGTAAGTTCCAGTGTTTCACGTCGGGGGAGTTGGGTGTGCAGTGGTTTCCCATGAGGCCATACTCCACCACGGAGCGCCTTCACTCTGCGACGCTCCTGGGGGCACACAGGATAGGAGCGCGTTCGCCAAGTTCGCAGGATGACTTCTCTCCGTGCCGGAACGGCGGCTCCTGGCTTCTGAGGAACCTTAGCCTCAACAGGGCCCTGGAGAAAGCTCTTCACATTCATAGCAAGGGCAACGTACTGCTCTCTGGCTTGCCTGGGTTGAGTGCCCCAGTCGTCAAAGAGCCTCGTGAAGGCAGTGCTGCACAGACTCCCTTTGCCAGTCGCACGGCCTCCCTGACTGAAAGAGAACTGCAGTGCCAAAAGGCACCGTGCTGACGACTGGCTCCAGGAGGAGACTCGGGACAGCACTCTCACAGAAGCGAAAGCTAGGCTGTGGGCCCAGCCTGAGGACCAGCACGTTTTCCACACTTAACACAGCTAAGGCATGAGCCAGACGACAGCCTTGGTCCCTGAGGCCTACCTAAGGTACTGCCATACTTACCCAGTAGATCCCACGCAGAGGTCCCTGTGCCCAAAAGGGCCTCCATGGAAGGGCCCTGTTCCTCCCGTGTGTTTCCTTGAGGTAATCGGAAACCACTGAGGATAAGTACGTGAGCTCAGCTTTGAAACTGGGCGACCCTGGGCAAACCTTATTCCCCTCCGTGGTAGACGAGACAGTTGCGGGTCCTAAGCTGCCTGAAGCACACTCCTCGCGCCCACCTTCTCTTTGCTGCCGGAAGGCCTCACATAAGACGTCTGAGTTTACTCGTGACGGAAGCCGTCTGAGTGTACTCGTGTGAGGCCTGCTGCTCTCAGGTCCTTGCTGGGAGCTTCAGCAAGAGCACTCTGGAGCTCGCCGACAAAAGAATTGTGAGCCCCCCCGGGCCTCAAGTAAAAGTCCAGATTTCCCCCGTCAGTAACACCTCGGAGTGCCATAGGAGCGAAGAAGCATGCGTTAACGGGATGCTTCAACAGTGCTAGGGATTTCTTTCACGAGACACTGTGCACTCACGTTCGTCGTAACAACTGTCAAAGGGCACTGTATGCCTTCCAACTCCTCTGTTGCGTTTGAGCCACAGGAAGTAAAGGCATTCGTTTGATTAAGCTCCGTGAACGGGCAACGATGATGGCGAAGCGCTGCCCCGTTCGCTCGAAAGCTCTCGTCTGTACGGCCTTCCAACGGCCTCAGGGTACGCAGTTGTAAACAGCCTTACATTCCATGCTGGTGTGCCCCCAATTAGGAACTTGGGCTCTTCTGTGAGACACCCACGTGCGTCCCAAATGAAACCGGGGAGCTCCCCCAGGACGTCTGCGTACGGCAGTCGGTTGCCAGCTCTTTACTTCCAGCCGGAGAAAGAAGAAGAGGACAGCTTTCCCAGGGACAACTCTGGACCCTTGGGACCATCCGGAGTCACCAAAGCCTAAACTTTGCACGGCCTGGGGAACGCTCTTCCTCATGGCCAGCAATCCCCACGTCAAAACCTTTCTCAGCAGAGGCAGGCACTCTCTCCCTCGTACTAGATAGCTCGGCAGAGCCTTCCGAGAAACACGCTGCGTCATTCAGCTTGAACGTGGGACGCGGAGGGGAGAGTACGCTTTCTCCCCGTTTGGAGGCGCCTTGCGCTTGGCTTCAAAGCTGCCTGAACAGCACTAGCGGCCCGACGTCTCTGCACGGCAGGATTGTCGTTGTGGGCCGAGGCTGCGTGTTCTCTCAAAACGAAAACCGTGCTGGCGATCCCTTTCTAGGAACTCCTCCCACGGCACCACATGTTCAGCTCCGGCCGAACGAAAGGTGACCTCAGGCCTCAAGGTAAGTTCCAGTGTTTCACGTCGGGGGAGTTGGGTGTGCAGTGGTTTCCCATGAGGCCATACTCCACCACGGAGCGCCTTCACTCTGCGACGCTCCTGGGGGCACACAGGATAGGAGCGCGTTCGCCAAGTTCGCAGGATGACTTCTCTCCGTGCCGGAACGGCGGCTCCTGGCTTCTGAGGAACCTTAGCCTCAACAGGGCTCTGGAGAAAGCTCTTCACATTCATAGCAAGGGCAACGTACTGCTCTCTGGCTTGCCTGGGTTGAGTGCCCCAGTCGTCAAAGAGCCTCGCGAAGGCAGTGCTGCACAGACTCCCTTTGCCAGTCGCACGGCCTCCCTGACTGAAAGAGAACTGCAGTGCCAAAAGGCACCGTGCTGACGACTGGCTCCAGGAGGAGACTCGGGACAGCACTCTCACAGAAGCGAAAGCTAGGCTGTGGGCCCAGCCTGAGGACCAGCACGTTTTCCACACTTAACACAGCTAAGGCATGAGCCAGACGACAGCCTTGGTCCCTGAGGCCTACCTAAGGTACTGCCATACTTACCCAGTAGATCCCACGCAGAGGTCCCTGTGCCCAAAAGGGCCTCCATGGAAGGGCCCTGTTCCTCCCGTGTGTTTCCTTGAGGTAATCGGAAAGCACTGAGGATAAGTACGTGAGCTCAGCTTTGAAACTGGGCGACCCTGGGCAAACCTTATTCCCCTCCGTGGTAGACGAGACAGTTGCGGGTCCTAAGCTGCCTGAAGCACACTCCTCGCGCCCACCTTCTCTTTGCTGCCGGAAGGCCTCACATAAGACGTCTGAGTTTACTCGTGACGGAAGCCGTCTGAGTGTACTCGTGTGAGGCCTGCTGCTCTCAGGTCCTTGCTGGGAGCTTCAGCAAGAGCACTCTGGAGCTCGCCGACAAAAGAATTGTGAGCCCCCCCGGCCTCAAGTAAAAGTCCAGATTTCCCCCGTCAGTAACACCTCGGAGTGCCATAGGAGCGAAGAAGCATGCGTTAACGGGATGCTTCAACAGTGCTAGGGATTTCTTTCACGAGACACTGTGCACTCACGTTCGTCGTAACAACTGTCAAAGGGCACTGTATGCCTTCCAACTCCTCTGTTGCGTTTGAGCCACAGGAAGTAAAGGCATTCGTTTGATTAAGCTCCGTGAACGGGCAACGATGATGGCGAAGCGCTGCCCCGTTCGCTCGAAAGCTCTCGTCTGTACGGCCTTCCAACGGCCTCAGGGTACGCAGTTGTAAACAGCCTTACATTCCATGCTGGTGTGCCCCCAATTAGGAACTTGGGCTCTTCTGTGAGACACCCACGTGCGTCCCAAATGAAACCGGGGAGCTCCCCCAGGACGTCTGCGTACGGCAGTCGGTTGCCAGCTCTTTACTTCCAGCCGGAGAAAGAAGAAGAGGACAGCTTTCCCAGGGACAACTCTGGACCCTTGGGACCATCCGGAGTCACCAAAGCCTAAACTTTGCACGGCCTGGGGAACGCTCTTCCTCATGGCCAGCAATCCCCACGTCAAAACCTTTCTCAGCAGAGGCAGGCACTCTCTCCCTCGTACTAGATAGCTCGGCAGAGCCTTCCGAGAAACACGCTGCGTCATTCAGCTTGAACGTGGGACGCGGAGGGGAGAGTACGCTTTCTCCCCGTTTGGAGGCGCCTTGCGCTTGGCTTCAAAGCTGCCTGAACAGCACTAGCGGCCCGACGTCTCTGCACGGCAGGATTGTCGTTGTGGGCCGAGGCTGCGTGTTCTCTCAAAACGAAAACCGTGCTGGCGATCCCTTTCTAGGAACTCCTCCCACGGCACCACATGTTCAGCTCCGGCCGAACGAAAGGTGACCTCAGGCCTCAAGGTAAGTTCCAGTGTTTCACGTCGGGGGAGTTGGGTGTGCAGTGGTTTCCCATGAGGCCATACTCCACCACGGAGCGCCTTCACTCTGCGACGCTCCTGGGGGCACACAGGATAGGAGCGCGTTCGCCAAGTTCGCAGGATGACTTCTCTCCGTGCCGGAACGGCGGCTCCTGGCTTCTGAGGAACCTTAGCCTCAACAGGGCCCTGGAGAAAGCTCTTCACATTCATAGCAAGGGCAACGTACTGCTCTCTGGCTTGCCTGGGTTGAGTGCCCCAGTCGTCAAAGAGCCTCGCGAAGGCAGTGCTGCACAGACTCCCTTTGCCAGTCGCACGGCCTCCCTGACTGAAAGAGAACTGCAGTGCCAAAAGGCACCGTGCTGACGACTGGCTCCAGGAGGAGACTCGGGACAGCACTCTCACAGAAGCGAAAGCTAGGCTGTGGGCCCAGCCTGAGGACCAGCACGTTTTCCACACTTAACACAGCTAAGGCATGAGCCAGACGACAGCCTTGGTCCCTGAGGCCTACCTAAGGTACTGCCATACTTACCCAGTAGATCCCACGCAGAGGTCCCTGTGCCCAAAAGGGCCTCCATGGAAGGGCCCTGTTCCTCCCGTGTGTTTCCTTGAGGTAATCGGAAACCACTGAGGATAAGTACGTGAGCTCAGCTTTGAAACTGGGCGACCCTGGGCAAACCTTATTCCCCTCCGTGGTAGACGAGACAGTTGCGGGTCCTAAGCTGCCTGAAGCACACTCCTCGCGCCCACCTTCTCTTTGCTGCCGGAAGGCCTCACATAAGACGTCTGAGTTTACTCGTGACGGAAGCCGTCTGAGTGTACTCGTGTGAGGCCTGCTGCTCTCAGGTCCTTGCTGGGAGCTTCAGCAAGAGCACTCTGGAGCTCGCCGACAAAAGAATTGTGAGCCCCCCCGGGCCTCAAGTAAAAGTCCAGATTTCCCCCGTCAGTAACACCTCGGAGTGCCATAGGAGCGAAGAAGCATGCGTTAACGGGATGCTTCAACAGTGCTAGGGATTTCTTTCACGAGACACTGTGCACTCACGTTCGTCGTAACAACTGTCAAAGGGCACTGTATGCCTTCCAACTCCTCTGTTGCGTTTGAGCCACAGGAAGTAAAGGCATTCGTTTGATTAAGCTCCGTGAACGGGCAACGATGATGGCGAAGCGCTGCCCCGTTCGCTCGAAAGCTCTCGTCTGTACGGCCTTCCAACGGCCTCAGGGTACGCAGTTGTAAACAGCCTTACATTCCATGCTGGTGTGCCCCCAATTAGGAACTTGGGCTCTTCTGTGAGACACCCACGTGCGTCCCAAATGAAACCGGGGAGCTCCCCCAGGACGTCTGCGTACGGCAGTCGGTTGCCAGCTCTTTACTTCCAGCCGGAGAAAGAAGAAGAGGACAGCTTTCCCAGGGACAACTCTGGACCCTTGGGACCATCCGGAGTCACCAAAGCCTAAACTTTGCACGGCCTGGGGAACGCTCTTCCTCATGGCCAGCAATCCCCACGTCAAAACCTTTCTCAGCAGAGGCAGGCACTCGCTCCCTCGTACTAGATAGCTCGGCAGAGCCTTCCGAGAAACACGCTGCGTCATTCAGCTTGAACGTGGGACGCGGAGGGGAGAGTACGCTTTCTCCCCGTTTGGAGGCGCCTTGCGCTTGGCTTCAAAGCTGCCTGAACAGCACTAGCGGCCCGACGTCTCTGCACGGCAGGATTGTCGTTGTGGGCCGAGGCTGCGTGTTCTCTCAAAACGAAAACCGTGCTGGCGATCCCTTTCTAGGAACTCCTCCCACGGCACCACATGTTCAGCTCCGGCCGAACGAAAGGTGACCTCAGGCCTCAAGGTAAGTTCCAGTGTTTCACGTCGGGGGAGTTGGGTGTGCAGTGGTTTCCCATGAGGCCATACTCCACCACGGAGCGCCTTCACTCTGCGACGCTCCTGGGGGCACACAGGATAGGAGCGCGTTCGCCAAGTTCGCAGGATGACTTCTCTCCGTGCCGGAACGGCGGCTCCTGGCTTCTGAGGAACCTTAGCCTCAACAGGGCCCTGGAGAAAGCTCTTCACATTCATAGCAAGGGCAACGTACTGCTCTCTGGCTTGCCTGGGTTGAGTGCCCCAGTCGTCAAAGAGCCTCGCGAAGGCAGTGCTGCACAGACTCCCTTTGCCAGTCGCACGGCCTCCCTGACTGAAAGAGAACTGCAGTGCCAAAAGGCACCGTGCTGACGACTGGCTCCAGGAGGAGACTCGGGACAGCACTCTCACAGAAGCGAAAGCTAGGCTGTGGGCCCAGCCTGAGGACCAGCACGTTTTCCACACTTAACACAGCTAAGGCATGAGCCAGACGACAGCCTTGGTCCCTGAGGCCTACCTAAGGTACTGCCATACTTACCCAGTAGATCCCACGCAGAGGTCCCTGTGCCCAAAAGGGCCTCCATGGAAGGGCCCTGTTCCTCCCGTGTGTTTCCTTGAGGTAATCGGAAACCACTGAGGATAAGTACGTGAGCTCAGCTTTGAAACTGGGCGACCCTGGGCAAACCTTATTCCCCTCCGTGGTAGACGAGACAGTTGCGGGTCCTAAGCTGCCTGAAGCACACTCCTCGCGCCCACCTTCTCTTTGCTGCCGGAAGGCCTCACATAAGACGTCTGAGTTTACTCGTGACGGAAGCCGTCTGAGTGTACTCGTGTGAGGCCTGCTGCTCTCAGGTCCTTGCTGGGAGCTTCAGCAAGAGCACTCTGGAGCTCGCCGACAAAAGAATTGTGAGCCCCCCCGGCCTCAAGTAAAAGTCCAGATTTCCCCCGTCAGTAACACCTCGGAGTGCCATAGGAGCGAAGAAGCATGCGTTAACGGGATGCTTCAACAGTGCTAGGGATTTCTTTCACGAGACACTGTGCACTCACGTTCGTCGTAACAACTGTCAAAGGGCACTGTATGCCTTCCAACTCCTCTGTTGCGTTTGAGCCACAGGAAGTAAAGGCATTCGTTTGATTAAGCTCCGTGAACGGGCAACGATGATGGCGAAGCGCTGCCCCGTTCGCTCGAAAGCTCTCGTCTGTACGGCCTTCCAACGGCCTCAGGGTACGCAGTTGTAAACAGCCTTACATTCCATGCTGGTGTGCCCCCAATTAGGAACTTGGGCTCTTCTGTGAGACACCCACGTGCGTCCCAAATGAAACCGGGGAGCTCCCCCAGGACGTCTGCGTACGGCAGTCGGTTGCCAGCTCTTTACTTCCAGCCGGAGAAAGAAGAAGAGGACAGCTTTCCCAGGGACAACTCTGGACCCTTGGGACCATCCGGAGTCACCAAAGCCTAAACTTTGCACGGCCTGGGGAACGCTCTTCCTCATGGCCAGCAATCCCCACGTCAAAACCTTTCTCAGCAGAGGCAGGCACTCTCTCCCTCGTACTAGATAGCTCGGCAGAGCCTTCCGAGAAACACGCTGCGTCATTCAGCTTGAACGTGGGACGCGGAGGGGAGAGTACGCTTTCTCCCCGTTTGGAGGCGCCTTGCGCTTGGCTTCAAAGCTGCCTGAACAGCACTAGCGGCCCGACGTCTCTGCACGGCAGGATTGTCGTTGTGGGCCGAGGCTGCGTGTTCTCTCAAAACGAAAACCGTGCTGGCGATCCCTTTCTAGGAACTCCTCCCACGGCACCACATGTTCAGCTCCGGCCGAACGAAAGGTGACCTCAGGCCTCAAGGTAAGTTCCAGTGTTTCACGTCGGGGGAGTTGGGTGTGCAGTGGTTTCCCATGAGGCCATACTCCACCACGGAGCGCCTTCACTCTGCGACGCTCCTGGGGGCACACAGGATAGGAGCGCGTTCGCCAAGTTCGCAGGATGACTTCTCTCCGTGCCGGAACGGCGGCTCCTGGCTTCTGAGGAACCTTAGCCTCAACAGGGCCCTGGAGAAAGCTCTTCACATTCATAGCAAGGGCAACGTACTGCTCTCTGGCTTGCCTGGGTTGAGTGCCCCAGTCGTCAAAGAGCCTCGCGAAGGCAGTGCTGCACAGACTCCCTTTGCCAGTCGCACGGCCTCCCTGACTGAAAGAGAACTGCAGTGCCAAAAGGCACCGTGCTGACGACTGGCTCCAGGAGGAGACTCGGGACAGCACTCTCACAGAAGCGAAAGCTAGGCTGTGGGCCCAGCCTGAGGACCAGCACGTTTTCCACACTTAACACAGCTAAGGCATGAGCCAGACGACAGCCTTGGTCCCTGAGGCCTACCTAAGGTACTGCCATACTTACCCAGTAGATCCCACGCAGAGGTCCCTGTGCCCAAAAGGGCCTCCATGGAAGGGCCCTGTTCCTCCCGTGTGTTTCCTTGAGGTAATCGGAAACCACTGAGGATAAGTACGTGAGCTCAGCTTTGAAACTGGGCGACCCTGGGCAAACCTTATTCCCCTCCGTGGTAGACGAGACAGTTGCGGGTCCTAAGCTGCCTGAAGCACACTCCTCGCGCCCACCTTCTCTTTGCTGCCGGAAGGCCTCACATAAGACGTCTGAGTTTACTCGTGACGGAAGCCGTCTGAGTGTACTCGTGTGAGGCCTGCTGCTCTCAGGTCCTTGCTGGGAGCTTCAGCAAGAGCACTCTGGAGCTCGCCGACAAAAGAATTGTGAGCCCCCCCGGGCCTCAAGTAAAAGTCCAGATTTCCCCCGTCAGTAACACCTCGGAGTGCCATAGGAGCGAAGAAGCATGCGTTAACGGGATGCTTCAACAGTGCTAGGGATTTCTTTCACGAGACACTGTGCACTCACGTTCGTCGTAACAACTGTCAAAGGGCACTGTATGCCTTCCAACTCCTCTGTTGCGTTTGAGCCACAGGAAGTAAAGGCATTCGTTTGATTAAGCTCCGTGAACGGGCAACGATGATGGCGAAGCGCTGCCCCGTTCGCTCGAAAGCTCTCGTCTGTACGGCCTTCCAACGGCCTCAGGGTACGCAGTTGTAAACAGCCTTACATTCCATGCTGGTGTGCCCCCAATTAGGAACTTGGGCTCTTCTGTGAGACACCCACGTGCGTCCCAAATGAAACCGGGGAGCTCCCCCAGGACGTCTGCGTACGGCAGTCGGTTGTCAGCTCTTTACTTCCAGCCGGAGAAAGAAGAAGAGGACAGCTTTCCCAGGGACAACTCTGGACCCTTGGGACCATCCGGAGTCACCAAAGCCTAAACTTTGCACGGCCTGGGGAACGCTCTTCCTCATGGCCAGCAATCCCCACGTCAAAACCTTTCTCAGCAGAGGCAGGCACTCTCTCCCTCGTACTAGATAGCTCGGCAGAGCCTTCCGAGAAACACGCTGCGTCATTCAGCTTGAACGTGGGACGCGGAGGGGAGAGTACGCTTTCTCCCCGTTTGGAGGCGCCTTGCGCTTGGCTTCAAAGCTGCCTGAACAGCACTAGCGGCCCGACGTCTCTGCACGGCAGGATTGTCGTTGTGGGCCGAGGCTGCGTGTTCTCTCAAAACGAAAACCGTGCTGGCGATCCCTTTCTAGGAACTCCTCCCACGGCACCACATGTTCAGCTCCGGCCGAACGAAAGGTGACCTCAGGCCTCAAGGTAAGTTCCAGTGTTTCACGTCGGGGGAGTTGGGTGTGCAGTGGTTTCCCATGAGGCCATACTCCACCACGGAGCGCCTTCACTCTGCGACGCTCCTGGGGGCACACAGGATAGGAGCGCGTTCGCCAAGTTCGCAGGATGACTTCTCTCCGTGCCGGAACGGCGGCTCCTGGCTTCTGAGGAACCTTAGCCTCAACAGGGCCCTGGAGAAAGCTCTTCACATTCATAGCAAGGGCAACGTACTGCTCTCTGGCTTGCCTGGGTTGAGTGCCCCAGTCGTCAAAGAGCCTCGCGAAGGCAGTGCTGCACAGACTCCCTTTGCCAGTCGCACGGCCTCCCTGACTGAAAGAGAACTGCAGTGCCAAAAGGCACCGTGCTGACGACTGGCTCCAGGAGGAGACTCGGGACAGCACTCTCACAGAAGCGAAAGCTAGGCTGTGGGCCCAGCCTGAGGACCAGCACGTTTTCCACACTTAACACAGCTAAGGCATGAGCCAGACGACAGCCTTGGTCCCTGAGGCCTACCTAAGGTACTGCCATACTTACCCAGTAGATCCCACGCAGAGGTCCCTGTGCCCAAAAGGGCCTCCATGGAAGGGCCCTGTTCCTCCCGTGTGTTTCCTTGAGGTAATCGGAAACCACTGAGGATAAGTACGTGAGCTCAGCTTTGAAACTGGGCGACCCTGGGCAAACCTTATTCCCCTCCGTGGTAGACGAGACAGTTGCGGGTCCTAAGCTGCCTGAAGCACACTCCTCGCGCCCACCTTCTCTTTGCTGCCGGAAGGCCTCACATAAGACGTCTGAGTTTACTCGTGACGGAAGCCGTCTGAGTGTACTCGTGTGAGGCCTGCTGCTCTCAGGTCCTTGCTGGGAGCTTCAGCAAGAGCACTCTGGAGCTCGCCGACAAAAGAATTGTGAGCCCCCCCGGGCCTCAAGTAAAAGTCCAGATTTCCCCCGTCAGTAACACCTCGGAGTGCCATAGGAGCGAAGAAGCATGCGTTAACGGGATGCTTCAACAGTGCTAGGGATTTCTTTCACGAGACACTGTGCACTCACGTTCGTCGTAACAACTGTCAAAGGGCACTGTATGCCTTCCAACTCCTCTGTTGCGTTTGAGCCACAGGAAGTAAAGGCATTCGTTTGATTAAGCTCCGTGAACGGGCAACGATGATGGCGAAGCGCTGCCCCGTTCGCTCGAAAGCTCTCGTCTGTACGGCCTTCCAACGGCCTCAGGGTACGCAGTTGTAAACAGCCTTACATTCCATGCTGGTGTGCCCCCAATTAGGAACTTGGGCTCTTCTGTGAGACACCCACGTGCGTCCCAAATGAAACCGGGGAGCTCCCCCAGGACGTCTGCGTACGGCAGTCGGTTGCCAGCTCTTTACTTCCAGCCGGAGAAAGAAGAAGAGGACAGCTTTCCCAGGGACAACTCTGGACCCTTGGGACCATCCGGAGTCACCAAAGCCTAAACTTTGCACGGCCTGGGGAACGCTCTTCCTCATGGCCAGCAATCCCCACGTCAAAACCTTTCTCAGCAGAGGCAGGCACTCTCTCCCTCGTACTAGATAGCTCGGCAGAGCCTTCCGAGAAACACGCTGCGTCATTCAGCTTGAACGTGGGACGCGGAGGGGAGAGTACGCTTTCTCCCCGTTTGGAGGCGCCTTGCGCTTGGCTTCAAAGCTGCCTGAACAGCACTAGCGGCCCGACGTCTCTGCACGGCAGGATTGTCGTTGTGGGCCGAGGCTGCGTGTTCTCTCAAAACGAAAACCGTGCTGGCGATCCCTTTCTAGGAACTCCTCCCACGGCACCACATGTTCAGCTCCGGCCGAACGAAAGGTGACCTCAGGCCTCAAGGTAAGTTCCAGTGTTTCACGTCGGGGGAGTTGGGTGTGCAGTGGTTTCCCATGAGGCCATACTCCACCACGGAGCGCCTTCACTCTGCGACGCTCCTGGGGGCACACAGGATAGGAGCGCGTTCGCCAAGTTCGCAGGATGACTTCTCTCCGTGCCGGAACGGCGGCTCCTGGCTTCTGAGGAACCTTAGCCTCAACAGGGCCCTGGAGAAAGCTCTTCACATTCATAGCAAGGGCAACGTACTGCTCTCTGGCTTGCCTGGGTTGAGTGCCCCAGTCGTCAAAGAGCCTCGCGAAGGCAGTGCTGCACAGACTCCCTTTGCCAGTCGCACGGCCTCCCTGACTGAAAGAGAACTGCAGTGCCAAAAGGCACCGTGCTGACGACTGGCTCCAGGAGGAGACTCGGGACAGCACTCTCACAGAAGCGAAAGCTAGGCTGTGGGCCCAGCCTGAGGACCAGCACGTTTTCCACACTTAACACAGCTAAGGCATGAGCCAGACGACAGCCTTGGTCCCTGAGGCCTACCTAAGGTACTGCCATACTTACCCAGTAGATCCCACGCAGAGGTCCCTGTGCCCAAAAGGGCCTCCATGGAAGGGCCCTGTTCCTCCCGTGTGTTTCCTTGAGGTAATCGGAAACCACTGAGGATAAGTACGTGAGCTCAGCTTTGAAACTGGGCGACCCTGGGCAAACCTTATTCCCCTCCGTGGTAGACGAGACAGTTGCGGGTCCTAAGCTGCCTGAAGCACACTCCTCGCGCCCACCTTCTCTTTGCTGCCGGAAGGCCTCACATAAGACGTCTGAGTTTACTCGTGACGGAAGCCGTCTGAGTGTACTCGTGTGAGGCCTGCTGCTCTCAGGTCCTTGCTGGGAGCTTCAGCAAGAGCACTCTGGAGCTCGCCGACAAAAGAATTGTGAGCCCCCCCGGGCCTCAAGTAAAAGTCCAGATTTCCCCCGTCAGTAACACCTCGGAGTGCCATAGGAGCGAAGAAGCATGCGTTAACGGGATGCTTCAACAGTGCTAGGGATTTCTTTCACGAGACACTGTGCACTCACGTTCGTCGTAACAACTGTCAAAGGGCACTGTATGCCTTCCAACTCCTCTGTTGCGTTTGAGCCACAGGAAGTAAAGGCATTCGTTTGATTAAGCTCCGTGAACGGGCAACGATGATGGCGAAGCGCTGCCCCGTTCGCTCGAAAGCTCTCGTCTGTACGGCCTTCCAACGGCCTCAGGGTACGCAGTTGTAAACAGCCTTACATTCCATGCTGGTGTGCCCCCAATTAGGAACTTGGGCTCTTCTGTGAGACACCCACGTGCGTCCCAAATGAAACCGGGGAGCTCCCCCAGGACGTCTGCGTACGGCAGTCGGTTGCCAGCTCTTTACTTCCAGCCGGAGAAAGAAGAAGAGGACAGCTTTCCCAGGGACAACTCTGGACCCTTGGGACCATCCGGAGTCACCAAAGCCTAAACTTTGCACGGCCTGGGGAACGCTCTTCCTCATGGCCAGCAATCCCCACGTCAAAACCTTTCTCAGCAGAGGCAGGCACTCTCTCCCTCGTACTAGATAGCTCGGCAGAGCCTTCCGAGAAACACGCTGCGTCATTCAGCTTGAACGTGGGACGCGGAGGGGAGAGTACGCTTTCTCCCCGTTTGGAGGCGCCTTGCGCTTGGCTTCAAAGCTGCCTGAACAGCACTAGCGGCCCGACGTCTCTGCACGGCAGGATTGTCGTTGTGGGCCGAGGCTGCGTGTTCTCTCAAAACGAAAACCGTGCTGGCGATCCCTTTCTAGGAACTCCTCCCACGGCACCACATGTTCAGCTCCGGCCGAACGAAAGGTGACCTCAGGCCTCAAGGTAAGTTCCAGTGTTTCACGTCGGGGGAGTTGGGTGTGCAGTGGTTTCCCATGAGGCCATACTCCACCACGGAGCGCCTTCACTCTGCGACGCTCCTGGGGGCACACAGGATAGGAGCGCGTTCGCCAAGTTCGCAGGATGACTTCTCTCCGTGCCGGAACGGCGGCTCCTGGCTTCTGAGGAACCTTAGCCTCAACAGGGCCCTGGAGAAAGCTCTTCACATTCATAGCAAGGGCAACGTACTGCTCTCTGGCTTGCCTGGGTTGAGTGCCCCAGTCGTCAAAGAGCCTCGCGAAGGCAGTGCTGCACAGACTCCCTTTGCCAGTCGCACGGCCTCCCTGACTGAAAGAGAACTGCAGTGCCAAAAGGCACCGTGCTGACGACTGGCTCCAGGAGGAGACTCGGGACAGCACTCTCACAGAAGCGAAAGCTAGGCTGTGGGCCCAGCCTGAGGACCAGCACGTTTTCCACACTTAACACAGCTAAGGCATGAGCCAGACGACAGCCTTGGTCCCTGAGGCCTACCTAAGGTACTGCCATACTTACCCAGTAGATCCCACGCAGAGGTCCCTGTGCCCAAAAGGGCCTCCATGGAAGGGCCCTGTTCCTCCCGTGTGTTTCCTTGAGGTAATCGGAAACCACTGAGGATAAGTACGTGAGCTCAGCTTTGAAACTGGGCGACCCTGGGCAAACCTTATTCCCCTCCGTGGTAGACGAGACAGTTGCGGGTCCTAAGCTGCCTGAAGCACACTCCTCGCGCCCACCTTCTCTTTGCTGCCGGAAGGCCTCACATAAGACGTCTGAGTTTACTCGTGACGGAAGCCGTCTGAGTGTACTCGTGTGAGGCCTGCTGCTCTCAGGTCCTTGCTGGGAGCTTCAGCAAGAGCACTCTGGAGCTCGCCGACAAAAGAATTGTGAGCCCCCCCGGGCCTCAAGTAAAAGTCCAGATTTCCCCCGTCAGTAACACCTCGGAGTGCCATAGGAGCGAAGAAGCATGCGTTAACGGGATGCTTCAACAGTGCTAGGGATTTCTTTCACGAGACACTGTGCACTCACGTTCGTCGTAACAACTGTCAAAGGGCACTGTATGCCTTCCAACTCCTCTGTTGCGTTTGAGCCACAGGAAGTAAAGGCATTCGTTTGATTAAGCTCCGTGAACGGGCAACGATGATGGCGAAGCGCTGCCCCGTTCGCTCGAAAGCTCTCGTCTGTACGGCCTTCCAACGGCCTCAGGGTACACAGTTGTAAACAGCCTTACATTCCATGCTGGTGTGCCCCCAATTAGGAACTTGGGCTCTTCTGTGAGACACCCACGTGCGTCCCAAATGAAACCGGGGAGCTCCCCCAGGACGTCTGCGTACGGCAGTCGGTTGCCAGCTCTTTACTTCCAGCCGGAGAAAGAAGAAGAGGACAGCTTTCCCAGGGACAACTCTGGACCCTTGGGACCATCCGGAGTCACCAAAGCCTAAACTTTGCACGGCCTGGGGAACGCTCTTCCTCATGGCCAGCAATCCCCACGTCAAAACCTTTCTCAGCAGAGGCAGGCACTCTCTCCCTCGTACTAGATAGCTCGGCAGAGCCTTCCGAGAAACACGCTGCGTCATTCAGCTTGAACGTGGGACGCGGAGGGGAGAGTACGCTTTCTCCCCGTTTGGAGGCGCCTTGCGCTTGGCTTCAAAGCTGCCTGAACAGCACTAGCGGCCCGACGTCTCTGCACGGCAGGATTGTCGTTGTGGGCCGAGGCTGCGTGTTCTCTCAAAACGAAAACCGTGCTGGCGATCCCTTTCTAGGAACTCCTCCCACGGCACCACATGTTCAGCTCCGGCCGAACGAAAGGTGACCTCAGGCCTCAAGGTAAGTTCCAGTGTCTCACGTCGGGGGAGTTGGGTGTGCAGTGGTTTCCCATGAGGCCATACTCCACCACGGAGCGCCTTCACTCTGCGACGCTCCTGGGGGCACACAGGATAGGAGCGCGTTCGCCAAGTTCGCAGGATGACTTCTCTCCGTGCCGGAACGGCGGCTCCTGGCTTCTGAGGAACCTTAGCCTCAACAGGGCCCTGGAGAAAGCTCTTCACATTCATAGCAAGGGCAACGTACTGCTCTCTGGCTTGCCTGGGTTGAGTGCCCCAGTCGTCAAAGAGCCTCGCGAAGGCAGTGCTGCACAGACTCCCTTTGCCAGTCGCACGGCCTCCCTGACTGAAAGAGAACTGCAGTGCCAAAAGGCACCGTGCTGACGACTGGCTCCAGGAGGAGACTCGGGACAGCACTCTCACAGAAGCGAAAGCTAGGCTGTGGGCCCAGCCTGAGGACCAGCACGTTTTCCACACTTAACACAGCTAAGGCATGAGCCAGACGACAGCCTTGGTCCCTGAGGCCTACCTAAGGTACTGCCATACTTACCCAGTAGATCCCACGCAGAGGTCCCTGTGCCCAAAAGGGCCTCCATGGAAGGGCCCTGTTCCTCCCGTGTGTTTCCTTGAGGTAATCGGAAACCACTGAGGATAAGTACGTGAGCTCAGCTTTGAAACTGGGCGACCCTGGGCAAACCTTATTCCCCTCCGTGGTAGACGAGACAGTTGCGGGTCCTAAGCTGCCTGAAGCACACTCCTCGCGCCCACCTTCTCTTTGCTGCCGGAAGGCCTCACATAAGACGTCTGAGTTTACTCGTGACGGAAGCCGTCTGAGTGTACTCGTGTGAGGCCTGCTGCTCTCAGGTCCTTGCTGGGAGCTTCAGCAAGAGCACTCTGGAGCTCGCCGACAAAAGAATTGTGAGCCCCCCCGGGCCTCAAGTAAAAGTCCAGATTTCCCCCGTCAGTAACACCTCGGAGTGCCATAGGAGCGAAGAAGCATGCGTTAACGGGATGCTTCAACAGTGCTAGGGATTTCTTTCACGAGACACTGTGCACTCACGTTCGTCGTAACAACTGTCAAAGGGCACTGTATGCCTTCCAACTCCTCTGTTGCGTTTGAGCCACAGGAAGTAAAGGCATTCGTTTGATTAAGCTCCGTGAACGGGCAACGATGATGGCGAAGCGCTGCCCCGTTCGCTCGAAAGCTCTCGTCTGTACGGCCTTCCAACGGCCTCAGGGTACACAGTTGTAAACAGCCTTACATTCCATGCTGGTGTGCCCCCAATTAGGAACTTGGGCTCTTCTGTGAGACACCCACGTGCGTCCCAAATGAAACCGGGGAGCTCCCCCAGGACGTCTGCGTACGGCAGTCGGTTGCCAGCTCTTTACTTCCAGCCGGAGAAAGAAGAAGAGGACAGCTTTCCCAGGGACAACTCTGGACCCTTGGGACCATCCGGAGTCACCAAAGCCTAAACTTTGCACGGCCTGGGGAACGCTCTTCCTCATGGCCAGCAATCCCCACGTCAAAACCTTTCTCAGCAGAGGCAGGCACTCTCTCCCTCGTACTAGATAGCTCGGCAGAGCCTTCCGAGAAACACGCTGCGTCATTCAGCTTGAACGTGGGACGCGGAGGGGAGAGTACGCTTTCTCCCCGTTTGGAGGCGCCTTGCGCTTGGCTTCAAAGCTGCCTGAACAGCACTAGCGGCCCGACGTCTCTGCACGGCAGGATTGTCGTTGTGGGCCGAGGCTGCGTGTTCTCTCAAAACGAAAACCGTGCTGGCGATCCCTTTCTAGGAACTCCTCCCACGGCACCACATGTTCAGCTCCGGCCGAACGAAAGGTGACCTCAGGCCTCAAGGTAAGTTCCAGTGTCTCACGTCGGGGGAGTTGGGTGTGCAGTGGTTTCCCATGAGGCCATACTCCACCACGGAGCGCCTTCACTCTGCGACGCTCCTGGGGGCACACAGGATAGGAGCGCGTTCGCCAAGTTCGCAGGATGACTTCTCTCCGTGCCGGAACGGCGGCTCCTGGCTTCTGAGGAACCTTAGCCTCAACAGGGCCCTGGAGAAAGCTCTTCACATTCATAGCAAGGGCAACGTACTGCTCTCTGGCTTGCCTGGGTTGAGTGCCCCAGTCGTCAAAGAGCCTCGCGAAGGCAGTGCTGCACAGACTCCCTTTGCCAGTCGCACGGCCTCCCTGACTGAAAGAGAACTGCAGTGCCAAAAGGCACCGTGCTGACGACTGGCTCCAGGAGGAGACTCGGGACAGCACTCTCACAGAAGCGAAAGCTAGGCTGTGGGCCCAGCCTGAGGACCAGCACGTTTTCCACACTTAACACAGCTAAGGCATGAGCCAGACGACAGCCTTGGTCCCTGAGGCCTACCTAAGGTACTGCCATACTTACCCAGTAGATCCCACGCAGAGGTCCCTGTGCCCAAAAGGGCCTCCATGGAAGGGCCCTGTTCCTCCCGTGTGTTTCCTTGAGGTAATCGGAAACCACTGAGGATAAGTACGTGAGCTCAGCTTTGAAACTGGGCGACCCTGGGCAAACCTTATTCCCCTCCGTGGTAGACGAGACAGTTGCGGGTCCTAAGCTGCCTGAAGCACACTCCTCGCGCCCACCTTCTCTTTGCTGCCGGAAGGCCTCACATAAGACGTCTGAGTTTACTCGTGACGGAAGCCGTCTGAGTGTACTCGTGTGAGGCCTGCTGCTCTCAGGTCCTTGCTGGGAGCTTCAGCAAGAGCACTCTGGAGCTCGCCGACAAAAGAATTGTGAGCCCCCCCGGGCCTCAAGTAAAAGTCCAGATTTCCCCCGTCAGTAACACCTCGGAGTGCCATAGGAGCGAAGAAGCATGCGTTAACGGGATGCTTCAACAGTGCTAGGGATTTCTTTCACGAGACACTGTGCACTCACGTTCGTCGTAACAACTGTCAAAGGGCACTGTATGCCTTCCAACTCCTCTGTTGCGTTTGAGCCACAGGAAGTAAAGGCATTCGTTTGATTAAGCTCCGTGAACGGGCAACGATGATGGCGAAGCGCTGCCCCGTTCGCTCGAAAGCTCTCGTCTGTACGGCCTTCCAACGGCCTCAGGGTACGCAGTTGTAAACAGCCTTACATTCCATGCTGGTGTGCCCCCAATTAGGAACTTGGGCTCTTCTGTGAGACACCCACGTGCGTCCCAAATGAAACCGGGGAGCTCCCCCAGGACGTCTGCGTACGGCAGTCGGTTGCCAGCTCTTTACTTCCAGCCGGAGAAAGAAGAAGAGGACAGCTTTCCCAGGGACAACTCTGGACCCTTGGGACCATCCGGAGTCACCAAAGCCTAAACTTTGCACGGCCTGGGGAACGCTCTTCCTCATGGCCAGCAATCCCCACGTCAAAACCTTTCTCAGCAGAGGCAGGCACTCTCTCCCTCGTACTAGATAGCTCGGCAGAGCCTTCCGAGAAACACGCTGCGTCATTCAGCTTGAACGTGGGACGCGGAGGGGAGAGTACGCTTTCTCCCCGTTTGGAGGCGCCTTGCGCTTGGCTTCAAAGCTGCCTGAACAGCACTAGCGGCCCGACGTCTCTGCACGGCAGGATTGTCGTTGTGGGCCGAGGCTGCGTGTTCTCTCAAAACGAAAACCGTGCTGGCGATCCCTTTCTAGGAACTCCTCCCACGGCACCACATGTTCAGCTCCGGCCGAACGAAATGTGACCTCAGGCCTCAAGGTAAGTTCCAGTGTTTCACGTCGGGGGAGTTGGGTGTGCAGTGGTTTCCCATGAGGCCATACTCCACCACGGAGCGCCTTCACTCTGCGACGCTCCTGGGGGCACACAGGATAGGAGCGCGTTCGCCAAGTTCGCAGGATGACTTCTCTCCGTGCCGGAACGGCGGCTCCTGGCTTCTGAGGAACCTTAGCCTCAACAGGGCCCTGGAGAAAGCTCTTCACATTCATAGCAAGGGCAACGTACTGCTCTCTGGCTTGCCTGGGTTGAGTGCCCCAGTCGTCAAAGAGCCTCGCGAAGGCAGTGCTGCACAGACTCCCTTTGCCAGTCGCACGGCCTCCCTGACTGAAAGAGAACTGCAGTGCCAAAAGGCACCGTGCTGACGACTGGCTCCAGGAGGAGACTCGGGACAGCACTCTCACAGAAGCGAAAGCTAGGCTGTGGGCCCAGCCTGAGGACCAGCACGTTTTCCACACTTAACACAGCTAAGGCATGAGCCAGACGACAGCCTTGGTCCCTGAGGCCTACCTAAGGTACTGCCATACTTACCCAGTAGATCCCACGCAGAGGTCCCTGTGCCCAAAAGGGCCTCCATGGAAGGGCCCTGTTCCTCCCGTGTGTTTCCTTGAGGTAATCGGAAACCACTGAGGATAAGTACGTGAGCTCAGCTTTGAAACTGGGCGACCCTGGGCAAACCTTATTCCCCTCCGTGGTAGACGAGACAGTTGCGGGTCCTAAGCTGCCTGAAGCACACTCCTCGCGCCCACCTTCTCTTTGCTGCCGGAAGGCCTCACATAAGACGTCTGAGTTTACTCGTGACGGAAGCCGTCTGAGTGTACTCGTGTGAGGCCTGCTGCTCTCAGGTCCTTGCTGGGAGCTTCAGCAAGAGCACTCTGGAGCTCGCCGACAAAAGAATTGTGAGCCCCCCCGGCCTCAAGTAAAAGTCCAGATTTCCCCCGTCAGTAACACCTCGGAGTGCCATAGGAGCGAAGAAGCATGCGTTAACGGGATGCTTCAACAGTGCTAGGGATTTCTTTCACGAGACACTGTGCACTCACGTTCGTCGTAACAACTGTCAAAGGGCACTGTATGCCTTCCAACTCCTCTGTTGCGTTTGAGCCACAGGAAGTAAAGGCATTCGTTTGATTAAGCTCCGTGAACGGGCAACGATGATGGCGAAGCGCTGCCCCGTTCGCTCGAAAGCTCTCGTCTGTACGGCCTTCCAACGGCCTCAGGGTACGCAGTTGTAAACAGCCTTACATTCCATGCTGGTGTGCCCCCAATTAGGAACTTGGGCTCTTCTGTGAGACACCCACGTGCGTCCCAAATGAAACCGGGGAGCTCCCCCAGGACGTCTGCGTACGGCAGTCGGTTGCCAGCTCTTTACTTCCAGCCGGAGAAAGAAGAAGAGGACAGCTTTCCCAGGGACAACTCTGGACCCTTGGGACCATCCGGAGTCACCAAAGCCTAAACTTTGCACGGCCTGGGGAACGCTCTTCCTCATGGCCAGCAATCCCCACGTCAAAACCTTTCTCAGCAGAGGCAGGCACTCTCTCCCTCGTACTAGATAGCTCGGCAGAGCCTTCCGAGAAACACGCTGCGTCATTCAGCTTGAACGTGGGACGCGGAGGGGAGAGTACGCTTTCTCCCCGTTTGGAGGCGCCTTGCGCTTGGCTTCAAAGCTGCCTGAACAGCACTAGCGGCCCGACGTCTCTGCACGGCAGGATTGTCGTTGTGGGCCGAGGCTGCGTGTTCTCTCAAAACGAAAACCGTGCTGGCGATCCCTTTCTAGGAACTCCTCCCACGGCACCACATGTTCAGCTCCGGCCGAACGAAAGGTGACCTCAGGCCTCAAGGTAAGTTCCAGTGTTTCACGTCGGGGGAGTTGGGTGTGCAGTGGTTTCCCATGAGGCCATACTCCACCACGGAGCGCCTTCACTCTGCGACGCTCCTGGGGGCACACAGGATAGGAGCGCGTTCGCCAAGTTCGCAGGATGACTTCTCTCCGTGCCGGAACGGCGGCTCCTGGCTTCTGAGGAACCTTAGCCTCAACAGGGCCCTGGAGAAAGCTCTTCACATTCATAGCAAGGGCAACGTACTGCTCTCTGGCTTGCCTGGGTTGAGTGCCCCAGTCGTCAAAGAGCCTCGCGAAGGCAGTGCTGCACAGACTCCCTTTGCCAGTCGCACGGCCTCCCTGACTGAAAGAGAACTGCAGTGCCAAAAGGCACCGTGCTGACGACTGGCTCCAGGAGGAGACTCGGGACAGCACTCTCACAGAAGCGAAAGCTAGGCTGTGGGCCCAGCCTGAGGACCAGCACGTTTTCCACACTTAACACAGCTAAGGCATGAGCCAGACGACAGCCTTGGTCCCTGAGGCCTACCTAAGGTACTGCCATACTTACCCAGTAGATCCCACGCAGAGGTCCCTGTGCCCAAAAGGGCCTCCATGGAAGGGCCCTGTTCCTCCCGTGTGTTTCCTTGAGGTAATCGGAAACCACTGAGGATAACTACGTGAGCTCAGCTTTGAAACTGGGCGACCCTGGGCAAACCTTATTCCCCTCCGTGGTAGACGAGACAGTTGCGGGTCCTAAGCTGCCTGAAGCACACTCCTCGCGCCCACCTTCTCTTTGCTGCTGGAAGGCCTCACATAAGACGTCTGAGTTTACTCGTGACGGAAGCCGTCTGAGTGTACTCGTGTGAGGCCTGCTGCTCTCAGGTCCTTGCTGGGAGCTTCAGCAAGAGCACTCTGGAGCTCGCCGACAAAAGAATTGTGAGCCCCCCCGGGCCTCAAGTAAAAGTCCAGATTTCCCCCGTCAGTAACACCTCGGAGTGCCATAGGAGCGAAGAAGCATGCGTTAACGGGATGCTTCAACAGTGCTAGGGATTTCTTTCACGAGACACTGTGCACTCACGTTCGTCGTAACAACTGTCAAAGGGCACTGTATGCCTTCCAACTCCTCTGTTGCGTTTGAGCCACAGGAAGTAAAGGCATTCGTTTGATTAAGCTCCGTGAACGGGCAACGATGATGGCGAAGCGCTGCCCCGTTCGCTCGAAAGCTCTCGTCTGTACGGCCTTCCAACGGCCTCAGGGTACGCAGTTGTAAACAGCCTTACATTCCATGCTGGTGTGCCCCCAATTAGGAACTTGGGCTCTTCTGTGAGACACCCACGTGCGTCCCAAATGAAACCGGGGAGCTCCCCCAGGACGTCTGCGTACGGCAGTCGGTTGCCAGCTCTTTACTTCCAGCCGGAGAAAGAAGAAGAGGACAGCTTTCCCAGGGACAACTCTGGACCCTTGGGACCATCCGGAGTCACCAAAGCCTAAACTTTGCACGGCCTGGGGAACGCTCTTCCTCATGGCCAGCAATCCCCACGTCAAAACCTTTCTCAGCAGAGGCAGGCACTCTCTCCCTCGTACTAGATAGCTCGGCAGAGCCTTCCGAGAAACACGCTGCGTCATTCAGCTTGAACGTGGGACGCGGAGGGGAGAGTACGCTTTCTCCCCGTTTGGAGGCGCCTTGCGCTTGGCTTCAAAGCTGCCTGAACAGCACTAGCGGCCCGACGTCTCTGCACGGCAGGATTGTCGTTGTGGGCCGAGGCTGCGTGTTCTCTCAAAACGAAAACCGTGCTGGCGATCCCTTTCTAGGAACTCCTCCCACGGCACCACATGTTCAGCTCCGGCCGAACGAAAGGTGACCTCAGGCCTCAAGGTAAGTTCCAGTGTCTCACGTCGGGGGAGTTGGGTGTGCAGTGGTTTCCCATGAGGCCATACTCCACCACGGAGCGCCTTCACTCTGCTACGCTCCTGGGGGCACACAGGATAGGAGCGCGTTCGCCAAGTTCGCAGGATGACTTCTCTCCGTGCCGGAACGGCGGCTCCTGGCTTCTGAGGAACCTTAGCCTCAACAGGGCCCTGGAGAAAGCTCTTCACATTCATAGCAAGGGCAACGTACTGCTCTCTGGCTTGCCTGGGTTGAGTGCCCCAGTCGTCAAAGAGCCTCGCGAAGGCAGTGCTGCACAGACTCCCTTTGCCAGTCGCACGGCCTCCCTGACTGAAAGAGAACTGCAGTGCCAAAAGGCACCGTGCTGACGACTGGCTCCAGGAGGAGACTCGGGACAGCACTCTCACAGAAGCGAAAGCTAGGCTGTGGGCCCAGCCTGAGGACCAGCACGTTTTCCACACTTAACACAGCTAAGGCATGAGCCAGACGACAGCCTTGGTCCCTGAGGCCTACCTAAGGTACTGCCATACTTACCCAGTAGATCCCACGCAGAGGTCCCTGTGCCCAAAAGGGCCTCCATGGAAGGGCCCTGTTCCTCCCGTGTGTTTCCTTGAGGTAATCGGAAACCACTGAGGATAACTACGTGAGCTCAGCTTTGAAACTGGGCGACCCTGGGCAAACCTTATTCCCCTCCGTGGTAGACGAGACAGTTGCGGGTCCTAAGCTGCCTGAAGCACACTCCTCGCGCCCACCTTCTCTTTGCTGCCGGAAGGCCTCACATAAGACGTCTGAGTTTACTCGTGACGGAAGCCGTCTGAGTGTACTCGTGTGAGGCCTGCTGCTCTCAGGTCCTTGCTGGGAGCTTCAGCAAGAGCACTCTGGAGCTCGCCGACAAAAGAATTGTGAGCCCCCCCGGCCTCAAGTAAAAGTCCAGATTTCCCCCGTCAGTAACACCTCGGAGTGCCATAGGAGCGAAGAAGCATGCGTTAACGGGATGCTTCAACAGTGCTAGGGATTTCTTTCACGAGACACTGTGCACTCACGTTCGTCGTAACAACTGTCAAAGGGCACTGTATGCCTTCCAACTCCTCTGTTGCGTTTGAGCCACAGGAAGTAAAGGCATTCGTTTGATTAAGCTCCGTGAACGGGCAACGATGATGGCGAAGCGCTGCCCCGTTCGCTCGAAAGCTCTCGTCTGTACGGCCTTCCAACGGCCTCAGGGTACGCAGTTGTAAACAGCCTTACATTCCATGCTGGTGTGCCCCCAATTAGGAACTTGGGCTCTTCTGTGAGACACCCACGTGCGTCCCAAATGAAACCGGGGAGCTCCCCCAGGACGTCTGCGTACGGCAGTCGGTTGCCAGCTCTTTACTTCCAGCCGGAGAAAGAAGAAGAGGACAGCTTTCCCAGGGACAACTCTGGACCCTTGGGACCATCCGGAGTCACCAAAGCCTAAACTTTGCACGGCCTGGGGAACGCTCTTCCTCATGGCCAGCAATCCCCACGTCAAAACCTTTCTCAGCAGAGGCAGGCACTCTCTCCCTCGTACTAGATAGCTCGGCAGAGCCTTCCGAGAAACACGCTGCGTCATTCAGCTTGAACGTGGGACGCGGAGGGGAGAGTACGCTTTCTCCCCGTTTGGAGGCGCCTTGCGCTTGGCTTCAAAGCTGCCTGAACAGCACTAGCGGCCCGACGTCTCTGCACGGCAGGATTGTCGTTGTGGGCCGAGGCTGCGTGTTCTCTCAAAACGAAAACCGTGCTGGCGATCCCTTTCTAGGAACTCCTCCCACGGCACCACATGTTCAGCTCCGGCCGAACGAAAGGTGACCTCAGGCCTCAAGGTAAGTTCCAGTGTTTCACGTCGGGGGAGTTGGGTGTGCAGTGGTTTCCCATGAGGCCATACTCCACCACGGAGCGCCTTCACTCTGCGACGCTCCTGGGGGCACACAGGATAGGAGCGCGTTCGCCAAGTTCGCAGGATGACTTCTCTCCGTGCCGGAACGGCGGCTCCTGGCTTCTGAGGAACCTTAGCCTCAACAGGGCCCTGGAGAAAGCTCTTCACATTCATAGCAAGGGCAACGTACTGCTCTCTGGCTTGCCTGGGTTGAGTGCCCCAGTCGTCAAAGAGCCTCGCGAAGGCAGTGCTGCACAGACTCCCTTTGCCAGTCGCACGGCCTCCCTGACTGAAAGAGAACTGCAGTGCCAAAAGGCACCGTGCTGACGACTGGCTCCAGGAGGAGACTCGGGACAGCACTCTCACAGAAGCGAAAGCTAGGCTGTGGGCCCAGCCTGAGGACCAGCACGTTTTCCACACTTAACACAGCTAAGGCATGAGCCAGACGACAGCCTTGGTCCCTGAGGCCTACCTAAGGTACTGCCATACTTACCCAGTAGATCCCACGCAGAGGTCCCTGTGCCCAAAAGGGCCTCCATGGAAGGGCCCTGTTCCTCCCGTGTGTTTCCTTGAGGTAATCGGAAACCACTGAGGATAAGTACGTGAGCTCAGCTTTGAAACTGGGCGACCCTGGGCAAACCTTATTCCCCTCCGTGGTAGACGAGACAGTTGCGGGTCCTAAGCTGCCTGAAGCACACTCCTCGCGCCCACCTTCTCTTTGCTGCCGGAAGGCCTCACATAAGACGTCTGAGTTTACTCGTGACGGAAGCCGTCTGAGTGTACTCGTGTGAGGCCTGCTGCTCTCAGGTCCTTGCTGGGAGCTTCAGCAAGAGCACTCTGGAGCTCGCCGACAAAAGAATTGTGAGCCCCCCCGGCCTCAAGTAAAAGTCCAGATTTCCCCCGTCAGTAACACCTCGGAGTGCCATAGGAGCGAAGAAGCATGCGTTAACGGGATGCTTCAACAGTGCTAGGGATTTCTTTCACGAGACACTGTGCACTCACGTTCGTCGTAACAACTGTCAAAGGGCACTGTATGCCTTCCAACTCCTCTGTTGCGTTTGAGCCACAGGAAGTAAAGGCATTCGTTTGATTAAGCTCCGTGAACGGGCAACGATGATGGCGAAGCGCTGCCCCGTTCGCTCGAAAGCTCTCGTCTGTACGGCCTTCCAACGGCCTCAGGGTACGCAGTTGTAAACAGCCTTACATTCCATGCTGGTGTGCCCCCAATTAGGAACTTGGGCTCTTCTGTGAGACACCCACGTGCGTCCCAAATGAAACCGGGGAGCTCCCCCAGGACGTCTGCGTACGGCAGTCGGTTGCCAGCTGTTTACTTCCAGCCGGAGAAAGAAGAAGAGGACAGCTTTCCCAGGGACAACTCTGGACCCTTGGGACCATCCGGAGTCACCAAAGCCTAAACTTTGCACGGCCTGGGGAACGCTCTTCCTCATGGCCAGCAATCCCCACGTCAAAACCTTTCTCAGCAGAGGCAGGCACTCTCTCCCTCGTACTAGATAGCTCGGCAGAGCCTTCCGAGAAACACGCTGCGTCATTCAGCTTGAACGTGGGACGCGGAGGGGAGAGTACGCTTTCTCCCCGTTTGGAGGCGCCTTGCGCTTGGCTTCAAAGCTGCCTGAACAGCACTAGCGGCCCGACGTCTCTGCACGGCAGGATTGTCGTTGTGGGCCGAGGCTGCGTGTTCTCTCAAAACGAAAACCGTGCTGGCGATCCCTTTCTAGGAACTCCTCCCACGGCACCACATGTTCAGCTCCGGCCGAACGAAAGGTGACCTCAGGCCTCAAGGTAAGTTCCAGTGTTTCACGTCGGGGGAGTTGGGTGTGCAGTGGTTTCCCATGAGGCCATACACCACCACGGAGCGCCTTCACTCTGCGACGCTCCTGGGGGCACACAGGATAGGAGCGCGTTCGCCAAGTTCGCAGGATGACTTCTCTCCGTGCCGGAACGGCGGCTCCTGGCTTCTGAGGAACCTTAGCCTCAACAGGGCCCTGGAGAAAGCTCTTCACATTCATAGCAAGGGCAACGTACTGCTCTCTGGCTTGCCTGGGTTGAGTGCCCCAGTCGTCAAAGAGCCTCGCGAAGGCAGTGCTGCACAGACTCCCTTTGCCAGTCGCACGGCCTCCCTGACTGAAAGAGAACTGCAGTGCCAAAAGGCACCGTGCTGACGACTGGCTCCAGGAGGAGACTCGGGACAGCACTCTCACAGAAGCGAAAGCTAGGCTGTGGGCCCAGCCTGAGGACCAGCACGTTTTCCACACTTAACACAGCTAAGGCATGAGCCAGACGACAGCCTTGGTCCCTGAGGCCTACCTAAGGTACTGCCATACTTACCCAGTAGATCCCACGCAGAGGTCCCTGTGCCCAAAAGGGCCTCCATGGAAGGGCCCTGTTCCTCCCGTGTGTTTCCTTGAGGTAATCGGAAAGCACTGAGGATAAGTACGTGAGCTCAGCTTTGAAACTGGGCGACCCTGGGCAAACCTTATTCCCCTCCGTGGTAGACGAGACAGTTGCGGGTCCTAAGCTGCCTGAAGCACACTCCTCGCGCCCACCTTCTCTTTGCTGCCGGAAGGCCTCACATAAGACGTCTGAGTTTACTCGTGACGGAAGCCGTCTGAGTGTACTCGTGTGAGGCCTGCTGCTCTCAGGTCCTTGCTGGGAGCTTCAGCAAGAGCACTCTGGAGCTCGCCGACAAAAGAATTGTGAGCCCCCCCGGCCTCAAGTAAAAGTCCAGACTTCCCCCGTCAGTAACACCTCGGAGTGCCATAGGAGCGAAGAAGCATGCGTTAACGGGATGCTTCAACAGTGCTAGGGATTTCTTTCACGAGACACTGTGCACTCACGTTCGTCGTAACAACTGTCAAAGGGCACTGTATGCCTTCCAACTCCTCTGTTGCGTTTGAGCCACAGGAAGTAAAGGCATTCGTTTGATTAAGCTCCGTGAACGGGCAACGATGATGGCGAAGCGCTGCCCCGTTCGCTCGAAAGCTCTCGTCTGTACGGCCTTCCAACGGCCTCAGGGTACGCAGTTGTAAACAGCCTTACATTCCATGCTGGTGTGCCCCCAATTAGGAACTTGGGCTCTTCTGTGAGACACCCACGTGCGTCCCAAATGAAACCGGGGAGCTCCCCCAGGACGTCTGCGTACGGCAGTCGGTTGCCAGCTCTTTACTTCCAGCCGGAGAAAGAAGAAGAGGACAGCTTTCCCAGGGACAACTCTGGACCCTTGGGACCATCCGGAGTCACCAAAGCCTAAACTTTGCACGGCCTGGGGAACGCTCTTCCTCATGGCCAGCAATCCCCACGTCAAAACCTTTCTCAGCAGAGGCAGGCACTCTCTCCCTCGTACTAGATAGCTCGGCAGAGCCTTCCGAGAAACACGCTGCGTCATTCAGCTTGAACGTGGGACGCGGAGGGGAGAGTACGCTTTCTCCCCGTTTGGAGGCGCCTTGCGCTTGGCTTCAAAGCTGCCTGAACAGCACTAGCGGCCCGACGTCTCTGCACGGCAGGATTGTCGTTGTGGGCCGAGGCTGCGTGTTCTCTCAAAACGAAAACCGTGCTGGCGATCCCTTTCTAGGAACTCCTCCCACGGCACCACATGTTCAGCTCCGGCCGAACGAAAGGTGACCTCAGGCCTCAAGGTAAGTTCCAGTGTTTCACGTCGGGGGAGTTGGGTGTGCAGTGGTTTCCCATGAGGCCATACTCCACCACGGAGCGCCTTCACTCTGCGACGCTCCTGGGGGCACACAGGATAGGAGCGCGTTCGCCAAGTTCGCAGGATGACTTCTCTCCGTGCCGGAACGGCGGCTCCTGGCTTCTGAGGAACCTTAGCCTCAACAGGGCCCTGGAGAAAGCTCTTCACATTCATAGCAAGGGCAACGTACTGCTCTCTGGCTTGCCTGGGTTGAGTGCCCCTGTCGTCAAAGAGCCTCGCGAAGGCAGTGCTGCACAGACTCCCTTTGCCAGTCGCACGGCCTCCCTGACTGAAAGAGAACTGCAGTGCCAAAAGGCACCGTGCTGACGACTGGCTCCAGGAGGAGACTCGGGACAGCACTCTCACAGAAGCGAAAGCTAGGCTGTGGGCCCAGCCTGAGGACCAGCACGTTTTCCACACTTAACACAGCTAAGGCATGAGCCAGACGACAGCCTTGGTCCCTGAGGCCTACCTAAGGTACTGCCATACTTACCCAGTAGATCCCACGCAGAGGTCCCTGTGCCCAAAAGGGCCTCCATGGAAGGGCCCTGTTCCTCCCGTGTGTTTCCTTGAGGTAATCGGAAACCACTGAGGATAAGTACGTGAGCTCAGCTTTGAAACTGGGCGACCCTGGGCAAACCTTATTCCCCTCCGTGGTAGACGAGACAGTTGCGGGTCCTAAGCTGCCTGAAGCACACTCCTCGCGCCCACCTTCTCTTTGCTGCCGGAAGGCCTCACATAAGAGGTCTGAGTTTACTCGTGACGGAAGCCGTCTGAGTGTACTCGTGTGAGGCCTGCTGCTCTCAGGTCCTTGCTGGGAGCTTCAGCAAGAGCACTCTGGAGCTCGCCGACAAAAGAATTGTGAGCCCCCCCGGCCTCAAGTAAAAGTCCAGATTTCCCCCGTCAGTAACACCTCGGAGTGCCATAGGAGCGAAGAAGCATGCGTTAACGGGATGCTTCAACAGTGCTAGGGATTTCTTTCACGAGACACTGTGCACTCACGTTCGTCGTAACAACTGTCAAAGGGCACTGTATGCCTTCCAACTCCTCTGTTGCGTTTGAGCCACAGGAAGTAAAGGCATTCGTTTGATTAAGCTCCGTGAACGGGCAACGATGATGGCGAAGCGCTGCCCTGTTCGCTCGAAAGCTCTCGGCTGTACGGCCTTCCAACGGCCTCAGGGTACGCAGTTGTAAACAGCCTTACATTCCATGCTGGTGTGCCCCCAATTAGGAACTTGGGCTCTTCTGTGAGACACCCACGTGCGTCCCAAATGAAACCGGGGAGCTCCCCCAGGACGTCTGCGTACGGCAGTCGGTTGCCAGCTCTTTACTTCCAGCCGGAGAAAGAAGAAGAGGACAGCTTTCCCAGGGACAACTCTGGACCCTTGGGACCATCCGGAGTCACCAAAGCCTAAACTTTGCACGGCCTGGGGAACGCTCTTCCTCATGGCCAGCAATCCCCACGTCAAAACCTTTCTCAGCAGAGGCAGGCACTCTCTCCCTCGTACTAGATAGCTCGGCAGAGCCTTCCGAGAAACACGCTGCGTCATTCAGCTTGAACGTGGGACGCGGAGGGGAGAGTACGCTTTCTCCCCGTTTGGAGGCGCCTTGCGCTTGGCTTCAAAGCTGCCTGAACAGCACTAGCGGCCCGACGTCTCTGCACGGCAGGATTGTCGTTGTGGGCCGAGGCTGCGTGTTCTCTCAAAACGAAAACCGTGCTGGCGATCCCTTTCTAGGAACTCCTCCCACGGCACCACATGTTCAGCTCCGGCCGAACGAAAGGTGACCTCAGGCCTCAAGGTAAGTTCCAGTGTTTCACGTCGGGGGAGTTGGGTGTGCAGTGGTTTCCCATGAGGCCATACTCCACCACGGAGCGCCTTCACTCTGCGACGCTCCTGGGGGCACACAGGATAGGAGCGCGTTCGCCAAGTTCGCAGGATGACTTCTCTCCGTGCCGGAACGGCGGCTCCTGGCTTCTGAGGAACCTTAGCCTCAACAGGGCCCTGGAGAAAGCTCTTCACATTCATAGCAAGGGCAACGTACTGCTCTCTGGCTTGCCTGGGTTGAGTGCCCCAGTCGTCAAAGAACCTCGCGAAGGCAGTGCTGCACAGACTCCCTTTGCCAGTCGCACGGCCTCCCTGACTGAAAGAGAACTGCAGTGCCAAAAGGCACCGTGCTGACGACTGGCTCCAGGAGGAGACTCGGGACAGCACTCTCACAGAAGCGAAAGCTAGGCTGTGGGCCCAGCCTGAGGACCAGCACGTTTTCCACACTTAACACAGCTAAGGCATGAGCCAGACGACAGCCTTGGTCCCTGAGGCCTACCTAAGGTACTGCCATACTTACCCAGTAGATCCCACGCAGAGGTCCCTGTGCCCAAAAGGGCCTCCATGGAAGGGCCCTGTTCCTCCCGTGTGTTTCCTTGAGGTAATCGGAAAGCACTGAGGATAAGTACGTGAGCTCAGCTTTGAAACTGGGCGACCCTGGGCAAACCTTATTCCCCTCCGTGGTAGACGAGACAGTTGCGGGTCCTAAGCTGCCTGAAGCACACTCCTCGCGCCCACCTTCTCTTTGCTGCCGGAAGGCCTCACATAAGACGTCTGAGTTTACTCGTGACGGAAGCCGTCTGAGTGTACTCGTGTGAGGCCTGCTGCTCTCAGGTCCTTGCTGGGAGCTTCAGCAAGAGCACTCTGGAGCTCGCCGACAAAAGAATTGTGAGCCCCCCCGGCCTCAAGTAAAAGTCCAGATTTCCCCCGTCAGTAACACCTCGGAGTGCCATAGGAGCGAAGAAGCATGCGTTAACGGGATGCTTCAACAGTGCTAGGGATTTCTTTCACGAGACACTGTGCACTCACGTTCGTCGTAACAACTGTCAAAGGGCACTGTATGCCTTCCAACTCCTCTGTTGCGTTTGAGCCACAGGAAGTAAAGGCATTCGTTTGATTAAGCTCCGTGAACGGGCAACGATGATGGCGAAGCGCTGCCCCGTTCGCTCGAAAGCTCTCGTCTGTACGGCCTTCCAACGGCCTCAGGGTACGCAGTTGTAAACAGCCTTACATTCCATGCTGGTGTGCCCCCAATTAGGAACTTGGGCTCTTCTGTGAGACACCCACGTGCGTCCCAAATGAAACCGGGGAGCTCCCCCAGGACGTCTGCGTACGGCAGTCGGTTGCCAGCTCTTTACTTCCAGCCGGAGAAAGAAGAAGAGGACAGCTTTCCCAGGGACAACTCTGGACCCTTGGGACCATCCGGAGTCACCAAAGCCTAAACTTTGCACGGCCTGGGGAACGCTCTTCCTCATGGCCAGCAATCCCCACGTCAAAACCTTTCTCAGCAGAGGCAGGCACTCTCTCCCTCGTACTAGATAGCTCGGCAGAGCCTTCCGAGAAACACGCTGCGTCATTCAGCTTGAACGTGGGACGCGGAGGGGAGAGTACGCTTTCTCCCCGTTTGGAGGCGCCTTGCGCTTGGCTTCAAAGCTGCCTGAACAGCACTAGCGGCCCGACGTCTCTGCACGGCAGGATTGTCGTTGTGGGCCGAGGCTGCGTGTTCTCTCAAAACGAAAACCGTGCTGGCGATCCCTTTCTAGGAACTCCTCCCACGGCACCACATGTTCAGCTCCGGCCGAACGAAAGGTGACCTCAGGCCTCAAGGTAAGTTCCAGTGTTTCACGTCGGGGGAGTTGGGTGTGCAGTGGTTTCCCATGAGGCCATACTCCACCACGGAGCGCCTTCACTCTGCGACGCTCCTGGGGGCACACAGGATAGGAGCGCGTTCGCCAAGTTCGCAGGATGACTTCTCTCCGTGCCGGAACGGCGGCTCCTGGCTTCTGAGGAACCTTAGCCTCAACAGGGCCCTGGAGAAAGCTCTTCACATTCATAGCAAGGGCAACGTACTGCTCTCTGGCTTGCCTGGGTTGAGTGCCCCAGTCGTCAAAGAGCCTCGCGAAGGCAGTGCTGCACAGACTCCCTTTGCCAGTCGCACGGCCTCCCTGACTGAAAGAGAACTGCAGTGCCAAAAGGCACCGTGCTGACGACTGGCTCCAGGAGGAGACTCGGGACAGCACTCTCACAGAAGCGAAAGCTAGGCTGTGGGCCCAGCCTGAGGACCAGCACGTTTTCCACACTTAACACAGCTAAGGCATGAGCCAGACGACAGCCTTGGTCCCTGAGGCCTACCTAAGGTACTGCCATACTTACCCAGTAGATCCCACGCAGAGGTCCCTGTGCCCAAAAGGGCCTCCATGGAAGGGCCCTGTTCCTCCCGTGTGTTTCCTTGAGGTAATCGGAAAGCACTGAGGATAAGTACGTGAGCTCAGCTTTGAAACTGGGCGACCCTGGGCAAACCTTATTCCCCTCCGTGGTAGACGAGACAGTTGCGGGTCCTAAGCTGCCTGAAGCACACTCCTCGCGCCCACCTTCTCTTTGCTGCCGGAAGGCCTCACATAAGACGTCTGAGTTTACTCGTGACGGAAGCCGTCTGAGTGTACTCGTGTGAGGCCTGCTGCTCTCAGGTCCTTGCTGGGAGCTTCAGCAAGAGCACTCTGGAGCTCGCCGACAAAAGAATTGTGAGCCCCCCCGGCCTCAAGTAAAAGTCCAGATTTCCCCCGTCAGTAACACCTCGGAGTGCCATAGGAGCGAAGAAGCATGCGTTAACGGGATGCTTCAACAGTGCTAGGGATTTCTTTCACGAGACACTGTGCACTCACGTTCGTCGTAACAACTGTCAAAGGGCACTGTATGCCTTCCAACTCCTCTGTTGCGTTTGAGCCACAGGAAGTAAAGGCATTCGTTTGATTAAGCTCCGTGAACGGGCAACGATGATGGCGAAGCGCTGCCCTGTTCGCTCGAAAGCTCTCGTCTGTACGGCCTTCCAACGGCCTCAGGGTACGCAGTTGTAAACAGCCTTACATTCCATGCTGGTGTGCCCCCAATTAGGAACTTGGGCTCTTCTGTGAGACACCCACGTGCGTCCCAAATGAAACCGGGGAGCTCCCCCAGGACGTCTGCGTACGGCAGTCGGTTGCCAGCTCTTTACTTCCAGCCGGAGAAAGAAGAAGAGGACAGCTTTCCCAGGGACAACTCTGGACCCTTGGGACCATCCGGAGTCACCAAAGCCTAAACTTTGCACGGCCTGGGGAATGCTCTTCCTCATGTCCAGCAATCCCCACGTCAAAACCTTTCTCAGCAGAGGCAGGCACTCTCTCCCTCGTACTAGATAGCTCGGCAGAGCCTTCCGAGAAACATGCTGCGTCATTCAGCTTGAACGTGGGACGCGGAGGGGAGAGTACGCTTTCTCCCCGTTTGGAGGCGCCTTGCGCTTGGCTTCAAAGCTGCCTGAACAGCACTAGCGGCCCGACGTCTCTGCACGGCAGGATTGTCGTTGTGGGCCGAGGCTGCGTGTTCTCTCAAAACGAAAACCGTGCTGGCGATCCCTTTCTAGGAACTCCTCCCACGGCACCACATGTTCAGCTCCGGCCGAACGAAAGGTGACCTCAGGCCTCAAGGTAAGTTCCAGTGTTTCACGTCGGGGGAGTTGGGTGTGCAGTGGTTTCCCATGAGGCCATACTCCACCACGGAGCGCCTTCACTCTGCGACGCTCCTGGGGGCACACAGGATAGGAGCGCGTTCGCCAAGTTCGCAGGATGACTTCTCTCCGTGCCGGAACGGCGGCTCCTGGCTTCTGAGGAACCTTAGCCTCAACAGGGCCCTGGAGAAAGCTCTTCACATTCATAGCAAGGGCAACGTACTGCTCTCTGGCTTGCCTGGGTTGAGTGCCCCAGTCGTCAAAGAGCCTCGCGAAGGCAGTGCTGCACAGACTCCCTTTGCCAGTCGCACGGCCTCCCTGACTGAAAGAGAACTGCAGTGCCAAAAGGCACCGTGCTGACGACTGGCTCCAGGAGGAGACTCGGGACAGCACTCTCACAGAAGCGAAAGCTAGGCTGTGGGCCCAGCCTGAGGACCAGCACGTTTTCCACACTTAACACAGCTAAGGCATGAGCCAGACGACAGCCTTGGTCCCTGAGGCCTACCTAAGGTACTGCCATACTTACCCAGTAGATCCCACGCAGAGGTCCCTGTGCCCAAAAGGGCCTCCATGGAAGGGCCCTGTTCCTCCCGTGTGTTTCCTTGAGGTAATCGGAAAGCACTGAGGATAAGTACGTGAGCTCAGCTTTGAAACTGGGCGACCCTGGGCAAACCTTATTCCCCTCCGTGGTAGACGAGACAGTTGCGGGTCCTAAGCTGCCTGAAGCACACTCCTCGCGCCCACCTTCTCTTTGCTGCCGGAAGGCCTCACATAAGACGTCTGAGTTTACTCGTGACGGAAGCCGTCTGAGTGTACTCGTGTGAGGCCTGCTGCTCTCAGGTCCTTGCTGGGAGCTTCAGCAAGAGCACTCTGGAGCTCGCCGACAAAAGAATTGTGAGCCCCCCCGGCCTCAAGTAAAAGTCCAGATTTCCCCCGTCAGTAACACCTCGGAGTGCCATAGGAGCGAAGAAGCATGCGTTAACGGGATGCTTCAACAGTGCTAGGGATTTCTTTCACGAGACACTGTGCACTCACGTTCGTCGTAACAACTGTCAAAGGGCACTGTATGCCTTCCAACTCCTCTGTTGCGTTTGAGCCACAGGAAGTAAAGGCATTCGTTTGATTAAGCTCCGTGAACGGGCAACGATGATGGCGAAGCGCTGCCCTGTTCGCTCGAAAGCTCTCGTCTGTACGGCCTTCCAACGGCCTCAGGGTACGCAGTTGTAAACAGCCTTACATTCCATGCTGGTGTGCCCCCAATTAGGAACTTGGGCTCTTCTGTGAGACACCCACGTGCGTCCCAAATGAAACCGGGGAGCTCCCCCAGGACGTCTGCGTACGGCAGTCGGTTGCCAGCTCTTTACTTCCAGCCGGAGAAAGAAGAAGAGGACAGCTTTCCCAGGGACAACTCTGGACCCTTGGGACCATCCAGAGTCACCAAAGCCTAAACTTTGCACGGCCTGGGGAACGCTCTTCCTCATGGCCAGCAATCCCCACGTCAAAACCTTTCTCAGCAGAGGCAGGCACTCTCTCCCTCGTACTAGATAGCTCGGCAGAGCCTTCCGAGAAACACGCTGCGTCATTCAGCTTGAACGTGGGACGCGGAGGGGAGAGTACGCTTTCTCCCCGTTTGGAGGGGCCTTGCGCTTGGCTTCAAAGCTGCCTGAACAGCACTAGCGGCCCGACGTCTCTGCACGGCAGGATTGTCGTTGTGGGCCGAGGCTGCGTGTTCTCTCAAAACGAAAACCGTGCTGGCGATCCCTTTCTAGGAACTCCTCCCACGGCACCACATGTTCAGCTCCGGCCGAACGAAAGGTGACCTCAGGCCTCAAGGTAAGTTCCAGTGTTTCACGTCGGGGGAGTTGGGTGTGCAGTGGTTTCCCATGAGGCCATACTCCACCACGGAGCGCCTTCACTCTGCGACGCTCCTGGGGGCACACAGGATAGGAGCGCGTTCGCCAAGTTCGCAGGATGACTTCTCTCCGTGCCGGAACGGCGGCTCCTGGCTTCTGAGGAACCTTAGCCTCAACAGGGCCCTGGAGAAAGCTCTTCACATTCATAGCAAGGGCAACGTACTGCTCTCTGGCTTGCCTGGGTTGAGTGCCCCAGTCGTCAAAGAGCCTCGCGAAGGCAGTGCTGCACAGACTCCCTTTGCCAGTCGCACGGCCTCCCTGACTGAAAGAGAACTGCAGTGCCAAAAGGCACCGTGCTGACGACTGGCTCCAGGAGGAGACTCGGGACAGCACTCTCACAGAAGCGAAAGCTAGGCTGTGGGCCCAGCCTGAGGACCAGCACGTTTTCCACACTTAACACAGCTAAGGCATGAGCCAGACGACAGCCTTGGTCCCTGAGGCCTACCTAAGGTACTGCCATACTTACCCAGTAGATCCCACGCAGAGGTCCCTGTGCCCAAAAGGGCCTCCATGGAAGGGCCCTGTTCCTCCCGTGTGTTTCCTTGAGGTAATCGGAAAGCACTGAGGATAAGTACGTGAGCTCAGCTTTGAAACTGGGCGACCCTGGGCAAACCTTATTCCCCTCCGTGGTAGACGAGACAGTTGCGGGTCCTAAGCTGCCTGAAGCACACTCCTCGCGCCCACCTTCTCTTTGCTGCCGGAAGGCCTCACATAAGACGTCTGAGTTTACTCGTGACGGAAGCCGTCTGAGTGTACTCGTGTGAGGCCTGCTGCTTTCAGGTCCTTGCTGGGAGCTTCAGCAAGAGCACTCTGGAGCTCGCCGACAAAAGAATTGTGAGCCCCCCCGGCCTCAAGTAAAAGTCCAGATTTCCCCCGTCAGTAACACCTCGGAGTGCCATAGGAGCGAAGAAGCATGCGTTAACGGGATGCTTCAACAGTGCTAGGGATTTCTTTCACGAGACACTGTGCACTCACGTTCGTCGTAACAACTGTCAAAGGGCACTGTATGCCTTCCAACTCCTCTGTTGCGTTTGAGCCACAGGAAGTAAAGGCATTCGTTTGATTAAGCTCCGTGAACGGGCAACGATGATGGCGAAGCGCTGCCCTGTTCGCTCGAAAGCTCTCGTCTGTACGGCCTTCCAACGGCCTCAGGGTACGCAGTTGTAAACAGCCTTACATTCCATGCTGGTGTGCCCCCAATTAGGAACTTGGGCTCTTCTGTGAGACACCCACGTGCGTCCCAAATGAAACCGGGGAGCTCCCCCAGGACGTCTGCGTACGGCAGTCGGTTGCCAGCTCTTTACTTCCAGCCGGAGAAAGAAGAAGAGGACAGCTTTCCCAGGGACAACTCTGGACCCTTGGGACCATCCGGAGTCACCAAAGCCTAAACTTTGCACGGCCTGGGGAACGCTCTTCCTCATGGCCAGCAATCCCCACGTCAAAACCTTTCTCAGCAGAGGCAGGCACTCTCTCCCTCGTACTAGATAGCTCGGCAGAGCCTTCCGAGAAACACGCTGCGTCATTCAGCTTGAACGTGGGACGCGGAGGGGAGAGTACGCTTTCTCCCCGTTTGGAGGCGCCTTGCGCTTGGCTTCAAAGCTGCCTGAACAGCACTAGCGGCCCGACGTCTCTGCACGGCAGGATTGTCGTTGTGGGCCGAGGCTGCGTGTTCTCTCAAAACGAAAACCGTGCTGGCGATCCCTTTCTAGGAACTCCTCCCACGGCACCACATGTTCAGCTCCGGCCGAACGAAAGGTGACCTCAGGCCTCAAGGTAAGTTCCAGTGTTTCACGTCGGGGGAGTTGGGTGTGCAGTGGTTTCCCATGAGGCCATACTCCACCACGGAGTGCCTTCACTCTGCGACGCTCCTGGGGGCACACAGGATAGGAGCGCGTTCGCCAAGTTCGCAGGATGACTTCTCTCCGTGCCGGAACGGCGGCTCCTGGCTTCTGAGGAACCTTAGCCTCAACAGGGCCCTGGAGAAAGCTCTTCACATTCATAGCAAGGGCAACGTACTGCTCTCTGGCTTGCCTGGGTTGAGTGCCCCAGTCGTCAAAGAGCCTCGCGAAGGCAGTGCTGCACAGACTCCCTTTGCCAGTCGCACGGCCTCCCTGACTGAAAGAGAACTGCAGTGCCAAAAGGCACCGTGCTGACGACTGGCTCCAGGAGGAGACTCGGGACAGCACTCTCACAGAAGCGAAAGCTAGGCTGTGGGCCCAGCCTGAGGACCAGCACGTTTTCCACACTTAACACAGCTAAGGCATGAGCCAGACGACAGCCTTGGTCCCTGAGGCCTACCTAAGGTACTGCCATACTTACCCAGTAGATCCCACGCAGAGGTCCCTGTGCCCAAAAGGGCCTCCATGGAAGGGCCCTGTTCCTCCCGTGTGTTTCCTTGAGGTAATCGGAAAGCACTGAGGATAAGTACGTGAGCTCAGCTTTGAAACTGGGCGACCCTGGGCAAACCTTATTCCCCTCCGTGGTAGACGAGACAGTGGCGGGTCCTAAGCTGCCTGAAGCACACTCCTCGCGCCCACCTTCTCTTTGCTGCCGGAAGGCCTCACATAAGACGTCTGAGTTTACTCGTGACGGAAGCCGTCTGAGTGTACTCGTGTGAGGCCTGCTGCTTTCAGGTCCTTGCTGGGAGCTTCAGCAAGAGCACTCTGGAGCTCGCCGACAAAAGAATTGTGAGCCCCCCCGGCCTCAAGTAAAAGTCCAGATTTCCCCCGTCAGTAACACCTCGGAGTGCCATAGGAGCGAAGAAGCATGCGTTAACGGGATGCTTCAACAGTGCTAGGGATTTCTTTCACGAGACACTGTGCACTCACGTTCGTCGTAACAACTGTCAAAGGGCACTGTATGCCTTCCAACTCCTCTGTTGCGTTTGAGCCACAGGAAGTAAAGGCATTCGTTTGATTAAGCTCCGTGAACGGGCAACGATGATGGCGAAGCGCTGCCCTGTTCGCTCGAAAGCTCTCGTCTGTACGGCCTTCCAACGGCCTCAGGGTACGCAGTTGTAAACAGCCTTACATTCCATGCTGGTGTGCCCCCAATTAGGAACTTGGGCTCTTCTGTGAGACACCCACGTGCGTCCCAAATGAAACCGGGGAGCTCCCCCAGGACGTCTGCGTACGGCAGTCGGTTGCCAGCTCTTTACTTCCAGCCGGAGAAAGAAGAAGAGGACAGCTTTCCCAGGGACAACTCTGGACCCTTGGGACCATCCGGAGTCACCAAAGCCTAAACTTTGCACGGCCTGGGGAACGCTCTTCCTCATGGCCAGCAATCCCCACGTCAAAACCTTTCTCAGCAGAGGCAGGCACTCTCTCCCTCGTACTAGATAGCTCGGCAGAGCCTTCCGAGAAACATGCTGCGTCATTCAGCTTGAACGTGGGACGCGGAGGGGAGAGTACGCTTTCTCCCCGTTTGGAGGCGCCTTGCGCTTGGCTTCAAAGCTGCCTGAACAGCACTAGCGGCCCGACGTCTCTGCACGGCAGGATTGTCGTTGTGGGCCGAGGCTGCGTGTTCTCTCAAAACGAAAACCGTGCTGGCGATCCCTTTCTAGGAACTCCTCCCACGGCACCACATGTTCAGCTCCGGCCGAACGAAAGGTGACCTCAGGCCTCAAGGTAAGTTCCAGTGTTTCACGTCGGGGGAGTTGGGTGTGCAGTGGTTTCCCATGAGGCCATACTCCACCACGGAGTGCCTTCACTCTGCGACGCTCCTGGGGGCACACAGGATAGGAGCGCGTTCGCCAAGTTCGCAGGATGACTTCTCTCCGTGCCGGAACGGCGGCTCCTGGCTTCTGAGGAACCTTAGCCTCAACAGGGCCCTGGAGAAAGCTCTTCACATTCATAGCAAGGGCAACGTACTGCTCTCTGGCTTGCCTGGGTTGAGTGCCCCAGTCGTCAAAGAGCCTCGCGAAGGCAGTGCTGCACAGACTCCCTTTGCCAGTCGCACGGCCTCCCTGACTGAAAGAGAACTGCAGTGCCAAAAGGCACCGTGCTGACGACTGGCTCCAGGAGGAGACTCGGGACAGCACTCTCACAGAAGCGAAAGCTAGGCTGTGGGCCCAGCCTGAGGACCAGCACGTTTTCCACACTTAACACAGCTAAGGCATGAGCCAGACGACAGCCTTGGTCCCTGAGGCCTACCTAAGGTACTGCCATACTTACCCAGTAGATCCCACGCAGAGGTCCCTGTGCCCAAAAGGGCCTCCATGGAAGGGCCCTGTTCCTCCCGTGTGTTTCCTTGAGGTAATCGGAAACCACTGAGGATAACTACGTGAGCTCAGCTTTGAAACTGGGCGACCCTGGGCAAACCTTATTCCCCTCCGTGGTAGACGAGACAGTTGCGGGTCCTAAGCTGCCTGAAGCACACTCCTCGCGCCCACCTTCTCTTTGCTGCCGGAAGGCCTCACATAAGACGTCTGAGTTTACTCGTGACGGAAGCCGTCTGAGTGTACTCGTGTGAGGCCTGCTGCTCTCAGGTCCTTGCTGGGAGCTTCAGCAAGAGCACTCTGGAGCTCGCCGACAAAAGAATTGTGAGCCCCCCCGGCCTCAAGTAAAAGTCCAGATTTCCCCCGTCAGTAACACCTCGGAGTGCCATAGGAGCGAAGAAGCATGCGTTAACGGGATGCTTCAACAGTGCTAGGGATTTCTTTCACGAGACACTGTGCACTCACGTTCGTCGTAACAACTGTCAAAGGGCACTGTATGCCTTCCAACTCCTCTGTTGCGTTTGAGCCACAGGAAGTAAAGGCATTCGTTTGATTAAGCTCCGTGAACGGGCAACGATGATGGCGAAGCGCTGCCCTGTTCGCTCGAAAGCTCTCGTCTGTACGGCCTTCCAACAGCCTCAGGGTACGCAGTTGTAAACAGCCTTACATTCCATGCTGGTGTGCCCCCAATTAGGAACTTGGGCTCTTCTGTGAGACACCCACGTGCGTCCCAAATGAAACCGGGGAGCTCCCCCAGGACGTCTGCGTACGGCAGTCGGTTGCCAGCTGTTTACTTCCAGCCGGAGAAAGAAGAAGAGGACAGCTTTCCCAGGGACAACTCTGGGCCCTTGGGACCATCCGGAGTCACCAAAGCCTAAACTTTGCACGGCCTGGGGAACGCTCTTCCTCATGGCCAGCAATCCCCACGTCAAAACCTTTCTCAGCAGAGGCAGGCACTCTCTCCCTCGTACTAGATAGCTCGGCAGAGCCTTCCGAGAAACACGCTGCGTCATTCAGCTTGAACGTGGGACGCGGAGGGGAGAGTACGCTTTCTCCCCGTTTGGAGGCGCCTTGCGCTTGGCTTCAAAGCTGCCTGAACAGCACTAGCGGCCCGACGTCTCTGCACGGCAGGATTGTCGTTGTGGGCCGAGGCTGCGTGTTCTCTCAAAACGAAAACCGTGCTGGCGATCCCTTTCTAGGAACTCCTCCCACGGCACCACATGTTCAGCTCCGGCCGAACGAAAGGTGACCTCAGGCCTCAAGGTAAGTTCCAGTGTTTCACGTCGGGGGAGTTGGGTGTGCAGTGGTTTCCATGAGGCCATACTCCACCACGGAGCGCCTTCACTCTGCGACGCTCCTGGGGGCACACAGGATAGGAGCGCGTTCGCCAAGTTCGCAGGATGACTTCTCTCCGTGCCGGAACGGCGGCTCCTGGCTTCTGAGGAACCTTAGCCTCAACAGGGCCCTGGAGAAAGCTCTTCACATTCATAGCAAGGGCAACGTACTGCTCTCTGGCTTGCCTGGGTTGAGTGCCCCAGTCGTCAAAGAGCCTCGCTAAGGCAGTGCTGCACAGACTCCCTTTGCCAGTCGCACGGCCTCCCTGACTGAAAGAGAACTGCAGTGCCAAAAGGCACCGTGCTGACGACTGGCTCCAGGAGGAGACTCGGGACAGCACTCTCACAGAAGCGAAAGCTAGGCTGTGGGCCCAGCCTGAGGACCAGCACGTTTTCCACACTTAACACAGCTAAGGCATGAGCCAGACGACAGCCTTGGTCCCTGAGGCCTACCTAAGGTACTGCCATACTTACCCAGTAGATCCCACGCAGAGGTCCCTGTGCCCAAAAGGGCCTCCATGGAAGGGCCCTGTTCCTCCCGTGTGTTTCCTTGAGGTAATCGGAAACCACTGAGGATAACTACGTGAGCTCAGCTTTGAAACTGGGCGACCCTGGGCAAACCTTATTCCCCTCCGTGGTAGACGAGACAGTGGCGGGTCCTAAGCTGCCTGAAGCACACTCCTCGCGCCCACCTTCTCTTTGCTGCCGGAAGGCCTCACATAAGACGTCTGAGTTTACTCGTGACGGAAGCCGTCTGAGTGTACTCGTGTGAGGCCTGCTGCTCTCAGGTCCTTGCTGGGAGCTTCAGCAAGAGCACTCTGGAGCTCGCCGACAAAAGAATTGTGAGCCCCCCCGGCCTCAAGTAAAAGTCCAGATTTCCCCCGTCAGTAACACCTCGGAGTGCCATAGGAGCGAAGAAGCATGCGTTAACGGGATGCTTCAACAGTGCTAGGGATTTCTTTCACGAGACACTGTGCACTCACGTTCGTCGTAACAACTGTCAAAGGGCACTGTATGCCTTCCAACTCCTCTGTTGCGTTTGAGCCACAGGAAGTAAAGGCATTCGTTTGATTAAGCTCCGTGAACGGGCAACGATGATGGCGAAGCGCTGCCCTGTTCGCTCGAAAGCTCTCGTCTGTACGGCCTTCCAACGGCCTCAGGGTACGCAGTTGTAAACAGCCTTACATTCCATGCTGGTGTGCCCCCAATTAGGAACTTGGGCTCTTCTGTGAGACACCCACGTGCGTCCCAAATGAAACCGGGGAGCTCCCCCAGGACGTCTGCGTACGGCAGTCGGTTGCCAGCTGTTTACTTACAGCCGGAGAAAGAAGAAGAGGACAGCTTTCCCAGGGACAACTCTGGACCCTTGGGACCATCCGGAGTCACCAAAGCCTAAACTTTGCACGGCCTGGGGAACGCTCTTCCTCATGGCCAGCAATCCCCACGTCAAAACCTTTCTCAGCAGAGGCAGGCACTCTCTCCCTCGTACTAGATAGCTCGGCAGAGCCTTCCGAGAAACACGCTGCGTCATTCAGCTTGAACGTGGGACGCGGAGGGGAGAGTACGCTTTCTCCCCGTTTGGAGGCGCCTTGCGCTTGGCTTCAAAGCTGCCTGAACAGCACTAGCGGCCCGACGTCTCTGCACGGCAGGATTGTCGTTGTGGGCCGAGGCTGCGTGTTCTCTCAAAACGAAAACCGTGCTGGCGATCCCTTTCTAGGAACTCCTCCCACGGCACCACATGTTCAGCTCCGGCCGAACGAAAGGTGACCTCAGGCCTCAAGGTAAGTTCCAGTGTTTCACGTCGGGGGAGTTGGGTGTGCAGTGGTTTCCATGAGGCCATACTCCACCACGGAGCGCCTTCACTCTGCGACGCTCCTGGGGGCACACAGGATAGGAGCTCGTTCGCCAAGTTCGCAGGATGACTTCTCTCCGTGCCGGAACGGCGGCTCCTGGCTTCTGAGGAACCTTAGCCTCAACAGGGCCCTGGAGAAAGCTCTTCACATTCATAGCAAGGGCAACGTACTGCTCTCTGGCTTGCCTGGGTTGAGTGCCCCAGTCGTCAAAGAGCCTCGCGAAGGCAGTGCTGCACAGACTCCCTTTGCCAGTCGCACGGCCTCCCTGACTGAAAGAGAACTGCAGTGCCAAAAGGCACCGTGCTGACGACTGGCTCCAGGAGGAGACTCGGGACAGCACTCTCACAGAAGCGAAAGCTAGGCTGTGGGCCCAGCCTGAGGACCAGCACGTTTTCCACACTTAACACAGCTAAGGCATGAGCCAGACGACAGCCTTGGTCCCTGAGGCCTACCTAAGGTACTGCCATACTTACCCAGTAGATCCCACGCAGAGGTCCCTGTGCCCAAAAGGGCCTCCATGGAAGGGCCCTGTTCCTCCCGTGTGTTTCCTTGAGGTAATCGGAAACCACTGAGGATAAGTACGTGAGCTCAGCTTTGAAACTGGGCGACCCTGGGCAAACCTTATTCCCCTCCGTGGTAGACGAGACAGTGGCGGGTCCTAAGCTGCCTGAAGCACACTCCTCGCGCCCACCTTCTCTTTGCTGCCGGAAGGCCTCACATAAGACGTCTGAGTTTACTCGTGACGGAAGCCGTCTGAGTGTACTCGTGTGAGGCCTGCTGCTCTCAGGTCCTTGCTGGGAGCTTCAGCAAGAGCACTCTGGAGCTCGCCGACAAAAGAATTGTGAGCCCCCCCGGCCTCAAGTAAAAGTCCAGATTTCCCCCGTCAGTAACACCTCGGAGTGCCATAGGAGCGAAGAAGCATGCGTTAACGGGATGCTTCAACAGTGCTAGGGATTTCTTTCACGAGACACTGTGCACTCACGTTCGTCGTAACAACTGTCAAAGGGCACTGTATGCCTTCCAACTCCTCTGTTGCGTTTGAGCCACAGGAAGTAAAGGCATTCGTTTGATTAAGCTCCGTGAACGGGCAACGATGATGGCGAAGCGCTGCCCTGTTCGCTCGAAAGCTCTCGTCTGTACGGCCTTCCAACGGCCTCAGGGTACGCAGTTGTAAACAGCCTTACATTCCATGCTGGTGTGCCCCCAATTAGGAACTTGGGCTCTTCTGTGAGACACCCACGTGCGTCCCAAATGAAACCGGGGAGCTCCCCCAGGACGTCTGCGTACGGCAGTCGGTTGCCAGCTGTTTACTTCCAGCCGGAGAAAGAAGAAGAGGACAGCTTTCCCAGGGACAACTCTGGGCCCTTGGGACCATCCGGAGTCACCAAAGCCTAAACTTTGCACGGCCTGGGGAACGCTCTTCCTCATGTCCAGCAATCCCCACGTCAAAACCTTTCTCAGCAGAGGCAGGCACTCTCTCCCTCGTACTAGATAGCTCGGCAGAGCCTTCCGAGAAACATGCTGCGTCATTCAGCTTGAACGTGGGACGCGGAGGGGAGAGTACGCTTTCTCCCCGTTTGGAGGCGCCTTGCGCTTGGCTTCAAAGCTGCCTGAACAGCACTAGCGGCCCGACGTCTCTGCACGGCAGGATTGTCGTTGTGGGCCGAGGCTGCGTGTTCTCTCAAAACGAAAACCGTGCTGGCGATCCCTTTCTAGGAACTCCTCCCACGGCACCACATGTTCAGCTCCGGCCGAACGAAAGGTGACCTCAGGCCTCAAGGTAAGTTCCAGTGTTTCACGTCGGGGGAGTTGGGTGTGCAGTGGTTTCCCATGAGGCCATACTCCACCACGGAGTGCCTTCACTCTGCGACGCTCCTGGGGGCACACAGGATAGGAGCGCGTTCGCCAAGTTCGCAGGATGACTTCTCTCCGTGCCGGAACGGCGGCTCCTGGCTTCTGAGGAACCTTAGCCTCAACAGGGCCCTGGAGAAAGCTCTTCACATTCATAGCAAGGGCAACGTACTGCTCTCTGGCTTGCCTGGGTTGAGTGCCCCAGTCGTCAAAGAGCCTCGCGAAGGCAGTGCTGCACAGACTCCCTTTGCCAGTCGCACGGCCTCCCTGACTGAAAGAGAACTGCAGTGCCAAAAGGCACCGTGCTGACGACTGGCTCCAGGAGGAGACTCGGGACAGCACTCTCACAGAAGCGAAAGCTAGGCTGTGGGCCCAGCCTGAGGACCAGCACGTTTTCCACACTTAACACAGCTAAGGCATGAGCCAGACGACAGCCTTGGTCCCTGAGGCCTACCTAAGGTACTGCCATACTTACCCAGTAGATCCCACGCAGTGGTCCCTGTGCCCAAAAGGGCCTCCATGGAAGGGCCCTGTTCCTCCCGTGTGTTTCCTTGAGGTAATCGGAAACCACTGAGGATAAGTACGTGAGCTCAGCTTTGAAACTGGGCGACCCTGGGCAAACCTTATTCCCCTCCGTGGTAGACGAGACAGTTGCGGGTCCTAAGCTGCCTGAAGCACACTCCTCGCGCCCACCTTCTCTTTGCTGCCGGAAGGCCTCACATAAGACGTCTGAGTTTACTCGTGACGGAAGCCGTCTGAGTGTACTCGTGTGAGGCCTGCTGCTCTCAGGTCCTTGCTGGGAGCTTCAGCAAGAGCACTCTGGAGCTCGCCGACAAAAGAATTGTGAGCCCCCCCGGCCTCAAGTAAAAGTCCAGATTTCCCCCGTCAGTAACACCTCGGAGTGCCATAGGAGCGAAGAAGCATGCGTTAACGGGATGCTTCAACAGTGCTAGGGATTTCTTTCACGAGACACTGTGCACTCACGTTCGTCGTAACAACTGTCAAAGGGCACTGTATGCCTTCCAACTCCTCTGTTGCGTTTGAGCCACAGGAAGTAAAGGCATTCGTTTGATTAAGCTCCGTGAACGGGCAACGATGATGGCGAAGCGCTGCCCTGTTCGCTCAAAAGCTCTCGTCTGTACGGCCTTCCAACGGCCTCAGGGTACGCAGTTGTAAACAGCCTTACATTCCATGCTGGTGTGCCCCCAATTAGGAACTTGGGCTCTTCTGTGAGACACCCACGTGCGTCCCAAATGAAACCGGGGAGCTCCCCCAGGACGTCTGCGTACGGCAGTCGGTTGCCAGCTCTTTACTTCCAGCCGGAGAAAGAAGAAGAGGACAGCTTTCCCAGGGACAACTCTGGACCCTTGGGACCATCCGGAGTCACCAAAGCCTAAACTTTGCACGGCCTGGGGAACGCTCTTCCTCATGTCCAGCAATCCCCACGTCAAAACCTTTCTCAGCAGAGGCAGGCACTCTCTCCCTCGTACTAGATAGCTCGGCAGAGCCTTCCGAGAAACATGCTGCGTCATTCAGCTTGAACGTGGGACGCGGAGGGGAGAGTACGCTTTCTCCCCGTTTGGAGGCGCCTTGCGCTTGGCTTCAAAGCTGCCTGAACAGCACTAGCGGCCCGACGTCTCTGCACGGCAGGATTGTCGTTGTGGGCCGAGGCTGCGTGTTCTCTCAAAACGAAAACCGTGCTGGCGATCCCTTTCTAGGAACTCCTCCCACGGCACCACATGTTCAGCTCCGGCCGAACGAAAGGTGACCTCAGGCCTCAAGGTAAGTTCCAGTGTTTCACGTCGGGGGAGTTGGGTGTGCAGTGGTTTCCATGAGGCCATACTCCACCACGGAGTGCCTTCACTCTGCGACGCTCCTGGGGGCACACAGGATAGGAGCGCGTTCGCCAAGTTCGCAGGATGACTTCTCTCCGTGCCGGAACGGCGGCTCCTGGCTTCTGAGGAACCTTAGCCTCAACAGGGCCCTGGAGAAAGCTCTTCACATTCATAGCAAGGGCAACGTACTGCTCTCTGGCTTGCCTGGGTTGAGTGCCCCAGTCGTCAAAGAGCCTCGCGAAGGCAGTGCTGCACAGACTCCCTTTGCCAGTCGCACGGCCTCCCTGACTGAAAGAGAACTGCAGTGCCAAAAGGCACCGTGCTGACGACTGGCTCCAGGAGGAGACTCGGGACAGCACTCTCACAGAAGCGAAAGCTAGGCTGTGGGCCCAGCCTGAGGACCAGCACGTTTTCCACACTTAACACAGCTAAGGCATGAGCCAGACGACAGCCTTGGTCCCTGAGGCCTACCTAAGGTACTGCCATACTTACCCAGTAGATCCCACGCAGAGGTCCCTGTGCCCAAAAGGGCCTCCATGGAAGGGCCCTGTTCCTCCCGTGTGTTTCCTTGAGGTAATCGGAAACCACTGAGGATAAGTACGTGAGCTCAGCTTTGAAACTGGGCGACCCTGGGCAAACCTTATTCCCCTCCGTGGTAGACGAGACAGTTGCGGGTCCTAAGCTGCCTGAAGCACACTCCTCGCGCCCACCTTCTCTTTGCTGCCGGAAGGCCTCACATAAGACGTCTGAGTTTACTCGTGACGGAAGCCGTCTGAGTGTACTCGTGTGAGGCCTGCTGCTCTCAGGTCCTTGCTGGGAGCTTCAGCAAGAGCACTCTGGAGCTCGCCGACAAAAGAATTGTGAGCCCCCCCGGCCTCAAGTAAAAGTCCAGATTTCCCCCGTCAGTAACACCTCGGAGTGCCATAGGAGCGAAGAAGCATGCGTTAACGGGATGCTTCAACAGTGCTAGGGATTTCTTTCACGAGACACTGTGCACTCACGTTCGTCGTAACAACTGTCAAAGGGCACTGTATGCCTTCCAACTCCTCTGTTGCGTTTGAGCCACAGGAAGTAAAGGCATTCGTTTGATTAAGCTCCGTGAACGGGCAACGATGATGGCGAAGCGCTGCCCTGTTCGCTCGAAAGCTCTCGTCTGTACGGCCTTCCAACGGCCTCAGGGTACGCAGTTGTAAACAGCCTTACATTCCATGCTGGTGTGCCCCCAATTAGGAACTTGGGCTCTTCTGTGAGACACCCACGTGCGTCCCAAATGAAACCGGGGAGCTCCCCCAGGACGTCTGCGTACGGCAGTCGGTTGCCAGCTCTTTACTTCCAGCCGGAGAAAGAAGAAGAGGACAGCTTTCCCAGGGACAACTCTGGACCCTTGGGACCATCCGGAGTCACCAAAGCCTAAACTTTGCACGGCCTGGGGAACGCTCTTCCTCATGTCCAGCAATCCCCACGTCAAAACCTTTCTCAGCAGAGGCAGGCACTCTCTCCCTCGTACTAGATAGCTCGGCAGAGCCTTCCGAGAAACATGCTGCGTCATTCAGCTTGAACGTGGGACGCGGAGGGGAGAGTACGCTTTCTCCCCGTTTGGAGGCGCCTTGCGCTTGGCTTCAAAGCTGCCTGAACAGCACTAGCGGCCCGACGTCTCTGCACGGCAGGATTGTCGTTGTGGGCCGAGGCTGCGTGTTCTCTCAAAACGAAAACCGTGCTGGCGATCCCTTTCTAGGAACTCCTCCCACGGCACCACATGTTCAGCTCCGGCCGAACGAAAGGTGACCTCAGGCCTCAAGGTAAGTTCCAGTGTTTCACGTCGGGGGAGTTGGGTGTGCAGTGGTTTCCATGAGGCCATACTCCACCACGGAGTGCCTTCACTCTGCGACGCTCCTGGGGGCACACAGGATAGGAGCGCGTTCGCCAAGTTCGCAGGATGACTTCTCTCCGTGCCGGAACGGCGGCTCCTGGCTTCTGAGGAACCTTAGCCTCAACAGGGCCCTGGAGAAAGCTCTTCACATTCATAGCAAGGGCAACGTACTGCTCTCTGGCTTGCCTGGGTTGAGTGCCCCAGTCGTCAAAGAGCCTCGCGAAGGCAGTGCTGCACAGACTCCCTTTGCCAGTCGCACGGCCTCCCTGACTGAAAGAGAACTGCAGTGCCAAAAGGCACCGTGCTGACGACTGGCTCCAGGAGGAGACTCGGGACAGCACTCTCACAGAAGCGAAAGCTAGGCTGTGGGCCCAGCCTGAGGACCAGCACGTTTTCCACACTTAACACAGCTAAGGCATGAGCCAGACGACAGCCTTGGTCCCTGAGGCCTACCTAAGGTACTGCCATACTTACCCAGTAGATCCCACGCAGAGGTCCCTGTGCCCAAAAGGGCCTCCATGGAAGGGCCCTGTTCCTCCCGTGTGTTTCCTTGAGGTAATCGGAAAGCACTGAGGATAAGTACGTGAGCTCAGCTTTGAAACTGGGCGACCCTGGGCAAACCTTATTCCCCTCCGTGGTAGACGAGACAGTTGCGGGTCCTAAGCTGCCTGAAGCACACTCCTCGCGCCCACCTTCTCTTTGCTGCCGGAAGGCCTCACATAAGACGTCTGAGTTTACTCGTGACGGAAGCCGTCTGAGTGTATTCGTGTGAGGCCTGCTGCTCTCAGGTCCTTGCTGGGAGCTTCAGCAAGAGCACTCTGGAGCTCGCCGACAAAAGAATTGTGAGCCCCCCCGGCCTCAAGTAAAAGTCCAGATTTCCCCCGTCAGTAACACCTCGGAGTGCCATAGGAGCGAAGAAGCATGCGTTAACGGGATGCTTCAACAGTGCTAGGGATTTCTTTCACGAGACACTGTGCACTCACGTTCGTCGTAACAACTGTCAAAGGGCACTGTATGCCTTCCAACTCCTCTGTTGCGTTTGAGCCACAGGAAGTAAAGGCATTCGTTTGATTAAGCTCCGTGAACGGGCAACGATGATGGCGAAGCGCTGCCCTGTTCGCTCGAAAGCTCTCGTCTGTACGGCCTTCCAACGGCCTCAGGGTACGCAGTTGTAAACAGCCTTACATTCCATGCTGGTGTGCCCCCAATTAGGAACTTGGGCTCTTCTGTGAGACACCCACGTGCGTCCCAAATGAAACCGGGGAGCTCCCCCAGGACGTCTGCGTACGGCAGTCGGTTGCCAGCTCTTTACTTCCAGCCGGAGAAAGAAGAAGAGGACAGCTTTCCCAGGGACAACTCTGGACCCTTGGGACCATCCGGAGTCACCAAAGCCTAAACTTTGCACGGCCTGGGGAACGCTCTTCCTCATGGCCAGTAATCCCCACGTCAAAACCTTTCTCAGCAGAGGCAGGCACTCTCTCCCTCGTACTAGATAGCTCGGCAGAGCCTTCCGAGAAACATGCTGCGTCATTCAGCTTGAACGTGGGACGCGGAGGGGAGAGTACGCTTTCTCCCCGTTTGGAGGCGCCTTGCGCTTGGCTTCAAAGCTGCCTGAACAGCACTAGCGGCCCGACGTCTCTGCACGGCAGGATTGTCGTTGTGGGCCGAGGCTGCGTGTTCTCTCAAAACGAAAACCGTGCTGGCGATCCCTTTCTAGGAACTCCTCCCACGGCACCACATGTTCAGCTCCGGCCGAACGAAAGGTGACCTCAGGCCTCAAGGTAAGTTCCAGTGTTTCACGTCGGGGGAGTTGGGTGTGCAGTGGTTTCCATGAGGCCATACTCCACCACGGAGTGCCTTCACTCTGCGACGCTCCTGGGGGCACACAGGATAGGAGCGCGTTCGCCAAGTTCGCAGGATGACTTCTCTCCGTGCCGGAACGGCGGCTCCTGGCTTCTGAGGAACCTTAGCCTCAACAGGGCCCTGGAGAAAGCTCTTCACATTCATAGCAAGGGCAACGTACTGCTCTCTGGCTTGCCTGGGTTGAGTGCCCCAGTCGTCAAAGAGCCTCGCGAAGGCAGTGCTGCACAGACTCCCTTTGCCAGTCGCACGGCCTCCCTGACTGAAAGAGAACTGCAGTGCCAAAAGGCACCGTGCTGACGACTGGCTCCAGGAGGAGACTCGGGACAGCACTCTCACAGAAGCGAAAGCTAGGCTGTGGGCCCAGCCTGAGGACCAGCACGTTTTCCACACTTAACACAGCTAAGGCATGAGCCAGACGACAGCCTTGGTCCCTGAGGCCTACCTAAGGTACTGCCATACTTACCCAGTAGATCCCACGCAGAGGTCCCTGTGCCCAAAAGGGCCTCCATGGAAGGGCCCTGTTCCTCCCGTGTGTTTCCTTGAGGTAATCGGAAAGCACTGAGGATAAGTACGTGAGCTCAGCTTTGAAACTGGGCGACCCTGGGCAAACCTTATTCCCCTCCGTGGTAGACGAGACAGTTGCGGGTCCTAAGCTGCCTGAAGCACACTCCTCGCGCCCACCTTCTCTTTGCTGCCGGAAGGCCTCACATAAGACGTCTGAGTTTACTCGTGACGGAAGCCGTCTGAGTGTACTCGTGTGAGGCCTGCTGCTCTCAGGTCCTTGCTGGGAGCTTCAGCAAGAGCACTCTGGAGCTCGCCGACAAAAGAATTGTGAGCCCCCCCGGCCTCAAGTAAAAGTCCAGATTTCCCCCGTCAGTAACACCTCGGAGTGCCATAGGAGCGAAGAAGCATGCGTTAACGGGATGCTTCAACAGTGCTAGGGATTTCTTTCACGAGACACTGTGCACTCACGTTCGTCGTAACAACTGTCAAAGGGCACTGTATGCCTTCCAACTCCTCTGTTGCGTTTGAGCCACAGGAAGTAAAGGCATTCGTTTGATTAAGCTCCGTGAACGGGCAACGATGATGGCGAAGCGCTGCCCTGTTCGCTCAAAAGCTCTCGTCTGTACGGCCTTCCAACGGCCTCAGGGTACGCAGTTGTAAACAGCCTTACATTCCATGCTGGTGTGCCCCCAATTAGGAACTTGGGCTCTTCTGTGAGACACCCACGTGCGTCCCAAATGAAACCGGGGAGCTCCCCCAGGACGTCTGCGTACGGCAGTCGGTTGCCAGCTCTTTACTTCCAGCCGGAGAAAGAAGAAGAGGACAGCTTTCCCAGGGACAACTCTGGACCCTTGGGACCATCCGGAGTCACCAAAGCCTAAACTTTGCACGGCCTGGGGAACGCTCTTCCTCATGTCCAGCAATCCCCACGTCAAAACCTTTCTCAGCAGAGGCAGGCACTCTCTCCCTCGTACTAGATAGCTCGGCAGAGCCTTCCGAGAAACATGCTGCGTCATTCAGCTTGAACGTGGGACGCGGAGGGGAGAGTACGCTTTCTCCCCGTTTGGAGGCGCCTTGCGCTTGGCTTCAAAGCTGCCTGAACAGCACTAGCGGCCCGACGTCTCTGCACGGCAGGATTGTCGTTGTGGGCCGAGGCTGCGTGTTCTCTCAAAACGAAAACCGTGCTGGCGATCCCTTTCTAGGAACTCCTCCCACGGCACCACATGTTCAGCTCCGGCCGAACGAAAGGTGACCTCAGGCCTCAAGGTAAGTTCCAGTGTTTCACGTCGGGGGAGTTGGGTGTGCAGTGGTTTCCATGAGGCCATACTCCACCACGGAGTGCCTTCACTCTGCGACGCTCCTGGGGGCACACAGGATAGGAGCGCGTTCGCCAAGTTCGCAGGATGACTTCTCTCCGTGCCGGAACGGCGGCTCCTGGCTTCTGAGGAACCTTAGCCTCAACAGGGCCCTGGAGAAAGCTCTTCACATTCATAGCAAGGGCAACGTACTGCTCTCTGGCTTGCCTGGGTTGAGTGCCCCAGTCGTCAAAGAGCCTCGCGAAGGCAGTGCTGCACAGACTCCCTTTGCCAGTCGCACGGCCTCCCTGACTGAAAGAGAACTGCAGTGCCAAAAGGCACCGTGCTGACGACTGGCTCCAGGAGGAGACTCGGGACAGCACTCTCACAGAAGCGAAAGCTAGGCTGTGGGCCCAGCCTGAGGACCAGCACGTTTTCCACACTTAACACAGCTAAGGCATGAGCCAGACGACAGCCTTGGTCCCTGAGGCCTACCTAAGGTACTGCCATACTTACCCAGTAGATCCCACGCAGAGGTCCCTGTGCCCAAAAGGGCCTCCATGGAAGGGCCCTGTTCCTCCCGTGTGTTTCCTTGAGGTAATCGGAAAGCACTGAGGATAAGTACGTGAGCTCAGCTTTGAAACTGGGCGACCCTGGGCAAACCTTATTCCCCTCCGTGGTAGACGAGACAGTTGCGGGTCCTAAGCTGCCTGAAGCACACTCCTCGCGCCCACCTTCTCTTTGCTGCCGGAAGGCCTCACATAAGACGTCTGAGTTTACTCGTGACGGAAGCCGTCTGAGTGTACTCGTGTGAGGCCTGCTGCTCTCAGGTCCTTGCTGGGAGCTTCAGCAAGAGCACTCTGGAGCTCGCCGACAAAAGAATTGTGAGCCCCCCCGGCCTCAAGTAAAAGTCCAGATTTCCCCCGTCAGTAACACCTCGGAGTGCCATAGGAGCGAAGAAGCATGCGTTAACGGGATGCTTCAACAGTGCTAGGGATTTCTTTCACGAGACACTGTGCACTCACGTTCGTCGTAACAACTGTCAAAGGGCACTGTATGCCTTCCAACTCCTCTGTTGCGTTTGAGCCACAGGAAGTAAAGGCATTCGTTTGATTAAGCTCCGTGAACGGGCAACGATGATGGCGAAGCGCTGCCCTGTTCGCTCGAAAGCTCTCGTCTGTACGGCCTTCCAACGGCCTCAGGGTACGCAGTTGTAAACAGCCTTACATTCCATGCTGGTGTGCCCCCAATTAGGAACTTGGGCTCTTCTGTGAGACACCCACGTGCGTCCCAAATGAAACCGGGGAGCTCCCCCAGGACGTCTGCGTACGGCAGTCGGTTGCCAGCTGTTTACTTCCAGCCGGAGAAAGAAGAAGAGGACAGCTTTCCCAGGGACAACTCTGGACCCTTGGGACCATCCGGAGTCACCAAAGCCTAAACTTTGCACGGCCTGGGGAACGCTCTTCCTCATGGCCAGCAATCCCCACGTCAAAACCTTTCTCAGCAGAGGCAGGCACTCTCTCCCTCGTACTAGATAGCTCGGCAGAGCCTTCCGAGAAACATGCTGCGTCATTCAGCTTGAACGTGGGACGCGGAGGGGAGAGTACGCTTTCTCCCCGTTTGGAGGCGCCTTGCGCTTGGCTTCAAAGCTGCCTGAACAGCACTAGCGGCCCGACGTCTCTGCACGGCAGGATTGTCGTTGTGGGCCGAGGCTGCGTGTTCTCTCAAAACGAAAACCGTGCTGGCGATCCCTTTCTAGGAACTCCTCCCACGGCACCACATGTTCAGCTCCGGCCGAACGAAAGGTGACCTCAGGCCTCAAGGTAAGTTCCAGTGTTTCACGTCGGGGGAGTTGGGTGTGCAATGGTTTCCATGAGGCCATACTCCACCACGGAGTGCCTTCACTCTGCGACGCTCCTGGGGGCACACAGGATAGGAGCGCGTTCGCCAAGTTCGCAGGATGACTTCTCTCCGTGCCGGAACGGCGGCTCCTGGCTTCTGAGGAACCTTAGCCTCAACAGGGCCCTGGAGAAAGCTCTTCACATTCATAGCAAGGGCAACGTACTGCTCTCTGGCTTGCCTGGGTTGAGTGCCCCAGTCGTCAAAGAGCCTCGCGAAGGCAGTGCTGCACAGACTCCCTTTGCCAGTCGCACGGCCTCCCTGACTGAAAGAGAACTGCAGTGCCAAAAGGCACCGTGCTGACGACTGGCTCCAGGAGGAGACTCGGGACAGCACTCTCACAGAAGCGAAAGCTAGGCTGTGGGCCCAGCCTGAGGACCAGCACGTTTTCCACACTTAACACAGCTAAGGCATGAGCCAGACGACAGCCTTGGTCCCTGAGGCCTACCTAAGGTACTGCCATACTTACCCAGTAGATCCCACGCAGAGGTCCCTGTGCCCAAAAGGGCCTCCATGGAAGGGCCCTGTTCCTCCCGTGTGTTTCCTTGAGGTAATCGGAAAGCACTGAGGATAAGTACGTGAGCTCAGCTTTGAAACTGGGCGACCCTGGGCAAACCTTATTCCCCTCCGTGGTAGACGAGACAGTTGCGGGTCCTAAGCTGCCTGAAGCACACTCCTCGCGCCCACCTTCTCTTTGCTGCCGGAAGGCCTCACATAAGACGTCTGAGTTTACTCGTGACGGAAGCCGTCTGAGTGTACTCGTGTGAGGCCTGCTGCTCTCAGGTCCTTGCTGGGAGCTTCAGCAAGAGCACTCTGGAGCTCGCCGACAAAAGAATTGTGAGCCCCCCCGGCCTCAAGTAAAAGTCCAGATTTCCCCCGTCAGTAACACCTCGGAGTGCCATAGGAGCGAAGAAGCATGCGTTAACGGGATGCTTCAACAGTGCTAGGGATTTCTTTCACGAGACACTGTGCACTCACGTTCGTCGTAACAACTGTCAAAGGGCACTGTATGCCTTCCAACTCCTCTGTTGCGTTTGAGCCACAGGAAGTAAAGGCATTCGTTTGATTAAGCTCCGTGAACGGGCAACGATGATGGCGAAGCGCTGCCCTGTTCGCTCGAAAGCTCTCGTCTGTACGGCCTTCCAACGGCCTCAGGGTACGCAGTTGTAAACAGCCTTACATTCCATGCTGGTGTGCCCCCAATTAGGAACTTGGGCTCTTCTGTGAGACACCCACGTGCGTCCCAAATGAAACCGGGGAGCTCCCCCAGGACGTCTGCGTACGGCAGTCGGTTGCCAGCTGTTTACTTCCAGCCGGAGAAAGAAGAAGAGGACAGCTTTCCCAGGGACAACTCTGGACCCTTGGGACCATCCGGAGTCACCAAAGCCTAAACTTTGCACGGCCTGGGGAACGCTCTTCCTCATGTCCAGCAATCCCCACGTCAAAACCTTTCTCAGCAGAGGCAGGCACTCTCTCCCTCGTACTAGATAGCTCGGCAGAGCCTTCCGAGAAACATGCTGCGTCATTCAGCTTGAACGTGGGACGCGGAGGGGAGAGTACGCTTTCTCCCCGTTTGGAGGCGCCTTGCGCTTGGCTTCAAAGCTGCCTGAACAGCACTAGCGGCCCGACGTCTCTGCACGGCAGGATTGTCGTTGTGGGCCGAGGCTGCGTGTTCTCTCAAAACGAAAACCGTGCTGGCGATCCCTTTCTAGGAACTCCTCCCACGGCACCACATGTTCAGCTCCGGCCGAACGAAAGGTGACCTCAGGCCTCAAGGTAAGTTCCAGTGTTTCACGTCGGGGGAGTTGGGTGTGCAGTGGTTTCCATGAGGCCATACTCCACCACGGAGTGCCTTCACTCTGCGACGCTCCTGGGGGCACACAGGATAGGAGCGCGTTCGCCAAGTTCGCAGGATGACTTCTCTCCGTGCCGGAACGGCGGCTCCTGGCTTCTGAGGAACCTTAGCCTCAACAGGGCCCTGGAGAAAGCTCTTCACATTCATAGCAAGGGCAACGTACTGCTCTCTGGCTTGCCTGGGTTGAGTGCCCCAGTCGTCAAAGAGCCTCGCGAAGGCAGTGCTGCACAGACTCCCTTTGCCAGTCGCACGGCCTCCCTGACTGAAAGAGAACTGCAGTGCCAAAAGGCACCGTGCTGACGACTGGCTCCAGGAGGAGACTCGGGACAGCACTCTCACAGAAGCGAAAGCTAGGCTGTGGGCCCAGCCTGAGGACCAGCACGTTTTCCACACTTAACACAGCTAAGGCATGAGCCAGACGACAGCCTTGGTCCCTGAGGCCTACCTAAGGTACTGCCATACTTACCCAGTAGATCCCACGCAGAGGTCCCTGTGCCCAAAAGGGCCTCCATGGAAGGGCCCTGTTCCTCCCGTGTGTTTCCTTGAGGTAATCGGAAAGCACTGAGGATAAGTACGTGAGCTCAGCTTTGAAACTGGGCGACCCTGGGCAAACCTTATTCCCCTCCGTGGTAGACGAGACAGTTGCGGGTCCTAAGCTGCCTGAAGCACACTCCTCGCGCCCACCTTCTCTTTGCTGCCGGAAGGCCTCACATAAGACGTCTGAGTTTACTCGTGACGGAAGCCGTCTGAGTGTACTCGTGTGAGGCCTGCTGCTCTCAGGTCCTTGCTGGGAGCTTCAGCAAGAGCACTCTGGAGCTCGCCGACAAAAGAATTGTGAGCCCCCCCGGCCTCAAGTAAAAGTCCAGATTTCCCCCGTCAGTAACACCTCGGAGTGCCATAGGAGCGAAGAAGCATGCGTTAACGGGATGCTTCAACAGTGCTAGGGATTTCTTTCACGAGACACTGTGCACTCACGTTCGTCGTAACAACTGTCAAAGGGCACTGTATGCCTTCCAACTCCTCTGTTGCGTTTGAGCCACAGGAAGTAAAGGCATTCGTTTGATTAAGCTCCGTGAACGGGCAACGATGATGGCGAAGCGCTGCCCTGTTCGCTCGAAAGCTCTCGTCTGTACGGCCTTCCAACGGCCTCAGGGTACGCAGTTGTAAACAGCCTTACATTCCATGCTGGTGTGCCCCCAATTAGGAACTTGGGCTCTTCTGTGAGACACCCACGTGCGTCCCAAATGAAACCGGGGAGCTCCCCCAGGACGTCTGCGTACGGCAGTCGGTTGCCAGCTGTTTACTTCCAGCCGGAGAAAGAAGAAGAGGACAGCTTTCCCAGGGACAACTCTGGACCCTTGGGACCATCCGGAGTCACCAAAGCCTAAACTTTGCACGGCCTGGGGAACGCTCTTCCTCATGGCCAGTAATCCCCACGTCAAAACCTTTCTCAGCAGAGGCAGGCACTCTCTCCCTCGTACTAGATAGCTCGGCAGAGCCTTCCGAGAAACATGCTGCGTCATTCAGCTTGAACGTGGGACGCGGAGGGGAGAGTACGCTTTCTCCCCGTTTGGAGGCGCCTTGCGCTTGGCTTCAAAGCTGCCTGAACAGCACTAGCGGCCCGACGTCTCTGCACGGCAGGATTGTCGTTGTGGGCCGAGGCTGCGTGTTCTCTCAAAACGAAAACCGTGCTGGCGATCCCTTTCTAGGAACTCCTCCCACGGCACCACATGTTCAGCTCCGGCCGAACGAAAGGTGACCTCAGGCCTCAAGGTAAGTTCCAGTGTTTCACGTCGGGGGAGTTGGGTGTGCAGTGGTTTCCATGAGGCCATACTCCACCACGGAGTGCCTTCACTCTGCGACGCTCCTGGGGGCACACAGGATAGGAGCGCGTTCGCCAAGTTCGCAGGATGACTTCTCTCCGTGCCGGAACGGCGGCTCCTGGCTTCTGAGGAACCTTAGCCTCAACAGGGCCCTGGAGAAAGCTCTTCACATTCATAGCAAGGGCAACGTACTGCTCTCTGGCTTGCCTGGGTTGAGTGCCCCAGTCGTCAAAGAGCCTCGCGAAGGCAGTGCTGCACAGACTCCCTTTGCCAGTCGCACGGCCTCCCTGACTGAAAGAGAACTGCAGTGCCAAAAGGCACCGTGCTGACGACTGGCTCCAGGAGGAGACTCGGGACAGCACTCTCACAGAAGCGAAAGCTAGGCTGTGGGCCCAGCCTGAGGACCAGCACGTTTTCCACACTTAACACAGCTAAGGCATGAGCCAGACGACAGCCTTGGTCCCTGAGGCCTACCTAAGGTACTGCCATACTTACCCAGTAGATCCCACGCAGAGGTCCCTGTGCCCAAAAGGGCCTCCATGGAAGGGCCCTGTTCCTCCCGTGTGTTTCCTTGAGGTAATCGGAAACCACTGAGGATAAGTACGTGAGCTCAGCTTTGAAACTGGGCGACCCTGGGCAAACCTTATTCCCCTCCGTGGTAGACGAGACAGTTGCGGGTCCTAAGCTGCCTGAAGCACACTCCTCGCGCCCACCTTCTCTTTGCTGCCGGAAGGCCTCACATAAGACGTCTGAGTTTACTCGTGACGGAAGCCGTCTGAGTGTACTCGTGTGAGGCCTGCTGCTCTCAGGTCCTTGCTGGGAGCTTCAGCAAGAGCACTCTGGAGCTCGCCGACAAAAGAATTGTGAGCCCCCCCGGCCTCAAGTAAAAGTCCAGATTTCCCCCGTCAGTAACACCTCGGAGTGCCATAGGAGCGAAGAAGCATGCGTTAACGGGATGCTTCAACAGTGCTAGGGATTTCTTTCACGAGACACTGTGCACTCACGTTCGTCGTAACAACTGTCAAAGGGCACTGTATGCCTTCCAACTCCTCTGTTGCGTTTGAGCCACAGGAAGTAAAGGCATTCGTTTGATTAAGCTCCGTGAACGGGCAACGATGATGGCGAAGCGCTGCCCTGTTCGCTCGAAAGCTCTCGTCTGTACGGCCTTCCAACGGCCTCAGGATACGCAGTTGTAAACAGCCTTACATTCCATGCTGGTGTGCCCCCAATTAGGAACTTGGGCTCTTCTGTGAGACACCCACGTGCGTCCCAAATGAAACCGGGGAGCTCCCCCAGGACGTCTGCGTACGGCAGTCGGTTGCCAGCTGTTTACTTCCAGCCGGAGAAAGAAGAAGAGGACAGCTTTCCCAGGGACAACTCTGGACCCTTGGGACCATCCGGAGTCACCAAAGCCTAAACTTTGCACGGCCTGGGGAACGCTCTTCCTCATGGCCAGTAATCCCCACGTCAAAACCTTTCTCAGCAGAGGCAGGCACTCTCTCCCTCGTACTAGATAGCTCGGCAGAGCCTTCCGAGAAACATGCTGCGTCATTCAGCTTGAACGTGGGACGCGGAGGGGAGAGTACGCTTTCTCCCCGTTTGGAGGCGCCTTGCGCTTGGCTTCAAAGCTGCCTGAACAGCACTAGCGGCCCGACGTCTCTGCACGGCAGGATTGTCGTTGTGGGCCGAGGCTGCGTGTTCTCTCAAAACGAAAACCGTGCTGGCGATCCCTTTCTAGGAACTCCTCCCACGGCACCACATGTTCAGCTCCGGCCGAACGAAAGGTGACCTCAGGCCTCAAGGTAAGTTCCAGTGTTTCACGTCGGGGGAGTTGGGTGTGCAGTGGTTTCCATGAGGCCATACTCCACCACGGAGTGCCTTCACTCTGCGACGCTCCTGGGGGCACACAGGATAGGAGCGCGTTCGCCAAGTTCGCAGGATGACTTCTCTCCGTGCCGGAACGGCGGCTCCTGGCTTCTGAGGAACCTTAGCCTCAACAGGGCCCTGGAGAAAGCTCTTCACATTCATAGCAAGGGCAACGTACTGCTCTCTGGCTTGCCTGGGTTGAGTGCCCCAGTCGTCAAAGAGCCTCGCGAAGGCAGTGCTGCACAGACTCCCTTTGCCAGTCGCACGGCCTCCCTGACTGAAAGAGAACTGCAGTGCCAAAAGGCACCGTGCTGACGACTGGCTCCAGGAGGAGACTCGGGACAGCACTCTCACAGAAGCGAAAGCTAGGCTGTGGGCCCAGCCTGAGGACCAGCACGTTTTCCACACTTAACACAGCTAAGGCATGAGCCAGACGACAGCCTTGGTCCCTGAGGCCTACCTAAGGTACTGCCATACTTACCCAGTAGATCCCACGCAGAGGTCCCTGTGCCCAAAAGGGCCTCCATGGAAGGGCCCTGTTCCTCCCGTGTGTTTCCTTGAGGTAATCGGAAACCACTGAGGATAAGTACGTGAGCTCAGCTTTGAAACTGGGCGACCCTGGGCAAACCTTATTCCCCTCCGTGGTAGACGAGACAGTTGCGGGTCCTAAGCTGCCTGAAGCACACTCCTCGCGCCCACCTTCTCTTTGCTGCCGGAAGGCCTCACATAAGACGTCTGAGTTTACTCGTGACGGAAGCCGTCTGAGTGTACTCGTGTGAGGCCTGCTGCTCTCAGGTCCTTGCTGGGAGCTTCAGCAAGAGCACTCTGGAGCTCGCCGACAAAAGAATTGTGAGCCCCCCCGGCCTCAAGTAAAAGTCCAGATTTCCCCCGTCAGTAACACCTCGGAGTGCCATAGGAGCGAAGAAGCATGCGTTAACGGGATGCTTCAACAGTGCTAGGGATTTCTTTCACGAGACACTGTGCACTCACGTTCGTCGTAACAACTGTCAAAGGGCACTGTATGCCTTCCAACTCCTCTGTTGCGTTTGAGCCACAGGAAGTAAAGGCATTCGTTTGATTAAGCTCCGTGAACGGGCAACGATGATGGCGAAGCGCTGCCCTGTTCGCTCGAAAGCTCTCGTCTGTACGGCCTTCCAACGGCCTCAGGGTACGCAGTTGTAAACAGCCTTACATTCCATGCTGGTGTGCCCCCAATTAGGAACTTGGGCTCTTCTGTGAGACACCCACGTGCGTCCCAAATGAAACCGGGGAGCTCCCCCAGGACGTCTGCGTACGGCAGTCGGTTGCCAGCTGTTTACTTCCAGCCGGAGAAAGAAGAAGAGGACAGCTTTCCCAGGGACAACTCTGGACCCTTGGGACCATCCGGAGTCACCAAAGCCTAAACTTTGCACGGCCTGGGGAACGCTCTTCCTCATGGCCAGCAATCCCCACGTCAAAACCTTTCTCAGCAGAGGCAGGCACTCTCTCCCTCGTACTAGATAGCTCGGCAGAGCCTTCCGAGAAACATGCTGCGTCATTCAGCTTGAACGTGGGACGCGGAGGGGAGAGTACGCTTTCTCCCCGTTTGGAGGCGCCTTGCGCTTGGCTTCAAAGCTGCCTGAACAGCACTAGCGGCCCGACGTCTCTGCACGGCAGGATTGTCGTTGTGGGCCGAGGCTGCGTGTTCTCTCAAAACGAAAACCGTGCTGGCGATCCCTTTCTAGGAACTCCTCCCACGGCACCACATGTTCAGCTCCGGCCGAACGAAAGGTGACCTCAGGCCTCAAGGTAAGTTCCAGTGTTTCACGTCGGGGGAGTTGGGTGTGCAGTGGTTTCCATGAGGCCATACTCCACCACGGAGTGCCTTCACTCTGCGACGCTCCTGGGGGCACACAGGATAGGAGCGCGTTCGCCAAGTTCGCAGGATGACTTCTCTCCGTGCCGGAACGGCGGCTCCTGGCTTCTGAGGAACCTTAGCCTCAACAGGGCCCTGGAGAAAGCTCTTCACATTCATAGCAAGGGCAACGTACTGCTCTCTGGCTTGCCTGGGTTGAGTGCCCCAGTCGTCAAAGAGCCTCGCGAAGGCAGTGCTGCACAGACTCCCTTTGCCAGTCGCACGGCCTCCCTGACTGAAAGAGAACTGCAGTGCCAAAAGGCACCGTGCTGACGACTGGCTCCAGGAGGAGACTCGGGACAGCACTCTCACAGAAGCGAAAGCTAGGCTGTGGGCCCAGCCTGAGGACCAGCACGTTTTCCACACTTAACACAGCTAAGGCATGAGCCAGACGACAGCCTTGGTCCCTGAGGCCTACCTAAGGTACTGCCATACTTACCCAGTAGATCCCACGCAGAGGTCCCTGTGCCCAAAAGGGCCTCCATGGAAGGGCCCTGTTCCTCCCGTGTGTTTCCTTGAGGTAATCGGAAACCACTGAGGATAAGTACGTGAGCTCAGCTTTGAAACTGGGCGACCCTGGGCAAACCTTATTCCCCTCCGTGGTAGACGAGACAGTTGCGGGTCCTAAGCTGCCTGAAGCACACTCCTCGCGCCCACCTTCTCTTTGCTGCCGGAAGGCCTCACATAAGACGTCTGAGTTTACTCGTGACGGAAGCCGTCTGAGTGTACTCGTGTGAGGCCTGCTGCTCTCAGGTCCTTGCTGGGAGCTTCAGCAAGAGCACTCTGGAGCTCGCCGACAAAGGAATTGTGAGCCCCCCCGGCCTCAAGTAAAAGTCCAGATTTCCCCCGTCAGTAACACCTCGGAGTGCCATAGGAGCGAAGAAGCATGCGTTAACGGGATGCTTCAACAGTGCTAGGGATTTCTTTCACGAGACACTGTGCACTCACGTTCGTCGTAACAACTGTCAAAGGGCACTGTATGCCTTCCAACTCCTCTGTTGCGTTTGAGCCACAGGAAGTAAAGGCATTCGTTTGATTAAGCTCCGTGAACGGGCAACGATGATGGCGAAGCGCTGCCCTGTTCGCTCGAAAGCTCTCGTCTGTACGGCCTTCCAACGGCCTCAGGGTACGCAGTTGTAAACAGCCTTACATTCCATGCTGGTGTGCCCCCAATTAGGAACTTGGGCTCTTCTGTGAGACACCCACGTGCGTCCCAAATGAAACCGGGGAGCTCCCCCAGGACGTCTGCGTACGGCAGTCGGTTGCCAGCTGTTTACTTCCAGCCGGAGAAAGAAGAAGAGGACAGCTTTCCCAGGGACAACTCTGGACCCTTGGGACCATCCGGAGTCACCAAAGCCTAAACTTTGCACGGCCTGGGGAACGCTCTTCCTCATGGCCAGCAATCCCCACGTCAAAACCTTTCTCAGCAGAGGCAGGCACTCTCTCCCTCGTACTAGATAGCTCGGCAGAGCCTTCCGAGAAACATGCTGCGTCATTCAGCTTGAACGTGGGACGCGGAGGGGAGAGTACGCTTTCTCCCCGTTTGGAGGCGCCTTGCGCTTGGCTTCAAAGCTGCCTGAACAGCACTAGCGGCCCGACGTCTCTGCACGGCAGGATTGTCGTTGTGGGCCGAGGCTGCGTGTTCTCTCAAAACGAAAACCGTGCTGGCGATCCCTTTCTAGGAACTCCTCCCACGGCACCACATGTTCAGCTCCGGCCGAACGAAAGGTGACCTCAGGCCTCAAGGTAAGTTCCAGTGTTTCACGTCGGGGGAGTTGGGTGTGCAGTGGTTTCCATGAGGCCATACTCCACCACGGAGTGCCTTCACTCTGCGACGCTCCTGGGGGCACACAGGATAGGAGCGCGTTCGCCAAGTTCGCAGGATGACTTCTCTCCGTGCCGGAACGGCGGCTCCTGGCTTCTGAGGAACCTTAGCCTCAACAGGGCCCTGGAGAAAGCTCTTCACATTCATAGCAAGGGCAACGTACTGCTCTCTGGCTTGCCTGGGTTGAGTGCCCCAGTCGTCAAAGAGCCTCGCGAAGGCAGTGCTGCACAGACTCCCTTTGCCAGTCGCACGGCCTCCCTGACTGAAAGAGAACTGCAGTGCCAAAAGGCACCGTGCTGACGACTGGCTCCAGGAGGAGACTCGGGACAGCACTCTCACAGAAGCGAAAGCTAGGCTGTGGGCCCAGCCTGAGGACCAGCACGTTTTCCACACTTAACACAGCTAAGGCATGAGCCAGACGACAGCCTTGGTCCCTGAGGCCTACCTAAGGTACTGCCATACTTACCCAGTAGATCCCACGCAGAGGTCCCTGTGCCCAAAAGGGCCTCCATGGAAGGGCCCTGTTCCTCCCGTGTGTTTCCTTGAGGTAATCGGAAACCACTGAGGATAACTACGTGAGCTCAGCTTTGAAACTGGGCGACCCTGGGCAAACCTTATTCCCCTCCGTGGTAGACGAGACAGTTGCGGGTCCTAAGCTGCCTGAAGCACACTCCTCGCGCCCACCTTCTCTTTGCTGCCGGAAGGCCTCACATAAGACGTCTGAGTTTACTCGTGACGGAAGCCGTCTGAGTGTACTCGTGTGAGGCCTGCTGCTCTCAGGTCCTTGCTGGGAGCTTCAGCAAGAGCACTCTGGAGCTCGCCGACAAAGGAATTGTGAGCCCCCCCGGCCTCAAGTAAAAGTCCAGATTTCCCCCGTCAGTAACACCTCGGAGTGCCATAGGAGCGAAGAAGCATGCGTTAACGGGATGCTTCAACAGTGCTAGGGATTTCTTTCACGAGACACTGTGCACTCACGTTCGTCGTAACAACTGTCAAAGGGCACTGTATGCCTTCCAACTCCTCTGTTGCGTTTGAGCCACAGGAAGTAAAGGCATTCGTTTGATTAAGCTCCGTGAACGGGCAACGATGATGGCGAAGCGCTGCCCTGTTCGCTCGAAAGCTCTCGTCTGTACGGCCTTCCAACGGCCTCAGGGTACGCAGTTGTAAACAGCCTTACATTCCATGCTGGTGTGCCCCCAATTAGGAACTTGGGCTCTTCTGTGAGACACCCACGTGCGTCCCAAATGAAACCGGGGAGCTCCCCCAGGACGTCTGCGTACGGCAGTCGGTTGCCAGCTGTTTACTTCCAGCCGGAGAAAGAAGAAGAGGACAGCTTTCCCAGGGACAACTCTGGACCCTTGGGACCATCCGGAGTCACCAAAGCCTAAACTTTGCACGGCCTGGGGAACGCTCTTCCTCATGGCCAGCAATCCCCACGTCAAAACCTTTCTCAGCAGAGGCAGGCACTCTCTCCCTCGTACTAGATAGCTCGGCAGAGCCTTCCGAGAAACATGCTGCGTCATTCAGCTTGAACGTGGGACGCGGAGGGGAGAGTACGCTTTCTCCCCGTTTGGAGGCGCCTTGCGCTTGGCTTCAAAGCTGCCTGAACAGCACTAGCGGCCCGACGTCTCTGCACGGCAGGATTGTCGTTGTGGGCCGAGGCTGCGTGTTCTCTCAAAACGAAAACCGTGCTGGCGATCCCTTTCTAGGAACTCCTCCCACGGCACCACATGTTCAGCTCCGGCCGAACGAAAGGTGACCTCAGGCCTCAAGGTAAGTTCCAGTGTTTCACGTCGGGGGAGTTGGGTGTGCAGTGGTTTCCCATGAGGCCATACTCCACCACGGAGTGCCTTCACTCTGCGACGCTCCTGGGGGCACACAGGATAGGAGCTCGTTCGCCAAGTTCGCAGGATGACTTCTCTCCGTGCCGGAACGGCGGCTCCTGGCTTCTGAGGAACCTTAGCCTCAACAGGGCCCTGGAGAAAGCTCTTCACATTCATAGCAAGGGCAACGTACTGCTCTCTGGCTTGCCTGGGTTGAGTGCCCCAGTCGTCAAAGAGCCTCGCGAAGGCAGTGCTGCACAGACTCCCTTTGCCAGTCGCACGGCCTCCCTGACTGAAAGAGAACTGCAGTGCCAAAAGGCACCGTGCTGACGACTGGCTCCAGGAGGAGACTCGGGACAGCACTCTCACAGAAGCGAAAGCTAGGCTGTGGGCCCAGCCTGAGGACCAGCACGTTTTCCACACTTAACACAGCTAAGGCATGAGCCAGACGACAGCCTTGGTCCCTGAGGCCTACCTAAGGTACTGCCATACTTACCCAGTAGATCCCACGCAGAGGTCCCTGTGCCCAAAAGGGCCTCCATGGAAGGGCCCTGTTCCTCCCGTGTGTTTCCTTGAGGTAATCGGAAACCACTGAGGATAAGTACGTGAGCTCAGCTTTGAAACTGGGCGACCCTGGGCAAACCTTATTCCCCTCCGTGGTAGACGAGACAGTTGCGGGTCCTAAGCTGCCTGAAGCACACTCCTCGCGCCCACCTTCTCTTTGCTGCCGGAAGGCCTCACATAAGACGTCTGAGTTTACTCGTGACGGAAGCCGTCTGAGTGTACTCGTGTGAGGCCTGCTGCTCTCAGGTCCTTGCTGGGAGCTTCAGCAAGAGCACTCTGGAGCTCGCCGACAAAGGAATTGTGAGCCCCCCCGGCCTCAAGTAAAAGTCCAGATTTCCCCCGTCAGTAACACCTCGGAGTGCCATAGGAGCGAAGAAGCATGCGTTAACGGGATGCTTCAACAGTGCTAGGGATTTCTTTCACGAGACACTGTGCACTCACGTTCGTCGTAACAACTGTCAAAGGGCACTGTATGCCTTCCAACTCCTCTGTTGCGTTTGAGCCACAGGAAGTAAAGGCATTCGTTTGATTAAGCTCCGTGAACGGGCAACGATGATGGCGAAGCGCTGCCCTGTTCGCTCGAAAGCTCTCGTCTGTACGGCCTTCCAACGGCCTCAGGGTACGCAGTTGTAAACAGCCTTACATTCCATGCTGGTGTGCCCCCAATTAGGAACTTGGGCTCTTCTGTGAGACACCCACGTGCGTCCCAAATGAAACCGGGGAGCTCCCCCAGGACGTCTGCGTACGGCAGTCGGTTGCCAGCTGTTTACTTCCAGCCGGAGAAAGAAGAAGAGGACAGCTTTCCCAGGGACAACTCTGGACCCTTGGGACCATCCAGAGTCACCAAAGCCTAAACTTTGCACGGCCTGGGGAACGCTCTTCCTCATGGCCAGCAATCCCCACGTCAAAACCTTTCTCAGCAGAGGCAGGCACTCTCTCCCTCGTACTAGATAGCTCGGCAGAGCCTTCCGAGAAACACGCTGCGTCATTCAGCTTGAACGTGGGACGCGGAGGGGAGAGTACGCTTTCTCCCCGTTTGGAGGCGCCTTGCGCTTGGCTTCAAAGCTGTCTGAACAGCACTAGCGGCCCGACGTCTCTGCACGGCAGGATTGTCGTTGTGGGCCGAGGCTGCGTGTTCTCTCAAAACGAAAACCGTGCTGGCGATCCCTTTCTAGGAACTCCTCCCACGGCACCACATGTTCAGCTCCGGCCGAACGAAAGGTGACCTCAGGCCTCAAGGTAAGTTCCAGTGTTTCACGTCGGGGGAGTTGGGTGTGCAGTGGTTTCCATGAGGCCATACTCCACCACGGAGTGCCTTCACTCTGCGACGCTCCTGGGGGCACACAGGATAGGAGCTCGTTCGCCAAGTTCGCAGGATGACTTCTCTCCGTGCCGGAACGGCGGCTCCTGGCTTCTGAGGAACCTTAGCCTCAACAGGGCCCTGGAGAAAGCTCTTCACATTCATAGCAAGGGCAACGTACTGCTCTCTGGCTTGCCTGGGTTGAGTGCCCCAGTCGTCAAAGAGCCTCGCGAAGGCAGTGCTGCACAGACTCCCTTTGCCAGTCGCACGGCCTCCCTGACTGAAAGAGAACTGCAGTGCCAAAAGGCACCGTGCTGACGACTGGCTCCAGGAGGAGACTCGGGACAGCACTCTCACAGAAGCGAAAGCTAGGCTGTGGGCCCAGCCTGAGGACCAGCACGTTTTCCACACTTAACACAGCTAAGGCATGAGCCAGACGACAGCCTTGGTCCCTGAGGCCTACCTAAGGTACTGCCATACTTACCCAGTAGATCCCACGCAGAGGTCCCTGTGCCCAAAAGGGCCTCCATGGAAGGGCCCTGTTCCTCCCGTGTGTTTCCTTGAGGTAATCGGAAACCACTGAGGATAACTACGTGAGCTCAGCTTTGAAACTGGGCGACCCTGGGCAAACCTTATTCCCCTCCGTGGTAGACGAGACAGTGGCGGGTCCTAAGCTGCCTGAAGCACACTCCTCGCGCCCACCTTCTCTTTGCTGCCGGAAGGCCTCACATAAGACGTCTGAGTTTACTCGTGACGGAAGCCGTCTGAGTGTACTCGTGTGAGGCCTGCTGCTCTCAGGTCCTTGCTGGGAGCTTCAGCAAGAGCACTCTGGAGCTCGCCGACAAAAGAATTGTGAGCCCCCCCGGCCTCAAGTAAAAGTCCAGATTTCCCCCGTCAGTAACACCTCGGAGTGCCATAGGAGCGAAGAAGCATGCGTTAACGGGATGCTTCAACAGTGCTAGGGATTTCTTTCACGAGACACTGTGCACTCACGTTCGTCGTAACAACTGTCAAAGGGCACTGTATGCCTTCCAACTCCTCTGTTGCGTTTGAGCCACAGGAAGTAAAGGCATTCGTTTGATTAAGCTCCGTGAACGGGCAACGATGATGGCGAAGCGCTGCCCTGTTCGCTCGAAAGCTCTCGTCTGTACGGCCTTCCAACGGCCTCAGGGTACGCAGTTGTAAACAGCCTTACATTCCATGCTGGTGTGCCCCCAATTAGGAACTTGGGCTCTTCTGTGAGACACCCACGTGCGTCCCAAATGAAACCGGGGAGCTCCCCCAGGACGTCTGCGTACGGCAGTCGGTTGCCAGCTGTTTACTTCCAGCCGGAGAAAGAAGAAGAGGACAGCTTTCCCAGGGACAACTCTGGACCCTTGGGACCATCCAGAGTCACCAAAGCCTAAACTTTGCACGGCCTGGGGAACGCTCTTCCTCATGGCCAGCAATCCCCACGTCAAAACCTTTCTCAGCAGAGGCAGGCACTCTCTCCCTCGTACTAGATAGCTCGGCAGAGCCTTCCGAGAAACACGCTGCGTCATTCAGCTTGAACGTGGGACGCGGAGGGGAGAGTACGCTTTCTCCCCGTTTGGAGGCGCCTTGCGCTTGGCTTCAAAGCTGTCTGAACAGCACTAGCGGCCCGACGTCTCTGCACGGCAGGATTGTCGTTGTGGGCCGAGGCTGCGTGTTCTCTCAAAACGAAAACCGTGCTGGCGATCCCTTTCTAGGAACTCCTCCCACGGCACCACATGTTCAGCTCCGGCCGAACGAAAGGTGACCTCAGGCCTCAAGGTAAGTTCCAGTGTTTCACGTCGGGGGAGTTGGGTGTGCAGTGGTTTCCATGAGGCCATACTCCACCACGGAGTGCCTTCACTCTGCGACGCTCCTGGGGGCACACAGGATAGGAGCTCGTTCGCCAAGTTCGCAGGATGACTTCTCTCCGTGCCGGAACGGCGGCTCCTGGCTTCTGAGGAACCTTAGCCTCAACAGGGCCCTGGAGAAAGCTCTTCACATTCATAGCAAGGGCAACGTACTGCTCTCTGGCTTGCCTGGGTTGAGTGCCCCAGTCGTCAAAGAGCCTCGCGAAGGCAGTGCTGCACAGACTCCCTTTGCCAGTCGCACGGCCTCCCTGACTGAAAGAGAACTGCAGTGCCAAAAGGCACCGTGCTGACGACTGGCTCCAGGAGGAGACTCGGGACAGCACTCTCACAGAAGCGAAAGCTAGGCTGTGGGCCCAGCCTGAGGACCAGCACGTTTTCCACACTTAACACAGCTAAGGCATGAGCCAGACGACAGCCTTGGTCCCTGAGGCCTACCTAAGGTACTGCCATACTTACCCAGTAGATCCCACGCAGAGGTCCCTGTGCCCAAAAGGGCCTCCATGGAAGGGCCCTGTTCCTCCCGTGTGTTTCCTTGAGGTAATCGGAAACCACTGAGGATAAGTACGTGAGCTCAGCTTTGAAACTGGGCGACCCTGGGCAAACCTTATTCCCCTCCGTGGTAGACGAGACAGTTGCGGGTCCTAAGCTGCCTGAAGCACACTCCTCGCGCCCACCTTCTCTTTGCTGCCGGAAGGCCTCACATAAGACGTCTGAGTTTACTCGTGACGGAAGCCGTCTGAGTGTACTCGTGTGAGGCCTGCTGCTCTCAGGTCCTTGCTGGGAGCTTCAGCAAGAGCACTCTGGAGCTCGCCGACAAAGGAATTGTGAGCCCCCCCGGCCTCAAGTAAAAGTCCAGATTTCCCCCGTCAGTAACACCTCGGAGTGCCATAGGAGCGAAGAAGCATGCGTTAACGGGATGCTTCAACAGTGCTAGGGATTTCTTTCACGAGACACTGTGCACTCACGTTCGTCGTAACAACTGTCAAAGGGCACTGTATGCCTTCCAACTCCTCTGTTGCGTTTGAGCCACAGGAAGTAAAGGCATTCGTTTGATTAAGCTCCGTGAACGGGCAACGATGATGGCGAAGCGCTGCCCTGTTCGCTCGAAAGCTCTCGTCTGTACGGCCTTCCAACGGCCTCAGGGTACGCAGTTGTAAACAGCCTTACATTCCATGCTGGTGTGCCCCCAATTAGGAACTTGGGCTCTTCTGTGAGACACCCACGTGCGTCCCAAATGAAACCGGGGAGCTCCCCCAGGACGTCTGCGTACGGCAGTCGGTTGCCAGCTCTTTACTTCCAGCCGGAGAAAGAAGAAGAGGACAGCTTTCCCAGGGACAACTCTGGACCCTTGGGACCATCCGGAGTCACCAAAGCCTAAACTTTGCACGGCCTGGGGAACGCTCTTCCTCATGGCCAGCAATCCCCACGTCAAAACCTTTCTCAGCAGAGGCAGGCACTCTCTCCCTCGTACTAGATAGCTCGGCAGAGCCTTCCGAGAAACACGCTGCGTCATTCAGCTTGAACGTGGGACGCGGAGGGGAGAGTACGCTTTCTCCCCGTTTGGAGGCGCCTTGCGCTTGGCTTCAAAGCTGCCTGAACAGCACTAGCGGCCCGACGTCTCTGCACGGCAGGATTGTCGTTGTGGGCCGAGGCTGCGTGTTCTCTCAAAACGAAAACCGTGCTGGCGATCCCTTTCTAGGAACTCCTCCCACGGCACCACATGTTCAGCTCCGGCCGAACGAAAGGTGACCTCAGGCCTCAAGGTAAGTTCCAGTGTTTCACGTCGGGGGAGTTGGGTGTGCAGTGGTTTCCCATGAGGCCATACTCCACCACGGAGCGCCTTCACTCTGCGACGCTCCTGGGGGCACACAGGATAGGAGCGCGTTCGCCAAGTTCGCAGGATGACTTCTCTCCGTGCCGGAACGGCGGCTCCTGGCTTCTGAGGAACCTTAGCCTCAACAGGGCCCTGGAGAAAGCTCTTCACATTCATAGCAAGGGCAACGTACTGCTCTCTGGCTTGCCTGGGTTGAGTGCCCCAGTCGTCAAAGAGCCTCGCGAAGGCAGTGCTGCACAGACTCCCTTTGCCAGTCGCACGGCCTCCCTGACTGAAAGAGAACTGCAGTGCCAAAAGGCACCGTGCTGACGACTGGCTCCAGGAGGAGACTCGGGACAGCACTCTCACAGAAGCGAAAGCTAGGCTGTGGGCCCAGCCTGAGGACCAGCACGTTTTCCACACTTAACACAGCTAAGGCATGAGCCAGACGACAGCCTTGGTCCCTGAGGCCTACCTAAGGTACTGCCATACTTACCCAGTAGATCCCACGCAGAGGTCCCTGTGCCCAAAAGGGCCTCCATGGAAGGGCCCTGTTCCTCCCGTGTGTTTCCTTGAGGTAATCGGAAACCACTGAGGATAACTACGTGAGCTCAGCTTTGAAACTGGGCGACCCTGGGCAAACCTTATTCCCCTCCGTGGTAGACGAGACAGTGGCGGGTCCTAAGTTGCCTGAAGCACGCTCCTCGCGCCCACCTTCTCTTTGCTGCCGGAAGGCCTCACATAAGACGTCTGAGTTTACTCGTGACGGAAGCCGTCTGAGTGTACTCGTGTGAGGCCTGCTGCTCTCAGGTCCTTGCTGGGAGCTTCAGCAAGAGCACTCTGGAGCTCGCCGACAAAAGAATTGTGAGCCCCCCCGGCCTCAAGTAAAAGTCCAGATTTCCCCCGTCAGTAACACCTCGGAGTGCCATAGGAGCGAAGAAGCATGCGTTAACGGGATGCTTCAACAGTGCTAGGGATTTCTTTCACGAGACACTGTGCACTCACGTTCGTCGTAACAACTGTCAAAGGGCACTGTATGCCTTCCAACTCCTCTGTTGCGTTTGAGCCACAGGAAGTAAAGGCATTCGTTTGATTAAGCTCCGTGAACGGGCAACGATGATGGCGAAGCGCTGCCCTGTTCGCTCGAAAGCTCTCGTCTGTACGGCCTTCCAACGGCCTCAGGGTACGCAGTTGTAAACAGCCTTACATTCCATGCTGGTGTGCCCCCAATTAGGAACTTGGGCTCTTCTGTGAGACACCCACGTGCGTCCCAAATGAAACCGGGGAGCTCCCCCAGGACGTCTGCGTACGGCAGTCGGTTGCCAGCTGTTTACTTCCAGCCGGAGAAAGAAGAAGAGGACAGCTTTCCCAGGGACAACTCTGGACCCTTGGGACCATCCAGAGTCACCAAAGCCTAAACTTTGCACGGCCTGGGGAACGCTCTTCCTCATGGCCAGCAATCCCCACGTCAAAACCTTTCTCAGCAGAGGCAGGCACTCTCTCCCTCGTACTAGATAGCTCGGCAGAGCCTTCCGAGAAACACGCTGCGTCATTCAGCTTGAACGTGGGACGCGGAGGGGAGAGTACGCTTTCTCCCCGTTTGGAGGCGCCTTGCGCTTGGCTTCAAAGCTGCCTGAACAGCACTAGCGGCCCGACGTCTCTGCACGGCAGGACTGTCGTTGTGGGCCGAGGCTGCGTGTTCTCTCAAAACGAAAACCGTGCTGGCGATCCCTTTCTACGAACTCCTCCCACGGCACCACATGTTCAGCTCCGGCCGAACGAAAGGTGACCTCAGGCCTCAAGGTAAGTTCCAGTGTTTCACGTCGGGGGAGTTGGGTGTGCAGTGGTTTCCATGAGGCCATACTCCACCACGGAGTGCCTTCACTCTGCGACGCTCCTGGGGGCACACAGGATAGGAGCTCGTTCGCCAAGTTCGCAGGATGACTTCTCTCCGTGCCGGAACGGCGGCTCCTGGCTTCTGAGGAACCTTAGCCTCAACAGGGCCCTGGAGAAAGCTCTTCACATTCATAGCAAGGGCAACGTACTGCTCTCTGGCTTGCCTGGGTTGAGTGCCCCAGTCGTCAAAGAGCCTCGCGAAGGCAGTGCTGCACAGACTCCCTTTGCCAGTCGCACGGCCTCCCTGACTGAAAGAGAACTGCAGTGCCAAAAGGCACCGTGCTGACGACTGGCTCCAGGAGGAGACTCGGGACAGCACTCTCACAGAAGCGAAAGCTAGGCTGTGGGCCCAGCCTGAGGACCAGCACGTTTTCCACACTTAACACAGCTAAGGCATGAGCCAGACGACAGCCTTGGTCCCTGAGGCCTACCTAAGGTACTGCCATACTTACCCAGTAGATCCCACGCAGAGGTCCCTGTGCCCAAAAGGGCCTCCATGGAAGGGCCCTGTTCCTCCCGTGTGTTTCCTTGAGGTAATCGGAAACCACTGAGGATAACTACGTGAGCTCAGCTTTGAAACTGGGCGACCCTGGGCAAACCTTATTCCCCTCCGTGGTAGACGAGACAGTGGCGGGTCCTAAGCTGCCTGAAGCACGCTCCTCGCGCCCACCTTCTCTTTGCTGCCGGAAGGCCTCACATAAGACGTCTGAGTTTACTCGTGACGGAAGCCGTCTGAGTGTACTCGTGTGAGGCCTGCTGCTCTCAGGTCCTTGCTGGGAGCTTCAGCAAGAGCACTCTGGAGCTCGCCGACAAAAGAATTGTGAGCCCCCCCGGCCTCAAGTAAAAGTCCAGATTTCCCCCGTCAGTAACACCTCGGAGTGCCATAGGAGCGAAGAAGCATGCGTTAACGGGATGCTTCAACAGTGCTAGGGATTTCTTTCACGAGACACTGTGCACTCACGTTCGTCGTAACAACTGTCAAAGGGCACTGTATGCCTTCCAACTCCTCTGTTGCGTTTGAGCCACAGGAAGTAAAGGCATTCGTTTGATTAAGCTCCGTGAACGGGCAACGATGATGGCGAAGCGCTGCCCTGTTCGCTCGAAAGCTCTCGTCTGTACGGCCTTCCAACGGCCTCAGGGTACGCAGTTGTAAACAGCCTTACATTCCATGCTGGTGTGCCCCCAATTAGGAACTTGGGCTCTTCTGTGAGACACCCACGTGCGTCCCAAATGAAACCGGGGAGCTCCCCCAGGACGTCTGCGTACGGCAGTCGGTTGCCAGCTGTTTACTTCCAGCCGGAGAAAGAAGAAGAGGACAGCTTTCCCAGGGACAACTCTGGACCCTTGGGACCATCCAGAGTCACCAAAGCCTAAACTTTGCACGGCCTGGGGAACGCTCTTCCTCATGGCCAGCAATCCCCGCGTCAAAACCTTTCTCAGCAGAGGCAGGCACTCTCTCCCTCGTACTAGATAGCTCGGCAGAGCCTTCCGAGAAACACGCTGCGTCATTCAGCTTGAACGTGGGACGCGGAGGGGAGAGTACGCTTTCTCCCCGTTTGGAGGCGCCTTGCGCTTGGCTTCAAAGCTGCCTGAACAGCACTAGCGGCCCGACGTCTCTGCACGGCAGGACTGTCGTTGTGGGCCGAGGCTGCGTGTTCTCTCAAAACGAAAACCGTGCTGGCGATCCCTTTCTACGAACTCCTCCCACGGCACCACATGTTCAGCTCCGGCCGAACGAAAGGTGACCTCAGGCCTCAAGGTAAGTTCCAGTGTTTCACGTCGGGGGAGTTGGGTGTGCAGTGGTTTCCATGAGGCCATACTCCACCACGGAGTGCCTTCACTCTGCGACGCTCCTGGGGGCACACAGGATAGGAGCTCGTTCGCCAAGTTCGCAGGATGACTTCTCTCCGTGCCGGAATGGCGGCTCCTGGCTTCTGAGGAACCTTAGCCTCAACAGGGCCCTGGAGAAAGCTCTTCACATTCATAGCAAGGGCAACGTACTGCTCTCTGGCTTGCCTGGGTTGAGTGCCCCAGTCGTCAAAGAGCCTCGCGAAGGCAGTGCTGCACAGACTCCCTTTGCCAGTCGCACGGCCTCCCTGACTGAAAGAGAACTGCAGTGCCAAAAGGCACCGTGCTGACGACTGGCTCCAGGAGGAGACTCGGGACAGCACTCTCACAGAAGCGAAAGCTAGGCTGTGGGCCCAGCCTGAGGACCAGCACGTTTTCCACACTTAACACAGCTAAGGCATGAGCCAGACGACAGCCTTGGTCCCTGAGGCCTACCTAAGGTACTGCCATACTTACCCAGTAGATCCCACGCAGAGGTCCCTGTGCCCAAAAGGGCCTCCATGGAAGGGCCCTGTTCCTCCCGTGTGTTTCCTTGAGGTAATCGGAAACCACTGAGGATAACTACGTGAGCTCAGCTTTGAAACTGGGCGACCCTGGGCAAACCTTATTCCCCTCCGTGGTAGACGAGACAGTGGCGGGTCCTAAGCTGCCTGAAGCACGCTCCTCGCGCCCACCTTCTCTTTGCTGCCGGAAGGCCTCACATAAGACGTCTGAGTTTACTCGTGACGGAAGCCGTCTGAGTGTACTCGTGTGAGGCCTGCTGCTCTCAGGTCCTTGCTGGGAGCTTCAGCAAGAGCACTCTGGAGCTCGCCGACAAAAGAATTGTGAGCCCCCCCGGCCTCAAGTAAAAGTCCAGATTTCCCCCGTCAGTAACACCTCGGAGTGCCATAGGAGCGAAGAAGCATGCGTTAACGGGATGCTTCAACAGTGCTAGGGATTTCTTTCACGAGACACTGTGCACTCACGTTCGTCGTAACAACTGTCAAAGGGCACTGTATGCCTTCCAACTCCTCTGTTGCGTTTGAGCCACAGGAAGTAAAGGCATTCGTTTGATTAAGCTCCGTGAACGGGCAACGATGATGGCGAAGCGCTGCCCTGTTCGCTCGAAAGCTCTCGTCTGTACGGCCTTCCAACGGCCTCAGGGTACGCAGTTGTAAACAGCCTTACATTCCATGCTGGTGTGCCCCCAATTAGGAACTTGGGCTCTTCTGTGAGACACCCACGTGCGTCCCAAATGAAACCGGGGAGCTCCCCCAGGACGTCTGCGTACGGCAGTCGGTTGCCAGCTGTTTACTTCCAGCCGGAGAAAGAAGAAGAGGACAGCTTTCCCAGGGACAACTCTGGACCCTTGGGACCATCCAGAGTCACCAAAGCCTAAACTTTGCACGGCCTGGGGAACGCTCTTCCTCATGGCCAGCAATCCCCGCGTCAAAACCTTTCTCAGCAGAGGCAGGCACTCTCTCCCTCGTACTAGATAGCTCGGCAGAGCCTTCCGAGAAACACGCTGCGTCATTCAGCTTGAACGTGGGACGCGGAGGGGAGAGTACGCTTTCTCCCCGTTTGGAGGCGCCTTGCGCTTGGCTTCAAAGCTGCCTGAACAGCACTAGCGGCCCGACGTCTCTGCACGGCAGGATTGTCGTTGTGGGCCGAGGCTGCGTGTTCTCTCAAAACGAAAACCGTGCTGGCGATCCCTTTCTAGGAACTCCTCCCACGGCACCACATGTTCAGCTCCGGCCGAACGAAAGGTGACCTCAGGCCTCAAGGTAAGTTCCAGTGTTTCACGTCGGGGGAGTTGGGTGTGCAGTGGTTTCCATGAGGCCATACTCCACCACGGAGTGCCTTCACTCTGCGACGCTCCTGGGGGCACACAGGATAGGAGCTCGTTCGCCAAGTTCGCAGGATGACTTCTCTCCGTGCCGGAACGGCGGCTCCTGGCTTCTGAGGAACCTTAGCCTCAACAGGGCCCTGGAGAAAGCTCTTCACATTCATAGCAAGGGCAACGTACTGCTCTCTGGCTTGCCTGGGTTGAGTGCCCCAGTCGTCAAAGAGCCTCGCGAAGGCAGTGCTGCACAGACTCCCTTTGCCAGTCGCACGGCCTCCCTGACTGAAAGAGAACTGCAGTGCCAAAAGGCACCGTGCTGACGACTGGCTCCAGGAGGAGACTCGGGACAGCACTCTCACAGAAGCGAAAGCTAGGCTGTGGGCCCAGCCTGAGGACCAGCACGTTTTCCACACTTAACACAGCTAAGGCATGAGCCAGACGACAGCCTTGGTCCCTGAGGCCTACCTAAGGTACTGCCATACTTACCCAGTAGATCCCACGCAGAGGTCCCTGTGCCCAAAAGGGCCTCCATGGAAGGGCCCTGTTCCTCCCGTGTGTTTCCTTGAGGTAATCGGAAACCACTGAGGATAACTACGTGAGCTCAGCTTTGAAACTGGGCGACCCTGGGCAAACCTTATTCCCCTCCGTGGTAGACGAGACAGTGGCGGGTCCTAAGCTGCCTGAAGCACGCTCCTCGCGCCCACCTTCTCTTTGCTGCCGGAAGGCCTCACATAAGACGTCTGAGTTTACTCGTGACGGAAGCCGTCTGAGTGTACTCGTGTGAGGCCTGCTGCTCTCAGGTCCTTGCTGGGAGCTTCAGCAAGAGCACTCTGGAGCTCGCCGACAAAAGAATTGTGAGCCCCCCCGGCCTCAAGTAAAAGTCCAGATTTCCCCCGTCAGTAACACCTCGGAGTGCCATAGGAGCGAAGAAGCATGCGTTAACGGGATGCTTCAACAGTGCTAGGGATTTCTTTCACGAGACACTGTGCACTCACGTTCGTCGTAACAACTGTCAAAGGGCACTGTATGCCTTCCAACTCCTCTGTTGCGTTTGAGCCACAGGAAGTAAAGGCATTCGTTTGATTAAGCTCCGTGAACGGGCAACGATGATGGCGAAGCGCTGCCCTGTTCGCTCGAAAGCTCTCGTCTGTACGGCCTTCCAACGGCCTCAGGGTACGCAGTTGTAAACAGCCTTACATTCCATGCTGGTGTGCCCCCAATTAGGAACTTGGGCTCTTCTGTGAGACACCCACGTGCGTCCCAAATGAAACCGGGGAGCTCCCCCAGGACGTCTGCGTACGGCAGTCGGTTGCCAGCTGTTTACTTCCAGCCGGAGAAAGAAGAAGAGGACAGCTTTCCCAGGGACAACTCTGGACCCTTGGGACCATCCAGAGTCACCAAAGCCTAAACTTTGCACGGCCTGGGGAACGCTCTTCCTCATGGCCAGCAATCCCCGCGTCAAAACCTTTCTCAGCAGAGGCAGGCACTCTCTCCCTCGTACTAGATAGCTCGGCAGAGCCTTCCGAGAAACACGCTGCGTCATTCAGCTTGAACGTGGGACGCGGAGGGGAGAGTACGCTTTCTCCCCGTTTGGAGGCGCCTTGCGCTTGGCTTCAAAGCTGCCTGAACAGCACTAGCGGCCCGACGTCTCTGCACGGCAGGACTGTCGTTGTGGGCCGAGGCTGCGTGTTCTCTCAAAACGAAAACCGTGCTGGCGATCCCTTTCTACGAACTCCTCCCACGGCACCACATGTTCAGCTCCGGCCGAACGAAAGGTGACCTCAGGCCTCAAGGTAAGTTCCAGTGTTTCACGTCGGGGGAGTTGGGTGTGCAGTGGTTTCCATGAGGCCATACTCCACCACGGAGTGCCTTCACTCTGCGACGCTCCTGGGGGCACACAGGATAGGAGCGCGTTCGCCAAGTTCGCAGGATGACTTCTCTCCGTGCCGGAACGGCGGCTCCTGGCTTCTGAGGAACCTTAGCCTCAACAGGGCCCTGGAGAAAGCTCTTCACATTCATAGCAAGGGCAACGTACTGCTCTCTGGCTTGCCTGGGTTGAGTGCCCCAGTCGTCAAAGAGCCTCGCGAAGGCAGTGCTGCACAGACTCCCTTTGCCAGTCGCACGGCCTCCCTGACTGAAAGAGAACTGCAGTGCCAAAAGGCACCGTGCTGACGACTGGCTCCAGGAGGAGACTCGGGACAGCACTCTCACAGAAGCGAAAGCTAGGCTGTGGGCCCAGCCTGAGGACCAGCACGTTTTCCACACTTAACACAGCTAAGGCATGAGCCAGACGACAGCCTTGGTCCCTGAGGCCTACCTAAGGTACTGCCATACTTACCCAGTAGATCCCACGCAGAGGTCCCTGTGCCCAAAAGGGCCTCCATGGAAGGGCCCTGTTCCTCCCGTGTGTTTCCTTGAGGTAATCGGAAACCACTGAGGATAACTACGTGAGCTCAGCTTTGAAACTGGGCGACCCTGGGCAAACCTTATTCCCCTCCGTGGTAGACGAGACAGTGGCGGGTCCTAAGCTGCCTGAAGCACGCTCCTCGCGCCCACCTTCTCTTTGCTGCCGGAAGGCCTCACATAAGACGTCTGAGTTTACTCGTGACGGAAGCCGTCTGAGTGTACTCGTGTGAGGCCTGCTGCTCTCAGGTCCTTGCTGGGAGCTTCAGCAAGAGCACTCTGGAGCTCGCCGACAAAAGAATTGTGAGCCCCCCCGGCCTCAAGTAAAAGTCCAGATTTCCCCCGTCAGTAACACCTCGGAGTGCCATAGGAGCGAAGAAGCATGCGTTAACGGGATGCTTCAACAGTGCTAGGGATTTCTTTCACGAGACACTGTGCACTCACGTTCGTCGTAACAACTGTCAAAGGGCACTGTATGCCTTCCAACTCCTCTGTTGCGTTTGAGCCACAGGAAGTAAAGGCATTCGTTTGATTAAGCTCCGTGAACGGGCAACGATGATGGCGAAGCGCTGCCCTGTTCGCTCGGAAGCTCTCGTCTGTACGGCCTTCCAACGGCCTCAGGGTACGCAGTTGTAAACAGCCTTACATTCCATGCTGGTGTGCCCCCAATTAGGAACTTGGGCTCTTCTGTGAGACACCCACGTGCGTCCCAAATGAAACCGGGGAGCTCCCCCAGGACGTCTGCGTACGGCAGTCGCTTGCCAGCTGTTTACTTCCAGCCGGAGAAAGAAGAAGAGGACAGCTTTCCCAGGGACAACTCTGGACCCTTGGGACCATCCGGAGTCACCAAAGCCTAAACTTTGCACGGCCTGGGGAACGCTCTTCCTCATGGCCAGCAATCCCCACGTCAAAACCTTTCTCAGCAGAGGCAGGCACTCTCTCCCTCGTACTAGATAGCTCGGCAGAGCCTTCCGAGAAACACGCTGCGTCATTCAGCTTGAACGTGGGACGCGGAGGGGAGAGTACGCTTTCTCCCCGTTTGGAGGCGCCTTGCGCTTGGCTTCAAAGCTGCCTGAACAGCACTAGCGGCCCGACGTCTCTGCACGGCAGGATTGTCGTTGTGGGCCGAGGCTGCGTGTTCTCTCAAAACGAAAACCGTGCTGGCGATCCCTTTCTAGGAACTCCTCCCACGGCACCACATGTTCAGCTCCGGCCGAACGAAAGGTGACCTCAGGCCTCAAGGTAAGTTCCAGTGTTTCACGTCGGGGGAGTTGGGTGTGCAGTGGTTTCCATGAGGCCATACTCCACCACGGAGTGCCTTCACTCTGCGACGCTCCTGGGGGCACACAGGATAGGAGCGCGTTCGCCAAGTTCGCAGGATGACTTCTCTCCGCGCCGGAACGGCGGCTCCTGGCTTCTGAGGAACCTTAGCCTCAACAGGGCCCTGGAGAAAGCTCTTCACATTCATAGCAAGGGCAACGTACTGCTCTCTGGCTTGCCTGGGTTGAGTGCCCCAGTCGTCAAAGAGCCTCGCGAAGGCAGTGCTGCACAGACTCCCTTTGCCAGTCGCACGGCCTCCCTGACTGAAAGAGAACTGCAGTGCCAAAAGGCACCGTGCTGACGACTGGCTCCAGGAGGAGACTCGGGACAGCACTCTCACAGAAGCGAAAGCTAGGCTGTGGGCCCAGCCTGAGGACCAGCACGTTTTCCACACTTAACACAGCTAAGGCATGAGCCAGACGACAGCCTTGGTCCCTGAGGCCTACCTAAGGTACTGCCATACTTACCCAGTAGATCCCACGCAGAGGTCCCTGTGCCCAAAAGGGCCTCCATGGAAGGGCCCTGTTCCTCCCGTGTGTTTCCTTGAGGTAATCGGAAACCACTGAGGATAACTACGTGAGCTCAGCTTTGAAACTGGGCGACCCTGGGCAAACCTTATTCCCCTCCGTGGTAGACGAGACAGTGGCGGGTCCTAAGCTGCCTGAAGCACGCTCCTCGCGCCCACCTTCTCTTTGCTGCCGGAAGGCCTCACATAAGACGTCTGAGTTTACTCGTGACGGAAGCCGTCTGAGTGTACTCGTGTGAGGCCTGCTGCTCTCAGGTCCTTGCTGGGAGCTTCAGCAAGAGCACTCTGGAGCTCGCCGACAAAAGAATTGTGAGCCCCCCCGGCCTCAAGTAAAAGTCCAGATTTCCCCCGTCAGTAACACCTCGGAGTGCCATAGGAGCGAAGAAGCATGCGTTAACGGGATGCTTCAACAGTGCTAGGGATTTCTTTCACGAGACACTGTGCACTCACGTTCGTCGTAACAACTGTCAAAGGGCACTGTATGCCTTCCAACTCCTCTGTTGCGTTTGAGCCACAGGAAGTAAAGGCATTCGTTTGATTAAGCTCCGTGAACGGGCAACGATGATGGCGAAGCGCTGCCCTGTTCGCTCGAAAGCTCTCGTCTGTACGGCCTTCCAACGGCCTCAGGGTACGCAGTTGTAAACAGCCTTACATTCCATGCTGGTGTGCCCCCAATTAGGAACTTGGGCTCTTCTGTGAGACACCCACGTGCGTCCCAAATGAAACCGGGGAGCTCCCCCAGGACGTCTGCGTACGGCAGTCGGTTGCCAGCTGTTTACTTCCAGCCGGAGAAAGAAGAAGAGGACAGCTTTCCCAGGGACAACTCTGGACCCTTGGGACCATCCAGAGTCACCAAAGCCTAAACTTTGCACGGCCTGGGGAACGCTCTTCCTCATGGCCAGCAATCCCCGCGTCAAAACCTTTCTCAGCAGAGGCAGGCACTCTCTCCCTCGTACTAGATAGCTCGGCAGAGCCTTCCGAGAAACACGCTGCGTCATTCAGCTTGAACGTGGGACGCGGAGGGGAGAGTACGCTTTCTCCCCGTTTGGAGGCGCCTTGCGCTTGGCTTCAAAGCTGCCTGAACAGCACTAGCGGCCCGACGTCTCTGCACGGCAGGACTGTCGTTGTGGGCCGAGGCTGCGTGTTCTCTCAAAACGAAAACCGTGCTGGCGATCCCTTTCTACGAACTCCTCCCACGGCACCACATGTTCAGCTCCGGCCGAACGAAAGGTGACCTCAGGCCTCAAGGTAAGTTCCAGTGTTTCACGTCGGGGGAGTTGGGTGTGCAGTGGTTTCCATGAGGCCATACTCCACCACGGAGTGCCTTCACTCTGCGACGCTCCTGGGGGCACACAGGATAGGAGCGCGTTCGCCAAGTTCGCAGGATGACTTCTCTCCGTGCCGGAACGGCGGCTCCTGGCTTCTGAGGAACCTTAGCCTCAACAGGGCCCTGGAGAAAGCTCTTCACATTCATAGCAAGGGCAACGTACTGCTCTCTGGCTTGCCTGGGTTGAGTGCCCCAGTCGTCAAAGAGCCTCGCGAAGGCAGTGCTGCACAGACTCCCTTTGCCAGTCGCACGGCCTCCCTGACTGAAAGAGAACTGCAGTGCCAAAAGGCACCGTGCTGACGACTGGCTCCAGGAGGAGACTCGGGACAGCACTCTCACAGAAGCGAAAGCTAGGCTGTGGGCCCAGCCTGAGGACCAGCACGTTTTCCACACTTAACACAGCTAAGGCATGAGCCAGACGACAGCCTTGGTCCCTGAGGCCTACCTAAGGTACTGCCATACTTACCCAGTAGATCCCACGCAGAGGTCCCTGTGCCCAAAAGGGCCTCCATGGAAGGGCCCTGTTCCTCCCGTGTGTTTCCTTGAGGTAATCGGAAACCACTGAGGATAACTACGTGAGCTCAGCTTTGAAACTGGGCGACCCTGGGCAAACCTTATTCCCCTCCGTGGTAGACGAGACAGTTGCGGGTCCTAAGCTGCCTGAAGCACGCTCCTCGCGCCCACCTTCTCTTTGCTGCCGGAAGGCCTCACATAAGACGTCTGAGTTTACTCGTGACGGAAGCCGTCTGAGTGTACTCGTGTGAGGCCTGCTGCTCTCAGGTCCTTGCTGGGAGCTTCAGCAAGAGCACTCTGGAGCTCGCCGACAAAAGAATTGTGAGCCCCCCCGGCCTCAAGTAAAAGTCCAGATTTCCCCCGTCAGTAACACCTCGGAGTGCCATAGGAGCGAAGAAGCATGCGTTAACGGGATGCTTCAACAGTGCTAGGGATTTCTTTCACGAGACACTGTGCACTCACGTTCGTCGTAACAACTGTCAAAGGGCACTGTATGCCTTCCAACTCCTCTGTTGCGTTTGAGCCACAGGAAGTAAAGGCATTCGTTTGATTAAGCTCCGTGAACGGGCAACGATGATGGCGAAGCGCTGCCCTGTTCGCTCGGAAGCTCTCGTCTGTACGGCCTTCCAACGGCCTCAGGGTACGCAGTTGTAAACAGCCTTACATTCCATGCTGGTGTGCCCCCAATTAGGAACTTGGGCTCTTCTGTGAGACACCCACGTGCGTCCCAAATGAAACCGGGGAGCTCCCCCAGGACGTCTGCGTACGGCAGTCGCTTGCCAGCTGTTTACTTCCAGCCGGAGAAAGAAGAAGAGGACAGCTTTCCCAGGGACAACTCTGGACCCTTGGGACCATCCGGAGTCACCAAAGCCTAAACTTTGCACGGCCTGGGGAACGCTCTTCCTCATGGCCAGCAATCCCCACGTCAAAACCTTTCTCAGCAGAGGCAGGCACTCTCTCCCTCGTACTAGATAGCTCGGCAGAGCCTTCCGAGAAACACGCTGCGTCATTCAGCTTGAACGTGGGACGCGGAGGGGAGAGTACGCTTTCTCCCCGTTTGGAGGCGCCTTGCGCTTGGCTTCAAAGCTGCCTGAACAGCACTAGCGGCCCGACGTCTCTGCACGGCAGGATTGTCGTTGTGGGCCGAGGCTGCGTGTTCTCTCAAAACGAAAACCGTGCTGGCGATCCCTTTCTAGGAACTCCTCCCACGGCACCACATGTTCAGCTCCGGCCGAACGAAAGGTGACCTCAGGCCTCAAGGTAAGTTCCAGTGTTTCACGTCGGGGGAGTTGGGTGTGCAGTGGTTTCCATGAGGCCATACTCCACCACGGAGTGCCTTCACTCTGCGACGCTCCTGGGGGCACACAGGATAGGAGCGCGTTCGCCAAGTTCGCAGGATGACTTCTCTCCGCGCCGGAACGGCGGCTCCTGGCTTCTGAGGAACCTTAGCCTCAACAGGGCCCTGGAGAAAGCTCTTCACATTCATAGCAAGGGCAACGTACTGCTCTCTGGCTTGCCTGGGTTGAGTGCCCCAGTCGTCAAAGAGCCTCGCGAAGGCAGTGCTGCACAGACTCCCTTTGCCAGTCGCACGGCCTCCCTGACTGAAAGAGAACTGCAGTGCCAAAAGGCACCGTGCTGACGACTGGCTCCAGGAGGAGACTCGGGACAGCACTCTCACAGAAGCGAAAGCTAGGCTGTGGGCCCAGCCTGAGGACCAGCACGTTTTCCACACTTAACACAGCTAAGGCATGAGCCAGACGACAGCCTTGGTCCCTGAGGCCTACCTAAGGTACTGCCATACTTACCCAGTAGATCCCACGCAGAGGTCCCTGTGCCCAAAAGGGCCTCCATGGAAGGGCCCTGTTCCTCCCGTGTGTTTCCTTGAGGTAATCGGAAACCACTGAGGATAACTACGTGAGCTCAGCTTTGAAACTGGGCGACCCTGGGCAAACCTTATTCCCCTCCGTGGTAGACGAGACAGTTGCGGGTCCTAAGCTGCCTGAAGCACACTCCTCGCGCCCACCTTCTCTTTGCTGCCGGAAGGCCTCACATAAGACGTCTGAGTTTACTCGTGACGGAAGCCGTCTGAGTGTACTCGTGTGAGGCCTGCTGCTCTCAGGTCCTTGCTGGGAGCTTCAGCAAGAGCACTCTGGAGCTCGCCGACAAAAGAATTGTGAGCCCCCCCGGCCTCAAGTAAAAGTCCAGATTTCCCCCGTCAGTAACACCTCGGAGTGCCATAGGAGCGAAGAAGCATGCGTTAACGGGATGCTTCAACAGTGCTAGGGATTTCTTTCACGAGACACTGTGCACTCACGTTCGGCGTAACAACTGTCAAAGGGCACTGTATGCCTTCCAACTCCTCTGTTGCGTTTGAGCCACAGGAAGTAAAGGCATTCGTTTGATTAAGCTCCGTGAACGGGCAACGATGATGGCGAAGCGCTGCCCTGTTCGCTCGGAAGCTCTCGTCTGTACGGCCTTCCAACGGCCTCAGGGTACGCAGTTGTAAACAGCCTTACATTCCATGCTGGTGTGCCCCCAATTAGGAACTTGGGCTCTTCTGTGAGACGCCCACGTGCGTCCCAAATGAAACCGGGGAGCTCCCCCAGGACGTCTGCGTACGGCAGTCGCTTGCCAGCTGTTTACTTCCAGCCGGAGAAAGAAGAAGAGGACAGCTTTCCCAGGGACAACTCTGGACCCTTGGGACCATCCGGAGTCACCAAAGCCTAAACTTTGCACGGCCTGGGGAACGCTCTTCCTCATGGCCAGCAATCCCCACGTCAAAACCTTTCTCAGCAGAGGCAGGCACTCTCTCCCTCGTACTAGATAGCTCGGCAGAGCCTTCCGAGAAACACGCTGCGTCATTCAGCTTGAACGTGGGACGCGGAGGGGAGAGTACGCATTCTCCCCGTTTGGAGGCGCCTTGCGCTTGGCTTCAAAGCTGCCTGAACAGCACTAGCGGCCCGACGTCTCTGCACGGCAGGATTGTCGTTGTGGGCCGAGGCTGCGTGTTCTCTCAAAACGAAAACCGTGCTGGCGATCCCTTTCTAGGAACTCCTCCCACGGCACCACATGTTCAGCTCCGGCCGAACGAAAGGTGACCTCAGGCCTCAAGGTAAGTTCCAGTGTTTCACGTCGGGGGAGTTGGGTGTGCAGTGGTTTCCATGAGGCCATACTCCACCACGGAGTGCCTTCACTCTGCGACGCTCCTGGGGGCACACAGGATAGGAGCGCGTTCGCCAAGTTCGCAGCATGACTTCTCTCCGTGCCGGAACGGCGGCTCCTGGCTTCTGAGGAACCTTAGCCTCAACAGGGCCCTGGAGAAAGCTCTTCACATTCATAGCAAGGGCAACGTACTGCTCTCTGGCTTGCCTGGGTTGAGTGCCCCAGTCGTCAAAGAGCCTCGCGAAGGCAGTGCTGCACAGACTCCCTTTGCCAGTCGCACGGCCTCCCTGACTGAAAGAGAACTGCAGTGCCAAAAGGCACCGTGCTGACGACTGGCTCCAGGAGGAGACTCGGGACAGCACTCTCACAGAAGCGAAAGCTAGGCTGTGGGCCCAGCCTGAAGACCAGCACGTTTTCCACACTTAACACAGCTAAGGCATGAGCCAGACGACAGCCTTGGTCCCTGAGGCCTACCTAAGGTACTGCCATACTTACCCAGTAGATCCCACGCAGAGGTCCCTGGGCCCAAAAGGGCCTCCATGGAAGGGCCCTGTTCCTCCCGTGTGTTTCCTTGAGGTAATCGGAAACCACTGAGGATAACTACGTGAGCTCAGCTTTGAAACTGGGCGACCCTGGGCAAACCTTATTCCCCTCCGTGGTAGACGAGACAGTTGCGGGTCCTAAGCTGCCTGAAGCACACTCCTCGCGCCCACCTTCTCTTTGCTGCCGGAAGGCCTCACATAAGACGTCTGAGTTTACTCGTGACGGAAGCCGTCTGAGTGTACTCGTGTGAGGCCTGCTGCTCTCAGGTCCTTGCTGGGAGCTTCAGCAAGAGCACTCTGGAGCTCGCCGACAAAAGAATTGTGAGCCCCCCCGGCCTCAAGTAAAAGTCCAGATTTCCCCCGTCAGTAACACCTCGGAGTGCCATAGGAGCGAAGAAGCATGCGTTAACGGGATGCTTCAACAGTGCTAGGGATTTCTTTCACGAGACACTGTGCACTCACGTTCGTCGTAACAACTGTCAAAGGGCACTGTATGCCTTCCAACTCCTCTGTTGCGTTTGAGCCACAGGAAGTAAAGGCATTCGTTTGATTAAGCTCCGTGAACGGGCAACGATGATGGCGAAGCGCTGCCCTGTTCGCTCGAAAGCTCTCGTCTGTACGGCCTTCCAACGGCCTCAGGGTACGCAGTTGTAAACAGCCTTACATTCCATGCTGGTGTGCCCCCAATTAGGAACTTGGGCTCTTCTGTGAGACACCCACGTGCGTCCCAAATGAAACCGGGGAGCTCCCCCAGGACGTCTGCGTACGGCAGTCGGTTGCCAGCTGTTTACTTCCAGCCGGAGAAAGAAGAAGAGGACAGCTTTCCCAGGGACAACTCTGGACCCTTGGGACCATCCGGAGTCACCAAAGCCTAAACTTTGCACGGCCTGGGGAACGCTCTTCCTCATGTCCAGCAATCCCCACGTCAAAACCTTTCTCAGCAGAGGCAGGCACTCTCTCCCTCGTACTAGATAGCTCGGCAGAGCCTTCCGAGAAACACGCTGCGTCATTCAGCTTGAACGTGGGACGCGGAGGGGAGAGTACGCTTTCTCCCCGTTTGGAGGCGCCTTGCGCTTGGCTTCAAAGCTGCCTGAACAGCACTAGCGGCCCGACGTCTCTGCACGGCAGGATTGTCGTTGTGGGCCGAGGCTGCGTGTTCTCTCAAAACGAAAACCGTGCTGGCGATCCCTTTCTAGGAACTCCTCCCACGGCACCACATGTTCAGCTCCGGCCGAACGAAAGGTGACCTCAGGCCTCAAGGTAAGTTCCAGTGTTTCACGTCGGGGGAGTTGGGTGTGCAGTGGTTTCCATGAGGCCATACTCCACCACGGAGTGCCTTCACTCTGCGACGCTCCTGGGGGCACACAGGATAGGAGCGCGTTCGCCAAGTTCGCAGGATGACTTCTCTCCGCGCCGGAACGGCGGCTCCTGGCTTCTGAGGAACCTTAGCCTCAACAGGGCCCTGGAGAAAGCTCTTCACATTCATAGCAAGGGCAACGTACTGCTCTCTGGCTTGCCTGGGTTGAGTGCCCCAGTCGTCAAAGAGCCTCGCGAAGGCAGTGCTGCACAGACTCCCTTTGCCAGTCGCACGGCCTCCCTGACTGAAAGAGAACTGCAGTGCCAAAAGGCACCGTGCTGACGACTGGCTCCAGGAGGAGACTCGGGACAGCACTCTCACAGAAGCGAAAGCTAGGCTGTGGGCCCAGCCTGAGGACCAGCACGTTTTCCACACTTAACACAGCTAAGGCATGAGCCAGACGACAGCCTTGGTCCCTGAGGCCTACCTAAGGTACTGCCATACTTACCCAGTAGATCCCACGCAGAGGTCCCTGTGCCCAAAAGGGCCTCCATGGAAGGGCCCTGTTCCTCCCGTGTGTTTCCTTGAGGTAATCGGAAACCACTGAGGATAACTACGTGAGCTCAGCTTTGAAACTGGGCGACCCTGGGCAAACCTTATTCCCCTCCGTGGTAGACGAGACAGTTGCGGGTCCTAAGCTGCCTGAAGCACACTCCTCGCGCCCACCTTCTCTTTGCTGCCGGAAGGCCTCACATAAGACGTCTGAGTTTACTCGTGACGGAAGCCGTCTGAGTGTACTCGTGTGAGGCCTGCTGCTCTCAGGTCCTTGCTGGGAGCTTCAGCAAGAGCACTCTGGAGCTCGCCGACAAAAGAATTGTGAGCCCCCCCGGCCTCAAGTAAAAGTCCAGATTTCCCCCGTCAGTAACACCTCGGAGTGCCATAGGAGCGAAGAAGCATGCGTTAACGGGATGCTTCAACAGTGCTAGGGATTTCTTTCACGAGACACTGTGCACTCACGTTCGGCGTAACAACTGTCAAAGGGCACTGTATGCCTTCCAACTCCTCTGTTGCGTTTGAGCCACAGGAAGTAAAGGCATTCGTTTGATTAAGCTCCGTGAACGGGCAACGATGATGGCGAAGCGCTGCCCTGTTCGCTCGGAAGCTCTCGTCTGTACGGCCTTCCAACGGCCTCAGGGTACGCAGTTGTAAACAGCCTTACATTCCATGCTGGTGTGCCCCCAATTAGGAACTTGGGCTCTTCTGTGAGACGCCCACGTGCGTCCCAAATGAAACCGGGGAGCTCCCCCAGGACGTCTGCGTACGGCAGTCGCTTGCCAGCTGTTTACTTCCAGCCGGAGAAAGAAGAAGAGGACAGCTTTCCCAGGGACAACTCTGGACCCTTGGGACCATCCAGAGTCACCAAAGCCTAAACTTTGCACGGCCTGGGGAACGCTCTTCCTCATGGCCAGCAATCCCCACGTCAAAACCTTTCTCAGCAGAGGCAGGCACTCTCTCCCTCGTACTAGATAGCTCGGCAGAGCCTTCCGAGAAACACGCTGCGTCATTCAGCTTGAACGTGGGACGCGGAGGGGAGAGTACGCATTCTCCCCGTTTGGAGGCGCCTTGCGCTTGGCTTCAAAGCTGCCTGAACAGCACTAGCGGCCCGACGTCTCTGCACGGCAGGATTGTCGTTGTGGGCCGAGGCTGCGTGTTCTCTCAAAACGAAAACCGTGCTGGCGATCCCTTTCTAGGAACTCCTCCCACGGCACCACATGTTCAGCTCCGGCCGAACGAAAGGTGACCTCAGGCCTCAAGGTAAGTTCCAGTGTTTCACGTCGGGGGAGTTGGGTGTGCAGTGGTTTCCATGAGGCCATACTCCACCACGGAGTGCCTTCACTCTGCGACGCTCCTGGGGGCACACAGGATAGGAGCGCGTTCGCCAAGTTCGCAGCATGACTTCTCTCCGTGCCGGAACGGCGGCTCCTGGCTTCTGAGGAACCTTAGCCTCAACAGGGCCCTGGAGAAAGCTCTTCACATTCATAGCAAGGGCAACGTACTGCTCTCTGGCTTGCCTGGGTTGAGTGCCCCAGTCGTCAAAGAGCCTCGCGAAGGCAGTGCTGCACAGACTCCCTTTGCCAGTCGCACGGCCTCCCTGACTGAAAGAGAACTGCAGTGCCAAAAGGCACCGTGCTGACGACTGGCTCCAGGAGGAGACTCGGGACAGCACTCTCACAGAAGCGAAAGCTAGGCTGTGGGCCCAGCCTGAAGACCAGCACGTTTTCCACACTTAACACAGCTAAGGCATGAGCCAGACGACAGCCTTGGTCCCTGAGGCCTACCTAAGGTACTGCCATACTTACCCAGTAGATCCCACGCAGAGGTCCCTGGGCCCAAAAGGGCCTCCATGGAAGGGCCCTGTTCCTCCCGTGTGTTTCCTTGAGGTAATCGGAAACCACTGAGGATAACTACGTGAGCTCAGCTTTGAAACTGGGCGACCCTGGGCAAACCTTATTCCCCTCCGTGGTAGACGAGACAGTTGCGGGTCCTAAGCTGCCTGAAGCACACTCCTCGCGCCCACCTTCTCTTTGCTGCCGGAAGGCCTCACATAAGACGTCTGAGTTTACTCGTGACGGAAGCCGTCTGAGTGTACTCGTGTGAGGCCTGCTGCTCTCAGGTCCTTGCTGGGAGCTTCAGCAAGAGCACTCTGGAGCTCGCCGACAAAAGAATTGTGAGCCCCCCCGGCCTCAAGTAAAAGTCCAGATTTCCCCCGTCAGTAACACCTCGGAGTGCCATAGGAGCGAAGAAGCATGCGTTAACGGGATGCTTCAACAGTGCTAGGGATTTCTTTCACGAGACACTGTGCACTCACGTTCGTCGTAACAACTGTCAAAGGGCACTGTATGCCTTCCAACTCCTCTGTTGCGTTTGAGCCACAGGAAGTAAAGGCATTCGTTTGATTAAGCTCCGTGAACGGGCAACGATGATGGCGAAGCGCTGCCCTGTTCGCTCGAAAGCTCTCGTCTGTACGGCCTTCCAACGGCCTCAGGTACGCAGTTGTAAACAGCCTTACATTCCATGCTGGTGTGCCCCCAATTAGGAACTTGGGCTCTTCTGTGAGACACCCACGTGCGTCCCAAATGAAACCGGGGAGCTCCCCCAGGACGTCTGCGTACGGCAGTCGGTTGCCAGCTGTTTACTTCCAGCCGGAGAAAGAAGAAGAGGACAGCTTTCCCAGGGACAACTCTGGACCCTTGGGACCATCCGGAGTCACCAAAGCCTAAACTTTGCACGGCCTGGGGAACGCTCTTCCTCATGTCCAGCAATCCCCACGTCAAAACCTTTCTCAGCAGAGGCAGGCACTCTCTCCCTCGTACTAGATAGCTCGGCAGAGCCTTCCGAGAAACATGCTGCGTCATTCAGCTTGAACGTGGGACGCGGAGGGGAGAGTACGCTTTCTCCCCGTTTGGAGGCGCCTTGCGCTTGGCTTCAAAGCTGCCTGAACAGCACTAGCGGCCCGACGTCTCTGCACGGCAGGATTGTCGTTGTGGGCCGAGGCTGCGTGTTCTCTCAAAACGAAAACCGTGCTGGCGATCCCTTTCTAGGAACTCCTCCCACGGCACCACATGTTCAGCTCCGGCCGAACGAAAGGTGACCTCAGGCCTCAAGGTAAGTTCCAGTGTTTCACGTCGGGGGAGTTGGGTGTGCAGTGGTTTCCATGAGGCCATACTCCACCACGGAGTGCCTTCACTCTGCGACGCTCCTGGGGGCACACAGGATAGGAGCGCGTTCGCCAAGTTCGCAGGATGACTTCTCTCCGCGCCGGAACGGCGGCTCCTGGCTTCTGAGGAACCTTAGCCTCAACAGGGCCCTGGAGAAAGCTCTTCACATTCATAGCAAGGGCAACGTACTGCTCTCTGGCTTGCCTGGGTTGAGTGCCCCAGTCGTCAAAGAGCCTCGCGAAGGCAGTGCTGCACAGACTCCCTTTGCCAGTCGCACGGCCTCCCTGACTGAAAGAGAACTGCAGTGCCAAAAGGCACCGTGCTGACGACTGGCTCCAGGAGGAGACTCGGGACAGCACTCTCACAGAAGCGAAAGCTAGGCTGTGGGCCCAGCCTGAGGACCAGCACGTTTTCCACACTTAACACAGCTAAGGCATGAGCCAGACGACAGCCTTGGTCCCTGAGGCCTACCTAAGGTACTGCCATACTTACCCAGTAGGTCCCACGCAGAGGTCCCTGTGCCCAAAAGGGCCTCCATGGAAGGGCCCTGTTCCTCCCGTGTGTTTCCTTGAGGTAATCGGAAACCACTGAGGATAACTACGTGAGCTCAGCTTTGAAACTGGGCGACCCTGGGCAAACCTTATTCCCCTCCGTGGTAGACGAGACAGTTGCGGGTCCTAAGCTGCCTGAAGCACACTCCTCGCGCCCACCTTCTCTTTGCTGCCGGAAGGCCTCACATAAGACGTCTGAGTTTACTCGTGACGGAAGCCGTCTGAGTGTACTCGTGTGAGGCCTGCTGCTCTCAGGTCCTTGCTGGGAGCTTCAGCAAGAGCACTCTGGAGCTCGCCGACAAAAGAATTGTGAGCCCCCCCGGCCTCAAGTAAAAGTCCAGATTTCCCCCGTCAGTAACACCTCGGAGTGCCATAGGAGCGAAGAAGCATGCGTTAACGGGATGCTTCAACAGTGCTAGGGATTTCTTTCACGAGACACTGTGCACTCACGTTCGGCGTAACAACTGTCAAAGGGCACTGTATGCCTTCCAACTCCTCTGTTGCGTTTGAGCCACAGGAAGTAAAGGCATTCGTTTGATTAAGCTCCGTGAACGGGCAACGATGATGGCGAAGCGCTGCCCTGTTCGCTCGAAAGCTCTCGTCTGTACGGCCTTCCAACGGCCTCAGGTTACGCAGTTGTAAACAGCCTTACATTCCATGCTGGTGTGCCCCCAATTAGGAACTTGGGCTCTTCTGTGAGACACCCACGTGCGTCCCAAATGAAACCGGGGAGCTCCCCCAGGACGTCTGCGTACGGCAGTCGGTTGCCAGCTGTTTACTTCCAGCCGGAGAAAGAAGAAGAGGACAGCTTTCCCAGGGACAACTCTGGACCCTTGGGACCATCCAGAGTCACCAAAGCCTAAACTTTGCACGGCCTGGGGAACGCTCTTCCTCATGTCCAGCAATCCCCACGTCAAAACCTTTCTCAGCAGAGGCAGGCACTCTCTCCCTCGTACTAGATAGCTCGGCAGAGCCTTCCGAGAAACACGCTGCGTCATTCAGCTTGAACGTGGGACGCGGAGGGGAGAGTACGCTTTCTCCCCGTTTGGAGGCGCCTTGCGCTTGGCTTCAAAGCTGCCTGAACAGCACTAGCGGCCCGACGTCTCTGCACGGCAGGACTGTCGTTGTGGGCCGAGGCTGCGTGTTCTCTCAAAACGAAAACCGTGCTGGCGATCCCTTTCTAGGAACTCCTCCCACGGCACCACATGTTCAGCTCCGGCCGAACGAAAGGTGACCTCAGGCCTCAAGGTAAGTTCCAGTGTTTCACGTCGGGGGAGTTGGGTGTGCAGTGGTTTCCATGAGGCCATACTCCACCACGGAGTGCCTTCACTCTGCGACGCTCCTGGGGGCACACAGGATAGGAGCGCGTTCGCCAAGTTCGCAGGATGACTTCTCTCCGCGCCGGAACGGCGGCTCCTGGCTTCTGAGGAACCTTAGCCTCAACAGGGCCCTGGAGAAAGCTCTTCACATTCATAGCAAGGGCAACGTACTGCTCTCTGGCTTGCCTGGGTTGAGTGCCCCAGTCGTCAAAGAGCCTCGCGAAGGCAGTGCTGCACAGACTCCCTTTGCCAGTCGCACGGCCTCCCTGACTGAAAGAGAACTGCAGTGCCAAAAGGCACCGTGCTGACGACTGGCTCCAGGAGGAGACTCGGGACAGCACTCTCACAGAAGCGAAAGCTAGGCTGTGGGCCCAGCCTGAGGACCAGCACGTTTTCCACACTTAACACAGCTAAGGCATGAGCCAGACGACAGCCTTGGTCCCTGAGGCCTAACTAAGGTACTGCCATACTTACCCAGTAGATCCCACGCAGAGGTCCCTGGGCCCAAAAGGGCCTCCATGGAAGGGCCCTGTTCCTCCCGTGTGTTTCCTTGAGGTAATCGGAAACCACTGAGGATAACTACGTGAGCTCAGCTTTGAAACTGGGCGACCCTGGGCAAACCTTATTCCCCTCCGTGGTAGACGAGACAGTTGCGGGTCCTAAGCTGCCTGAAGCACACTCCTCGCGCCCACCTTCTCTTTGCTGCCGGAAGGCCTCACATAAGAGGTCTGAGTTTACTCGTGACGGAAGCCGTCTGAGTGTACTCGTGTGAGGCCTGCTGCTCTCAGGTCCTTGCTGGGAGCTTCAGCAAGAGCACTCTGGAGCTCGCCGACAAAAGAATTGTGAGCCCCCCCGGCCTCAAGTAAAAGTCCAGATTTCCCCCGTCAGTAACACCTCGGAGTGCCATAGGAGCGAAGAAGCATGCGTTAACGGGATGCTTCAACAGTGCTAGGGATTTCTTTCACGAGACACTGTGCACTCACGTTCGGCGAAACAACTGTCAAAGGGCACTGTATGCCTTCCAACTCCTCTGTTGCGTTTGAGCCACAGGAAGTAAAGGCATTCGTTTGATTAAGCTCCGTGAACGGGCAACGATGATGGCGAAGCGCTGCCCTGTTCGCTCGAAAGCTCTCGTCTGTACGGCCTTCCAACGGCCTCAGGGTACGCAGTTGTAAACAGCCTTACATTCCATGCTGGTGTGCCCCCAATTAGGAACTTGGGCTCTTCTGTGAGACACCCACGTGCGTCCCAAATGAAACCGGGGAGCTCCCCCAGGACGTCTGCGTACGGCAGTCGGTTGCCAGCTCTTTACTTCCAGCCGGAGAAAGAAGAAGAGGACAGCTTTCCCAGGGACAACTCTGGACCCTTGGGACCATCCAGAGTCACCAAAGCCTAAACTTTGCACGGCCTGGGGAACGCTCTTCCTCATGGCCAGCAATCCCCACGTCAAAACCTTTCTCAGCAGAGGCAGGCACTCTCTCCCTCGTACTAGATAGCTCGGCAGAGCCTTCCGAGAAACACGCTGCGTCATTCAGCTTGAACGTGGGACGCGGAGGGGAGAGTACGCTTTCTCCCCGTTTGGAGGCGCCTTGCGCTTGGCTTCAAAGCTGCCTGAACAGCACTAGCGGCCCGACGTCTCTGCACGGCAGGACTGTCGTTGTGGGCCGAGGCTGCGTGTTCTCTCAAAACGAAAACCGTGCTGGCGATCCCTTTCTAGGAACTCCTCCCACGGCACCACATGTTCAGCTCCGGCCGAACGAAAGGTGACCTCAGGCCTCAAGGTAAGTTCCAGTGTTTCACGTCGGGGGAGTTGGGTGTGCAGTGGTTTCCATGAGGCCATACTCCACCACGGAGTGCCTTCACTCTGCGACGCTCCTGGGGGCACACAGGATAGGAGCGCGTTCGCCAAGTTCGCAGGATGACTTCTCTCCGCGCCGGAACGGCGGCTCCTGGCTTCTGAGGAACCTTAGCCTCAACAGGGCCCTGGAGAAAGCTCTTCACATTCATAGCAAGGGCAACGTACTGCTCTCTGGCTTGCCTGGGTTGAGTGCCCCAGTCGTCAAAGAGCCTCGCGAAGGCAGTGCTGCACAGACTCCCTTTGCCAGTCGCACGGCCTCCCTGACTGAAAGAGAACTGCAGTGCCAAAAGGCACCGTGCTGACGACTGGCTCCAGGAGGAGACTCGGGACAGCACTCTCACAGAAGCGAAAGCTAGGCTGTGGGCCCAGCCTGAGGACCAGCACGTTTTCCACACTTAACACAGCTAAGGCATGAGCCAGACGACAGCCTTGGTCCCTGAGGCCTAACTAAGGTACTGCCATACTTACCCAGTAGATCCCACGCAGAGGTCCCTGGGCCCAAAAGGGCCTCCATGGAAGGGCCCTGTTCCTCCCGTGTGTTTCCTTGAGGTAATCGGAAACCACTGAGGATAACTACGTGAGCTCAGCTTTGAAACTGGGCGACCCTGGGCAAACCTTATTCCCCTCCGTGGTAGACGAGACAGTTGCGGGTCCTAAGCTGCCTGAAGCACACTCCTCGCGCCCACCTTCTCTTTGCTGCCGGAAGGCCTCACATAAGAGGTCTGAGTTTACTCGTGACGGAAGCCGTCTGAGTGTACTCGTGTGAGGCCTGCTGCTCTCAGGTCCTTGCTGGGAGCTTCAGCAAGAGCACTCTGGAGCTCGCCGACAAAAGAATTGTGAGCCCCCCCGGCCTCAAGTAAAAGTCCAGATTTCCCCCGTCAGTAACACCTCGGAGTGCCATAGGAGCGAAGAAGCATGCGTTAACGGGATGCTTCAACAGTGCTAGGGATTTCTTTCACGAGACACTGTGCACTCACGTTCGGCGAAACAACTGTCAAAGGGCACTGTATGCCTTCCAACTCCTCTGTTGCGTTTGAGCCACAGGAAGTAAAGGCATTCGTTTGATTAAGCTCCGTGAACGGGCAACGATGATGGCGAAGCGCTGCCCTGTTCGCTCGAAAGCTCTCGTCTGTACGGCCTTCCAACGGCCTCAGGGTACGCAGTTGTAAACAGCCTTACATTCCATGCTGGTGTGCCCCCAATTAGGAACTTGGGCTCTTCTGTGAGACACCCACGTGCGTCCCAAATGAAACCGGGGAGCTCCCCCAGGACGTCTGCGTACGGCAGTCGGTTGCCAGCTGTTTACTTCCAGCCGGAGAAAGAAGAAGAGGACAGCTTTCCCAGGGACAACTCTGGACCCTTGGGACCATCCAGAGTCACCAAAGCCTAAACTTTGCACGGCCTGGGGAACGCTCTTCCTCATGGCCAGCAATCCCCACGTCAAAACCTTTCTCAGCAGAGGCAGGCACTCTCTCCCTCGTACTAGATAGCTCGGCAGAGCCTTCCGAGAAACATGCTGCGTCATTCAGCTTGAACGTGGGACGCGGAGGGGAGAGTACGCTTTCTCCCCGTTTGGAGGCGCCTTGCGCTTGGCTTCAAAGCTGCCTGAACAGCACTAGCGGCCCGACGTCTCTGCACGGCAGGATTGTCGTTGTGGGCCGAGGCTGCGTGTTCTCTCAAAACGAAAACCGTGCTGGCGATCCCTTTCTAGGAACTCCTCCCACGGCACCACATGTTCAGCTCCGGCCGAACGAAAGGTGACCTCAGGCCTCAAGGTAAGTTCCAGTGTTTCACGTCGGGGGAGTTGGGTGTGCAGTGGTTTCCATGAGGCCATACTCCACCACGGAGTGCCTTCACTCTGCGACGCTCCTGGGGGCACACAGGATAGGAGCGCGTTCGCCAAGTTCGCAGGATGACTTCTCTCCGCGCCGGAACGGCGGCTCCTGGCTTCTGAGGAACCTTAGCCTCAACAGGGCCCTGGAGAAAGCTCTTCACATTCATAGCAAGGGCAACGTACTGCTCTCTGGCTTGCCTGGGTTGAGTGCCCCAGTCGTCAAAGAGCCTCGCGAAGGCAGTGCTGCACAGACTCCCTTTGCCAGTCGCACGGCCTCCCTGACTGAAAGAGAACTGCAGTGCCAAAAGGCACCGTGCTGACGACTGGCTCCAGGAGGAGACTCGGGACAGCACTCTCACAGAAGCGAAAGCTAGGCTGTGGGCCCAGCCTGAGGACCAGCACGTTTTCCACACTTAACACAGCTAAGGCATGAGCCAGACGACAGCCTTGGTCCCTGAGGCCTACCTAAGGTACTGCCATACTTACCCAGTAGGTCCCACGCAGAGGTCCCTGTGCCCAAAAGGGCCTCCATGGAAGGGCCCTGTTCCTCCCGTGTGTTTCCTTGAGGTAATCGGAAACCACTGAGGATAACTACGTGAGCTCAGCTTTGAAACTGGGCGACCCTGGGCAAACCTTATTCCCCTCCGTGGTAGACGAGACAGTTGCGGGTCCTAAGCTGCCTGAAGCACGCTCCTCGCGCCCACCTTCTCTTTGCTGCCGGAAGGCCTCACATAAGACGTCTGAGTTTACTCGTGACGGAAGCCGTCTGAGTGTACTCGTGTGAGGCCTGCTGCTCTCAGGTCCTTGCTGGGAGCTTCAGCAAGAGCACTCTGGAGCTCGCCGACAAAAGAATTGTGAGCCCCCCCGGCCTCAAGTAAAAGTCCAGATTTCCCCCGTCAGTAACACCTCGGAGTGCCATAGGAGCGAAGAAGCATGCGTTAACGGGATGCTTCAACAGTGCTAGGGATTTCTTTCACGAGACACTGTGCACTCACGTTCGTCGTAACAACTGTCAAAGGGCACTGTATGCCTTCCAACTCCTCTGTTGCGTTTGAGCCACAGGAAGTAAAGGCATTCGTTTGATTAAGCTCCGTGAACGGGCAACGATGATGGCGAAGCGCTGCCCTGTTCGCTCGAAAGCTCTCGTCTGTACGGCCTTCCAACGGCCTCAGGGTACGCAGTTGTAAACAGCCTTACATTCCATGCTGGTGTGCCCCCAATTAGGAACTTGGGCTCTTCTGTGAGACACCCACGTGCGTCCCAAATGAAACCGGGGAGCTCCCCCAGGACGTCTGCGTACGGCAGTCGCTTGCCAGCTGTTTACTTCCAGCCGGAGAAAGAAGAAGAGGACAGCTTTCCCAGGGACAACTCTGGACCCTTGGGACCATCCGGAGTCACCAAAGCCTAAACTTTGCACGGCCTGGGGAACGCTCTTCCTCATGGCCAGCAATCCCCACGTCAAAACCTTTCTCAGCAGAGGCAGGCACTCTCTCCCTCGTACTAGATAGCTCGGCAGAGCCTTCCGAGAAACATGCTGCGTCATTCAGCTTGAACGTGGGACGCGGAGGGGAGAGTACGCTTTCTCCCCGTTTGGAGGCGCCTTGCGCTTGGCTTCAAAGCTGCCTGAACAGCACTAGCGGCCCGACGTCTCTGCACGGCAGGATTGTCGTTGTGGGCCGAGGCTGCGTGTTCTCTCAAAACGAAAACCGTGCTGGCGATCCCTTTCTAGGAACTCCTCCCACGGCACCACATGTTCAGCTCCGGCCGAACGAAAGGTGACCTCAGGCCTCAAGGTAAGTTCCAGTGTTTCACGTCGGGGGAGTTGGGTGTGCAGTGGTTTCCATGAGGCCATACTCCACCACGGAGTGCCTTCACTCTGCGACGCTCCTGGGGGCACACAGGATAGGAGCGCGTTCGCCAAGTTCGCAGGATGACTTCTCTCCGCGCCGGAACGGCGGCTCCTGGCTTCTGAGGAACCTTAGCCTCAACAGGGCCCTGGAGAAAGCTCTTCACATTCATAGCAAGGGCAACGTACTGCTCTCTGGCTTGCCTGGGTTGAGTGCCCCAGTCGTCAAAGAGCCTCGCGAAGGCAGTGCTGCACAGACTCCCTTTGCCAGTCGCACGGCCTCCCTGACTGAAAGAGAACTGCAGTGCCAAAAGGCACCGTGCTGACGACTGGCTCCAGGAGGAGACTCGGGACAGCACTCTCACAGAAGCGAAAGCTAGGCTGTGGGCCCAGCCTGAGGACCAGCACGTTTTCCACACTTAACACAGCTAAGGCATGAGCCAGACGACAGCCTTGGTCCCTGAGGCCTACCTAAGGTACTGCCATACTTACCCAGTAGATCCCACGCAGAGGTCCCTGTGCCCAAAAGGGCCTCCATGGAAGGGCCCTGTTCCTCCCGTGTGTTTCCTTGAGGTAATCGGAAACCACTGAGGATAACTACGTGAGCTCAGCTTTGAAACTGGGCGACCCTGGGCAAACCTTATTCCCCTCCGTGGTAGACGAGACAGTTGCGGGTCCTAAGCTGCCTGAAGCACGCTCCTCGCGCCCACCTTCTCTTTGCTGCCGGAAGGCCTCACATAAGAGGTCTGAGTTTACTCGTGACGGAAGCCGTCTGAGTGTACTCGTGTGAGGCCTGCTGCTCTCAGGTCCTTGCTGGGAGCTTCAGCAAGAGCACTCTGGAGCTCGCCGACAAAAGAATTGTGAGCCCCCCCGGCCTCAAGTAAAAGTCCAGATTTCCCCCGTCAGTAACACCTCGGAGTGCCATAGGAGCGAAGAAGCATGCGTTAACGGGATGCTTCAACAGTGCTAGGGATTTCTTTCACGAGACACTGTGCACTCACGTTCGTCGTAACAACTGTCAAAGGGCACTGTATGCCTTCCAACTCCTCTGTTGCGTTTGAGCCACAGGAAGTAAAGGCATTCGTTTGATTAAGCTCCGTGAACGGGCAACGATGATGGCGAAGCGCTGCCCTGTTCGCTCGAAAGCTCTCGTCTGTACGGCCTTCCAACGGCCTCAGGGTACGCAGTTGTAAACAGCCTTACATTCCATGCTGGTGTGCCCCCAATTAGGAACTTGGGCTCTTCTGTGAGACACCCACGTGCGTCCCAAATGAAACCGGGGAGCTCCCCCAGGACGTCTGCGTACGGCAGTCGGTTGCCAGCTCTTTACTTCCAGCCGGAGAAAGAAGAAGAGGACAGCTTTCCCAGGGACAACTCTGGACCCTTGGGACCATCCAGAGTCACCAAAGCCTAAACTTTGCACGGCCTGGGGAACGCTCTTCCTCATGGCCAGCAATCCCCACGTCAAAACCTTTCTCAGCAGAGGCAGGCACTCTCTCCCTCGTACTAGATAGCTCGGCAGAGCCTTCCGAGAAACATGCTGCGTCATTCAGCTTGAACGTGGGACGCGGAGGGGAGAGTACGCTTTCTCCCCGTTTGGAGGCGCCTTGCGCTTGGCTTCAAAGCTGCCTGAACAGCACTAGCGGCCCGACGTCTCTGCACGGCAGGATTGTCGTTGTGGGCCGAGGCTGCGTGTTCTCTCAAAACGAAAACCGTGCTGGCGATCCCTTTCTAGGAACTCCTCCCACGGCACCACATGTTCAGCTCCGGCCGAACGAAAGGTGACCTCAGGCCTCAAGGTAAGTTCCAGTGTTTCACGTCGGGGGAGTTGGGTGTGCAGTGGTTTCCAACGAGGCCATACTCCACCACGGAGTGCCTTCACTCTGCGACGCTCCTGGGGGCACACAGGATAGGAGCGCGTTCGCCAAGTTCGCAGGATGACTTCTCTCCGCGCCGGAACGGCGGCTCCTGGCTTCTGAGGAACCTTAGCCTCAACAGGGCCCTGGAGAAAGCTCTTCACATTCATAGCAAGGGCAACGTACTGCTCTCTGGCTTGCCTGGGTTGAGTGCCCCAGTCGTCAAAGAGCCTCGCGAAGGCAGTGCTGCACAGACTCCCTTTGCCAGTCGCACGGCCTCCCTGACTGAAAGAGAACTGCAGTGCCAAAAGGCACCGTGCTGACGACTGGCTCCAGGAGGAGACTCGGGACAGCACTCTCACAGAAGCGAAAGCTAGGCTGTGGGCCCAGCCTGAGGACCAGCACGTTTTCCACACTTAACACAGCTAAGGCATGAGCCAGACGACAGCCTTGGTCCCTGAGGCCTACCTAAGGTACTGCCATACTTACCCAGTAGGTCCCACGCAGAGGTCCCTGTGCCCAAAAGGGCCTCCATGGAAGGGCCCTGTTCCTCCCGTGTGTTTCCTTGAGGTAATCGGAAACCACTGAGGATAACTACGTGAGCTCAGCTTTGAAACTGGGCGACCCTGGGCAAACCTTATTCCCCTCCGTGGTAGACGAGACAGTTGCGGGTCCTAAGCTGCCTGAAGCACGCTCCTCGCGCCCACCTTCTCTTTGCTGCCGGAAGGCCTCACATAAGAGGTCTGAGTTTACTCGTGACGGAAGCCGTCTGAGTGTACTCGTGTGAGGCCTGCTGCTCTCAGGTCCTTGCTGGGAGCTTCAGCAAGAGCACTCTGGAGCTCGCCGACAAAAGAATTGTGAGCCCCCCCGGCCTCAAGTAAAAGTCCAGATTTCCCCCGTCAGTAACACCTCGGAGTGCCATAGGAGCGAAGAAGCATGCGTTAACGGGATGCTTCAACAGTGCTAGGGATTTCTTTCACGAGACACTGTGCACTCACGTTCGTCGTAACAACTGTCAAAGGGCACTGTATGCCTTCCAACTCCTCTGTTGCGTTTGAGCCACAGGAAGTAAAGGCATTCGTTTGATTAAGCTCCGTGAACGGGCAACGATGATGGCGAAGCGCTGCCCTGTTCGCTCGAAAGCTCTCGTCTGTACGGCCTTCCAAGGGCCTCAGGGTACGCAGTTGTAAACAGCCTTACATTCCATGCTGGTGTGCCCCCAATTAGGAACTTGGGCTCTTCTGTGAGACACCCACGTGCGTCCCAAATGAAACCGGGGAGCTCCCCCAGGACGTCTGCGTACGGCAGTCGGTTGCCAGCTCTTTACTTCCAGCCGGAGAAAGAAGAAGAGGACAGCTTTCCCAGGGACAACTCTGGACCCTTGGGACCATCCAGAGTCACCAAAGCCTAAACTTTGCACGGCCTGGGGAACGCTCTTCCTCATGGCCAGCAATCCCCACGTCAAAACCTTTCTCAGCAGAGGCAGGCACTCTCTCCCTCGTACTAGATAGCTCGGCAGAGCCTTCCGAGAAACATGCTGCGTCATTCAGCTTGAACGTGGGACGCGGAGGGGAGAGTACGCTTTCTCCCCGTTTGGAGGCGCCTTGCTCTTGGCTTCAAAGCTGCCTGAACAGCACTAGCGGCCCGACGTCTCTGCACGGCAGGACTGTCGTTGTGGGCCGAGGCTGCGTGTTCTCTCAAAACGAAAACCGTGCTGGCGATCCCTTTCTAGGAACTCCTCCCACGGCACCACATGTTCAGCTCCGGCCGAACGAAAGGTGACCTCAGGCCTCAAGGTAAGTTCCAGTGTTTCACGTCGGGGGAGTTGGGTGTGCAGTGGTTTCCATGAGGCCATACTCCACCACGGAGCGCCTTCACTCTGCGACGCTCCTGGGGGCACACAGGATAGGATCGCGTTCGCCAAGTTCGCAGGATGACTTCTCTCCGTGCCGGAACGGCGGCTCCTGGCTTCTGAGGAACCTTAGCCTCAACAGGGCCCTGGAGAAAGCTCTTCACATTCATAGCAAGGGCAAGGTACTGCTCTCTGGCTTGCCTGGGTTGAGTGCCCCAGTCGTCAAAGAGCCTCGCGAAGGCAGTGCTGCACAGACTCCCTTTGCCAGTCGCACGGCCTCCCTGACTGAAAGAGAACTGCAGTGCCAAAAGGCACCGTGCTGACGACTGGCTCCAGGAGGAGACTCGGGACAGCACTCTCACAGAAGCGAAAGCTAGGCTGTGGGCCCAGCCTGAGGACCAGCACGTTTTCCACACTTAACACAGCTAAGGCATGAGCCAGACGACAGCCTTGGTCCCTGAGGCCTACCTAAGGTACTGCCATACTTACCCAGTAGATCCCACGCAGAGGTCCCTGTGCCCAAAAGGGCCTCCATGGAAGGGCCCTGTTCCTCCCGTGTGTTTCCTTGAGGTAATCGGAAACCACTGAGGATAACTACGTGAGCTCAGCTTTGAAACTGGGCGACCCTGGGCAAACCTTATTCCCCTCCGTGGTAGACGAGACAGTTGCGGGTCCTAAGCTGCCTGAAGCACGCTCCTCGCGCCCACCTTCTCTTTGCTGCCGGAAGGCCTCACATAAGACGTCTGAGTTTACTCGTGACGGAAGCCGTCTGAGTGTACTCGTGTGAGGCCTGCTGCTCTCAGGTCCTTGCTGGGAGCTTCAGCAAGAGCACTCTGGAGCTCGCCGACAAAAGAATTGTGAGCCCCCCCGGCCTCAAGTAAAAGTCCAGATTTCCCCCGTCAGTAACACCTCGGAGTGCCATAGGAGCGAAGAAGCATGCGTTAACGGGATGCTTCAACAGTGCTAGGGATTTCTTTCACGAGACACTGTGCACTCACGTTCGTCGTAACAACTGTCAAAGGGCACTGTATGCCTTCCAACTCCTCTGTTGCGTTTGAGCCACAGGAAGTAAAGGCATTCGTTTGATTAAGCTCCGTGAACGGGCAACGATGATGGCGAAGCGCTGCCCTGTTCGCTCGAAAGCTCTCGTCTGTACGGCCTTCCAACGGCCTCAGGGTACGCAGTTGTAAACAGCCTTACATTCCATGCTGGTGTGCCCCCAATTAGGAACTTGGGCTCTTCTGTGAGACACCCACGTGCGTCCCAAATGAAACCGGGGAGCTCCCCCAGGACGTCTGCGTACGGCAGTCGCTTGCCAGCTGTTTACTTCCAGCCGGAGAAAGAAGAAGAGGACAGCTTTCCCAGGGACAACTCTGGACCCTTGGGACCATCCAGAGTCACCAAAGCCTAAACTTTGCACGGCCTGGGGAACGCTCTTCCTCATGGCCAGCAATCCCCACGTCAAAACCTTTCTCAGCAGAGGCAGGCACTCTCTCCCTCGTACTAGATAGCTCGGCAGAGCCTTCCGAGAAACATGCTGCGTCATTCAGCTTGAACGTGGGACGCGGAGGGGAGAGTACGCTTTCTCCCCGTTTGGAGGCGCCTTGCGCTTGGCTTCAAAGCTGCCTGAACAGCACTAGCGGCCCGACGTCTCTGCACGGCAGGATTGTCGTTGTGGGCCGAGGCTGCGTGTTCTCTCAAAACGAAAACCGTGCTGGCGATCCCTTTCTAGGAACTCCTCCCACGGCACCACATGTTCAGCTCCGGCCGAACGAAAGGTGACCTCAGGCCTCAAGGTAAGTTCCAGTGTTTCACGTCGGGGGAGTTGGGTGTGCAGTGGTTTCCATGAGGCCATACTCCACCACGGAGCGCCTTCACTCTGCGACGCTCCTGGGGGCACACAGGATAGGAGCGCGTTCGCCAAGTTCGCAGGATGAATTCTCTCCGTGCCGGAACGGCGGCTCCTGGCTTCTGAGGAACCTTAGCCTCAACAGGGCCCTGGAGAAAGCTCTTCACATTCATAGCAAGGGCAAGGTACTGCTCTCTGGCTTGCCTGGGTTGAGTGCCCCAGTCGTCAAAGAGCCTCGCGAAGGCAGTGCTGCACAGACTCCCTTTGCCAGTCGCACGGCCTCCCTGACTGAAAGAGAACTGCAGTGCCAAAAGGCACCGTGCTGACGACTGGCTCCAGGAGGTGACTCGGGACAGCACTCTCACAGAAGCGAAAGCTAGGCTGTGGGCCCAGCCTGAGGACCAGCACGTTTTCCACACTTAACACAGCTAAGGCATGAGCCAGACGACAGCCTTGGTCCCTGAGGCCTACCTAAGGTACTGCCATACTTACCCAGTAGATCCCACGCAGAGGTCCCTGTGCCCAAAAGGGCCTCCATGGAAGGGCCCTGTTCCTCCCGTGTGTTTCCTTGAGGTAATCGGAAACCACTGAGGATAACTACGTGAGCTCAGCTTTGAAACTGGGCGACCCTGGGCAAACCTTATTCCCCTCCGTGGTAGACGAGACAGTTGCGGGTCCTAAGCTGCCTGAAGCACGCTCCTCGCGCCCACCTTCTCTTTGCTGCCGGAAGGCCTCACATAAGAGGTCTGAGTTTACTCGTGACGGAAGCCGTCTGAGTGTACTCGTGTGAGGCCTGCTGCTCTCAGGTCCTTGCTGGGAGCTTCAGCAAGAGCACTCTGGAGCTCGCCGACAAAAGAATTGTGAGCCCCCCCGGCCTCAAGTAAAAGTCCAGATTTCCCCCGTCAGTAACACCTCGGAGTGCCATAGGAGCGAAGAAGCATGCGTTAACGGGATGCTTCAACAGTGCTAGGGATTTCTTTCACGAGACACTGTGCACTCACGTTCGTCGTAACAACTGTCAAAGGGCACTGTATGCCTTCCAACTCCTCTGTTGCGTTTGAGCCACAGGAAGTAAAGGCATTCGTTTGATTAAGCTCCGTGAACGGGCAACGATGATGGCGAAGCGCTGCCCTGTTCGCTCGAAAGCTCTCGTCTGTACGGCCTTCCAACGGCCTCAGGGTACGCAGTTGTAAACAGCCTTACATTCCATGCTGGTGTGCCCCCAATTAGGAACTTGGGCTCTTCTGTGAGACACCCACGTGCGTCCCAAATGAAACCGGGGAGCTCCCCCAGGACGTCTGCGTACGGCAGTCGCTTGCCAGCTGTTTACTTCCAGCCGGAGAAAGAAGAAGAGGACAGCTTTCCCAGGGACAACTCTGGACCCTTGGGACCATCCAGAGTCACCAAAGCCTAAACTTTGCACGGCCTGGGGAACGCTCTTCCTCATGGCCAGCAATCCCCACGTCAAAACCTTTCTCAGCAGAGGCAGGCACTCTCTCCCTCGTACTAGATAGCTCGGCAGAGCCTTCCGAGAAACATGCTGCGTCATTCAGCTTGAACGTGGGACGCGGAGGGGAGAGTACGCTTTCTCCCCGTTTGGAGGCGCCTTGCGCTTGGCTTCAAAGCTGCCTGAACAGCACTAGCGGCCCGACGTCTCTGCACGGCAGGATTGTCGTTGTGGGCCGAGGCTGCGTGTTCTCTCAAAACGAAAACCGTGCTGGCGATCCCTTTCTAGGAACTCCTCCCACGGCACCACATGTTCAGCTCCGGCCGAACGAAAGGTGACCTCAGGCCTCAAGGTAAGTTCCAGTGTTTCACGTCGGGGGAGTTGGGTGTGCAGTGGTTTCCATGAGGCCATACTCCACCACGGAGCGCCTTCACTCTGCGACGCTCCTGGGGGCACACAGGATAGGAGCGCGTTCGCCAAGTTCGCAGGATGAATTCTCTCCGTGCCGGAACGGCGGCTCCTGGCTTCTGAGGAACCTTAGCCTCAACAGGGCCCTGGAGAAAGCTCTTCACATTCATAGCAAGGGCAAGGTACTGCTCTCTGGCTTGCCTGGGTTGAGTGCCCCAGTCGTCAAAGAGCCTCGCGAAGGCAGTGCTGCACAGACTCCCTTTGCCAGTCGCACGGCCTCCCTGACTGAAAGAGAACTGCAGTGCCAAAAGGCACCGTGCTGACGACTGGCTCCAGGAGGTGACTCGGGACAGCACTCTCACAGAAGCGAAAGCTAGGCTGTGGGCCCAGCCTGAGGACCAGCACGTTTTCCACACTTAACACAGCTAAGGCATGAGCCAGACGACAGCCTTGGTCCCTGAGGCCTACCTAAGGTACTGCCATACTTACCCAGTAGATCCCACGCAGAGGTCCCTGTGCCCAAAAGGGCCTCCATGGAAGGGCCCTGTTCCTCCCGTGTGTTTCCTTGAGGTAATCGGAAACCACTGAGGATAACTACGTGAGCTCAGCTTTGAAACTGGGCGACCCTGGGCAAACCTTATTCCCCTCCGTGGTAGACGAGACAGTTGCGGGTCCTAAGCTGCCTGAAGCACGCTCCTCGCGCCCACCTTCTCTTTGCTGCCGGAAGGCCTCACATAAGACGTCTGAGTTTACTCGTGACGGAAGCCGTCTGAGTGTACTCGTGTGAGGCCTGCTGCTCTCAGGTCCTTGCTGGGAGCTTCAGCAAGAGCACTCTGGAGCTCGCCGACAAAAGAATTGTGAGCCCCCCCGGCCTCAAGTAAAAGTCCAGATTTCCCCCGTCAGTAACACCTCGGAGTGCCATAGGAGCGAAGAAGCATGCGTTAACGGGATGCTTCAACAGTGCTAGGGATTTCTTTCACGAGACACTGTGCACTCACGTTCGTCGTAACAACTGTCAAAGGGCACTGTATGCCTTCCAACTCCTCTGTTGCGTTTGAGCCACAGGAAGTAAAGGCATTCGTTTGATTAAGCTCCGTGAACGGGCAACGATGATGGCGAAGCGCTGCCCTGTTCGCTCGAAAGCTCTCGTCTGTACGGCCTTCCAACGGCCTCAGGGTACGCAGTTGTAAACAGCCTTACATTCCATGCTGGTGTGCCCCCAATTAGGAACTTGGGCTCTTCTGTGAGACACCCACGTGCGTCCCAAATGAAACCGGGGAGCTCCCCCAGGACGTCTGCGTACGGCAGTCGCTTGCCAGCTGTTTACTTCCAGCCGGAGAAAGAAGAAGAGGACAGCTTTCCCAGGGACAACTCTGGACCCTTGGGACCATCCAGAGTCACCAAAGCCTAAACTTTGCACGGCCTGGGGAACGCTCTTCCTCATGGCCAGCAATCCCCACGTCAAAACCTTTCTCAGCAGAGGCAGGCACTCTCTCCCTCGTACTAGATAGCTCGGCAGAGCCTTCCGAGAAACATGCTGCGTCATTCAGCTTGAACGTGGGACGCGGAGGGGAGAGTACGCTTTCTCCCCGTTTGGAGGCGCCTTGCGCTTGGCTTCAAAGCTGCCTGAACAGCACTAGCGGCCCGACGTCTCTGCACGGCAGGATTGTCGTTGTGGGCCGAGGCTGCGTGTTCTCTCAAAACGAAAACCGTGCTGGCGATCCCTTTCTAGGAACTCCTCCCACGGCACCACATGTTCAGCTCCGGCCGAACGAAAGGTGACCTCAGGCCTCAAGGTAAGTTCCAGTGTTTCACGTCGGGGACGTTGGGTGTGCAGTGGTTTCCATGAGGCCATACTCCACCACGGAGCGCCTTCACTCTGCGACGCTCCTGGGGGCACACAGGATAGGAGCGCGTTCGCCAAGTTCGCAGGATGACTTCTCTCCGTGCCGGAACGGCGGCTCCTGGCTTCTGAGGAACCTTAGCCTCAACAGGGCCCTGGAGAAAGCTCTTCACATTCATAGCAAGGGCAAGGTACTGCTCTCTGGCTTGCCTGGGTTGAGTGCCCCAGTCGTCAAAGAGCCTCGCGAAGGCAGTGCTGCACAGACTCCCTTTGCCAGTCGCACGGCCTCCCTGACTGAAAGAGAACTGCAGTGCCAAAAGGCACCGTGCTGACGACTGGCTCCAGGAGGAGACTCGGGACAGCACTCTCACAGAAGCGAAAGCTAGGCTGTGGGCCCAGCCTGAGGACCAGCACGTTTTCCACACTTAACACAGCTAAGGCATGAGCCAGACGACAGCCTTGGTCCCTGAGGCCTACCTAAGGTACTGCCATACTTACCCAGTAGATCCCACGCAGAGGTCCCTGTGCCCAAAAGGGCCTCCATGGAAGGGCCCTGTTCCTCCCGTGTGTTTCCTTGAGGTAATCGGAAACCACTGAGGATAACTACGTGAGCTCAGCTTTGAAACTGGGCGACCCTGGGCAAACCTTATTCCCCTCCGTGGTAGACGAGACAGTTGCGGGTCCTAAGCTGCCTGAAGCACGCTCCTCGCGCCCACCTTCTCTTTGCTGCCGGAAGGCCTCACATAAGAGGTCTGAGTTTACTCGTGACGGAAGCCGTCTGAGTGTACTCGTGTGAGGCCTGCTGCTCTCAGGTCCTTGCTGGGAGCTTCAGCAAGAGCACTCTGGAGCTCGCCGACAAAAGAATTGTGAGCCCCCCCGGCCTCAAGTAAAAGTCCAGATTTCCCCCGTCAGTAACACCTCGGAGTGCCATAGGAGCGAAGAAGCATGCGTTAACGGGATGCTTCAACAGTGCTAGGGATTTCTTTCACGAGACACTGTGCACTCACGTTCGTCGTAACAACTGTCAAAGGGCACTGTATGCCTTCCAACTCCTCTGTTGCGTTTGAGCCACAGGAAGTAAAGGCATTCGTTTGATTAAGCTCCGTGAACGGGCAACGATGATGGCGAAGCGCTGCCCTGTTCGCTCGAAAGCTCTCGTCTGTACGGCCTTCCAACGGCCTCAGGGTACGCAGTTGTAAACAGCCTTACATTCCATGCTGGTGTGCCCCCAATTAGGAACTTGGGCTCTTCTGTGAGACACCCACGTGCGTCCCAAATGAAACCGGGGAGCTCCCCCAGGACGTCTGCGTACGGCAGTCGCTTGCCAGCTGTTTACTTCCAGCCGGAGAAAGAAGAAGAGGACAGCTTTCCCAGGGACAACTCTGGACCCTTGGGACCATCCAGAGTCACCAAAGCCTAAACTTTGCACGGCCTGGGGAACGCTCTTCCTCATGGCCAGCAATCCCCACGTCAAAACCTTTCTCAGCAGAGGCAGGCACTCTCTCCCTCGTACTAGATAGCTCGGCAGAGCCTTCCGAGAAACATGCTGCGTCATTCAGCTTGAACGTGGGACGCGGAGGGGAGAGTACGCTTTCTCCCCGTTTGGAGGCGCCTTGCGCTTGGCTTCAAAGCTGCCTGAACAGCACTAGCGGCCCGACGTCTCTGCACGGCAGGATTGTCGTTGTGGGCCGAGGCTGCGTGTTCTCTCAAAACGAAAACCGTGCTGGCGATCCCTTTCTAGGAACTCCTCCCACGGCACCACATGTTCAGCTCCGGCCGAACGAAAGGTGACCTCAGGCCTCAAGGTAAGTTCCAGTGTTTCACGTCGGGGACGTTGGGTGTGCAGTGGTTTCCATGAGGCCATACTCCACCACGGAGCGCCTTCACTCTGCGACGCTCCTGGGGGCACACAGGATAGGAGCGCGTTCGCCAAGTTCGCAGGATGACTTCTCTCCGTGCCGGAACGGCGGCTCCTGGCTTCTGAGGAACCTTAGCCTCAACAGGGCCCTGGAGAAAGCTCTTCACATTCATAGCAAGGGCAAGGTACTGCTCTCTGGCTTGCCTGGGTTGAGTGCCCCAGTCGTCAAAGAGCCTCGCGAAGGCAGTGCTGCACAGACTCCCTTTGCCAGTCGCACGGCCTCCCTGACTGAAAGAGAACTGCAGTGCCAAAAGGCACCGTGCTGACGACTGGCTCCAGGAGGAGACTCGGGACAGCACTCTCACAGAAGCGAAAGCTAGGCTGTGGGCCCAGCCTGAGGACCAGCACGTTTTCCACACTTAACACAGCTAAGGCATGAGCCAGACGACAGCCTTGGTCCCTGAGGCCTACCTAAGGTACTGCCATACTTACCCAGTAGATCCCACGCAGAGGTCCCTGTGCCCAAAAGGGCCTCCATGGAAGGGCCCTGTTCCTCCCGTGTGTTTCCTTGAGGTAATCGGAAACCACTGAGGATAACTACGTGAGCTCAGCTTTGAAACTGGGCGACCCTGGGCAAACCTTATTCCCCTCCGTGGTAGACGAGACAGTTGCGGGTCCTAAGCTGCCTGAAGCACGCTCCTCGCGCCCACCTTCTCTTTGCTGCCGGAAGGCCTCACATAAGAGGTCTGAGTTTACTCGTGACGGAAGCCGTCTGAGTGTACTCGTGTGAGGCCTGCTGCTCTCAGGTCCTTGCTGGGAGCTTCAGCAAGAGCACTCTGGAGCTCGCCGACAAAAGAATTGTGAGCCCCCCCGGCCTCAAGTAAAAGTCCAGATTTCCCCCGTCAGTAACACCTCGGAGTGCCATAGGAGCGAAGAAGCATGCGTTAACGGGATGCTTCAACAGTGCTAGGGATTTCTTTCACGAGACACTGTGCACTCACGTTCGTCGTAACAACTGTCAAAGGGCACTGTATGCCTTCCAACTCCTCTGTTGCGTTTGAGCCACAGGAAGTAAAGGCATTCGTTTGATTAAGCTCCGTGAACGGGCAACGATGATGGCGAAGCGCTGCCCTGTTCGCTCGAAAGCTCTCGTCTGTACGGCCTTCCAACGGCCTCAGGGTACGCAGTTGTAAACAGCCTTACATTCCATGCTGGTGTGCCCCCAATTAGGAACTTGGGCTCTTCTGTGAGACACCCACGTGCGTCCCAAATGAAACCGGGGAGCTCCCCCAGGACGTCTGCGTACGGCAGTCGGTTGCCAGCTGTTTACTTCCAGCCGGAGAAAGAAGAAGAGGACAGCTTTCCCAGGGACAACTCTGGACCCTTGGGACCATCCAGAGTCACCAAAGCCTAAACTTTGCACGGCCTGGGGAACGCTCTTCCTCATGGCCAGCAATCCCCACGTCAAAACCTTTCTCAGCAGAGGCAGGCACTCTCTCCCTCGTACTAGATAGCTCGGCAGAGCCTTCCGAGAAACATGCTGCGTCATTCAGCTTGAACGTGGGACGCGGAGGGGAGAGTACGCTTTCTCCCCGTTTGGAGGCGCCTTGCGCTTGGCTTCAAAGCTGCCTGAACAGCACTAGCGGCCCGACGTCTCTGCACGGCAGGATTGTCGTTGTGGGCCGAGGCTGCGTGTTCTCTCAAAACGAAAACCGTGCTGGCGATCCCTTTCTAGGAACTCCTCCCACGGCACCACATGTTCAGCTCCGGCCGAACGAAAGGTGACCTCAGGCCTCAAGGTAAGTTCCAGTGTTTCACGTCGGGGGAGTTGGGTGTGCAGTGGTTTCCATGAGGCCATACTCCACCACGGAGCGCCTTCACTCTGCGACGCTCCTGGGGGCACACAGGATAGGAGCGCGTTCGCCAAGTTCGCAGGATGACTTCTCTCCGTGCCGGAACGGCGGCTCCTGGCTTCTGAGGAACCTTAGCCTCAACAGGGCCCTGGAGAAAGCTCTTCACATTCATAGCAAGGGCAAGGTACTGCTCTCTGGCTTGCCTGGGTTGAGTGCCCCAGTCGTCAAAGAGCCTCGCGAAGGCAGTGCTGCACAGACTCCCTTTGCCAGTCGCACGGCCTCCCTGACTGAAAGAGAACTGCAGTGCCAAAAGGCACCGTGCTGACGACTGGCTCCAGGAGGAGACTCGGGACAGCACTCTCACAGAAGCGAAAGCTAGGCTGTGGGCCCAGCCTGAGGACCAGCACGTTTTCCACACTTAACACAGCTAAGGCATGAGCCAGACGACAGCCTTGGTCCCTGAGGCCTACCTAAGGTACTGCCATACTTACCCAGTAGATCCCACGCAGAGGTCCCTGTGCCCAAAAGGGCCTCCATGGAAGGGCCCTGTTCCTCCCGTGTGTTTCCTTGAGGTAATCGGAAACCACTGAGGATAAGTACGTGAGCTCAGCTTTGAAACTGGGCGACCCTGGGCAAACCTTATTCCCCTCCGTGGTAGACGAGACAGTTGCGGGTCCTAAGCTGCCTGAAGCACACTCCTCGCGCCCACCTTCTCTTTGCTGCCGGAAGGCCTCACATAAGACGTCTGAGTTTACTCGTGACGGAAGCCGTCTGAGTGTACTCGTGTGAGGCCTGCTGCTCTCAGGTCCTTGCTGGGAGCTTCAGCAAGAGCACTCTGGAGCTCGCCGACAAAAGAATTGTGAGCCCCCACGGCCTCAAGTAAAAGTCCAGATTTCCCCCGTCAGTAACACCTCGGAGTGCCATAGGAGCGAAGAAGCATGCGTTAACGGGATGCTTCAACAGTGCTAGGGATTTCTTTCACGAGACACTGTGCACTCACGTTCGTCGTAACAACTGTCAAAGGGCACTGTATGCCTTCCAACTCCTCTGTTGCGTTTGAGCCACAGGAAGTAAAGGCATTCGTTTGATTAAGCTCCGTGAACGGGCAACGATGATGGCGAAGCGCTGCCCTGTTCGCTCGAAAGCTCTCGTCTGTACGGCCTTCCAACGGCCTCAGGGTACGCAGTTGTAAACAGCCTTACATTCCATGCTGGTGTGCCCCCAATTAGGAACTTGGGCTCTTCTGTGAGACACCCACGTGCGTCCCAAATGAAACCGGGGAGCTCCCCCAGGACGTCTGCGTACGGCAGTCGCTTGCCAGCTGTTTACTTCCAGCCGGAGAAAGAAGAAGAGGACAGCTTTCCCAGGGACAACTCTGGACCCTTGGGACCATCCAGAGTCACCAAAGCCTAAACTTTGCACGGCCTGGGGAACGCTCTTCCTCATGGCCAGCAATCCCCACGTCAAAACCTTTCTCAGCAGAGGCAGGCACTCTCTCCCTCGTACTAGATAGCTCGGCAGAGCCTTCCGAGAAACATGCTGCGTCATTCAGCTTGAACGTGGGACGCGGAGGGGAGAGTACGCTTTCTCCCCGTTTGGAGGCGCCTTGCGCTTGGCTTCAAAGCTGCCTGAACAGCACTAGCGGCCCGACGTCTCTGCACGGCAGGATTGTCGTTGTGGGCCGAGGCTGCGTGTTCTCTCAAAACGAAAACCGTGCTGGCGATCCCTTTCTAGGAACTCCTCCCACGGCACCACATGTTCAGCTCCGGCCGAACGAAAGGTGACCTCAGGCCTCAAGGTAAGTTCCAGTGTTTCACGTCGGGGGAGTTGGGTGTGCAGTGGTTTCCATGAGGCCATACTCCACCACGGAGCGCCTTCACTCTGCGACGCTCCTGGGGGCACACAGGATAGGAGCGCGTTCGCCAAGTTCGCAGGATGACTTCTCTCCGTGCCGGAACGGCGGCTCCTGGCTTCTGAGGAACCTTAGCCTCAACAGGGCCCTGGAGAAAGCTCTTCACATTCATAGCAAGGGCAACGTACTGCTCTCTGGCTTGCCTGGGTTGAGTGCCCCAGTCGTCAAAGAGCCTCGCGAAGGCAGTGCTGCACAGACTCCCTTTGCCAGTCGCACGGCCTCCCTGACTGAAAGAGAACTGCAGTGCCAAAAGGCACCGTGCTGACGACTGGCTCCAGGAGGAGACTCGGGACAGCACTCTCACAGAAGCGAAAGCTAGGCTGTGGGCCCAGCCTGAGGACCAGCACGTTTTCCACACTTAACACAGCTAAGGCATGAGCCAGACGACAGCCTTGGTCCCTGAGGCCTACCTAAGGTACTGCCATACTTACCCAGTAGATCCCACGCAGAGGTCCCTGTGCCCAAAAGGGCCTCCATGGAAGGGCCCTGTTCCTCCCGTGTGTTTCCTTGAGGTAATCGGAAACCACTGAGGATAACTACGTGAGCTCAGCTTTGAAACTGGGCGACCCTGGGCAAACCTTATTCCCCTCCGTGGTAGACGAGACAGTTGCGGGTCCTAAGCTGCCTGAAGCACGCTCCTCGCGCCCACCTTCTCTTTGCTGCCGGAAGGCCTCACATAAGACGTCTGAGTTTACTCGTGACGGAAGCCGTCTGAGTGTACTCGTGTGAGGCCTGCTGCTCTCAGGTCCTTGCTGGGAGCTTCAGCAAGAGCACTCTGGAGCTCGCCGACAAAAGAATTGTGAGCCCCCATGGCCTCAAGTAAAAGTCCAGATTTCCCCCGTCAGTAACACCTCGGAGTGCCATAGGAGCGAAGAAGCATGCGTTAACGGGATGCTTCAACAGTGCTAGGGATTTCTTTCATGAGACACTGTGCACTCACGTTCGTCGTAACAACTGTCAAAGGGCACTGTATGCCTTCCAACTCCTCTGTTGCGTTTGAGCCACAGGAAGTAAAGGCATTCGTTTGATTAAGCTCCGTGAACGGGCAACGATGATGGCGAAGCGCTGCCCTGTTCGCTCGAAAGCTCTCGTCTGTACGGCCTTCCAACGGCCTCAGGGTACGCAGTTGTAAACAGCCTTACATTCCATGCTGGTGTGCCCCCAATTAGGAACTTGGGCTCTTCTGTGAGACACCCACGTGCGTCCCAAATGAAACCGGGGAGCTCCCCCAGGACGTCTGCGTACGGCAGTCGCTTGCCAGCTGTTTACTTCCAGCCGGAGAAAGAAGAAGAGGACAGCTTTCCCAGGGACAACTCTGGACCCTTGGGACCATCCAGAGTCACCAAAGCCTAAACTTTGCACGGCCTGGGGAACGCTCTTCCTCATGGCCAGCAATCCCCACGTCAAAACCTTTCTCAGCAGAGGCAGGCACTCTCTCCCTCGTACTAGATAGCTCGGCAGAGCCTTCCGAGAAACATGCTGCGTCATTCAGCTTGAACGTGGGACGCGGAGGGGAGAGTACGCTTTCTCCCCGTTTGGAGGCGCCTTGCGCTTGGCTTCAAAGCTGCCTGAACAGCACTAGCGGCCCGACGTCTCTGCACGGCAGGATTGTCGTTGTGGGCCGAGGCTGCGTGTTCTCTCAAAACGAAAACCGTGCTGGCGATCCCTTTCTAGGAACTCCTCCCACGGCACCACATGTTCAGCTCCGGCCGAACGAAAGGTGACCTCAGGCCTCAAGGTAAGTTCCAGTGTTTCACGTCGGGGGAGTTGGGTGTGCAGTGGTTTCCATGAGGCCATACTCCACCACGGAGCGCCTTCACTCTGCGACGCTCCTGGGGGCACACAGGATAGGAGCGCGTTCGCCAAGTTCGCAGGATGACTTCTCTCCGTGCCGGAACGGCGGCTCCTGGCTTCTGAGGAACCTTAGCCTCAACAGGGCCCTGGAGAAAGCTCTTCACATTCATAGCAAGGGCAACGTACTGCTCTCTGGCTTGCCTGGGTTGAGTGCCCCAGTCGTCAAAGAGCCTCGCGAAGGCAGTGCTGCACAGACTCCCTTTGCCAGTCGCACGGCCTCCCTGACTGAAAGAGAACTGCAGTGCCAAAAGGCACCGTGCTGACGACTGGCTCCAGGAGGAGACTCGGGACAGCACTCTCACAGAAGCGAAAGCTAGGCTGTGGGCCCAGCCTGAGGACCAGCACGTTTTCCACACTTAACACAGCTAAGGCATGAGCCAGACGACAGCCTTGGTCCCTGAGGCCTACCTAAGGTACTGCCATACTTACCCAGTAGATCCCACGCAGAGGTCCCTGTGCCCAAAAGGGCCTCCATGGAAGGGCCCTGTTCCTCCCGTGTGTTTCCTTGAGGTAATCGGAAACCACTGAGGATAACTACGTGAGCTCAGCTTTGAAACTGGGCGACCCTGGGCAAACCTTATTCCCCTCCGTGGTAGACGAGACAGTTGCGGGTCCTAAGCTGCCTGAAGCACGCTCCTCGCGCCCACCTTCTCTTTGCTGCCGGAAGGCCTCACATAAGACGTCTGAGTTTACTCGTGACGGAAGCCGTCTGAGTGTACTCGTGTGAGGCCTGCTGCTCTCAGGTCCTTGCTGGGAGCTTCAGCAAGAGCACTCTGGAGCTCGCCGACAAAAGAATTGTGAGCCCCCCCGGCCTCAAGTAAAAGTCCAGATTTCCCCCGTCAGTAACACCTCGGAGTGCCATAGGAGCGAAGAAGCATGCGTTAACGGGATGCTTCAACAGTGCTAGGGATTTCTTTCACGAGACACTGTGCACTCACGTTCGTCGTAACAACTGTCAAAGGGCACTGTATGCCTTCCAACTCCTCTGTTGCGTTTGAGCCACAGGAAGTAAAGGCATTCGTTTGATTAAGCTCCGTGAACGGGCAACGATGATGGCGAAGCGCTGCCCTGTTCGCTCGAAAGCTCTCGTCTGTACGGCCTTCCAACGGCCTCAGGGTACGCAGTTGTAAACAGCCTTACATTCCATGCTGGTGTGCCCCCAATTAGGAACTTGGGCTCTTCTGTGAGACACCCACGTGCGTCCCAAATGAAACCGGGGAGCTCCCCCAGGACGTCTGCGTACGGCAGTCGGTTGCCAGCTGTTTACTTCCAGCCGGAGAAAGAAGAAGAGGACAGCTTTCCCAGGGACAACTCTGGACCCTTGGGACCATCCAGAGTCACCAAAGCCTAAACTTTGCACGGCCTGGGGAACGCTCTTCCTCATGGCCAGCAATCCCCACGTCAAAACCTTTCTCAGCAGAGGCAGGCACTCTCTCCCTCGTACTAGATAGCTCGGCAGAGCCTTCCGAGAAACACGCTGCGTCATTCAGCTTGAACGTGGGACGCGGAGGGGAGAGTACGCTTTCTCCCCGTTTGGAGGCGCCTTGCGCTTGGCTTCAAAGCTGCCTGAACAGCACTAGCGGCCCGACGTCTCTGCACGGCAGGATTGTCGTTGTGGGCCGAGGCTGCGTGTTCTCTCAAAACGAAAACCGTGCTGGCGATCCCTTTCTAGGAACTCCTCCCACGGCACCACATGTTCAGCTCCGGCCGAACGAAAGGTGACCTCAGGCCTCAAGGTAAGTTCCAGTGTTTCACGTCGGGGACGTTGGGTGTGCAGTGGTTTCCATGAGGCCATACTCCACCACGGAGTGCCTTCACTCTGCGACGCTCCTGGGGGCACACAGGATAGGAGCGCGTTCGCCAAGTTCGCAGGATGACTTCTCTCCGCGCCGGAACGGCGGCTCCTGGCTTCTGAGGAACCTTAGCCTCAACAGGGCCCTGGAGAAAGCTCTTCACATTCATAGCAAGGGCAAGGTACTGCTCTCTGGCTTGCCTGGGTTGAGTGCCCCAGTCGTCAAAGAGCCTCGCGAAGGCAGTGCTGCACAGACTCCCTTTGCCAGTCGCACGGCCTCCCTGACTGAAAGAGAACTGCAGTGCCAAAAGGCACCGTGCTGACGACTGGCTCCAGGAGGAGACTCGGGACAGCACTCTCACAGAAGCGAAAGCTAGGCTGTGGGCCCAGCCTGAGGACCAGCACGTTTTCCACACTTAACACAGCTAAGGCATGAGCCAGACGACAGCCTTGGTCCCTGAGGCCTACCTAAGGTACTGCCATACTTACCCAGTAGATCCCACGCAGAGGTCCCTGTGCCCAAAAGGGCCTCCATGGAAGGGCCCTGTTCCTCCCGTGTGTTTCCTTGAGGTAATCGGAAACCACTGAGGATAACTACGTGAGCTCAGCTTTGAAACTGGGCGACCCTGGGCAAACCTTATTCCCCTCCGTGGTAGACGAGACAGTTGCGGGTCCTAAGCTGCCTGAAGCACGCTCCTCGCGCCCACCTTCTCTTTGCTGCCGGAAGGCCTCACATAAGACGTCTGAGTTTACTCGTGACGGAAGCCGTCTGAGTGTACTCGTGTGAGGCCTGCTGCTCTCAGGTCCTTGCTGGGAGCTTCAGCAAGAGCACTCTGGAGCTCGCCGACAAAAGAATTGTGAGCCCCCCCGGCCTCAAGTAAAAGTCCAGATTTCCCCCGTCAGTAACACCTCGGAGTGCCATAGGAGCGAAGAAACATGCGTTAACGGGATGCTTCAACAGTGCTAGGGATTTCTTTCACGAGACACTGTGCACTCACGTTCGTCGTAACAACTGTCAAAGGGCACTGTATGCCTTCCAACTCCTCTGTTGCGTTTGAGCCACAGGAAGTAAAGGCATTCGTTTGATTAAGCTCCGTGAACGGGCAACGATGATGGCGAAGCGCTGCCCTGTTCGCTCGAAAGCTCTCGTCTGTACGGCCTTCCAACGGCCTCAGGGTACGCAGTTGTAAACAGCCTTACATTCCATGCTGGTGTGCCCCCAATTAGGAACTTGGGCTCTTCTGTGAGACACCCACGTGCGTCCCAAATGAAACCGGGGAGCTCCCCCAGGACGTCTGCGTACGGCAGTCGCTTGCCAGCTGTTTACTTCCAGCCGGAGAAAGAAGAAGAGGACAGCTTTCCCAGGGACAACTCTGGACCCTTGGGACCATCCAGAGTCACCAAAGCCTAAACTTTGCACGGCCTGGGGAACGCTCTTCCTCATGGCCAGCAATCCCCACGTCAAAACCTTTCTCAGCAGAGGCAGGCACTCTCTCCCTCGTACTAGATAGCTCGGCAGAGCCTTCCGAGAAACATGCTGCGTCATTCAGCTTGAACGTGGGACGCGGAGGGGAGAGTACGCTTTCTCCCCGTTTGGAGGCGCCTTGCGCTTGGCTTCAAAGCTGCCTGAACAGCACTAGCGGCCCGACGTCTCTGCACGGCAGGATTGTCGTTGTGGGCCGAGGCTGCGTGTTCTCTCAAAACGAAAACCGTGCTGGCGATCCCTTTCTAGGAACTCCTCCCACGGCACCACATGTTCAGCTCCGGCCGAACGAAAGGTGACCTCAGGCCTCAAGGTAAGTTCCAGTGTTTCACGTCGGGGGAGTTGGGTGTGCAGTGGTTTCCATGAGGCCATACTCCACCACGGAGTGCCTTCACTCTGCGACGCTCCTGGGGGCACACAGGATAGGAGCTCGTTCGCCAAGTTCGCAGGATGACTTCTCTCCGTGCCGGAACGGCGGCTCCTGGCTTCTGAGGAACCTTAGCCTCAACAGGGCCCTGGAGAAAGCTCTTCACATTCATAGCAAGGGCAACGTACTGCTCTCTGGCTTGCCTGGGTTGAGTGCCCCAGTCGTCAAAGAGCCTCGCGAAGGCAGTGCTGCACAGACTCCCTTTGCCAGTCGCACGGCCTCCCTGACTGAAAGAGAACTGCAGTGCCAAAAGGCACCGTGCTGACGACTGGCTCCAGGAGGAGACTCGGGACAGCACTCTCACAGAAGCGAAAGCTAGGCTGTGGGCCCAGCCTGAGGACCAGCACGTTTTCCACACTTAACACAGCTAAGGCATGAGCCAGACGACAGCCTTGGTCCCTGAGGCCTACCTAAGGTACTGCCATACTTACCCAGTAGATCCCACGCAGAGGTCCCTGTGCCCAAAAGGGCCTCCATGGAAGGGCCCTGTTCCTCCCGTGTGTTTCCTTGAGGTAATCGGAAACCACTGAGGATAACTACGTGAGCTCAGCTTTGAAACTGGGCGACCCTGGGCAAACCTTATTCCCCTCCGTGGTAGACGAGACAGTTGCGGGTCCTAAGCTGCCTGAAGCACACTCCTCGCGCCCACCTTCTCTTTGCTGCCGGAAGGCCTCACATAAGACGTCTGAGTTTACTCGTGACGGAAGCCGTCTGAGTGTACTCGTGTGAGGCCTGCTGCTCTCAGGTCCTTGCTGGGAGCTTCAGCAAGAGCACTCTGGAGCTCGCCGACAAAAGAATTGTGAGCCCCCCCGGCCTCAAGTAAAAGTCCAGATTTCCCCCGTCAGTAACACCTCGGAGTGCCATAGGAGCGAAGAAGCATGCGTTAACGGGATGCTTCAACAGTGCTAGGGATTTCTTTCACGAGACACTGTGCACTCACGTTCGTCGTAACAACTGTCAAAGGGCACTGTATGCCTTCCAACTCCTCTGTTGCGTTTGAGCCACAGGAAGTAAAGGCATTCGTTTGATTAAGCTCCGTGAACGGGCAACGATGATGGCGAAGCGCTGCCCTGTTCGCTCGAAAGCTCTCGTCTGTACGGCCTTCCAACGGCCTCAGGGTACGCAGTTGTAAACAGCCTTACATTCCATGCTGGTGTGCCCCCAATTAGGAACTTGGGCTCTTCTGTGAGACACCCACGTGCGTCCCAAATGAAACCGGGGAGCTCCCCCAGGACGTCTGCGTACGGCAGTCGCTTGCCAGCTGTTTACTTCCAGCCGGAGAAAGAAGAAGAGGACAGCTTTCCCAGGGACAACTCTGGACCCTTGGGACCATCCAGAGTCACCAAAGCCTAAACTTTGCACGGCCTGGGGAACGCTCTTCCTCATGTCCAGCAATCCCCACGTCAAAACCTTTCTCAGCAGAGGCAGGCACTCTCTCCCTCGTACTAGATAGCTCGGCAGAGCCTTCCGAGAAACATGCTGCGTCATTCAGCTTGAACGTGGGACGCGGAGGGGAGAGTACGCTTTCTCCCCGTTTGGAGGCGCCTTGCGCTTGGCTTCAAAGCTGCCTGAACAGCACTAGCGGCCCGACGTCTCTGCACGGCAGGATTGTCGTTGTGGGCCGAGGCTGCGTGTTCTCTCAAAACGAAAACCGTGCTGGCGATCCCTTTCTAGGAACTCCTCCCACGGCACCACATGTTCAGCTCCGGCCGAACGAAAGGTGACCTCAGGCCTCAAGGTAAGTTCCAGTGTTTCACGTCGGGGACGTTGGGTGTGCAGTGGTTTCCATGAGGCCATACTCCACCACGGAGTGCCTTCACTCTGCGACGCTCCTGGGGGCACACAGGATAGGAGCGCGTTCGCCAAGTTCGCAGGATGACTTCTCTCCGCGCCGGAACGGCGGCTCCTGGCTTCTGAGGAACCTTAGCCTCAACAGGGCCCTGGAGAAAGCTCTTCACATTCATAGCAAGGGCAAGGTACTGCTCTCTGGCTTGCCTGGGTTGAGTGCCCCAGTCGTCAAAGAGCCTCGCGAAGGCAGTGCTGCACAGACTCCCTTTGCCAGTCGCACGGCCTCCCTGACTGAAAGAGAACTGCAGTGCCAAAAGGCACCGTGCTGACGACTGGCTCCAGGAGGAGACTCGGGACAGCACTCTCACAGAAGCGAAAGCTAGGCTGTGGGCCCAGCCTGAGGACCAGCACGTTTTCCACACTTAACACAGCTAAGGCATGAGCCAGACGACAGCCTTGGTCCCTGAGGCCTACCTAAGGTACTGCCATACTTACCCAGTAGATCCCACGCAGAGGTCCCTGTGCCCAAAAGGGCCTCCATGGAAGGGCCCTGTTCCTCCCGTGTGTTTCCTTGAGGTAATCGGAAACCACTGAGGATAACTACGTGAGCTCAGCTTTGAAACTGGGCGACCCTGGGCAAACCTTATTCCCCTCCGTGGTAGACGAGACAGTGGCGGGTCCTAAGCTGCCTGAAGCACGCTCCTCGCGCCCACCTTCTCTTTGCTGCCGGAAGGCCTCACATAAGAGGTCTGAGTTTACTCGTGACGGAAGCCGTCTGAGTGTACTCGTGTGAGGCCTGCTGCTCTCAGGTCCTTGCTGGGAGCTTCAGCAAGAGCACTCTGGAGCTCGCCGACAAAAGAATTGTGAGCCCCCCCGGCCTCAAGTAAAAGTCCAGATTTCCCCCGTCAGTAACACCTCGGAGTGCCATAGGAGCGAAGAAGCATGCGTTAACGGGATGCTTCAACAGTGCTAGGGATTTCTTTCACGAGACACTGTGCACTCACGTTCGTCGTAACAACTGTCAAAGGGCACTGTATGCCTTCCAACTCCTCTGTTGCGTTTGAGCCACAGGAAGTAAAGGCATTCGTTTGATTAAGCTCCGTGAACGGGCAACGATGATGGCGAAGCGCTGCCCTGTTCGCTCGAAAGCTCTCGTCTGTACGGCCTTCCAACGGCCTCAGGGTACGCAGTTGTAAACAGCCTTACATTCCATGCTGGTGTGCCCCCAATTAGGAACTTGGGCTCTTCTGTGAGACACCCACGTGCGTCCCAAATGAAACTGGGGAGCTCCCCCAGGACGTCTGCGTACGGCAGTCGGTTGCCAGCTGTTTACTTCCAGCCGGAGAAAGAAGAAGAGGACAGCTTTCCCAGGGACAACTCTGGACCCTTGGGACCATCCAGAGTCACCAAAGCCTAAACTTTGCACGGCCTGGGGAACGCTCTTCCTCATGGCCAGCAATCCCCACGTCAAAACCTTTCTCAGCAGAGGCAGGCACTCTCTCCCTCGTACTAGATAGCTCGGCAGAGCCTTCCGAGAAACATGCTGCGTCATTCAGCTTGAACGTGGGACGCGGAGGGGAGAGTACGCTTTCTCCCCGTTTGGAGGCGCCTTGCGCTTGGCTTCAAAGCTGCCTGAACAGCACTAGCGGCCCGACGTCTCTGCACGGCAGGATTGTCGTTGTGGGCCGAGGCTGCGTGTTCTCTCAAAACGAAAACCGTGCTGGCGATCCCTTTCTAGGAACTCCTCCCACGGCACCACATGTTCAGCTCCGGCCGAACGAAAGGTGACCTCAGGCCTCAAGGTAAGTTCCAGTGTTTCACGTCGGGGACGTTGGGTGTGCAGTGGTTTCCATGAGGCCATACTCCACCACGGAGCGCCTTCACTCTGCGACGCTCCTGGGGGCACACAGGATAGGAGCTCGTTCGCCAAGTTCGCAGGATGACTTCTCTCCGTGCCGGAACGGCGGCTCCTGGCTTCTGAGGAACCTTAGCCTCAACAGGGCCCTGGAGAAAGCTCTTCACATTCATAGCAAGGGCAACGTACTGCTCTCTGGCTTGCCTGGGTTGAGTGCCCCAGTCGTCAAAGAGCCTCGCGAAGGCAGTGCTGCACAGACTCCCTTTGCCAGTCGCACGGCCTCCCTGACTGAAAGAGAACTGCAGTGCCAAAAGGCACCGTGCTGACGACTGGCTCCAGGAGGAGACTCGGGACAGCACTCTCACAGAAGCGAAAGCTAGGCTGTGGGCCCAGCCTGAGGACCAGCACGTTTTCCACACTTAACACAGCTAAGGCATGAGCCAGACGACAGCCTTGGTCCCTGAGGCCTACCTAAGGTACTGCCATACTTACCCAGTAGATCCCACGCAGAGGTCCCTGTGCCCAAAAGGGCCTCCATGGAAGGGCCCTGTTCCTCCCGTGTGTTTCCTTGAGGTAATCGGAAACCACTGAGGATAACTACGTGAGCTCAGCTTTGAAACTGGGCGACCCTGGGCAAACCTTATTCCCCTCCGTGGTAGACGAGACAGTGGCGGGTCCTAAGCTGCCTGAAGCACGCTCCTCGCGCCCACCTTCTCTTTGCTGCCGGAAGGCCTCACATAAGACGTCTGAGTTTACTCGTGACGGAAGCCGTCTGAGTGTACTCGTGTGAGGCCTGCTGCTCTCAGGTCCTTGCTGGGAGCTTCAGCAAGAGCACTCTGGAGCTCGCCGACAAAAGAATTGTGAGCCCCCCCGGCCTCAAGTAAAAGTCCAGATTTCCCCCGTCAGTAACACCTCGGAGTGCCATAGGAGCGAAGAAGCATGCGTTAACGGGATGCTTCAACAGTGCTAGGGATTTCTTTCACGAGACACTGTGCACTCACGTTCGTCGTAACAACTGTCAAAGGGCACTGTATGCCTTCCAACTCCTCTGTTGCGTTTGAGCCACAGGAAGTAAAGGCATTCGTTTGATTAAGCTCCGTGAACGGGCAACGATGATGGCGAAGCGCTGCCCTGTTCGCTCGAAAGCTCTCGTCTGTACGGCCTTCCAACGGCCTCAGGGTACGCAGTTGTAAACAGCCTTACATTCCATGCTGGTGTGCCCCCAATTAGGAACTTGGGCTCTTCTGTGAGACACCCACGTGCGTCCCAAATGAAACCGGGGAGCTCCCCCAGGACGTCTGCGTACGGCAGTCGCTTGCCAGCTGTTTACTTCCAGCCGGAGAAAGAAGAAGAGGACAGCTTTCCCAGGGACAACTCTGGACCCTTGGGACCATCCAGAGTCACCAAAGCCTAAACTTTGCACGGCCTGGGGAACGCTCTTCCTCATGGCCAGCAATCCCCACGTCAAAACCTTTCTCAGCAGAGGCAGGCACTCTCTCCCTCGTACTAGATAGCTCGGCAGAGCCTTCCGAGAAACATGCTGCGTCATTCAGCTTGAACGTGGGACGCGGAGGGGAGAGTACGCTTTCTCCCCGTTTGGAGGCGCCTTGCGCTTGGCTTCAAAGCTGCCTGAACAGCACTAGCGGCCCGACGTCTCTGCACGGCAGGATTGTCGTTGTGGGCCGAGGCTGCGTGTTCTCTCAAAACGAAAACCGTGCTGGCGATCCCTTTCTAGGAACTCCTCCCACGGCACCACATGTTCAGCTCCGGCCGAACGAAAGGTGACCTCAGGCCTCAAGGTAAGTTCCAGTGTTTCACGTCGGGGACGTTGGGTGTGCAGTGGTTTCCATGAGGCCATACTCCACCACGGAGTGCCTTCACTCTGCGACGCTCCTGGGGGCACACAGGATAGGAGCGCGTTCGCCAAGTTCGCAGGATGACTTCTCTCCGTGCCGGAACGGCGGCTCCTGGCTTCTGAGGAACCTTAGCCTCAACAGGGCCCTGGAGAAAGCTCTTCACATTCATAGCAAGGGCAAGGTACTGCTCTCTGGCTTGCCTGGGTTGAGTGCCCCAGTCGTCAAAGAGCCTCGCGAAGGCAGTGCTGCACAGACTCCCTTTGCCAGTCGCACGGCCTCCCTGACTGAAAGAGAACTGCAGTGCCAAAAGGCACCGTGCTGACGACTGGCTCCAGGAGGAGACTCGGGACAGCACTCTCACAGAAGCGAAAGCTAGGCTGTGGGCCCAGCCTGAGGACCAGCACGTTTTCCACACTTAACACAGCTAAGGCATGAGCCAGACGACAGCCTTGGTCCCTGAGGCCTACCTAAGGTACTGCCATACTTACCCAGTAGATCCCACGCAGAGGTCCCTGTGCCCAAAAGGGCCTCCATGGAAGGGCCCTGTTCCTCCCGTGTGTTTCCTTGAGGTAATCGGAAACCACTGAGGATAACTACATGAGCTCAGCTTTGAAACTGGGCGACCCTGGGCAAACCTTATTCCCCTCCGTGGTAGACGAGACAGTTGCGGGTCCTAAGCTGCCTGAAGCACGCTCCTCGCGCCCACCTTCTCTTTGCTGCCGGAAGGCCTCACATAAGAGGTCTGAGTTTACTCGTGACGGAAGCCGTCTGAGTGTACTCGTGTGAGGCCTGCTGCTCTCAGGTCCTTGCTGGGAGCTTCAGCAAGAGCACTCTGGAGCTCGCCGACAAAAGAATTGTGAGCCCCCCCGGCCTCAAGTAAAAGTCCAGATTTCCCCCGTCAGTAACACCTCGGAGTGCCATAGGAGCGAAGAAGCATGCGTTAACGGGATGCTTCAACAGTGCTAGGGATTTCTTTCACGAGACACTGTGCACTCACGTTCGTCGTAACAACTGTCAAAGGGCACTGTATGCCTTCCAACTCCTCTGTTGCGTTTGAGCCACAGGAAGTAAAGGCATTCGTTTGATTAAGCTCCGTGAACGGGCAACGATGATGGCGAAGCGCTGCCCTGTTCGCTCGAAAGCTCTCGTCTGTACGGCCTTCCAACGGCCTCAGGGTACGCAGTTGTAAACAGCCTTACATTCCATGCTGGTGTGCCCTCAATTAGGAACTTGGGCTCTTCTGTGAGACACCCACGTGCGTCCCAAATGAAACCGGGGAGCTCCCCCAGGACGTCTGCGTACGGCAGTCGGTTGCCAGCTGTTTACTTCCAGCCGGAGAAAGAAGAAGAGGACAGCTTTCCCAGGGACAACTCTGGACCCTTGGGACCATCCAGAGTCACCAAAGCCTAAACTTTGCACGGCCTGGGGAACGCTCTTCCTCATGGCCAGCAATCCCCACGTCAAAACCTTTCTCAGCAGAGGCAGGCACTCTCTCCCTCGTACTAGATAGCTCGGCAGAGCCTTCCGAGAAACATGCTGCGTCATTCAGCTTGAACGTGGGACGCGGAGGGGAGAGTACGCTTTCTCCCCGTTTGGAGGCGCCTTGCGCTTGGCTTCAAAGCTGCCTGAACAGCACTAGCGGCCCGACGTCTCTGCACGGCAGGATTGTCGTTGTGGGCCGAGGCTGCGTGTTCTCTCAAAACGAAAACCGTGCTGGCGATCCCTTTCTAGGAACTCCTCCCACGGCACCACATGTTCAGCTCCGGCCGAACGAAAGGTGACCTCAGGCCTCAAGGTAAGTTCCAGTGTTTCACGTCGGGGGAGTTGGGTGTGCAGTGGTTTCCATGAGGCCATACTCCACCACGGAGTGCCTTCACTCTGCGACGCTCCTGGGGGCACACAGGATAGGAGCGCGTTCGCCAAGTTCGCAGGATGACTTCTCTCCGTGCCGGAACGGCGGCTCCTGGCTTCTGAGGAACCTTAGCCTCAACAGGGCCCTGGAGAAAGCTCTTCACATTCATAGCAAGGGCAACGTACTGCTCTCTGGCTTGGCTGGGTTGAGTGCCCCAGTCGTCAAAGAGCCTCGCGAAGGCAGTGCTGCACAGACTCCCTTTGCCAGTCGCACGGCCTCCCTGACTGAAAGAGAACTGCAGTGCCAAAAGGCACCGTGCTGACGACTGGCTCCAGGAGGAGACTCGGGACAGCACTCTCACAGAAGCGAAAGCTAGGCTGTGGGCCCAGCCTGAGGACCAGCACGTTTTCCACACTTAACACAGCTAAGGCATGAGCCAGACGACAGCCTTGGTCCCTGAGGCCTACCTAAGGTACTGCCATACTTACCCAGTAGATCCCACGCAGAGGTCCCTGTGCCCAAAAGGGCCTCCATGGAAGGGCCCTGTTCCTCCCGTGTGTTTCCTTGAGGTAATCGGAAACCACTGAGGATAACTACGTGAGCTCAGCTTTGAAACTGGGCGACCCTGGGCAAACCTTATTCCCCTCCGTGGTAGACGAGACAGTTGCGGGTCCTAAGCTGCCTGAAGCACACTCCTCGCGCCCACCTTCTCTTTGCTGCCGGAAGGCCTCACATAAGACGTCTGAGTTTACTCGTGACGGAAGCCGTCTGAGTGTACTCGTGTGAGGCCTGCTGCTCTCAGGTCCTTGCTGGGAGCTTCAGCAAGAGCACTCTGGAGCTCGCCGACAAAAGAATTGTGAGCCCCCCCGGCCTCAAGTAAAAGTCCAGATTTCCCCCGTCAGTAACACCTCGGAGTGCCATAGGAGCGAAGAAACATGCGTTAACGGGATGCTTCAACAGTGCTAGGGATTTCTTTCACGAGACACTGTGCACTCACGTTCGTCGTAACAACTGTCAAAGGGCACTGTATGCCTTCCAACTCCTCTGTTGCGTTTGAGCCACAGGAAGTAAAGGCATTCGTTTGATTAAGCTCCGTGAACGGGCAACGATGATGGCGAAGCGCTGCCCTGTTCTCTCGAAAGCTCTCGTCTGTACGGCCTTCCAACGGCCTCAGGGTACGCAGTTGTAAACAGCCTTACATTCCATGCTGGTGTGCCCCCAATTAGGAACTTGGGCTCTTCTGTGAGACACCCACGTGCGTCCCAAATGAAACCGGGGAGCTCCCCCAGGACGTCTGCGTACGGCAGTCGGTTGCCAGCTGTTTACTTCCAGCCGGAGAAAGAAGAAGAGGACAGCTTTCCCAGGGACAACTCTGGACCCTTGGGACCATCCAGAGTCACCAAAGCCTAAACTTTGCACGGCCTGGGGAACGCTCTTCCTCATGGCCAGCAATCCCCACGTCAAAACCTTTCTCAGCAGAGGCAGGCACTCTCTCCCTCGTACTAGATAGCTCGGCAGAGCCTTCCGAGAAACATGCTGCGTCATTCAGCTTGAACGTGGGACGCGGAGGGGAGAGTACGCTTTCTCCCCGTTTGGAGGCGCCTTGCGCTTGGCTTCAAAGCTGCCTGAACAGCACTAGCGGCCCGACGTCTCTGCACGGCAGGATTGTCGTTGTGGGCCGAGGCTGCGTGTTCTCTCAAAACGAAAACCGTGCTGGCGATCCCTTTCTAGGAACTCCTCCCACGGCACCACATGTTCAGCTCCGGCCGAACGAAAGGTGACCTCAGGCCTCAAGGTAAGTTCCAGTGTTTCACGTCGGGGGAGTTGGGTGTGCAGTGGTTTCCATGAGGCCATACTCCACCACGGAGTGCCTTCACTCTGCGACGCTCCTGGGGGCACACAGGATAGGAGCGCGTTCGCCAAGTTCGCAGGATGACTTCTCTCCGCGCCGGAACGGCGGCTCCTGGCTTCTGAGGAACCTTAGCCTCAACAGGGCCCTGGAGAAAGCTCTTCACATTCATAGCAAGGGCAAGGTACTGCTCTCTGGCTTGCCTGGGTTGAGTGCCCCAGTCGTCAAAGAGCCTCGCGAAGGCAGTGCTGCACAGACTCCCTTTGCCAGTCGCACGGCCTCCCTGACTGAAAGAGAACTGCAGTGCCAAAAGGCACCGTGCTGACGACTGGCTCCAGGAGGAGACTCGGGACAGCACTCTCACAGAAGCGAAAGCTAGGCTGTGGGCCCAGCCTGAGGACCAGCACGTTTTCCACACTTAACACAGCTAAGGCATGAGCCAGACGACAGCCTTGGTCCCTGAGGCCTACCTAAGGTACTGCCATACTTACCCAGTAGATCCCACGCAGAGGTCCCTGTGCCCAAAAGGGCCTCCATGGAAGGGCCCTGTTCCTCCCGTGTGTTTCCTTGAGGTAATCGGAAACCACTGAGGATAACTACGTGAGCTCAGCTTTGAAACTGGGCGACCCTGGGCAAACCTTATTCCCCTCCGTGGTAGACGAGACAGTTGCGGGTCCTAAGCTGCCTGAAGCACACTCCTCGCGCCCACCTTCTCTTTGCTGCCGGAAGGCCTCACATAAGAGGTCTGAGTTTACTCGTGACGGAAGCCGTCTGAGTGTACTCGTGTGAGGCCTGCTGCTCTCAGGTCCTTGCTGGGAGCTTCAGCAAGAGCACTCTGGAGCTCGCCGACAAAAGAATTGTGAGCCCCCCCGGCCTCAAGTAAAAGTCCAGATTTCCCCCGTCAGTAACACCTCGGAGTGCCATAGGAGCGAAGAAACATGCGTTAACGGGATGCTTCAACAGTGCTAGGGATTTCTTTCACGAGACACTGTGCACTCACGTTCGTCGTAACAACTGTCAAAGGGCACTGTATGCCTTCCAACTCCTCTGTTGCGTTTGAGCCACAGGAAGTAAAGGCATTCGTTTGATTAAGCTCCGTGAACGGGCAACGATGATGGCGAAGCGCTGCCCTGTTCGCTCGAAAGCTCTCGTCTGTACGGCCTTCCAACGGCCTCAGGGTACGCAGTTGTAAACAGCCTTACATTCCATGCTGGTGTGCCCCCAATTAGGAACTTGGGCTCTTCTGTGAGACACCCACGTGCGTCCCAAATGAAACCGGGGAGCTCCCCCAGGACGTCTGCGTACGGCAGTCGCTTGCCAGCTGTTTACTTCCAGCCGGAGAAAGAAGAAGAGGACAGCTTTCCCAGGGACAACTCTGGACCCTTGGGACCATCCAGAGTCACCAAAGCCTAAACTTTGCACGGCCTGGGGAACGCTCTTCCTCATGTCCAGCAATCCCCACGTCAAAACCTTTCTCAGCAGAGGCAGGCACTCTCTCCCTCGTACTAGATAGCTCGGCAGAGCCTTCTGAGAAACATGCTGCGTCATTCAGCTTGAACGTCGGACGCGGAGGGGAGAGTACGCTTTCTCCCCGTTTGGAGGCGCCTTGCGCTTGGCTTCAAAGCTGCCTGAACAGCACTAGCGGCCCGACGTCTCTGCACGGCAGGATTGTCGTTGTGGGCCGAGGCTGCGTGTTCTCTCAAAACGAAAACCGTGCTGGCGATCCCTTTCTAGGAACTCCTCCCACGGCACCACATGTTCAGCTCCGGCCGAACGAAAGGTGACCTCAGGCCTCAAGGTAAGTTCCAGTGTTTCACGTCGGGGGAGTTGGGTGTGCAGTGGTTTCCATGAGGCCATACTCCAAGACGGAGTGCCTTCACTCTGCGACGCTCCTGGGGGCACACAGGATAGGAGCGCGTTCGCCAAGTTCGCAGGATGACTTCTCTCCGCGCCGGAACGGCGGCTCCTGGCTTCTGAGGAACCTTAGCCTCAACAGGGCCCTGGAGAAAGCTCTTCACATTCATAGCAAGGGCAACGTACTGCTCTCTGGCTTGCCTGGGTTGAGTGCCCCAGTCGTCAAAGAGCCTCGCGAAGGCAGTGCTGCACAGACTCCCTTTGCCAGTCGCACGGCCTCCCTGACTGAAAGAGAACTGCAGTGCCAAAAGGCACCGTGCTGACGACTGGCTCCAGGAGGAGACTCGGGACAGCACTCTCACAGAAGCGAAAGCTAGGCTGTGGGCCCAGCCTGAGGACCAGCACGTTTTCCACACTTAACACAGCTAAGGCATGAGCCAGACGACAGCCTTGGTCCCTGAGGCCTACCTAAGGTACTGCCATACTTACCCAGTAGATCCCACGCAGAGGTCCCTGTGCCCAAAAGGGCCTCCATGGAAGGGCCCTGTTCCTCCCGTGTGTTTCCTTGAGGTAATCGGAAACCACTGAGGATAACTACGTGAGCTCAGCTTTGAAACTGGGCGACCCTGGGCAAACCTTATTCCCCTCCGTGGTAGACGAGACAGTTGCGGGTCCTAAGCTGCCTGAAGCACACTCCTCGCGCCCACCTTCTCTTTGCTGCCGGAAGGCCTCACATAAGACGTCTGAGTTTACTCGTGACGGAAGCCGTCTGAGTGTACTCGTGTGAGGCCTGCTGCTCTCAGGTCCTTGCTGGGAGCTTCAGCAAGAGCACTCTGGAGCTCGCCGACAAAAGAATTGTGAGCCCCCCCGGCCTCAAGTAAAAGTCCAGATTTCCCCCGTCAGTAACACCTCGGAGTGCCATAGGAGCGAAGAAGCATGCGTTAACGGGATGCTTCAACAGTGCTAGGGATTTCTTTCACGAGACACTGTGCACTCACGTTCGTCGTAACAACTGTCAAAGGGCACTGTATGCCTTCCAACTCCTCTGTTGCGTTTGAGCCACAGGAAGTAAAGGCATTCGTTTGATTAAGCTCCGTGAACGGGCAACGATGATGGCGAAGCGCTGCCCTGTTCGCTCGGAAGCTCTCGTCTGTACGGCCTTCCAATGGCCTCAGGGTACGCAGTTGTAAACAGCCTTACATTCCATGCTGGTGTGCCCCCAATTAGGAACTTGGGCTCTTCTGTGAGACACCCACGTGCGTCCCAAATGAAACCGGGGAGCTCCCCCAGGACGTCTGCGTACGGCAGTCTGTTGCCAGCTGTTTACTTCCAGCCGGAGAAAGAAGAAGAGGACAGCTTTCCCAGGGACAACTCTGGACCCTTGGGACCATCCAGAGTCACCAAAGCCTAAACTTTGCACGGCCTGGGGAACGCTCTTCCTCATGGCCAGCAATCCCCACGTCAAAACCTTTCTCAGCAGAGGCAGGCACTCTCTCCCTCGTACTAGATAGCTCGGCAGAGCCTTCCGAGAAACATGCTGCGTCATTCAGCTTGAACGTGGGACGCGGAGGGGAGAGTACGCTTTCTCCCCGTTTGGAGGCGCCTTGCGCTTGGCTTCAAAGCTGCCTGAACAGCACTAGCGGCCCGACGTCTCTGCACGGCAGGATTGTCGTTGTGGGCCGAGGCTGCGTGTTCTCTCAAAACGAAAACCGTGCTGGCGATCCCTTTCTAGGAACTCCTCCCACGGCACCACATGTTCAGCTCCGGCCGAACGAAAGGTGACCTCAGGCCTCAAGGTAAGTTCCAGTGTTTCACGTCGGGGGAGTTGGGTGTGCAGTGGTTTCCATGAGGCCATACTCCACCACGGAGTGCCTTCACTCTGCGACGCTCCTGGGGGCACACAGTATAGGAGCGCGTTCGCCAAGTTCGCAGGATGACTTCTCTCCGTGCCGGAACGGCGGCTCCTGGCTTCTGAGGAACCTTAGCCTCAACAGGGCCCTGGAGAAAGCTCTTCACATTCATAGCAAGGGCAACGTACTGCTCTCTGGCTTGCCTGGGTTGAGTGCCCCAGTCGTCAAAGAGCCTCGCGAAGGCAGTGCTGCACAGACTCCCTTTGCCAGTCGCACGGCCTCCCTGACTGAAAGAGAACTGCAGTGCCAAAAGGCACCGTGCTGACGACTGGCTCCAGGAGGAGACTCGGGACAGCACTCTCACAGAAGCGAAAGCTAGGCTGTGGGCCCAGCCTGAGGACCAGCACGTTTTCCACACTTAACACAGCTAAGGCATGAGCCAGACGACAGCCTTGGTCCCTGAGGCCTACCTAAGGTACTGCCATACTTACCCAGTAGATCCCACGCAGAGGTCCCTGTGCCCAAAAGGGCCTCCATGGAAGGGCCCTGTTCCTCCCGTGTGTTTCCTTGAGGTAATCGGAAACCACTGAGGATAAGTACGTGAGCTCAGCTTTGAAACTGGGCGACCCTGGGCAAACCTTATTCCCCTCCGTGGTAGACGAGACAGTTGCGGGTCCTAAGCTGCCTGAAGCACACTCCTCGCACCCACCTTCTCTTTGCTGCCGGAAGGCCTCACATAAGAGGTCTGAGTTTACTCGAAACGGAAGCCGTCTGAGTGTACTCGTGTGAGGCCTGCTGCTCTCAGGTCCTTGCTGGGAGCTTCAGCAAGAGCACTCTGGAGCTCGCCGACAAAAGAATTGTGAGCCCCCCCGGCCTCAAGTAAAAGTCCAGATTTCCCCCGTCAGTAACACCTCGGAGTGCCATAGGAGCGAAGAAGCATGCGTTAACGGGATGCTTCAACAGTGCTAGGGATTTCTTTCACGAGACACTGTGCACTCACGTTCGTCGTAACAACTGTCAAAGGGCACTGTATGCCTTCCAACTCCTCTGTTGCGTTTGAGCCACAGGAAGTAAAGGCATTCGTTTGATTAAGCTCCGTGAACGGGCAACGATGATGGCGAAGCGCTGCCCTGTTCGCTCGAAAGCTCTCGTCTGTACGGCCTTCCAACGGCCTCAGGGTACGCAGTTGTAAACAGCCTTACATTCCATGCTGGTGTGCCCTCAATTAGGAACTTGGGCTCTTCTGTGAGACACCCACGTGCGTCCCAAATGAAACCGGGGAGCTCCCCCAGGACGTCTGCGTACGGCAGTCGCTTGCCAGCTGTTTACTTCCAGCCGGAGAAAGAAGAAGAGGACAGCTTTCCCAGGGACAACTCTGGACCCTTGGGACCATCCAGAGTCACCAAAGCCTAAACTTTGCACGGCCTGGGGAACGCTCTTCCTCATGGCCAGCAATCCCCACGTCAAAACCTTTCTCAGCAGAGGCAGGCACTCTCTCCCTCGTACTAGATAGCTCGGCAGAGCCTTCCGAGAAACATGCTGCGTCATTCAGCTTGATCGTGGGACGCGGAGGGGAGAGTACACTTTCTCCCCGTTTGGAGGCGCCTTGCGCTTGGCTTCAAAGCTGCCTGAACAGCACTAGCGGCCCGACGTCTCTGCACGGCAGGATTGTCGTTGTGGGCCGAGGCTGCGTGTTCTCTCAAAACGAAAACCGTGCTGGCGATCCCTTTCTAGGAACTCCTCCCACGGCACCACATGTTCAGCTCCGGCCGAACGAAAGGTGACCTCAGGCCTCAAGGTAAGTTCCAGTGTTTCACGTCGGGGGAGTTGGGTGTGCAGTGGTTTCCATGAGGCCATACTCCAAGACGGAGTGCCTTCACTCTGCGACGCTCCTGGGGGCACACAGTATAGGAGCGCGTTCGCCAAGTTCGCAGGATGACTTCTCTCCGCGCCGGAACGGCGGCTCCTGGCTTCTGAGGAACCTTAGCCTCAACAGGGCCCTGGAGAAAGCTCTTCACATTCATAGCAAGGGCAACGTACTGCTCTCTGGCTTGCCTGGGTTGAGTGCCCCAGTCGTCAAAGAGCCTCGCGAAGGCAGTGCTGCACAGACTCCCTTTGCCAGTCGCACGGCCTCCCTGACTGAAAGAGAACTGCAGTGCCAAAAGGCACCGTGCTGACGACTGGCTCCAGGAGGAGACTCGGGACAGCACTCTCACAGAAGCGAAAGCTAGGCTGTGGGCCCAGCCTGAGGACCAGCACGTTTTCCACACTTAACACAGCTAAGGCATGAGCCAGACGACAGCCTTGGTCCCTGAGGCCTACCTAAGGTACTGCCATACTTACCCAGTAGATCCCACGCAGAGGTCCCTGTGCCCAAAAGGGCCTCCATGGAAGGGCCCTGTTCCTCCCGTGTGTTTCCTTGAGGTAATCGGAAACCACTGAGGATAACTACGTGAGCTCAGCTTTGAAACTGGGCGACCCTGGGCAAACCTTATTCCCCTCCGTGGTAGACGAGACAGTGGCGGGTCCTAAGCTGCCTGAAGCACACTCCTCGCGCCCACCTTCTCTTTGCTGCCGGAAGGCCTCACATAAGACGTCTGAGTTTACTCGTGACGGAAGCCGTCTGAGTGTACTCGTGTGAGGCCTGCTGCTCTCAGGTCCTTGCTGGGAGCTTCAGCAAGAGCACTCTGGAGCTCGCCGACAAAAGAATTGTGAGCCCCCCCGGCCTCAAGTAAAAGTCCAGATTTCCCCCGTCAGTAACACCTCGGAGTGCCATAGGAGCGAAGAAGCATGCGTTAACGGGATGCTTCAACAGTGCTAGGGATTTCTTTCACGAGACACTGTGCACTCACGTTCGTCGTAACAACTGTCAAAGGGCACTGTATGCCTTCCAACTCCTCTGTTGCGTTTGAGCCACAGGAAGTAAAGGCATTCGTTTGATTAAGCTCCGTGAACGGGCAACGATGATGGCGAGGCGCTGCCCTGTTCGCTCGAAAGCTCTCGTCTGTACGGCCTTCCAACGGCCTCAGGGTACGCAGTTGTAAACAGCCTTACATTCCATGCTGGTGTGCCCCCAATTAGGAACTTGGGCTCTTCTGTGAGACACCCACGTGCGTCCCAAATGAAACCGGGGAGCTCCCCCAGGACGTCTGCGTACGGCAGTCGCTTGCCAGCTGTTTACTTCCAGCCGGAGAAAGAAGAAGAGGACAGCTTTCCCAGGGACAACTCTGGACCCTTGGGACCATCCAGAGTCACCAAAGCCTAAACTTTGCACGGCCTGGGGAACGCTCTTCCTCATGGCCAGCAATCCCCACGTCAAAACCTTTCTCAGCAGAGGCAGGCACTCTCTCCCTCGTACTAGATAGCTCGGCAGAGCCTTCCGAGAAACATGCTGCGTCATTCAGCTTGAACGTGGGACGCGGAGGGGAGAGTACGCTTTCTCCCCGTTTGGAGGCGCCTTGCGCTTGGCTTCAAAGCTGCCTGAACAGCACTAGCGGCCCGACGTCTCTGCACGGCAGGATTGTCGTTGTGGGCCGAGGCTGCGTGTTCTCTCAAAACGAAAACCGTGCTGGCGATCCCTTTCTAGGAACTCCTCCCACGGCACCACATGTTCAGCTCCGGCCGAACGAAAGGTGACCTCAGGCCTCAAGGTAAGTTCCAGTGTTTCACGTCGGGGGAGTTGGGTGTGCAGTGGTTTCCATGAGGCCATACTCCACCACGGAGTGCCTTCACTCTGCGACGCTCCTGGGGGCACACAGGATAGGAGCGCGTTCGCCAAGTTCGCAGGATGACTTCTCTCCGCGCCGGAACGGCGGCTCCTGGCTTCTGAGGAACCTTAGCCTCAACAGGGCCCTGGAGAAAGCTCTTCACATTCATAGCAAGGGCAACGTACTGCTCTCTGGCTTGCCTGGGTTGAGTGCCCCAGTCGTCAAAGAGCCTCGCGAAGGCAGTGCTGCACAGACTCCCTTTGCCAGTCGCACGGCCTCCCTGACTGAAAGAGAACTGCAGTGCCAAAAGGCACCGTGCTGACGACTGGCTCCAGGAGGAGACTCGGGACAGCACTCTCACAGAAGCGAAAGCTAGGCTGTGGGCCCAGCCTGAGGACCAGCACGTTTTCCACACTTAACACAGCTAAGGCATGAGCCAGACGACAGCCTTGGTCCCTGAGGCCTACCTAAGGTACTGCCATACTTACCCAGTAGATCCCACGCAGAGGTCCCTGTGCCCAAAAGGGCCTCCATGGAAGGGCCCTGTTCCTCCCGTGTGTTTCCTTGAGGTAATCGGAAACCACTGAGGATAAGTACGTGAGCTCAGCTTTGAAACTGGGCGACCCTGGGCAAACCTTATTCCCCTCCGTGGTAGACGAGACAGTGGCGGGTCCTAAGCTGCCTGAAGCACACTCCTCGCGCCCACCTTCTCTTTGCTGCCGGAAGGCCTCACATAAGAGGTCTGAGTTTACTCGTGACGGAAGCCGTCTGAGTGTACTCGTGTGAGGCCTGCTGCTCTCAGGTCCTTGCTGGGAGCTTCAGCAAGAGCACTCTGGAGCTCGCCGACAAAAGAATTGTGAGCCCCCCCGGCCTCAAGTAAAAGTCCAGATTTCCCCCGTCAGTAACACCTCGGAGTGCCATAGGAGCGAAGAAGCATGCGTTAACGGGATGCTTCAACAGTGCTAGGGATTTCTTTCACGAGACACTGTGCACTCACGTTCGGCGTAACAACTGTCAAAGGGCACTGTATGCCTTCCAACTCCTCTGTTGCGTTTGAGCCACAGGAAGTAAAGGCATTCGTTTGATTAAGCTCCGTGAACGGGCAACGATGATGGCGAAGCGCTGCCCTGTTCGCTCGAAAGCTCTCGTCTGTACGGCCTTCCAACGGCCTCAGGGTACGCAGTTGTAAACAGCCTTACATTCCATGCTGGTGTGCCCCCAATTAGGAACTTGGGCTCTTCTGTGAGACACCCACGTGCGTCCCAAATGAAACCGGGGAGCTCCCCCAGGACGTCTGCGTACGGCAGTCGCTTGCCAGCTGTTTACTTCCAGCCGGAGAAAGAAGAAGAGGACAGCTTTCCCAGGGACAACTCTGGACCCTTGGGACCATCCAGAGTCACCAAAGCCTAAACTTTGCACGGCCTGGGGAACGCTCTTCCTCATGGCCAGCAATCCCCACGTCAAAACCTTTCTCAGCAGAGGCAGGCACTCTCTCCCTCGTACTAGATAGCTCGGCAGAGCCTTCCGAGAAACATGCTGCGTCATTCAGCTTGAACGTGGGACGCGGAGGGGAGAGTACGCTTTCTCCCCGTTTGGAGGCGCCTTGCGCTTGGCTTCAAAGCTGCCTGAACAGCACTAGCGGCCCGACGTCTCTGCACGGCAGGATTGTCGTTGTGGGCCGAGGCTGCGTGTTCTCTCAAAACGAAAACCGTGCTGGCGATCCCTTTCTAGGAACTCCTCCCACGGCACCACATGTTCAGCTCCGGCCGAACGAAAGGTGACCTCAGGCCTCAAGGTAAGTTCCAGTGTTTCACGTCGGGGGAGTTGGGTGTGCAGTGGTTTCCATGAGGCCATACTCCACCACGGAGTGCCTTCACTCTGCGACGCTCCTGGGGGCACACAGGATAGGAGCGCGTTCGCCAAGTTCGCAGGATGACTTCTCTCCGCGCCGGAACGGCGGCTCCTGGCTTCTGAGGAACCTTAGCCTCAACAGGGCCCTGGAGAAAGCTCTTCACATTCATAGCAAGGGCAACGTACTGCTCTCTGGCTTGCCTGGGTTGAGTGCCCCAGTCGTCAAAGAGCCTCGCGAAGGCAGTGCTGCACAGACTCCCTTTGCCAGTCGCACGGCCTCCCTGACTGAAAGAGAACTGCAGTGCCAAAAGGCACCGTGCTGACGACTGGCTCCAGGAGGAGACTCGGGACAGCACTCTCACAGAAGCGAAAGCTAGGCTGTGGGCCCAGCCTGAGGACCAGCACGTTTTCCACACTTAACACAGCTAAGGCATGAGCCAGACGACAGCCTTGGTCCCTGAGGCCTACCTAAGGTACTGCCATACTTACCCAGTAGATCCCACGCAGAGGTCCCTGTGCCCAAAAGGGCCTCCATGGAAGGGCCCTGTTCCTCCCGTGTGTTTCCTTGAGGTAATCGGAAACCACTGAGGATAAGTACGTGAGCTCAGCTTTGAAACTGGGCGACCCTGGGCAAACCTTATTCCCCTCCGTGGTAGACGAGACAGTTGCGGGTCCTAAGCTGCCTGAAGCACACTCCTCGCGCCCACCTTCTCTTTGCTGCCGGAAGGCCTCACATAAGAGGTCTGAGTTTACTCGTGACGGAAGCCGTCTGAGTGTACTCGTGTGAGGCCTGCTGCTCTCAGGTCCTTGCTGGGAGCTTCAGCAAGAGCACTCTGGAGCTCGCCGACAAAAGAATTGTGAGCCCCCCCGGCCTCAAGTAAAAGTCCAGATTTCCCCCGTCAGTAACACCTCGGAGTGCCATAGGAGCGAAGAAGCATGCGTTAACGGGATGCTTCAACAGTGCTAGGGATTTCTTTCACGAGACACTGTGCACTCACGTTCGTCGTAACAACTGTCAAAGGGCACTGTATGCCTTCCAACTCCTCTGTTGCGTTTGAGCCACAGGAAGTAAAGGCATTCGTTTGATTAAGCTCCGTGAACGGGCAACGATGATGGCGAAGCGCTGCCCTGTTCGCTCGAAAGCTCTCGTCTGTACGGCCTTCCAACGGCCTCAGGGTACGCAGTTGTAAACAGCCTTACATTCCATGCTGGTGTGCCCCCAATTAGGAACTTGGGCTCTTCTGTGAGACACCCACGTGCGTCCCAAATGAAACCGGGGAGCTCCCCCAGGACGTCTGCGTACGGCAGTCGCTTGCCAGCTGTTTACTTCCAGCCGGAGAAAGAAGAAGAGGACAGCTTTCCCAGGGACAACTCTGGACCCTTGGGACCATCCAGAGTCACCAAAGCCTAAACTTTGCACGGCCTGGGGAACGCTCTTCCTCATGGCCAGCAATCCCCACGTCAAAACCTTTCTCAGCAGAGGCAGGCACTCTCTCCCTCGTACTAGATAGCTCGGCAGAGCCTTCCGAGAAACATGCTGCGTCATTCAGCTTGAACGTGGGACGCGGAGGGGAGAGTACGCTTTCTCCCCGTTTGGAGGCGCCTTGCGCTTGGCTTCAAAGCTGCCTGAACAGCACTAGCGGCCCGACGTCTCTGCACGGCAGGATTGTCGTTGTGGGCCGAGGCTGCGTGTTCTCTCAAAACGAAAACCGTGCTGGCGATCCCTTTCTAGGAACTCCTCCCACGGCACCACATGTTCAGCTCCGGCCGAACGAAAGGTGACCTCAGGCCTCAAGGTAAGTTCCAGTGTTTCACGTCGGGGGAGTTGGGTGTGCAGTGGTTTCCATGAGGCCATACTCCACCACGGAGTGCCTTCACTCTGCGACGCTCCTGGGGGCACACAGGATAGGAGCGCGTTCGCCAAGTTCGCAGGATGACTTCTCTCCGTGCCGGAACGGCGGCTCCTGGCTTCTGAGGAACCTTAGCCTCAACAGGGCCCTGGAGAAAGCTCTTCACATTCATAGCAAGGGCAACGTACTGCTCTCTGGCTTGCCTGGGTTGAGTGCCCCAGTCGTCAAAGAGCCTCGCGAAGGCAGTGCTGCACAGACTCCCTTTGCCAGTCGCACGGCCTCCCTGACTGAAAGAGAACTGCAGTGCCAAAAGGCACCGTGCTGACGACTGGCTCCAGGAGGAGACTCGGGACAGCACTCTCACAGAAGCGAAAGCTAGGCTGTGGGCCCAGCCTGAGGACCAGCACGTTTTCCACACTTAACACAGCTAAGGCATGAGCCAGACGACAGCCTTGGTCCCTGAGGCCTACCTAAGGTACTGCCATACTTACCCAGTAGATCCCACGCAGAGGTCCCTGTGCCCAAAAGGGCCTCCATGGAAGGGCCCTGTTCCTCCCGTGTGTTTCCTTGAGGTAATCGGAAACCACTGAGGATAACTACGTGAGCTCAGCTTTGAAACTGGGCGACCCTGGGCAAACCTTATTCCCCTCCGTGGTAGACGAGACAGTTGCGGGTCCTAAGCTGCCTGAAGCACACTCCTCGCGCCCACCTTCTCTTTGCTGCCGGAAGGCCTCACATAAGAGGTCTGAGTTTACTCGTGACGGAAGCCGTCTGAGTGTACTCGTGTGAGGCCTGCTGCTCTCAGGTCCTTGCTGGGAGCTTCAGCAAGAGCACTCTGGAGCTCGCCGACAAAAGAATTGTGAGCCCCCCCGGCCTCAAGTAAAAGTCCAGATTTCCCCCGTCAGTAACACCTCGGAGTGCCATAGGAGCGAAGAAGCATGCGTTAACGGGATGCTTCAACAGTGCTAGGGATTTCTTTCACGAGACACTGTGCACTCACGTTCGGCGTAACAACTGTCAAAGGGCACTGTATGCCTTCCAACTCCTCTGTTGCGTTTGAGCCACAGGAAGTAAAGGCATTCGTTTGATTAAGCTCCGTGAACGGGCAACGATGATGGCGAAGCGCTGCCCTGTTCGCTCGAAAGCTCTCGTCTGTACGGCCTTCCAACGGCCTCAGGGTACGCAGTTGTAAACAGCCTTACATTCCATGCTGGTGTGCCCCCAATTAGGAACTTGGGCTCTTCTGTGAGACACCCACGTGCGTCCCAAATGAAACCGGGGAGCTCCCCCAGGACGTCTGCGTACGGCAGTCGCTTGCCAGCTGTTTACTTCCAGCCGGAGAAAGAAGAAGAGGACAGCTTTCCCAGGGACAACTCTGGACCCTTGGGACCATCCAGAGTCACCAAAGCCTAAACTTTGCACGGCCTGGGGAACGCTCTTCCTCATGGCCAGCCAATCCCCACGTCAAAACCTTTCTCAGCAGAGGCAGGCACTCTCTCCCTCGTACTAGATAGCTCGGCAGAGCCTTCCGAGAAACATGCTGCGTCATTCAGCTTGAACGTGGGACGCGGAGGGGAGAGTACGCTTTCTCCCCGTTTGGAGGCGCCTTGCGCTTGGCTTCAAAGCTGCCTGAACAGCACTAGCGGCCCGACGTCTCTGCACGGCAGGATTGTCGTTGTGGGCCGAGGCTGCGTGTTCTCTCAAAACGAAAACCGTGCTGGCGATCCCTTTCTAGGAACTCCTCCCACGGCACCACATGTTCAGCTCCGGCCGAACGAAAGGTGACCTCAGGCCTCAAGGTAAGTTCCAGTGTTTCACGTCGGGGGAGTTGGGTGTGCAGTGGTTTCCATGAGGCCATACTCCACCACGGAGTGCCTTCACTCTGCGACGCTCCTGGGGGCACACAGGATAGGAGCTCGTTCGCCAAGTTCGCAGGATGACTTCTCTCCGCGCCGGAACGGCGGCTCCTGGCTTCTGAGGAACCTTAGCCTCAACAGGGCCCTGGAGAAAGCTCTTCACATTCATAGCAAGGGCAACGTACTGCTCTCTGGCTTGCCTGGGTTGAGTGCCCCAGTCGTCAAAGAGCCTCGCGAAGGCAGTGCTGCACAGACTCCCTTTGCCAGTCGCACGGCCTCCCTGACTGAAAGAGAACTGCAGTGCCAAAAGGCACCGTGCTGACGACTGGCTCCAGGAGGAGACTCGGGACAGCACTCTCACAGAAGCGAAAGCTAGGCTGTGGGCCCAGCCTGAGGACCAGCACGTTTTCCACACTTAACACAGCTAAGGCATGAGCCAGACGACAGCCTTGGTCCCTGAGGCCTACCTAAGGTACTGCCATACTTACCCAGTAGATCCCACGCAGAGGTCCCTGTGCCCAAAAGGGCCTCCATGGAAGGGCCCTGTTCCTCCCGTGTGTTTCCTTGAGGTAATCGGAAACCACTGAGGATAACTACGTGAGCTCAGCTTTGAAACTGGGCGACCCTGGGCAAACCTTATTCCCCTCCGTGGTAGACGAGACAGTTGCGGGTCCTAAGCTGCCTGAAGCACACTCCTCGCGCCCACCTTCTCTTTGCTGCCGGAAGGCCTCACATAAGAGGTCTGAGTTTACTCGTGACGGAAGCCGTCTGAGTGTACTCGTGTGAGGCCTGCTGCTCTCAGGTCCTTGCTGGGAGCTTCAGCAAGAGCACTCTGGAGCTCGCCGACAAAAGAATTGTGAGCCCCCCCGGCCTCAAGTAAAAGTCCAGATTTCCCCCGTCAGTAACACCTCGGAGTGCCATAGGAGCGAAGAAACATGCGTTAACGGGATGCTTCAACAGTGCTAGGGATTTCTTTCACGAGACACTGTGCACTCACGTTCGTCGTAACAACTGTCAAAGGGCACTGTATGCCTTCCAACTCCTCTGTTGCGTTTGAGCCACAGGAAGTAAAGGCATTCGTTTGATTAAGCTCCGTGAACGGGCAACGATGATGGCGAAGCGCTGCCCTGTTCGCTCGAAAGCTCTCGTCTGTACGGCCTTCCAACGGCCTCAGGGTACGCAGTTGTAAACAGCCTTACATTCCATGCTGGTGTGCCCCCAATTAGGAACTTGGGCTCTTCTGTGAGACACCCACGTGCGTCCCAAATGAAACCGGGGAGCTCCCCCAGGACGTCTGCGTACGGCAGTCGCTTGCCAGCTGTTTACTTCCAGCCGGAGAAAGAAGAAGAGGACAGCTTTCCCAGGGACAACTCTGGACCCTTGGGACCATCCAGAGTCACCAAAGCCTAAACTTTGCACGGCCTGGGGAACGCTCTTCCTCATGGCCAGCCAATCCCCACGTCAAAACCTTTCTCAGCAGAGGCAGGCGCTCTCTCCCTCGTACTAGATAGCTCGGCAGAGCCTTCCGAGAAACATGCTGCGTCATTCAGCTTGAACGTGGGACGCGGAGGGGAGAGTACGCTTTCTCCCCGTTTGGAGGCGCCTTGCGCTTGGCTTCAAAGCTGCCTGAACAGCACTAGCGGCCCGACGTCTCTGCACGGCAGGATTGTCGTTGTGGGCCGAGGCTGCGTGTTCTCTCAAAACGAAAACCGTGCTGGCGATCCCTTTCTAGGAACTCCTCCCACGGCACCACATGTTCAGCTCCGGCCGAACGAAAGGTGACCTCAGGCCTCAAGGTAAGTTCCAGTGTTTCACGTCGGGGGAGTTGGGTGTGCAGTGGTTTCCATGAGGCCATACTCCACCACGGAGTGCCTTCACTCTGCGACGCTCCTGGGGGCACACAGGATAGGAGCGCGTTCGCCAAGTTCGCAAGATGACTTCTCTCCGTGCCGGAACGGCGGCTCCTGGCTTCTGAGGAACCTTAGCCTCAACAGGGCCCTGGAGAAAGCTCTTCACATTCATAGCAAGGGCAACGTACTGCTCTCTGGCTTGCCTGGGTTGAGTGCCCCAGTCGTCAAAGAGCCTCGCGAAGGCAGTGCTGCACAGACTCCCTTTGCCAGTCGCACGGCCTCCCTGACTGAAAGAGAACTGCAGTGCCAAAAGGCACCGTGCTGACGACTGGCTCCAGGAGGAGACTCGGGACAGCACTCTCACAGAAGCGAAAGCTAGGCTGTGGGCCCAGCCTGAGGACCAGCACGTTTTCCACACTTAACACAGCTAAGGCATGAGCCAGACGACAGCCTTGGTCCCTGAGGCCTACCTAAGGTACTGCCATACTTACCCAGTAGATCCCACGCAGAGGTCCCTGTGCCCAAAAGGGCCTCCATGGAAGGGCCCTGTTCCTCCCGTGTGTTTCCTTGAGGTAATCGGAAACCACTGAGGATAACTACGTGAGCTCAGCTTTGAAACTGGGCGACCCTGGGCAAACCTTATTCCCCTCCGTGGTAGACGAGACAGTTGCGGGTCCTAAGCTGCCTGAAGCACACTCCTCGCGCCCACCTTCTCTTTGCTGCCGGAAGGCCTCACATAAGAGGTCTGAGTTTACTCGTGACGGAAGCCGTCTGAGTGTACTCGTGTGAGGCCTGCTGCTCTCAGGTCTTTGCTGGGAGCTTCAGCAAGAGCACTCTGGAGCTCGCCGACAAAAGAATTGTGAGCCCCCCCGGCCTCAAGTAAAAGTCCAGATTTCCCCCATCAGTAACACCTCGGAGTGCCATAGGAGCGAAGAAACATGCGTTAACGGGATGCTTCAACAGTGCTAGGGATTTCTTTCACGAGACACTGTGCACTCACGTTCGTCGTAACAACTGTCAAAGGGCACTGTATGCCTTCCAACTCCTCTGTTGCGTTTGAGCCACAGGAAGTAAAGGCATTCGTTTGATTAAGCTCCGTGAACGGGCAACGATGATGGCGAAGCGCTGCCCTGTTCGCTCGAAAGCTCTCGTCTGTACGGCCTTCCAACGGCCTCAGGGTACGCAGTTGTAAACAGCCTTACATTCCATGCTGGTGTGCCCCCAATTAGGAACTTGGGCTCTTCTGTGAGACACCCACGTGCGTCCCAAATGAAACCGGGGAGCTCCCCCAGGACGTCTGCGTACGGCAGTCGGTTGCCAGCTGTTTACTTCCAGCCGGAGAAAGAAGAAGAGGACAGCTTTCCCAGGGACAACTCTGGACCCTTGGGACCATCCAGAGTCACCAAAGCCTAAACTTTGCACGGCCTGGGGAACGCTCTTCCTCATGGCCAGCAATCCCCACGTCAAAACCTTTCTCAGCAGAGGCAGGCACTCTCTCCCTCGTACTAGATAGCTCGGCAGAGCCTTCCGAGAAACACGCTGCGTCATTCAGCTTGAACGTGGGACGCGGAGGGGAGAGTACGCTTTCTCCCCGTTTGGAGGCGCCTTGCTCTTGGCTTCAAAGCTGCCTGAACAGCACTAGCGGCCCGACGTCTCTGCACGGCAGGACTGTCGTTGTGGGCCGAGGCTGCGTGTTCTCTCAAAACGAAAACCGTGCTGGCGATCCCTTTCTAGGAACTCCTCCCACGGCACCACATGTTCAGCTCCGGCCGAACGAAAGGTGACCTCAGGCCTCAAGGTAAGTTCCAGTGTTTCACGTCGGGGGAATTAGGTGTGCAGTGGTTTCCAACGAGGCCATACTCCACCACGGAGTGCCTTCACTCTGCGACGCTCCTGGGGGCACACAGGATAGGCTCTCGTTCGCCAAGTTCGCAGGATGACTTCTCTCCGTGCCGGAACGGCGGCTCCTGGCTTCTGAGGAACCTTAGCCTCAACAGGGCCCTGGAGAAAGCTCTTCACATTCATAGCAAGGGCAACGTACTGCTCTCTGGCTTGCCTGGGTTGAGTGCCCCAGTCGTCAAAGAGCCTCGCGAAGGCAGTGCTGCACAGACTCCCTTTGCCAGTCGCACGGCCTCCCTGACTGAAAGAGAACTGCAGTGCCAAAAGGCACCGTGCTGACGACTGGCTCCAGGAGGAGACTCGGGACAGCACTCTCACAGAAGCGAAAGCTAGGCTGTGGGCCCAGCCTGAGGACCAGCACGTTTTCCACACTTAACACAGCTAAGGCATGAGCCAGACGACAGCCTTGGTCCCTGAGGCCTACCTAAGGTACTGCCATACTTACCCAGTAGATCCCACGCAGAGGTCCCTGTGCCCAAAAGGGCCTCCATGGAAGGGCCCTGTTCCTCCCGTGTGTTTCCTTGAGGTAATCGGAAACCACTGAGGATAACTACGTGAGCTCAGCTTTGAAACTGGGCGACCCTGGGCAAACCTTATTCCCCTCCGTGGTAGACGAGACAGTTGCGGGTCCTAAGCTGCCTGAAGCACACTCCTCGCGCCCACCTTCTCTTTGCTGCCGGAAGGCCTCACATAAGAGGTCTGAGTTTACTCGTGACGGAAGCAGTCTGAGTGTACTCGTGTGAGGCCTGCTGCTCTCAGGTCCTTGCTGGGAGCTTCAGCAAGAGCACTCTGGAGCTCGCCGACAAAAGAATTGTGAGCCCCCCCGGCCTCAAGTAAAAGTCCAGATTTCCCCCGTCAGTAACACCTCGGAGTGCCATAGGAGCGAAGAAGCATGCGTTAACGGGATGCTTCAACAGTGCTAGGGATTTCTTTCACGAGACACTGTGCACTCACGTTCGTCGTAACAACTGTCAAAGGGCACTGTATGCCTTCCAACTCCTCTGTTGCGTTTGAGCCACAGGAAGTAAAGGCATTCGTTTGATTAAGCTCCGTGAACGGGCAACGATGATGGCGAAGCGCTGCCCTGTTCGCTCGGAAGCTCTCGTCTGTACGGCCTTCCAACGGCCTCAGGGTACGCAGTTGTAAACAGCCTTACATTCCATGCTGGTGTGCCCCCAATTAGGAACTTGGGCTCTTCTGTGAGACACCCACGTGCGTCCCAAATGAAACCGGGGAGCTCCCCCAGGACGTCTGCGTACGGCAGTCGCTTGCCAGCTGTTTACTTCCAGCCGGAGAAAGAAGAAGAGGACAGCTTTCCCAGGGACAACTCTGGACCCTTGGGACCATCCAGAGTCACCAAAGCCTAAACTTTGCACGGCCTGGGGAACGCTCTTCCTCATGGCCAGCAATCCCCACGTCAAAACCTTTCTCAGCAGAGGCAGGCACTCTCTCCCTCGTACTAGATAGCTCGGCAGAGCCTTCCGAGAAACATGCTGCGTCATTCAGCTTGAACGTGGGACGCGGAGGGGAGAGTACGCTTTCTCCCCGTTTGGAGGCGCCTTGCGCTTGGCTTCAAAGCTGCCTGAACAGCACTAGCGGCCCGACGTCTCTGCACGGCAGGACTGTCGTTGTGGGCCGAGGCTGCGTGTTCTCTCAAAACGAAAACCGTGCTGGCGATCCCTTTCTAGGAACTCCTCCCACGGCACCACATGTTCAGCTCCGGCCGAACGAAAGGTGACCTCAGGCCTCAAGGTAAGTTCCAGTGTTTCACGTCGGGGGAATTGGGTGTGCAGTGGTTTCCAACGAGGCCATACTCCACCACGGAGTGCCTTCACTCTGCGACGCTCCTGGGGGCACACAGGATAGGAGCTCGTTCGCCAAGTTCGCAGGATGACTTCTCTCCGTGCCGGAACGGCGGCTCCTGGCTTCTGAGGAACCTTAGCCTCAACAGGGCCCTGGAGAAAGCTCTTCACATTCATAGCAAGGGCAACGTACTGCTCTCTGGCTTGCCTGGGTTGAGTGCCCCAGTCGTCAAAGAGCCTCGCGAAGGCAGTGCTGCACAGACTCCCTTTGCCAGTCGCACGGCCTCCCTGACTGAAAGAGAACTGCAGTGCCAAAAGGCACCGTGCTGACGACTGGCTCCAGGAGGAGACTCGGGACAGCACTCTCACAGAAGCGAAAGCTAGGCTGTGGGCCCAGCCTGAGGACCAGCACGTTTTCCACACTTAACACAGCTAAGGCATGAGCCAGACGACAGCCTTGGTCCCTGAGGCCTACCTAAGGTACTGCCATACTTACCCAGTAGATCCCACGCAGAGGTCCCTGTGCCCAAAAGGGCCTCCATGGAAGGGCCCTGTTCCTCCCGTGTGTTTCCTTGAGGTAATCGGAAACCACTGAGGATAACTACGTGAGCTCAGCTTTGAAACTGGGCGACCCTGGGCAAACCTTATTCCCCTCCGTGGTAGACGAGACAGTTGCGGGTCCTAAGCTGCCTGAACCACACTCCTCGCACCCACCTTCTCTTTGCTGCCGGAAGGCCTCACATAAGACGTCTGAGTTTACTCGTGACGGAAGCCATCTGAGTGTACTCGTGTGAGGCCTGCTGCTCTCAGGTCCTTGCTGGGAGCTTCAGCAAGAGCACTCTGGAGCTCGCCGACAAAAGAATTGTGAGCCCCCCCGGCCTCAAGTAAAAGTCCAGATTTCCCCCGTCAGTAACACCTCGGAGTGCCATAGGAGCGAAGAAGCATGCGTTAACGGGATGCTTCAACAGTGCTAGGGATTTCTTTCACGAGACACTGTGCACTCACGTTCGTCGTAACAACTGTCAAAGGGCACTGTATGCCTTCCAACTCCTCTGTTGCGTTTGAGCCACAGGAAGTAAAGGCATTCGTTTGATTAAGCTCCGTGAACGGGCAACGATGATGGCGAAGCGCTGCCCTGTTCGCTCGAAAGCTCTCGTCTGTACGGCCTTCCAACGGCCTCAGGGTACGCAGTTGTAAACAGCCTTACATTCCATGCTGGTGTGCCCCCAATTAGGAACTTGGGCTCTTCTGTGAGACACCCACGTGCGTCCCAAATGAAACCGGGGAGCTCCCCCAGGACGTCTGCGTACGGCAGTCGCTTGCCAGCTGTTTACTTCCAGCCGGAGAAAGAAGAAGAGGACAGCTTTCCCAGGGACAACTCTGGACACTTGGGACCATCCAGAGTCACCAAAGCCTAAACTTTGCACGGCCTGGGGAACGCTCTTCCTCATGGCCAGCAATCCCCACGTCAAAACCTTTCTCAGCAGAGGCAGGCACTCTCTCCCTCGTACTAGATAGCTCGGCAGAGCCTTCCGAGAAACACGCTGCGTCATTCAGCTTGAACGTGGGACGCGGAGGGGAGAGTACGCTTTCTCCCCGTTTGGAGGCGCCTTGCTCTTGGCTTCAAAGCTGCCTGAACAGCACTAGCGGCCCGACGTCTCTGCACGGCAGGACTGTCGTTGTGGGCCGAGGCTGCGTGTTCTCTCAAAACGAAAACCGTGCTGGCGATCCCTTTCTAGGAACTCCTCCCACGGCACCACATGTTCAGCTCCGGCCGAACGAAAGGTGACCTCAGGCCTCAAGGTAAGTTCCAGTGTTTCACGTCGGGGGAATTGGGTGTGCAGTGGTTTCCAACGAGGCCATACTCCACCACGGAGTGCCTTCACTCTGCGACGCTCCTGGGGGCACACAGGATAGGAGCTCGTTCGCCAAGTTCGCAGGATGACTTCTCTCCGTGCCGGAACGGCGGCTCCTGGCTTCTGAGGAACCTTAGCCTCAACAGGGCCCTGGAGAAAGCTCTTCACATTCATAGCAAGGGCAACGTACTGCTCTCTGGCTTGCCTGGGTTGAGTGCCCCAGTCGTCAAAGAGCCTCGCGAAGGCAGTGCTGCACAGACTCCCTTTGCCAGTCGCACGGCCTCCCTGACTGAAAGAGAACTGCAGTGCCAAAAGGCACCGTGCTGACGACTGGCTCCAGGAGGAGACTCGGGACAGCACTCTCACAGAAGCGAAAGCTAGGCTGTGGGCCCAGCCTGAGGACCAGCACGTTTTCCACACTTAACACAGCTAAGGCATGAGCCAGACGACAGCCTTGGTCCCTGAGGCCTACCTAAGGTACTGCCATACTTACCCAGTAGATCCCACGCAGAGGTCCCTGTGCCCAAAAGGGCCTCCATGGAAGGGCCCTGTTCCTCCCGTGTGTTTCCTTGAGGTAATCGGAAACCACTGAGGATAAGTACGTGAGCTCAGCTTTGAAACTGGGCGACCCTGGGCAAACCTTATTCCCCTCCGTGGTAGACGAGACAGTTGCGGGTCCTAAGCTGCCTGAAGCACACTCCTCGCGCCCACCTTCTCTTTGCTGCCGGAAGGCCTCACATAAGACGTCTGAGTTTACTCGTGACGGAAGCCGTCTGAGTGTACTCGTGTGAGGCCTGCTGCTCTCAGGTCCTTGCTGGGAGCTTCAGCAAGAGCACTCTGGAGCTCGCCGACAAAAGAATTGTGAGCCCCCCCGGCCTCAAGTAAAAGTCCAGATTTCCCCCGTCAGTAACACCTCGGAGTGCCATAGGAGCGAAGAAACATGCGTTAACGGGATGCTTCAACAGTGCTAGGGATTTCTTTCACGAGACACTGTGCACTCACGTTCGTCGTAACAACTGTCAAAGGGCACTGTATGCCTTCCAACTCCTCTGTTGCGTTTGAGCCACAGGAAGTAAAGGCATTCGTTTGATTAAGCTCCGTGAACGGGCAACGATGATGGCGAAGCGCTGCCCTGTTCGCTCGAAAGCTCTCGTCTGTACGGCCTTCCAACGGCCTCAGGGTACGCAGTTGTAAACAGCCTTACATTCCATGCTGGTGTGCCCCCAATTAGGAACTTGGGCTCTTCTGTGAGACACCCACGTGCGTCCCAAATGAAACCGGGGAGCTCCCCCAGGACGTCTGCGTACGGCAGTCGCTTGCCAGCTGTTTACTTCCAGCCGGAGAAAGAAGAAGAGGACAGCTTTCCCAGGGACAACTCTGGACCCTTGGGACCATCCAGAGTCACCAAAGCCTAAACTTTGCACGGCCTGGGGAACGCTCTTCCTCATGGCCAGCAATCCCCACGTCAAAACCTTTCTCAGCAGAGGCAGGCACTCTCTCCCTCGTACTAGATAGCTCGGCAGAGCCTTCCGAGAAACATGCTGCGTCATTCAGCTTGAACGTGGGACGCGGAGGGGAGAGTACGCTTTCTCCCCGTTTGGAGGCGCCTTGCGCTTGGCTTCAAAGCTGCCTGAACAGCACTAGCGGCCCGACGTCTCTGCACGGCAGGACTGTCGTTGTGGGCCGAGGCTGCGTGTTCTCTCAAAACGAAAACCGTGCTGGCGATCCCTTTCTAGGAACTCCTCCCACGGCACCACATGTTCAGCTCCGGCCGAACGAAAGGTGACCTCAGGCCTCAAGGTAAGTTCCAGTGTTTCACGTCGGGGGAATTGGGTGTGCAGTGGTTTCCAACGAGGCCATACTCCACCACAGAGTGCCTTCACTCTGCGACGCTCCTGGGGGCACACAGGATAGGCTCTCGTTCGCCAAGTTCGCAGGATGACTTCTCTCCGTGCCGGAACGGCGGCTCCTGGCTTCTGAGGAACCTTAGCCTCAACAGGGCCCTGGAGAAAGCTCTTCACATTCATAGCAAGGGCAACGTACTGCTCTCTGGCTTGCCTGGGTTGAGTGCCCCAGTCGTCAAAGAGCCTCACGAAGGCAGTGCTGCACAGACTCCCTTTGCCAGTCGCACGGCCTCCCTGACTGAAAGAGAACTGCAGTGCCAAAAGGCACCGTGCTGACGACTGGCTCCAGGAGGAGACTCGGGACAGCACTCTCACAGAAGCGAAAGCTAGGCTGTGGGCCCAGCCTGAGGACCAGCACGTTTTCCACACTTAACACAGCTAAGGCATGAGCCAGACGACAGCCTTGGTCCCTGAGGCCTACCTAAGGTACTGCCATACTTACCCAGTAGATCCCACGCAGAGGTCCCTGTGCCCAAAAGGGCCTCCATGGAAGGGCCCTGTTCCTCCCGTGTGTTTCCTTGAGGTAATCGGAAACCACTGAGGATAACTACGTGAGCTCAGCTTTGAAACTGGGCGACCCTGGGCAAACCTTATTCCCCTCCGTGGTAGACGAGACAGTTGCGGGTCCTAAGCTGCCTGAAGCACACTCCTCGCACCCACCTTCTCTTTGCTGCCGGAAGGCCTCACATAAGACGTCTGAGTTTACTCGTGACGGAAGCCGTCTGAGTGTACTCGTGTGAGGCCTGCTGCTCTCAGGTCCTTGCTGGGAGCTTCAGCAAGAGCACTCTGGAGCTCGCCGACAAAAGAATTGTGAGCCCCCCCGGCCTCAAGTAAAAGTCCAGATTTCCCCCGTCAGTAACACCTCGGAGTGCCATAGGAGCGAAGAAGCATGCGTTAACGGGATGCTTCAACAGTGCTAGGGATTTCTTTCACGAGACACTGTGCACTCACGTTCGTCGTAACAACTGTCAAAGGGCACTGTATGCCTTCCAACTCCTCTGTTGCGTTTGAGCCACAGGAAGTAAAGGCATTCGTTTGATTAAGCTCCGTGAACGGGCAACGATGATGGCGAAGCGCTGCCCTGTTCGCTCGGAAGCTCTCGTCTGTACGGCCTTCCAACGGCCTCAGGGTACGCAGTTGTAAACAGCCTTACATTCCATGCTGGTGTGCCCCCAATTAGGAACTTGGGCTCTTCTGTGAGACACCCACGTGCGTCCCAAATGAAACCGGGGAGCTCCCCCAGGACGTCTGCGTACGGCAGTCGCTTGCCAGCTGTTTACTTCCAGCCGGAGAAAGAAGAAGAGGACAGCTTTCCCAGGGACAACTCTGGACCCTTGGGACCATCCAGAGTCACCAAAGCCTAAACTTTGCACGGCCTGGGGAACGCTCTTCCTCATGGCCAGCAATCCCCACGTCAAAACCTTTCTCAGCAGAGGCAGGCACTCTCTCCCTCGTACTAGATAGCTCGGCAGAGCCTTCCGAGAAACATGCTGCGTCATTCAGCTTGAACGTGGGACGCGGAGGGGAGAGTACGCTTTCTCCCCGTTTGGAGGCGCCTTGCTCTTGGCTTCAAAGCTGCCTGAACAGCACTAGCGGCCCGACGTCTCTGCACGGCAGGACTGTCGTTGTGGGCCGAGGCTGCGTGTTCTCTCAAAACGAAAACCGTGCTGGCGATCCCTTTCTAGGAACTCCTCCCACGGCACCACATGTTCAGCTCCGGCCGAACGAAAGGTGACCTCAGGCCTCAAGGTAAGTTCCAGTGTTTCACGTCGGGGGAATTGGGTGTGCAGTGGTTTCCAACGAGGCCATACTCCACCACGGAGTGCCTTCACTCTGCGACGCTCCTGGGGGCACACAGGATAGGAGCTCGTTCGCCAAGTTCGCAGGATGACTTCTCTCCGTGCCGGAACGGCGGCTCCTGGCTTCTGAGGAACCTTAGCCTCAACAGGGCCCTGGAGAAAGCTCTTCACATTCATAGCAAGGGCAACGTACTGCTCTCTGGCTTGCCTGGGTTGAGTGCCCCAGTCGTCAAAGAGCCTCGCGAAGGCAGTGCTGCACAGACTCCCTTTGCCAGTCGCACGGCCTCCCTGACTGAAAGAGAACTGCAGTGCCAAAAGGCACCGTGCTGACGACTGGCTCCAGGAGGAGACTCGGGACAGCACTCTCACAGAAGCGAAAGCTAGGCTGTGGGCCCAGCCTGAGGACCAGCACGTTTTCCACACTTAACACAGCTAAGGCATGAGCCAGACGACAGCCTTGGTCCCTGAGGCCTACCTAAGGTACTGCCATACTTACCCAGTAGATCCCACGCAGAGGTCCCTGTGCCCAAAAGGGCCTCCATGGAAGGGCCCTGTTCCTCCCGTGTGTTTCCTTGAGGTAATCGGAAACCACTGAGGATAACTACGTGAGCTCAGCTTTGAAACTGGGCGACCCTGGGCAAACCTTATTCCCCTCCGTGGTAGACGAGACAGTTGCGGGTCCTAAGCTGCCTGAAGCACACTCCTCGCGCCCACCTTCTCTTTGCTGCCGGAAGGCCTCACATAAGAGGTCTGAGTTTACTCGTGACGGAAGCCGTCTGAGTGTACTCGTGTGAGGCCTGCTGCTCTCAGGTCCTTGCTGGGAGCTTCAGCAAGAGCACTCTGGAGCTCGCCGACAAAAGAATTGTGAGCCCCCCCGGCCTCAAGTAAAAGTCCAGATTTCCCCCGTCAGTAACACCTCGGAGTGCCATAGGAGCGAAGAAGCATGCGTTAACGGGATGCTTCAACAGTGCTAGGGATTTCTTTCACGAGACACTGTGCAATCACGTTCGTCGTAACAACTGTCAAAGGGCACTGTATGCCTTCCAACTCCTCTGTTGCGTTTGAGCCACAGGAAGTAAAGGCATTCGTTTGATTAAGCTCCGTGAACGGGCAACGATGATGGCGAAGCGCTGCCCTGTTCGCTCGAAAGCTCTCGTCTGTACGGCCTTCCAACGGCCTCAGGGTACGCAGTTGTAAACAGCCTTACATTCCATGCTGGTGTGCCCCCAATTAGGAACTTGGGCTCTTCTGTGAGACACCCACGTGCGTCCCAAATGAAACCGGGGAGCTCCCCCAGGACGTCTGCGTACGGCAGTCGCTTGCCAGCTGTTTACTTCCAGCCGGAGAAAGAAGAAGAGGACAGCTTTCCCAGGGACAACTCTGGACCCTTGGGACCATCCAGAGTCACCAAAGCCTAAACTTTGCACGGCCTGGGGAACGCTCTTCCTCATGGCCAGCAATCCCCACGTCAAAACCTTTCTCAGCAGAGGCAGGCACTCTCTCCCTCGTACTAGATAGCTCGGCAGAGCCTTCCGAGAAACATGCTGCGTCATTCAGCTTGATCGTGGGACGCGGAGGGGAGAGTACGCTTTCTCCCCGTTTGGAGGCGCCTTGCGCTTGGCTTCAAAGCTGCCTGAACAGCACTAGCGGCCCGACGTCTCTGCACGGCAGGATTGTCGTTGTGGGCCGAGGCTGCGTGTTCTCTCAAAACGAAAACCGTGCTGGCGATCCCTTTCTAGGAACTCCTCCCACGGCACCACATGTTCAGCTCCGGCCGAACGAAAGGTGACCTCAGGCCTCAAGGTAAGTTCCAGTGTTTCACGTCGGGGGAGTTGGGTGTGCAGTGGTTTCCATGAGGCCATACTCCACCACGGAGTGCCTTCACTCTGCGACGCTCCTGGGGGCACACAGGATAGGAGCGCGTTCGCCAAGTTCGCAGGATGACTTCTCTCCGTGCCGGAACGGCGGCTCCTGGCTTCTGAGGAACCTTAGCCTCAACAGGGCCCTGGAGAAAGCTCTTCACATTCATAGCAAGGGCAACGTACTGCTCTCTGGCTTGCCTGGGTTGAGTGCCCCAGTCGTCAAAGAGCCTCGCGAAGGCAGTGCTGCACAGACTCCCTTTGCCAGTCGCACGGCCTCCCTGACTGAAAGAGAACTGCAGTGCCAAAAGGCACCGTGCTGACGACTGGCTCCAGGAGGAGACTCGGGACAGCACTCTCACAGAAGCGAAAGCTAGGCTGTGGGCCCAGCCTGAGGACCAGCACGTTTTCCACACTTAACACAGCTAAGGCATGAGCCAGACGACAGCCTTGGTCCCTGAGGCCTACCTAAGGTACTGCCATACTTACCCAGTAGATCCCACGCAGAGGTCCCTGTGCCCAAAAGGGCCTCCATGGAAGGGCCCTGTTCCTCCCGTGTGTTTCCTTGAGGTAATCGGAAACCACTGAGGATAACTACGTGAGCTCAGCTTTGAAACTGGGCGACCCTGGGCAAACCTTATTCCCCTCCGTGGTAGACGAGACAGTGGCGGGTCCTAAGCTGCCTGAAGCACACTCCTCGCGCCCACCTTCTCTTTGCTGCCGGAAGGCCTCACATAAGACGTCTGAGTTTACTCGTGACGGAAGCCGTCTGAGTGTACTCGTGTGAGGCCTGCTGCTCTCAGGTCCTTGCTGGGAGCTTCAGCAAGAGCACTCTGGAGCTCGCCGACAAAAGAATTGTGAGCCCCCCCGGCCTCAAGTAAAAGTCCAGATTTCCCCCGTCAGTAACACCTCGGAGTGCCATAGGAGCGAAGAAGCATGCGTTAACGGGATGCTTCAACAGTGCTAGGGATTTCTTTCACGAGACACTGTGCACTCACGTTCGTCGTAACAACTGTCAAAGGGCACTGTATGCCTTCCAACTCCTCTGTTGCGTTTGAGCCACAGGAAGTAAAGGCATTCGTTTGATTAAGCTCCGTGAACGGGCAACGATGATGGCGAAGCGCTGCCCTGTTCGCTCGAAAGCTCTCGTCTGTACGGCCTTCCAACGGCCTCAGGGTACGCAGTTGTAAACAGCCTTACATTCCATGCTGGTGTGCCCCCAATTAGGAACTTGGGCTCTTCTGTGAGACACCCACGTGCGTCCCAAATGAAACCGGGGAGCTCCCCCAGGACGTCTGCGTACGGCAGTCGCTTGCCAGCTGTTTACTTCCAGCTGGAGAAAGAAGAAGAGGACAGCTTTCCCAGGGACAACTCTGGACCCTTGGGACCATCCAGAGTCACCAAAGCCTAAACTTTGCACGGCCTGGGGAACGCTCTTCCTCATGGCCAGCAATCCCCACGTCAAAACCTTTCTCAGCAGAGGCAGGCACTCTCTCCCTCGTACTAGATAGTTCGGCAGAGCCTTCCGAGAAACACGCTGCGTCATTCAGCTTGAACGTGGGACGCGGAGGGGAGAGTACGGTTTCTCCCCGTTTGGAGGCGCCTTGCGCTTGGCTTCAAAGCTGCCTGAACAGCACTAGCGGCCCGACGTCTCTGCACGGCAGGATTGTCGTTGTGGGCCGAGGCTGCGTGTTCTCTCAAAACGAAAACCGTGCTGGCGATCCCTTTCTAGGAACTCCTCCCACGGCACCACATGTTCAGCTCCGGCCGAACGAAAGGTGACCTCAGGCCTCAAGGTAAGTTCCAGTGTTTCACGTCGGGGGAGTTGGGTGTGCAGTGGTTTCCATGAGGCCATACTCCACCACGGAGTGCCTTCACTCTGCGACGCTCCTGGGGGCACACAGGATAGGAGCTCGTTCGCCAAGTTCGCAGGATGACTTCTCTCCGTGCCGGAACGGCGGCTCCTGGCTTCTGAGGAACCTTAGCCTCAACAGGGCCCTGGAGAAAGCTCTTCACATTCATAGCAAGGGCAACGTACTGCTCTCTGGCTTGCCTGGGTTGAGTGCCCCAGTCGTCAAAGAGCCTCGCGAAGGCAGTGCTGCACAGACTCCCTTTGCCAGTCGCACGGCCTCCCTGACTGAAAGAGAACTGCAGTGCCAAAAGGCACCGTGCTGACGACTGGCTCCAGGAGGAGACTCGGGACAGCACTCTCACAGAAGCGAAAGCTAGGCTGTGGGCCCAGCCTGAGGACCAGCACGTTTTCCACACTTAACACAGCTAAGGCATGAGCCAGACGACAGCCTTGGTCCCTGAGGCCTACCTAAGGTACTGCCATACTTACCCAGTAGATCCCACGCAGAGGTCCCTGTGCCCAAAAGGGCCTCCATGGAAGGGCCCTGTTCCTCCCGTGTGTTTCCTTGAGGTAATCGGAAACCACTGAGGATAACTACGTGAGCTCAGCTTTGAAACTGGGCGACCCTGGGCAAACCTTATTCCCCTCCGTGGTAGACGAGACAGTGGCGGGTCCTAAGCTGCCTGAAGCACACTCCTCGCGCCCACCTTCTCTTTGCTGCCGGAAGGCCTCACATAAGACGTCTGAGTTTACTCGTGACGGAAGCCGTCTGAGTGTACTCGTGTGAGGCCTGCTGCTCTCAGGTCCTTGCTGGGAGCTTCAGCAAGAGCACTCTGGAGCTCGCCGACAAAAGAATTGTGAGCCCCCCCGGCCTCAAGTAAAAGTCCAGATTTCCCCCGTCAGTAACACCTCGGAGTGCCATAGGAGCGAAGAAGCATGCGTTAACGGGATGCTTCAACAGTGCTAGGGATTTCTTTCACGAGACACTGTGCACTCACGTTCGTCGTAACAACTGTCAAAGGGCACTGTATGCCTTCCAACTCCTCTGTTGCGTTTGAGCCACAGGAAGTAAAGGCATTCGTTTGATTAAGCTCCGTGAACGGGCAACGATGATGGCGAAGCGCTGCCCTGTTCGCTCGAAAGCTCTCGTCTGTACGGCCTTCCAACGGCCTCAGGGTACGCAGTTGTAAACAGCCTTACATTCCATGCTGGTGTGCCCCCAATTAGGAACTTGGGCTCTTCTGTGAGACACCCACGTGCGTCCCAAATGAAACCGGGGAGCTCCCCCAGGACGTCTGCGTACGGCAGTCGCTTGCCAGCTGTTTACTTCTAGCCGGAGAAAGAACAAGAGGACAGCTTTCCCAGGGACAATTCTGGACCCTTGGGACCATCCAGAGTCACCAAAGCCTAAACTTTGCACGGCCTGGGGAACTCTCTTCCTCATGTCCAGCAACCTCCACGTCAAAACCTTTCTCAGCAGAGGCAGGCACTCTCTCCCTCGTACTAGATAGCTCGGCAGAGCCTTCCGAGAAACATGCTGCGTCATTCAGCTTGAACGTGGGACGCGGAGGGGAGAGTACGCTTTCTCCCCGTTTGGAGGCGCCTTGCGCTTGGCTTCAAAGCTGCCTGAACAGCACTAGCGGCCCGACGTCTCTGCACGGCAGGATTGTCGTTGTGGGCCGAGGCTGCGTGTTCTCTCAAAACGAAAACCGTGCTGGCGATCCCTTTCTAGGAACTCCTCCCACGGCACCACATGTTCAGCTCCGGCCGAACGAAAGGTGACCTCAGGCCTCAAGGTAAGTTCCAGTGTTTCACGTCGGGGGAGTTGGGTGTGCAGTGGTTTCCATGAGGCCATACTCCACCACGGAGTGCCTTCACTCTGCGACGCTCCTGGGGGCACACAGGATAGGAGCTCGTTCGCCAAGTTCGCAGGATGACTTCTCTCCGTGCCGGAACGGCGGCTCCTGGCTTCTGAGGAACCTTAGCCTCAACAGGGCCCTGGAGAAAGCTCTTCACATTCATAGCAAGGGCAACGTACTGCTCTCTGGCTTGCCTGGGTTGAGTGCCCCAGTCGTCAAAGAGCCTCGCGAAGGCAGTGCTGCACAGACTCCCTTTGCCAGTCGCACGGCCTCCCTGACTGAAAGAGAACTGCAGTGCCAAAAGGCACCGTGCTGACGACTGGCTCCAGGAGGAGACTCGGGACAGCACTCTCACAGAAGCGAAAGCTAGGCTGTGGGCCCAGCCTGAGGACCAGCACGTTTTCCACACTTAACACAGCTAAGGCATGAGCCAGACGACAGCCTTGGTCCCTGAGGCCTACCTAAGGTACTGCCATACTTACCCAGTAGATCCCACGCAGAGGTCCCTGTGCCCAAAAGGGCCTCCATGGAAGGGCCCTGTTCCTCCCGTGTGTTTCCTTGAGGTAATCGGAAACCACTGAGGATAAGTACGTGAGCTCAGCTTTGAAACTGGGCGACCCTGGGCAAACCTTATTCCCTCCGTGGTAGACGAGACAGTTGCGGGTCCTAAGCTGCCTGAAGCACACTCCTCGCGCCCACCTTCTCTTTGCTGCCGGAAGGCCTCACATAAGACGTCTGAGTTTACTCGTGACGGAAGCCGTCTGAGTGTACTCGTGTGAGGCCTGCTGCTCTCAGGTCCTTGCTGGGAGCTTCAGCAAGAGCACTCTGGAGCTCGCCGACAAAAGAATTGTGAGCCCCCCCGGCCTCAAGTAAAAGTCCAGATTTCCCCCGTCAGTAACACCTCGGAGTGCCATAGGAGCGAAGAAGCATGCGTTAACGGGATGCTTCAACAGTGCTAGGGATTTCTTTCACGAGACACTGTGCACTCACGTTCGCCGTAACAACTGTCAAAGGGCACTGTATGCCTTCCAACTCCTCTGTTGCGTTTGAGCCACAGGAAGTAAAGGCATTCGTTTGATTAAGCTCCGTGAACGGGCAACGATGATGGCGAAGCGCTGCCCTGTTCGCTCGAAAGCTCTCGTCTGTACGGCCTTCCAACGGCCTCAGGGTACGCAGTTGTAAACAGCCTTACATTCCATGCTGGTGTGCCCCCAATTAGGAACTTGGGCTCTTCTGTGAGACACCCACGTGCGTCCCAAATGAAACCGGGGAGCTCCCCCAGGACGTCTGCGTACGGCAGTCGCTTGCCAGCTGTTTACTTCCAGCCGGAGAAAGAAGAAGAGGACAGCTTTCCCAGGGACAACTCTGGACCCTTGGGACCATCCAGAGTCACCAAAGCCTAAACTTTGCACGGCCTGGGGAACGCTCTTCCTCATGGCCAGCAATCCCCACGTCAAAACCTTTCTCAGCAGAGGCAGGCACTCTCTCCCTCGTACTAGATAGCTCGGCAGAGCCTTCCGAGAAACATGCTGCGTCATTCAGCTTGAACGTGGGACGCGGAGGGGAGAGTACGCTTTCTCCCCGTTTGGAGGCGCCTTGCGCTTGGCTTCAAAGCTGCCTGAACAGCACTAGCGGCCCGACGTCTCTGCACGGCAGGATTGTCGTTGTGGGCCGAGGCTGCGTGTTCTCTCAAAACGAAAACCGTGCTGGCGATCCCTTTCTAGGAACTCCTCCCACGGCACCACATGTTCAGCTCCGGCCGAACGAAAGGTGACCTCAGGCCTCAAGGTAAGTTCCAGTGTTTCACGTCGGGGGAGTTGGGTGTGCAGTGGTTTCCATGAGGCCATACTCCACCACGGAGTGCCTTCACTCTGCGACGCTCCTGGGGGCACACAGGATAGGAGCTCGTTCGCCAAGTTCGCAGGATGACTTCTCTCCGTGCCGGAACGGCGGCTCCTGGCTTCTGAGGAACCTTAGCCTCAACAGGGCCCTGGAGAAAGCTCTTCACATTCATAGCAAGGGCAACGTACTGCTCTCTGGCTTGCCTGGGTTGAGTGCCCCAGTCGTCAAAGAGCCTCGCGAAGGCAGTGCTGCACAGACTCCCTTTGCCAGTCGCACGGCCTCCCTGACTGAAAGAGAACTGCAGTGCCAAAAGGCACCGTGCTGACGACTGGCTCCAGGAGGAGACTCGGGACAGCACTCTCACAGAAGCGAAAGCTAGGCTGTGGGCCCAGCCTGAGGACCAGCACGTTTTCCACACTTAACACAGCTAAGGCATGAGCCAGACGACAGCCTTGGTCCCTGAGGCCTACCTAAGGTACTGCCATACTTACCCAGTAGATCCCACGCAGAGGTCCCTGTGCCCAAAAGGGCCTCCATGGAAGGGCCCTGTTCCTCCCGTGTGTTTCCTTGAGGTAATCGGAAACCACTGAGGATAACTACGTGAGCTCAGCTTTGAAACTGGGCGACCCTGGGCAAACCTTATTCCCCTCCGTGGTAGACGAGACAGTTGCGGGTCCTAAGCTGCCTGAAGCACACTCCTCGCGCCCACCTTCTCTTTGCTGCCGGAAGGCCTCACATAAGAGGTCTGAGTTTACTCGTGACGGAAGCCGTCTGAGTGTACTCGTGTGAGGCCTGCTGCTCTCAGGTCCTTGCTGGGAGCTTCAGCAAGAGCACTCTGGAGCTCGCCGACAAAAGAATTGTGAGCCCCCACGGCCTCAAGTAAAAGTCCAGATTTCCCCCGTCAGTAACACCTCGGAGTGCCATAGGAGCGAAGAAGCATGCGTTAACGGGATGCTTCAACAGTGCTAGGGATTTCTTTCACGAGACACTGTGCACTCACGTTCGTCGTAACAACTGTCAAAGGGCACTGTATGCCTTCCAACTCCTCTGTTGCGTTTGAGCCACAGGAAGTAAAGGCATTCGTTTGATTAAGCTCCGTGAACGGGCAATGATGATGGCGAAGCGCTGCCCTGTTCGCTCGAAAGCTCTCGTCTGTACGGCCTTCCAACGGCCTCAGGGTACGCAGTTGTAAACAGCCTTACATTCCATGCTGGTGTGCCCCCAATTAGGAACTTGGGCTCTTCTGTGAGACACCCACGTGCGTCCCAAATGAAACCGGGGAGCTCCCCCAGGACGTCTGCGTACGGCAGTCGGTTGCCAGCTGTTTACTTCCAGCCGGAGAAAGAACAAGAGGACAGCTTTCCCAGGGACAATTCTGGACCCTTGGGACCATCCAGAGTCACCAAAGCCTAAACTTTGCACGGCCTGGGGAACTCTCTTCCTCATGTCCAGCAACCTCCACGTCAAAACCTTTCTCAGCAGAGGCAGGCACTCTCTCCCTCGTACTAGATAGCTCGGCAGAGCCTTCCGAGAAACATGCTGCGTCATTCAGCTTGAACGTGGGACGCGGAGGGGAGAGTACGCTTTCTCCCCGTTTGGAGGCGCCTTGCGCTTGGCTTCAAAGCTGCCTGAACAGCACTAGCGGCCCGACGTCTCTGCACGGCAGGATTGTCGTTGTGGGCCGAGGCTGCGTGTTCTCTCAAAACGAAAACCGTGCTGGCGATCCCTTTCTAGGAACTCCTCCCACGGCACCACATGTTCAGCTCCGGCCGAACGAAAGGTGACCTCAGGCCTCAAGGTAAGTTCCAGTGTTTCACGTCGGGGGAGTTGGGTGTGCAGTGGTTTCCATGAGGCCATACTCCACCACGGAGTGCCTTCACTCTGCGACGCTCCTGGGGGCACACAGGATAGGAGCTCGTTCGCCAAGTTCGCAGGATGACTTCTCTCCGTGCCGGAACGGCGGCTCCTGGCTTCTGAGGAACCTTAGCCTCAACAGGGCCCTGGAGAAAGCTCTTCACATTCATAGCAAGGGCAACGTACTGCTCTCTGGCTTGCCTGGGTTGAGTGCCCCAGTCGTCAAAGAGCCTCGCGAAGGCAGTGCTGCACAGACTCCCTTTGCCAGTCGCACGGCCTCCCTGACTGAAAGAGAACTGCAGTGCCAAAAGGCACCGTGCTGACGACTGGCTCCAGGAGGAGACTCGGGACAGCACTCTCACAGAAGCGAAAGCTAGGCTGTGGGCCCAGCCTGAGGACCAGCACGTACGTTTGCCACACTTCTTTGCACAGCTAGGCGTGAGCCAGAGAACCTTGGTCCCTGAGGCCTACCTAAGGTACTGCCATACTTACCCAGTAGATCCCACGCAGAGGTCCCTGTGCCCAAAAGGGCCTCCATGGAAGGGCCCTGTTCCTCCCGTTGTGTTTCCTTGAGGTAATCAGAAACCACTTAGGATAACCGTATGAGCTCAGGTATGAAGCTGGGCGACCCTGGCCAAACCTTATTCCCCTCCGTGGTAGACGAGACAGTGGCGGGTCCTGAGCTGCCTGAAGCACACTCCTCGCGCGCACCTTCTCTTTGCTGCCGGAAGGCCTCACATAAGAAGTCTGAGTTGACTCGTGACAGAAGAAGTCTGAGTGTACTCGTGTGAGGCCTGCTGCTCTCAGGTCCTTGCTGGGAGCTTCAGCAAGAGCACTCTGGAGCTCGCCGACAAAAGAATTGTGAGCCCCCACGGCCTCAAGTAAAAGTCCAGATTTCCCCCGTCAGTAACACCTCGGAGTGCCATAGGAGCGAAGAAACATGCGTTAACGGGATGCTTCAACAGTGCTAGGGATTTCTTTCACGAGACACTGTGCACTCACGTTCGTCGTAACAACTGTCAAAGGGCACTGTATGCCTTCCAACTCCTCTGTTGCGTTTGAGCCACAGGAAGTAAAGGCATTCGTTTGATTAAGCTCCGTGAACGGGCAACGATGATGGCGAAGCGCTGCCCTGTTCGCTCGAAAGCTCTCGTCTGTACGACCTTCCAACGGCCTCAGGGTACGCAGTTGTAAACAGCCTTACATTCCATGCTGGTGTGCCCCCAATTAGGAACTTGGGCTCTTCTGTGAGACACCCACGTGCGTCCCAAATGAAACCGGGGAGCTCCCCCAGGACGTCTGCGTACGGCAGTCGGTTGCCAGCTGTTTACTTCCAGCCGGAGAAAGAAGAAGAGGACAGCTTTCCCAGGGACAACTCTGGACCCTTGGGACCATCCAGAGTCACCAAAGCCTAAACTTTGCACGGCCTGGGGAACGCTCTTCCTCATGTCCAGCAATCCCCACGTCAAAACCTTTCTCAGCAGAGGCAGGCACTCTCTCCCTCGTACTAGATAGTTCGGCAGAGCCTTCCGAGAAACACGCTGCGTCATTCAGCTTGAACGTGGGACGCGGAGGGGAGAGTTCGCTTTCTCCCCGTTTGGAGGCGCCTTGCGCTTGGCTTCAAAGCTGCCTGAACAGCACTAGCGGCCCGACGTCTCTGCACGGCAGGATTGTCGTTGTGGGCCGAGGCTGCGTGTTCTCTCAAAACGAAAACCGTGCTGGCGATCCCTTTCTAGGAACTCCTCCCACGGCACCACATGTTCAGCTCCGGCCGAACGAAAGGTGACCTCAGGCCTCAAGGTAAGTTCCAGTGTTTCACGTCGGGGGAGTTGGGTGTGCAGTGGTTTCCATGAGGCCATACTCCACCACGGAGTGCCTTCACTCTGCGACGCTCCTGGGGGCACACAGGATAGGAGCTCGTTCGCCAAGTTCGCAGGATGACTTCTCTCCGTGCCGGAACGGCGGCTCCTGGCTTCTGAGGAACCTTAGCCTCAACAGGGCCCTGGAGAAAGCTCTTCACATTCATAGCAAGGGCAACGTACTGCTCTCTGGCTTGCCTGGGTTGAGTGCCCCAGTCGTCAAAGAGCCTCGCGAAGGCAGTGCTGCACAGACTCCCTTTGCCAGTCGCACGGCCTCCCTGACTGAAAGAGAACTGCAGTGCCAAAAGGCACCGTGCTGACGACTGGCTCCAGGAGGAGACTCGGGACAGCACTCTCACAGAAGCGAAAGCTAGGCTGTGGGCCCAGCCTGAGGACCAGCACGTTTTCCACACTTAACACAGCTAAGGCATGAGCCAGACGACAGCCTTGGTCCCTGAGGCCTACCTAAGGTACTGCCATACTTACCCAGTAGATCCCACGCAGAGGTCCCTGTGCCCAAAAGGGCCTCCATGGAAGGGCCCTGTTCCTCCCGTGTGTTTCCTTGAGGTAATCGGAAACCACTGAGGATAACTACGTGAGCTCAGCTTTGAAACTGGGCGACCCTGGGCAAACCTTATTCCCCTCCGTGGTAGACGAGACAGTGGCGGGTCCTAAGCTGCCTGAAGCACACTCCTCGCGCCCACCTTCTCTTTGCTGCCGGAAGGCCTCACATAAGACGTCTGAGTTTACTCGTGACGGAAGCCGTCTGAGTGTACTCGTGTGAGGCCTGCTGCTCTCAGGTCCTTGCTGGGAGCTTCAGCAAGAGCACTCTGGAGCTCGCCGACAAAAGAATTGTGAGCCCCCCCGGCCTCAAGTAAAAGTCCAGATTTCCCCCGTCAGTAACACCTCGGAGTGCCATAGGAGCGAAGAAGCATGCGTTAACGGGATGCTTCAACAGTGCTAGGGATTTCTTTCACGAGACACTGTGCACTCACGTTCGTCGTAACAACTGTCAAAGGGCACTGTATGCCTTCCAACTCCTCTGTTGCGTTTGAGCCACAGGAAGTAAAGGCATTCGTTTGATTAAGCTCCGTGAACGGGCAACGATGATGGCGAAGCGCTGCCCTGTTCGCTCGAAAGCTCTCGTCTGTACGGCCTTCCAACGGCCTCAGGGTACGCAGTTGTAAACAGCCTTACATTCCATGCTGGTGTGCCCCCAATTAGGAACTTGGGCTCTTCTGTGAGACACCCACGTGCGTCCCAAATGAAACCGGGGAGCTCCCCCAGGACGTCTGCGTACGGCAGTCGGTTGCCAGCTGTTTACTTCTAGCCGGAGAAAGAACAAGAGGACAGCTTTCCCAGGGACAATTCTGGACCCTTGGGACCATCCAGAGTCACCAAAGCCTAAACTTTGCACGGCCTGGGGAACTCTCTTCCTCATGTCCAGCAACCTCCACGTCAAAACCTTTCTCAGCAGAGGCAGGCACTCTCTCCCTCGTACTAGATAGCTCGGCAGAGCCTTCCGAGAAACATGCTGCGTCATTCAGCTTGAACGTGGGACGCGGAGGGGAGAGTACGCTTTCTCCCCGTTTGGAGGCGCCTTGCGCTTGGCTTCAAAGCTGCCTGAACAGCACTAGCGGCCCGACGTCTCTGCACGGCAGGATTGTCGTTGTGGGCCGAGGCTGCGTGTTCTCTCAAAACGAAAACCGTGCTGGCGATCCCTTTCTAGGAACTCCTCCCACGGCACCACATGTTCAGCTCCGGCCGAACGAAAGGTGACCTCAGGCCTCAAGGTAAGTTCCAGTGTTTCACGTCGGGGGAGTTGGGTGTGCAGTGGTTTCCATGAGGCCATACTCCACCACGGAGTGCCTTCACTCTGCGACGCTCCTGGGGGCACACAGGATAGGAGCTCGTTCGCCAAGTTCGCAGGATGACTTCTCTCCGTGCCGGAACGGCGGCTCCTGGCTTCTGAGGAACCTTAGCCTCAACAGGGCCCTGGAGAAAGCTCTTCACATTCATAGCAAGGGCAACGTACTGCTCTCTGGCTTGCCTGGGTTGAGTGCCCCAGTCGTCAAAGAGCCTCGTGAAGGCAGTGCTGCACAGACTCCCTTTGCCAGTCGCACGGCCTCCCTGACTGAAAGAGAACTGCAGTGCCAAAAGGCACCGTGCTGACGACTGGCTCCAGGAGGAGACTCGGGACAGCACTCTCACAGAAGCGAAAGCTAGGCTGTGGGCCCAGCCTGAGGACCAGCACGTTTTCCACACTTAACACAGCTAAGGCATGAGCCAGACGACAGCCTTGGTCCCTGAGGCCTACCTAAGGTACTGCCATACTTACCCAGTAGATCCCACGCAGAGGTCCCTGTGCCCAAAAGGGCCTCCATGGAAGGGCCCTGTTCCTCCCGTGTGTTTCCTTGAGGTAATCGGAAACCACTGAGGATAAGTACGTGAGCTCAGCTTTGAAACTGGGCGACCCTGGGCAAACCTTATTCCCTCCGTGGTAGACGAGACAGTTGCGGGTCCTAAGCTGCCTGAAGCACACTCCTCGCGCCCACCTTCTCTTTGCTGCCGGAAGGCCTCACATAAGACGTCTGAGTTTACTCGTGACGGAAGCCGTCTGAGTGTACTCGTGTGAGGCCTGCTGCTCTCAGGTCCTTGCTGGGAGCTTCAGCAAGAGCACTCTGGAGCTCGCCGACAAAAGAATTGTGAGCCCCCCCGGCCTCAAGTAAAAGTCCAGATTTCCCCCGTCAGTAACACCTCGGAGTGCCATAGGAGCGAAGAAGCATGCGTTAACGGGATGCTTCAACAGTGCTAGGGATTTCTTTCACGAGACACTGTGCACTCACGTTCGCCGTAACAACTGTCAAAGGGCACTGTATGCCTTCCAACTCCTCTGTTGCGTTTGAGCCACAGGAAGTAAAGGCATTCGTTTGATTAAGCTCCGTGAACGGGCAACGATGATGGCGAAGCGCTGCCCTGTTCGCTCGAAAGCTCTCGTCTGTACGGCCTTCCAACGGCCTCAGGGTATGCAGTTGTAAACAGCCTTACATTCCATGCTGGTGTGCCCCCAATTAGGAACTTGGGCTCTTCTGTGAGACACCCACGTGCGTCCCAAATGAAACCGGGGAGCTCCCCCAGGACGTCTGCGTACGGCAGTCGCTTGCCAGCTGTTTACTTCCAGCCGGAGAAAGAAGAAGAGGACAGCTTTCCCAGGGACAACTCTGGACCCTTGGGACCATCCAGAGTCACCAAAGCCTAAACTTTGCACGGCCTGGGGAACGCTCTTCCTCATGGCCAGCAATCCCCACGTCAAAACCTTTCTCAGCAGAGGCAGGCACTCTCTCCCTCGTACTAGATAGCTCGGCAGAGCCTTCCGAGAAACATGCTGCGTCATTCAGCTTGAACGTGGGACGCGGAGGGGAGAGTACGCTTTCTCCCCGTTTGGAGGCGCCTTGCGCTTGGCTTCAAAGCTGCCTGAACAGCACTAGCGGCCCGACGTCTCTGCACGGCAGGATTGTCGTTGTGGGCCGAGGCTGCGTGTTCTCTCAAAACGAAAACCGTGCTGGCGATCCCTTTCTAGGAACTCCTCCCACGGCACCACATGTTCAGCTCCGGCCGAACGAAAGGTGACCTCAGGCCTCAAGGTAAGTTCCAGTGTTTCACGTCGGGGGAGTTGGGTGTGCAGTGGTTTCCATGAGGCCATACTCCACCACGGAGTGCCTTCACTCTGCGACGCTCCTGGGGGCACACAGGATAGGAGCTCGTTCGCCAAGTTCGCAGGATGACTTCTCTCCGTGCCGGAACGGCGGCTCCTGGCTTCTGAGGAACCTTAGCCTCAACAGGGCCCTGGAGAAAGCTCTTCACATTCATAGCAAGGGCAACGTACTGCTCTCTGGCTTGCCTGGGTTGAGTGCCCCAGTCGTCAAAGAGCCTCGCGAAGGCAGTGCTGCACAGACTCCCTTTGCCAGTCGCACGGCCTCCCTGACTGAAAGAGAACTGCAGTGCCAAAAGGCACCGTGCTGACGACTGGCTCCAGGAGGAGACTCGGGACAGCACTCTCACAGAAGCGAAAGCTAGGCTGTGGGCCCAGCCTGAGGACCAGCACGTTTTCCACACTTAACACAGCTAAGGCATGAGCCAGACGACAGCCTTGGTCCCTGAGGCCTACCTAAGGTACTGCCATACTTACCCAGTAGATCCCACGCAGAGGTCCCTGTGCCCAAAAGGGCCTCCATGGAAGGGCCCTGTTCCTCCCGTGTGTTTCCTTGAGGTAATCGGAAACCACTGAGGATAACTACGTGAGCTCAGCTTTGAAACTGGGCGACCCTGGGCAAACCTTATTCCCCTCCGTGGTAGACGAGACAGTTGCGGGTCCTAAGCTGCCTGAAGCACACTCCTCGCGCCCACCTTCTCTTTGCTGCCGGAAGGCCTCACATAAGAGGTCTGAGTTTACTCGTGACGGAAGCCGTCTGAGTGTACTCGTGTGAGGCCTGCTGCTCTCAGGTCCTTGCTGGGAGCTTCAGCAAGAGCACTCTGGAGCTCGCCGACAAAAGAATTGTGAGCCCCCACGGCCTCAAGTAAAAGTCCAGATTTCCCCCGTCAGTAACACCTCGGAGTGCCATAGGAGCGAAGAAGCATGCGTTAACGGGATGCTTCAACAGTGCTAGGGATTTCTTTCACGAGACACTGTGCACTCACGTTCGTCGTAACAACTGTCAAAGGGCACTGTATGCCTTCCAACTCCTCTGTTGCGTTTGAGCCACAGGAAGTAAAGGCATTCGTTTGATTAAGCTCCGTGAACGGGCAATGATGATGGCGAAGCGCTGCCCTGTTCGCTCGAAAGCTCTCGTCTGTACGGCCTTCCAACGGCCTCAGGGTACGCAGTTGTAAACAGCCTTACATTCCATGCTGGTGTGCCCCCAATTAGGAACTTGGGCTCTTCTGTGAGACACCCACGTGCGTCCCAAATGAAACCGGGGAGCTCCCCCAGGACGTCTGCGTACGGCAGTCGGTTGCCAGCTGTTTACTTCCAGCCGGAGAAAGAACAAGAGGACAGCTTTCCCAGGGACAATTCTGGACCCTTGGGACCATCCAGAGTCACCAAAGCCTAAACTTTGCACGGCCTGGGGAACTCTCTTCCTCATGTCCAGCAACCTCCACGTCAAAACCTTTCTCAGCAGAGGCAGGCACTCTCTCCCTCGTACTAGATAGCTCGGCAGAGCCTTCCGAGAAACATGCTGCGTCATTCAGCTTGAACGTGGGACGCGGAGGGGAGAGTACGCTTTCTCCCCGTTTGGAGGCGCCTTGCGCTTGGCTTCAAAGCTGCCTGAACAGCACTAGCGGCCCGACGTCTCTGCACGGCAGGATTGTCGTTGTGGGCCGAGGCTGCGTGTTCTCTCAAAACGAAAACCGTGCTGGCGATCCCTTTCTAGGAACTCCTCCCACGGCACCACATGTTCAGCTCCGGCCGAACGAAAGGTGACCTCAGGCCTCAAGGTAAGTTCCAGTGTTTCACGTCGGGGGAGTTGGGTGTGCAGTGGTTTCCATGAGGCCATACTCCACCACGGAGTGCCTTCACTCTGCGACGCTCCTGGGGGCACACAGGATAGGAGCTCGTTCGCCAAGTTCGCAGGATGACTTCTCTCCGTGCCGGAACGGCGGCTCCTGGCTTCTGAGGAACCTTAGCCTCAACAGGGCCCTGGAGAAAGCTCTTCACATTCATAGCAAGGGCAACGTACTGCTCTCTGGCTTGCCTGGGTTGAGTGCCCCAGTCGTCAAAGAGCCTCGCGAAGGCAGTGCTGCACAGACTCCCTTTGCCAGTCGCACGGCCTCCCTGACTGAAAGAGAACTGCAGTGCCAAAAGGCACCGTGCTGACGACTGGCTCCAGGAGGAGACTCGGGACAGCACTCTCACAGAAGCGAAAGCTAGGCTGTGGGCCCAGCCTGAGGACCAGCACGTACGTTTGCCACACTTCTTTGCACAGCTAGGCGTGAGCCAGAGAACCTTGGTCCCTGAGGCCTACCTAAGGTACTGCCATACTTACCCAGTAGATCCCACGCAGAGGTCCCTGTGCCCAAAAGGGCCTCCATGGAAGGGCCCTGTTCCTCCCGTTGTGTTTCCTTGAGGTAATCAGAAACCACTTAGGATAACCGTATGAGCTCAGGTATGAAGCTGGGCGACCCTGGCCAAACCTTATTCCCCTCCGTGGTAGACGAGACAGTGGCGGGTCCTGAGCTGCCTGAAGCACACTCCTCGCGCGCACCTTCTCTTTGCTGCCGGAAGGCCTCACATAAGAAGTCTGAGTTGACTCGTGACAGAAGAAGTCTGAGTGTACTCGTGTGAGGCCTGCTGCTCTCAGTTCCTTGCTGGGAGCTTCAGCAGGAGCGCTCTGGAGCTCGCCGGCAGAAGAATTGTGAGTCCCCCCGCCCCACCCCGGCCTCAAGCAAAAGTCCAGATTTCCCCCGTTAGTAACACCTCGGAGCGCCAGAGGGAGCGGAGGGGCATGCCTTAACGGAATGCTTCGACCGTGGAAGGTATTTCACGAGACACTGTGCACTCACGTTCGTCGTAACAACTGTCAAAGGGCACTGTATGCCTTCCAACTCCTCTGTTGCGTTTGAGCCACAGGAAGTAAAGGCATTCGTTTGATTAAGCTCCGTGAACGGGCAACGATGATGGCGAAGCGCTGCCCTGTTCGCTCGAAAGCTCTCGTCTGTACGGCCTTCCAACGGCCTCAGGGTACGCAGTTGTAAACAGCCTTACATTCCATGCTGGTGTGCCCCCAATTAGGAACTTGGGCTCTTCTGTGAGACACCCACGTGCGTCCCAAATGAAACCGGGGAGCTCCCCCAGGACGTCTGCGTACGGCAGTCGCTTGCCAGCTGTTTACTTCCAGCCGGAGAAAGAAGAAGAGGACAGCTTTCCCAGGGACAACTCTGGACCCTTGGGACCATCCAGAGTCACCAAAGCCTAAACTTTGCACGGCCTGGGGAACGCTCTTCCTCATGGCCAGCAATCCCCACGTCAAAACCTTTCTCAGCAGAGGCAGGCACTCTCTCCCTCGTACTAGATAGCTCGGCAGAGCCTTCCGAGAAACATGCTGCGTCATTCAGCTTGAACGTGGGACGCGGAGGGGAGAGTACGCTTTCTCCCCGTTTGGAGGCGCCTTGCGCTTGGCTTCAAAGCTGCCTGAACAGCACTAGCGGCCCGACGTCTCTGCACGGCAGGATTGTCGTTGTGGGCCGAGGCTGCGTGTTCTCTCAAAACGAAAACCGTGCTGGCGATCCCTTTCTAGGAACTCCTCCCACGGCACCACATGTTCAGCTCCGGCCGAACGAAAGGTGACCTCAGGCCTCAAGGTAAGTTCCAGTGTTTCACGTCGGGGGAGTTGGGTGTGCAGTGGTTTCCATGAGGCCATACTCCACCACGGAGTGCCTTCACTCTGCGACGCTCCTGGGGGCACACAGGATAGGAGCTCGTTCACCAAGTTCGCAGGATGACTTCTCTCCGTGCCGGAACGGCGGCTCCTGGCTTCTGAGGAACCTTAGCCTCAACAGGGCCCTGGAGAAAGCTCTTCACATTCATAGCAAGGGCAACGTACTGCTCTCTGGCTTGCCTGGGTTGAGTGCCCCAGTCGTCAAAGAGCCTCGCGAAGGCAGTGCTGCACAGACTCCCTTTGCCAGTCGCACGGCCTCCCTGACTGAAAGAGAACTGCAGTGCCAAAAGGCACCGTGCTGACGACTGGCTCCAGGAGGAGACTCGGGACAGCACTCTCACAGAAGCGAAAGCTAGGCTGTGGGCCCAGCCTGAGGACCAGCACGTTTTCCACACTTAACACAGCTAAGGCATGAGCCAGACGACAGCCTTGGTCCCTGAGGCCTACCTAAGGTACTGCCATACTTACCCAGTAGATCCCACGCAGAGGTCCCTGTGCCCAAAAGGGCCTCCATGGAAGGGCCCTGTTCCTCCCGTGTGTTTCCTTGAGGTAATCGGAAACCACTGAGGATAACTACGTGAGCTCAGCTTTGAAACTGGGCGACCCTGGGCAAACCTTATTCCCCTCCGTGGTAGACGAGACAGTTGCGGGTCCTAAGCTGCCTGAAGCACACTCCTCGCGCCCACCTTCTCTTTGCTGCCGGAAGGCCTCACATAAGACGTCTGAGTTTACTCGTGACGGAAGCCGTCTGAGTGTACTCGTGTGAGGCCTGCTGCTCTCAGGTCCTTGCTGGGAGCTTCAGCAAGAGCACTCTGGAGCTCGCCGACAAAAGAATTGTGAGCCCCCCCCCGGCCTCAAGTAAAAGTCCAGATTTCCCCCGTCAGTAACACCTCGGAGTGCCATAGGAGCGAAGAAGCATGCGTTAACGGGATGCTTCAACAGTGCTAGGGATTTCTTTCACGAGACACTGTGCACTCACGTTCGTCGTAACAACTGTCAAAGGGCACTGTATGCCTTCCAACTCCTCTGTTGCGTTTGAGCCACAGGAAGTAAAGGCATTCGTTTGATTAAGCTCCGTGAACGGGCAACGATGATGGCGAAGCGCTGCCCTGTTCGCTCGAAAGCTCTCGTCTGTACGGCCTTCCAACGGCCTCAGGGTACGCAGTTGTAAACAGCCTTACATTCCATGCTGGTGTGCCCCCAATTAGGAACTTGGGCTCTTCTGTGAGACACCCACGTGCGTCCCAAATGAAACCGGGGAGCTCCCCCAGGACGTCTGCGTACGGCAGTCGGTTGCCAGCTCTTTACTTCCAGCCGGAGAAAGAAGAAGAGGACAGCTTTCCCAGGGACAACTCTGGACCCTTGGGACCATCCAGAGTCACCAAAGCCTAAACTTTGCACGGCCTGGGGAACGCTCTTCCTCATGGCCAGCAATCCCCACGTCAAAACCTTTCTCAGCAGAGGCAGGCACTCTCTCCCTCGTACTAGATAGCTCGGCAGAGCCTTCCGAGAAACATGCTGCGTCATTCAGCTTGAACGTGGGACGCGGAGGGGAGAGTACGCTTTCTCCCCGTTTGGAGGCGCCTTGCGCTTGGCTTCAAAGCTGCCTGAACAGCACTAGCGGCCCGACGTCTCTGCACGGCAGGATTGTCGTTGTGGGCCGAGGCTGCGTGTTCTCTCAAAACGAAAACCGTGCTGGCGATCCCTTTCTAGGAACTCCTCCCACGGCACCACATGTTCAGCTCCGGCCGAACGAAAGGTGACCTCAGGCCTCAAGGTAAGTTCCAGTGTTTCACGTCGGGGGAGTTGGGTGTGCAGTGGTTTCCATGAGGCCATACTCCACCACGGAGTGCCTTCACTCTGCGACGCTCCTGGGGGCACACAGGATAGGAGCTCGTTCGCCAAGTTCGCAGGATGACTTCTCTCCGTGCCGGAACGGCGGCTCCTGGCTTCTGAGGAACCTTAGCCTCAACAGGGCCCTGGAGAAAGCTCTTCACATTCATAGCAAGGGCAACGTACTGCTCTCTGGCTTGCCTGGGTTGAGTGCCCCAGTCGTCAAAGAGCCTCGCGAAGGCAGTGCTGCACAGACTCCCTTTGCCAGTCGCACGGCCTCCCTGACTGAAAGAGAACTGCAGTGCCAAAAGGCACCGTGCTGACGACTGGCTCCAGGAGGAGACTCGGGACAGCACTCTCACAGAAGCGAAAGCTAGGCTGTGGGCCCAGCCTGAGGACCAGCACGTTTTCCACACTTAACACAGCTAAGGCATGAGCCAGACGACAGCCTTGGTCCCAGAGGCCTACCTAAGGTACTGCCATACTTACCCAGTAGATCCCACGCAGAGGTCCCTGTGCCCAAAAGGGCCTCCATGGAAGGGCCCTGTTCCTCCCGTGTGTTTCCTTGAGGTAATCGGAAACCACTGAGGATAACTACGTGAGCTCAGCTTTGAAACTGGGCGACCCTGGGCAAACCTTATTCCCCTCCGTGGTAGACGAGACAGTGGCGGGTCCTAAGCTGCCTGAAGCACACTCCTCGCGCCCACCTTCTCTTTGCTGCCGGAAGGCCTCACATAAGACGTCTGAGTTTACTCGTGACGGAAGCCGTCTGAGTGTACTCGTGTGAGGCCTGCTGCTCTCAGGTCCTTGCTGGGAGCTTCAGCAAGAGCACTCTGGAGCTCGCCGACAAAAGAATTGTGAGCCCCCCCGGCCTCAAGTAAAAGTCCAGATTTCCCCCGTCAGTAACACCTCGGAGTGCCATAGGAGCGAAGAAGCATGCGTTAACGGGATGCTTCAACAGTGCTAGGGATTTCTTTCACGAGACACTGTGCACTCACGTTCGTCGTAACAACTGTCAAAGGGCACTGTATGCCTTCCAACTCCTCTGTTGCGTTTGAGCCACAGGAAGTAAAGGCATTCGTTTGATTAAGCTCCGTGAACGGGCAACGATGATGGCGAGGCGCTGCCCTGTTCGCTCGAAAGCTCTCGTCTGTACGGCCTTCCAACGGCCTCAGGGTACGCAGTTGTAAACAGCCTTACATTCCATGCTGGTGTGCCCCCAATTAGGAACTTGGGCTCTTCTGTGAGACACCCACGTGCGTCCCAAATGAAACCGGGGAGCTCCCCCAGGACGTCTGCGTACGGCAGTCGGTTGCCAGCTCTTTACTTCCAGCCGGAGAAAGAAGAAGAGGACAGCTTTCCCAGGGACAACTCTGGACCCTTGGGACCATCCAGAGTCACCAAAGCCTAAACTTTGCACGGCCTGGGGAACGCTCTTCCTCATGGCCAGCAATCCCCACGTCAAAACCTTTCTCAGCAGAGGCAGGCACTCTCTCCCTCGTACTAGATAGCTCGGCAGAGCCTTCCGAGAAACATGCTGCGTCATTCAGCTTGAACGTGGGACGCGGAGGGGAGAGTACGCTTTCTCCCCGTTTGGAGGCGCCTTGCGCTTGGCTTCAAAGCTGCCTGAACAGCACTAGCGGCCCGATGTCTCTGCACGGCAGGACTGTCGTTGTGGGCCGAGGCTGCGTGTTCTCTCAAAACGAAAACCGTGCTGGCGATCCCTTTCTAGGAACTCCTCCCACGGCACCACATGTTCAGCTCCGGCCGAACGAAAGGTGACCTCAGGCCTCAAGGTAAGTTCCAGTGTTTCACGTCGGGGGAGTTGGGTGTGCAGTGGTTTCCATGAGGCCATACTCCACCACGGAGTGCCTTCACTCTGCGACGCTCCTGGGGGCACACAGGATAGGAGCTCGTTCGCCAAGTTCGCAGGATGACTTCTCTCCGTGCCGGAACGGCGGCTCCTGGCTTCTGAGGAACCTTAGCCTCAACAGGGCCCTGGAGAAAGCTCTTCACATTCATAGCAAGGGCAACGTACTGCTCTCTGGCTTGCCTGGGTTGAGTGCCCCAGTCGTCAAAGAGCCTCGCGAAGGCAGTGCTGCACAGACTCCCTTTGCCAGTCGCACGGCCTCCCTGACTGAAAGAGAACTGCAGTGCCAAAAGGCACCGTGCTGACGACTGGCTCCAGGAGGAGACTCGGGACAGCACTCTCACAGAAGCGAAAGCTAGGCTGTGGGCCCAGCCTGAGGACCAGCACGTTTTCCACACTTAACACAGCTAAGGCATGAGCCAGACGACAGCCTTGGTCCCTGAGGCCTACCTAAGGTACTGCCATACTTACCCAGTAGATCCCACGCAGAGGTCCCTGTGCCCAAAAGGGCCTCCATGGAAGGGCCCTGTTCCTCCCGTGTGTTTCCTTGAGGTAATCGGAAACCACTGAGGATAACTACGTGAGCTCAGCTTTGAAACTGGGCGACCCTGGGCAAACCTTATTCCCCTCCGTGGTAGACGAGACAGTTGCGGGTCCTAAGCTGCCTGAAGCACGCTCCTCGCGCCCACCTTCTCTTTGCTGCCGGAAGGCCTCACATAAGACGTCTGAGTTTACTCGTGACGGAAGCCGTCTGAGTGTACTCGTGTGAGGCCTGCTGCTCTCAGGTCCTTGCTGGGAGCTTCAGCAAGAGCACTCTGGAGCTCGCCGACAAAAGAATTGTGAGCCCCCCCGGCCTCAAGTAAAAGTCCAGATTTCCCCCGTCAGTAACACCTCGGAGTGCCATAGGAGCGAAGAAGCATACGTTAACGGGATGCTTCAACAGTGCTAGGGATTTCTTTCACGAGACACTGTGCACTCACGTTCGGCGTAACAACTGTCAAAGGGCACTGTATGCCTTGCAACTCCTCTGTTGCGTTTGAGCCACAGGAAGTAAAGGCATTCGTTTGATTAAGCTCCGTGAACGGGCAACGATGATGGCGAAGCGCTGCCCTGTTCGCTCGAAAGCTCTCGTCTGTACGGCCTTCCAACGGCCTCAGGGTACGCAGTTGTAAACAGCCTTACATTCCATGCTGGTGTGTCCCCAATTAGGAACTTGGGCTCTTCTGTGAGACACCCACGTGCGTCCCAAATGAAACCGGGGAGCTCCCCCAGGACGTCTGCGTACGGCAGTCGGTTGCCAGCTCTTTACTTCCAGCCGGAGAAAGAAGAAGAGGACAGCTTTCCCAGGGACAACTCTGGACCCTTGGGACCATCCAGAGTCACCAAAGCCTAAACTTTGCACGGCCTGGGGAACGCTCTTCCTCATGGCCAGCAATCCCCACGTCAAAACCTTTCTCAGCAGAGGCAGGCACTCTCTCCCTCGTACTAGATAGCTCGGCAGAGCCTTCCGAGAAACATGCTGCGTCATTCAGCTTGAACGTGGGACGCGGAGGGGAGAGTACGCTTTCTCCCCGTTTGGAGGCGCCTTGCGCTTGGCTTCAAAGCTGCCTGAACAGCACTAGCGGCCCGACGTCTCTGCACGGCAGGATTGTCGTTGTGGGCCGAGGCTGCGTGTTCTCTCAAAACGAAAACCGTGCTGGCGATCCCTTTCTAGGAACTCCTCCCACGGCACCACATGTTCAGCTCCGGCCGAACGAAAGGTGACCTCAGGCCTCAAGGTAAGTTCCAGTGTTTCACGTCGGGGGAGTTGGGTGTGCAGTGGTTTCCATGAGGCCATACTCCACCACGGAGTGCCTTCACTCTGCGACGCTCCTGGGGGCACACAGGATAGGAGCTCGTTCGCCAAGTTCGCAGGATGACTTCTCTCCGTGCCGGAACGGCGGCTCCTGGCTTCTGAGGAACCTTAGCCTCAACAGGGCCCTGGAGAAAGCTCTTCACATTCATAGCAAGGGCAACGTACTGCTCTCTGGCTTGCCTGGGTTGAGTGCCCCAGTCGTCAAAGAGCCTCGCGAAGGCAGTGCTGCACAGACTCCCTTTGCCAGTCGCACGGCCTCCCTGACTGAAAGAGAACTGCAGTGCCAAAAGGCACCGTGCTGACGACTGGCTCCAGGAGGAGACTCGGGACAGCACTCTCACAGAAGCGAAAGCTAGGCTGTGGGCCCAGCCTGAGGACCAGCACGTTTTCCACACTTAACACAGCTAAGGCATGAGCCAGACGACAGCCTTGGTCCCAGAGGCCTACCTAAGGTACTGCCATACTTACCCAGTAGATCCCACGCAGAGGTCCCTGTGCCCAAAAGGGCCTCCATGGAAGGGCCCTGTTCCTCCCGTGTGTTTCCTTGAGGTAATCGGAAACCACTGAGGATAACTACGTGAGCTCAGCTTTGAAACTGGGCGACCCTGGGCAAACCTTATTCCCCTCCGTGGTAGACGAGACAGTGGCGGGTCCTAAGCTGCCTGAAGCACACTCCTCGCGCCCACCTTCTCTTTGCTGCCGGAAGGCCTCACATAAGACGTCTGAGTTTACTCGTGACGGAAGCCGTCTGAGTGTACTCGTGTGAGGCCTGCTGCTCTCAGGTCCTTGCTGGGAGCTTCAGCAAGAGCACTCTGGAGCTCGCCGACAAAAGAATTGTGAGCCCCCCCGGCCTCAAGTAAAAGTCCAGATTTCCCCCGTCAGTAACACCTCGGAGTGCCATAGGAGCGAAGAAGCATGCGTTAACGGGATGCTTCAACAGTGCTAGGGATTTCTTTCACGAGACACTGTGCACTCACGTTCGTCGTAACAACTGTCAAAGGGCACTGTATGCCTTCCAACTCCTCTGTTGCGTTTGAGCCACAGGAAGTAAAGGCATTCGTTTGATTAAGCTCCGTGAACGGGCAACGATGATGGCGAGGCGCTGCCCTGTTCGCTCGAAAGCTCTCGTCTGTACGGCCTTCCAACGGCCTCAGGGTACGCAGTTGTAAACAGCCTTACATTCCATGCTGGTGTGCCCCCAATTAGGAACTTGGGCTCTTCTGTGAGACACCCACGTGCGTCCCAAATGAAACCGGGGAGCTCCCCCAGGACGTCTGCGTACGGCAGTCGGTTGCCAGCTCTTTACTTCCAGCCGGAGAAAGAAGAAGAGGACAGCTTTCCCAGGGACAACTCTGGACCCTTGGGACCATCCAGAGTCACCAAAGCCTAAACTTTGCACGGCCTGGGGAACGCTCTTCCTCATGGCCAGCAATCCCCACGTCAAAACCTTTCTCAGCAGAGGCAGGCACTCTCTCCCTCGTACTAGATAGCTCGGCAGAGCCTTCCGAGAAACATGCTGCGTCATTCAGCTTGAACGTGGGACGCGGAGGGGAGAGTACGCTTTCTCCCCGTTTGGAGGCGCCTTGCGCTTGGCTTCAAAGCTGCCTGAACAGCACTAGCGGCCCGATGTCTCTGCACGGCAGGACTGTCGTTGTGGGCCGAGGCTGCGTGTTCTCTCAAAACGAAAACCGTGCTGGCGATCCCTTTCTAGGAACTCCTCCCACGGCACCACATGTTCAGCTCCGGCCGAACGAAAGGTGACCTCAGGCCTCAAGGTAAGTTCCAGTGTTTCACGTCGGGGGAGTTGGGTGTGCAGTGGTTTCCATGAGGCCATACTCCACCACGGAGTGCCTTCACTCTGCGACGCTCCTGGGGGCACACAGGATAGGAGCTCGTTCGCCAAGTTCGCAGGATGACTTCTCTCCGTGCCGGAACGGCGGCTCCTGGCTTCTGAGGAACCTTAGCCTCAACAGGGCCCTGGAGAAAGCTCTTCACATTCATAGCAAGGGCAACGTACTGCTCTCTGGCTTGCCTGGGTTGAGTGCCCCAGTCGTCAAAGAGCCTCGCGAAGGCAGTGCTGCACAGACTCCCTTTGCCAGTCGCACGGCCTCCCTGACTGAAAGAGAACTGCAGTGCCAAAAGGCACCGTGCTGACGACTGGCTCCAGGAGGAGACTCGGGACAGCACTCTCACAGAAGCGAAAGCTAGGCTGTGGGCCCAGCCTGAGGACCAGCACGTTTTCCACACTTAACACAGCTAAGGCATGAGCCAGACGACAGCCTTGGTCCCTGAGGCCTACCTAAGGTACTGCCATACTTACCCAGTAGATCCCACGCAGAGGTCCCTGTGCCCAAAAGGGCCTCCATGGAAGGGCCCTGTTCCTCCCGTGTGTTTCCTTGAGGTAATCGGAAACCACTGAGGATAACTACGTGAGCTCAGCTTTGAAACTGGGCGACCCTGGGCAAACCTTATTCCCCTCCGTGGTAGACGAGACAGTTGCGGGTCCTAAGCTGCCTGAAGCACGCTCCTCGCGCCCACCTTCTCTTTGCTGCCGGAAGGCCTCACATAAGACGTCTGAGTTTACTCGTGACGGAAGCCGTCTGAGTGTACTCGTGTGAGGCCTGCTGCTCTCAGGTCCTTGCTGGGAGCTTCAGCAAGAGCACTCTGGAGCTCGCCGACAAAAGAATTGTGAGCCCCCCCGGCCTCAAGTAAAAGTCCAGATTTCCCCCGTCAGTAACACCTCGGAGTGCCATAGGAGCGAAGAAGCATACGTTAACGGGATGCTTCAACAGTGCTAGGGATTTCTTTCACGAGACACTGTGCACTCACGTTCGGCGTAACAACTGTCAAAGGGCACTGTATGCCTTGCAACTCCTCTGTTGCGTTTGAGCCACAGGAAGTAAAGGCATTCGTTTGATTAAGCTCCGTGAACGGGCAACGATGATGGCGAAGCGCTGCCCTGTTCGCTCGAAAGCTCTCGTCTGTACGGCCTTCCAACGGCCTCAGGGTACGCAGTTGTAAACAGCCTTACATTCCATGCTGGTGTGTCCCCAATTAGGAACTTGGGCTCTTCTGTGAGACACCCACGTGCGTCCCAAATGAAACCGGGGAGCTCCCCCAGGACGTCTGCGTACGGCAGTCGCTTGCCAGCTGTTTACTTCCAGCCGGAGAAAGAAGAAGAGGACAGCTTTCCCAGGGACAACTCTGGACCCTTGGGACCATCCAGAGTCACCAAAGCCTAAACTTTGCACGGCCTGGGGAACGCTCTTCCTCATGGCCAGCAATCCCCACGTCAAAACCTTTCTCAGCAGAGGCAGGCACTCTCTCCCTCGTACTAGATAGCTCGGCAGAGCCTTCCGAGAAACATGCTGCGTCATTCAGCTTGAACGTGGGACGCGGAGGGGAGAGTACGCTTTCTCCCCGTTTGGAGGCGCCTTGCGCTTGGCTTCAAAGCTGCCTGAACAGCACTAGCGGCCCGACGTCTCTGCACGGCAGGATTGTCGTTGTGGGCCGAGGCTGCGTGTTCTCTCAAAACGAAAACCGTGCTGGCGATCCCTTTCTAGGAACTCCTCCCACGGCACCACATGTTCAGCTCCGGCCGAATAAAAGGTGACCTCAGGCCTCAAGGTAAGTTCCAGTGTTTCACGTCGGGGGAGTTGGGTGTGCAGTGGTTTCCATGAGGCCATACTCCACCACGGAGTGCCTTCACTCTGCGACGCTCCTGGGGGCACACAGGATAGGAGCTCGTTCACCAAGTTCGCAGGATGACTTCTCTCCGTGCCGGAACGGCGGCTCCTGGCTTCTGAGGAACCTTAGCCTCAACAGGGCCCTGGAGAAAGCTCTTCACATTCATAGCAAGGGCAACGTACTGCTCTCTGGCTTGCCTGGGTTGAGTGCCCCAGTCGTCAAAGAGCCTCGCGAAGGCAGTGCTGCACAGACTCCCTTTGCCAGTCGCACGGCCTCCCTGACTGAAAGAGAACTGCAGTGCCAAAAGGCACCGTGCTGACGACTGGCTCCAGGAGGAGACTCGGGACAGCACTCTCACAGAAGTGAAAGCTAGGCTGTGGGCCCAGCCTGAGGACCAGCACGTTTTCCACACTTAACACAGCTAAGGCATGAGCCAGACGACAGCCTTGGTCCCTGAGGCCTACCTAAGGTACTGCCATACTTACCCAGTAGATCCCACGCAGAGGTCCCTGTGCCCAAAAGGGCCTCCATGGAAGGGCCCTGTTCCTCCCGTGTGTTTCCTTGAGGTAATCGGAAACCACTGAGGATAACTACGTGAGCTCAGCTTTGAAACTGGGCGACCCTGGGCAAACCTTATTCCCCTCCGTGGTAGACGAGACAGTGGCGGGTCCTAAGCTGCCTGAAGCACACTCCTCGCGCCCACCTTCTCTTTGCTGCCGGAAGGCCTCACATAAGACGTCTGAGTTTACTCGTGACGGAAGCCGTCTGAGTGTACTCGTGTGAGGCCTGCTGCTCTCAGGTCCTTGCTGGGAGCTTCAGCAAGAGCACTCTGGAGCTCGCCGACAAAAGAATTGTGAGCCCCCCCGGCCTCAAGTAAAAGTCCAGATTTCCCCCGTCAGTAACACCTCGGAGTGCCATAGGAGCGAAGAAGCATGCGTTAACGGGATGCTTCAACAGTGCTAGGGATTTCTTTCACGAGACACTGTGCACTCACGTTCGGCGTAACAACTGTCAAAGGGCACTGTATGCCTTCCAACTCCTCTGTTGCGTTTGAGCCACAGGAAGTAAAGGCATTCGTTTGATTAAGCTCCGTGAACGGGCAACGATGATGGCGAAGCGCTGCCCTGTTCGCTCGAAAGCTCTCGTCTGTACGGCCTTCCAACGGCCTCAGGGTACGCAGTTGTAAACAGCCTTACATTCCATGCTGGTGTGCCCCCAATTAGGAACTTGGGCTCTTCTGTGAGACACCCACGTGCGTCCCAAATGAAACCGGGGAGCTCCCCCAGGACGTCTGCGTACGGCAGTCTGTTGCCAGCTGTTTACTTCCAGCCGGAGAAAGAAGAAGAGGACAGCTTTCCCAGGGACAACTCTGGACCCTTGGGACCATCCAGAGTCACCAAAGCCTAAACTTTGCACGGCCTGGGGAACGCTCTTCCTCATGGCCAGCAATCCCCACGTCAAAACCTTTCTCAGCAGAGGCAGGCACTCTCTCCCTCGTACTAGATAGCTCGGCAGAGCCTTCCGAGAAACATGCTGCGTCATTCAGCTTGAACGTGGGACGCGGAGGGGAGAGTACGCTTTCTCCCCGTTTGGAGGCGCCTTGCGCTTGGCTTCAAAGCTGCCTGAACAGCACTAGCGGCCCGACGTCTCTGCACGGCAGGATTGTCGTTGTGGGCCGAGGCTGCGTGTTCTCTCAAAACGAAAACCGTGCTGGCGATCCCTTTCTAGGAACTCCTCCCACGGCACCACATGTTCAGCTCCGGCCGAACGAAAGGTGACCTCAGGCCTCAAGGTAAGTTCCAGTGTTTCACGTCGGGGGAGTTGGGTGTGCAGTGGTTTCCATGAGGCCATACTCCACCACGGAGTGCCTTCACTCTGCGACGCTCCTGGGGGCACACAGGATAGGAGCTCGTTCACCAAGTTCGCAGGATGACTTCTCTCCGTGCCGGAACGGCGGCTCCTGGCTTCTGAGGAACCTTAGCCTCAACAGGGCCCTGGAGAAAGCTCTTCACATTCATAGCAAGGGCAACGTACTGCTCTCTGGCTTGCCTGGGTTGAGTGCCCCAGTCGTCAAAGAGCCTCGCGAAGGCAGTGCTGCACAGACTCCCTTTGCCAGTCGCACGGCCTCCCTGACTGAAAGAGAACTGCAGTGCCAAAAGGCACCGTGCTGACGACTGGCTCCAGGAGGAGACTCGGGACAGCACTCTCACAGAAGCGAAAGCTAGGCTGTGGGCCCAGCCTGAGGACCAGCACGTTTTCCACACTTAACACAGCTAAGGCATGAGCCAGACGACAGCCTTGGTCCCTGAGGCCTACCTAAGGTACTGCCATACTTACCCAGTAGATCCCACGCAGAGGTCCCTGTGCCCAAAAGGGCCTCCATGGAAGGGCCCTGTTCCTCCCGTGTGTTTCCTTGAGGTAATCGGAAACCACTGAGGATAACTACGTGAGCTCAGCTTTGAAACTGGGCGACCCTGGGCAAACCTTATTCCCCTCCGTGGTAGACGAGACAGTTGCGGGTCCTAAGCTGCCTGAAGCACGCTCCTCGCGCCCACCTTCTCTTTGCTGCCGGAAGGCCTCACATAAGACGTCTGAGTTTACTCGTGACGGAAGCCGTCTGAGTGTACTCGTGTGAGGCCTGCTGCTCTCAGGTCCTTGCTGGGAGCTTCAGCAAGAGCACTCTGGAGCTCGCCGACAAAAGAATTGTGAGCCCCCCCGGCCTCAAGTAAAAGTCCAGATTTCCCCCGTCAGTAACACCTCGGAGTGCCATAGGAGCGAAGAAGCATGCGTTAACGGGATGCTTCAACAGTGCTAGGGATTTCTTTCACGAGACACTGTGCACTCACGTTCGTCGTAACAACTGTCAAAGGGCACTGTATGCCTTCCAACTCCTCTGTTGCGTTTGAGCCACAGGAAGTAAAGGCATTCGTTTGATTAAGCTCCGTGAACGGGCAACGATGATGGCGAAGCGCTGCCCTGTTCGCTCGAAAGCTCTCGTCTGTACGGCCTTCCAACGGCCTCAGGGTACGCAGTTGTAAACAGCCTTACATTCCATGCTGGTGTGCCCCCAATTAGGAACTTGGGCTCTTCTGTGAGACACCCACGTGCGTCCCAAATGAAACCGGGGAGCTCCCCCAGGACGTCTGCGTACGGCAGTCGGTTGCCAGCTGTTTACTTCCAGCCGGAGAAAGAAGAAGAGGACAGCTTTCCCAGGGACAACTCTGGACCCTTGGGACCATCCAGAGTCACCAAAGCCTAAACTTTGCACGGCCTGGGGAACGCTCTTCCTCATGGCCAGCAATCCCCACGTCAAAACCTTTCTCAGCAGAGGCAGGCACTCTCTCCCTCGTACTAGATAGCTCGGCAGAGCCTTCCGAGAAACACGCTGCGTCATTCAGCTTGAACGTGGGACGCGGAGGGGAGAGTACGCTTTCTCCCCTTTTGGAGGCGCCTTGCGCTTGGCTTCAAAGCTGCCTGAACAGCACTAGCGGCCCGACGTCTCTGCACGGCAGGATTGTCGTTGTGGGCCGAGGCTGCGTGTTCTCTCAAAACGAAAACCGTGCTGGCGATCCCTTTCTAGGAACTCCTCCCACGGCACCACATGTTCAGCTCCGGCCGAACGAAAGGTGACCTCAGGCCTCAAGGTAAGTTCCAGTGTTTCACGTCGGGGGAGTTGGGTGTGCAGTGGTTTCCATGAGGCCATACTCCACCACGGAGTGCCTTCACTCTGCGACGCTCCTGGGGGCACACAGGATAGGAGCTCGTTCGCCAAGTTCGCAGGATGACTTCTCTCCGTGCCGGAACGGCGGCTCCTGGCTTCTGAGGAACCTTAGCCTCAACAGGGCCCTGGAGAAAGCTCTTCACATTCATAGCAAGGGCAACGTACTGCTCTCTGGCTTGCCTGGGTTGAGTGCCCCAGTCGTCAAAGAGCCTCGCGAAGGCAGTGCTGCACAGACTCCCTTTGCGAGTCGCACGGCCTCCCTGACTGAAAGAGAACTGCAGTGCCAAAAGGCACCGTGCTGACGACTGGCTCCAGGAGGAGACTCGGGACAGCACTCTCACAGAAGCGAAAGCTAGGCTGTGGGCCCAGCCTGAGGACCAGCACGTTTTCCACACTTAACACAGCTAAGGCATGAGCCAGACGACAGCCTTGGTCCCTGAGGCCTACCTAAGGTACTGCCATACTTACCCAGTAGATCCCACGCAGAGGTCCCTGTGCCCAAAAGGGCCTCCATGGAAGGGCCCTGTTCCTCCCGTGTGTTTCCTTGAGGTAATCGGAAACCACTGAGGATAACTACGTGAGCTCAGCTTTGAAACTGGGCGACCCTGGGCAAACCTTATTCCCCTCCGTGGTAGACGAGACAGTTGCGGGTCCTAAGCTGCCTGAAGCACGCTCCTCGCGCCCACCTTCTCTTTGCTGCCGGAAGGCCTCACATAAGACGTCTGAGTTTACTCGTGACGGAAGCCGTCTGAGTGTACTCGTGTGAGGCCTGCTGCTCTCAGGTCCTTGCTGGGAGCTTCAGCAAGAGCACTCTGGAGCTCGCCGACAAAAGAATTGTGAGCCCCCCCGGCCTCAAGTAAAAGTCCAGATTTCCCCCGTCAGTAACACCTCGGAGTGCCATAGGAGCGAAGAAGCATGCGTTAACGGGATGCTTCAACAGTGCTAGGGATTTCTTTCACGAGACACTGTGCACTCACGTTCGTCGTAACAACTGTCAAAGGGCACTGTATGCCTTCCAACTCCTCTGTTGCGTTTGAGCCACAGGAAGTAAAGGCATTCGTTTGATTAAGCTCCGTGAACGGGCAACGATGATGGCGAAGCGCTGCCCTGTTCGCTCGAAAGCTCTCGTCTGTACGGCCTTCCAACGGCCTCAGGGTACGCAGTTGTAAACAGCCTTACATTCCATGCTGGTGTGCCCCCAATTAGGAACTTGGGCTCTTCTGTGAGACACCCACGTGCGTCCCAAATGAAACCGGGGAGCTCCCCCAGGACGTCTGCGTACGGCAGTCGGTTGCCAGCTGTTTACTTCCAGCCGGAGAAAGAAGAAGAGGACAGCTTTCCCAGGGACAACTCTGGACCCTTGGGACCATCCAGAGTCACCAAAGCCTAAACTTTGCACGGCCTGGGGAACGCTCTTCCTCATGGCCAGCAATCCCCACGTCAAAACCTTTCTCAGCAGAGGCAGGCACTCTCTCCCTCGTACTAGATAGCTCGGCAGAGCCTTCCGAGAAACACGCTGCGTCATTCAGCTTGAACGTGGGACGCGGAGGGGAGAGTACGCTTTCTCCCCGTTTGGAGGCGCCTTGCGCTTGGCTTCAAAGCTGCCTGAACAGCACTAGCGGCCCGACGTCTCTGCACGGCAGGATTGTCGTTGTGGGCCGAGGCTGCGTGTTCTCTCAAAACGAAAACCGTGCTGGCGATCCCTTTCTAGGAACTCCTCCCACGGCACCACATGTTCAGCTCCGGCCGAACGAAAGGTGACCTCAGGCCTCAAGGTAAGTTCCAGTGTTTCACGTCGGGGGAGTTGGGTGTGCAGTGGTTTCCATGAGGCCATACTCCACCACGGAGTGCCTTCACTCTGCGACGCTCCTGGGGGCACACAGGATAGGAGCTCGTTCGCCAAGTTCGCAGGATGACTTCTCTCCGTGCCGGAACGGCGGCTCCTGGCTTCTGAGGAACCTTAGCCTCAACAGGGCCCTGGAGAAAGCTCTTCACATTCATAGCAAGGGCAACGTACTGCTCTCTGGCTTGCCTGGGTTGAGTGCCCCAGTCGTCAAAGAGCCTCGCGAAGGCAGTGCTGCACAGACTCCCTTTGCCAGTCGCACGGCCTCCCTGACTGAAAGAGAACTGCAGTGCCAAAAGGCACCGTGCTGACGACTGGCTCCAGGAGGAGACTCGGGACAGCACTCTCACAGAAGCGAAAGCTAGGCTGTGGGCCCAGCCTGAGGACCAGCACGTTTTCCACACTTAACACAGCTAAGGCATGAGCCAGACGACAGCCTTGGTCCCTGAGGCCTACCTAAGGTACTGCCATACTTACCCAGTAGATCCCACGCAGAGGTCCCTGTGCCCAAAAGGGCCTCCATGGAAGGGCCCTGTTCCTCCCGTGTGTTTCCTTGAGGTAATCGGAAACCACTGAGGATAACTACGTGAGCTCAGCTTTGAAACTGGGCGACCCTGGGCAAACCTTATTCCCCTCCGTGGTAGACGAGACAGTGGCGGGTCCTAAGCTGCCTGAAGCACGCTCCTCGCGCCCACCTTCTCTTTGCTGCCGGAAGGCCTCACATAAGACGTCTGAGTTTACTCGTGACGGAAGCCGTCTGAGTGTACTCGTGTGAGGCCTGCTGCTCTCAGGTCCTTGCTGGGAGCTTCAGCAAGAGCACTCTGGAGCTCGCCGACAAAAGAATTGTGAGCCCCCCCGGCCTCAAGTAAAAGTCCAGATTTCCCCCGTCAGTAACACCTCGGAGTGCCATAGGAGCGAAGAAGCATGCGTTAACGGGATGCTTCAACAGTGCTAGGGATTTCTTTCACGAGACACTGTGCACTCACGTTCGTCGTAACAACTGTCAAAGGGCACTGTATGCCTTCCAACTCCTCTGTTGCGTTTGAGCCACAGGAAGTAAAGGCATTCGTTTGATTAAGCTCCGTGAACGGGCAACGATGATGGCGAAGCGCTGCCCTGTTCGCTCGAAAGCTCTCGTCTGTACGGCCTTCCAACGGCCTCAGGGTACGCAGTTGTAAACAGCCTTACATTCCATGCTGGTGTGCCCCCAATTAGGAACTTGGGCTCTTCTGTGAGACACCCACGTGCGTCCCAAATGAAACCGGGGAGCTCCCCCAGGACGTCTGCGTACGGCAGTCGGTTGCCAGCTGTTTACTTCCAGCCGGAGAAAGAAGAAGAGGACAGCTTTCCCAGGGACAACTCTGGACCCTTGGGACCATCCAGAGTCACCAAAGCCTAAACTTTGCACGGCCTGGGGAACGCTCTTCCTCATGGCCAGCAATCCCCACGTCAAAACCTTTCTCAGCAGAGGCAGGCACTCTCTCCCTCGTACTAGATAGCTCGGCAGAGCCTTCCGAGAAACACGCTGCGTCATTCAGCTTGAACGTGGGACGCGGAGGGGAGAGTACGCTTTCTCCCCGTTTGGAGGCGCCTTGCGCTTGGCTTCAAAGCTGCCTGAACAGCACTAGCGGCCCGACGTCTCTGCACGGCAGGATTGTCGTTGTGGGCCGAGGCTGCGTGTTCTCTCAAAACGAAAACCGTGCTGGCGATCCCTTTCTAGGAACTCCTCCCACGGCACCACATGTTCAGCTCCGGCCGAACGAAAGGTGACCTCAGGCCTCAAGGTAAGTTCCAGTGTTTCACGTCGGGGGAGTTGGGTGTGCAGTGGTTTCCATGAGGCCATACTCCACCACGGAGTGCCTTCACTCTGCGACGCTCCTGGGGGCACACAGGATAGGAGCTCGTTCGCCAAGTTCGCAGGATGACTTCTCTCCGTGCCGGAACGGCGGCTCCTGGCTTCTGAGGAACCTTAGCCTCAACAGGGCCCTGGAGAAAGCTCTTCACATTCATAGCAAGGGCAACGTACTGCTCTCTGGCTTGCCTGGGTTGAGTGCCCCAGTCGTCAAAGAGCCTCGCGAAGGCAGTGCTGCACAGACTCCCTTTGCCAGTCGCACGGCCTCCCTGACTGAAAGAGAACTGCAGTGCCAAAAGGCACCGTGCTGACGACTGGCTCCAGGAGGAGACTCGGGACAGCACTCTCACAGAAGCGAAAGCTAGGCTGTGGGCCCAGCCTGAGGACCAGCACGTTTTCCACACTTAACACAGCTAAGGCATGAGCCAGACGACAGCCTTGGTCCCTGAGGCCTACCTAAGGTACTGCCATACTTACCCAGTAGATCCCACGCAGAGGTCCCTGTGCCCAAAAGGGCCTCCATGGAAGGGCCCTGTTCCTCCCGTGTGTTTCCTTGAGGTAATCGGAAACCACTGAGGATAACTACGTGAGCTCAGCTTTGAAACTGGGCGACCCTGGGCAAACCTTATTCCCCTCCGTGGTAGACGAGACAGTGGCGGGTCCTAAGCTGCCTGAAGCACACTCCTCGCGCCCACCTTCTCTTTGCTGCCGGAAGGCCTCACATAAGACGTCTGAGTTTACTCGTGACGGAAGCCGTCTGAGTGTACTCGTGTGAGGCCTGCTGCTCTCAGGTCCTTGCTGGGAGCTTCAGCAAGAGCACTCTGGAGCTCGCCGACAAAAGAATTGTGAGCCCCCCCGGCCTCAAGTAAAAGTCCAGATTTCCCCCGTCAGTAACACCTCGGAGTGCCATAGGAGCGAAGAAGCATGCGTTAACGGGATGCTTCAACAGTGCTAGGGATTTCTTTCACGAGACACTGTGCACTCACGTTCGGCGTAACAACTGTCAAAGGGCACTGTATGCCTTCCAACTCCTCTGTTGCGTTTGAGCCACAGGAAGTAAAGGCATTCGTTTGATTAAGCTCCGTGAACGGGCAACGATGATGGCGAAGCGCTGCCCTGTTCGCTCGAAAGCTCTCGTCTGTACGGCCTTCCAACGGCCTCAGGGTACGCAGTTGTAAACAGCCTTACATTCCATGCTGGTGTGCCCCCAATTAGGAACTTGGGCTCTTCTGTGAGACACCCACGTGCGTCCCAAATGAAACCGGGGAGCTCCCCCAGGACGTCTGCGTACGGCAGTCTGTTGCCAGCTGTTTACTTCCAGCCGGAGAAAGAAGAAGAGGACAGCTTTCCCAGGGACAACTCTGGACCCTTGGGACCATCCAGAGTCACCAAAGCCTAAACTTTGCACGGCCTGGGGAACGCTCTTCCTCATGGCCAGCAATCCCCACGTCAAAACCTTTCTCAGCAGAGGCAGGCACTCTCTCCCTCGTACTAGATAGCTCGGCAGAGCCTTCCGAGAAACATGCTGCGTCATTCAGCTTGAACGTGGGACGCGGAGGGGAGAGTACGCTTTCTCCCCGTTTGGAGGCGCCTTGCGCTTGGCTTCAAAGCTGCCTGAACAGCACTAGCGGCCCGACGTCTCTGCACGGCAGGATTGTCGTTGTGGGCCGAGGCTGCGTGTTCTCTCAAAACGAAAACCGTGCTGGCGATCCCTTTCTAGGAACTCCTCCCACGGCACCACATGTTCAGCTCCGGCCGAACGAAAGGTGACCTCAGGCCTCAAGGTAAGTTCCAGTGTTTCACGTCGGGGGAGTTGGGTGTGCAGTGGTTTCCATGAGGCCATACTCCACCACGGAGTGCCTTCACTCTGCGACGCTCCTGGGGGCACACAGGATAGGAGCTCGTTCACCAAGTTCGCAGGATGACTTCTCTCCGTGCCGGAACGGCGGCTCCTGGCTTCTGAGGAACCTTAGCCTCAACAGGGCCCTGGAGAAAGCTCTTCACATTCATAGCAAGGGCAACGTACTGCTCTCTGGCTTGCCTGGGTTGAGTGCCCCAGTCGTCAAAGAGCCTCGCGAAGGCAGTGCTGCACAGACTCCCTTTGCCAGTCGCACGGCCTCCCTGACTGAAAGAGAACTGCAGTGCCAAAAGGCACCGTGCTGACGACTGGCTCCAGGAGGAGACTCGGGACAGCACTCTCACAGAAGCGAAAGCTAGGCTGTGGGCCCAGCCTGAGGACCAGCACGTTTTCCACACTTAACACAGCTAAGGCATGAGCCAGACGACAGCCTTGGTCCCTGAGGCCTACCTAAGGTACTGCCATACTTACCCAGTAGATCCCACGCAGAGGTCCCTGTGCCCAAAAGGGCCTCCATGGAAGGGCCCTGTTCCTCCCGTGTGTTTCCTTGAGGTAATCGGAAACCACTGAGGATAACTACGTGAGCTCAGCTTTGAAACTGGGCGACCCTGGGCAAACCTTATTCCCCTCCGTGGTAGACGAGACAGTGGCGGGTCCTAAGCTGCCTGAAGCACACTCCTCGCGCCCACCTTCTCTTTGCTGCCGGAAGGCCTCACATAAGACGTCTGAGTTTACTCGTGACGGAAGCCGTCTGAGTGTACTCGTGTGAGGCCTGCTGCTCTCAGGTCCTTGCTGGGAGCTTCAGCAAGAGCACTCTGGAGCTCGCCGACAAAAGAATTGTGAGCCCCCCCGGCCTCAAGTAAAAGTCCAGATTTCCCCCGTCAGTAACACCTCGGAGTGCCATAGGAGCGAAGAAGCATGCGTTAACGGGATGCTTCAACAGTGCTAGGGATTTCTTTCACGAGACACTGTGCACTCACGTTCGTCGTAACAACTGTCAAAGGGCACTGTATGCCTTCCAACTCCTCGGCTGTGTTTGAGCCACAGGAAGTAAAGGCATTCGTTTGATTAAGCTCCGTGAACGGGCAACGATGATGGCGAAGCGCTGCCCCGTTCCCTCGAAAGCTCTGGTTCGTACGGCCTTCCAACGGCCTCAGGTACGCAGTTCTGAACAGCCTTACATTCCATGCTGGTGTGCCCCCAATTAGGAACTTGGGCTCTTCTGTGAGACACCCACGTGCGTCCCAAATGAAACCGGGGAGCTCCCCCAGGACGTCTGCGTACGGCAGTCGGTTGCCAGCTGTTTACTTCGAGCCGGAGAAAGAAGAAGAGGACAGCTTTCCCAGGGACAACTCTGGACCCTTGGGACCATCCAGAGTCACCAAAGCCTAAACTTTGCACGGCCTGGGGAACGCTCTTCCTCATGGCCAGCAATCCCCACGTCAAAACCTTTCTCAGCAGAGGCAGGCACTCTCTCCCTCGTACTAGATAGCTCGGCAGAGCCTTCCGAGAAACACGCTGCGTCATTCAGCTTGAACGTGGGACGCGGAGGGGAGAGTACGCTTTCTCCCCGTTTGGAGGCGCCTTGCGCTTGGCTTCAAAGCTGCCTGAACAGCACTAGCGGCCCGACGTCTCTGCACGGCAGGATTGTCGTTGTGGGCCGAGGCTGCGTGTTCTCTCAAAACGAAAACCGTGCTGGCGATCCCTTTCTAGGAACTCCTCCCACGGCACCACATGTTCAGCTCCGGCCGAACGAAAGGTGACCTCAGGCCTCAAGGTAAGTTCCAGTGTTTCACGTCGGGGGACTTGGGTGTGCAGTGGTTTCCATGAGGCCATACTCCACCACGGAGTGCCTTCACTCTGCGACGCTCCTGGGGGCACACAGGATAGGAGCTCGTTCGCCAAGTTCGCAGGATGACTTCTCTCCGTGCCGGAACGGCGGCTCCTGGCTTCTGAGGAACCTTAGCCTCAACAGGGCCCTGGAGAAAGCTCTTCACATTCATAGCAAGGGCAACGTACTGCTCTCTGGCTTGCCTGGGTTGAGTGCCCCAGTCGTCAAAGAGCCTCGCGAAGGCAGTGCTGCACAGACTCCCTTTGCCAGTCGCACGGCCTCCCTGACTGAAAGAGAACTGCAGTGCCAAAAGGCACCGTGCTGACGACTGGCTCCAGGAGGAGACTCGGGACAGCACTCTCACAGAAGCAAAAGCTAGGCTGTGGGCCCAGCCTGAGGAGCAGTACGTACGTTTGCCACACTTCTTTGCACAGCTAGGCGTGAGCCAGAGAGCCTTGGTCCCTGAGGCCTCCCTAAGGTACTGCCATACTTACCCAGTAGATCCCACGCAGAGGTCCCTGTGCCCAAAAGGGCCTCCATGGAATGGCCCTGTTCCTCCCGTTGTGTTTCCTTGAGGTAATCAGAAACCACTGAGGATACCCGTATGAGCTCAGGTATGAAGCTGGGCGACCCTGGTCAAACCTTATTCCCCTCCGTGGTAGACGAGACAGTGGCGGGTCCTGAGCTTCCTGAAGCACACTCCTCGCGCGCACCTTCTCTTTGCTGCCGGAAGGCCTCACATAAGAAGTCTGAGTTGACTCGTGACAGAAGAAGTCTGAGTGTACTCGTGTGAGGCCTGCTGCTCTCAGTTCCTTGCTGGGAGCTTCAGCAGGAGCGCTCTGGAGCTCGCCGGCAGAAGAATTGTGAGTCCCCCCGCCCCACCCCGGCCTCAAGCAAAAGTCCAGATTTCCCCCGTTAGTAACACCTCGGAGCGCCAGAGGGAGCGGAGGGGCATGCCTTAACGGAATGCTTCGACCGTGGAAGGTATTTCACGAGACACTGTGCACTCACGTTCGTTGTAACAACTGTCAAAGGGCACTGTATGCCTTCCAACTCCTCGGCTGTGTTTGAGCCACAGGAAGTAAATGCGTTCGTTTGATTCAGCTCCGTGAATGTGCAACGATGATGGCGAAGCGCTGCCCTGTTCGCTCGAAAGCTCTCGTTTGTACGGCCTTCACACGGCCTCAAGGTACGCAGTTCTGAACAGCCTTACATTCCATGCTGGTGTGCCAACCCCCCCACCCGCAGGGAGGAATTTGGGCTCTTCTGAGAAACACCAGTGTGCGTCCCAAGTGAAAGCAGGGCGTCTCCCCCAGGACGTCTCCGAACGGCAGTCGGATGCCGGAGGTGTACTTCCAGCCGGAAAAAGAGGGAAAAGGACAGCTTTCCCAGGGACAACTCTGGACCCTTGGGACCATCCGGAATCACCAAGGCCTAAACTTTGCACGGCCTGGGGAACGCTCTTCCGCCTGTCCAGCCATCCCCACGTCAAAACCTTTCTCAGCAGAGGCAGGCGCTCTCTCCCTCGTACTAGATAGCTCGGCAGAGCCTTCCGAGAAACATGCTGCGTCATTCAGCTTGAACGTGGGACGCGGAGGGGAGAGTACGCTTTCTCCCCGTTTGGAGGCGCCTTGCGCTTGGCTTCAAAGCTGCCTGAACAGCACTAGCGGCCCGACGTCTCTGCACGGCAGGACTGTCGTTGTGGACCAAGGCTGCGTGTTCTCCCAAAGCGAAAACCGTACTGGCAATCCCTTTCTAGGAACTCCTCCCACGGCACCCCAGGTTCAGCTCCGGCCAAGTGGAAGGTGACCTCAGGCCTCAAGGTGAAGTTCCAGTGTTTCACGTCAGGGGAGTTGGGTGTGCAGGGGTCTCCAACGAGGCCGTACTCCACCACGGAGTGCCTTAACCCTGCGACGCTCCTGGGGGCACACAGTATAGGAGCCCATTCACCAGTTTCGCACGATGACCTCTCTCCGTGCCGGAACGGCGGCTCCTGGCTTCTGAGGAATCTTAGCCTAAGCAGGCCCCTGGAGACAGCTCTTCACATTCATAGCAAGGGCAGTGTACTCCTCTCTGGGTTGCCTAGGTTGAGTGGCCCAGTCGTCAGAGAGACTGGCGAAAGCCAGCGCTGGGCGGACTCCCTTTGCCCGTCAATCGAACGGCCTCCTTGACTGAAAGAGAACTGCAGTGCCAAAAGGCACCGTGCTGACGACTGGCTCCAGGAGGAGACTCGGGACAGCACTCTCAGAGAAGCGAAAGCTAGGCTGTGGGCCCAGCCTGAGGAGCAGTACGTACGTTTGCCACACTTCTTTGCACAGCTAGGCGTGAGCCAGAGAGCCTTGGTCCCTGAGGCCTCCCTAAGGTACTGCCATACTTACCAAGTAGATCCCACGCAGAGGTCCCTGTGCCCAAAAGGGCCTCCATGGAAGGGCCCTGTTCCTCCCGTTGTGTTTCCTTGAGGTAATCAGAAACCACTGAGGATACCCGTATGAGCTCAGGTATGAAGCTGGGCGACCCTGGCCAAACCTTATTCCCCTCCGTGGTAGACGAGACAGTGGCGGGTCCTGAGCTGCCTGAAGCACACTCCTCGCGCGCACCTTCTCTTTGCTGCCGGAAGGCCTCACATAAGAAGTCTGAGTTGACTCGTGACAGAAGAAGTCTGAGTGTACTCGTGTGAGGCCTGCTGCTCTCAGTTCCTTGCTGGGAGCTTCAGCAGGAGCGCTCTGGAGCTCGCCGGCAGAAGAATTGTGAGTCCCCCCGCCCCACCCCGGCCTCAAGCAAAAGTCCAGATTTCCCCCGTTAGTAACACCTCGGAGCGCCAGAGGGAGCGGAGGGGCATGCCTTAACGGAATGCTTCGACCGTGGAAGGTATTTCACGAGACACTGTGCACTCACGTTCGTTGTAACAACTGTCAAAGGGCACTGTATGCCTTCCAACTCCTCGGCTGTGTTTGAGCCACAGGAAGTAAAGGCATTCGTTTGATTAAGCTCCGTGAAAGGGCAACGATGATGGCGAAGCGCTGCCCTGTTCGCTCGAAAGCTCTCGTCTGTACGGCCTTCCAACGGCCTCAGGGTACGCAGTTGTAAACAGCCTTACATTCCATGCTGGTGTGCCCCCAATTAGGAACTTGGGCTCTTCTGTGAGACACCCACGTGCGTCCCAAATGAAACCGGGGAGCTCCCCCAGGACGTCTGCGTACGGCAGTCGGTTGCCAGCTGTTTACTTCCAGCCGGAGAAAGAAGAAGAGGACAGCTTTCCCAGGGACAACTCTGGACCCTTGGGACCATCCAGAGTCACCAAAGCCTAAACTTTGCACGGCCTGGGGAACGCTCTTCCTCATGGCCAGCAATCCCCACGTCAAAACCTTTCTCAGCAGAGGCAGGCACTCTCTCCCTCGTACTAGATAGCTCGGCAGAGCCTTCCGAGAAACACGCTGCGTCATTCAGCTTGAACGTGGGACGCGGAGGGGAGAGTACGCTTTCTCCCCGTTTGGAGGCGCCTTGCGCTTGGCTTCAAAGCTGCCTGAACAGCACTAGCGGCCCGACGTCTCTGCACGGCAGGATTGTCGTTGTGGGCCGAGGCTGCGTGTTCTCTCAAAACGAAAACCGTGCTGGCGATCCCTTTCTAGGAACTCCTCCCACGGCACCACATGTTCAGCTCCGGCCGAACGAAAGGTGACCTCAGGCCTCAAGGTAAGTTCCAGTGTTTCACGTCGGGCAAGTTGGGTGTGCAGTGGTTTCCATGAGGCCATACTCCACCACGGAGTGCCTTCACTCTGCGACGCTCCTGGGGGCACACAGGATAGGAGCGCGTTCGCCAAGTTCGCAGGATGACTTCTCTCCGTGCCGGAACGGCGGCTCCTGGCTTCTGAGGAACCTTAGCCTCAACAGGGCCCTGGAGAAAGCTCTTCACATTCATAGCAAGGGCAAGGTACTGCTCTCTGGCTTGCCTGGGTTGAGTGCCCCAGTCGTCAAAGAGCCTCGCGAAGGCAGTGCTGCACAGACTCCCTTTGCCAGTCGCACGGCCTCCCTGACTGAAAGAGAACTGCAGTGCCAAAAGGCACCGTGCTGACGACTGGCTCCAGGAGGAGACTCGGGACAGCACTCTCACAGAAGCGAAAGCTAGGCTGTGGGCCCAGCCTGAGGACCAGCACGTTTTCCACACTTAACACAGCTAAGGCATGAGCCAGACGACAGCCTTGGTCCCTGAGGCCTACCTAAGGTACTGCCATACTTACCCAGTAGATCCCACGCAGAGGTCCCTGTGCCCAAAAGGGCCTCCATGGAAGGGCCCTGTTCCTCCCGTGTGTTTCCTTGAGGTAATCGGAAACCACTGAGGATAACTACGTGAGCTCAGCTTTGAAACTGGGCGACCCTGGGCAAACCTTATTCCCCTCCATGGTAGACGAGACAGTTGCGGGTCCTAAGCTGCCTGAAGCACGCTCCTCGCGCCCACCTTCTCTTTGCTGCCGGAAGGCCTCACATAAGACGTCTGAGTTTACTCGTGACGGAAGCCGTCTGAGTGTACTCGTGTGAGGCCTGCTGCTCTCAGGTCCTTGCTGGGAGCTTCAGCAAGAGCACTCTGGAGCTCGCCGACAAAAGAATTGTGAGCACCCCCGGCCTCAAGTAAAAGTCCAGATTTCCCCCGTCAGTAACACCTCGGAGTGCCATAGGAGCGAAGAAGCATGCGTTAACGGGATGCTTCAACAGTGCTAGGGATTTCTTTCACGAGACACTGTGCACTCACGTTCGTCGTAACAACTGTCAAAGGGCACTGTATGCCTTCCAACTCCTCTGTTGCGTTTGAGCCACAGGAAGTAAAGGCATTCGTTTGATTAAGCTCCGTGAACGGGCAACGATGATGGCGAAGCGCTGCCCTGTTCGCTCGAAAGCTCTCGTCTGTACGGCCTTCCAACGGCCTCAGGGTACGCAGTTGTAAACAGCCTTACATTCCATGCTGGTGTGCCCCCAATTAGGAACTTGGGCTCTTCTGTGAGACACCCACGTGCGTCCCAAATGAAACCGGGGAGCTCCCCCAGGACGTCTGCGTACGGCAGTCGGTTGCCAGCTGTTTACTTCCAGCCGGAGAAAGAAGAAGAGGACAGCTTTCCCAGGGACAACTCTGGACCCTTGGGACCATCCAGAGTCACCAAAGCCTAAACTTTGCACGGCCTGGGGAACGCTCTTCCTCATGGCCAGCAATCCCCACGTCAAAACCTTTCTCAGCAGAGGCAGGCACTCTCTCCCTCGTACTAGATAGCTCGGCAGAGCCTTCCGAGAAACACGCTGCGTCATTCAGCTTGAACGTGGGACGCGGAGGGGAGAGTACGCTTTCTCCCCGTTTGGAGGCGCCTTGCGCTTGGCTTCAAAGCTGCCTGAACAGCACTAGCGGCCCGACGTCTCTGCACGGCAGGATTGTCGTTGTGGGCCGAGGCTGCGTGTTCTCTCAAAACGAAAACCGTGCTGGCGATCCCTTTCTAGGAACTCCTCCCACGGCACCACATGTTCAGCTCCGGCCGAACGAAAGGTGACCTCAGGCCTCAAGGTAAGTTCCAGTGTTTCACGTCGGGGGAGTTGGGTGTGCAGTGGTTTCCATGAGGCCATACTCCACCACGGAGTGCCTTCACTCTGCGACGCTCCTGGGGGCACACAGGATAGGAGCTCGTTCGCCAAGTTCGCAGGATGACTTCTCTCCGTGCCGGAACGGCGGCTCCTGGCTTCTGAGGAACCTTAGCCTCAACAGGGCCCTGGAGAAAGCTCTTCACATTCATAGCAAGGGCAACGTACTGCTCTCTGGCTTGCCTGGGTTGAGTGCCCCAGTCGTCAAAGAGCCTCGCGAAGGCAGTGCTGCACAGACTCCCTTTGCCAGTCGCACGGCCTCCCTGACTGAAAGAGAACTGCAGTGCCAAAAGGCACCGTGCTGACGACTGGCTCCAGGAGGAGACTCGGGACAGCACTCTCACAGAAGCGAAAGCTAGGCTGTGGGCCCAGCCTGAGGACCAGCACGTTTTCCACACTTAACACAGCTAAGGCATGAGCCAGACGACAGCCTTGGTCCCTGAGGCCTACCTAAGGTACTGCCATACTTACCCAGTAGATCCCACGCAGAGGTCCCTGTGCCCAAAAGGGCCTCCATGGAAGGGCCCTGTTCCTCCCGTGTGTTTCCTTGAGGTAATCGGAAACCACTGAGGATAACTACGTGAGCTCAGCTTTGAAACTGGGCGACCCTGGGCAAACCTTATTCCCCTCCGTGGTAGACGAGACAGTTGCGGGTCCTAAGCTGCCTGAAGCACGCTCCTCGCGCCCACCTTCTCTTTGCTGCCGGAAGGCCTCACATAAGACGTCTGAGTTTACTCGTGACGGAAGCCGTCTGAGTGTACTCGTGTGAGGCCTGCTGCTCTCAGGTCCTTGCTGGGAGCTTCAGCAAGAGCACTCTGGAGCTCGCCGACAAAAGAATTGTGAGCCCCCCCGGCCTCAAGTAAAAGTCCAGATTTCCCCCGTCAGTAACACCTCGGAGTGCCATAGGAGCGAAGAAGCATGCGTTAACGGGATGCTTCAACAGTGCTAGGGATTTCTTTCACGAGACACTGTGCACTCACGTTCGTCGTAACAACTGTCAAAGGGCACTGTATGCCTTCCAACTCCTCTGTTGCGTTTGAGCCACAGGAAGTAAAGGCATTCGTTTGATTAAGCTCCGTGAACGGGCAACGATGATGGCGAAGCGCTGCCCTGTTCGCTCGAAAGCTCTCGTCTGTACGGCCTTCCAACGGCCTCAGGGTACGCAGTTGTAAACAGCCTTACATTCCATGCTGGTGTGCCCCCAATTAGGAACTTGGGCTCTTCTGTGAGACACCCACGTGCGTCCCAAATGAAACCGGGGAGCTCCCCCAGGACGTCTGCGTACGGCAGTCGGTTGCCAGCTGTTTACTTCCAGCCGGAGAAAGAAGAAGAGGACAGCTTTCCCAGGGACAACTCTGGACCCTTGGGACCATCCAGAGTCACCAAAGCCTAAACTTTGCACGGCCTGGGGAACGCTCTTCCTCATGGCCAGCAATCCCCACGTCAAAACCTTTCTCAGCAGAGGCAGGCACTCTCTCCCTCGTACTAGATAGCTCGGCAGAGCCTTCCGAGAAACACGCTGCGTCATTCAGCTTGAACGTGGGACGCGGAGGGGAGAGTACGCTTTCTCCCCGTTTGGAGGCGCCTTGCGCTTGGCTTCAAAGCTGCCTGAACAGCACTAGCGGCCCGACGTCTCTGCACGGCAGGATTGTCGTTGTGGGCCGAGGCTGCGTGTTCTCTCAAAACGAAAACCGTGCTGGCGATCCCTTTCTAGGAACTCCTCCCACGGCACCACATGTTCAGCTCCGGCCGAACGAAAGGTGACCTCAGGCCTCAAGGTAAGTTCCAGTGTTTCACGTCGGGGGAGTTGGGTGTGCAGTGGTTTCCATGAGGCCATACTCCACCACGGAGTGCCTTCACTCTGCGACGCTCCTGGGGGCACACAGGATAGGAGCTCGTTCGCCAAGTTCGCAGGATGACTTCTCTCCGTGCCGGAACGGCGGCTCCTGGCTTCTGAGGAACCTTAGCCTCAACAGGGCCCTGGAGAAAGCTCTTCACATTCATAGCAAGGGCAACGTACTGCTCTCTGGCTTGCCTGGGTTGAGTGCCCCAGTCGTCAAAGAGCCTCGCGAAGGCAGTGCTGCACAGACTCCCTTTGCCAGTCGCACGGCCTCCCTGACTGAAAGAGAACTGCAGTGCCAAAAGGCACCGTGCTGACGACTGGCTCCAGGAGGAGACTCGGGACAGCACTCTCACAGAAGCGAAAGCTAGGCTGTGGGCCCAGCCTGAGGACCAGCACGTTTTCCACACTTAACACAGCTAAGGCATGAGCCAGACGACAGCCTTGGTCCCTGAGGCCTACCTAAGGTACTGCCATACTTACCCAGTAGATCCCACGCAGAGGTCCCTGTGCCCAAAAGGGCCTCCATGGAAGGGCCCTGTTCCTCCCGTGTGTTTCCTTGAGGTAATCGGAAACCACTGAGGATAACTACGTGAGCTCAGCTTTGAAACTGGGCGACCCTGGGCAAACCTTATTCCCCTCCGTGGTAGACGAGACAGTGGCGGGTCCTAAGCTGCCTGAAGCACGCTCCTCGCGCCCACCTTCTCTTTGCTGCCGGAAGGCCTCACATAAGACGTCTGAGTTTACTCGTGACGGAAGCCGTCTGAGTGTACTCGTGTGAGGCCTGCTGCTCTCAGGTCCTTGCTGGGAGCTTCAGCAAGAGCACTCTGGAGCTCGCCGACAAAAGAATTGTGAGCCCCCACGGCCTCAAGTAAAAGTCCAGATTTCCCCCGTCAGTAACACCTCGGAGTGCCATAGGAGCGAAGAAGCATGCGTTAACGGGATGCTTCAACAGTGCTAGGGATTTCTTTCACGAGACACTGTGCACTCACGTTCGTCGTAACAACTGTCAAAGGGCACTGTATGCCTTCCAACTCCTCTGTTGCGTTTGAGCCACAGGAAGTAAAGGCATTCGTTTGATTAAGCTCCGTGAACGGGCAACGATGATGGCGAAGCGCTGCCCTGTTCGCTCGAAAGCTCTCGTCTGTACGGCCTTCCAACGGCCTCAGGGTACGCAGTTGTAAACAGCCTTACATTCCATGCTGGTGTGCCCCCAATTAGGAACTTGGGCTCTTCTGTGAGACACCCACGTGCGTCCCAAATGAAACCGGGGAGCTCCCCCAGGACGTCTGCGTACGGCAGTCGGTTGCCAGCTGTTTACTTCCAGCCGGAGAAAGAAGAAGAGGACAGCTTTCCCAGGGACAACTCTGGACCCTTGGGACCATCCAGAGTCACCAAAGCCTAAACTTTGCACGGCCTGGGGAACGCTCTTCCTCATGGCCAGCAATCCCCACGTCAAAACCTTTCTCAGCAGAGGCAGGCACTCTCTCCCTCGTACTAGATAGCTCGGCAGAGCCTTCCGAGAAACACGCTGCGTCATTCAGCTTGAACGTGGGACGCGGAGGGGAGAGTACGCTTTCTCCCCGTTTGGAGGCGCCTTGCGCTTGGCTTCAAAGCTGCCTGAACAGCACTAGCGGCCCGACGTCTCTGCACGGCAGGATTGTCGTTGTGGGCCGAGGCTGCGTGTTCTCTCAAAACGAAAACCGTGCTGGCGATCCCTTTCTAGGAACTCCTCCCACGGCACCACATGTTCAGCTCCGGCCGAACGAAAGGTGACCTCAGGCCTCAAGGTAAGTTCCAGTGTTTCACGTCGGGGGAGTTGGGTGTGCAGTGGTTTCCATGAGGCCATACTCCACCACGGAGTGCCTTCACTCTGCGACGCTCCTGGGGGCACACAGGATAGGAGCTCGTTCGCCAAGTTCGCAGGATGACTTCTCTCCGTGCCGGAACGGCGGCTCCTGGCTTCTGAGGAACCTTAGCCTCAACAGGGCCCTGGAGAAAGCTCTTCACATTCATAGCAAGGGCAACGTACTGCTCTCTGGCTTGCCTGGGTTGAGTGCCCCAGTCGTCAAAGAGCCTCGCGAAGGCAGTGCTGCACAGACTCCCTTTGCCAGTCGCACGGCCTCCCTGACTGAAAGAGAACTGCAGTGCCAAAAGGCACCGTGCTGACGACTGGCTCCAGGAGGAGACTCGGGACAGCACTCTCACAGAAGCGAAAGCTAGGCTGTGGGCCCAGCCTGAGGACCAGCACGTTTTCCACACTTAACACAGCTAAGGCATGAGCCAGACGACAGCCTTGGTCCCTGAGGCCTACCTAAGGTACTGCCATACTTACCCAGTAGATCCCACGCAGAGGTCCCTGTGCCCAAAAGGGCCTCCATGGAAGGGCCCTGTTCCTCCCGTGTGTTTCCTTGAGGTAATCGGAAACCACTGAGGATAACTACGTGAGCTCAGCTTTGAAACTGGGCGACCCTGGGCAAACCTTATTCCCCTCCGTGGTAGACGAGACAGTTGCGGGTCCTAAGCTGCCTGAAGCACACTCCTCGCGCCCACCTTCTCTTTGCTGCCGGAAGTCCTCACATAAGAGGTCTGAGTTTACTCGAAACGGAAGCCGTCTGAGTGTACTCGTGTGAGGCCTGCTGCTCTCAGGTCCTTGCTGGGAGCTTCAGCAAGAGCACTCTGGAGCTCGCCGACAAAAGAATTGTGAGCCCCCCCGGCCTCAAGTAAAAGTCCAGATTTCCCCCGTCAGTAACACCTCGGAGTGCCATAGGAGCGAAGAAGCATGCGTTAACGGGATGCTTCAACAGTGCTAGGGATTTCTTTCACGAGGCAATGTGCACTCACGTTCGTCGTAACAACTGTCAAAGGGCACTGTATGCCTTCCAACTCCTCTGTTGCGTTTGAGCCACAGGAAGTAAAGGCATTCGTTTGATTAAGCTCCGTGAACGGGCAACGATGATGGCGAGGCGCTGCCCTGTTCGCTCGAAAGCTCTCGTCTGTACGGCCTTCCAACGGCCTCAGGGTACGCAGTTGTAAACAGCCTTACATTCCATGCTGGTGTGCCCCCAATTAGGAACTTGGGCTCTTCTGTGAGACACCCACGTGCGTCCCAAATGAAACCGGGGAGCTCCCCCAGGACGTCTGCGTACGGCAGTCGCTTGCCAGCTGTTTACTTCCAGCCGGAGAAAGAAGAAGAGGACAGCTTTCCCAGGGACAACTCTGGACCCTTGGGACCATCCAGAGTCACCAAAGCCTAAACTTTGCACGGCCTGGGGAACGCTCTTCCTCATGGCCAGCAATCCCCACGTCAAAACCTTTCTCAGCAGAGGCAGGCACTCTCTCCCTCGTACTAGATAGCTCGGCAGAGCCTTCCGAGAAACATGCTGCGTCATTCAGCTTGAACGTGGGACGCGGAGGGGAGAGTACACTTTCTCCCCGTTTGGAGGCGCCTTGCGCTTGGCTTCAAAGCTGCCTGAACAGCACTAGCGGCCCGACGTCTCTGCACGGCAGGATTGTCGTTGTGGGCCGAGGCTGCGTGTTCTCTCGAAACGAAAACCGTGCTGGCGATCCCTTTCTAGGAACTCCTCCCACGGCACCACATGTTCAGCTCCGGCCGAACGAAAGGTGACCTCAGGCCTCAAGGTAAGTTCCAGTGTTTCACGTCGGGGGAGTTGGGTGTGCAGTGGTTTCCATGAGGCCATACTCCACCACGGAGTGCCTTCACTCTGCGACGCTCCTGGGGGCACACAGGATAGGAGCGCGTTCGCCAAGTTCGCAGGATGACTTCTCTCCGTGCCGGAACGGCGGCTCCTGGCTTCTGAGGAACCTTAGCCTCAACAGGGCCCTGGAGAAAGCTCTTCACATTCATAGCAAGGGCAAGGTACTGCTCTCTGGCTTGCCTGGGTTGAGTGCCCCAGTCGTCAAAGAGCCTCGCGAAGGCAGTGCTGCACAGACTCCCTTTGCCAGTCGCACGGCCTCCCTGACTGAAAGAGAACTGCAGTGCCAAAAGGCACCGTGCTGACGACTGGCTCCAGGAGGAGACTCGGGACAGCACTCTCACAGAAGCGAAAGCTAGGCTGTGGGCCCAGCCTGAGGACCAGCACGTTTTCCACACTTAACACAGCTAAGGCATGAGCCAGACGACAGCCTTGGTCCCTGAGGCCTACCTAAGGTACTGCCATACTTACCCAGTAGATCCCACGCAGAGGTCCCTGTGCCCAAAAGGGCCTCCATGGAAGGGCCCTGTTCCTCCCGTGTGTTTCCTTGAGGTAATCGGAAACCACTGAGGATAACTACGTGAGCTCAGCTTTGAAACTGGGCGACCCTGGGCAAACCTTATTCCCCTCCGTGGTAGACGAGACAGTTGCGGGTCCTAAGCTGCCTGAAGCACACTCCTCGCGCCCACCTTCTCTTTGCTGCCGGAAGGCCTCACATAAGAGGTCTGAGTTTACTCGTGACGGAAGCCGTCTGAGTGTACTCGTGTGAGGCCTGCTGCTCTCAGGTCCTTGCTGGGAGCTTCAGCAAGAGCACTCTGGAGCTCGCCGACAAAAGAATTGTGAGCCCCCCCGGCCTCAAGTAAAAGTCCAGATTTCCCCCGTCAGTAACACCTCGGAGTGCCATAGGAGCGAAGAAGCATGCGTTAACGGGATGCTTCAACAGTGCTAGGGATTTCTTTCACGAGACACTGTGCACTCACGTTCGTCGTAACAACTGTCAAAGGGCACTGTATGCCTTGCAACTCCTCTGTTGCGTTTGAGCCACAGGAAGTAAAGGCATTCGTTTGATTAAGCTCCGTGAACGGGCAACGATGATGGCGAAGCGCTGCCCTGTTCGCTCGAAAGCTCTCGTCTGTACGGCCTTCCAACGGCCTCAGGGTACGCAGTTGTAAACAGCCTTACATTCCATGCTGGTGTGCCCCCAATTAGGAACTTGGGCTCTTCTGTGAGACACCCACGTGCGTCCCAAATGAAACCGGGGAGCTCCCCCAGGACGTCTGCGTACGGCAGTCGGTTGCCAGCTGTTTACTTCCAGCCGGAGAAAGAAGAAGAGGACAGCTTTCCCAGGGACAACTCTGGACCCTTGGGACCATCCAGAGTCACCAAAGCCTAAACTTTGCACGGCCTGGGGAACGCTCTTCCTCATGGCCAGCAATCCCCACGTCAAAACCTTTCTCAGCAGAGGCAGGCACTCTCTCCCTCGTACTAGATAGCTCGGCAGAGCCTTCCGAGAAACACGCTGCGTCATTCAGCTTGAACGTGGGACGCGGAGGGGAGAGTACGCTTTCTCCCCGTTTGGAGGCGCCTTGCGCTTGGCTTCAAAGCTGCCTGAACAGCACTAGCGGCCCGACGTCTCTGCACGGCAGGACTGTCGTTGTGGGCCGAGGCTGCGTGTTCTCTCAAAACGAAAACCGTGCTGGCGATCCCTTTCTAGGAACTCCTCCCACGGCACCACATGTTCAGCTCCGGCCGAACGAAAGGTGACCTCAGGCCTCAAGGTAAGTTCCAGTGTTTCACGTCAGGGGAGTTGGGTGTGCAGTGGTTTCCATGAGGCCATACTCCACCACGGAGTGCCTTCACTCTGCGACGCTCCTGGGGGCACACAGGATAGGAGCTCGTTCGCCAAGTTCGCAGGATGACTTCTCTCCGTGCCGGAACGGCGGCTCCTGGCTTCTGAGGAACCTTAGCCTCAACAGGGCCCTGGAGAAAGCTCTTCACATTCATAGCAAGGGCAACGTACTGCTCTCTGGCTTGCCTGGGTTGAGTGCCCCAGTCATCAAAGAGCCTCGCGAAGGCAGTGCTGCACAGACTCCCTTTGCCAGTCGCACGGCCTCCCTGACTGAAAGAGAACTGCAGTGCCAAAAGGCACCGTGCTGACGACTGGCTCCAGGAGGAGACTCGGGACAGCACTCTCACAGAAGCGAAAGCTAGGCTGTGGGCCCAGCCTGAGGACCAGCACGTTTTCCATACTTAACACAGCTAAGGCATGAGCCAGACGACAGCCTTGGTCCCTGAGGCCTACCTAAGGTACTGCCATACTTACCCAGTAGATCCCACGCAGAGGTCCCTGTGCCCAAAAGGGCCTCCATGGAAGGGCCCTGTTCCTCCCGTGTGTTTCCTTGAGGTAATCGGAAACCACTGAGGATAACTACGTGAGCTCAGCTTTGAAACTGGGCGACCCTGGGCAAACCTTATTCCCCTCCGTGGTAGACGAGACAGTGGCGGGTCCTAAGCTGCCTGAAGCACACTCCTCGCGCCCACCTTCTCTTTGCTGCCGGAAGGCCTCACATAAGACGTCTGAGTTTACTCGTGACGGAAGCCGTCTGAGTGTACTCGTGTGAGGCCTGCTGCTCTCAGGTCCTTGCTGGGAGCTTCAGCAAGAGCACTCTGGAGCTCGCCGACAAAAGAATTGTGAGCCCCCCCGGCCTCAAGTAAAAGTCCAGATTTCCCCCGTCAGTAACACCTCGGAGTGCCATAGGAGCGAAGAAGCATGCGTTAACGGGATGCTTCAACAGTGCTAGGGATTTCTTTCACGAGACACTGTGCACTCACGTTCGTCGTAACAACTGTCAAAGGGCACTGTATGCCTTCCAACTCCTCTGTTGCGTTTGAGCCACAGGAAGTAAAGGCATTCGTTTGATTAAGCTCCGTGAACGGGCAACGATGATGGCGAAGCGCTGCCCTGTTCGCTCGAAAGCTCTCGTCTGTACGGCCTTCCAACGGCCTCAGGGTACGCAGTTGTAAACAGCCTTACATTCCATGCTGGTGTGCCCCCAATTAGGAACTTGGGCTCTTCTGTGAGACACCCACGTGCGTCCCAAATGAAACCGGGGAGCTCCCCCAGGACGTCTGCGTACGGCAGTCGGTTGCCAGCTGTTTACTTCCAGCCGGAGAAAGAAGAAGAGGACAGCTTTCCCAGGGACAACTCTGGACCCTTGGGACCATCCAGAGTCACCAAAGCCTAAACTTTGCACGGCCTGGGGAACGCTCTTCCTCATGGCCAGCAATCCCCACGTCAAAACCTTTCTCAGCAGAGGCAGGCACTCTCTCCCTCGTACTAGATAGCTCGGCAGAGCCTTCCGAGAAACACGCTGCGTCATTCAGCTTGAACGTGGGACGCGGAGGGGAGAGTACGCTTTCTCCCCGTTTGGAGGCGCCTTGCGCTTGGCTTCAAAGCTGCCTGAACAGCACTAGCGGCCCGACGTCTCTGCACGGCAGGATTGTCGTTGTGGGCCGAGGCTGCGTGTTCTCTCGAAACGAAAACCGTGCTGGCGATCCCTTTCTAGGAACTCCTCCCACGGCACCACATGTTCAGCTCCGGCCGAACGAAAGGTGACCTCAGGCCTCAAGGTAAGTTCCAGTGTTTCACGTCGGGGGAGTTGGGTGTGCAGTGGTTTCCATGAGGCCATACTCCACCACGGAGTGCCTTCACTCTGCGACGCTCCTGGGGGCACACAGGATAGGAGCTCGTTCGCCAAGTTCGCAGGATGACTTCTCTCCGTGCCGGAACGGCGGCTCCTGGCTTCTGAGGAACCTTAGCCTCAACAGGGCCCTGGAGAAAGCTCTTCACATTCATAGCAAGGGCAACGTACTGCTCTCTGGCTTGCCTGGGTTGAGTGCCCCAGTCGTCAAAGAGCCTCGCGAAGGCAGTGCTGCACAGACTCCCTTTGCCAGTCGCACGGCCTCCCTGACTGAAAGAGAACTGCAGTGCCAAAAGGCACCGTGCTGACGACTGGCTCCAGGAGGAGACTCGGGACAGCACTCTCACAGAAGCGAAAGCTAGGCTGTGGGCCCAGCCTGAGGACCAGCACGTTTTCCACACTTAACACAGCTAAGGCATGAGCCAGACGACAGCCTTGGTCCCTGAGGCCTACCTAAGGTACTGCCATACTTACCCAGTAGATCCCACGCAGAGGTCCCTGTGCCCAAAAGGGCCTCCATGGAAGGGCCCTGTTCCTCCCGTGTGTTTCCTTGAGGTAATCGGAAACCACTGAGGATAACTACGTGAGCTCAGCTTTGAAACTGGGCGACCCTGGGCAAACCTTATTCCCCTCCGTGGTAGACGAGACAGTGGCGGGTCCTAAGCTGCCTGAAGCACGCTCCTCGCGCCCACCTTCTCTTTGCTGCCGGAAGGCCTCACATAAGACGTCTGAGTTTACTCGTGACGGAAGCCGTCTGAGTGTACTCGTGTGAGGCCTGCTGCTCTCAGGTCCTTGCTGGGAGCTTCAGCAAGAGCACTCTGGAGCTCGCCGACAAAAGAATTGTGAGCCCCCCCGGCCTCAAGTAAAAGTCCAGATTTCCCCCGTCAGTAACACCTCGGAGTGCCATAGGAGCGAAGAAGCATGCGTTAACGGGATGCTTCAACAGTGCTAGGGATTTCTTTCACGAGACACTGTGCACTCACGTTCGTCGTAACAACTGTCAAAGGGCACTGTATGCCTTCCAACTCCTCTGTTGCGTTTGAGCCACAGGAAGTAAAGGCATTCGTTTGATTAAGCTCCGTGAACGGGCAACGATGATGGCGAAGCGCTGCCCTGTTCGCTCGAAAGCTCTCGTCTGTACGGCCTTCCAACGGCCTCAGGGTACGCAGTTGTAAACAGCCTTACATTCCATGCTGGTGTGCCCCCAATTAGGAACTTGGGCTCTTCTGTGAGACACCCACGTGCGTCCCAAATGAAACCGGGGAGCTCCCCCAGGACGTCTGCGTACGGCAGTCGCTTGCCAGCTGTTTACTTCCAGCCGGAGAAAGAAGAAGAGGACAGCTTTCCCAGGGACAACTCTGGACCCTTGGGACCATCCAGAGTCACCAAAGCCTAAACTTTGCACGGCCTGGGGAACGCTCTTCCTCATGGCCAGCAATCCCCACGTCAAAACCTTTCTCAGCAGAGGCAGGCACTCTCTCCCTCGTACTAGATAGCTCGGCAGAGCCTTCCGAGAAACACGCTGCGTCATTCAGCTTGAACGTGGGACGCGGAGGGGAGAGTACGCTTTCTCCCCGTTTGGAGGCGCCTTGCGCTTGGCTTCAAAGCTGTCTGAACAGCACTAGCGGCCCGACGTCTCTGCACGGCAGGATTGTCGTTGTGGGCCGAGGCTGCGTGTTCTCTCAAAACGAAAACCGTGCTGGCGATCCCTTTCTAGGAACTCCTCCCACGGCACCACATGTTCAGCTCCGGCCGAACGAAAGGTGACCTCAGGCCTCAAGGTAAGTTCCAGTGTTTCACGTCGGGGGAGTTGGGTGTGCAGTGGTTTCCATGAGGCCATACTCCACCACGGAGTGCCTTCACTCTGCGACGCTCCTGGGGGCACACAGGATAGGAGCTCGTTCGCCAAGTTCGCAGGATGACTTCTCTCCGTGCCGGAACGGCGGCTCCTGGCTTCTGAGGAACCTTAGCCTCAACAGGGCCCTGGAGAAAGCTCTTCACATTCATAGCAAGGGCAACGTACTGCTCTCTGGCTTGCCTGGGTTGAGTGCCCCAGTCGTCAAAGAGCCTCGCAAAGGCAGTGCTGCACAGACTCCCTTTGCCAGTCGCACGGCCTCCCTGACTGAAAGAGAACTGCAGTGCCAAAAGGCACCGTGCTGACGACTGGCTCCAGGAGGAGACTCGGGACAGCACTCTCACAGAAGCGAAAGCTAGGCTGTGGGCCCAGCCTGAGGACCAGCACGTTTTCCACACTTAACACAGCTAAGGCATGAGCCAGACGACAGCCTTGGTCCCTGAGGCCTACCTAAGGTACTGCCATACTTACCCAGTAGATCCCACGCAGAGGTCCCTGTGCCCAAAAGGGCCTCCATGGAAGGGCCCTGTTCCTCCCGTGTGTTTCCTTGAGGTAATCGGAAACCACTGAGGATAACTACGTGAGCTCAGCTTTGAAACTGGGCGACCCTGGGCAAACCTTATTCCCCTCCGTGGTAGACGAGACAGTGGCGGGTCCTAAGCTGCCTGAAGCACACTCCTCGCGCCCACCTTCTCTTTGCTGCCGGAAGGCCTCACATAAGACGTCTGAGTTTACTCGTGACGGAAGCCGTCTGAGTGTACTCGTGTGAGGCCTGCTGCTCTCAGGTCCTTGCTGGGAGCTTCAGCAAGAGCACTCTGGAGCTCGCCGACAAAAGAATTGTGAGCCCCCCCGGCCTCAAGTAAAAGTCCAGATTTCCCCCGTCAGTAACACCTCGGAGTGCCATAGGAGCGAAGAAGCATGCGTTAACGGGATGCTTCAACAGTGCTAGGGATTTCTTTCACGAGACACTGTGCACTCACGTTCGTCGTAACAACTGTCAAAGGGCACTGTATGCCTTCCAACTCCTCTGTTGCGTTTGAGCCACAGGAAGTAAAGGCATTCGTTTGATTAAGCTCCGTGAACGGGCAACGATGATGGCGAAGCGCTGCCCTGTTCGCTCGAAAGCTCTCGTCTGTACGGCCTTCCAACGGCCTCAGGGTACGCAGTTGTAAACAGCCTTACATTCCATGCTGGTGTGCCCCCAATTAGGAACTTGGACTCTTCTGTGAGACACCCACGTGCGTCCCAAATGAAACCGGGGAGCTCCCCCAGGACGTCTGCGTACGGCAGTCGGTTGCCAGCTGTTTACTTCCAGCCGGAGAAAGAAGAAGAGGACAGCTTTCCCAGGGACAACTCTGGACCCTTGGGACCATCCAGAGTCACCAAAGCCTAAACTTTGCACGGCCTGGGGAACGCTCTTCCTCATGGCCAGCAATCCCCGCGTCAAAACCTTTCTCAGCAGAGGCAGGCACTCTCTCCCTCGTACTAGATAGCTCGGCAGAGCCTTCCGAGAAACACGCTGCGTCATTCAGCTTGAACGTGGGACGCGGAGGGGAGAGTACGCTTTCTCCCCGTTTGGAGGCGCCTTGCGCTTGGCTTCAAAGCTGCCTGAACAGCACTAGCGGCCCGACGTCTCTGCACGGCAGGATTGTCGTTGTGGGCCGAGGCTGCGTGTTCTCTCAAAACGAAAACCGTGCTGGCGATCCCTTTCTAGGAACTCCTCCCACGGCACCACATGTTCAGCTCCGGCCGAACGAAAGGTGACCTCAGGCCTCAAGGTAAGTTCCAGTGTTTCACGTCGGGGGAGTTGGGTGTGCAGTGGTTTCCATGAGGCCATACTCCACCACGGAGTGCCTTCACTCTGCGACGCTCCTGGGGGCACACAGGATAGGAGCTCGTTCGCCAAGTTCGCAGGATGACTTCTCTCCGTGCCGGAACGGCGGCTCCTGGCTTCTGAGGAACCTTAGCCTCAACAGGGCCCTGGAGAAAGCTCTTCACATTCATAGCAAGGGCAACGTACTGCTCTCTGGCTTGCCTGGGTTGAGTGCCCCAGTCGTCAAAGAGCCTCGCGAAGGCAGTGCTGCACAGACTCCCTTTGCCAGTCGCACGGCCTCCCTGACTGAAAGAGAACTGCAGTGCCAAAAGGCACCGTGCTGACGACTGGCTCCAGGAGGAGACTCGGGACAGCACTCTCACAGAAGCGAAAGCTAGGCTGTGGGCCCAGCCTGAGGACCAGCACGTTTTCCACACTTAACACAGCTAAGGCATGAGCCAGACGACAGCCTTGGTCCCTGAGGCCTACCTAAGGTACTGCCATACTTACCCAGTAGATCCCACGCAGAGGTCCCTGTGCCCAAAAGGGCCTCCATGGAAGGGCCCTGTTCCTCCCGTGTGTTTCCTTGAGGTAATCGGAAACCACTGAGGATAACTACGTGAGCTCAGCTTTGAAACTGGGCGACCCTGGGCAAACCTTATTCCCCTCCGTGGTAGACGAGACAGTGGCGGGTCCTAAGCTGCCTGAAGCACGCTCCTCGCGCCCACCTTCTCTTTGCTGCCGGAAGGCCTCACATAAGACGTCTGAGTTTACTCGTGACGGAAGCCGTCTGAGTGTACTCGTGTGAGGCCTGCTGCTCTCAGGTCCTTGCTGGGAGCTTCAGCAAGAGCACTCTGGAGCTCGCCGACAAAAGAATTGTGAGCCCCCCCGGCCTCAAGTAAAAGTCCAGATTTCCCCCGTCAGTAACACCTCGGAGTGCCATAGGAGCGAAGAAGCATGCGTTAACGGGATGCTTCAACAGTGCTAGGGATTTCTTTCACGAGACACTGTGCACTCACGTTCGTCGTAACAACTGTCAAAGGGCACTGTATGCCTTCCAACTCCTCTGTTGCGTTTGAGCCACAGGAAGTAAAGGCATTCGTTTGATTAAGCTCCGTGAACGGGCAACGATGATGGCGAAGCGCTGCCCTGTTCGCTCGAAAGCTCTCGTCTGTACGGCCTTCCAACGGCCTCAGGGTACGCAGTTGTAAACAGCCTTACATTCCATGCTGGTGTGCCCCCAATTAGGAACTTGGGCTCTTCTGTGAGACACCCACGTGCGTCCCAAATGAAACCGGGGAGCTCCCCCAGGACGTCTGCGTACGGCAGTCGCTTGCCAGCTGTTTACTTCCAGCCGGAGAAAGAAGAAGAGGACAGCTTTCCCAGGGACAACTCTGGACCCTTGGGACCATCCAGAGTCACCAAAGCCTAAACTTTGCACGGCCTGGGGAACGCTCTTCCTCATGGCCAGCAATCCCCACGTCAAAACCTTTCTCAGCAGAGGCAGGCACTCTCTCCCTCGTACTAGATAGCTCGGCAGAGCCTTCCGAGAAACACGCTGCGTCATTCAGCTTGAACGTGGGACGCGGAGGGGAGAGTACGCTTTCTCCCCGTTTGGAGGCGCCTTGCGCTTGGCTTCAAAGCTGCCTGAACAGCACTAGCGGCCCGACGTCTCTGCACGGCAGGACTGTCGTTGTGGGCCGAGGCTGCGTGTTCTCTCAAAACGAAAACCGTGCTGGCGATCCCTTTCTAGGAACTCCTCCCACGGCACCACATGTTCAGCTCCGGCCGAACGAAAGGTGACCTCAGGCCTCAAGGTAAGTTCCAGTGTTTCACGTCGGGGGAGTTGGGTGTGCAGTGGTTTCCATGAGGCCATACTCCACCACGGAGTGCCTTCACTCTGCGACGCTCCTGGGGGCACACAGGATAGGAGCTCGTTCGCCAAGTTCGCAGGATGACTTCTCTCCGTGCCGGAACGGCGGCTCCTGGCTTCTGAGGAACCTTAGCCTCAACAGGGCCCTGGAGAAAGCTCTTCACATTCATAGCAAGGGCAACGTACTGCTCTCTGGCTTGCCTGGGTTGAGTGCCCCAGTCGTCAAAGAGCCTCGCGAAGGCAGTGCTGCACAGACTCCCTTTGCCAGTCGCACGGCCTCCCTGACTGAAAGAGAACTGCAGTGCCAAAAGGCACCGTGCTGACGACTGGCTCCAGGAGGAGACTCGGGACAGCACTCTCACAGAAGCGAAAGCTAGGCTGTGGGCCCAGCCTGAGGACCAGCACGTTTTCCACACTTAACACAGCTAAGGCATGAGCCAGACGACAGCCTTGGTCCCTGAGGCCTACCTAAGGTACTGCCATACTTACCCAGTAGATCCCACGCAGAGGTCCCTGTGCCCAAAAGGGCCTCCATGGAAGGGCCCTGTTCCTCCCGTGTGTTTCCTTGAGGTAATCGGAAACCACTGAGGATAAGTACGTGAGCTCAGCTTTGAAACTGGGCGACCCTGGGCAAACCTTATTCCCCTCCGTGGTAGACGAGACAGTGGCGGGTCCTAAGCTGCCTGAAGCACGCTCCTCGCGCCCACCTTCTCTTTGCTGCCGGAAGGCCTCACATAAGACGTCTGAGTTTACTCGTGACGGAAGCCGTCTGAGTGTACTCGTGTGAGGCCTGCTGCTCTCAGGTCCTTGCTGGGAGCTTCAGCAAGAGCACTCTGGAGCTCGCCGACAAAAGAATTGTGAGCCCCCCCGGCCTCAAGTAAAAGTCCAGATTTCCCCCGTCAGTAACACCTCGGAGTGCCATAGGAGCGAAGAAGCATGCGTTAACGGGATGCTTCAACAGTGCTAGGGATTTCTTTCACGAGACACTGTGCACTCACGTTCGTCGTAACAACTGTCAAAGGGCACTGTATGCCTTCCAACTCCTCTGTTGCGTTTGAGCCACAGGAAGTAAAGGCATTCGTTTGATTAAGCTCCGTGAACGGGCAACGATGATGGCGAAGCGCTGCCCTGTTCGCTCGAAAGCTCTCGTCTGTACGGCCTTCCAACGGCCTCAGGGTACGCAGTTGTAAACAGCCTTACATTCCATGCTGGTGTGCCCCCAATTAGGAACTTGGGCTCTTCTGTGAGACACCCACGTGCGTCCCAAATGAAACCGGGGAGCTCCCCCAGGACGTCTGCGTACGGCAGTCGGTTGCCAGCTGTTTACTTCCAGCCGGAGAAAGAAGAAGAGGACAGCTTTCCCAGGGACAACTCTGGACCCTTGGGACCATCCAGAGTCACCAAAGCCTAAACTTTGCACGGCCTGGGGAACGCTCTTCCTCATGGCCAGCAATCCCCACGTCAAAACCTTTCTCAGCAGAGGCAGGCACTCTCTCCCTCGTACTAGATAGCTCGGCAGAGCCTTCCGAGAAACACGCTGCGTCATTCAGCTTGAACGTGGGACGCGGAGGGGAGAGTACGCTTTCTCCCCGTTTGGAGGCGCCTTGCGCTTGGCTTCAAAGCTGCCTGAACAGCACTAGCGGCCCGACGTCTCTGCACGGCAGGACTGTCGTTGTGGGCCGAGGCTGCGTGTTCTCTCAAAACGAAAACCGTGCTGGCGATCCCTTTCTACGAACTCCTCCCACGGCACCACATGTTCAGCTCCGGCCGAACGAAAGGTGACCTCAGGCCTCAAGGTAAGTTCCAGTGTTTCACGTCGGGGGAGTTGGGTGTGCAGTGGTTTCCATGAGGCCATACTCCACCACGGAGTGCCTTCACTCTGCGACGCTCCTGGGGGCACACAGGATAGGAGCTCGTTCGCCAAGTTCGCAGGATGACTTCTCTCCGTGCCGGAACGGCGGCTCCTGGCTTCTGAGGAACCTTAGCCTCAACAGGGCCCTGGAGAAAGCTCTTCACATTCATAGCAAGGGCAACGTACTGCTCTCTGGCTTGCCTGGGTTGAGTGCCCCAGTCGTCAAAGAGCCTCGTGAAGGCAGTGCTGCACAGACTCCCTTTGCCAGTCGCACGGCCTCCCTGACTGAAAGAGAACTGCAGTGCCAAAAGGCACCGTGCTGACGACTGGCTCCAGGAGGAGACTCGGGACAGCACTCTCACAGAAGCGAAAGCTAGGCTGTGGGCCCAGCCTGAGGACCAGCACGTTTTCCACACTTAACACAGCTAAGGCATGAGCCAGACGACAGCCTTGGTCCCTGAGGCCTACCTAAGGTACTGCCATACTTACCCAGTAGATCCCACGCAGAGGTCCCTGTGCCCAAAAGGGCCTCCATGGAAGGGCCCTGTTCCTCCCGTGTGTTTCCTTGAGGTAATCGGAAACCACTGAGGATAACTACGTGAGCTCAGCTTTGAAACTGGGCGACCCTGGGCAAACCTTATTCCCCTCCGTGGTAGACGAGACAGTGGCGGGTCCTAAGCTGCCTGAAGCACGCTCCTCGCGCCCACCTTCTCTTTGCTGCCGGAAGGCCTCACATAAGACGTCTGAGTTTACTCGTGACGGAAGCCGTCTGAGTGTACTCGTGTGAGGCCTGCTGCTCTCAGGTCCTTGCTGGGAGCTTCAGCAAGAGCACTCTGGAGCTCGCCGACAAAAGAATTGTGAGCCCCCCCGGCCTCAAGTAAAAGTCCAGATTTCCCCCGTCAGTAACACCTCGGAGTGCCATAGGAGCGAAGAAGCATGCGTTAACGGGATGCTTCAACAGTGCTAGGGATTTCTTTCACGAGACACTGTGCACTCACGTTCGTCGTAACAACTGTCAAAGGGCACTGTATGCCTTCCAACTCCTCTGTTGCGTTTGAGCCACAGGAAGTAAAGGCATTCGTTTGATTAAGCTCCGTGAACGGGCAACGATGATGGCGAAGCGCTGCCCTGTTCGCTCGAAAGCTCTCGTCTGTACGGCCTTCCAACGGCCTCAGGGTACGCAGTTGTAAACAGCCTTACATTCCATGCTGGTGTGCCCCCAATTAGGAACTTGGGCTCTTCTGTGAGACACCCACGTGCGTCCCAAATGAAACCGGGGAGCTCCCCCAGGACGTCTGCGTACGGCAGTCGGTTGCCAGCTGTTTACTTCCAGCCGGAGAAAGAAGAAGAGGACAGCTTTCCCAGGGACAACTCTGGACCCTTGGGACCATCCAGAGTCACCAAAGCCTAAACTTTGCACGGCCTGGGGAACGCTCTTCCTCATGGCCAGCAATCCCCGCGTCAAAACCTTTCTCAGCAGAGGCAGGCACTCTCTCCCTCGTACTAGATAGCTCGGCAGAGCCTTCCGAGAAACACGCTGCGTCATTCAGCTTGAACGTGGGACGCGGAGGGGAGAGTACGCTTTCTCCCCGTTTGGAGGCGCCTTGCGCTTGGCTTCAAAGCTGCCTGAACAGCACTAGCGGCCCGACGTCTCTGCACGGCAGGATTGTCGTTGTGGGCCGAGGCTGCGTGTTCTCTCAAAACGAAAACCGTGCTGGCGATCCCTTTCTAGGAACTCCTCCCACGGCACCACATGTTCAGCTCCGGCCGAACGAAAGGTGACCTCAGGCCTCAAGGTAAGTTCCAGTGTTTCACGTCGGGGGAGTTGGGTGTGCAGTGGTTTCCATGAGGCCATACTCCACCACGGAGTGCCTTCACTCTGCGACGCTCCTGGGGGCACACAGGATAGGAGCTCGTTCGCCAAGTTCGCAGGATGACTTCTCTCCGTGCCGGAACGGCGGCTCCTGGCTTCTGAGGAACCTTAGCCTCAACAGGGCCCTGGAGAAAGCTCTTCACATTCATAGCAAGGGCAACGTACTGCTCTCTGGCTTGCCTGGGTTGAGTGCCCCAGTCGTCAAAGAGCCTCGCGAAGGCAGTGCTGCACAGACTCCCTTTGCCAGTCGCACGGCCTCCCTGACTGAAAGAGAACTGCAGTGCCAAAAGGCACCGTGCTGACGACTGGCTCCAGGAGGAGACTCGGGACAGCACTCTCACAGAAGCGAAAGCTAGGCTGTGGGCCCAGCCTGAGGACCAGCACGTTTTCCACACTTAACACAGCTAAGGCATGAGCCAGACGACAGCCTTGGTCCCTGAGGCCTACCTAAGGTACTGCCATACTTACCCAGTAGATCCCACGCAGAGGTCCCTGTGCCCAAAAGGGCCTCCATGGAAGGGCCCTGTTCCTCCCGTGTGTTTCCTTGAGGTAATCGGAAACCACTGAGGATAACTACGTGAGCTCAGCTTTGAAACTGGGCGACCCTGGGCAAACCTTATTCCCCTCCGTGGTAGACGAGACAGTGGCGGGTCCTAAGCTGCCTGAAGCACGCTCCTCGCGCCCACCTTCTCTTTGCTGCCGGAAGGCCTCACATAAGACGTCTGAGTTTACTCGTGACGGAAGCCGTCTGAGTGTACTCGTGTGAGGCCTGCTGCTCTCAGGTCCTTGCTGGGAGCTTCAGCAAGAGCACTCTGGAGCTCGCCGACAAAAGAATTGTGAGCCCCCCCGGCCTCAAGTAAAAGTCCAGATTTCCCCCGTCAGTAACACCTCGGAGTGCCATAGGAGCGAAGAAGCATGCGTTAACGGGATGCTTCAACAGTGCTAGGGATTTCTTTCACGAGACACTGTGCACTCACGTTCGTCGTAACAACTGTCAAAGGGCACTGTATGCCTTCCAACTCCTCTGTTGCGTTTGAGCCACAGGAAGTAAAGGCATTCGTTTGATTAAGCTCCGTGAACGGGCAACGATGATGGCGAAGCGCTGCCCTGTTCGCTCGAAAGCTCTCGTCTGTACGGCCTTCCAACGGCCTCAGGGTACGCAGTTGTAAACAGCCTTACATTCCATGCTGGTGTGCCCCCAATTAGGAACTTGGGCTCTTCTGTGAGACACCCACGTGCGTCCCAAATGAAACCGGGGAGCTCCCCCAGGACGTCTGCGTACGGCAGTCGGTTGCCAGCTGTTTACTTCCAGCCGGAGAAAGAAGAAGAGGACAGCTTTCCCAGGGACAACTCTGGACCCTTGGGACCATCCAGAGTCACCAAAGCCTAAACTTTGCACGGCCTGGGGAACGCTCTTCCTCATGGCCAGCAATCCCCGCGTCAAAACCTTTCTCAGCAGAGGCAGGCACTCTCTCCCTCGTACTAGATAGCTCGGCAGAGCCTTCCGAGAAACACGCTGCGTCATTCAGCTTGAACGTGGGACGCGGAGGGGAGAGTACGCTTTCTCCCCGTTTGGAGGCGCCTTGCGCTTGGCTTCAAAGCTGCCTGAACAGCACTAGCGGCCCGACGTCTCTGCACGGCAGGATTGTCGTTGTGGGCCGAGGCTGCGTGTTCTCTCAAAACGAAAACCGTGCTGGCGATCCCTTTCTAGGAACTCCTCCCACGGCACCACATGTTCAGCTCCGGCCGAACGAAAGGTGACCTCAGGCCTCAAGGTAAGTTCCAGTGTTTCACGTCGGGGGAGTTGGGTGTGCAGTGGTTTCCATGAGGCCATACTCCACCACGGAGTGCCTTCACTCTGCGACGCTCCTGGGGGCACACAGGATAGGAGCTCGTTCGCCAAGTTCGCAGGATGACTTCTCTCCGTGCCGGAACGGCGGCTCCTGGCTTCTGAGGAACCTTAGCCTCAACAGGGCCCTGGAGAAAGCTCTTCACATTCATAGCAAGGGCAACGTACTGCTCTCTGGCTTGCCTGGGTTGAGTGCCCCAGTCGTCAAAGAGCCTCGCGAAGGCAGTGCTGCACAGACTCCCTTTGCCAGTCGCACGGCCTCCCTGACTGAAAGAGAACTGCAGTGCCAAAAGGCACCGTGCTGACGACTGGCTCCAGGAGGAGACTCGGGACAGCACTCTCACAGAAGCGAAAGCTAGGCTGTGGGCCCAGCCTGAGGACCAGCACGTTTTCCACACTTAACACAGCTAAGGCATGAGCCAGACGACAGCCTTGGTCCCTGAGGCCTACCTAAGGTACTGCCATACTTACCCAGTAGATCCCACGCAGAGGTCCCTGTGCCCAAAAGGGCCTCCATGGAAGGGCCCTGTTCCTCCCGTGTGTTTCCTTGAGGTAATCGGAAACCACTGAGGATAACTACGTGAGCTCAGCTTTGAAACTGGGCGACCCTGGGCAAACCTTATTCCCCTCCGTGGTAGACGAGACAGTTGCGGGTCCTAAGCTGCCTGAAGCACGCTCCTCGCGCCCACCTTCTCTTTGCTGCCGGAAGGCCTCACATAAGACGTCTGAGTTTACTCGTGACGGAAGCCGTCTGAGTGTACTCGTGTGAGGCCTGCTGCTCTCAGGTCCTTGCTGGGAGCTTCAGCAAGAGCACTCTGGAGCTCGCCGGCAAAAGAATTGTGAGCCCCCCCGGCCTCAAGTAAAAGTCCAGATTTCCCCCGTCAGTAACACCTCGGAGTGCCATAGGAGCGAAGAAGCATGCGTTAACGGGATGCTTCAACAGTGCTAGGGATTTCTTTCACGAGACACTGTGCACTCACGTTCGTCGTAACAACTGTCAAAGGGCACTGTATGCCTTCCAACTCCTCTGTTGCGTTTGAGCCACAGGAAGTAAAGGCATTCGTTTGATTAAGCTCCGTGAACGGGCAACGATGATGGCGAAGCGCTGCCCTGTTCGCTCGAAAGCTCTCGTCTGTACGGCCTTCCAACGGCCTCAGGGTACGCAGTTGTAAACAGCCTTACATTCCATGCTGGTGTGCCCCCAATTAGGAACTTGGGCTCTTCTGTGAGACACCCACGTGCGTCCCAAATGAAACCGGGGAGCTCCCCCAGGACGTCTGCGTACGGCAGTCGGTTGCCAGCTGTTTACTTCCAGCCGGAGAAAGAAGAAGAGGACAGCTTTCCCAGGGACAACTCTGGACCCTTGGGACCATCCAGAGTCACCAAAGCCTAAACTTTGCACGGCCTGGGGAACGCTCTTCCTCATGGCCAGCAATCCCCGCGTCAAAACCTTTCTCAGCAGAGGCAGGCACTCTCTCCCTCGTACTAGATAGCTCGGCAGAGCCTTCCGAGAAACACGCTGCGTCATTCAGCTTGAACGTGGGACGCGGAGGGGAGAGTACGCTTTCTCCCCGTTTGGAGGCGCCTTGCGCTTGGCTTCAAAGCTGCCTGAACAGCACTAGCGGCCCGACGTCTCTGCACGGCAGGACTGTCGTTGTGGGCCGAGGCTGCGTGTTCTCTCAAAACGAAAACCGTGCTGGCGATCCCTTTCTACGAACTCCTCCCACGGCACCACATGTTCAGCTCCGGCCGAACGAAAGGTGACCTCAGGCCTCAAGGTAAGTTCCAGTGTTTCACGTCGGGGGAGTTGGGTGTGCAGTGGTTTCCATGAGGCCATACTCCACCACGGAGTGCCTTCACTCTGCGACGCTCCTGGGGGCACACAGGATAGGAGCTCGTTCGCCAAGTTCGCAGGATGACTTCTCTCCGTGCCGGAACGGCGGCTCCTGGCTTCTGAGGAACCTTAGCCTCAACAGGGCCCTGGAGAAAGCTCTTCACATTCATAGCAAGGGCAACGTACTGCTCTCTGGCTTGCCTGGGTTGAGTGCCCCAGTCGTCAAAGAGCCTCGCGAAGGCAGTGCTGCACAGACTCCCTTTGCCAGTCGCACGGCCTCCCTGACTGAAAGAGAACTGCAGTGCCAAAAGGCACCGTGCTGACGACTGGCTCCAGGAGGAGACTCGGGACAGCACTCTCACAGAAGCGAAAGCTAGGCTGTGGGCCCAGCCTGAGGACCAGCACGTTTTCCACACTTAACACAGCTAAGGCATGAGCCAGACGACAGCCTTGGTCCCTGAGGCCTACCTAAGGTACTGCCATACTTACCCAGTAGATCCCACGCAGAGGTCCCTGTGCCCAAAAGGGCCTCCATGGAAGGGCCCTGTTCCTCCCGTGTGTTTCCTTGAGGTAATCGGAAACCACTGAGGATAACTACGTGAGCTCAGCTTTGAAACTGGGCGACCCTGGGCAAACCTTATTCCCCTCCGTGGTAGACGAGACAGTGGCGGGTCCTAAGCTGCCTGAAGCACGCTCCTCGCGCCCACCTTCTCTTTGCTGCCGGAAGGCCTCACATAAGACGTCTGAGTTTACTCGTGACGGAAGCCGTCTGAGTGTACTCGTGTGAGGCCTGCTGCTCTCAGGTCCTTGCTGGGAGCTTCAGCAAGAGCACTCTGGAGCTCGCCGACAAAAGAATTGTGAGCCCCCCCGGCCTCAAGTAAAAGTCCAGATTTCCCCCGTCAGTAACACCTCGGAGTGCCATAGGAGCGAAGAAGCATGCGTTAACGGGATGCTTCAACAGTGCTAGGGATTTCTTTCACGAGACACTGTGCACTCACGTTCGTCGTAACAACTGTCAAAGGGCACTGTATGCCTTCCAACTCCTCTGTTGCGTTTGAGCCACAGGAAGTAAAGGCATTCGTTTGATTAAGCTCCGTGAACGGGCAACGATGATGGCGAAGCGCTGCCCTGTTCGCTCGAAAGCTCTCGTCTGTACGGCCTTCCAACGGCCTCAGGGTACGCAGTTGTAAACAGCCTTACATTCCATGCTGGTGTGCCCCCAATTAGGAACTTGGGCTCTTCTGTGAGACACCCACGTGCGTCCCAAATGAAACCGGGGAGCTCCCCCAGGACGTCTGCGTACGGCAGTCGGTTGCCAGCTGTTTACTTCCAGCCGGAGAAAGAAGAAGAGGACAGCTTTCCCAGGGACAACTCTGGACCCTTGGGACCATCCAGAGTCACCAAAGCCTAAACTTTGCACGGCCTGGGGAACGCTCTTCCTCATGGCCAGCCAATCCCCACGTCAAAACCTTTCTCAGCAGAGGCAGGCACTCTCTCCCTCGTACTAGATAGCTCGGCAGAGCCTTCCGAGAAACACGCTGCGTCATTCAGCTTGAACGTGGGACGCGGAGGGGAGAGTACGCTTTCTCCCCGTTTGGAGGCGCCTTGCGCTTGGCTTCAAAGCTGCCTGAACAGCACTAGCGGCCCGACGTCTCTGCACGGCAGGACTGTCGTTGTGGGCCGAGGCTGCGTGTTCTCTCAAAACGAAAACCGTGCTGGCGATCCCTTTCTAGGAACTCCTCCCACGGCACCACATGTTCAGCTCCGGCCGAACGAAAGGTGACCTCAGGCCTCAAGGTAAGTTCCAGTGTTTCACGTCGGGGGAGTTGGGTGTGCAGTGGTTTCCATGAGGCCATACTCCACCACGGAGTGCCTTCACTCTGCGACGCTCCTGGGGGCACACAGGATAGGAGCTCGTTCGCCAAGTTCGCAGGATGACTTCTCTCCGTGCCGGAACGGCGGCTCCTGGCTTCTGAGGAAACTTAGCCTCAACAGGGCCCTGGAGAAAGCTCTTCACATTCATAGCAAGGGCAACGTACTGCTCTCTGGCTTGCCTGGGTTGAGTGCCCCAGTCGTCAAAGAGCCTCGCGAAGGCAGTGCTGCACAGACTCCCTTTGCCAGTCGCACGGCCTCCCTGACTGAAAGAGAACTGCAGTGCCAAAAGGCACCGTGCTGACGACTGGCTCCAGGAGGAGACTCGGGACAGCACTCTCACAGAAGCGAAAGCTAGGCTGTGGGCCCAGCCTGAGGACCAGCACGTTTTCCACACTTAACACAGCTAAGGCATGAGCCAGACAGCCTTGGTCCCTGAGGCCTACCTAAGGTACTGCCATACTTACCCAGTAGATCCCACGCAGAGGTCCCTGTGCCCAAAAGGGCCTCCATGGAAGGGCCCTGTTCCTCCCGTGTGTTTCCTTGAGGTAATCGGAAACCACTGAGGATAACTACGTGAGCTCAGCTTTGAAACTGGGCGACCCTGGGCAAACCTTATTCCCCTCCGTGGTAGACGAGACAGTGGCGGGTCCTAAGCTGCCTGAAGCACGCTCCTCGCGCCCACCTTCTCTTTGCTGCCGGAAGGCCTCACATAAGACGTCTGAGTTTACTCGTGACGGAAGCCGTCTGAGTGTACTCGTGTGAGGCCTGCTGCTCTCAGGTCCTTGCTGGGAGCTTCAGCAAGAGCACTCTGGAGCTCGCCGACAAAAGAATTGTGAGCCCCCCCGGCCTCAAGTAAAAGTCCAGATTTCCCCCGTCAGTAACACCTCGGAGTGCCATAGGAGCGAAGAAGCATGCGTTAACGGGATGCTTCAACAGTGCTAGGGATTTCTTTCACGAGACACTGTGCACTCACGTTCGTCGTAACAACTGTCAAAGGGCACTGTATGCCTTCCAACTCCTCTGTTGCGTTTGAGCCACAGGAAGTAAAGGCATTCGTTTGATTAAGCTCCGTGAACGGGCAACGATGATGGCGAAGCGCTGCCCTGTTCGCTCGAAAGCTCTCGTCTGTACGGCCTTCCAACGGCCTCAGGGTACGCAGTTGTAAACAGCCTTACATTCCATGCTGGTGTGCCCCCAATTAGGAACTTGGGCTCTTCTGTGAGACACCCACGTGCGTCCCAAATGAAACCGGGGAGCTCCCCCAGGACGTCTGCGTACGGCAGTCGGTTGCCAGCTGTTTACTTCCAGCCGGAGAAAGAAGAAGAGGACAGCTTTCCCAGGGACAACTCTGGACCCTTGGGACCATCCAGAGTCACCAAAGCCTAAACTTTGCACGGCCTGGGGAACGCTCTTCCTCATGGCCAGCAATCCCCACGTCAAAACCTTTCTCAGCAGAGGCAGGCACTCTCTCCCTCGTACTAGATAGCTCGGCAGAGCCTTCCGAGAAACACGCTGCGTCATTCAGCTTGAACGTGGGACGCGGAGGGGAGAGTACGCTTTCTCCCCGTTTGGAGGCGCCTTGCGCTTGGCTTCAAAGCTGCCTGAACAGCACTAGCGGCCCGACGTCTCTGCACGGCAGGACTGTCGTTGTGGGCCGAGGCTGCGTGTTCTCTCAAAACGAAAACCGTGCTGGCGATCCCTTTCTACGAACTCCTCCCACGGCACCACATGTTCAGCTCCGGCCGAACGAAAGGTGACCTCAGGCCTCAAGGTAAGTTCCAGTGTTTCACGTCGGGGGAGTTGGGTGTGCAGTGGTTTCCATGAGGCCATACTCCACCACGGAGTGCCTTCACTCTGCGACGCTCCTGGGGGCACACAGGATAGGAGCTCGTTCGCCAAGTTCGCAGGATGACTTCTCTCCGTGCCGGAACGGCGGCTCCTGGCTTCTGAGGAACCTTAGCCTCAACAGGGCCCTGGAGAAAGCTCTTCACATTCATAGCAAGGGCAACGTACTGCTCTCTGGCTTGCCTGGGTTGAGTGCCCCAGTCGTCAAAGAGCCTCGCGAAGGCAGTGCTGCACAGACTCCCTTTGCCAGTCGCACGGCCTCCCTGACTGAAAGAGAACTGCAGTGCCAAAAGGCACCGTGCTGACGACTGGCTCCAGGAGGAGACTCGGGACAGCACTCTCACAGAAGCGAAAGCTAGGCTGTGGGCCCAGCCTGAGGACCAGCACGTTTTCCACACTTAACACAGCTAAGGCATGAGCCAGACGACAGCCTTGGTCCCTGAGGCCTACCTAAGGTACTGCCATACTTACCCAGTAGATCCCACGCAGAGGTCCCTGTGCCCAAAAGGGCCTCCATGGAAGGGCCCTGTTCCTCCCGTGTGTTTCCTTGAGGTAATCGGAAACCACTGAGGATAAGTACGTGAGCTCAGCTTTGAAACTGGGCGACCCTGGGCAAACCTTATTCCCCTCCGTGGTAGACGAGACAGTGGCGGGTCCTAAGCTGCCTGAAGCACGCTCCTCGCGCCCACCTTCTCTTTGCTGCCGGAAGGCCTCACATAAGACGTCTGAGTTTACTCGTGACGGAAGCCGTCTGAGTGTACTCGTGTGAGGCCTGCTGCTCTCAGGTCCTTGCTGGGAGCTTCAGCAAGAGCACTCTGGAGCTCGCCGACAAAAGAATTGTGAGCCCCCCCGGCCTCAAGTAAAAGTCCAGATTTCCCCCGTCAGTAACACCTCGGAGTGCCATAGGAGCGAAGAAGCATGCGTTAACGGGATGCTTCAACAGTGCTAGGGATTTCTTTCACGAGACACTGTGCACTCACGTTCGTCGTAACAACTGTCAAAGGGCACTGTATGCCTTCCAACTCCTCTGTTGCGTTTGAGCCACAGGAAGTAAAGGCATTCGTTTGATTAAGCTCCGTGAACGGGCAACGATGATGGCGAAGCGCTGCCCTGTTCGCTCGAAAGCTCTCGTCTGTACGGCCTTCCAACGGCCTCAGGGTACGCAGTTGTAAACAGCCTTACATTCCATGCTGGTGTGCCCCCAATTAGGAACTTGGGCTCTTCTGTGAGACACCCACGTGCGTCCCAAATGAAACCGGGGAGCTCCCCCAGGACGTCTGCGTACGGCAGTCGCTTGCCAGCTGTTTACTTCCAGCCGGAGAAAGAAGAAGAGGACAGCTTTCCCAGGGACAACTCTGGACCCTTGGGACCATCCAGAGTCACCAAAGCCTAAACTTTGCACGGCCTGGGGAACGCTCTTCCTCATGGCCAGCCAATCCCCACGTCAAAACCTTTCTCAGCAGAGGCAGGCACTCTCTCCCTCGTACTAGATAGCTCGGCAGAGCCTTCCGAGAAACACGCTGCGTCATTCAGCTTGAACGTGGGACGCGGAGGGGAGAGTACGCTTTCTCCCCGTTTGGAGGCGCCTTGCGCTTGGCTTCAAAGCTGCCTGAACAGCACTAGCGGCCCGACGTCTCTGCACGGCAGGACTGTCGTTGTGGGCCGAGGCTGCGTGTTCTCTCAAAACGAAAACCGTGCTGGCGATCCCTTTCTAGGAACTCCTCCCACGGCACCACATGTTCAGCTCCGGCCGAACGAAAGGTGACCTCAGGCCTCAAGGTAAGTTCCAGTGTTTCACGTCGGGGGAGTTGGGTGTGCAGTGGTTTCCATGAGGCCATACTCCACCACGGAGTGCCTTCACTCTGCGACGCTCCTGGGGGCACACAGGATAGGAGCTCGTTCGCCAAGTTCGCAGGATGACTTCTCTCCGTGCCGGAACGGCGGCTCCTGGCTTCTGAGGAACCTTAGCCTCAACAGGGCCCTGGAGAAAGCTCTTCACATTCATAGCAAGGGCAACGTACTGCTCTCTGGCTTGCCTGGGTTGAGTGCCCCAGTCGTCAAAGAGCCTCGCGAAGGCAGTGCTGCACAGACTCCCTTTGCCAGTCGCACGGCCTCCCTGACTGAAAGAGAACTGCAGTGCCAAAAGGCACCGTGCTGACGACTGGCTCCAGGAGGAGACTCGGGACAGCACTCTCACAGAAGCGAAAGCTAGGCTGTGGGCCCAGCCTGAGGACCAGCACGTTTTCCACACTTAACACAGCTAAGGCATGAGCCAGACGACAGCCTTGGTCCCTGAGGCCTACCTAAGGTACTGCCATACTTACCCAGTAGATCCCACGCAGAGGTCCCTGTGCCCAAAAGGGCCTCCATGGAAGGGCCCTGTTCCTCCCGTGTGTTTCCTTGAGGTAATCGGAAACCACTGAGGATAAGTACGTGAGCTCAGCTTTGAAACTGGGCGACCCTGGGCAAACCTTATTCCCCTCCGTGGTAGACGAGACAGTGGCGGGTCCTAAGCTGCCTGAAGCACGCTCCTCGCGCCCACCTTCTCTTTGCTGCCGGAAGGCCTCACATAAGACGTCTGAGTTTACTCGTGACGGAAGCCGTCTGAGTGTACTCGTGTGAGGCCTGCTGCTCTCAGGTCCTTGCTGGGAGCTTCAGCAAGAGCACTCTGGAGCTCGCCGACAAAAGAATTGTGAGCCCCCCCGGCCTCAAGTAAAAGTCCAGATTTCCCCCGTCAGTAACACCTCGGAGTGCCATAGGAGCGAAGAAGCATGCGTTAACGGGATGCTTCAACAGTGCTAGGGATTTCTTTCACGAGACACTGTGCACTCACGTTCGGCGTAACAACTGTCAAAGGGCACTGTATGCCTTCCAACTCCTCTGTTGCGTTTGAGCCACAGGAAGTAAAGGCATTCGTTTGATTAAGCTCCGTGAACGGGCAACGATGATGGCGAAGCGCTGCCCTGTTCGCTCGAAAGCTCTCGTCTGTACGGCCTTCCAACGGCCTCAGGGTACGCAGTTGTAAACAGCCTTACATTCCATGCTGGTGTGCCCCCAATTAGGAACTTGGGCTCTTCTGTGAGACACCCACGTGCGTCCCAAATGAAACCGGGGAGCTCCCCCAGGACGTCTGCGTACGGCAGTCGCTTGCCAGCTGTTTACTTCCAGCCGGAGAAAGAAGAAGAGGACAGCTTTCCCAGGGACAACTCTGGACCCTTGGGACCATCCAGAGTCACCAAAGCCTAAACTTTGCACGGCCTGGGGAACGCTCTTCCTCATGGCCAGCCAATCCCCACGTCAAAACCTTTCTCAGCAGAGGCAGGCACTCTCTCCCTCGTACTAGATAGCTCGGCAGAGCCTTCCGAGAAACATGCTGCGTCATTCAGCTTGAACGTGGGACGCGGAGGGGAGAGTACGCTTTCTCCCCGTTTGGAGGCGCCTTGCGCTTGGCTTCAAAGCTGCCTGAACAGCACTAGCGGCCCGACGTCTCTGCACGGCAGGATTGTCGTTGTGGGCCGAGGCTGCGTGTTCTCTCAAAACGAAAACCGTGCTGGCGATCCCTTTCTAGGAACTCCTCCCACGGCACCACATGTTCAGCTCCGGCCGAACGAAAGGTGACCTCAGGCCTCAAGGTAAGTTCCAGTGTTTCACGTCGGGGGAGTTGGGTGTGCAGTGGTTTCCATGAGGCCATACTCCACCACGGAGTGCCTTCACTCTGCGACGCTCCTGGGGGCACACAGGATAGGAGCTCGTTCGCCAAGTTCGCAGGATGACTTCTCTCCGCGCCGGAACGGCGGCTCCTGGCTTCTGAGGAACCTTAGCCTCAACAGGGCCCTGGAGAAAGCTCTTCACATTCATAGCAAGGGCAACGTACTGCTCTCTGGCTTGCCTGGGTTGAGTGCCCCAGTCGTCAAAGAGCCTCGCGAAGGCAGTGCTGCACAGACTCCCTTTGCCAGTCGCACGGCCTCCCTGACTGAAAGAGAACTGCAGTGCCAAAAGGCACCGTGCTGACGACTGGCTCCAGGAGGAGACTCGGGACAGCACTCTCACAGAAGCGAAAGCTAGGCTGTGGGCCCAGCCTGAGGACCAGCACGTTTTCCACACTTAACACAGCTAAGGCATGAGCCAGACGACAGCCTTGGTCCCTGAGGCCTACCTAAGGTACTGCCATACTTACCCAGTAGATCCCACGCAGAGGTCCCTGTGCCCAAAAGGGCCTCCATGGAAGGGCCCTGTTCCTCCCGTGTGTTTCCTTGAGGTAATCGGAAACCACTGAGGATAACTACGTGAGCTCAGCTTTGAAACTGGGCGACCCTGGGCAAACCTTATTCCCCTCCGTGGTAGACGAGACAGTTGCGGGTCCTAAGCTGCCTGAAGCACACTCCTCGCGCCCACCTTCTCTTTGCTGCCGGAAGGCCTCACATAAGAGGTCTGAGTTTACTCGTGACGGAAGCCGTCTGAGTGTACTCGTGTGAGGCCTGCTGCTCTCAGGTCCTTGCTGGGAGCTTCAGCAAGAGCACTCTGGAGCTCGCCGACAAAAGAATTGTGAGCCCCCCCGGCCTCAAGTAAAAGTCCAGATTTCCCCCGTCAGTAACACCTCGGAGTGCCATAGGAGCGAAGAAACATGCGTTAACGGGATGCTTCAACAGTGCTAGGGATTTCTTTCACGAGACACTGTGCACTCACGTTCGTCGTAACAACTGTCAAAGGGCACTGTATGCCTTCCAACTCCTCTGTTGCGTTTGAGCCACAGGAAGTAAAGGCATTCGTTTGATTAAGCTCCGTGAACGGGCAACGATGATGGCGAAGCGCTGCCCTGTTCGCTCGAAAGCTCTCGTCTGTACGGCCTTCCAACGGCCTCAGGGTACGCAGTTGTAAACAGCCTTACATTCCATGCTGGTGTGCCCCCAATTAGGAACTTGGGCTCTTCTGTGAGACACCCACGTGCGTCCCAAATGAAACCGGGGAGCTCCCCCAGGACGTCTGCGTACGGCAGTCGCTTGCCAGCTGTTTACTTCCAGCCGGAGAAAGAAGAAGAGGACAGCTTTCCCAGGGACAACTCTGGACCCTTGGGACCATCCAGAGTCACCAAAGCCTAAACTTTGCACGGCCTGGGGAACGCTCTTCCTCATGGCCAGCAATCCCCACGTCAAAACCTTTCTCAGCAGAGGCAGGCACTCTCTCCCTCGTACTAGATAGCTCGGCAGAGCCTTCCGAGAAACACGCTGCGTCATTCAGCTTGAACGTGGGACGCGGAGGGGAGAGTACGCTTTCTCCCCGTTTGGAGGCGCCTTGCGCTTGGCTTCAAAGCTGCCTGAACAGCACTAGCGGCCCGACGTCTCTGCACGGCAGGACTGTCGTTGTGGGCCGAGGCTGCGTGTTCTCTCAAAACGAAAACCGTGCTGGCGATCCCTTTCTAGGAACTCCTCCCACGGCACCACATGTTCAGCTCCGGCCGAACGAAAGGTGACCTCAGGCCTCAAGGTAAGTTCCAGTGTTTCACGTCGGGGGAGTTGGGTGTGCAGTGGTTTCCATGAGGCCATACTCCACCACGGAGTGCCTTCACTCTGCGACGCTCCTGGGGGCACACAGGATAGGAGCTCGTTCGCCAAGTTCGCAGGATGACTTCTCTCCGTGCCGGAACGGCGGCTCCTGGCTTCTGAGGAAACTTAGCCTCAACAGGGCCCTGGAGAAAGCTCTTCACATTCATAGCAAGGGCAACGTACTGCTCTCTGGCTTGCCTGGGTTGAGTGCCCCAGTCGTCAAAGAGCCTCGCGAAGGCAGTGCTGCACAGACTCCCTTTGCCAGTCGCACGGCCTCCCTGACTGAAAGAGAACTGCAGTGCCAAAAGGCACCGTGCTGACGACTGGCTCCAGGAGGAGACTCGGGACAGCACTCTCACAGAAGCGAAAGCTAGGCTGTGGGCCCAGCCTGAGGACCAGCACGTTTTCCACACTTAACACAGCTAAGGCATGAGCCAGACAGCCTTGGTCCCTGAGGCCTACCTAAGGTACTGCCATACTTACCCAGTAGATCCCACGCAGAGGTCCCTGTGCCCAAAAGGGCCTCCATGGAAGGGCCCTGTTCCTCCCGTGTGTTTCCTTGAGGTAATCGGAAACCACTGAGGATAACTACGTGAGCTCAGCTTTGAAACTGGGCGACCCTGGGCAAACCTTATTCCCCTCCGTGGTAGACGAGACAGTGGCGGGTCCTAAGCTGCCTGAAGCACGCTCCTCGCGCCCACCTTCTCTTTGCTGCCGGAAGGCCTCACATAAGACGTCTGAGTTTACTCGTGACGGAAGCCGTCTGAGTGTACTCGTGTGAGGCCTGCTGCTCTCAGGTCCTTGCTGGGAGCTTCAGCAAGAGCACTCTGGAGCTCGCCGACAAAAGAATTGTGAGCCCCCCCGGCCTCAAGTAAAAGTCCAGATTTCCCCCGTCAGTAACACCTCGGAGTGCCATAGGAGCGAAGAAGCATGCGTTAACGGGATGCTTCAACAGTGCTAGGGATTTCTTTCACGAGACACTGTGCACTCACGTTCGTCGTAACAACTGTCAAAGGGCACTGTATGCCTTCCAACTCCTCTGTTGCGTTTGAGCCACAGGAAGTAAAGGCATTCGTTTGATTAAGCTCCGTGAACGGGCAACGATGATGGCGAAGCGCTGCCCTGTTCGCTCGAAAGCTCTCGTCTGTACGGCCTTCCAACGGCCTCAGGGTACGCAGTTGTAAACAGCCTTACATTCCATGCTGGTGTGCCCCCAATTAGGAACTTGGGCTCTTCTGTGAGACACCCACGTGCGTCCCAAATGAAACCGGGGAGCTCCCCCAGGACGTCTGCGTACGGCAGTCGGTTGCCAGCTGTTTACTTCCAGCCGGAGAAAGAAGAAGAGGACAGCTTTCCCAGGGACAACTCTGGACCCTTGGGACCATCCAGAGTCACCAAAGCCTAAACTTTGCACGGCCTGGGGAACGCTCTTCCTCATGGCCAGCAATCCCCACGTCAAAACCTTTCTCAGCAGAGGCAGGCACTCTCTCCCTCGTACTAGATAGCTCGGCAGAGCCTTCCGAGAAACACGCTGCGTCATTCAGCTTGAACGTGGGACGCGGAGGGGAGAGTACGCTTTCTCCCCGTTTGGAGGCGCCTTGCGCTTGGCTTCAAAGCTGCCTGAACAGCACTAGCGGCCCGACGTCTCTGCACGGCAGGACTGTCGTTGTGGGCCGAGGCTGCGTGTTCTCTCAAAACGAAAACCGTGCTGGCGATCCCTTTCTACGAACTCCTCCCACGGCACCACATGTTCAGCTCCGGCCGAACGAAAGGTGACCTCAGGCCTCAAGGTAAGTTCCAGTGTTTCACGTCGGGGGAGTTGGGTGTGCAGTGGTTTCCATGAGGCCATACTCCACCACGGAGTGCCTTCACTCTGCGACGCTCCTGGGGGCACACAGGATAGGAGCTCGTTCGCCAAGTTCGCAGGATGACTTCTCTCCGTGCCGGAACGGCGGCTCCTGGCTTCTGAGGAACCTTAGCCTCAACAGGGCCCTGGAGAAAGCTCTTCACATTCATAGCAAGGGCAACGTACTGCTCTCTGGCTTGCCTGGGTTGAGTGCCCCAGTCGTCAAAGAGCCTCGCGAAGGCAGTGCTGCACAGACTCCCTTTGCCAGTCGCACGGCCTCCCTGACTGAAAGAGAACTGCAGTGCCAAAAGGCACCGTGCTGACGACTGGCTCCAGGAGGAGACTCGGGACAGCACTCTCACAGAAGCGAAAGCTAGGCTGTGGGCCCAGCCTGAGGACCAGCACGTTTTCCACACTTAACACAGCTAAGGCATGAGCCAGACGACAGCCTTGGTCCCTGAGGCCTACCTAAGGTACTGCCATACTTACCCAGTAGATCCCACGCAGAGGTCCCTGTGCCCAAAAGGGCCTCCATGGAAGGGCCCTGTTCCTCCCGTGTGTTTCCTTGAGGTAATCGGAAACCACTGAGGATAAGTACGTGAGCTCAGCTTTGAAACTGGGCGACCCTGGGCAAACCTTATTCCCCTCCGTGGTAGACGAGACAGTGGCGGGTCCTAAGCTGCCTGAAGCACGCTCCTCGCGCCCACCTTCTCTTTGCTGCCGGAAGGCCTCACATAAGACGTCTGAGTTTACTCGTGACGGAAGCCGTCTGAGTGTACTCGTGTGAGGCCTGCTGCTCTCAGGTCCTTGCTGGGAGCTTCAGCAAGAGCACTCTGGAGCTCGCCGACAAAAGAATTGTGAGCCCCCCCGGCCTCAAGTAAAAGTCCAGATTTCCCCCGTCAGTAACACCTCGGAGTGCCATAGGAGCGAAGAAGCATGCGTTAACGGGATGCTTCAACAGTGCTAGGGATTTCTTTCACGAGACACTGTGCACTCACGTTCGTCGTAACAACTGTCAAAGGGCACTGTATGCCTTCCAACTCCTCTGTTGCGTTTGAGCCACAGGAAGTAAAGGCATTCGTTTGATTAAGCTCCGTGAACGGGCAACGATGATGGCGAAGCGCTGCCCTGTTCGCTCGAAAGCTCTCGTCTGTACGGCCTTCCAACGGCCTCAGGGTACGCAGTTGTAAACAGCCTTACATTCCATGCTGGTGTGCCCCCAATTAGGAACTTGGGCTCTTCTGTGAGACACCCACGTGCGTCCCAAATGAAACCGGGGAGCTCCCCCAGGACGTCTGCGTACGGCAGTCGGTTGCCAGCTGTTTACTTCCAGCCGGAGAAAGAAGAAGAGGACAGCTTTCCCAGGGACAACTCTGGACCCTTGGGACCATCCAGAGTCACCAAAGCCTAAACTTTGCACGGCCTGGGGAACGCTCTTCCTCATGGCCAGCAATCCCCACGTCAAAACCTTTCTCAGCAGAGGCAGGCACTCTCTCCCTCGTACTAGATAGCTCGGCAGAGCCTTCCGAGAAACACGCTGCGTCATTCAGCTTGAACGTGGGACGCGGAGGGGAGAGTACGCTTTCTCCCCGTTTGGAGGCGCCTTGCGCTTGGCTTCAAAGCTGCCTGAACAGCACTAGCGGCCCGACGTCTCTGCACGGCAGGACTGTCGTTGTGGGCCGAGGCTGCGTGTTCTCTCAAAACGAAAACCGTGCTGGCGATCCCTTTCTAGGAACTCCTCCCACGGCACCACATGTTCAGCTCCGGCCGAACGAAAGGTGACCTCAGGCCTCAAGGTAAGTTCCAGTGTTTCACGTCGGGGGAATTGGGTGTGCAGTGGTTTCCAACGAGGCCATACTCCACCACGGAGTGCCTTCACTCTGCGACGCTCCTGGGGGCACACAGGATAGGAGCTCGTTCGCCAAGTTCGCAGGATGACTTCTCTCCGTGCCGGAACGGCGGCTCCTGGCTTCTGAGGAACCTTAGCCTCAACAGGGCCCTGGAGAAAGCTCTTCACATTCATAGCAAGGGCAACGTACTGCTCTCTGGCTTGCCTGGGTTGAGTGCCCCAGTCGTCAAAGAGCCTCGCGAAGGCAGTGCTGCACAGACTCCCTTTGCCAGTCGCACGGCCTCCCTGACTGAAAGAGAACTGCAGTGCCAAAAGGCACCGTGCTGACGACTGGCTCCAGGAGGAGACTCGGGACAGCACTCTCACAGAAGCGAAAGCTAGGCTGTGGGCCCAGCCTGAGGACCAGCACGTTTTCCACACTTAACACAGCTAAGGCATGAGCCAGACGACAGCCTTGGTCCCTGAGGCCTACCTAAGGTACTGCCATACTTACCCAGTAGATCCCACGCAGAGGTCCCTGTGCCCAAAAGGGCCTCCATGGAAGGGCCCTGTTCCTCCCGTGTGTTTCCTTGAGGTAATCGGAAACCACTGAGGATAACTACGTGAGCTCAGCTTTGAAACTGGGCGACCCTGGGCAAACCTTATTCCCCTCCGTGGTAGACGAGACAGTTGCGGGTCCTAAGCTGCCTGAAGCACACTCCTCGCGCCCACCTTCTCTTTGCTGCCGGAAGGCCTCACATAAGACGTCTGAGTTTACTCGTGACGGAAGCCGTCTGAGTGTACTCGTGTGAGGCCTGCTGCTCTCAGGTCCTTGCTGGGAGCTTCAGCAAGAGCACTCTGGAGCTCGCCGACAAAAGAATTGTGAGCCCCCACGGCCTCAAGTAAAAGTCCAGATTTCCCCCGTCAGTAACACCTCGGAGTGCCATAGGAGCGAAGAAGCATGCGTTAACGGGATGCTTCAACAGTGCTAGGGATTTCTTTCACGAGACACTGTGCACTCACGTTCGTCGTAACAACTGTCAAAGGGCACTGTATGCCTTCCAACTCCTCTGTTGCGTTTGAGCCACAGGAAGTAAAGGCATTCGTTTGATTAAGCTCCGTGAACGGGCAACGATGATGGCGAAGCGCTGCCCTGTTCGCTCGAAAGCTCTCGTCTGTACGGCCTTCCAACGGCCTCAGGGTACGCAGTTGTAAACAGCCTTACATTCCATGCTGGTGTGCCCCCAATTAGGAACTTGGGCTCTTCTGTGAGACACCCACGTGCGTCCCAAATGAAACCGGGGAGCTCCCCCAGGACGTCTGCGTACGGCAGTCGCTTGCCAGCTGTTTACTTCCAGCCGGAGAAAGAAGAAGAGGACAGCTTTCCCAGGGACAACTCTGGACCCTTGGGACCATCCAGAGTCACCAAAGCCTAAACTTTGCACGGCCTGGGGAACGCTCTTCCTCATGGCCAGCAATCCCCACGTCAAAACCTTTCTCAGCAGAGGCAGGCACTCTCTCCCTCGTACTAGATAGCTCGGCAGAGCCTTCCGAGAAACATGCTGCGTCATTCAGCTTGAACGTGGGACGCGGAGGGGAGAGTACGCTTTCTCCCCGTTTGGAGGCGCCTTGCGCTTGGCTTCAAAGCTGCCTGAACAGCACTAGCGGCCCGACGTCTCTGCACGGCAGGACTGTCGTTGTGGGCCGAGGCTGCGTGTTCTCTCAAAACGAAAACCGTGCTGGCGATCCCTTTCTAGGAACTCCTCCCACGGCACCACATGTTCAGCTCCGGCCGAACGAAAGGTGACCTCAGGCCTCAAGGTAAGTTCCAGTGTTTCACGTCGGGGGAATTGGGTGTGCAGTGGTTTCCAACGAGGCCATACTCCACCACGGAGTGCCTTCACTCTGCGACGCTCCTGGGGGCACACAGGATAGGAGCTCGTTCGCCAAGTTCGCAGGATGACTTCTCTCCGTGCCGGAACGGCGGCTCCTGGCTTCTGAGGAACCTTAGCCTCAACAGGGCCCTGGAGAAAGCTCTTCACATTCATAGCAAGGGCAACGTACTGCTCTCTGGCTTGCCTGGGTTGAGTGCCCCAGTCGTCAAAGAGCCTCGCGAAGGCAGTGCTGCACAGACTCCCTTTGCCAGTCGCACGGCCTCCCTGACTGAAAGAGAACTGCAGTGCCAAAAGGCACCGTGCTGACGACTGGCTCCAGGAGGAGACTCGGGACAGCACTCTCACAGAAGCGAAAGCTAGGCTGTGGGCCCAGCCTGAGGACCAGCACGTTTTCCACACTTAACACAGCTAAGGCATGAGCCAGACGACAGCCTTGGTCCCTGAGGCCTACCTAAGGTACTGCCATACTTACCCAGTAGATCCCACGCAGAGGTCCCTGTGCCCAAAAGGGCCTCCATGGAAGGGCCCTGTTCCTCCCGTGTGTTTCCTTGAGGTAATCGGAAACCACTGAGGATAACTACGTGAGCTCAGCTTTGAAACTGGGCGACCCTGGGCAAACCTTATTCCCCTCCGTGGTAGACGAGACAGTTGCGGGTCCTAAGCTGCCTGAAGCACACTCCTCGCGCCCACCTTCTCTTTGCTGCCGGAAGGCCTCACATAAGACGTCTGAGTTTACTCGTGACGGAAGCCGTCTGAGTGTACTCGTGTGAGGCCTGCTGCTCTCAGGTCCTTGCTGGGAGCTTCAGCAAGAGCACTCTGGAGCTCGCCGACAAAAGAATTGTGAGCCCCCCCGGCCTCAAGTAAAAGTCCAGATTTCCCCCGTCAGTAACACCTCGGAGTGCCATAGGAGCGAAGAAACATGCGTTAACGGGATGCTTCAACAGTGCTAGGGATTTCTTTCACGAGACACTGTGCACTCACGTTCGTCGTAACAACTGTCAAAGGGCACTGTATGCCTTCCAACTCCTCTGTTGCGTTTGAGCCACAGGAAGTAAAGGCATTCGTTTGATTAAGCTCCGTGAACGGGCAACGATGATGGCGAAGCGCTGCCCTGTTCGCTCGAAAGCTCTCGTCTGTACGGCCTTCCAACGGCCTCAGGGTACGCAGTTGTAAACAGCCTTACATTCCATGCTGGTGTGCCCCCAATTAGGAACTTGGGCTCTTCTGTGAGACACCCACGTGCGTCCCAAATGAAACCGGGGAGCTCCCCCAGGACGTCTGCGTACGGCAGTCGCTTGCCAGCTGTTTACTTCCAGCCGGAGAAAGAAGAAGAGGACAGCTTTCCCAGGGACAACTCTGGACCCTTGGGACCATCCAGAGTCACCAAAGCCTAAACTTTGCACGGCCTGGGGAACGCTCTTCCTCATGGCCAGCAATCCCCACGTCAAAACCTTTCTCAGCAGAGGCAGGCACTCTCTCCCTCGTACTAGATAGCTCGGCAGAGCCTTCCGAGAAACACGCTGCGTCATTCAGCTTGAACGTGGGACGCGGAGGGGAGAGTACGCTTTCTCCCCGTTTGGAGGCGCCTTGCGCTTGGCTTCAAAGCTGCCTGAACAGCACTAGCGGCCCGACGTCTCTGCACGGCAGGATTGTCGTTGTGGGCCGAGGCTGCGTGTTCTCTCAAAACGAAAACCGTGCTGGCGATCCCTTTCTAGGAACTCCTCCCACGGCACCACATGTTCAGCTCCGGCCGAACGAAAGGTGACCTCAGGCCTCAAGGTAAGTTCCAGTGTTTCACGTCGGGGGAGTTGGGTGTGCAGTGGTTTCCATGAGGCCATACTCCACCACGGAGCGCCTTCACTCTGCGACGCTCCTGGGGGCACACAGGATAGGAGCTCGTTCGCCAAGTTCGCAGGATGACTTCTCTCCGTGCCGGAACGGCGGCTCCTGGCTTCTGAGGAACCTTAGCCTCAACAGGGCCCTGGAGAAAGCTCTTCACATTCATAGCAAGGGCAACGTACTGCTCTCTGGCTTGCCTGGGTTGAGTGCCCCAGTCGTCAAAGAGCCTCGCGAAGGCAGTGCTGCACAGACTCCCTTTGCCAGTCGCACGGCCTCCCTGACTGAAAGAGAACTGCAGTGCCAAAAGGCACCGTGCTGACGACTGGCTCCAGGAGGAGACTCGGGACAGCACTCTCACAGAAGCGAAAGCTAGGCTGTGGGCCCAGCCTGAGGACCAGCACGTTTTCCACACTTAACACAGCTAAGGCATGAGCCAGACGACAGCCTTGGTCCCTGAGGCCTACCTAAGGTACTGCCATACTTACCCAGTAGATCCCACGCAGAGGTCCCTGTGCCCAAAAGGGCCTCCATGGAAGGGCCCTGTTCCTCCCGTGTGTTTCCTTGAGGTAATCGGAAACCACTGAGGATAAGTACGTGAGCTCAGCTTTGAAACTGGGCGACCCTGGGCAAACCTTATTCCCCTCCGTGGTAGACGAGACAGTTGCGGGTCCTAAGCTGCCTGAAGCACACTCCTCGCGCCCACCTTCTCTTTGCTGCCGGAAGGCCTCACATAAGACGTCTGAGTTTACTCGTGACGGAAGCCGTCTGAGTGTACTCGTGTGAGGCCTGCTGCTCTCAGGTCCTTGCTGGGAGCTTCAGCAAGAGCACTCTGGAGCTCGCCGACAAAAGAATTGTGAGCCCCCCCGGCCTCAAGTAAAAGTCCAGATTTCCCCCGTCAGTAACACCTCGGAGTGCCATAGGAGCGAAGAAGCATGCGTTAACGGGATGCTTCAACAGTGCTAGGGATTTCTTTCACGAGACACTGTGCACTCACGTTCGTCGTAACAACTGTCAAAGGGCACTGTATGCCTTCCAACTCCTCTGTTGCGTTTGAGCCACAGGAAGGAAAGGCATTCGTTTGATTAAGCTCCGTGAACGGGCAACGATGATGGCGAAGCGCTGCCCTGTTCGCTCGAAAGCTCTCGTCTGTACGGCCTTCCAACGGCCTCAGGGTACGCAGTTGTAAACAGCCTTACATTCCATGCTGGTGTGCCCCCAATTAGGAACTTGGGCTCTTCTGTGAGACACCCACGTGCGTCCCAAATGAAACCGGGGAGCTCCCCCAGGACGTCTGCGTACGGCAGTCGCTTGCCAGCTGTTTACTTCCAGCCGGAGAAAGAAGAAGAGGACAGCTTTCCCAGGGACAACTCTGGAACCTTGGGACCATCCAGAGTCACCAAAGCCTAAACTTTGCACGGCCTGGGGAACGCTCTTCCTCATGGCCAGCAATCCCCACGTCAAAACCTTTCTCAGCAGAGGCAGGCACTCTCTCCCTCGTACTAGATAGCTCGGCAGAGCCTTCCGAGAAACACGCTGCGTCATTCAGCTTGAACGTGGGACGCGGAGGGGAGAGTACGCTTTCTCCCCGTTTGGAGGCGCCTTGCTCTTGGCTTCAAAGCTGCCTGAACAGCACTAGCGGCCCGACGTCTCTGCACGGCAGGACTGTCGTTGTGGGCCGAGGCTGCGTGTTCTCTCAAAACGAAAACCGTGCTGGCGATCCCTTTCTAGGAACTCCTCCCACGGCACCACATGTTCAGCTCCGGCCGAACGAAAGGTGACCTCAGGCCTCAAGGTAAGTTCCAGTGTTTCACGTCGGGGGAATTGGGTGTGCAGTGGTTTCCAACGAGGCCATACTCCACCACGGAGTGCCTTCACTCTGCGACGCTCCTGGGGGCACACAGGATAGGAGCTCGTTCGCCAAGTTCGCAGGATGACTTCTCTCCGTGCCGGAACGGCGGCTCCTGGCTTCTGAGGAACCTTAGCCTCAACAGGGCCCTGGAGAAAGCTCTTCACATTCATAGCAAGGGCAACGTACTGCTCTCTGGCTTGCCTGGGTTGAGTGCCCCAGTCGTCAAAGAGCCTCGCGAAGGCAGTGCTGCACAGACTCCCTTTGCCAGTCGCACGGCCTCCCTGACTGAAAGAGAACTGCAGTGCCAAAAGGCACCGTGCTGACGACTGGCTCCAGGAGGAGACTCGGGACAGCACTCTCACAGAAGCGAAAGCTAGGCTGTGGGCCCAGCCTGAGGACCAGCACGTTTTCCACACTTAACACAGCTAAGGCATGAGCCAGACGACAGCCTTGGTCCCTGAGGCCTACCTAAGGTACTGCCATACTTACCCAGTAGATCCCACGCAGAGGTCCCTGTGCCCAAAAGGGCCTCCATGGAAGGGCCCTGTTCCTCCCGTGTGTTTCCTTGAGGTAATCGGAAACCACTGAGGATAACTACGTGAGCTCAGCTTTGAAACTGGGCGACCCTGGGCAAACCTTATTCCCCTCCGTGGTAGACGAGACAGTTGCGGGTCCTAAGCTGCCTGAAGCACACTCCTCGCGCCCACCTTCTCTTTGCTGCCGGAAGGCCTCACATAAGACGTCTGAGTTTACTCGTGACGGAAGCCGTCTGAGTGTACTCGTGTGAGGCCTGCTGCTCTCAGGTCCTTGCTGGGAGCTTCAGCAAGAGCACTCTGGAGCTCGCCGACAAAAGAATTGTGAGCCCCCCCGGCCTCAAGTAAAAGTCCAGATTTCCCCCGTCAGTAACACCTCGGAGTGCCATAGGAGCGAAGAAGCATGCGTTAACGGGATGCTTCAACAGTGCTAGGGATTTCTTTCACGAGACACTGTGCACTCACGTTCGTCGTAACAACTGTCAAAGGGCACTGTATGCCTTCCAACTCCTCTGTTGCGTTTGAGCCACAGGAAGTAAAGGCATTCGTTTGATTAAGCTCCGTGAACGGGCAACGATGATGGCGAAGCGCTGCCCTGTTCGCTCGAAAGCTCTCGTCTGTACGGCCTTCCAACGGCCTCAGGGTACGCAGTTGTAAACAGCCTTACATTCCATGCTGGTGTGCCCCCAATTAGGAACTTGGGCTCTTCTGTGAGACACCCACGTGCGTCCCAAATGAAACCGGGGAGCTCCCCCAGGACGTCTGCGTACGGCAGTCGGTTGCCAGCTGTTTACTTCCAGCCGGAGAAAGAAGAAGAGGACAGCTTTCCCAGGGACAACTCTGGACCCTTGGGACCATCCAGAGTCACCAAAGCCTAAACTTTGCACGGCCTGGGGAACGCTCTTCCTCATGGCCAGCAATCCCCACGTCAAAACCTTTCTCAGCAGAGGCAGGCACTCTCTCCCTCGTACTAGATAGCTCGGCAGAGCCTTCCGAGAAACATGCTGCGTCATTCAGCTTGAACGTGGGACGCGGAGGGGAGAGTACGCTTTCTCCCCGTTTGGAGGCGCCTTGCGCTTGGCTTCAAAGCTGCCTGAACAGCACTAGCGGCCCGACGTCTCTGCACGGCAGGACTGTCGTTGTGGGCCGAGGCTGCGTGTTCTCTCAAAACGAAAACCGTGCTGGCGATCCCTTTCTAGGAACTCCTCCCACGGCACCACATGTTCAGCTCCGGCCGAACGAAAGGTGACCTCAGGCCTCAAGGTAAGTTCCAGTGTTTCACGTCGGGGGAATTGGGTGTGCAGTGGTTTCCAACGAGGCCATACTCCACCACGGAGTGCCTTCACTCTGCGACGCTCCTGGGGGCACACAGGATAGGAGCTCGTTCGCCAAGTTCGCAGGATGACTTCTCTCCGTGCCGGAACGGCGGCTCCTGGCTTCTGAGGAACCTTAGCCTCAACAGGGCCCTGGAGAAAGCTCTTCACATTCATAGCAAGGGCAACGTACTGCTCTCTGGCTTGCCTGGGTTGAGTGCCCCAGTCGTCAAAGAGCCTCGCGAAGGCAGTGCTGCACAGACTCCCTTTGCCAGTCGCACGGCCTCCCTGACTGAAAGAGAACTGCAGTGCCAAAAGGCACCGTGCTGACGACTGGCTCCAGGAGGAGACTCGGGACAGCACTCTCACAGAAGCGAAAGCTAGGCTGTGGGCCCAGCCTGAGGACCAGCACGTTTTCCACACTTAACACAGCTAAGGCATGAGCCAGACGACAGCCTTGGTCCCTGAGGCCTACCTAAGGTACTGCCATACTTACCCAGTAGATCCCACGCAGAGGTCCCTGTGCCCAAAAGGGCCTCCATGGAAGGGCCCTGTTCCTCCCGTGTGTTTCCTTGAGGTAATCGGAAACCACTGAGGATAACTACGTGAGCTCAGCTTTGAAACTGGGCGACCCTGGGCAAACCTTATTCCCCTCCGTGGTAGACGAGACAGTTGCGGGTCCTAAGCTGCCTGAAGCACACTCCTCGCGCCCACCTTCTCTTTGCTGCCGGAAGGCCTCACATAAGACGTCTGAGTTTACTCGTGACGGAAGCCGTCTGAGTGTACTCGTGTGAGGCCTGCTGCTCTCAGGTCCTTGCTGGGAGCTTCAGCAAGAGCACTCTGGAGCTCGCCGACAAAAGAATTGTGAGCCCCCCCGGCCTCAAGTAAAAGTCCAGATTTCCCCCGTCAGTAACACCTCGGAGTGCCATAGGAGCGAAGAAGCATGCGTTAACGGGATGCTTCAACAGTGCTAGGGATTTCTTTCACGAGACACTGTGCACTCACGTTCGTCGTAACAACTGTCAAAGGGCACTGTATGCCTTCCAACTCCTCTGTTGCGTTTGAGCCACAGGAAGTAAAGGCATTCGTTTGATTAAGCTCCGTGAACGGGCAACGATGATGGCGAAGCGCTGCCCTGTTCGCTCGAAAGCTCTCGTCTGTACGGCCTTCCAACGGCCTCAGGGTACGCAGTTGTAAACAGCCTTACATTCCATGCTGGTGTGCCCCCAATTAGGAACTTGGGCTCTTCTGTGAGACACCCACGTGCGTCCCAAATGAAACCGGGGAGCTCCCCCAGGACGTCTGCGTACGGCAGTCGCTTGCCAGCTGTTTACTTCCAGCCGGAGAAAGAAGAAGAGGACAGCTTTCCCAGGGACAACTCTGGACCCTTGGGACCATCCAGAGTCACCAAAGCCTAAACTTTGCACGGCCTGGGGAACGCTCTTCCTCATGGCCAGCAATCCCCACGTCAAAACCTTTCTCAGCAGAGGCAGGCACTCTCTCCCTCGTACTAGATAGCTCGGCAGAGCCTTCCGAGAAACACGCTGCGTCATTCAGCTTGAACGTGGGACGCGGAGGGGAGAGTACGCTTTCTCCCCGTTTGGAGGCGCCTTGCGCTTGGCTTCAAAGCTGCCTGAACAGCACTAGCGGCCCGACGTCTCTGCACGGCAGGACTGTCGTTGTGGGCCGAGGCTGCGTGTTCTCTCAAAACGAAAACCGTGCTGGCGATCCCTTTCTAGGAACTCCTCCCACGGCACCACATGTTCAGCTCCGGCCGAACGAAAGGTGACCTCAGGCCTCAAGGTAAGTTCCAGTGTTTCACGTCGGGGGAATTGGGTGTGCAGTGGTTTCCAACGAGGCCATACTCCACCACGGAGTGCCTTCACTCTGCGACGCTCCTGGGGGCACACAGGATAGGAGCTCGTTCGCCAAGTTCGCAGGATGACTTCTCTCCGTGCCGGAACGGCGGCTCCTGGCTTCTGAGGAACCTTAGCCTCAACAGGGCCCTGGAGAAAGCTCTTCACATTCATAGCAAGGGCAACGTACTGCTCTCTGGCTTGCCTGGGTTGAGTGCCCCAGTCGTCAAAGAGCCTCGCGAAGGCAGTGCTGCACAGACTCCCTTTGCCAGTCGCACGGCCTCCCTGACTGAAAGAGAACTGCAGTGCCAAAAGGCACCGTGCTGACGACTGGCTCCAGGAGGAGACTCGGGACAGCACTCTCACAGAAGCGAAAGCTAGGCTGTGGGCCCAGCCTGAGGACCAGCACGTTTTCCACACTTAACACAGCTAAGGCATGAGCCAGACGACAGCCTTGGTCCCTGAGGCCTACCTAAGGTACTGCCATACTTACCCAGTAGATCCCACGCAGAGGTCCCTGTGCCCAAAAGGGCCTCCATGGAAGGGCCCTGTTCCTCCCGTGTGTTTCCTTGAGGTAATCGGAAACCACTGAGGATAACTACGTGAGCTCAGCTTTGAAACTGGGCGACCCTGGGCAAACCTTATTCCCCTCCGTGGTAGACGAGACAGTTGCGGGTCCTAAGCTGCCTGAAGCACACTCCTCGCGCCCACCTTCTCTTTGCTGCCGGAAGGCCTCACATAAGACGTCTGAGTTTACTCGTGACGGAAGCCGTCTGAGTGTACTCGTGTGAGGCCTGCTGCTCTCAGGTCCTTGCTGGGAGCTTCAGCAAGAGCACTCTGGAGCTCGCCGACAAAAGAATTGTGAGCCCCCCCGGCCTCAAGTAAAAGTCCAGATTTCCCCCGTCAGTAACACCTCGGAGTGCCATAGGAGCGAAGAAACATGCGTTAACGGGATGCTTCAACAGTGCTAGGGATTTCTTTCACGAGACACTGTGCACTCACGTTCGTCGTAACAACTGTCAAAGGGCACTGTATGCCTTCCAACTCCTCTGTTGCGTTTGAGCCACAGGAAGTAAAGGCATTCGTTTGATTAAGCTCCGTGAACGGGCAACGATGATGGCGAAGCGCTGCCCTGTTCGCTCGAAAGCTCTCGTCTGTACGGCCTTCCAACGGCCTCAGGGTACGCAGTTGTAAACAGCCTTACATTCCATGCTGGTGTGCCCCCAATTAGGAACTTGGGCTCTTCTGTGAGACACCCACGTGCGTCCCAAATGAAACCGGGGAGCTCCCCCAGGACGTCTGCGTACGGCAGTCGCTTGCCAGCTGTTTACTTCCAGCCGGAGAAAGAAGAAGAGGACAGCTTTCCCAGGGACAACTCTGGACCCTTGGGACCATCCAGAGTCACCAAAGCCTAAACTTTGCACGGCCTGGGGAACGCTCTTCCTCATGGCCAGCAATCCCCACGTCAAAACCTTTCTCAGCAGAGGCAGGCACTCTCTCCCTCGTACTAGATAGCTCGGCAGAGCCTTCCGAGAAACACGCTGCGTCATTCAGCTTGAACGTGGGACGCGGAGGGGAGAGTACGCTTTCTCCCCGTTTGGAGGCGCCTTGCGCTTGGCTTCAAAGCTGCCTGAACAGCACTAGCGGCCCGACGTCTCTGCACGGCAGGATTGTCGTTGTGGGCCGAGGCTGCGTGTTCTCTCAAAACGAAAACCGTGCTGGCGATCCCTTTCTAGGAACTCCTCCCACGGCACCACATGTTCAGCTCCGGCCGAACGAAAGGTGACCTCAGGCCTCAAGGTAAGTTCCAGTGTTTCACGTCGGGGGAGTTGGGTGTGCAGTGGTTTCCATGAGGCCATACTCCACCACGGAGCGCCTTCACTCTGCGACGCTCCTGAGGGCACACAGGATAGGAGCTCGTTCGCCAAGTTCGCAGGATGACTTCTCTCCGTGCCGGAACGGCGGCTCCTGGCTTCTGAGGAACCTTAGCCTCAACAGGGCCCTGGAGAAAGCTCTTCACATTCATAGCAAGGGCAACGTACTGCTCTCTGGCTTGCCTGGGTTGAGTGCCCCAGTCGTCAAAGAGCCTCGCGAAGGCAGTGCTGCACAGACTCCCTTTGCCAGTCGCACGGCCTCCCTGACTGAAAGAGAACTGCAGTGCCAAAAGGCACCGTGCTGACGACTGGCTCCAGGAGGAGACTCGGGACAGCACTCTCACAGAAGCGAAAGCTAGGCTGTGGGCCCAGCCTGAGGACCAGCACGTTTTCCACACTTAACACAGCTAAGGCATGAGCCAGACGACAGCCTTGGTCCCTGAGGCCTACCTAAGGTACTGCCATACTTACCCAGTAGATCCCACGCAGAGGTCCCTGTGCCCAAAAGGGCCTCCATGGAAGGGCCCTGTTCCTCCCGTGTGTTTCCTTGAGGTAATCGGAAACCACTGAGGATAAGTACGTGAGCTCAGCTTTGAAACTGGGCGACCCTGGGCAAACCTTATTCCCCTCCGTGGTAGACGAGACAGTTGCGGGTCCTAAGCTGCCTGAAGCACACTCCTCGCGCCCACCTTCTCTTTGCTGCCGGAAGGCCTCACATAAGACGTCTGAGTTTACTCGTGACGGAAGCCGTCTGAGTGTACTCGTGTGAGGCCTGCTGCTCTCAGGTCCTTGCTGGGAGCTTCAGCAAGAGCACTCTGGAGCTCGCCGACAAAAGAATTGTGAGCCCCCCCGGCCTCAAGTAAAAGTCCAGATTTCCCCCGTCAGTAACACCTCGGAGTGCCATAGGAGCGAAGAAGCATGCGTTAACGGGATGCTTCAACAGTGCTAGGGATTTCTTTCACGAGACACTGTGCACTCACGTTCGTCGTAACAACTGTCAAAGGGCACTGTATGCCTTCCAACTCCTCTGTTGCGTTTGAGCCACAGGAAGGAAAGGCATTCGTTTGATTAAGCTCCGTGAACGGGCAACGATGATGGCGAAGCGCTGCCCTGTTCGCTCGAAAGCTCTCGTCTGTACGGCCTTCCAACGGCCTCAGGGTACGCAGTTGTAAACAGCCTTACATTCCATGCTGGTGTGCCCCCAATTAGGAACTTGGGCTCTTCTGTGAGACACCCACGTGCGTCCCAAATGAAACCGGGGAGCTCCCCCAGGACGTCTGCGTACGGCAGTCGCTTGCCAGCTGTTTACTTCCAGCCGGAGAAAGAAGAAGAGGACAGCTTTCCCAGGGACAACTCTGGAACCTTGGGACCATCCAGAGTCACCAAAGCCTAAACTTTGCACGGCCTGGGGAACGCTCTTCCTCATGGCCAGCAATCCCCACGTCAAAACCTTTCTCAGCAGAGGCAGGCACTCTCTCCCTCGTACTAGATAGCTCGGCAGAGCCTTCCGAGAAACATGCTGCGTCATTCAGCTTGAACGTGGGACGCGGAGGGGAGAGTACGCTTTCTCCCCGTTTGGAGGCGCCTTGCTCTTGGCTTCAAAGCTGCCTGAACAGCACTAGCGGCCCGACGTCTCTGCACGGCAGGACTGTCGTTGTGGGCCGAGGCTGCGTGTTCTCTCAAAACGAAAACCGTGCTGGCGATCCCTTTCTAGGAACTCCTCCCACGGCACCACATGTTCAGCTCCGGCCGAACGAAAGGTGACCTCAGGCCTCAAGGTAAGTTCCAGTGTTTCACGTCGGGGGAATTGGGTGTGCAGTGGTTTCCAACGAGGCCATACTCCACCACGGAGTGCCTTCACTCTGCGACGCTCCTGGGGGCACACAGGATAGGAGCTCGTTCGCCAAGTTCGCAGGATGACTTCTCTCCGTGCCGGAACGGCGGCTCCTGGCTTCTGAGGAACCTTAGCCTCAACAGGGCCCTGGAGAAAGCTCTTCACATTCATAGCAAGGGCAACGTACTGCTCTCTGGCTTGCCTGGGTTGAGTGCCCCAGTCGTCAAAGAGCCTCGCGAAGGCAGTGCTGCACAGACTCCCTTTGCCAGTCGCACGGCCTCCCTGACTGAAAGAGAACTGCAGTGCCAAAAGGCACCGTGCTGACGACTGGCTCCAGGAGGAGACTCGGGACAGCACTCTCACAGAAGCGAAAGCTAGGCTGTGGGCCCAGCCTGAGGACCAGCACGTTTTCCACACTTAACACAGCTAAGGCATGAGCCAGACGACAGCCTTGGTCCCTGAGGCCTACCTAAGGTACTGCCATACTTACCCAGTAGATCCCACGCAGAGGTCCCTGTGCCCAAAAGGGCCTCCATGGAAGGGCCCTGTTCCTCCCGTGTGTTTCCTTGAGGTAATCGGAAACCACTGAGGATAACTACGTGAGCTCAGCTTTGAAACTGGGCGACCCTGGGCAAACCTTATTCCCCTCCGTGGTAGACGAGACAGTTGCGGGTCCTAAGCTGCCTGAAGCACACTCCTTGCGCCCACCTTCTCTTTGCTGCCGGAAGGCCTCACATAAGACGTCTGAGTTTACTCGTGACGGAAGCCGTCTGAGTGTACTCGTGTGAGGCCTGCTGCTCTCAGGTCCTTGCTGGGAGCTTCAGCAAGAGCACTCTGGAGCTCGCCGACAAAAGAATTGTGAGCCCCCCCGGCCTCAAGTAAAAGTCCAGATTTCCCCCGTCAGTAACACCTCGGAGTGCCATAGGAGCGAAGAAGCATGCGTTAACGGGATGCTTCAACAGTGCTAGGGATTTCTTTCACGAGACACTGTGCACTCACGTTCGTCGTAACAACTGTCAAAGGGCACTGTATGCCTTCCAACTCCTCTGTTGCGTTTGAGCCACAGGAAGTAAAGGCATTCGTTTGATTAAGCTCCGTGAACGGGCAACGATGATGGCGAAGCGCTGCCCTGTTCGCTCGAAAGCTCTCGTCTGTACGGCCTTCCAACGGCCTCAGGGTACGCAGTTGTAAACAGCCTTACATTCCATGCTGGTGTGCCCCCAATTAGGAACTTGGGCTCTTCTGTGAGACACCCACGTGCGTCCCAAATGAAACCGGGGAGCTCCCCCAGGACGTCTGCGTACGGCAGTCGGTTGCCAGCTGTTTACTTCCAGCCGGAGAAAGAAGAAGAGGACAGCTTTCCCAGGGACAACTCTGGACCCTTGGGACCATCCAGAGTCACCAAAGCCTAAACTTTGCACGGCCTGGGGAACGCTCTTCCTCATGGCCAGCAATCCCCACGTCAAAACCTTTCTCAGCAGAGGCAGGCACTCTCTCCCTCGTACTAGATAGCTCGGCAGAGCCTTCCGAGAAACATGCTGCGTCATTCAGCTTGAACGTGGGACGCGGAGGGGAGAGTACGCTTTCTCCCCGTTTGGAGGCGCCTTGCGCTTGGCTTCAAAGCTGCCTGAACAGCACTAGCGGCCCGACGTCTCTGCACGGCAGGACTGTCGTTGTGGGCCGAGGCTGCGTGTTCTCTCAAAACGAAAACCGTGCTGGCGATCCCTTTCTAGGAACTCCTCCCACGGCACCACATGTTCAGCTCCGGCCGAACGAAAGGTGACCTCAGGCCTCAAGGTAAGTTCCAGTGTTTCACGTCGGGGGAATTGGGTGTGCAGTGGTTTCCAACGAGGCCATACTCCACCACGGAGTGCCTTCACTCTGCGACGCTCCTGGGGGCACACAGGATAGGAGCTCGTTCGCCAAGTTCGCAGGATGACTTCTCTCCGTGCCGGAACGGCGGCTCCTGGCTTCTGAGGAACCTTAGCCTCAACAGGGCCCTGGAGAAAGCTCTTCACATTCATAGCAAGGGCAACGTACTGCTCTCTGGCTTGCCTGGGTTGAGTGCCCCAGTCGTCAAAGAGCCTCGCGAAGGCAGTGCTGCACAGACTCCCTTTGCCAGTCGCACGGCCTCCCTGACTGAAAGAGAACTGCAGTGCCAAAAGGCACCGTGCTGACGACTGGCTCCAGGAGGAGACTCGGGACAGCACTCTCACAGAAGCGAAAGCTAGGCTGTGGGCCCAGCCTGAGGACCAGCACGTTTTCCACACTTAACACAGCTAAGGCATGAGCCAGACGACAGCCTTGGTCCCTGAGGCCTACCTAAGGTACTGCCATACTTACCCAGTAGATCCCACGCAGAGGTCCCTGTGCCCAAAAGGGCCTCCATGGAAGGGCCCTGTTCCTCCCGTGTGTTTCCTTGAGGTAATCGGAAACCACTGAGGATAAGTACGTGAGCTCAGCTTTGAAACTGGGCGACCCTGGGCAAACCTTATTCCCCTCCGTGGTAGACGAGACAGTTGCGGGTCCTAAGCTGCCTGAAGCACACTCCTCGCGCCCACCTTCTCTTTGCTGCCGGAAGGCCTCACATAAGACGTCTGAGTTTACTCGTGACGGAAGCCGTCTGAGTGTACTCGTGTGAGGCCTGCTGCTCTCAGGTCCTTGCTGGGAGCTTCAGCAAGAGCACTCTGGAGCTCGCCGACAAAAGAATTGTGAGCCCCCCCGGCCTCAAGTAAAAGTCCAGATTTCCCCCGTCAGTAACACCTCGGAGTGCCATAGGAGCGAAGAAGCATGCGTTAACGGGATGCTTCAACAGTGCTAGGGATTTCTTTCACGAGACACTGTGCACTCACGTTCGTCGTAACAACTGTCAAAGGGCACTGTATGCCTTCCAACTCCTCTGTTGCGTTTGAGCCACAGGAAGTAAAGGCATTCGTTTGATTAAGCTCCGTGAACGGGCAACGATGATGGCGAAGCGCTGCCCTGTTCGCTCGAAAGCTCTCGTCTGTACGGCCTTCCAACGGCCTCAGGGTACGCAGTTGTAAACAGCCTTACATTCCATGCTGGTGTGCCCCCAATTAGGAACTTGGGCTCTTCTGTGAGACACCCACGTGCGTCCCAAATGAAACCGGGGAGCTCCCCCAGGACGTCTGCGTACGGCAGTCGCTTGCCAGCTGTTTACTTCCAGCCGGAGAAAGAAGAAGAGGACAGCTTTCCCAGGGACAACTCTGGACCCTTGGGACCATCCAGAGTCACCAAAGCCTAAACTTTGCACGGCCTGGGGAACGCTCTTCCTCATGGCCAGCAATCCCCACGTCAAAACCTTTCTCAGCAGAGGCAGGCACTCTCTCCCTCGTACTAGATAGCTCGGCAGAGCCTTCCGAGAAACACGCTGCGTCATTCAGCTTGAACGTGGGACGCGGAGGGGAGAGTACGCTTTCTCCCCGTTTGGAGGCGCCTTGCGCTTGGCTTCAAAGCTGCCTGAACAGCACTAGCGGCCCGACGTCTCTGCACGGCAGGACTGTCGTTGTGGGCCGAGGCTGCGTGTTCTCTCAAAACGAAAACCGTGCTGGCGATCCCTTTCTAGGAACTCCTCCCACGGCACCACATGTTCAGCTCCGGCCGAACGAAAGGTGACCTCAGGCCTCAAGGTAAGTTCCAGTGTTTCACGTCGGGGGAATTGGGTGTGCAGTGGTTTCCAACGAGGCCATACTCCACCACGGAGTGCCTTCACTCTGCGACGCTCCTGGGGGCACACAGGATAGGCTCTCGTTCGCCAAGTTCGCAGGATGACTTCTCTCCGTGCCGGAACGGCGGCTCCTGGCTTCTGAGGAACCTTAGCCTCAACAGGGCCCTGGAGAAAGCTCTTCACATTCATAGCAAGGGCAACGTACTGCTCTCTGGCTTGCCTGGGTTGAGTGCCCCAGTCGTCAAAGAGCCTCGCGAAGGCAGTGCTGCACAGACTCCCTTTGCCAGTCGCACGGCCTCCCTGACTGAAAGAGAACTGCAGTGCCAAAAGGCACCGTGCTGACGACTGGCTCCAGGAGGAGACTCGGGACAGCACTCTCACAGAAGCGAAAGCTAGGCTGTGGGCCCAGCCTGAGGACCAGCACGTTTTCCACACTTAACACAGCTAAGGCATGAGCCAGACGACAGCCTTGGTCCCTGAGGCCTACCTAAGGTACTGCCATACTTACCCAGTAGATCCCACGCAGAGGTCCCTGTGCCCAAAAGGGCCTCCATGGAAGGGCCCTGTTCCTCCCGTGTGTTTCCTTGAGGTAATCGGAAACCACTGAGGATAACTACGTGAGCTCAGCTTTGAAACTGGGCGACCCTGGGCAAACCTTATTCCCCTCCGTGGTAGACGAGACAGTTGCGGGTCCTAAGCTGCCTGAAGCACACTCCTCGCGCCCACCTTCTCTTTGCTGCCGGAAGGCCTCACATAAGACGTCTGAGTTTACTCGTGACGGAAGCCGTCTGAGTGTACTCGTGTGAGGCCTGCTGCTCTCAGGTCCTTGCTGGGAGCTTCAGCAAGAGCACTCTGGAGCTCGCCGACAAAAGAATTGTGAGCCCCCCCGGCCTCAAGTAAAAGTCCAGATTTCCCCCGTCAGTAACACCTCGGAGTGCCATAGGAGCGAAGAAACATGCGTTAACGGGATGCTTCAACAGTGCTAGGGATTTCTTTCACGAGACACTGTGCACTCACGTTCGTCGTAACAACTGTCAAAGGGCACTGTATGCCTTCCAACTCCTCTGTTGCGTTTGAGCCACAGGAAGTAAAGGCATTCGTTTGATTAAGCTCCGTGAACGGGCAACGATGATGGCGAAGCGCTGCCCTGTTCGCTCGAAAGCTCTCGTCTGTACGGCCTTCCAACGGCCTCAGGGTACGCAGTTGTAAACAGCCTTACATTCCATGCTGGTGTGCCCCCAATTAGGAACTTGGGCTCTTCTGTGAGACACCCACGTGCGTCCCAAATGAAACCGGGGAGCTCCCCCAGGACGTCTGCGTACGGCAGTCGCTTGCCAGCTGTTTACTTCCAGCCGGAGAAAGAAGAAGAGGACAGCTTTCCCAGGGACAACTCTGGACCCTTGGGACCATCCAGAGTCACCAAAGCCTAAACTTTGCACGGCCTGGGGAACGCTCTTCCTCATGGCCAGCAATCCCCACGTCAAAACCTTTCTCAGCAGAGGCAGGCACTCTCTCCCTCGTACTAGATAGCTCGGCAGAGCCTTCCGAGAAACACGCTGCGTCATTCAGCTTGAACGTGGGACGCGGAGGGGAGAGTACGCTTTCTCCCCGTTTGGAGGCGCCTTGCGCTTGGCTTCAAAGCTGCCTGAACAGCACTAGCGGCCCGACGTCTCTGCACGGCAGGATTGTCGTTGTGGGCCGAGGCTGCGTGTTCTCTCAAAACGAAAACCGTGCTGGCGATCCCTTTCTAGGAACTCCTCCCACGGCACCACATGTTCAGCTCCGGCCGAACGAAAGGTGACCTCAGGCCTCAAGGTAAGTTCCAGTGTTTCACGTCGGGGGAGTTGGGTGTGCAGTGGTTTCCATGAGGCCATACTCCACCACGGAGCGCCTTCACTCTGCGACGCTCCTGGGGGCACACAGGATAGGAGCTCGTTCGCCAAGTTCGCAGGATGACTTCTCTCCGTGCCGGAACGGCGGCTCCTGGCTTCTGAGGAACCTTAGCCTCAACAGGGCCCTGGAGAAAGCTCTTCACATTCATAGCAAGGGCAACGTACTGCTCTCTGGCTTGCCTGGGTTGAGTGCCCCAGTCGTCAAAGAGCCTCGCGAAGGCAGTGCTGCACAGACTCCCTTTGCCAGTCGCACGGCCTCCCTGACTGAAAGAGAACTGCAGTGCCAAAAGGCACCGTGCTGACGACTGGCTCCAGGAGGAGACTCGGGACAGCACTCTCACAGAAGCGAAAGCTAGGCTGTGGGCCCAGCCTGAGGACCAGCACGTTTTCCACACTTAACACAGCTAAGGCATGAGCCAGACGACAGCCTTGGTCCCTGAGGCCTACCTAAGGTACTGCCATACTTACCCAGTAGATCCCACGCAGAGGTCCCTGTGCCCAAAAGGGCCTCCATGGAAGGGCCCTGTTCCTCCCGTGTGTTTCCTTGAGGTAATCGGAAACCACTGAGGATAACTACGTGAGCTCAGCTTTGAAACTGGGCGACCCTGGGCAAACCTTATTCCCTCCGTGGTAGACGAGACAGTTGCGGGTCCTAAGCTGCCTGAAGCACACTCCTCGCGCCCACCTTCTCTTTGCTGCCGGAAGGCCTCACATAAGACGTCTGAGTTTACTCGTGACGGAAGCCGTCTGAGTGTACTCGTGTGAGGCCTGCTGCTCTCAGGTCCTTGCTGGGAGCTTCAGCAAGAGCACTCTGGAGCTCGCCGACAAAAGAATTGTGAGCCCCCCCGGCCTCAAGTAAAAGTCCAGATTTCCCCCGTCAGTAACACCTCGGAGTGCCATAGGAGCGAAGAAGCATGCGTTAACGGGATGCTTCAACAGTGCTAGGGATTTCTTTCACGAGACACTGTGCACTCACGTTCGCCGTAACAACTGTCAAAGGGCACTGTATGCCTTCCAACTCCTCTGTTGCGTTTGAGCCACAGGAAGTAAAGGCATTCGTTTGATTAAGCTCCGTGAACGGGCAACGATGATGGCGAAGCGCTGCCCTGTTCGCTCGAAAGCTCTCGTCTGTACGGCCTTCCAACGGCCTCAGGGTACGCAGTTGTAAACAGCCTTACATTCCATGCTGGTGTGCCCCCAATTAGGAACTTGGGCTCTTCTGTGAGACACCCACGTGCGTCCCAAATGAAACCGGGGAGCTCCCCCAGGACGTCTGCGTACGGCAGTCGCTTGCCAGCTGTTTACTTCCAGCCGGAGAAAGAAGAAGAGGACAGCTTTCCCAGGGACAACTCTGGACCCTTGGGACCATCCAGAGTCACCAAAGCCTAAACTTTGCACGGCCTGGGGAACGCTCTTCCTCATGGCCAGCAATCCCCACGTCAAAACCTTTCTCAGCAGAGGCAGGCACTCTCTCCCTCGTACTAGATAGCTCGGCAGAGCCTTCCGAGAAACATGCTGCGTCATTCAGCTTGAACGTGGGACGCGGAGGGGAGAGTACGCTTTCTCCCCGTTTGGAGGCGCCTTGCGCTTGGCTTCAAAGCTGCCTGAACAGCACTAGCGGCCCGACGTCTCTGCACGGCAGGATTGTCGTTGTGGGCCGAGGCTGCGTGTTCTCTCAAAACGAAAACCGTGCTGGCGATCCCTTTCTAGGAACTCCTCCCACGGCACCACATGTTCAGCTCCGGCCGAACGAAAGGTGACCTCAGGCCTCAAGGTAAGTTCCAGTGTTTCACGTCGGGGGAGTTGGGTGTGCAGTGGTTTCCATGAGGCCATACTCCACCACGGAGTGCCTTCACTCTGCGACGCTCCTGGGGGCACACAGGATAGGAGCTCGTTCGCCAAGTTCGCAGGATGACTTCTCTCCGTGCCGAAACGGCGGCTCCTGGCTTCTGAGGAACCTTAGCCTCAACAGGGCCCTGGAGAAAGCTCTTCACATTCATAGCAAGGGCAATGCACTGCTCTCTGGCTTGCCTGGGTTGAGTGCCCCAGTCGTCAAAGAGCCTCGCGAAGGCAGTGCTGCACAGACTCCCTTTGCCAGTCGCACGGCCTCCCTGACTGAAAGAGAACTGCAGTGCCAAAAGGCACCGTGCTGACGACTGGCTCCAGGAGGAGACTCGGGACAGCACTCTCACAGAAGCGAAAGCTAGGCTGTGGGCCCAGCCTGAGGACCAGCACGTTTTCCACACTTAACACAGCTAAGGCATGAGCCAGACGACAGCCTTGGTCCCTGAGGCCTACCTAAGGTACTGCCATACTTACCCAGTAGATCCCACACAGAGGTCCCTGTGCCCAAAAGGGCCTCCATGGAAGGGCCCTGTTCCTCCCGTGTGTTTCCTTGAGGTAATCGGAAACCACTGAGGATAACTACGTGAGCTCAGCTTTGAAACTGGGCGACCCTGGGCAAACCTTATTCCCCTCCGTGGTAGACGAGACAGTTGCGGGTCCTAAGCTGCCTGAAGCACACTCCTCGCGCCCACCTTCTCTTTGCTGCCGGAAGGCCTCACATAAGACGTCTGAGTTTACTCGTGACGGAAGCCGTCTGAGTGTACTCGTGTGAGGCCTGCTGCTCTCAGGTCCTTGCTGGGAGCTTCAGCAAGAGCACTCTGGAGCTCGCCGACAAAAGAATTGTGAGCCCCCACGGCCTCAAGTAAAAGTCCAGATTTCCCCCGTCAGTAACACCTCGGAGTGCCATAGGAGCGAAGAAGCATGCGTTAACGGGATGCTTCAACAGTGCTAGGGATTTCTTTCACGAGACACTGTGCACTCACGTTCGTCGTAACAACTGTCAAAGGGCACTGTATGCCTTCCAACTCCTCTGTTGCGTTTGAGCCACAGGAAGTAAAGGCATTCGTTTGATTAAGCTCCGTGAACGGGCAATGATGATGGCGAAGCGCTGCCCTGTTCGCTCGAAAGCTCTCGTCTGTACGGCCTTCCAACGGCCTCAGGGTACGCAGTTGTAAACAGCCTTACATTCCATGCTGGTGTGCCCCCAATTAGGAACTTGGGCTCTTCTGTGAGACACCCACGTGCGTCCCAAATGAAACCGGGGAGCTCCCCCAGGACGTCTGCGTACGGCAGTCGGTTGCCAGCTGTTTACTTCCAGCCGGAGAAAGAACAAGAGGACAGCTTTCCCAGGGACAATTCTGGACCCTTGGGACCATCCAGAGTCACCAAAGCCTAAACTTTGCACGGCCTGGGGAACTCTCTTCCTCATGTCCAGCAACCTCCACGTCAAAACCTTTCTCAGCAGAGGCAGGCACTCTCTCCCTCGTACTAGATAGCTCGGCAGAGCCTTCCGAGAAACATGCTGCGTCATTCAGCTTGAACGTGGGACGCGGAGGGGAGAGTACGCTTTCTCCCCGTTTGGAGGCGCCTTGCGCTTGGCTTCAAAGCTGCCTGAACAGCACTAGCGGCCCGACGTCTCTGCACGGCAGGATTGTCGTTGTGGGCCGAGGCTGCGTGTTCTCTCAAAACGAAAACCGTGCTGGCGATCCCTTTCTAGGAACTCCTCCCACGGCACCACATGTTCAGCTCCGGCCGAACGAAAGGTGACCTCAGGCCTCAAGGTAAGTTCCAGTGTTTCACGTCGGGGGAGTTGGGTGTGCAGTGGTTTCCATGAGGCCATACTCCACCACGGAGTGCCTTCACTCTGCGACGCTCCTGGGGGCACACAGGATAGGAGCTCGTTCGCCAAGTTCGCAGGATGACTTCTCTCCGTGCCGGAACGGCGGCTCCTGGCTTCTGAGGAACCTTAGCCTCAACAGGGCCCTGGAGAAAGCTCTTCACATTCATAGCAAGGGCAACGTACTGCTCTCTGGCTTGCCTGGGTTGAGTGCCCCAGTCGTCAAAGAGCCTCGCGAAGGCAGTGCTGCACAGACTCCCTTTGCCAGTCGCACGGCCTCCCTGACTGAAAGAGAACTGCAGTGCCAAAAGGCACCGTGCTGACGACTGGCTCCAGGAGGAGACTCGGGACAGCACTCTCACAGAAGCGAAAGCTAGGCTGTGGGCCCAGCCTGAGGACCAGCACGTTTTCCACACTTAACACAGCTAAGGCATGAGCCAGACGACAGCCTTGGTCCCTGAGGCCTACCTAAGGTACTGCCATACTTACCCAGTAGATCCCACGCAGAGGTCCCTGTGCCCAAAAGGGCCTCCATGGAAGGGCCCTGTTCCTCCCGTGTGTTTCCTTGAGGTAATCGGAAACCACTGAGGATAACTACGTGAGCTCAGCTTTGAAACTGGGCGACCCTGGGCAAACCTTATTCCCCTCCGTGGTAGACGAGACAGTTGCGGGTCCTAAGCTGCCTGAAGCACACTCCTCGCGCCCACCTTCTCTTTGCTGCCGGAAGGCCTCACATAAGACGTCTGAGTTTACTCGTGACGGAAGCCGTCTGAGTGTACTCGTGTGAGGCCTGCTGTCTCAGGTCCTTGCTGGGAGCTTCAGCAAGAGCACTCTGGAGCTCGCCGACAAAAGAATTGTGAGCCCCCCCCCCGGCCTCAAGTAAAAGTCCAGATTTCCCCCGTCAGTAACACCTCGGAGTGCCATAGGAGCGAAGAAGCATGCGTTAACGGGATGCTTCAACAGTGCTAGGGATTTCTTTCACGAGACACTGTGCACTCACGTTCGTCGTAACAGCTGTCAAAGGGCACTGTATGCCTTCCAACTCCTCTGTTGCGTTTGAGCCACAGGAAGTAAAGGCATTCGTTTGATTAAGCTCCGTGAACGGGCAACGATGATGGCGAAGCGCTGCCCTGTTCGCTCGAAAGCTCTCGTCTGTACGGCCTTCCAACGGCCTCAGGGTACGCAGTTGTAAACAGCCTTACATTCCATGCTGGTGTGCCCCCAATTAGGAACTTGGGCTCTTCTGTGAGACACCCACGTGCGTCCCAAATGAAACCGGGGAGCTCCCCCAGGACGTTTGCGTACGGCAGTCGGTTGCCAGCTCTTTACTTCCAGCCGGAGAAAGAAGAAGAGGACAGCTTTCCCAGGGACAACTCTGGACCCTTGGGACCATCCAGAGTCACCAAAGCCTAAACTTTGCACGGCCTGGGGAACGCTCTTCCTCATGGCCAGCAATCCCCACGTCAAAACCTTTCTCAGCAGAGGCAGGCACTCTCTCCCTCGTACTAGATAGCTCGGCAGAGCCTTCCGAGAAACATGCTGCGTCATTCAGCTTGAACGTGGGACGCGGAGGGGAGAGTACGCTTTCTCCCCGTTTGGAGGCGCCTTGCGCTTGGCTTCAAAGCTGCCTGAACAGCACTAGCGGCCCGACGTCTCTGCACGGCAGGATTGTCGTTGTGGGCCGAGGCTGCGTGTTCTCTCAAAACGAAAACCGTGCTGGCGATCCCTTTCTAGGAACTCCTCCCACGGCACCACATGTTCAGCTCCGGCCGAACGAAAGGTGACCTCAGGCCTCAAGGTAAGTTCCAGTGTTTCACGTCGGGGGAGTTGGGTGTGCAGTGGTTTCCATGAGGCCATACTCCACCACGGAGTGCCTTCACTCTGCGACGCTCCTGGGGGCACACAGGATAGGAGCTCGTTCGCCAAGTTCGCAGGATGACTTCTCTCCGTGCCGGAACGGCGGCTCCTGGCTTCTGAGGAACCTTAGCCTCAACAGGGCCCTGGAGAAAGCTCTTCACATTCATAGCAAGGGCAACGTACTGCTCTCTGGCTTGCCTGGGTTGAGTGCCCCAGTCGTCAAAGAGCCTCGCGAAGGCAGTGCTGCACAGACTCCCTTTGCCAGTCGCACGGCCTCCCTGACTGAAAGAGAACTGCAGTGCCAAAAGGCACCGTGCTGACGACTGGCTCCAGGAGGAGACTCGGGACAGCACTCTCACAGAAGTGAAAGCTAGGCTGTGGGCCCAGCCTGAGGACCAGCACGTTTTCCACACTTAACACAGCTAAGGCATGAGCCAGACGACAGCCTTGGTCCCTGAGGCCTACCTAAGGTACTGCCATACTTACCCAGTAGATCCCACGCAGAGGTCCCTGTGCCCAAAAGGGCCTCCATGGAAGGGCCCTGTTCCTCCCGTGTGTTTCCTTGAGGTAATCGGAAACCACTGAGGATAACTACGTGAGCTCAGCTTTGAAACTGGGCGACCCTGGGCAAACCTTATTCCCCTCCGTGGTAGACGAGACAGTTGCGGGTCCTAAGCTGCCTGAAGCACACTCCTCGCGCCCACCTTCTCTTTGCTGCCGGAAGGCCTCACATAAGACGTCTGAGTTTACTCGTGACGGAAGCCGTCTGAGTGTACTCGTGTGAGGCCTGCTGCTCTCAGGTCCTTGCTGGGAGCTTCAGCAAGAGCACTCTGGAGCTCGCCGACAAAAGAATTGTGAGCCCCCCCCCGGCCTCAAGTAAAAGTCCAGATTTCCCCCGTCAGTAACACCTCGGAGTGCCATAGGAGCGAAGAAGCATGCGTTAACGGGATGCTTCAACAGTGCTAGGGATTTCTTTCACGAGACACTGTGCACTCACGTTCGTCGTAACAACTGTCAAAGGGCACTGTATGCCTTCCAACTCCTCTGTTGCGTTTGAGCCACAGGAAGTAAAGGCATTCGTTTGATTAAGCTCCGTGAACGGGCAACGATGATGGCGAAGCGCTGCCCTGTTCGCTCGAAAGCTCTCGTCTGTACGGCCTTCCAACGGCCTCAGGGTACGCAGTTGTAAACAGCCTTACATTCCATGCTGGTGTGCCCCCAATTAGGAACTTGGGCTCTTCTGTGAGACACCCACGTGCGTCCCAAATGAAACCGGGGAGCTCCCCCAGGACGTCTGCGTACGGCAGTCGGTTGCCAGCTCTTTACTTCCAGCCGGAGAAAGAAGAAGAGGACAGCTTTCCCAGGGACAACTCTGGACCCTTGGGACCATCCAGAGTCACCAAAGCCTAAACTTTGCACGGCCTGGGGAACACTCTTCCTCATGGCCAGCAATCCCCACGTCAAAACCTTTCTCAGCAGAGGCAGGCACTCTCTCCCTCGTACTAGATAGCTCGGCAGAGCCTTCCGAGAAACACGCTGCGTCATTCAGCTTGAACGTGGGACGCGGAGGGGAGAGTACGCTTTCTCCCCGTTTGGAGGCGCCTTGCGCTTGGCTTCAAAGCTGCCTGAACAGCACTAGCGGCCCGACGTCTCTGCACGGCAGGATTGTCGTTGTGGGCCGAGGCTGCGTGTTCTCTCAAAACGAAAACCGTGCTGGCGATCCCTTTCTAGGAACTCCTCCCACGGCACCACATGTTCAGCTCCGGCCGAACGAAAGGTGACCTCAGGCCTCAAGGTAAGTTCCAGTGTTTCACGTCGGGGGAGTTGGGTGTGCAGTGGTTTCCATGAGGCCATACTCCACCACGGAGTGCCTTCACTCTGCGACGCTCCTGGGGGCACACAGGATAGGAGCTCGTTCGCCAAGTTCGCAGGATGACTTCTCTCCGTGCCGGAACGGCGGCTCCTGGCTTCTGAGGAACCTTAGCCTCAACAGGGCCCTGGAGAAAGCTCTTCACATTCATAGCAAGGGCAACGTACTGCTCTCTGGCTTGCCTGGGTTGAGTGCCCCAGTCGTCAAAGAGCCTCGCGAAGGCAGTGCTGCACAGACTCCCTTTGCCAGTCGCACGGCCTCCCTGACTGAAAGAGAACTGCAGTGCCAAAAGGCACCGTGCTGACGACTGGCTCCAGGAGGAGACTCGGGACAGCACTCTCACAGAAGCGAAAGCTAGGCTGTGGGCCCAGCCTGAGGACCAGCACGTTTTCCACACTTAACACAGCTAAGGCATGAGCCAGACGACAGCCTTGGTCCCAGAGGCCTACCTAAGGTACTGCCATACTTACCCAGTAGATCCCACGCAGAGGTCCCTGTGCCCAAAAGGGCCTCCATGGAAGGGCCCTGTTCCTCCCGTGTGTTTCCTTGAGGTAATCGGAAACCACTGAGGATAACTACGTGAGCTCAGCTTTGAAACTGGGCGACCCTGGGCAAACCTTATTCCCCTCCGTGGTAGACGAGACAGTGGCGGGTCCTAAGCTGCCTGAAGCACACTCCTCGCGCCCACCTTCTCTTTGCTGCCGGAAGGCCTCACATAAGACGTCTGAGTTTACTCGTGACGGAAGCCGTCTGAGTGTACTCGTGTGAGGCCTGCTGCTCTCAGGTCCTTGCTGGGAGCTTCAGCAAGAGCACTCTGGAGCTCGCCGACAAAAGAATTGTGAGCCCCCCCGGCCTCAAGTAAAAGTCCAGATTTCCCCCGTCAGTAACACCTCGGAGTGCCATAGGAGCGAAGAAGCATGCGTTAACGGGATGCTTCAACAGTGCTAGGGATTTCTTTCACGAGACACTGTGCACTCACGTTCGTCGTAACAACTGTCAAAGGGCACTGTATGCCTTCCAACTCCTCTGTTGCGTTTGAGCCACAGGAAGTAAAGGCATTCGTTTGATTAAGCTCCGTGAACGGGCAACGATGATGGCGAAGCGCTGCCCTGTTCGCTCGAAAGCTCTCGTCTGTACGGCCTTCCAACGGCCTCAGGGTACGCAGTTGTAAACAGCCTTACATTCCATGCTGGTGTGCCCCCAATTAGGAACTTGGGCTCTTCTGTGAGACACCCACGTGCGTCCCAAATGAAACCGGGGAGCTCCCCCAGGACGTCTGCGTACGGCAGTCGGTTGCCAGCTCTTTACTTCCAGCCGGAGAAAGAAGAAGAGGACAGCTTTCCCAGGGACAACTCTGGACCCTTGGGACCATCCAGAGTCACCAAAGCCTAAACTTTGCACGGCCTGGGGAACGCTCTTCCTCATGGCCAGCAATCCCCACGTCAAAACCTTTCTCAGCAGAGGCAGGCACTCTCTCCCTCGTACTAGATAGCTCGGCAGAGCCTTCCGAGAAACATGCTGCGTCATTCAGCTTGAACGTGGGACGCGGAGGGGAGAGTACGCTTTCTCCCCGTTTGGAGGCGCCTTGCGCTTGGCTTCAAAGCTGCCTGAACAGCACTAGCGGCCCGATGTCTCTGCACGGCAGGACTGTCGTTGTGGGCCGAGGCTGCGTGTTCTCTCAAAACGAAAACCGTGCTGGCGATCCCTTTCTAGGAACTCCTCCCACGGCACCACATGTTCAGCTCCGGCCGAACGAAAGGTGACCTCAGGCCTCAAGGTAAGTTCCAGTGTTTCACGTCGGGGGAGTTGGGTGTGCAGTGGTTTCCATGAGGCCATACTCCACCACGGAGTGCCTTCACTCTGCGACGCTCCTGGGGGCACACAGGATAGGAGCTCGTTCGCCAAGTTCGCAGGATGACTTCTCTCCGTGCCGGAACGGCGGCTCCTGGCTTCTGAGGAACCTTAGCCTCAACAGGGCCCTGGAGAAAGCTCTTCACATTCATAGCAAGGGCAACGTACTGCTCTCTGGCTTGCCTGGGTTGAGTGCCCCAGTCGTCAAAGAGCCTCGCGAAGGCAGTGCTGCACAGACTCCCTTTGCCAGTCGCACGGCCTCCCTGACTGAAAGAGAACTGCAGTGCCAAAAGGCACCGTGCTGACGACTGGCTCCAGGAGGAGACTCGGGACAGCACTCTCACAGAAGCGAAAGCTAGGCTGTGGGCCCAGCCTGAGGACCAGCACGTTTTCCACACTTAACACAGCTAAGGCATGAGCCAGACGACAGCCTTGGTCCCTGAGGCCTACCTAAGGTACTGCCATACTTACCCAGTAGATCCCACGCAGAGGTCCCTGTGCCCAAAAGGGCCTCCATGGAAGGGCCCTGTTCCTCCCGTGTGTTTCCTTGAGGTAATCGGAAACCACTGAGGATAACTACGTGAGCTCAGCTTTGAAACTGGGCGACCCTGGGCAAACCTTATTCCCCTCCGTGGTAGACGAGACAGTGGCGGGTCCTAAGCTGCCTGAAGCACACTCCTCGCGCCCACCTTCTCTTTGCTGCCGGAAGGCCTCACATAAGACGTCTGAGTTTACTCGTGACGGAAGCCGTCTGAGTGTACTCGTGTGAGGCCTGCTGCTCTCAGGTCCTTGCTGGGAGCTTCAGCAAGAGCACTCTGGAGCTCGCCGACAAAAGAATTGTGAGCCCCCCCGGCCTCAAGTAAAAGTCCAGATTTCCCCCGTCAGTAACACCTCGGAGTGCCATAGGAGCGAAGAAGCATGCGTTAACGGGATGCTTCAACAGTGCTAGGGATTTCTTTCACGAGACACTGTGCACTCACGTTCGTCGTAACAACTGTCAAAGGGCACTGTATGCCTTCCAACTCCTCGGCTGTGTTTGAGCCACAGGAAGTAAAGGCATTCGTTTGATTAAGCTCCGTGAACGGGCAACGATGATGGCGAAGCGCTGCCCCGTTCCCTCGAAAGCTCTGGTTCGTACGGCCTTCCAACGGCCTCAGGTACGCAGTTCTGAACAGCCTTACATTCCATGCTGGTGTGCCCCCAATTAGGAACTTGGGCTCTTCTGTGAGACACCCACGTGCGTCCCAAATGAAACCGGGGAGCTCCCCCAGGACGTCTGCGTACGGCAGTCGGTTGCCAGCTGTTTACTTCCAGCCGGAGAAAGAAGAAGAGGACAGCTTTCCCAGGGACAACTCTGGACCCTTGGGACCATCCAGAGTCACCAAAGCCTAAACTTTGCACGGCCTGGGGAACGCTCTTCCTCATGGCCAGCAATCCCCACGTCAAAACCTTTCTCAGCAGAGGCAGGCACTCTCTCCCTCGTACTAGATAGCTCGGCAGAGCCTTCCGAGAAACACGCTGCGTCATTCAGCTTGAACGTGGGACGCGGAGGGGAGAGTACGCTTTCTCCCCGTTTGGAGGCGCCTTGCGCTTGGCTTCAAAGCTGCCTGAACAGCACTAGCGGCCCGACGTCTCTGCACGGCAGGATTGTCGTTGTGGGCCGAGGCTGCGTGTTCTCTCAAAACGAAAACCGTGCTGGCGATCCCTTTCTAGGAACTCCTCCCACGGCACCACATGTTCAGCTCCGGCCGAACGAAAGGTGACCTCAGGCCTCAAGGTAAGTTCCAGTGTTTCACGTCGGGGGAATTGGGTGTGCAGTGGTTTCCATGAGGCCATACTCCACCACGGAGTGCCTTCACTCTGCGACGCTCCTGGGGGCACACAGGATAGGAGCTCGTTCGCCAAGTTCGCAGGATGACTTCTCTCCGTGCCGGAACGGCGGCTCCTGGCTTCTGAGGAACCTTAGCCTCAACAGGGCCCTGGAGAAAGCTCTTCACATTCATAGCAAGGGCAACGTACTGCTCTCTGGCTTGCCTGGGTTGAGTGCCCCAGTCGTCAAAGAGCCTCGCGAAGGCAGTGCTGCACAGACTCCCTTTGCCAGTCGCACGGCCTCCCTGACTGAAAGAGAACTGCAGTGCCAAAAGGCACCGTGCTGACGACTGGCTCCAGGAGGAGACTCGGGACAGCACTCTCACAGAAGCAAAAGCTAGGCTGTGGGCCCAGCCTGAGGAGCAGTACGTACGTTTGCCACACTTCTTTGCACAGCTAGGCGTGAGCCAGAGAGCCTTGGTCCCTGAGGCCTCCCTAAGGTACTGCCATACTTACCCAGTAGATCCCACGCAGAGGTCCCTGTGCCCAAAAGGGCCTCCATGGAATGGCCCTGTTCCTCCCGTTGTGTTTCCTTGAGGTAATCAGAAACCACTGAGGATACCCGTATGAGCTCAGGTATGAAGCTGGGCGACCCTGGTCAAACCTTATTCCCCTCCGTGGTAGACGAGACAGTGGCGGGTCCTGAGCTTCCTGAAGCACACTCCTCGCGCGCACCTTCTCTTTGCTGCCGGAAGGCCTCACATAAGAAGTCTGAGTTGACTCGTGACAGAAGAAGTCTGAGTGTACTCGTGTGAGGCCTGCTGCTCTCAGTTCCTTGCTGGGAGCTTCAGCAGGAGCGCTCTGGAGCTCGCCGGCAGAAGAATTGTGAGTCCCCCCGCCCCACCCCGGCCTCAAGCAAAAGTCCAGATTTCCCCCGTTAGTAACACCTCGGAGCGCCAGAGGGAGCGGAGGGGCATGCCTTAACGGAATGCTTCGACCGTGGAAGGTATTTCACGAGACACTGTGCACTCACGTTCGTTGTAACAACTGTCAAAGGGCACTGTATGCCTTCCAACTCCTCGGCTGTGTTTGAGCCACAGGAAGTAAATGCGTTCGTTTGATTCAGCTCCGTGAATGTGCAACGATGATGGCGAAGCGCTGCCCTGTTCGCTCGAAAGCTCTCGTTTGTACGGCCTTCACACGGCCTCAAGGTACGCAGTTCTGAACAGCCTTACATTCCATGCTGGTGTGCCAACCCCCCCACCCGCAGGGAGGAATTTGGGCTCTTCTGAGAAACACCAGTGTGCGTCCCAAGTGAAAGCAGGGCGTCTCCCCCAGGACGTCTCCGAACGGCAGTCGGATGCCGGAGGTGTACTTCCAGCCGGAAAAAGAGGGAAAAGGACAGCTTTCCCAGGGACAACTCTGGACCCTTGGGACCATCCGGAATCACCAAGGCCTAAACTTTGCACGGCCTGGGGAACGCTCTTCCGCCTGTCCAGCCATCCCCACGTCAAAACCTTTCTCAGCAGAGGCAGGCGCTCTCTCCCTCGTACTAGATAGCTCGGCAGAGCCTTCCGAGAAACATGCTGCGTCATTCAGCTTGAACGTGGGACGCGGAGGGGAGAGTACGCTTTCTCCCCGTTTGGAGGCGCCTTGCGCTTGGCTTCAAAGCTGCCTGAACAGCACTAGCGGCCCGACGTCTCTGCACGGCAGGACTGTCGTTGTGGACCAAGGCTGCGTGTTCTCCCAAAGCGAAAACCGTACTGGCAATCCCTTTCTAGGAACTCCTCCCACGGCACCCCAGGTTCAGCTCCGGCCAAGTGGAAGGTGACCTCAGGCCTCAAGGTGAAGTTCCAGTGTTTCACGTCAGGGGAGTTGGGTGTGCAGGGGTCTCCAACGAGGCCGTACTCCACCACGGAGTGCCTTAACCCTGCGACGCTCCTGGGGGCACACAGTATAGGAGCCCATTCACCAGTTTCGCACGATGACCTCTCTCCGTGCCGGAACGGCGGCTCCTGGCTTCTGAGGAACCTTAGCCTAAGCAGGCCCCTGGAGACAGCTCTTCACATTCATAGCAAGGGCAGTGTACTCCTCTCTGGGTTGCCTAGGTTGAGTGGCCCAGTCGTCAGAGAGACTGGCGAAAGCCAGCGCTGCGCGGACTCCCTTTGCCCGTCAATCGAACGGCCTCCTTGACTGAAAGAGAACTGCAGTGCCAAAAGGCACCGTGCTGACGACTGGCTCCAGGAGGAGACTCGGGACAGCACTCTCAGAGAAGCGAAAGCTAGGCTGTGGGCCCAGCCTGAGGAGCAGTACGTACGTTTGCCACACTTCTTTGCACAGCTAGGCGTGAGCCAGAGAGCCTTGGTCCCTGAGGCCTCCCTAAGGTACTGCCATACTTACCAAGTAGATCCCACGCAGAGGTCCCTGTGCCCAAAAGGGCCTCCATGGAAGGGCCCTGTTCCTCCCGTTGTGTTTCCTTGAGGTAATCAGAAACCACTGAGGATACCCGTATGAGCTCAGGTATGAAGCTGGGCGACCCTGGCCAAACCTTATTCCCCTCCGTGGTAGACGAGACAGTGGCGGGTCCTGAGCTGCCTGAAGCACACTCCTCGCGCGCACCTTCTCTTTGCTGCCGGAAGGCCTCACATAAGAAGTCTGAGTTGACTCGTGACAGAAGAAGTCTGAGTGTACTCGTGTGAGGCCTGCTGCTCTCAGTTCCTTGCTGGGAGCTTCAGCAGGAGCGCTCTGGAGCTCGCCGGCAGAAGAATTGTGAGTCCCCCCGCCCCACCCCGGCCTCAAGCAAAAGTCCAGATTTCTCCCGTTAGTAACACCTCGGAGCGCCAGAGGGAGCGGAGGGGCATGCCTTAACGGAATGCTTCGACCGTGGAAGGTATTTCACGAGACACTGTGCACTCACGTTCGTTGTAACAACTGTCAAAGGGCACTGTATGCCTTCCAACTCCTCGGCTGTGTTTGAGCCACAGGAAGTAAAGGCATTCGTTTGATTAAGCTCCGTGAAAGGGCAACGATGATGGCGAAGCGCTGCCCTGTTCGCTCGAAAGCTCTCGTCTGTACGGCCTTCCAACGGCCTCAGGGTACGCAGTTGTAAACAGCCTTACATTCCATGCTGGTGTGCCCCCAATTAGGAACTTGGGCTCTTCTGTGAGACACCCACGTGCGTCCCAAATGAAACCGGGGAGCTCCCCCAGGACGTCTGCGTACGGCAGTCGGTTGCCAGCTGTTTACTTCCAGCCGGAGAAAGAAGAAGAGGACAGCTTTCCCAGGGACAACTCTGGACCCTTGGGACCATCCAGAGTCACCAAAGCCTAAACTTTGCACGGCCTGGGGAACGCTCTTCCTCATGGCCAGCAATCCCCACGTCAAAACCTTTCTCAGCAGAGGCAGGCACTCTCTCCCTCGTACTAGATAGCTCGGCAGAGCCTTCCGAGAAACACGCTGCGTCATTCAGCTTGAACGTGGGACGCGGAGGGGAGAGTACGCTTTCTCCCCGTTTGGAGGCGCCTTGCGCTTGGCTTCAAAGCTGCCTGAACAGCACTAGCGGCCCGACGTCTCTGCACGGCAGGATTGTCGTTGTGGGCCGAGGCTGCGTGTTCTCTCAAAACGAAAACCGTGCTGGCGATCCCTTTCTAGGAACTCCTCCCACGGCACCACATGTTCAGCTCCGGCCGAACGAAAGGTGACCTCAGGCCTCAAGGTAAGTTCCAGTGTTTCACGTCGGGCAAGTTGGGTGTGCAGTGGTTTCCATGAGGCCATACTCCACCACGGAGTGCCTTCACTCTGCGACGCTCCTGGGGGCACACAGGATAGGAGCTCGTTCGCCAAGTTCGCAGGATGACTTCTCTCCGTGCCGGAACGGCGGCTCCTGGCTTCTGAGGAACCTTAGCCTCAACAGGGCCCTGGAGAAAGCTCTTCACATTCATAGCAAGGGCAAGGTACTGCTCTCTGGCTTGCCTGGGTTGAGTGCCCCAGTCGTCAAAGAGCCTCGCGAAGGCAGTGCTGCACAGACTCCCTTTGCCAGTCGCACGGCCTCCCTGACTGAAAGAGAACTGCAGTGCCAAAAGGCACCGTGCTGACGACTGGCTCCAGGAGGAGACTCGGGACAGCACTCTCACAGAAGCGAAAGCTAGGCTGTGGGCCCAGCCTGAGGACCAGCACGTTTTCCACACTTAACACAGCTAAGGCATGAGCCAGACGACAGCCTTGGTCCCTGAGGCCTACCTAAGGTACTGCCATACTTACCCAGTAGATCCCACGCAGAGGTCCCTGTGCCCAAAAGGGCCTCCATGGAAGGGCCCTGTTCCTCCCGTGTGTTTCCTTGAGGTAATCGGAAACCACTGAGGATAACTACGTGAGCTCAGCTTTGAAACTGGGCGACCCTGGGCAAACCTTATTCCCCTCCGTGGTAGACGAGACAGTTGCGGGTCCTAAGCTGCCTGAAGCACGCTCCTCGCGCCCACCTTCTCTTTGCTGCCGGAAGGCCTCACATAAGACGTCTGAGTTTACTCGTGACGGAAGCCGTCTGAGTGTACTCGTGTGAGGCCTGCTGCTCTCAGGTCCTTGCTGGGAGCTTCAGCAAGAGCACTCTGGAGCTCGCCGACAAAAGAATTGTGAGCCCCCCCGGCCTCAAGTAAAAGTCCAGATTTCCCCCGTCAGTAACACCTCGGAGTGCCATAGGAGCGAAGAAGCATGCGTTAACGGGATGCTTCAACAGTGCTAGGGATTTCTTTCACGAGACACTGTGCACTCACGTTCGTCGTAACAACTGTCAAAGGGCACTGTATGCCTTCCAACTCCTCTGTTGCGTTTGAGCCACAGGAAGTAAAGGCATTCGTTTGATTAAGCTCCGTGAACGGGCAACGATGATGGCGAAGCGCTGCCCTGTTCGCTCGAAAGCTCTCGTCTGTACGGCCTTCCAACGGCCTCAGGGTACGCAGTTGTAAACAGCCTTACATTCCATGCTGGTGTGCCCCCAATTAGGAACTTGGGCTCTTCTGTGAGACACCCACGTGCGTCCCAAATGAAACCGGGGAGCTCCCCCAGGACGTCTGCGTACGGCAGTCGGTTGCCAGCTGTTTACTTCCAGCCGGAGAAAGAAGAAGAGGACAGCTTTCCCAGGGACAACTCTGGACCCTTGGGACCATCCAGAGTCACCAAAGCCTAAACTTTGCACGGCCTGGGGAACGCTCTTCCTCATGGCCAGCAATCCCCACGTCAAAACCTTTCTCAGCAGAGGCAGGCACTCTCTCCCTCGTACTAGATAGCTCGGCAGAGCCTTCCGAGAAACACGCTGCGTCATTCAGCTTGAACGTGGGACGCGGAGGGGAGAGTACGCTTTCTCCCCGTTTGGAGGCGCCTTGCGCTTGGCTTCAAAGCTGCCTGAACAGCACTAGCGGCCCGACGTCTCTGCACGGCAGGATTGTCGTTGTGGGCCGAGGCTGCGTGTTCTCTCAAAACGAAAACCGTGCTGGCGATCCCTTTCTAGGAACTCCTCCCACGGCACCACATGTTCAGCTCCGGCCGAACGAAAGGTGACCTCAGGCCTCAAGGTAAGTTCCAGTGTTTCACGTCGGGGGAGTTGGGTGTGCAGTGGTTTCCATGAGGCCATACTCCACCACGGAGTGCCTTCACTCTGCGACGCTCCTGGGGGCACACAGGATAGGAGCTCGTTCGCCAAGTTCGCAGGATGACTTCTCTCCGCGCCGGAACGGCGGCTCCTGGCTTCTGAGGAACCTTAGCCTCAACAGGGCCCTGGAGAAAGCTCTTCACATTCATAGCAAGGGCAACGTACTGCTCTCTGGCTTGCCTGGGTTGAGTGCCCCAGTCGTCAAAGAGCCTCGCGAAGGCAGTGCTGCACAGACTCCCTTTACCAGTCGCACGGCCTCCATGACTGAAAGAGAACTGCAGTGCCAAAAGGCACCGTGCTGACGACTGGCTCCAGGAGGAGACTCGGGACAGCACTCTCACAGAAGCGAAAGCTAGGCTGTGGGCCCAGCCTGAGGACCAGCACGTTTTCCACACTTAACACAGCTAAGGCATGAGCCAGACGACAGCCTTGGTCCCTGAGGCCTACCTAAGGTACTGCCATACTTACCCAGTAGATCCCACGCAGAGGTCCCTGTGCCCAAAAGGGCCTCCATGGAAGGGCCCTGTTCCTCCCGTGTGTTTCCTTGAGGTAATCGGAAACCACTGAGGATAACTACGTGAGCTCAGCTTTGAAACTGGGCGACCCTGGGCAAACCTTATTCCCCTCCGTGGTAGACGAGACAGTTGCGGGTCCTAAGCTGCCTGAAGCACGCTCCTCGCGCCCACCTTCTCTTTGCTGCCGGAAGGCCTCACATAAGACGTCTGAGTTTACTCGTGACGGAAGCCGTCTGAGTGTACTCGTGTGAGGCCTGCTGCTCTCAGGTCCTTGCTGGGAGCTTCAGCAAGAGCACTCTGGAGCTCGCCGACAAAAGAATTGTGAGCCCCCCCGGCCTCAAGTAAAAGTCCAGATTTCCCCCGTCAGTAACACCTCGGAGTGCCATAGGAGCGAAGAAGCATGCGTTAACGGGATGCTTCAACAGTGCTAGGGATTTCTTTCACGAGACACTGTGCACTCACGTTCGTCGTAACAACTGTCAAAGGGCACTGTATGCCTTCCAACTCCTCTGTTGCGTTTGAGCCACAGGAAGTAAAGGCATTCGTTTGATTAAGCTCCGTGAACGGGCAACGATGATGGCGAAGCGCTGCCCTGTTCGCTCGAAAGCTCTCGTCTGTACGGCCTTCCAACGGCCTCAGGGTACGCAGTTGTAAACAGCCTTACATTCCATGCTGGTGTGCCCCCAATTAGGAACTTGGGCTCTTCTGTGAGACACCCACGTGCGTCCCAAATGAAACCGGGGAGCTCCCCCAGGACGTCTGCGTACGGCAGTCGGTTGCCAGCTGTTTACTTCCAGCCGGAGAAAGAAGAAGAGGACAGCTTTCCCAGGGACAACTCTGGACCCTTGGGACCATCCAGAGTCACCAAAGCCTAAACTTTGCACGGCCTGGGGAACGCTCTTCCTCATGGCCAGCAATCCCCACGTCAAAACCTTTCTCAGCAGAGGCAGGCACTCTCTCCCTCGTACTAGATAGCTCGGCAGAGCCTTCCGAGAAACACGCTGCGTCATTCAGCTTGAACGTGGGACGCGGAGGGGAGAGTACGCTTTCTCCCCGTTTGGAGGCGCCTTGCGCTTGGCTTCAAAGCTGCCTGAACAGCACTAGCGGCCCGACGTCTCTGCACGGCAGGATTGTCGTTGTGGGCCGAGGCTGCGTGTTCTCTCAAAACGAAAACCGTGCTGGCGATCCCTTTCTAGGAACTCCTCCCACGGCACCACATGTTCAGCTCCGGCCGAACGAAAGGTGACCTCAGGCCTCAAGGTAAGTTCCAGTGTTTCACGTCGGGCAAGTTGGGTGTGCAGTGGTTTCCATGAGGCCATACTCCACCACGGAGTGCCTTCACTCTGCGACGCTCCTGGGGGCACACAGGATAGGAGCTCGTTCGCCAAGTTCGCAGGATGACTTCTCTCCGTGCCGGAACGGCGGCTCCTGGCTTCTGAGGAACCTTAGCCTCAACAGGGCCCTGGAGAAAGCTCTTCACATTCATAGCAAGGGCAAGGTACTGCTCTCTGGCTTGCCTGGGTTGAGTGCCCCAGTCGTCAAAGAGCCTCGCGAAGGCAGTGCTGCACAGACTCCCTTTGCCAGTCGCACGGCCTCCCTGACTGAAAGAGAACTGCAGTGCCAAAAGGCACCGTGCTGACGACTGGCTCCAGGAGGAGACTCGGGACAGCACTCTCACAGAAGCGAAAGCTAGGCTGTGGGCCCAGCCTGAGGACCAGTACGTTTTCCACACTTAACACAGCTAAGGCATGAGCCAGACGACAGCCTTGGTCCCTGAGGCCTACCTAAGGTACTGCCATACTTACCCAGTAGATCCCACGCAGAGGTCCCTGTGCCCAAAAGGGCCTCCATGGAAGGGCCCTGTTCCTCCCGTGTGTTTCCTTGAGGTAATCGGAAACCACTGAGGATAACTACGTGAGCTCAGCTTTGAAACTGGGCGACCCTGGGCAAACCTTATTCCCCTCCGTGGTAGACGAGACAGTGGCGGGTCCTAAGCTGCCTGAAGCACGCTCCTCGCGCCCACCTTCTCTTTGCTGCCGGAAGGCCTCACATAAGACGTCTGAGTTTACTCGTGACGGAAGCCGTCTGAGTGTACTCGTGTGAGGCCTGCTGCTCTCAGGTCCTTGCTGGGAGCTTCAGCAAGAGCACTCTGGAGCTCGCCGACAAAAGAATTGTGAGCCCCCCCGGCCTCAAGTAAAAGTCCAGATTTCCCCCGTCAGTAACACCTCGGAGTGCCATAGGAGCGAAGAAGCATGCGTTAACGGGATGCTTCAACAGTGCTAGGGATTTCTTTCACGAGACACTGTGCACTCACGTTCGTCGTAACAACTGTCAAAGGGCACTGTATGCCTTCCAACTCCTCTGTTGCGTTTGAGCCACAGGAAGTAAAGGCATTCGTTTGATTAAGCTCCGTGAACGGGCAACGATGATGGCGAAGCGCTGCCCTGTTCGCTCGAAAGCTCTCGTCTGTACGGCCTTCCAACGGCCTCAGGGTACGCAGTTGTAAACAGCCTTACATTCCATGCTGGTGTGCCCCCAATTAGGAACTTGGGCTCTTCTGTGAGACACCCACGTGCGTCCCAAATGAAACCGGGGAGCTCCCCCAGGACGTCTGCGTTCGGCAGTCGGTTGCCAGCTGTTTACTTCCAGCCGGAGAAAGAAGAAGAGGACAGCTTTCCCAGGGACAACTCTGGACCCTTGGGACCATCCAGAGTCACCAAAGCCTAAACTTTGCACGGCCTGGGGAACGCTCTTCCTCATGGCCAGCAATCCCCACGTCAAAACCTTTCTCAGCAGAGGCAGGCACTCTCTCCCTCGTACTAGATAGCTCGGCAGAGCCTTCCGAGAAACACGCTGCGTCATTCAGCTTGAACGTGGGACGCGGAGGGGAGAGTACGCTTTCTCCCCGTTTGGAGGCGCCTTGCGCTTGGCTTCAAAGCTGCCTGAACAGCACTAGCGGCCCGACGTCTCTGCACGGCAGGATTGTCGTTGTGGGCCGAGGCTGCGTGTTCTCTCAAAACGAAAACCGTGCTGGCGATCCCTTTCTAGGAACTCCTCCCACGGCACCACATGTTCAGCTCCGGCCGAACGAAAGGTGACCTCAGGCCTCAAGGTAAGTTCCAGTGTTTCACGTCGGGGGAGTTGGGTGTGCAGTGGTTTCCATGAGGCCATACTCCACCACGGAGTGCCTTCACTCTGCGACGCTCCTGGGGGCACACAGGATAGGAGCTCGTTCGCCAAGTTCGCAGGATGACTTCTCTCCGCGCCGGAACGGCGGCTCCTGGCTTCTGAGGAACCTTAGCCTCAACAGGGCCCTGGAGAAAGCTCTTCACATTCATAGCAAGGGCAACGTACTGCTCTCTGGCTTGCCTGGGTTGAGTGCCCCAGTCGTCAAAGAGCCTCGCGAAGGCAGTGCTGCACAGACTCCCTTTACCAGTCGCACGGCCTCCATGACTGAAAGAGAACTGCAGTGCCAAAAGGCACCGTGCTGACGACTGGCTCCAGGAGGAGACTCGGGACAGCACTCTCACAGAAGCGAAAGCTAGGCTGTGGGCCCAGCCTGAGGACCAGCACGTTTTCCACACTTAACACAGCTAAGGCATGAGCCAGACGACAGCCTTGGTCCCTGAGGCCTACCTAAGGTACTGCCATACTTACCCAGTAGATCCCACGCAGAGGTCCCTGTGCCCAAAAGGGCCTCCATGGAAGGGCCCTGTTCCTCCCGTGTGTTTCCTTGAGGTAATCGGAAACCACTGAGGATAACTACGTGAGCTCAGCTTTGAAACTGGGCGACCCTGGGCAAACCTTATTCCCCTCCGTGGTAGACGAGACAGTTGCGGGTCCTAAGCTGCCTGAAGCACGCTCCTCGCGCCCACCTTCTCTTTGCTGCCGGAAGGCCTCACATAAGACGTCTGAGTTTACTCGTGACGGAAGCCGTCTGAGTGTACTCGTGTGAGGCCTGCTGCTCTCAGGTCCTTGCTGGGAGCTTCAGCAAGAGCACTCTGGAGCTCGCCGACAAAAGAATTGTGAGCCCCCCCGGCCTCAAGTAAAAGTCCAGATTTCCCCCGTCAGTAACACCTCGGAGTGCCATAGGAGCGAAGAAGCATGCGTTAACGGGATGCTTCAACAGTGCTAGGGATTTCTTTCACGAGACACTGTGCACTCACGTTCGTCGTAACAACTGTCAAAGGGCACTGTATGCCTTCCAACTCCTCTGTTGCGTTTGAGCCACAGGAAGTAAAGGCATTCGTTTGATTAAGCTCCGTGAACGGGCAACGATGATGGCGAAGCGCTGCCCTGTTCGCTCGAAAGCTCTCGTCTGTACGGCCTTCCAACGGCCTCAGGGTACGCAGTTGTAAACAGCCTTACATTCCATGCTGGTGTGCCCCCAATTAGGAACTTGGGCTCTTCTGTGAGACACCCACGTGCGTCCCAAATGAAACCGGGGAGCTCCCCCAGGACGTCTGCGTACGGCAGTCGGTTGCCAGCTGTTTACTTCCAGCCGGAGAAAGAAGAAGAGGACAGCTTTCCCAGGGACAACTCTGGACCCTTGGGACCATCCAGAGTCACCAAAGCCTAAACTTTGCACGGCCTGGGGAACGCTCTTCCTCATGGCCAGCAATCCCCACGTCAAAACCTTTCTCAGCAGAGGCAGGCACTCTCTCCCTCGTACTAGATAGCTCGGCAGAGCCTTCCGAGAAACACGCTGCGTCATTCAGCTTGAACGTGGGACGCGGAGGGGAGAGTACGCTTTCTCCCCGTTTGGAGGCGCCTTGCGCTTGGCTTCAAAGCTGCCTGAACAGCACTAGCGGCCCGACGTCTCTGCACGGCAGGATTGTCGTTGTGGGCCGAGGCTGCGTGTTCTCTCAAAACGAAAACCGTGCTGGCGATCCCTTTCTAGGAACTCCTCCCACGGCACCACATGTTCAGCTCCGGCCGAACGAAAGGTGACCTCAGGCCTCAAGGTAAGTTCCAGTGTTTCACGTCGGGGGAGTTGGGTGTGCAGTGGTTTCCATGAGGCCATACTCCACCACGGAGTGCCTTCACTCTGCGACGCTCCTGGGGGCACACAGGATAGGAGCTCGTTCGCCAAGTTCGCAGGATGACTTCTCTCCGTGCCGGAACGGCGGCTCCTGGCTTCTGAGGAACCTTAGCCTCAACAGGGCCCTGGAGAAAGCTCTTCACATTCATAGCAAGGGCAACGTACTGCTCTCTGGCTTGCCTGGGTTGAGTGCCCCAGTCGTCAAAGAGCCTCGCGAAGGCAGTGCTGCACAGACTCCCTTTGCCAGTCGCACGGCCTCCCTGACTGAAAGAGAACTGCAGTGCCAAAAGGCACCGTGCTGACGACTGGCTCCAGGAGGAGACTCGGGACAGCACTCTCACAGAAGCGAAAGCTAGGCTGTGGGCCCAGCCTGAGGACCAGCACGTTTTCCACACTTAACACAGCTAAGGCATGAGCCAGACGACAGCCTTGGTCCCTGAGGCCTACCTAAGGTACTGCCATACTTACCCAGTAGATCCCACGCAGAGGTCCCTGTGCCCAAAAGGGCCTCCATGGAAGGGCCCTGTTCCTCCCGTGTGTTTCCTTGAGGTAATCGGAAACCACTGAGGATAACTACGTGAGCTCAGCTTTGAAACTGGGCGACCCTGGGCAAACCTTATTCCCCTCCGTGGTAGACGAGACAGTGGCGGGTCCTAAGCTGCCTGAAGCACGCTCCTCGCGCCCACCTTCTCTTTGCTGCCGGAAGGCCTCACATAAGACGTCTGAGTTTACTCGTGACGGAAGCCGTCTGAGTGTACTCGTGTGAGGCCTGCTGCTCTCAGGTCCTTGCTGGGAGCTTCAGCAAGAGCACTCTGGAGCTCGCCGACAAAAGAATTGTGAGCCCCCCCGGCCTCAAGTAAAAGTCCAGATTTCCCCCGTCAGTAACACCTCGGAGTGCCATAGGAGCGAAGAAGCATGCGTTAACGGGATGCTTCAACAGTGCTAGGGATTTCTTTCACGAGACACTGTGCACTCACGTTCGTCGTAACAACTGTCAAAGGGCACTGTATGCCTTCCAACTCCTCTGTTGCGTTTGAGCCACAGGAAGTAAAGGCATTCGTTTGATTAAGCTCCGTGAACGGGCAACGATGATGGCGAAGCGCTGCCCTGTTCGCTCGAAAGCTCTCGTCTGTACGGCCTTCCAACGGCCTCAGGGTACGCAGTTGTAAACAGCCTTACATTCCATGCTGGTGTGCCCCCAATTAGGAACTTGGGCTCTTCTGTGAGACACCCACGTGCGTCCCAAATGAAACCGGGGAGCTCCCCCAGGACGTCTGCGTTCGGCAGTCGGTTGCCAGCTGTTTACTTCCAGCCGGAGAAAGAAGAAGAGGACAGCTTTCCCAGGGACAACTCTGGACCCTTGGGACCATCCAGAGTCACCAAAGCCTAAACTTTGCACGGCCTGGGGAACGCTCTTCCTCATGGCCAGCAATCCCCACGTCAAAACCTTTCTCAGCAGAGGCAGGCACTCTCTCCCTCGTACTAGATAGCTCGGCAGAGCCTTCCGAGAAACACGCTGCGTCATTCAGCTTGAACGTGGGACGCGGAGGGGAGAGTACGCTTTCTCCCCGTTTGGAGGCGCCTTGCGCTTGGCTTCAAAGCTGCCTGAACAGCACTAGCGGCCCGACGTCTCTGCACGGCAGGATTGTCGTTGTGGGCCGAGGCTGCGTGTTCTCTCAAAACGAAAACCGTGCTGGCGATCCCTTTCTAGGAACTCCTCCCACGGCACCACATGTTCAGCTCCGGCCGAACGAAAGGTGACCTCAGGCCTCAAGGTAAGTTCCAGTGTTTCACGTCGGGGGAGTTGGGTGTGCAGTGGTTTCCATGAGGCCATACTCCACCACGGAGTGCCTTCACTCTGCGACGCTCCTGGGGGCACACAGGATAGGAGCTCGTTCGCCAAGTTCGCAGGATGACTTCTCTCCGTGCCGGAACGGCGGCTCCTGGCTTCTGAGGAACCTTAGCCTCAACAGGGCCCTGGAGAAAGCTCTTCACATTCATAGCAAGGGCAACGTACTGCTCTCTGGCTTGCCTGGGTTGAGTGTCCCAGTCGTCAAAGAGCCTCGCGAAGGCAGTGCTGCACAGACTCCCTTTGCCAGTCGCACGGCCTCCCTGACTGAAAGAGAACTGCAGTGCCAAAAGGCACCGTGCTGACGACTGGCTCCAGGAGGAGACTCGGGACAGCACTCTCACAGAAGCGAAAGCTAGGCTGTGGGCCCAGCCTGAGGACCAGCACGTTTTCCACACTTAACACAGCTAAGGCATGAGCCAGACGACAGCCTTGGTCCCTGAGGCCTACCTAAGGTACTGCCATACTTACCCAGTAGATCCCACGCAGAGGTCCCTGTGCCCAAAAGGGCCTCCATGGAAGGGCCCTGTTCCTCCCGTGTGTTTCCTTGAGGTAATCGGAAACCACTGAGGATAACTACGTGAGCTCAGCTTTGAAACTGGGCGACCCTGGGCAAACCTTATTCCCCTCCGTGGTAGACGAGACAGTTGCGGGTCCTAAGCTGCCTGAAGCACGCTCCTCGCGCCCACCTTCTCTTTGCTGCCGGAAGGCCTCACATAAGACGTCTGAGTTTACTCGTGACGGAAGCCGTCTGAGTGTACTCGTGTGAGGCCTGCTGCTCTCAGGTCCTTGCTGGGAGCTTCAGCAAGAGCACTCTGGAGCTCGCCGACAAAAGAATTGTGAGCCCCCCGGCCTCAAGTAAAAGTCCAGATTTCCCCCGTCAGTAACACCTCGGAGTGCCATAGGAGCGAAGAAGCATGCGTTAACGGGATGCTTCAACAGTGCTAGGGATTTCTTTCACGAGACACTGTGCACTCACGTTCGTCGTAACAACTGTCAAAGGGCACTGTATGCCTTCCAACTCCTCTGTTGCGTTTGAGCCACAGGAAGTAAAGGCATTCGTTTGATTAAGCTCCGTGAACGGGCAACGATGATGGCGAAGCGCTGCCCTGTTCGCTCGAAAGCTCTCGTCTGTACGGCCTTCCAACGGCCTCAGGGTACGCAGTTGTAAACAGCCTTACATTCCATGCTGGTGTGCCCCCAATTAGGAACTTGGGCTCTTCTGTGAGACACCCACGTGCGTCCCAAATGAAACCGGGGAGCTCCCCCAGGACGTCTGCGTACGGCAGTCGGTTGCCAGCTGTTTACTTCCAGCCGGAGAAAGAAGAAGAGGACAGCTTTCCCAGGGACAACTCTGGACCCTTGGGACCATCCAGAGTCACCAAAGCCTAAACTTTGCACGGCCTGGGGAACGCTCTTCCTCATGGCCAGCAATCCCCACGTCAAAACCTTTCTCAGCAGAGGCAGGCACTCTCTCCCTCGTACTAGATAGCTCGGCAGAGCCTTCCGAGAAACACGCTGCGTCATTCAGCTTGAACGTGGGACGCGGAGGGGAGAGTACGCTTTCTCCCCGTTTGGAGGCGCCTTGCGCTTGGCTTCAAAGCTGCCTGAACAGCACTAGCGGCCCGACGTCTCTGCACGGCAGGATTGTCGTTGTGGGCCGAGGCTGCGTGTTCTCTCAAAACGAAAACCGTGCTGGCGATCCCTTTCTAGGAACTCCTCCCACGGCACCACATGTTCAGCTCCGGCCGAACGAAAGGTGACCTCAGGCCTCAAGGTAAGTTCCAGTGTTTCACGTCGGGGGAGTTGGGTGTGCAGTGGTTTCCATGAGGCCATACTCCACCACGGAGTGCCTTCACTCTGCGACGCTCCTGGGGGCACACAGGATAGGAGCTCGTTCGCCAAGTTCGCAGGATGACTTCTCTCCGTGCCGGAACGGCGGCTCCTGGCTTCTGAGGAACCTTAGCCTCAACAGGGCCCTGGAGAAAGCTCTTCACATTCATAGCAAGGGCAAGGTACTGCTCTCTGGCTTGCCTGGGTTGAGTGCCCCAGTCGTCAAAGAGCCTCGCGAAGGCAGTGCTGCACAGACTCCCTTTGCCAGTCGCACGGCCTCCCTGACTGAAAGAGAACTGCAGTGCCAAAAGGCACCGTGCTGACGACTGGCTCCAGGAGGAGACTCGGGACAGCACTCTCACAGAAGCGAAAGCTAGGCTGTGGGCCCAGCCTGAGGACCAGCACGTTTTCCACACTTAACACAGCTAAGGCATGAGCCAGACGACAGCCTTGGTCCCTGAGGCCTACCTAAGGTACTGCCATACTTACCCAGTAGATCCCACGCAGAGGTCCCTGTGCCCAAAAGGGCCTCCATGGAAGGGCCCTGTTCCTCCCGTGTGTTTCCTTGAGGTAATCGGAAACCACTGAGGATAACTACGTGAGCTCAGCTTTGAAACTGGGCGACCCTGGGCAAACCTTATTCCCCTCCGTGGTAGACGAGACAGTGGCGGGTCCTAAGCTGCCTGAAGCACGCTCCTCGCGCCCACCTTCTCTTTGCTGCCGGAAGGCCTCACATAAGACGTCTGAGTTTACTCGTGACGGAAGCCGTCTGAGTGTACTCGTGTGAGGCCTGCTGCTCTCAGGTCCTTGCTGGGAGCTTCAGCAAGAGCACTCTGGAGCTCGCCGACAAAAGAATTGTGAGCCCCCCCGGCCTCAAGTAAAAGTCCAGATTTCCCCCGTCAGTAACACCTCGGAGTGCCATAGGAGCGAAGAAGCATGCGTTAACGGGATGCTTCAACAGTGCTAGGGATTTCTTTCACGAGACACTGTGCACTCACGTTCGTCGTAACAACTGTCAAAGGGCACTGTATGCCTTCCAACTCCTCTGTTGCGTTTGAGCCACAGGAAGTAAAGGCATTCGTTTGATTAAGCTCCGTGAACGGGCAACGATGATGGCGAAGCGCTGCCCTGTTCGCTCGAAAGCTCTCGTCTGTACGGCCTTCCAACGGCCTCAGGGTACGCAGTTGTAAACAGCCTTACATTCCATGCTGGTGTGCCCCCAATTAGGAACTTGGGCTCTTCTGTGAGACACCCACGTGCGTCCCAAATGAAACCGGGGAGCTCCCCCAGGACGTCTGCGTTCGGCAGTCGGTTGCCAGCTGTTTACTTCCAGCCGGAGAAAGAAGAAGAGGACAGCTTTCCCAGGGACAACTCTGGACCCTTGGGACCATCCAGAGTCACCAAAGCCTAAACTTTGCACGGCCTGGGGAACGCTCTTCCTCATGGCCAGCAATCCCCACGTCAAAACCTTTCTCAGCAGAGGCAGGCACTCTCTCCCTCGTACTAGATAGCTCGGCAGAGCCTTCCGAGAAACACGCTGCGTCATTCAGCTTGAACGTGGGACGCGGAGGGGAGAGTACGCTTTCTCCCCGTTTGGAGGCGCCTTGCGCTTGGCTTCAAAGCTGCCTGAACAGCACTAGCGGCCCGACGTCTCTGCACGGCAGGATTGTCGTTGTGGGCCGAGGCTGCGTGTTCTCTCAAAACGAAAACCGTGCTGGCGATCCCTTTCTAGGAACTCCTCCCACGGCACCACATGTTCAGCTCCGGCCGAACGAAAGGTGACCTCAGGCCTCAAGGTAAGTTCCAGTGTTTCACGTCGGGGGAGTTGGGTGTGCAGTGGTTTCCATGAGGCCATACTCCACCACGGAGTGCCTTCACTCTGCGACGCTCCTGGGGGCACACAGGATAGGAGCTCGTTCGCCAAGTTCGCAGGATGACTTCTCTCCGTGCCGGAACGGCGGCTCCTGGCTTCTGAGGAACCTTAGCCTCAACAGGGCCCTGGAGAAAGCTCTTCACATTCATAGCAAGGGCAACGTACTGCTCTCTGGCTTGCCTGGGTTGAGTGCCCCAGTCGTCAAAGAGCCTCGCGAAGGCAGTGCTGCACAGACTCCCTTTGCCAGTCGCACGGCCTCCCTGACTGAAAGAGAACTGCAGTGCCAAAAGGCACCGTGCTGACGACTGGCTCCAGGAGGAGACTCGGGACAGCACTCTCACAGAAGCGAAAGCTAGGCTGTGGGCCCAGCCTGAGGACCAGTACGTTTTCCACACTTAACACAGCTAAGGCATGAGCCAGACGACAGCCTTGGTCCCTGAGGCCTACCTAAGGTACTGCCATACTTACCCAGTAGATCCCACGCAGAGGTCCCTGTGCCCAAAAGGGCCTCCATGGAAGGGCCCTGTTCCTCCCGTGTGTTTCCTTGAGGTAATCGGAAACCACTGAGGATAACTACGTGAGCTCAGCTTTGAAACTGGGCGACCCTGGGCAAACCTTATTCCCCTCCGTGGTAGACGAGACAGTGGCGGGTCCTAAGCTGCCTGAAGCACGCTCCTCGCGCCCACCTTCTCTTTGCTGCCGGAAGGCCTCACATAAGACGTCTGAGTTTACTCGTGACGGAAGCCGTCTGAGTGTACTCGTGTGAGGCCTGCTGCTCTCAGGTCCTTGCTGGGAGCTTCAGCAAGAGCACTCTGGAGCTCGCCGACAAAAGAATTGTGAGCCCCCCCGGCCTCAAGTAAAAGTCCAGATTTCCCCCGTCAGTAACACCTCGGAGTGCCATAGGAGCGAAGAAGCATGCGTTAACGGGATGCTTCAACAGTGCTAGGGATTTCTTTCACGAGACACTGTGCACTCACGTTCGTCGTAACAACTGTCAAAGGGCACTGTATGCCTTCCAACTCCTCTGTTGCGTTTGAGCCACAGGAAGTAAAGGCATTCGTTTGATTAAGCTCCGTGAACGGGCAACGATGATGGCGAAGCGCTGCCCTGTTCGCTCGAAAGCTCTCGTCTGTACGGCCTTCCAACGGCCTCAGGGTACGCAGTTGTAAACAGCCTTACATTCCATGCTGGTGTGCCCCCAATTAGGAACTTGGGCTCTTCTGTGAGACACCCACGTGCGTCCCAAATGAAACCGGGGAGCTCCCCCAGGACGTCTGCGTTCGGCAGTCGGTTGCCAGCTGTTTACTTCCAGCCGGAGAAAGAAGAAGAGGACAGCTTTCCCAGGGACAACTCTGGACCCTTGGGACCATCCAGAGTCACCAAAGCCTAAACTTTGCACGGCCTGGGGAACGCTCTTCCTCATGGCCAGCAATCCCCACGTCAAAACCTTTCTCAGCAGAGGCAGGCACTCTCTCCCTCGTACTAGATAGCTCGGCAGAGCCTTCCGAGAAACACGCTGCGTCATTCAGCTTGAACGTGGGACGCGGAGGGGAGAGTACGCTTTCTCCCCGTTTGGAGGCGCCTTGCGCTTGGCTTCAAAGCTGCCTGAACAGCACTAGCGGCCCGACGTCTCTGCACGGCAGGATTGTCGTTGTGGGCCGAGGCTGCGTGTTCTCTCAAAACGAAAACCGTGCTGGCGATCCCTTTCTAGGAACTCCTCCCACGGCACCACATGTTCAGCTCCGGCCGAACGAAAGGTGACCTCAGGCCTCAAGGTAAGTTCCAGTGTTTCACGTCGGGGGAGTTGGGTGTGCAGTGGTTTCCATGAGGCCATACTCCACCACGGAGTGCCTTCACTCTGCGACGCTCCTGGGGGCACACAGGATAGGAGCTCGTTCGCCAAGTTCGCAGGATGACTTCTCTCCGTGCCGGAACGGCGGCTCCTGGCTTCTGAGGAACCTTAGCCTCAACAGGGCCCTGGAGAAAGCTCTTCACATTCATAGCAAGGGCAACGTACTGCTCTCTGGCTTGCCTGGGTTGAGTGTCCCAGTCGTCAAAGAGCCTCGCGAAGGCAGTGCTGCACAGACTCCCTTTGCCAGTCGCACGGCCTCCCTGACTGAAAGAGAACTGCAGTGCCAAAAGGCACCGTGCTGACGACTGGCTCCAGGAGGAGACTCGGGACAGCACTCTCACAGAAGCGAAAGCTAGGCTGTGGGCCCAGCCTGAGGACCAGCACGTTTTCCACACTTAACACAGCTAAGGCATGAGCCAGACGACAGCCTTGGTCCCTGAGGCCTACCTAAGGTACTGCCATACTTACCCAGTAGATCCCACGCAGAGGTCCCTGTGCCCAAAAGGGCCTCCATGGAAGGGCCCTGTTCCTCCCGTGTGTTTCCTTGAGGTAATCGGAAACCACTGAGGATAACTACGTGAGCTCAGCTTTGAAACTGGGCGACCCTGGGCAAACCTTATTCCCCTCCGTGGTAGACGAGACAGTTGCGGGTCCTAAGCTGCCTGAAGCACGCTCCTCGCGCCCACCTTCTCTTTGCTGCCGGAAGGCCTCACATAAGACGTCTGAGTTTACTCGTGACGGAAGCCGTCTGAGTGTACTCGTGTGAGGCCTGCTGCTCTCAGGTCCTTGCTGGGAGCTTCAGCAAGAGCACTCTGGAGCTCGCCGACAAAAGAATTGTGAGCCCCCCGGCCTCAAGTAAAAGTCCAGATTTCCCCCGTCAGTAACACCTCGGAGTGCCATAGGAGCGAAGAAGCATGCGTTAACGGGATGCTTCAACAGTGCTAGGGATTTCTTTCACGAGACACTGTGCACTCACGTTCGTCGTAACAACTGTCAAAGGGCACTGTATGCCTTCCAACTCCTCTGTTGCGTTTGAGCCACAGGAAGTAAAGGCATTCGTTTGATTAAGCTCCGTGAACGGGCAACGATGATGGCGAAGCGCTGCCCTGTTCGCTCGAAAGCTCTCGTCTGTACGGCCTTCCAACGGCCTCAGGGTACGCAGTTGTAAACAGCCTTACATTCCATGCTGGTGTGCCCCCAATTAGGAACTTGGGCTCTTCTGTGAGACACCCACGTGCGTCCCAAATGAAACCGGGGAGCTCCCCCAGGACGTCTGCGTACGGCAGTCGGTTGCCAGCTGTTTACTTCCAGCCGGAGAAAGAAGAAGAGGACAGCTTTCCCAGGGACAACTCTGGACCCTTGGGACCATCCAGAGTCACCAAAGCCTAAACTTTGCACGGCCTGGGGAACGCTCTTCCTCATGGCCAGCAATCCCCACGTCAAAACCTTTCTCAGCAGAGGCAGGCACTCTCTCCCTCGTACTAGATAGCTCGGCAGAGCCTTCCGAGAAACACGCTGCGTCATTCAGCTTGAACGTGGGACGCGGAGGGGAGAGTACGCTTTCTCCCCGTTTGGAGGCGCCTTGCGCTTGGCTTCAAAGCTGCCTGAACAGCACTAGCGGCCCGACGTCTCTGCACGGCAGGATTGTCGTTGTGGGCCGAGGCTGCGTGTTCTCTCAAAACGAAAACCGTGCTGGCGATCCCTTTCTAGGAACTCCTCCCACGGCACCACATGTTCAGCTCCGGCCGAACGAAAGGTGACCTCAGGCCTCAAGGTAAGTTCCAGTGTTTCACGTCGGGGGAGTTGGGTGTGCAGTGGTTTCCATGAGGCCATACTCCACCACGGAGTGCCTTCACTCTGCGACGCTCCTGGGGGCACACAGGATAGGAGCTCGTTCGCCAAGTTCGCAGGATGACTTCTCTCCGTGCCGGAACGGCGGCTCCTGGCTTCTGAGGAACCTTAGCCTCAACAGGGCCCTGGAGAAAGCTCTTCACATTCATAGCAAGGGCAACGTACTGCTCTCTGGCTTGCCTGGGTTGAGTGCCCCAGTCGTCAAAGAGCCTCGCGAAGGCAGTGCTGCACAGACTCCCTTTGCCAGTCGCACGGCCTCCCTGACTGAAAGAGAACTGCAGTGCCAAAAGGCACCGTGCTGACGACTGGCTCCAGGAGGAGACTCGGGACAGCACTCTCACAGAAGCGAAAGCTAGGCTGTGGGCCCAGCCTGAGGACCAGCACGTTTTCCACACTTAACACAGCTAAGGCATGAGCCAGACGACAGCCTTGGTCCCTGAGGCCTACCTAAGGTACTGCCATACTTACCCAGTAGATCCCACGCAGAGGTCCCTGTGCCCAAAAGGGCCTCCATGGAAGGGCCCTGTTCCTCCCGTGTGTTTCCTTGAGGTAATCGGAAACCACTGAGGATAACTACGTGAGCTCAGCTTTGAAACTGGGCGACCCTGGGCAAACCTTATTCCCCTCCGTGGTAGACGAGACAGTGGCGGGTCCTAAGCTGCCTGAAGCACGCTCCTCGCGCCCACCTTCTCTTTGCTGCCGGAAGGCCTCACATAAGACGTCTGAGTTTACTCGTGACGGAAGCCGTCTGAGTGTACTCGTGTGAGGCCTGCTGCTCTCAGGTCCTTGCTGGGAGCTTCAGCAAGAGCACTCTGGAGCTCGCCGACAAAAGAATTGTGAGCCCCCCCGGCCTCAAGTAAAAGTCCAGATTTCCCCCGTCAGTAACACCTCGGAGTGCCATAGGAGCGAAGAAGCATGCGTTAACGGGATGCTTCAACAGTGCTAGGGATTTCTTTCACGAGACACTGTGCACTCACGTTCGTCGTAACAACTGTCAAAGGGCACTGTATGCCTTCCAACTCCTCTGTTGCGTTTGAGCCACAGGAAGTAAAGGCATTCGTTTGATTAAGCTCCGTGAACGGGCAACGATGATGGCGAAGCGCTGCCCTGTTCGCTCGAAAGCTCTCGTCTGTACGGCCTTCCAACGGCCTCAGGGTACGCAGTTGTAAACAGCCTTACATTCCATGCTGGTGTGCCCCCAATTAGGAACTTGGGCTCTTCTGTGAGACACCCACGTGCGTCCCAAATGAAACCGGGGAGCTCCCCCAGGACGTCTGCGTTCGGCAGTCGGTTGCCAGCTGTTTACTTCCAGCCGGAGAAAGAAGAAGAGGACAGCTTTCCCAGGGACAACTCTGGACCCTTGGGACCATCCAGAGTCACCAAAGCCTAAACTTTGCACGGCCTGGGGAACGCTCTTCCTCATGGCCAGCAATCCCCACGTCAAAACCTTTCTCAGCAGAGGCAGGCACTCTCTCCCTCGTACTAGATAGCTCGGCAGAGCCTTCCGAGAAACACGCTGCGTCATTCAGCTTGAACGTGGGACGCGGAGGGGAGAGTACGCTTTCTCCCCGTTTGGAGGCGCCTTGCGCTTGGCTTCAAAGCTGCCTGAACAGCACTAGCGGCCCGACGTCTCTGCACGGCAGGATTGTCGTTGTGGGCCGAGGCTGCGTGTTCTCTCAAAACGAAAACCGTGCTGGCGATCCCTTTCTAGGAACTCCTCCCACGGCACCACATGTTCAGCTCCGGCCGAACGAAAGGTGACCTCAGGCCTCAAGGTAAGTTCCAGTGTTTCACGTCGGGGGAGTTGGGTGTGCAGTGGTTTCCATGAGGCCATACTCCACCACGGAGTGCCTTCACTCTGCGACGCTCCTGGGGGCACACAGGATAGGAGCTCGTTCGCCAAGTTCGCAGGATGACTTCTCTCCGTGCCGGAACGGCGGCTCCTGGCTTCTGAGGAACCTTAGCCTCAACAGGGCCCTGGAGAAAGCTCTTCACATTCATAGCAAGGGCAACGTACTGCTCTCTGGCTTGCCTGGGTTGAGTGTCCCAGTCGTCAAAGAGCCTCGCGAAGGCAGTGCTGCACAGACTCCCTTTGCCAGTCGCACGGCCTCCCTGACTGAAAGAGAACTGCAGTGCCAAAAGGCACCGTGCTGACGACTGGCTCCAGGAGGAGACTCGGGACAGCACTCTCACAGAAGCGAAAGCTAGGCTGTGGGCCCAGCCTGAGGACCAGCACGTTTTCCACACTTAACACAGCTAAGGCATGAGCCAGACGACAGCCTTGGTCCCTGAGGCCTACCTAAGGTACTGCCATACTTACCCAGTAGATCCCACGCAGAGGTCCCTGTGCCCAAAAGGGCCTCCATGGAAGGGCCCTGTTCCTCCCGTGTGTTTCCTTGAGGTAATCGGAAACCACTGAGGATAACTACGTGAGCTCAGCTTTGAAACTGGGCGACCCTGGGCAAACCTTATTCCCCTCCGTGGTAGACGAGACAGTTGCGGGTCCTAAGCTGCCTGAAGCACGCTCCTCGCGCCCACCTTCTCTTTGCTGCCGGAAGGCCTCACATAAGACGTCTGAGTTTACTCGTGACGGAAGCCGTCTGAGTGTACTCGTGTGAGGCCTGCTGCTCTCAGGTCCTTGCTGGGAGCTTCAGCAAGAGCACTCTGGAGCTCGCCGACAAAAGAATTGTGAGCCCCCCGGCCTCAAGTAAAAGTCCAGATTTCCCCCGTCAGTAACACCTCGGAGTGCCATAGGAGCGAAGAAGCATGCGTTAACGGGATGCTTCAACAGTGCTAGGGATTTCTTTCACGAGACACTGTGCACTCACGTTCGTCGTAACAACTGTCAAAGGGCACTGTATGCCTTCCAACTCCTCTGTTGCGTTTGAGCCACAGGAAGTAAAGGCATTCGTTTGATTAAGCTCCGTGAACGGGCAACGATGATGGCGAAGCGCTGCCCTGTTCGCTCGAAAGCTCTCGTCTGTACGGCCTTCCAACGGCCTCAGGGTACGCAGTTGTAAACAGCCTTACATTCCATGCTGGTGTGCCCCCAATTAGGAACTTGGGCTCTTCTGTGAGACACCCACGTGCGTCCCAAATGAAACCGGGGAGCTCCCCCAGGACGTCTGCGTACGGCAGTCGGTTGCCAGCTGTTTACTTCCAGCCGGAGAAAGAAGAAGAGGACAGCTTTCCCAGGGACAACTCTGGACCCTTGGGACCATCCAGAGTCACCAAAGCCTAAACTTTGCACGGCCTGGGGAACGCTCTTCCTCATGGCCAGCAATCCCCACGTCAAAACCTTTCTCAGCAGAGGCAGGCACTCTCTCCCTCGTACTAGATAGCTCGGCAGAGCCTTCCGAGAAACACGCTGCGTCATTCAGCTTGAACGTGGGACGCGGAGGGGAGAGTACGCTTTCTCCCCGTTTGGAGGCGCCTTGCGCTTGGCTTCAAAGCTGCCTGAACAGCACTAGCGGCCCGACGTCTCTGCACGGCAGGATTGTCGTTGTGGGCCGAGGCTGCGTGTTCTCTCAAAACGAAAACCGTGCTGGCGATCCCTTTCTACGAACTCCTCCCACGGCACCACATGTTCAGCTCCGGCCGAACGAAAGGTGACCTCAGGCCTCAAGGTAAGTTCCAGTGTTTCACGTCGGGGGAGTTGGGTGTGCAGTGGTTTCCATGAGGCCATACTCCACCACGGAGTGCCTTCACTCTGCGACGCTCCTGGGGGCACACAGGATAGGAGCTCGTTCGCCAAGTTCGCAGGATGACTTCTCTCCGTGCCGGAACGGCGGCTCCTGGCTTCTGAGGAACCTTAGCCTCAACAGGGCCCTGGAGAAAGCTCTTCACATTCATAGCAAGGGCAACGTACTGCTCTCTGGCTTGCCTGGGTTGAGTGCCCCAGTCGTCAAAGAGCCTCGCGAAGGCAGTGCTGCACAGACTCCCTTTGCCAGTCGCACGGCCTCCCTGACTGAAAGAGAACTGCAGTGCCAAAAGGCACCGTGCTGACGACTGGCTCCAGGAGGAGACTCGGGACAGCACTCTCACAGAAGCGAAAGCTAGGCTGTGGGCCCAGCCTGAGGACCAGCACGTTTTCCACACTTAACACAGCTAAGGCATGAGCCAGACGACAGCCTTGGTCCCTGAGGCCTACCTAAGGTACTGCCATACTTACCCAGTAGATCCCACGCAGAGGTCCCTGTGCCCAAAAGGGCCTCCATGGAAGGGCCCTGTTCCTCCCGTGTGTTTCCTTGAGGTAATCGGAAACCACTGAGGATAACTACGTGAGCTCAGCTTTGAAACTGGGCGACCCTGGGCAAACCTTATTCCCCTCCGTGGTAGACGAGACAGTGGCGGGTCCTAAGCTGCCTGAAGCACGCTCCTCGCGCCCACCTTCTCTTTGCTGCCGGAAGGCCTCACATAAGACGTCTGAGTTTACTCGTGACGGAAGCCGTCTGAGTGTACTCGTGTGAGGCCTGCTGCTCTCAGGTCCTTGCTGGGAGCTTCAGCAAGAGCACTCTGGAGCTCGCCGACAAAAGAATTGTGAGCCCCCCCGGCCTCAAGTAAAAGTCCAGATTTCCCCCGTCAGTAACACCTCGGAGTGCCATAGGAGCGAAGAAGCATGCGTTAACGGGATGCTTCAACAGTGCTAGGGATTTCTTTCACGAGACACTGTGCACTCACGTTCGTCGTAACAACTGTCAAAGGGCACTGTATGCCTTCCAACTCCTCTGTTGCGTTTGAGCCACAGGAAGTAAAGGCATTCGTTTGATTAAGCTCCGTGAACGGGCAACGATGATGGCGAAGCGCTGCCCTGTTCGCTCGAAAGCTCTCGTCTGTACGGCCTTCCAACGGCCTCAGGGTACGCAGTTGTAAACAGCCTTACATTCCATGCTGGTGTGCCCCCAATTAGGAACTTGGGCTCTTCTGTGAGACACCCACGTGCGTCCCAAATGAAACCGGGGAGCTCCCCCAGGACGTCTGCGTACGGCAGTCGGTTGCCAGCTGTTTACTTCCAGCCGGAGAAAGAAGAAGAGGACAGCTTTCCCAGGGACAACTCTGGACCCTTGGGACCATCCAGAGTCACCAAAGCCTAAACTTTGCACGGCCTGGGGAACGCTCTTCCTCATGGCCAGCAATCCCCACGTCAAAACCTTTCTCAGCAGAGGCAGGCACTCTCTCCCTCGTACTAGATAGCTCGGCAGAGCCTTCCGAGAAACACGCTGCGTCATTCAGCTTGAACGTGGGACGCGGAGGGGAGAGTACGCTTTCTCCCCGTTTGGAGGCGCCTTGCGCTTGGCTTCAAAGCTGCCTGAACAGCACTAGCGGCCCGACGTCTCTGCACGGCAGGACTGTCGTTGTGGGCCGAGGCTGCGTGTTCTCTCAAAACGAAAACCGTGCTGGCGATCCCTTTCTACGAACTCCTCCCACGGCACCACATGTTCAGCTCCGGCCGAACGAAAGGTGACCTCAGGCCTCAAGGTAAGTTCCAGTGTTTCACGTCGGGGGAGTTGGGTGTGCAGTGGTTTCCATGAGGCCATACTCCACCACGGAGTGCCTTCACTCTGCGACGCTCCTGGGGGCACACAGGATAGGAGCTCGTTCGCCAAGTTCGCAGGATGACTTCTCTCCGTGCCGGAACGGCGGCTCCTGGCTTCTGAGGAACCTTAGCCTCAACAGGGCCCTGGAGAAAGCTCTTCACATTCATAGCAAGGGCAACGTACTGCTCTCTGGCTTGCCTGGGTTGAGTGCCCCAGTCGTCAAAGAGCCTCGCGAAGGCAGTGCTGCACAGACTCCCTTTGCCAGTCGCACGGCCTCCCTGACTGAAAGAGAACTGCAGTGCCAAAAGGCACCGTGCTGACGACTGGCTCCAGGAGGAGACTCGGGACAGCACTCTCACAGAAGCGAAAGCTAGGCTGTGGGCCCAGCCTGAGGACCAGCACGTTTTCCACACTTAACACAGCTAAGGCATGAGCCAGACGACAGCCTTGGTCCCTGAGGCCTACCTAAGGTACTGCCATACTTACCCAGTAGATCCCACGCAGAGGTCCCTGTGCCCAAAAGGGCCTCCATGGAAGGGCCCTGTTCCTCCCGTGTGTTTCCTTGAGGTAATCGGAAACCACTGAGGATAACTACGTGAGCTCAGCTTTGAAACTGGGCGACCCTGGGCAAACCTTATTCCCCTCCGTGGTAGACGAGACAGTGGCGGGTCCTAAGCTGCCTGAAGCACGCTCCTCGCGCCCACCTTCTCTTTGCTGCCGGAAGGCCTCACATAAGACGTCTGAGTTTACTCGTGACGGAAGCCGTCTGAGTGTACTCGTGTGAGGCCTGCTGCTCTCAGGTCCTTGCTGGGAGCTTCAGCAAGAGCACTCTGGAGCTCGCCGACAAAAGAATTGTGAGCCCCCCCGGCCTCAAGTAAAAGTCCAGATTTCCCCCGTCAGTAACACCTCGGAGTGCCATAGGAGCGAAGAAGCATGCGTTAACGGGATGCTTCAACAGTGCTAGGGATTTCTTTCACGAGACACTGTGCACTCACGTTCGTCGTAACAACTGTCAAAGGGCACTGTATGCCTTCCAACTCCTCTGTTGCGTTTGAGCCACAGGAAGTAAAGGCATTCGTTTGATTAAGCTCCGTGAACGGGCAACGATGATGGCGAAGCGCTGCCCTGTTCGCTCGAAAGCTCTCGTCTGTACGGCCTTCCAACGGCCTCAGGGTACGCAGTTGTAAACAGCCTTACATTCCATGCTGGTGTGCCCCCAATTAGGAACTTGGGCTCTTCTGTGAGACACCCACGTGCGTCCCAAATGAAACCGGGGAGCTCCCCCAGGACGTCTGCGTACGGCAGTCGGTTGCCAGCTGTTTACTTCCAGCCGGAGAAAGAAGAAGAGGACAGCTTTCCCAGGGACAACTCTGGACCCTTGGGACCATCCAGAGTCACCAAAGCCTAAACTTTGCACGGCCTGGGGAACGCTCTTCCTCATGGCCAGCAATCCCCGCGTCAAAACCTTTCTCAGCAGAGGCAGGCACTCTCTCCCTCGTACTAGATAGCTCGGCAGAGCCTTCCGAGAAACACGCTGCGTCATTCAGCTTGAACGTGGGACGCGGAGGGGAGAGTACGCTTTCTCCCCGTTTGGAGGCGCCTTGCGCTTGGCTTCAAAGCTGCCTGAACAGCACTAGCGGCCCGACGTCTCTGCACGGCAGGACTGTCGTTGTGGGCCGAGGCTGCGTGTTCTCTCAAAACGAAAACCGTGCTGGCGATCCCTTTCTAGGAACTCCTCCCACGGCACCACATGTTCAGCTCCGGCCGAACGAAAGGTGACCTCAGGCCTCAAGGTAAGTTCCAGTGTTTCACGTCGGGGGAGTTGGGTGTGCAGTGGTTTCCATGAGGCCATACTCCACCACGGAGTGCCTTCACTCTGCGACGCTCCTGGGGGCACACAGGATAGGAGCTCGTTCGCCAAGTTCGCAGGATGACTTCTCTCCGTGCCGGAACGGCGGCTCCTGGCTTCTGAGGAACCTTAGCCTCAACAGGGCCCTGGAGAAAGCTCTTCACATTCATAGCAAGGGCAACGTACTGCTCTCTGGCTTGCCTGGGTTGAGTGCCCCAGTCGTCAAAGAGCCTCGCGAAGGCAGTGCTGCACAGACTCCCTTTGCCAGTCGCACGGCCTCCCTGACTGAAAGAGAACTGCAGTGCCAAAAGGCACCGTGCTGACGACTGGCTCCAGGAGGAGACTCGGGACAGCACTCTCACAGAAGCGAAAGCTAGGCTGTGGGCCCAGCCTGAGGACCAGCACGTTTTCCACACTTAACACAGCTAAGGCATGAGCCAGACGACAGCCTTGGTCCCTGAGGCCTACCTAAGGTACTGCCATACTTACCCAGTAGATCCCACGCAGAGGTCCCTGTGCCCAAAAGGGCCTCCATGGAAGGGCCCTGTTCCTCCCGTGTGTTTCCTTGAGGTAATCGGAAACCACTGAGGATAACTACGTGAGCTCAGCTTTGAAACTGGGCGACCCTGGGCAAACCTTATTCCCCTCCGTGGTAGACGAGACAGTGGCGGGTCCTAAGCTGCCTGAAGCACGCTCCTCGCGCCCACCTTCTCTTTGCTGCCGGAAGGCCTCACATAAGACGTCTGAGTTTACTCGTGACGGAAGCCGTCTGAGTGTACTCGTGTGAGGCCTGCTGCTCTCAGGTCCTTGCTGGGAGCTTCAGCAAGAGCACTCTGGAGCTCGCCGACAAAAGAATTGTGAGCCCCCCCGGCCTCAAGTAAAAGTCCAGATTTCCCCCGTCAGTAACACCTCGGAGTGCCATAGGAGCGAAGAAGCATGCGTTAACGGGATGCTTCAACAGTGCTAGGGATTTCTTTCACGAGACACTGTGCACTCACGTTCGTCGTAACAACTGTCAAAGGGCACTGTATGCCTTCCAACTCCTCTGTTGCGTTTGAGCCACAGGAAGTAAAGGCATTCGTTTGATTAAGCTCCGTGAACGGGCAACGATGATGGCGAAGCGCTGCCCTGTTCGCTCGAAAGCTCTCGTCTGTACGGCCTTCCAACGGCCTCAGGGTACGCAGTTGTAAACAGCCTTACATTCCATGCTGGTGTGCCCCCAATTAGGAACTTGGGCTCTTCTGTGAGACACCCACGTGCGTCCCAAATGAAACCGGGGAGCTCCCCCAGGACGTCTGCGTACGGCAGTCGGTTGCCAGCTGTTTACTTCCAGCCGGAGAAAGAAGAAGAGGACAGCTTTCCCAGGGACAACTCTGGACCCTTGGGACCATCCAGAGTCACCAAAGCCTAAACTTTGCACGGCCTGGGGAACGCTCTTCCTCATGGCCAGCAATCCCCACGTCAAAACCTTTCTCAGCAGAGGCAGGCACTCTCTCCCTCGTACTAGATAGCTCGGCAGAGCCTTCCGAGAAACACGCTGCGTCATTCAGCTTGAACGTGGGACGCGGAGGGGAGAGTACGCTTTCTCCCCGTTTGGAGGCGCCTTGCGCTTGGCTTCAAAGCTGCCTGAACAGCACTAGCGGCCCGACGTCTCTGCACGGCAGGACTGTCGTTGTGGGCCGAGGCTGCGTGTTCTCTCAAAACGAAAACCGTGCTGGCGATCCCTTTCTACGAACTCCTCCCACGGCACCACATGTTCAGCTCCGGCCGAACGAAAGGTGACCTCAGGCCTCAAGGTAAGTTCCAGTGTTTCACGTCGGGGGAGTTGGGTGTGCAGTGGTTTCCATGAGGCCATACTCCACCACGGAGTGCCTTCACTCTGCGACGCTCCTGGGGGCACACAGGATAGGAGCTCGTTCGCCAAGTTCGCAGGATGACTTCTCTCCGTGCCGGAACGGCGGCTCCTGGCTTCTGAGGAACCTTAGCCTCAACAGGGCCCTGGAGAAAGCTCTTCACATTCATAGCAAGGGCAACGTACTGCTCTCTGGCTTGCCTGGGTTGAGTGCCCCAGTCGTCAAAGAGCCTCGCGAAGGCAGTGCTGCACAGACTCCCTTTGCCAGTCGCACGGCCTCCCTGACTGAAAGAGAACTGCAGTGCCAAAAGGCACCGTGCTGACGACTGGCTCCAGGAGGAGACTCGGGACAGCACTCTCACAGAAGCGAAAGCTAGGCTGTGGGCCCAGCCTGAGGACCAGCACGTTTTCCACACTTAACACAGCTAAGGCATGAGCCAGACGACAGCCTTGGTCCCTGAGGCCTACCTAAGGTACTGCCATACTTACCCAGTAGATCCCACGCAGAGGTCCCTGTGCCCAAAAGGGCCTCCATGGAAGGGCCCTGTTCCTCCCGTGTGTTTCCTTGAGGTAATCGGAAACCACTGAGGATAACTACGTGAGCTCAGCTTTGAAACTGGGCGACCCTGGGCAAACCTTATTCCCCTCCGTGGTAGACGAGACAGTGGCGGGTCCTAAGCTGCCTGAAGCACGCTCCTCGCGCCCACCTTCTCTTTGCTGCCGGAAGGCCTCACATAAGACGTCTGAGTTTACTCGTGACGGAAGCCGTCTGAGTGTACTCGTGTGAGGCCTGCTGCTCTCAGGTCCTTGCTGGGAGCTTCAGCAAGAGCACTCTGGAGCTCGCCGACAAAAGAATTGTGAGCCCCCCCGGCCTCAAGTAAAAGTCCAGATTTCCCCCGTCAGTAACACCTCGGAGTGCCATAGGAGCGAAGAAGCATGCGTTAACGGGATGCTTCAACAGTGCTAGGGATTTCTTTCACGAGACACTGTGCACTCACGTTCGTCGTAACAACTGTCAAAGGGCACTGTATGCCTTCCAACTCCTCTGTTGCGTTTGAGCCACAGGAAGTAAAGGCATTCGTTTGATTAAGCTCCGTGAACGGGCAACGATGATGGCGAAGCGCTGCCCTGTTCGCTCGAAAGCTCTCGTCTGTACGGCCTTCCAACGGCCTCAGGGTACGCAGTTGTAAACAGCCTTACATTCCATGCTGGTGTGCCCCCAATTAGGAACTTGGGCTCTTCTGTGAGACACCCACGTGCGTCCCAAATGAAACCGGGGAGCTCCCCCAGGACGTCTGCGTACGGCAGTCGGTTGCCAGCTGTTTACTTCCAGCCGGAGAAAGAAGAAGAGGACAGCTTTCCCAGGGACAACTCTGGACCCTTGGGACCATCCAGAGTCACCAAAGCCTAAACTTTGCACGGCCTGGGGAACGCTCTTCCTCATGGCCAGCAATCCCCGCGTCAAAACCTTTCTCAGCAGAGGCAGGCACTCTCTCCCTCGTACTAGATAGCTCGGCAGAGCCTTCCGAGAAACACGCTGCGTCATTCAGCTTGAACGTGGGACGCGGAGGGGAGAGTACGCTTTCTCCCCGTTTGGAGGCGCCTTGCGCTTGGCTTCAAAGCTGCCTGAACAGCACTAGCGGCCCGACGTCTCTGCACGGCAGGACTGTCGTTGTGGGCCGAGGCTGCGTGTTCTCTCAAAACGAAAACCGTGCTGGCGATCCCTTTCTACGAACTCCTCCCACGGCACCACATGTTCAGCTCCGGCCGAACGAAAGGTGACCTCAGGCCTCAAGGTAAGTTCCAGTGTTTCACGTCGGGGGAGTTGGGTGTGCAGTGGTTTCCATGAGGCCATACTCCACCACGGAGTGCCTTCACTCTGCGACGCTCCTGGGGGCACACAGGATAGGAGCTCGTTCGCCAAGTTCGCAGGATGACTTCTCTCCGTGCCGGAACGGCGGCTCCTGGCTTCTGAGGAACCTTAGCCTCAACAGGGCCCTGGAGAAAGCTCTTCACATTCATAGCAAGGGCAACGTACTGCTCTCTGGCTTGCCTGGGTTGAGTGCCCCAGTCGTCAAAGAGCCTCGCGAAGGCAGTGCTGCACAGACTCCCTTTGCCAGTCGCACGGCCTCCCTGACTGAAAGAGAACTGCAGTGCCAAAAGGCACCGTGCTGACGACTGGCTCCAGGAGGAGACTCGGGACAGCACTCTCACAGAAGCGAAAGCTAGGCTGTGGGCCCAGCCTGAGGACCAGCACGTTTTCCACACTTAACACAGCTAAGGCATGAGCCAGACGACAGCCTTGGTCCCTGAGGCCTACCTAAGGTACTGCCATACTTACCCAGTAGATCCCACGCAGAGGTCCCTGTGCCCAAAAGGGCCTCCATGGAAGGGCCCTGTTCCTCCCGTGTGTTTCCTTGAGGTAATCGGAAACCACTGAGGATAACTACGTGAGCTCAGCTTTGAAACTGGGCGACCCTGGGCAAACCTTATTCCCCTCCGTGGTAGACGAGACAGTGGCGGGTCCTAAGCTGCCTGAAGCACGCTCCTCGCGCCCACCTTCTCTTTGCTGCCGGAAGGCCTCACATAAGACGTCTGAGTTTACTCGTGACGGAAGCCGTCTGAGTGTACTCGTGTGAGGCCTGCTGCTCTCAGGTCCTTGCTGGGAGCTTCAGCAAGAGCACTCTGGAGCTCGCCGACAAAAGAATTGTGAGCCCCCCCGGCCTCAAGTAAAAGTCCAGATTTCCCCCGTCAGTAACACCTCGGAGTGCCATAGGAGCGAAGAAGCATGCGTTAACGGGATGCTTCAACAGTGCTAGGGATTTCTTTCACGAGACACTGTGCACTCACGTTCGTCGTAACAACTGTCAAAGGGCACTGTATGCCTTCCAACTCCTCTGTTGCGTTTGAGCCACAGGAAGTAAAGGCATTCGTTTGATTAAGCTCCGTGAACGGGCAACGATGATGGCGAAGCGCTGCCCTGTTCGCTCGAAAGCTCTCGTCTGTACGGCCTTCCAACGGCCTCAGGGTACGCAGTTGTAAACAGCCTTACATTCCATGCTGGTGTGCCCCCAATTAGGAACTTGGGCTCTTCTGTGAGACACCCACGTGCGTCCCAAATGAAACCGGGGAGCTCCCCCAGGACGTCTGCGTACGGCAGTCGGTTGCCAGCTGTTTACTTCCAGCCGGAGAAAGAAGAAGAGGACAGCTTTCCCAGGGACAACTCTGGACCCTTGGGACCATCCAGAGTCACCAAAGCCTAAACTTTGCACGGCCTGGGGAACGCTCTTCCTCATGGCCAGCAATCCCCGCGTCAAAACCTTTCTCAGCAGAGGCAGGCACTCTCTCCCTCGTACTAGATAGCTCGGCAGAGCCTTCCGAGAAACACGCTGCGTCATTCAGCTTGAACGTGGGACGCGGAGGGGAGAGTACGCTTTCTCCCCGTTTGGAGGCGCCTTGCGCTTGGCTTCAAAGCTGCCTGAACAGCACTAGCGGCCCGACGTCTCTGCACGGCAGGACTGTCGTTGTGGGCCGAGGCTGCGTGTTCTCTCAAAACGAAAACCGTGCTGGCGATCCCTTTCTACGAACTCCTCCCACGGCACCACATGTTCAGCTCCGGCCGAACGAAAGGTGACCTCAGGCCTCAAGGTAAGTTCCAGTGTTTCACGTCGGGGGAGTTGGGTGTGCAGTGGTTTCCATGAGGCCATACTCCACCACGGAGTGCCTTCACTCTGCGACGCTCCTGGGGGCACACAGGATAGGAGCTCGTTCGCCAAGTTCGCAGGATGACTTCTCTCCGTGCCGGAACGGCGGCTCCTGGCTTCTGAGGAACCTTAGCCTCAACAGGGCCCTGGAGAAAGCTCTTCACATTCATAGCAAGGGCAACGTACTGCTCTCTGGCTTGCCTGGGTTGAGTGCCCCAGTCGTCAAAGAGCCTCGCGAAGGCAGTGCTGCACAGACTCCCTTTGCCAGTCGCACGGCCTCCCTGACTGAAAGAGAACTGCAGTGCCAAAAGGCACCGTGCTGACGACTGGCTCCAGGAGGAGACTCGGGACAGCACTCTCACAGAAGCGAAAGCTAGGCTGTGGGCCCAGCCTGAGGACCAGCACGTTTTCCACACTTAACACAGCTAAGGCATGAGCCAGACGACAGCCTTGGTCCCTGAGGCCTACCTAAGGTACTGCCATACTTACCCAGTAGATCCCACGCAGAGGTCCCTGTGCCCAAAAGGGCCTCCATGGAAGGGCCCTGTTCCTCCCGTGTGTTTCCTTGAGGTAATCGGAAACCACTGAGGATAACTACGTGAGCTCAGCTTTGAAACTGGGCGACCCTGGGCAAACCTTATTCCCCTCCGTGGTAGACGAGACAGTGGCGGGTCCTAAGCTGCCTGAAGCACGCTCCTCGCGCCCACCTTCTCTTTGCTGCCGGAAGGCCTCACATAAGACGTCTGAGTTTACTCGTGACGGAAGCCGTCTGAGTGTACTCGTGTGAGGCCTGCTGCTCTCAGGTCCTTGCTGGGAGCTTCAGCAAGAGCACTCTGGAGCTCGCCGACAAAAGAATTGTGAGCCCCCCCGGCCTCAAGTAAAAGTCCAGATTTCCCCCGTCAGTAACACCTCGGAGTGCCATAGGAGCGAAGAAGCATGCGTTAACGGGATGCTTCAACAGTGCTAGGGATTTCTTTCACGAGACACTGTGCACTCACGTTCGTCGTAACAACTGTCAAAGGGCACTGTATGCCTTCCAACTCCTCTGTTGCGTTTGAGCCACAGGAAGTAAAGGCATTCGTTTGATTAAGCTCCGTGAACGGGCAACGATGATGGCGAAGCGCTGCCCTGTTCGCTCGAAAGCTCTCGTCTGTACGGCCTTCCAACGGCCTCAGGGTACGCAGTTGTAAACAGCCTTACATTCCATGCTGGTGTGCCCCCAATTAGGAACTTGGGCTCTTCTGTGAGACACCCACGTGCGTCCCAAATGAAACCGGGGAGCTCCCCCAGGACGTCTGCGTACGGCAGTCGGTTGCCAGCTGTTTACTTCCAGCCGGAGAAAGAAGAAGAGGACAGCTTTCCCAGGGACAACTCTGGACCCTTGGGACCATCCAGAGTCACCAAAGCCTAAACTTTGCACGGCCTGGGGAACGCTCTTCCTCATGGCCAGCAATCCCCGCGTCAAAACCTTTCTCAGCAGAGGCAGGCACTCTCTCCCTCGTACTAGATAGCTCGGCAGAGCCTTCCGAGAAACACGCTGCGTCATTCAGCTTGAACGTGGGACGCGGAGGGGAGAGTACGCTTTCTCCCCGTTTGGAGGCGCCTTGCGCTTGGCTTCAAAGCTGCCTGAACAGCACTAGCGGCCCGACGTCTCTGCACGGCAGGACTGTCGTTGTGGGCCGAGGCTGCGTGTTCTCTCAAAACGAAAACCGTGCTGGCGATCCCTTTCTACGAACTCCTCCCACGGCACCACATGTTCAGCTCCGGCCGAACGAAAGGTGACCTCAGGCCTCAAGGTAAGTTCCAGTGTTTCACGTCGGGGGAGTTGGGTGTGCAGTGGTTTCCATGAGGCCATACTCCACCACGGAGTGCCTTCACTCTGCGACGCTCCTGGGGGCACACAGGATAGGAGCTCGTTCGCCAAGTTCGCAGGATGACTTCTCTCCGTGCCGGAACGGCGGCTCCTGGCTTCTGAGGAACCTTAGCCTCAACAGGGCCCTGGAGAAAGCTCTTCACATTCATAGCAAGGGCAACGTACTGCTCTCTGGCTTGCCTGGGTTGAGTGCCCCAGTCGTCAAAGAGCCTCGCGAAGGCAGTGCTGCACAGACTCCCTTTGCCAGTCGCACGGCCTCCCTGACTGAAAGAGAACTGCAGTGCCAAAAGGCACCGTGCTGACGACTGGCTCCAGGAGGAGACTCGGGACAGCACTCTCACAGAAGCGAAAGCTAGGCTGTGGGCCCAGCCTGAGGACCAGCACGTTTTCCACACTTAACACAGCTAAGGCATGAGCCAGACGACAGCCTTGGTCCCTGAGGCCTACCTAAGGTACTGCCATACTTACCCAGTAGATCCCACGCAGAGGTCCCTGTGCCCAAAAGGGCCTCCATGGAAGGGCCCTGTTCCTCCCGTGTGTTTCCTTGAGGTAATCGGAAACCACTGAGGATAACTACGTGAGCTCAGCTTTGAAACTGGGCGACCCTGGGCAAACCTTATTCCCCTCCGTGGTAGACGAGACAGTGGCGGGTCCTAAGCTGCCTGAAGCACGCTCCTCGCGCCCACCTTCTCTTTGCTGCCGGAAGGCCTCACATAAGACGTCTGAGTTTACTCGTGACGGAAGCCGTCTGAGTGTACTCGTGTGAGGCCTGCTGCTCTCAGGTCCTTGCTGGGAGCTTCAGCAAGAGCACTCTGGAGCTCGCCGACAAAAGAATTGTGAGCCCCCCCGGCCTCAAGTAAAAGTCCAGATTTCCCCCGTCAGTAACACCTCGGAGTGCCATAGGAGCGAAGAAGCATGCGTTAACGGGATGCTTCAACAGTGCTAGGGATTTCTTTCACGAGACACTGTGCACTCACGTTCGTCGTAACAACTGTCAAAGGGCACTGTATGCCTTCCAACTCCTCTGTTGCGTTTGAGCCACAGGAAGTAAAGGCATTCGTTTGATTAAGCTCCGTGAACGGGCAACGATGATGGCGAAGCGCTGCCCTGTTCGCTCGAAAGCTCTCGTCTGTACGGCCTTCCAACGGCCTCAGGGTACGCAGTTGTAAACAGCCTTACATTCCATGCTGGTGTGCCCCCAATTAGGAACTTGGGCTCTTCTGTGAGACACCCACGTGCGTCCCAAATGAAACCGGGGAGCTCCCCCAGGACGTCTGCGTACGGCAGTCGGTTGCCAGCTGTTTACTTCCAGCCGGAGAAAGAAGAAGAGGACAGCTTTCCCAGGGACAACTCTGGACCCTTGGGACCATCCAGAGTCACCAAAGCCTAAACTTTGCACGGCCTGGGGAACGCTCTTCCTCATGGCCAGCAATCCCCACGTCAAAACCTTTCTCAGCAGAGGCAGGCACTCTCTCCCTCGTACTAGATAGCTCGGCAGAGCCTTCCGAGAAACACGCTGCGTCATTCAGCTTGAACGTGGGACGCGGAGGGGAGAGTACGCTTTCTCCCCGTTTGGAGGCGCCTTGCGCTTGGCTTCAAAGCTGCCTGAACAGCACTAGCGGCCCGACGTCTCTGCACGGCAGGACTGTCGTTGTGGGCCGAGGCTGCGTGTTCTCTCAAAACGAAAACCGTGCTGGCGATCCCTTTCTACGAACTCCTCCCACGGCACCACATGTTCAGCTCCGGCCGAACGAAAGGTGACCTCAGGCCTCAAGGTAAGTTCCAGTGTTTCACGTCGGGGGAGTTGGGTGTGCAGTGGTTTCCATGAGGCCATACTCCACCACGGAGTGCCTTCACTCTGCGACGCTCCTGGGGGCACACAGGATAGGAGCTCGTTCGCCAAGTTCGCAGGATGACTTCTCTCCGTGCCGGAACGGCGGCTCCTGGCTTCTGAGGAACCTTAGCCTCAACAGGGCCCTGGAGAAAGCTCTTCACATTCATAGCAAGGGCAACGTACTGCTCTCTGGCTTGCCTGGGTTGAGTGCCCCAGTCGTCAAAGAGCCTCGCGAAGGCAGTGCTGCACAGACTCCCTTTGCCAGTCGCACGGCCTCCCTGACTGAAAGAGAACTGCAGTGCCAAAAGGCACCGTGCTGACGACTGGCTCCAGGAGGAGACTCGGGACAGCACTCTCACAGAAGCGAAAGCTAGGCTGTGGGCCCAGCCTGAGGACCAGCACGTTTTCCACACTTAACACAGCTAAGGCATGAGCCAGACGACAGCCTTGGTCCCTGAGGCCTACCTAAGGTACTGCCATACTTACCCAGTAGATCCCACGCAGAGGTCCCTGTGCCCAAAAGGGCCTCCATGGAAGGGCCCTGTTCCTCCCGTGTGTTTCCTTGAGGTAATCGGAAACCACTGAGGATAACTACGTGAGCTCAGCTTTGAAACTGGGCGACCCTGGGCAAACCTTATTCCCCTCCGTGGTAGACGAGACAGTGGCGGGTCCTAAGCTGCCTGAAGCACGCTCCTCGCGCCCACCTTCTCTTTGCTGCCGGAAGGCCTCACATAAGACGTCTGAGTTTACTCGTGACGGAAGCCGTCTGAGTGTACTCGTGTGAGGCCTGCTGCTCTCAGGTCCTTGCTGGGAGCTTCAGCAAGAGCACTCTGGAGCTCGCCGACAAAAGAATTGTGAGCCCCCCCGGCCTCAAGTAAAAGTCCAGATTTCCCCCGTCAGTAACACCTCGGAGTGCCATAGGAGCGAAGAAGCATGCGTTAACGGGATGCTTCAACAGTGCTAGGGATTTCTTTCACGAGACACTGTGCACTCACGTTCGTCGTAACAACTGTCAAAGGGCACTGTATGCCTTCCAACTCCTCTGTTGCGTTTGAGCCACAGGAAGTAAAGGCATTCGTTTGATTAAGCTCCGTGAACGGGCAACGATGATGGCGAAGCGCTGCCCTGTTCGCTCGAAAGCTCTCGTCTGTACGGCCTTCCAACGGCCTCAGGGTACGCAGTTGTAAACAGCCTTACATTCCATGCTGGTGTGCCCCCAATTAGGAACTTGGGCTCTTCTGTGAGACACCCACGTGCGTCCCAAATGAAACCGGGGAGCTCCCCCAGGACGTCTGCGTACGGCAGTCGGTTGCCAGCTGTTTACTTCCAGCCGGAGAAAGAAGAAGAGGACAGCTTTCCCAGGGACAACTCTGGACCCTTGGGACCATCCAGAGTCACCAAAGCCTAAACTTTGCACGGCCTGGGGAACGCTCTTCCTCATGGCCAGCAATCCCCGCGTCAAAACCTTTCTCAGCAGAGGCAGGCACTCTCTCCCTCGTACTAGATAGCTCGGCAGAGCCTTCCGAGAAACACGCTGCGTCATTCAGCTTGAACGTGGGACGCGGAGGGGAGAGTACGCTTTCTCCCCGTTTGGAGGCGCCTTGCGCTTGGCTTCAAAGCTGCCTGAACAGCACTAGCGGCCCGACGTCTCTGCACGGCAGGACTGTCGTTGTGGGCCGAGGCTGCGTGTTCTCTCAAAACGAAAACCGTGCTGGCGATCCCTTTCTAGGAACTCCTCCCACGGCACCACATGTTCAGCTCCGGCCGAACGAAAGGTGACCTCAGGCCTCAAGGTAAGTTCCAGTGTTTCACGTCGGGGGAGTTGGGTGTGCAGTGGTTTCCATGAGGCCATACTCCACCACGGAGTGCCTTCACTCTGCGACGCTCCTGGGGGCACACAGGATAGGAGCTCGTTCGCCAAGTTCGCAGGATGACTTCTCTCCGTGCCGGAACGGCGGCTCCTGGCTTCTGAGGAACCTTAGCCTCAACAGGGCCCTGGAGAAAGCTCTTCACATTCATAGCAAGGGCAACGTACTGCTCTCTGGCTTGCCTGGGTTGAGTGCCCCAGTCGTCAAAGAGCCTCGCGAAGGCAGTGCTGCACAGACTCCCTTTGCCAGTCGCACGGCCTCCCTGACTGAAAGAGAACTGCAGTGCCAAAAGGCACCGTGCTGACGACTGGCTCCAGGAGGAGACTCGGGACAGCACTCTCACAGAAGCGAAAGCTAGGCTGTGGGCCCAGCCTGAGGACCAGCACGTTTTCCACACTTAACACAGCTAAGGCATGAGCCAGACGACAGCCTTGGTCCCTGAGGCCTACCTAAGGTACTGCCATACTTACCCAGTAGATCCCACGCAGAGGTCCCTGTGCCCAAAAGGGCCTCCATGGAAGGGCCCTGTTCCTCCCGTGTGTTTCCTTGAGGTAATCGGAAACCACTGAGGATAACTACGTGAGCTCAGCTTTGAAACTGGGCGACCCTGGGCAAACCTTATTCCCCTCCGTGGTAGACGAGACAGTGGCGGGTCCTAAGCTGCCTGAAGCACGCTCCTCGCGCCCACCTTCTCTTTGCTGCCGGAAGGCCTCACATAAGACGTCTGAGTTTACTCGTGACGGAAGCCGTCTGAGTGTACTCGTGTGAGGCCTGCTGCTCTCAGGTCCTTGCTGGGAGCTTCAGCAAGAGCACTCTGGAGCTCGCCGACAAAAGAATTGTGAGCCCCCCCGGCCTCAAGTAAAAGTCCAGATTTCCCCCGTCAGTAACACCTCGGAGTGCCATAGGAGCGAAGAAGCATGCGTTAACGGGATGCTTCAACAGTGCTAGGGATTTCTTTCACGAGACACTGTGCACTCACGTTCGTCGTAACAACTGTCAAAGGGCACTGTATGCCTTCCAACTCCTCTGTTGCGTTTGAGCCACAGGAAGTAAAGGCATTCGTTTGATTAAGCTCCGTGAACGGGCAACGATGATGGCGAAGCGCTGCCCTGTTCGCTCGAAAGCTCTCGTCTGTACGGCCTTCCAACGGCCTCAGGGTACGCAGTTGTAAACAGCCTTACATTCCATGCTGGTGTGCCCCCAATTAGGAACTTGGGCTCTTCTGTGAGACACCCACGTGCGTCCCAAATGAAACCGGGGAGCTCCCCCAGGACGTCTGCGTACGGCAGTCGGTTGCCAGCTGTTTACTTCCAGCCGGAGAAAGAAGAAGAGGACAGCTTTCCCAGGGACAACTCTGGACCCTTGGGACCATCCAGAGTCACCAAAGCCTAAACTTTGCACGGCCTGGGGAACGCTCTTCCTCATGGCCAGCAATCCCCGCGTCAAAACCTTTCTCAGCAGAGGCAGGCACTCTCTCCCTCGTACTAGATAGCTCGGCAGAGCCTTCCGAGAAACACGCTGCGTCATTCAGCTTGAACGTGGGACGCGGAGGGGAGAGTACGCTTTCTCCCCGTTTGGAGGCGCCTTGCGCTTGGCTTCAAAGCTGCCTGAACAGCACTAGCGGCCCGACGTCTCTGCACGGCAGGACTGTCGTTGTGGGCCGAGGCTGCGTGTTCTCTCAAAACGAAAACCGTGCTGGCGATCCCTTTCTAGGAACTCCTCCCACGGCACCACATGTTCAGCTCCGGCCGAACGAAAGGTGACCTCAGGCCTCAAGGTAAGTTCCAGTGTTTCACGTCGGGGGAGTTGGGTGTGCAGTGGTTTCCATGAGGCCATACTCCACCACGGAGTGCCTTCACTCTGCGACGCTCCTGGGGGCACACAGGATAGGAGCTCGTTCGCCAAGTTCGCAGGATGACTTCTCTCCGTGCCGGAACGGCGGCTCCTGGCTTCTGAGGAACCTTAGCCTCAACAGGGCCCTGGAGAAAGCTCTTCACATTCATAGCAAGGGCAACGTACTGCTCTCTGGCTTGCCTGGGTTGAGTGCCCCAGTCGTCAAAGAGCCTCGCGAAGGCAGTGCTGCACAGACTCCCTTTGCCAGTCGCACGGCCTCCCTGACTGAAAGAGAACTGCAGTGCCAAAAGGCACCGTGCTGACGACTGGCTCCAGGAGGAGACTCGGGACAGCACTCTCACAGAAGCGAAAGCTAGGCTGTGGGCCCAGCCTGAGGACCAGCACGTTTTCCACACTTAACACAGCTAAGGCATGAGCCAGACGACAGCCTTGGTCCCTGAGGCCTACCTAAGGTACTGCCATACTTACCCAGTAGATCCCACGCAGAGGTCCCTGTGCCCAAAAGGGCCTCCATGGAAGGGCCCTGTTCCTCCCGTGTGTTTCCTTGAGGTAATCGGAAACCACTGAGGATAACTACGTGAGCTCAGCTTTGAAACTGGGCGACCCTGGGCAAACCTTATTCCCCTCCGTGGTAGACGAGACAGTGGCGGGTCCTAAGCTGCCTGAAGCACGCTCCTCGCGCCCACCTTCTCTTTGCTGCCGGAAGGCCTCACATAAGACGTCTGAGTTTACTCGTGACGGAAGCCGTCTGAGTGTACTCGTGTGAGGCCTGCTGCTCTCAGGTCCTTGCTGGGAGCTTCAGCAAGAGCACTCTGGAGCTCGCCGACAAAAGAATTGTGAGCCCCCCCGGCCTCAAGTAAAAGTCCAGATTTCCCCCGTCAGTAACACCTCGGAGTGCCATAGGAGCGAAGAAGCATGCGTTAACGGGATGCTTCAACAGTGCTAGGGATTTCTTTCACGAGACACTGTGCACTCACGTTCGTCGTAACAACTGTCAAAGGGCACTGTATGCCTTCCAACTCCTCTGTTGCGTTTGAGCCACAGGAAGTAAAGGCATTCGTTTGATTAAGCTCCGTGAACGGGCAACGATGATGGCGAAGCGCTGCCCTGTTCGCTCGAAAGCTCTCGTCTGTACGGCCTTCCAACGGCCTCAGGGTACGCAGTTGTAAACAGCCTTACATTCCATGCTGGTGTGCCCCCAATTAGGAACTTGGGCTCTTCTGTGAGACACCCACGTGCGTCCCAAATGAAACCGGGGAGCTCCCCCAGGACGTCTGCGTACGGCAGTCGGTTGCCAGCTGTTTACTTCCAGCCGGAGAAAGAAGAAGAGGACAGCTTTCCCAGGGACAACTCTGGACCCTTGGGACCATCCAGAGTCACCAAAGCCTAAACTTTGCACGGCCTGGGGAACGCTCTTCCTCATGGCCAGCAATCCCCGCGTCAAAACCTTTCTCAGCAGAGGCAGGCACTCTCTCCCTCGTACTAGATAGCTCGGCAGAGCCTTCCGAGAAACACGCTGCGTCATTCAGCTTGAACGTGGGACGCGGAGGGGAGAGTACGCTTTCTCCCCGTTTGGAGGCGCCTTGCGCTTGGCTTCAAAGCTGCCTGAACAGCACTAGCGGCCCGACGTCTCTGCACGGCAGGACTGTCGTTGTGGGCCGAGGCTGCGTGTTCTCTCAAAACGAAAACCGTGCTGGCGATCCCTTTCTACGAACTCCTCCCACGGCACCACATGTTCAGCTCCGGCCGAACGAAAGGTGACCTCAGGCCTCAAGGTAAGTTCCAGTGTTTCACGTCGGGGGAGTTGGGTGTGCAGTGGTTTCCATGAGGCCATACTCCACCACGGAGTGCCTTCACTCTGCGACGCTCCTGGGGGCACACAGGATAGGAGCTCGTTCGCCAAGTTCGCAGGATGACTTCTCTCCGTGCCGGAACGGCGGCTCCTGGCTTCTGAGGAACCTTAGCCTCAACAGGGCCCTGGAGAAAGCTCTTCACATTCATAGCAAGGGCAACGTACTGCTCTCTGGCTTGCCTGGGTTGAGTGCCCCAGTCGTCAAAGAGCCTCGCGAAGGCAGTGCTGCACAGACTCCCTTTGCCAGTCGCACGGCCTCCCTGACTGAAAGAGAACTGCAGTGCCAAAAGGCACCGTGCTGACGACTGGCTCCAGGAGGAGACTCGGGACAGCACTCTCACAGAAGCGAAAGCTAGGCTGTGGGCCCAGCCTGAGGACCAGCACGTTTTCCACACTTAACACAGCTAAGGCATGAGCCAGACGACAGCCTTGGTCCCTGAGGCCTACCTAAGGTACTGCCATACTTACCCAGTAGATCCCACGCAGAGGTCCCTGTGCCCAAAAGGGCCTCCATGGAAGGGCCCTGTTCCTCCCGTGTGTTTCCTTGAGGTAATCGGAAACCACTGAGGATAACTACGTGAGCTCAGCTTTGAAACTGGGCGACCCTGGGCAAACCTTATTCCCCTCCGTGGTAGACGAGACAGTGGCGGGTCCTAAGCTGCCTGAAGCACGCTCCTCGCGCCCACCTTCTCTTTGCTGCCGGAAGGCCTCACATAAGACGTCTGAGTTTACTCGTGACGGAAGCCGTCTGAGTGTACTCGTGTGAGGCCTGCTGCTCTCAGGTCCTTGCTGGGAGCTTCAGCAAGAGCACTCTGGAGCTCGCCGACAAAAGAATTGTGAGCCCCCCCGGCCTCAAGTAAAAGTCCAGATTTCCCCCGTCAGTAACACCTCGGAGTGCCATAGGAGCGAAGAAGCATGCGTTAACGGGATGCTTCAACAGTGCTAGGGATTTCTTTCACGAGACACTGTGCACTCACGTTCGTCGTAACAACTGTCAAAGGGCACTGTATGCCTTCCAACTCCTCTGTTGCGTTTGAGCCACAGGAAGTAAAGGCATTCGTTTGATTAAGCTCCGTGAACGGGCAACGATGATGGCGAAGCGCTGCCCTGTTCGCTCGAAAGCTCTCGTCTGTACGGCCTTCCAACGGCCTCAGGGTACGCAGTTGTAAACAGCCTTACATTCCATGCTGGTGTGCCCCCAATTAGGAACTTGGGCTCTTCTGTGAGACACCCACGTGCGTCCCAAATGAAACCGGGGAGCTCCCCCAGGACGTCTGCGTACGGCAGTCGGTTGCCAGCTGTTTACTTCCAGCCGGAGAAAGAAGAAGAGGACAGCTTTCCCAGGGACAACTCTGGACCCTTGGGACCATCCAGAGTCACCAAAGCCTAAACTTTGCACGGCCTGGGGAACGCTCTTCCTCATGGCCAGCAATCCCCGCGTCAAAACCTTTCTCAGCAGAGGCAGGCACTCTCTCCCTCGTACTAGATAGCTCGGCAGAGCCTTCCGAGAAACACGCTGCGTCATTCAGCTTGAACGTGGGACGCGGAGGGGAGAGTACGCTTTCTCCCCGTTTGGAGGCGCCTTGCGCTTGGCTTCAAAGCTGCCTGAACAGCACTAGCGGCCCGACGTCTCTGCACGGCAGGACTGTCGTTGTGGGCCGAGGCTGCGTGTTCTCTCAAAACGAAAACCGTGCTGGCGATCCCTTTCTACGAACTCCTCCCACGGCACCACATGTTCAGCTCCGGCCGAACGAAAGGTGACCTCAGGCCTCAAGGTAAGTTCCAGTGTTTCACGTCGGGGGAGTTGGGTGTGCAGTGGTTTCCATGAGGCCATACTCCACCACGGAGTGCCTTCACTCTGCGACGCTCCTGGGGGCACACAGGATAGGAGCTCGTTCGCCAAGTTCGCAGGATGACTTCTCTCCGTGCCGGAACGGCGGCTCCTGGCTTCTGAGGAACCTTAGCCTCAACAGGGCCCTGGAGAAAGCTCTTCACATTCATAGCAAGGGCAACGTACTGCTCTCTGGCTTGCCTGGGTTGAGTGCCCCAGTCGTCAAAGAGCCTCGCGAAGGCAGTGCTGCACAGACTCCCTTTGCCAGTCGCACGGCCTCCCTGACTGAAAGAGAACTGCAGTGCCAAAAGGCACCGTGCTGACGACTGGCTCCAGGAGGAGACTCGGGACAGCACTCTCACAGAAGCGAAAGCTAGGCTGTGGGCCCAGCCTGAGGACCAGCACGTTTTCCACACTTAACACAGCTAAGGCATGAGCCAGACGACAGCCTTGGTCCCTGAGGCCTACCTAAGGTACTGCCATACTTACCCAGTAGATCCCACGCAGAGGTCCCTGTGCCCAAAAGGGCCTCCATGGAAGGGCCCTGTTCCTCCCGTGTGTTTCCTTGAGGTAATCGGAAACCACTGAGGATAACTACGTGAGCTCAGCTTTGAAACTGGGCGACCCTGGGCAAACCTTATTCCCCTCCGTGGTAGACGAGACAGTGGCGGGTCCTAAGCTGCCTGAAGCACGCTCCTCGCGCCCACCTTCTCTTTGCTGCCGGAAGGCCTCACATAAGACGTCTGAGTTTACTCGTGACGGAAGCCGTCTGAGTGTACTCGTGTGAGGCCTGCTGCTCTCAGGTCCTTGCTGGGAGCTTCAGCAAGAGCACTCTGGAGCTCGCCGACAAAAGAATTGTGAGCCCCCCCGGCCTCAAGTAAAAGTCCAGATTTCCCCCGTCAGTAACACCTCGGAGTGCCATAGGAGCGAAGAAGCATGCGTTAACGGGATGCTTCAACAGTGCTAGGGATTTCTTTCACGAGACACTGTGCACTCACGTTCGTCGTAACAACTGTCAAAGGGCACTGTATGCCTTCCAACTCCTCTGTTGCGTTTGAGCCACAGGAAGTAAAGGCATTCGTTTGATTAAGCTCCGTGAACGGGCAACGATGATGGCGAAGCGCTGCCCTGTTCGCTCGAAAGCTCTCGTCTGTACGGCCTTCCAACGGCCTCAGGGTACGCAGTTGTAAACAGCCTTACATTCCATGCTGGTGTGCCCCCAATTAGGAACTTGGGCTCTTCTGTGAGACACCCACGTGCGTCCCAAATGAAACCGGGGAGCTCCCCCAGGACGTCTGCGTACGGCAGTCGGTTGCCAGCTGTTTACTTCCAGCCGGAGAAAGAAGAAGAGGACAGCTTTCCCAGGGACAACTCTGGACCCTTGGGACCATCCAGAGTCACCAAAGCCTAAACTTTGCACGGCCTGGGGAACGCTCTTCCTCATGGCCAGCAATCCCCGCGTCAAAACCTTTCTCAGCAGAGGCAGGCACTCTCTCCCTCGTACTAGATAGCTCGGCAGAGCCTTCCGAGAAACACGCTGCGTCATTCAGCTTGAACGTGGGACGCGGAGGGGAGAGTACGCTTTCTCCCCGTTTGGAGGCGCCTTGCGCTTGGCTTCAAAGCTGCCTGAACAGCACTAGCGGCCCGACGTCTCTGCACGGCAGGACTGTCGTTGTGGGCCGAGGCTGCGTGTTCTCTCAAAACGAAAACCGTGCTGGCGATCCCTTTCTACGAACTCCTCCCACGGCACCACATGTTCAGCTCCGGCCGAACGAAAGGTGACCTCAGGCCTCAAGGTAAGTTCCAGTGTTTCACGTCGGGGGAGTTGGGTGTGCAGTGGTTTCCATGAGGCCATACTCCACCACGGAGTGCCTTCACTCTGCGACGCTCCTGGGGGCACACAGGATAGGAGCTCGTTCGCCAAGTTCGCAGGATGACTTCTCTCCGTGCCGGAACGGCGGCTCCTGGCTTCTGAGGAACCTTAGCCTCAACAGGGCCCTGGAGAAAGCTCTTCACATTCATAGCAAGGGCAACGTACTGCTCTCTGGCTTGCCTGGGTTGAGTGCCCCAGTCGTCAAAGAGCCTCGCGAAGGCAGTGCTGCACAGACTCCCTTTGCCAGTCGCACGGCCTCCCTGACTGAAAGAGAACTGCAGTGCCAAAAGGCACCGTGCTGACGACTGGCTCCAGGAGGAGACTCGGGACAGCACTCTCACAGAAGCGAAAGCTAGGCTGTGGGCCCAGCCTGAGGACCAGCACGTTTTCCACACTTAACACAGCTAAGGCATGAGCCAGACGACAGCCTTGGTCCCTGAGGCCTACCTAAGGTACTGCCATACTTACCCAGTAGATCCCACGCAGAGGTCCCTGTGCCCAAAAGGGCCTCCATGGAAGGGCCCTGTTCCTCCCGTGTGTTTCCTTGAGGTAATCGGAAACCACTGAGGATAACTACGTGAGCTCAGCTTTGAAACTGGGCGACCCTGGGCAAACCTTATTCCCCTCCGTGGTAGACGAGACAGTGGCGGGTCCTAAGCTGCCTGAAGCACGCTCCTCGCGCCCACCTTCTCTTTGCTGCCGGAAGGCCTCACATAAGACGTCTGAGTTTACTCGTGACGGAAGCCGTCTGAGTGTACTCGTGTGAGGCCTGCTGCTCTCAGGTCCTTGCTGGGAGCTTCAGCAAGAGCACTCTGGAGCTCGCCGACAAAAGAATTGTGAGCCCCCCCGGCCTCAAGTAAAAGTCCAGATTTCCCCCGTCAGTAACACCTCGGAGTGCCATAGGAGCGAAGAAGCATGCGTTAACGGGATGCTTCAACAGTGCTAGGGATTTCTTTCACGAGACACTGTGCACTCACGTTCGTCGTAACAACTGTCAAAGGGCACTGTATGCCTTCCAACTCCTCTGTTGCGTTTGAGCCACAGGAAGTAAAGGCATTCGTTTGATTAAGCTCCGTGAACGGGCAACGATGATGGCGAAGCGCTGCCCTGTTCGCTCGAAAGCTCTCGTCTGTACGGCCTTCCAACGGCCTCAGGGTACGCAGTTGTAAACAGCCTTACATTCCATGCTGGTGTGCCCCCAATTAGGAACTTGGGCTCTTCTGTGAGACACCCACGTGCGTCCCAAATGAAACCGGGGAGCTCCCCCAGGACGTCTGCGTACGGCAGTCGGTTGCCAGCTGTTTACTTCCAGCCGGAGAAAGAAGAAGAGGACAGCTTTCCCAGGGACAACTCTGGACCCTTGGGACCATCCAGAGTCACCAAAGCCTAAACTTTGCACGGCCTGGGGAACGCTCTTCCTCATGGCCAGCAATCCCCGCGTCAAAACCTTTCTCAGCAGAGGCAGGCACTCTCTCCCTCGTACTAGATAGCTCGGCAGAGCCTTCCGAGAAACACGCTGCGTCATTCAGCTTGAACGTGGGACGCGGAGGGGAGAGTACGCTTTCTCCCCGTTTGGAGGCGCCTTGCGCTTGGCTTCAAAGCTGCCTGAACAGCACTAGCGGCCCGACGTCTCTGCACGGCAGGACTGTCGTTGTGGGCCGAGGCTGCGTGTTCTCTCAAAACGAAAACCGTGCTGGCGATCCCTTTCTACGAACTCCTCCCACGGCACCACATGTTCAGCTCCGGCCGAACGAAAGGTGACCTCAGGCCTCAAGGTAAGTTCCAGTGTTTCACGTCGGGGGAGTTGGGTGTGCAGTGGTTTCCATGAGGCCATACTCCACCACGGAGTGCCTTCACTCTGCGACGCTCCTGGGGGCACACAGGATAGGAGCTCGTTCGCCAAGTTCGCAGGATGACTTCTCTCCGTGCCGGAACGGCGGCTCCTGGCTTCTGAGGAACCTTAGCCTCAACAGGGCCCTGGAGAAAGCTCTTCACATTCATAGCAAGGGCAACGTACTGCTCTCTGGCTTGCCTGGGTTGAGTGCCCCAGTCGTCAAAGAGCCTCGCGAAGGCAGTGCTGCACAGACTCCCTTTGCCAGTCGCACGGCCTCCCTGACTGAAAGAGAACTGCAGTGCCAAAAGGCACCGTGCTGACGACTGGCTCCAGGAGGAGACTCGGGACAGCACTCTCACAGAAGCGAAAGCTAGGCTGTGGGCCCAGCCTGAGGACCAGCACGTTTTCCACACTTAACACAGCTAAGGCATGAGCCAGACGACAGCCTTGGTCCCTGAGGCCTACCTAAGGTACTGCCATACTTACCCAGTAGATCCCACGCAGAGGTCCCTGTGCCCAAAAGGGCCTCCATGGAAGGGCCCTGTTCCTCCCGTGTGTTTCCTTGAGGTAATCGGAAACCACTGAGGATAACTACGTGAGCTCAGCTTTGAAACTGGGCGACCCTGGGCAAACCTTATTCCCCTCCGTGGTAGACGAGACAGTGGCGGGTCCTAAGCTGCCTGAAGCACGCTCCTCGCGCCCACCTTCTCTTTGCTGCCGGAAGGCCTCACATAAGACGTCTGAGTTTACTCGTGACGGAAGCCGTCTGAGTGTACTCGTGTGAGGCCTGCTGCTCTCAGGTCCTTGCTGGGAGCTTCAGCAAGAGCACTCTGGAGCTCGCCGACAAAAGAATTGTGAGCCCCCCCGGCCTCAAGTAAAAGTCCAGATTTCCCCCGTCAGTAACACCTCGGAGTGCCATAGGAGCGAAGAAGCATGCGTTAACGGGATGCTTCAACAGTGCTAGGGATTTCTTTCACGAGACACTGTGCACTCACGTTCGTCGTAACAACTGTCAAAGGGCACTGTATGCCTTCCAACTCCTCTGTTGCGTTTGAGCCACAGGAAGTAAAGGCATTCGTTTGATTAAGCTCCGTGAACGGGCAACGATGATGGCGAAGCGCTGCCCTGTTCGCTCGAAAGCTCTCGTCTGTACGGCCTTCCAACGGCCTCAGGGTACGCAGTTGTAAACAGCCTTACATTCCATGCTGGTGTGCCCCCAATTAGGAACTTGGGCTCTTCTGTGAGACACCCACGTGCGTCCCAAATGAAACCGGAGAGCTCCCCCAGGACGTCTGCGTACGGCAGTCGCTTGCCAGCTGTTTACTTCCAGCCGGAGAAAGAAGAAGAGGACAGCTTTCCCAGGGACAACTCTGGACCCTTGGGACCATCCAGAGTCACCAAAGCCTAAACTTTGCACGGCCTGGGGAACGCTCTTCCTCATGGCCAGCAATCCCCACGTCAAAACCTTTCTCAGCAGAGGCAGGCACTCTCTCCCTCGTACTAGATAGCTCGGCAGAGCCTTCCGAGAAACACGCTGCGTCATTCAGCTTGAACGTGGGACGCGGAGGGGAGAGTACGCTTTCTCCCCGTTTGGAGGCGCCTTGCGCTTGGCTTCAAAGCTGCCTGAACAGCACTAGCGGCCCGACGTCTCTGCACGGCAGGACTGTCGTTGTGGGCCGAGGCTGCGTGTTCTCTCAAAACGAAAACCGTGCTGGCGATCCCTTTCTAGGAACTCCTCCCACGGCACCACATGTTCAGCTCCGGCCGAACGAAAGGTGACCTCAGGCCTCAAGGTAAGTTCCAGTGTTTCACGTCGGGGGAGTTGGGTGTGCAGTGGTTTCCATGAGGCCATACTCCACCACGGAGCGCCTTCACTCTGCGACGCTCCTGGGGGCACACAGGATAGGAGCTCGTTCGCCAAGTTCGCAGGATGACTTCTCTCCGTGCCGGAACGGCGGCTCCTGGCTTCTGAGGAACCTTAGCCTCAACAGGGCCCTGGAGAAAGCTCTTCACATTCATAGCAAGGGCAACGTACTGCTCTCTGGTTTGCCTGGGTTGAGTGCCCCAGTCGTCAAAGAGCCTCGCGAAGGCAGTGCTGCACAGACTCCCTTTGCCAGTCGCACGGCCTCCCTGACTGAAAGAGAACTGCAGTGCCAAAAGGCACCGTGCTGACGACTGGCTCCAGGAGGAGACTCGGGACAGCACTCTCACAGAAGCGAAAGCTAGGCTGTGGGCCCAGCCTGAGGACCAGCACGTTTTCCACACTTAACACAGCTAAGGCATGAGCCAGACGACAGCCTTGGTCCCTGAGGCCTACCTAAGGTACTGCCATACTTACCCAGTAGATCCCACGCAGAGGTCCCTGTGCCCAAAAGGGCCTCCATGGAAGGGCCCTGTTCCTCCCGTGTGTTTCCTTGAGGTAATCGGAAACCACTGAGGATAACTACGTGAGCTCAGCTTTGAAACTGGGCGACCCTGGGCAAACCTTATTCCCCTCCGTGGTAGACGAGACAGTGGCGGGTCCTAAGCTGCCTGAAGCACGCTCCTCGCGCCCACCTTCTCTTTGCTGCCGGAAGGCCTCACATAAGACGTCTGAGTTTACTCGTGACGGAAGCCGTCTGAGTGTACTCGTGTGAGGCCTGCTGCTCTCAGGTCCTTGCTGGGAGCTTCAGCAAGAGCACTCTGGAGCTCGCCGACAAAAGAATTGTGAGCCCCCCCGGCCTCAAGTAAAAGTCCAGATTTCCCCCGTCAGTAACACCTCGGAGTGCCATAGGAGCGAAGAAGCATGCGTTAACGGGATGCTTCAACAGTGCTAGGGATTTCTTTCACGAGACACTGTGCACTCACGTTCGTCGTAACAACTGTCAAAGGGCACTGTATGCCTTCCAACTCCTCTGTTGCGTTTGAGCCACAGGAAGTAAAGGCATTCGTTTGATTAAGCTCCGTGAACGGGCAACGATGATGGCGAAGCGCTGCCCTGTTCGCTCGAAAGCTCTCGTCTGTACGGCCTTCCAACGGCCTCAGGGTACGCAGTTGTAAACAGCCTTACATTCCATGCTGGTGTGCCCCCAATTAGGAACTTGGGCTCTTCTGTGAGACACCCACGTGCGTCCCAAATGAAACCGGGGAGCTCCCCCAGGACGTCTGCGTACGGCAGTCGCTTGCCAGCTGTTTACTTCCAGCCGGAGAAAGAAGAAGAGGACAGCTTTCCCAGGGACAACTCTGGACCCTTGGGACCATCCAGAGTCACCAAAGCCTAAACTTTGCACGGCCTGGGGAACGCTCTTCCTCATGGCCAGCAATCCCCACGTCAAAACCTTTCTCAGCAGAGGCAGGCACTCTCTCCCTCGTACTAGATAGCTCGGCAGAGCCTTCCGAGAAACACGCTGCGTCATTCAGCTTGAACGTGGGACGCGGAGGGGAGAGTACGCTTTCTCCCCGTTTGGAGGCGCCTTGCGCTTGGCTTCAAAGCTGCCTGAACAGCACTAGCGGCCCGACGTCTCTGCACGGCAGGACTGTCGTTGTGGGCCGAGGCTGCGTGTTCTCTCAAAACGAAAACCGTGCTGGCGATCCCTTTCTACGAACTCCTCCCACGGCACCACATGTTCAGCTCCGGCCGAACGAAAGGTGACCTCAGGCCTCAAGGTAAGTTCCAGTGTTTCACGTCGGGGGAGTTGGGTGTGCAGTGGTTTCCATGAGGCCATACTCCTCCACGGAGCGCCTTCACTCTGCGACGCTCCTGGGGGCACACAGGATAGGAGCTCGTTCGCCAAGTTCGCAGGATGACTTCTCTCCGTGCCGGAACGGCGGCTCCTGGCTTCTGAGGAACCTTAGCCTCAACAGGGCCCTGGAGAAAGCTCTTCACATTCATAGCAAGGGCAACGTACTGCTCTCTGGCTTGCCTGGGTTGAGTGCCCCAGTCGTCAAAGAGCCTCGCGAAGGCAGTGCTGCACAGACTCCCTTTGCCAGTCGCACGGCCTCCCTGACTGAAAGAGAACTGCAGTGCCAAAAGGCACCGTGCTGACGACTGGCTCCAGGAGGAGACTCGGGACAGCACTCTCACAGAAGCGAAAGCTAGGCTGTGGGCCCAGCCTGAGGACCAGCACGTTTTCCACACTTAACACAGCTAAGGCATGAGCCAGACGACAGCCTTGGTCCCTGAGGCCTACCTAAGGTACTGCCATACTTACCCAGTAGATCCCACGCAGAGGTCCCTGTGCCCAAAAGGGCCTCCATGGAAGGGCCCTGTTCCTCCCGTGTGTTTCCTTGAGGTAATCGGAAACCACTGAGGATAACTACGTGAGCTCAGCTTTGAAACTGGGCGACCCTGGGCAAACCTTATTCCCCTCCGTGGTAGACGAGACAGTGGCGGGTCCTAAGCTGCCTGAAGCACGCTCCTCGCGCCCACCTTCTCTTTGCTGCCGGAAGGCCTCACATAAGACGTCTGAGTTTACTCGTGACGGAAGCCGTCTGAGTGTACTCGTGTGAGGCCTGCTGCTCTCAGGTCCTTGCTGGGAGCTTCAGCAAGAGCACTCTGGAGCTCGCCGACAAAAGAATTGTGAGCCCCCCCGGCCTCAAGTAAAAGTCCAGATTTCCCCCGTCAGTAACACCTCGGAGTGCCATAGGAGCGAAGAAGCATGCGTTAACGGGATGCTTCAACAGTGCTAGGGATTTCTTTCACGAGACACTGTGCACTCACGTTCGTCGTAACAACTGTCAAAGGGCACTGTATGCCTTCCAACTCCTCTGTTGCGTTTGAGCCACAGGAAGTAAAGGCATTCGTTTGATTAAGCTCCGTGAACGGGCAACGATGATGGCGAAGCGCTGCCCTGTTCGCTCGAAAGCTCTCGTCTGTACGGCCTTCCAACGGCCTCAGGGTACGCAGTTGTAAACAGCCTTACATTCCATGCTGGTGTGCCCCCAATTAGGAACTTGGGCTCTTCTGTGAGACACCCACGTGCGTCCCAAATGAAACCGGGGAGCTCCCCCAGGACGTCTGCGTACGGCAGTCGGTTGCCAGCTGTTTACTTCCAGCCGGAGAAAGAAGAAGAGGACAGCTTTCCCAGGGACAACTCTGGACCCTTGGGACCATCCAGAGTCACCAAAGCCTAAACTTTGCACGGCCTGGGGAACGCTCTTCCTCATGGCCAGCAATCCCCACGTCAAAACCTTTCTCAGCAGAGGCAGGCACTCTCTCCCTCGTACTAGATAGCTCGGCAGAGCCTTCCGAGAAACACGCTGCGTCATTCAGCTTGAACGTGGGACGCGGAGGGGAGAGTACGCTTTCTCCCCGTTTGGAGGCGCCTTGCGCTTGGCTTCAAAGCTGCCTGAACAGCACTAGCGGCCCGACGTCTCTGCACGGCAGGATTGTCGTTGTGGGCCGAGGCTGCGTGTTCTCTCAAAACGAAAACCGTGCTGGCGATCCCTTTCTAGGAACTCCTCCCACGGCACCACATGTTCAGCTCCGGCCGAACGAAAGGTGACCTCAGGCCTCAAGGTAAGTTCCAGTGTTTCACGTCGGGGGAGTTGGGTGTGCAGTGGTTTCCATGAGGCCATACTCCACCACGGAGCGCCTTCACTCTGCGACGCTCCTGGGGGCACACAGGATAGGAGCTCGTTCGCCAAGTTCGCAGGATGACTTCTCTCCGTGCCGGAACGGCGGCTCCTGGCTTCTGAGGAACCTTAGCCTCAACAGGGCCCTGGAGAAAGCTCTTCACATTCATAGCAAGGGCAACGTACTGCTCTCTGGCTTGCCTGGGTTGAGTGCCCCAGTCGTCAAAGAGCCTCGCGAAGGCAGTGCTGCACAGACTCCCTTTGCCAGTCGCACGGCCTCCCTGACTGAAAGAGAACTGCAGTGCCAAAAGGCACCGTGCTGACGACTGGCTCCAGGAGGAGACTCGGGACAGCACTCTCACAGAAGCGAAAGCTAGGCTGTGGGCCCAGCCTGAGGACCAGCACGTTTTCCACACTTAACACAGCTAAGGCATGAGCCAGACGACAGCCTTGGTCCCTGAGGCCTACCTAAGGTACTGCCATACTTACCCAGTAGATCCCACGCAGAGGTCCCTGTGCCCAAAAGGGCCTCCATGGAAGGGCCCTGTTCCTCCCGTGTGTTTCCTTGAGGTAATCGGAAACCACTGAGGATAACTACGTGAGCTCAGCTTTGAAACTGGGCGACCCTGGGCAAACCTTATTCCCCTCCGTGGTAGACGAGACAGTTGCGGGTCCTAAGCTGCCTGAAGCACACTCCTCGCGCCCACCTTCTCTTTGCTGCCGGAAGGCCTCACATAAGACGTCTGAGTTTACTCGTGACGGAAGCCGTCTGAGTGTACTCGTGTGAGGCCTGCTGCTCTCAGGTCCTTGCTGGGAGCTTCAGCAAGAGCACTCTGGAGCTCGCCGACAAAAGAATTGTGAGCCCCCCCCGGCCTCAAGTAAAAGTCCAGATTTCCCCCATCAGTAACACCTCGGAGTGCCATAGGAGCGAAGAAGCATGCGTTAACGGGATGCTTCAACAGTGCTAGGGATTTCTTTCACGAGACACTGTGCACTCACGTTCGTCGTAACAACTGTCAAAGGGCACTGTATGCCTTCCAACTCCTCTGTTGCGTTTGAGCCACAGGAAGTAAAGGCATTCGTTTGATTAAGCTCCGTGAACGGGCAACGATGATGGCGAAGCGCTGCCCTGTTCGCTCGAAAGCTCTCGTCTGTACGGCCTTCCAACGGCCTCAGGGTACGCAGTTGTAAACAGCCTTACATTCCATGCTGGTGTGCCAACCCCCCCACCCGCAGGGAGGAATTTGGGCTCTTCTGTGAAACACCAGTGTGCGTCCCAAGTGAAAGCAGGGCGTCTCCCCCAGGACGTCTCCGAACGGCAGTCGGATGCCGGAGGTGTTCTTCCAGCCGGAAAAAGAGGGAAAAGTACAGCTTTCCCAGGGACAACTCTGGACCGTTGGGACCATCCAGAGTCACCAAAGCCTAAACTTTGCACGGCCTGGGGAACGCTCTTCCTCATGTCCAGCAATCCCCACGTCAAAACCTTTCTCAGCAGAGGCAAGCACTCTCTCCCTCGTACTAGATAGCTCGGCAGAGCCTTCCGAGAAACATGCTGCGTCATTCAGCTTGAACGTGGGACGCGGAGGGGAGAGTACGCTTTCTCCCCGTTTGGAGGCGCCTTGCGCTTGGCTTCAAAGCTGCCTGAACAGCACTAGCGGCCCGACGTCTCTGCACGGCAGGATTGTCGTTGTGGGCCGAGGCTGCGTGTTCTCTCAAAACGAAAACCGTGCTGGCGATCCCTTTCTACGAACTCCTCCCACGGCACCACATGTTCAGCTCCGGCCGAACGAAAGGTGACCTCAGGCCTCAAGGTAAGTTCCAGTGTTTCACGTCGGGGGAGTTGGGTGTGCAGTGGTTTCCATGAGGCCATACTCCACCACGGAGTGCCTTCACTCTGCGACGCTCCTGGGGGCACACAGGATAGGAGCTCGTTCGCCAAGTTCGCAGGATGACTTCTCTCCGTGCCGGAACGGCGGCTCCTGGCTTCTGAGGAACCTTAGCCTCAACAGGGCCCTGGAGAAAGCTCTTCACATTCATAGCAAGGGCAACGTACTGCTCTCTGGCTTGCCTGGGTTGAGTGCCCCAGTCGTCAAAGAGCCTCGCGAAGGCAGTGCTGCGCAGACTCCCTTTGCCAGTCGCACGGCCTCCCTGACTGAAAGAGAACTGCAGTGCCAAAAGGCACCGTGCTGACGACTGGCTCCAGGAGGAGACTCGGGACAGCACTCTCAGAGAAGCGAAAGCTAGGCTGTGGACCCAGCCTGAGGAGCAGTACGTACGTTTGCCACACTTCTTTGCACAGCTAGGCGTGAGCCAGAGAGCCTTGGTCCCTGAGGCCTCCCTAAGGTACTGCCATACTTACCCAGTAGATCCCACGCAGAGGTCCCTGTGCCCAAAAGGGCCTCCATGGAAGGGCCCTGTTCCTCCCGTTGTGTTTCCTTGAGGTAATCAGAAACCACTGAGGATACCCGTATGAGCTCAGGTATGAAGCTGGGCGACCCTGGCCAAACCTTATTCCCCTCCGTGGTAGACGAGACAGTGGCGGGTCCTGAGCTGCCTGAAGCACACTCCTCGCGCGCACCTTCTCTTTGCTGCCGGAAGGCCTCACATAAGAAGTCTGAGTTGACTCGTGACAGAAGAAGTCTGAGTGTACTCGTGTGAGGCCTGCTGCTCTCAGTTCCTTGCTGGGAGCTTCAGCAGGAGCGCTCTGGAGCTCGCCGGCAGAAGAATTGTGAGTCCCCCCGCCCCACCCCGGCCTCAAGCAAAAGTCCAGATTTCCCCCGTTAGTAACACCTCGGAGCGCCAGAGGGAGCGGAGGGGCATGCCTTAACGGAATGCTTCGACCGTGGAAGGTATTTCACGAGACACTGTGCACTCACGTTCGTTGTAACAACTGTCAAAGGGCACTGTATGCCTTCCAACTCCTCGGCTGTGTTTGAGCCACAGGAAGTAAATGCGTTCGTTTGATTCAGCTCCGTGAATGTGCAACGATGATGGCGAAGCGCTGCCCTGTTCGCTCGAAAGCTCTCGTTCGTACGGCCTTCACTCGGCCTCAAGGTACGCAGTTCTGAACAGCCTTACATTCCATGCTGGTGTGCCAACCCCCCCCACCCGCAGGGAGGAATTTGGGCTCTTCTGAGAAACACCAGTGTGCGTCCCAAGTGAAAGCAGGGCGTCTCCCCCAGGACGTCTCCGAACGGCAGTCGGATGCCGGAGGTGTACTTCCAGCCGGAAAAAGAGGGAAAAGGACAGCTTTCCCAGGGACAACTCTGGACCCTTGGGACCATCCGGAATCACCAAGGCCTAAACTTTGCACGGCCTGGGGAACGCTCTTCCGCCTGTCCAGCCATCCCCACGTCAAAACCTTTCTCAGCAGAGGCAGGCGCTCTCTCCCTCGTACTAGATAGCTCGGCAGAGCCTTCCGAGAAACATGCTGCGTCATTCAGCTTGAACGTGGGACGCGGAGGGGAGAGTACGCTTTCTCCCCGTTTGGAGGCGCCTTGCGCTTGGCTTCAAAGCTGCCTGAACAGCACTAGCGGCCCGACGTCTCTGCACGGCAGGACTGTCGTTGTGGGCCAAGGCTGCGTGTTCTCCCAAAGCGAAAACCGTGCTGGCAATCCCTTTCTAGGAACTCCTCCCACGGCACCCCAGGTTCAGCTCCGGCCAAGTGGAAGGTGACCTCAGGCCTCAAGGTGAAGTTCCAGTGTTTCACGTCAGGGGAGTTGGGTGTGCAGGGGTCTCCAACGAGGCCGTACTCCACCACGGAGTGCCTTAACCCTGCGACGCTCCTGGGGGCACACAGGATAGGAGCCCATTCACCAGTTTCGCACGATGACCTCTCTCCGTGCCGGAACGGCGGCTCCTGGCTTCTGAGGAACCTTAGCCTAAGCAGGCCCCTGGAGACAGCTCTTCACATTCATAGCAAGGGCAGTGTACTCCTCTCTGGGTTGCCTAGGTTGAGTGGCCCAGTCGTCAGAGAGACTGGCGAAAGCCAGCGCTGGGCGGACCCCCTTTGCCCGTCAGTCGAACGGTCTCCTTGACTGAAAGAGAACTGCAGTGCCAAAAGGCACCGTGCTGACGACTGGCTCCAGGAGGAGACTCGGGACAGCACTCTCAGAGAAGCGAAAGCTAGGCTGTGGACCCAGCCTGAGGAGCAGTACGTACGTTTGCCACACTTCTTTGCACAGCTAGGCGTGAGCCAGAGAGCCTTGGTCCCTGAGGCCTCCCTAAGGTACTGCCATACTTACCCAGTAGATCCCACGCAGAGGTCCCTGTGCCCAAAAGGGCCTCCATGGAAGGGCCCTGTTCCTCCCGTTGTGTTTCCTTGAGGTAATCAGAAACCACTGAGGATACCCGTATGAGCTCAGGTATGAAGCTGGGCGACCCTGGCCAAACCTTATTCCCCTCCGTGGTAGACGAGACAGTGGCGGGTCCTGAGCTGCCTGAAGCACACTCCTCGCGCGCACCTTCTCTTTGCTGCCGGAAGGCCTCACATAAGAAGTCTGAGTTGACTCGTGACAGAAGAAGTCTGAGTGTACTCGTGTGAGGCCTGCTGCTCTCAGTTCCTTGCTGGGAGCTTCAGCAGGAGCGCTCTGGAGCTCGCCGGCAGAAGAATTGTGAGTCCCCCCGCCCCACCCCGGCCTCAAGCAAAAGTCCAGATTTCCCCCGTTAGTAACACCTCGGAGCGCCAGAGGGAGCGGAGGGGCATGCCTTAACGGAATGCTTCGACCGTGGAAGGTATTTCACGAGACACTGTGCACTCACGTTCGTTGTAACAACTGTCAAAGGGCACTGTATGCCTTCCAACTCCTCGGCTGTGTTTGAGCCACAGGAAGTAAATGCGTTCGTTTGATTCAGCTCCGTGAATGTGCAACGATGATGGCGAAGCGCTGCCCTGTTCGCTCGAAAGCTCTCGTTCGTACGGCCTTCACTCGGCCTCAAGGTACGCAGTTCTGAACAGCCTTACATTCCATGCTGGTGTGCCAACCCCCCCCACCCGCAGGGAGGAATTTGGGCTCTTCTGAGAAACACCAGTGTGCGTCCCAAGTGAAAGCAGGGCGTCTCCCCCAGGACGTCTCCGAACGGCAGTCGGATGCCGGAGGTGTACTTCCAGCCGGAAAAAGAGGGAAAAGGACAGCTTTCCCAGGGACAACTCTGGACCCTTGGGACCATCCGGAATCACCAAGGCCTAAACTTTGCACGGCCTGGGGAACGCTCTTCCGCCTGTCCAGCCATCCCCACGTCAAAACCTTTCTCAGCAGAGGCAGGCGCTCTCTCCCTCGTACTAGATAGCTCGGCAGAGCCTTCCGAGAAACATGCTGCGTCATTCAGCTTGAACGTGGGACGCGGAGGGGAGAGTACGCTTTCTCCCCGTTTGGAGGCGCCTTGGGCTTGGCTTCAAAGCTGCCTGAACAGCACTAGCGGCCCGACGTCTCTGCACGGCAGGACTGTCGTTGTGGGCCAAGGCTGCGTGTTCTCCCAAAGCGAAAACCGTGCTGGCAATCCCTTTCTAGGAACTCCTCCCACGGCACCCCAGGTTCAGCTCCGGCCAAGTGGAAGGTGACCTCAGGCCTCAAGGTGAAGTTCCAGTGTTTCACGTCAGGGGAGTTGGGTGTGCAGGGGTCTCCAACGAGGCCGTACTCCACCACGGAGTGCCTTAACCCTGCGACGCTCCTGGGGGCACACAGGATAGGAGCCCATTCACCAGTTTCGCACGATGACCTCTCTCCGTGCCGGAACGGCGGCTCCTGGCTTCTGAGGAACCTTAGCCTAAGCAGGCCCCTGGAGACAGCTCTTCACATTCATAGCAAGGGCAGTGTACTCCTCTCTGGGTTGCCTAGGTTGAGTGGCCCAGTCGTCAGAGAGACTGGCGAAAGCCAGCGCTGGGCGGACCCCCTTTGCCCGTCAGTCGAACGGTCTCCTTGACTGAAAGAGAACTGCAGTGCCAAAAGGCACCGTGCTGACGACTGGCTCCAGGAGGAGACTCGGGACAGCACTCTCAGAGAAGCGAAAGCTAGGCTGTGGACCCAGCCTGAGGAGCAGTACGTACGTTTGCCACACTTCTTTGCACAGCTAGGCGTGAGCCAGAGAGCCTTGGTCCCTGAGGCCTCCCTAAGGTACTGCCATACTTACCCAGTAGATCCCACGCAGAGGTCCCTGTGCCCAAAAGGGCCTCCATGGAAGGGCCCTGTTCCTCCCGTTGTGTTTCCTTGAGGTAATCAGAAACCACTGAGGATACCCGTATGAGCTCAGGTATGAAGCTGGGCGACCCTGGCCAAACCTTATTCCCCTCCGTGGTAGACGAGACAGTGGCGGGTCCTGAGCTGCCTGAAGCACACTCCTCGCGCGCACCTTCTCTTTGCTGCCGGAAGGCCTCACTTAAGAAGTCTGAGTTGACTCGTGACAGAAGAAGTCTGAGTGTACTCGTGTGAGGCCTGCTGCTCTCAGTTCCTTGCTGGGAGCTTCAGCAGGAGCGCTCTGGAGCTCGCCGGCAGAAGAATTGTGAGTCCCCCCGCCCCACCCCGGCCTCAAGCAAAAGTCCAGATTTCCCCCGTTAGTAACACCTCGGAGCGCCAGAGGGAGCGGAGGGGCATGCCTTAACGGAATGCTTCGACCGTGGAAGGTATTTCACGAGACACTGTGCACTCACGTTCGTTGTAACAACTGTCAAAGGGCACTGTATGCCTTCCAACTCCTCGGCTGTGTTTGAGCCACAGGAAGTAAATGCGTTCGTTTGATTCAGCTCCGTGAATGTGCAACGATGATGGCGAAGCGCTGCCCTGTTCGCTCGAAAGCTCTCGTTCGTACGGCCTTCACTCGGCCTCAAGGTACGCAGTTCTGAACAGCCTTACATTCCATGCTGGTGTGCCAACCCCCCCCACCCGCAGGGAGGAATTTGGGCTCTTCTGAGAAACACCAGTGTGCGTCCCAAGTGAAAGCAGGGCGTCTCCCCCAGGACGTCTCCGAACGGCAGTCGGATGCCGGAGGTGTACTTCCAGCCGGAAAAAGAGGGGAAAGGACAGCTTTCCCAGGGACAACTCTGGACCCTTGGGACCATCCGGAATCACCAAGGCCTAAACTTTGCACGGCCTGGGGAACGCTCTTCCGCCTGTCCAGCCATCCCCACGTCAAAACCTTTCTCAGCAGAGGCAGGCGCTCTCTCCCTCGTACTAGATAGCTCGGCAGAGCCTTCCGAGAAACATGCTGCGTCATTCAGCTTGAACGTGGGACGCGGAGGGGAGAGTACGCTTTCTCCCCGTTTGGAGGCGCCTTGCGCTTGGCTTCAAAGCTGCCTGAACAGCACTAGCGGCCCGACGTCTCTGCACGGCAGGACTGTCGTTGTGGGCCAAGGCTGCGTGTTCTCCCAAAGCGAAAACCGTGCTGGCAATCCCTTTCTAGGAACTCCTCCCACGGCACCCCAGGTTCAGCTCCGGCCAAGTGGAAGGTGACCTCAGGCCTCAAGGTGAAGTTCCAGTGTTTCACGTCAGGGGAGTTGGGTGTGCAGGGGTCTCCAACGAGGCCGTACTCCACCACGGAGTGCCTTAACCCTGCGACGCTCCTGGGGGCACACAGGATAGGAGCCCATTCACCAGTTTCGCACGATGACCTCTCTCCGTGCCGGAACGGCGGCTCCTGGCTTCTGAGGAACCTTAGCCTAAGCAGGCCCCTGGAGACAGCTCTTCACATTCATAGCAAGGGCAGTGTACTCCTCTCTGGGTTGCCTAGGTTGAGTGGCCCAGTCGTCAGAGAGACTGGCGAAAGCCAGCGCTGGGCGGACCCCCTTTGCCCGTCAGTCGAACGGTCTCCTTGACTGAAAGAGAACTGCAGTGCCAAAAGGCACCGTGCTGACGACTGGCTCCAGGAGGAGACTCGGGACAGCACTCTCAGAGAAGCGAAAGCTAGGCTGTGGACCCAGCCTGAGGAGCAGTACGTACGTTTGCCACACTTCTTTGCACAGCTAGGCGTGAGCCAGAGAGCCTTGGTCCCTGAGGCCTCCCTAAGGTACTGCCATACTTACCAAGTAGATCCCACGCAGAGGTCCCTGTGCCCAAAAGGGCCTCCATGGAAGGGCCCTGTTCCTCCCGTTGTGTTTCCTTGAGGTAATCAGAAACCACTGAGGATACCCGTATGAGCTCAGGTATGAAGCTGGGCGACCCTGGCCAAACCTTATTCCCCTCCGTGGTAGACGAGACAGTGGCGGGTCCTGAGCTGCCTGAAGCACACTCCTCGCGCGCACCTTCTCTTTGCTGCCGGAAGGCCTCACATAAGAAGTCTGAGTTGACTCGTGACAGAAGAAGTCTGAGTGTACTCGTGTGAGGCCTGCTGCTCTCAGTTCCTTGCTGGGAGCTTCAGCAGGAGCGCTCTGGAGCTCGCCGGCAGAAGAATTGTGAGTCCCCCCGCCCCACCCCGGCCTCAAGCAAAAGTCCAGATTTCCCCCGTTAGTAACACCTCGGAGCGCCAGAGGGAGCGGAGGGGCATGCCTTAACGGAATGCTTCGACCGTGGAAGGTATTTCACGAGACACTGTGCACTCACGTTCGTTGTAACAACTGTCAAAGGGCACTGTATGCCTTCCACATATTCAATTTAATTTAATAATAGAATTAAATTGATTCTACTGATATAAAATAGTAATAATGGGGGGAAAATCACTGCTGTTCTAGTCTCTGTGACATAATTAATGCAGCTTGTATCTCCCAAATCTTACCATTCTGTTTCTCTTGCAGGACCAGAATAAGGTGCTGCCCTTTGCATTCTCTGCTTCCCAGCACAGAAAACACTGGCAAAGAACAGGCAAGGAAGCTGGACATTTAAGCCACTCTAAACTACAGATTATTCTTGAAGGAGAATCTTTTAAGGAACTGAGTTTTTGGTTTTACATGTATAGTAATGAATACATACAACTGAATTTTACAGTTATTTTTAAACAGTTGTATAAATGTTTTCTTAACTGAGAGATGACTGATTTTACTTTTTCTGTTTTCACTTGTATTCATTATGAGGTTTTTTAAATTATAAGCCTTGAATCAATATACTTATGTGAGTGTTGATAAGAGTAATCATTTCTAAGCTTGTTTGTCTCATGCCATAATATATACACATATTTCAAGATATTGAATTTATAGAAAATATATAGAAAAATATATGGAAGTGAATATTTAGAGAAAAAATCACTACTGATCACACCTCGTCAAATTATAAGATATGACAATTTCCCCTAACTATTGTCAATAAAAATGCTATTAATGCATTTGTATATGCAATGAAACTTTTGAAAATTCATGTAGGAAAATTATATCAGACAGCTCACAGATTAGATTGTACAAATATTGAGTACATTAATGATTATTCATTAAAAACAATCCTAGGTAAAAACAGTAATAAGATGTCGGTATTAAGCCAATCCTTTGAAGTAAAAAGTAATGGCATATAGGGTGTTAATAGATATTAGAGACATAAATTAAAGTGATTGGGCTAACTAAGGCTATAATGCCACACTAGCAATTCAGATTATTATGAGTGTTTTGTAGTGTCAGCCTGGGAATGCTCAAGGAAGTATATTCCAAACTTCCTTAATGATAAATGTCACCAGACTAGAGAGCTAAACGTAATGATTATCAGACCTCTGCCCCAAGAGATTCTCATTCAGTAGATTGTATTGTGACATTGTTATCTATAGTGTACCTGTAGTCCTCCTGGGGACTCTTCAGGCAAGCTTGAAAATCACCAAGGCTAAGAGGTCTGTGACCTTGGCACACTCTGAGCCTTTTAATCTTCCTCATTTGTACTTAAAGTTTGTGAAATAGGTTATAATTGTCAGATTATATAAACTATTTGTTTTATTTTACAGCATTTGCTCACCTGGTCTTAGTTGTGACTAACAACTCTGTGAACTACCTGATAGATATTTCATATATTCTCTACTTGGATTTAAGGATGCACATGCGTTCTCAAACTTAATGTGCATGAGGATCACTTGGACAAATCATTAAAATGCAAATGCATGCTCTGCCACCTAGATTTTGGTTCATTTGGCCTCTGATGGGACCTAGGAATTCACATTTGAAATAAGCACTCCTGCTGATTCTGATGAAAGTGCTGTACAGATTATATATTCAGAAATCCCACTGTAGAGGACTGATGAATTAAAATCACAGTAACTGTTGGAAATCCACCTAAATCTAAACAAACCCTGTGGAAATACTTCTGTGTTTGGAGCTTCCTACCAGCTGCCAACGTATTACCTGAATTTTACTATAAATGGTGCACTTGAATGTCATAAGACATTATCTTTATTCATTGGAATTATTTTGAGATTCATTCTATTTAAAAGACACTACAAGGAGGGCTTCCCTGGTGGCGCAGTTGTTGAGAGTCCGTTTTCCAATGCAGGGGACACGAGCTCGTGCCCCGGTCCGGTCCGGGAAGATCCCACACGCCGCGGGGCGGCTAGGCCCGTGAGCCATGGCCGCTGAGCCTGCGCGTCCGGAGCCTGTGACCCGCAATGGGAGAGGCCACAACGGTGAGAGACCTGCGTACCACAAAAAAAAAAAAGACACTACAAGGACAGAACTTCTAGGTGATTTAATTAAGACAAAACTCCTATTATTTGCTATTTAGGTAAACTATTTTATTTTTAATGTCCAAGCAAAATAATTGTTTGCAATTGTAATTATACTCTTTACCAATGTATCAAAAACTCCACAAAGAAACTGGTATTATATTTTCCTACAGGAAATCTTGCAATTTTGCAGTTCACATTTTTAGTTAGGTAAAATACAACTTTCATTACTATGCACAGTGAGAATTTAAATGTTTCTGATCCTTTCTGCAATAAAATGTTATGTACATGTTTTAAGACAGTTGAATTACTATGCTTCTCACTAATGATGGAGTAAAATTTTACGTGAATGTGTTATAATATTTCTGAATCTCATTAAATATTACATTCATAGAATTTTATTTTAGAACAATAGCTATCATCTCTTAATTGTTATGATCCTGAAACACACCAAATGCATTTCACTTGGTCAAATTTGCATTGTAACTTATTTTAAATGTTTAATCTTAGACATCTGAGTTATTAGAAGGGTTGATTCAAAAATCGAATGTGTCTGGCTTGCAGAAGAATGAAACTGTCAATCCTATAATGATTAAAATAATGGATTAACAAATGTGCTAACCATATAAACAGTGGCTTTTTATATTGGTGTATCAGTGTTTTAAATTAGGTAAAATTTGTCAATGTGATCAGCTTTATCTTTTTTACTTTCAGATGATATAGTCCAATTTAATGAGGAATAATAACACTGGCTTTCTCACAGAGTTATTACCACAATGCAATCAGCAAAGTATGTTAACAATTTGGATAAACAGTCCTTGTGTGTGTGTGTGTGTGTGTGTGTGTGTGTGTGTGTGTATGAAAGTGCACATATGCCTGTGTGCACACAGAGTACATGTTTAATTATAATATTGATATTTTAAAATACAGTTATATTTATCTGTGTGAACACATTTTATTTCTATTTTGAACAGAGTGTTATTAATTCAACCATGCTATTGACCATCTATTTCTGATTTCCTAAATAATTATTTTAAACAGAAGTCATGTTCCTTTATCCAGGTTGGTTTTCCTCATCGAAATTGTGTGTAGAAGAATAATATCTTGATGAGAAAAAGAAGAAAGACTGCACAGTCTAACCCTAATTTTAGAGGGATAGCTTTTTATCTTCATCCCTGACATCAAAAGAGGAGGTATCATAACATTTTAAAGCTTGAGCTTTTTATTTGACCGAGATTAGAAAATAAGGAACTCTGGATTTTGTACTTGTTTACCTGAAAACATCAAATTTAATACAACTCAAAAGATATATTATATTCTAGTTTACTTTTCATATGTCATTGTTATAGTCAAATGTTCTCTTTTTTCCAAGAAGATAAAGTTTTCCTTTGTGAGTATATTTTTTTTAACTTTTCATTTTATATTGGAGTATAGTTTTTTTGTTTTTTTGCCACACCGTGCGGCTTGTGGGATTTTAGTTCCCTGACAAGGGATCGAACCCAGGCCCTAGTCAGTGAAAGTGCAGAGCCCTAACCACTGGACCATGAGGGAATTCCCTGGAGTATAGTTGATTAACGATGTTGTGTTAGTTTCAGGTGTACAGTAAAGTGGTTCAGTTATACATATACATGTATCTATTCTTTTTCAAATTCTTTTCCCTTTTAGGTTGTTACATAATATTGAGCAGATTTCCCTGTGCTATACTGTAGGTCCTTGTTGGTTATCCATTTTAAATACAGCAGTGTGTACATGTCAATCCCACACTCCGTAACCATTCCTTCCCCCCACCCTTCCCCCCTGGTAACCATAAGTTTGTTCTCTAAGTCTGTGAGTCTGTTTCTATTTTGTAAATAAGTTCATTTGTCTCATTGTTTTTACATTTCGCATATAAGATATATAATACAATATTTCTCTTTCTCTGTCTGACTTATTTCACTCAGTATGACAATCTCTAGGTCCATCCATGTTGTTGCAAATGGCATGATTTCATTCTTTTTAATGGCTGAGTAATATTCCATTGTATATACGTACAACATCTTCTTTATCCATTCCTCTGTCGATGGACATTTAGGTTGTTTCCATGTCTTGGCTATTGTAAACAGTGCTGCAATGAACATTAGGGTGCATATATCCTTTCAGACCATGTTCTTCTCTGGATATATGCCCAGGAGTGAGATTGCAGGATCATATGGTAGCTCTATTTTTAGTTTTTTAAGGAAACTTCATACTGTTTTCCATAGTGGCTGTACCAATTCACACTCCCACCAAAAGTGTAGGAGGGTTCCCTTCTCTCCACACCCTCTCCAGCATTTATTGTTTGTGGATTTTAAAATTTGTATGGAGACACAAAAGACCCTGACTAGCCAAAGCAATCTAGAGAAAGAAAAACGGTGCTGGAGGAATCAGGCTCCCTGACTTCAGATTATATTACAAATCTACAGTCATCAAAACAGTATGGTACTGGCACAAAAATAGAAATATAGGACAATGGAATAGGATAGAAAGCCCAGAAATAAACCCACACACCTATGGTCAATTAATCTATGACAAAGGAGGCAAGACTATACAATGGGGGAAAGACAGTGTCTTCAATAAATGGTGCTAGGAAAACTGGACAGCTACATGTAAAAAAATGAAATTAGAACATTCTTTAATGCCATACACAAAAATAAGGTCCAAATAGATTAAAGACCTAAATGTGAGACCATAAACTATAAAACTCTTAAAGGAAAACATAGGTAGAACACTCTCTGACATAAATTGCAGCAATATCTTTTTTGATCCGTCTCCCAGAGTAATGGAAATAAAAACAAAACTAAAGAAATGGGACCTAATTAAATTCAAAAGTTTTTGCACAGCAAAGGAAACCATAAACAAAATGAAAAGACAACCCACAGAATGGGAGAAAATATTTGCAAATGATGTGACCAACAAGGGATTAGTCTGCAAAATTTACAAACAGCTCATGTGGTTTAATATCATCAAAACAAACAACCCAAACAAAAAATTCGCAGAAGACCTAAATAGATATTTCCCCAAAGAAGATATACAGATGGCCAAGAGGTACATGAAAAGATATTCAACATTGCTAATTATTAGAGAAATGCAGATCAAAACTATCGATACAATGAGATATTACCTCACACCAGTCAAAATAGCTATCATCAAAAAATCCACAAACAATAAATACTGGTAAATATTATTTTTATTTTGTATTATAAGTAATTGTTTTTAATAGCTAAGAATTAATACATTTATAACAATGTCTTAAAAACAGAGAAAATCACAATTTGTGAGAATTTAAAGCCAAAATAGATCTATTTATTTCTAAAACATAAAATTGAAAAATGATTATTATTACAAGTATTCAAGTGCAGCATGAGCAGTGTTTAAAAAGATTTATAGACTTGTATTTCATCTAATATAGGAAATCATTCTAGATACTTATTTGTCCAAGGGATTAGTTAAACAAATGTCCCTAACCTATTTAAATTTGTCATCTCAATTGAAGACAGGTCTCAAAAAGTGAATTGGTGGACTCTGAAACACATGGACACACTTTGTGACCGTCCTATTATTAGAAGCTAAAAGGTAACTACAAATCACAGAGGTGGCAGCGGCTGGAAGGGGTCAGGTTAGAAAGACAAGGAGAAAAATTATGGTCTAATTTTTTTAAAAAAGGATGTGTGTTTAAACCCAATTGAGTTATTTAATGAGTAGATTTAGAGAAAGGATGGTACCCTGTCACACCACTTTAGCATACTGAAGAGCTCAAGGGGAAAACGTTGCTAGGAAGATTTAATTAATTTTCTTCATCTAATCCTCTGTTAACACTAAACAAGTCACTGTCACATGCATCATATGAATTCCAAGGACAAAGTAAAAGCCATTTAAAAGTAGTCATATCCCAATAAGGTTATTAAGAGACCATTTCTAAGTTCCTCATTAAAGTTAATGCATTTAACACTAATACTGTTCAAAATCCATATTACAGTCCAGCAATTTCATAAACTATTGATTGCTTTGGTGTGTCCTTATATACTAATGTATTATATTTTTAAGTAACTTAGTGAGGCAAAAGTCCAGGTTATTTAGTTTCAGCTTGTGAAATATTGCAACTCCTGTAACAGCTTTAAATTGCAATAGCTCAAGTCTTTGGGTATATCAGTTTCTGTCTCTAAAATTGAGTGCCAGCATCACAGCCTCTGTATTTTGTCTAGAGCTTTTCTCTCTCAGGGTTATACAAAACAATAGGAGATTAATGGGGTAACATAGTAAAAAGTTTTATGAATGATAAATATTATCCCTATTTTTCTGTAGGAGAAATGGAGTCATATGTAGGTTAAGTAACCATTAAAAGTGTTATAGAAAAGGATCCATTTATGCTGCATTTAACTGCATTCCAAGCACTTACTCTTTGCTAATCTCCTTAATTGTCACTTTGAGTGCCAAAGGTGAGGTACGTATCCTGTATAAACATATGCAAATTTTGAATCATTTAAGCTGTCTTTTCAAATATTGATCAATATATCAAGTTTGATGATCAAAAGCCAGAATTTTCCTTACTCTTTGCCAAAAACCCCTTTCAGTGAGATTTTCTTTAATGTAATGAGGCGGGGCTGGGGGGAGGCATAGGTTTGCATATAAATGTATTTCCCATCAGTAAACTTACTTCCCCAAACATCTAGTACTATCATCTCAACTGAAAAGCTGGTGTAGAAAGAATGTCAAAGTCCATGCTGGAGAATAAAATCCTTCCCCACTGAAAACTGTAGAGCAGGTCTGAAGGGAATGACATCTCTCGCTATCTTAAGGAAATTCTTTTTCTTTTATTTTTTCCTGTCAAAATGCAGCTTAATTCAGTATGAAGACTATGTATAGTGGCTTGTTGCTTAAGGTTCTACAATGTTTTTTGCATAACGGTAATAAAGTGTTTTAATGATACATTTTTCCATTAAGAATTTGGAAGAATATATTGTTGGCATAATGGGTAGAATGAGAGAGTATCTTACAGTGTATGGCAAGAGGAGATGGGAAAGTTAAAGTAAAAGAAATATAATTGTATATTATTTTACATGAAATAAAATTTAATTAATAACAATAATTTGTCAAGTGATGAGCATAGCCAAACATAAATGTGAGTGAAATGAAACTAATATCAGAGACTAAAGAGAAATCTTCATAGATTCACTCTTCTGTAGAAATTGAAGACAGATAAAGGGAAAAGGGCATGGAGAGAATCAAGTTTTTAATTTTCATACAAAACATTAACAATCCATTGATATCAGATAAGTTCTTTGTATTTAGACCTCCAATGTGAGTGGTGGGAGCTATTTCAATGTCCCTAAATTCTTTCTCAATGAATTTCAGATTTCCTCTACATATATTGAAGAGAAATGTCGTGAATTTTTTAAAGAAATTAGTTCAAATGGAAAATAAGAAGAAATGGAGAAGAAAGAGAAGACAGAGGAGGTGAAGGATGAAGAGAAGAAGAACAAGGGAAAGCACATCATTAACATCTATGAAAACATATGGTCAAGAGAAAAATACACTCCCCCTACAAAGAACTGGGGAGATCAGTGTTCGGCCCTCTTTCTGCCAGTTTACTTTGTAATTGTTTTGTCCAATTTACCTTAGGCTAGCCATGTATTTCCTCCCTACTTTACATACGTATGGAAATTGCACATTTTCTAGGACTGGGCTGAAACAAGTTGTGTCTTGAACACGTGGCAAATTTCCTACTCTCTTCTAAGCAAAGTCAAAATATGCCAAGAAAATATACCACATGGAGGTATAACACAACACAGGGTAAGGTGCATTTGGAAGCAAGCAAAGACTTTCCTAACAGGTGAAAAACTTTCTAGAGCCCAGGCCTCCTGAAAAAGAAAGTTTAACGTGAATATAAAGAGAGGAAGAGACTGCTATGGAATGAGCTTAAAAGAGTAGGAAGGGATCATATCAAGAAAAAAAAAAACAAAACCTGAAATTATTCTTAGTTTGCAGTTTTATTAAGTAGAAAAGAGAAACTGTGGAAATACCTTACCTGTGATAACAGTAGGATGAGTTAGTGTTTCTGTAAACTGTTTCCTTTGCAGTCTGAATACTGGATTGGAAAGCAAGAAGAAAAAAAAAGGAATTCAGATCAACAAGTTAAGGGTCATTTCAGCAGTTAACAGAAAGATAGTGGCAGCTGGAAAGAGGTGACAGTAGAAATGGAGAAAATAAATAATGTAGGAGGGAGAATAAAGAATTTTTGGTGCTTTGTGACAGGTGGGCAAAGGTGTCTTGTGTGATAACTGTATTAACGGAATGTCAATCCATTTACTAAGAAAGAGATTCAGGAATAGGAGAGATTCTGATGGAATAATATCACAAGTTAAGTTTGGGACAAGTAAAATTTGAGTGGAGCTGTCCAATTGTCTGCAAGATACTACCAAGTAGAAAAAATAAGATTTCTGGGCTATGAAGAAGGTATGTGAGTACAATGGGCTTATAGACAAGCAGAGGTACTGGATAAATTGGGTTTAAAAACTTGACCATTTACAAACAATTTTCCTAATCAAAGGATTATACCTCAGTTTCTTCACCTGCAAAAGTGGGATTGCAGTGGCACCTCTTGACATTGATCTTAGAGGATTATTGTGGAAATTCAATGAGATATTATATGCAAGACACTTGTCATACGTCTAGAGTTTTATACATATTCACGAATGTTAGCTATTATTGCCGTCACTATCATCACCATTTAAACATCTGGAAATGTATGACTTTCTTAAGAAGAAGAGATGTCTCGAGATTAAATGAGCAACCTCAGCATTGGAATACAGTTAGGGGAGGAGAATCCAGAACACAAAACTGAGTAATATGGGCAGCATTGTAAGTACATATATAACTATGAAAATGTTATGCAATAGATATGAAAAATTTTCAGAGTCCAAAGAAAATGAGGGTTGAAAAATGTCCACTTTATTTAACAATAAGGACATATTGAATACACTTGCAAAGCAAATAAAAAAATATATAAATGTATCATTGGCATGGCTTAGGCATGAAATTTTTGGAGAGTAGCTCTGCATAAGTAGCCACCAGTAGTAGATAGCTAATATTAGCAAAATTTTTTGTGCATAGCAGATGGCACAGTTTTGGGAATTGAAGAGAACAAAAGGAGAAGAAAAAGAGAGAAGCTGACAAATTTATCAATTAATTAATTGGAGAAATAATCTTGCCATTTTTTGGAGGAGAGCAAGCTTAGGGTTATAAGAGAGGCATATGGTCAAGTAATCCTTTAGATATGCAAATATTGGCAATGGCTTTCTTCAGTGGAGTAGAGATGAGTAGTATGATCTCTATGAACTGGTAGGACTAAGAAAAATTTCTGTTTAAAGTTGGAACAACTTATTTGGTCAATGATCCATACTGTTCCATACATGGAAATGTTGTAAAATGTCAGTCAGATATCAATCATATAGATCCAACATCATTCCTTAAAGAGAGACATTTTACAATGACTCAATCTTGGAATATTTATTCCTCCATATTTCAGAAATTCCTCCATATTTCTCCTTCAAAAAGAATCCTCCTCATCAGCAGTTGTTCATGTTTGTCTCATCAAATTAACCCAAATCCTGCTTATTAGCAAACCTCACATGAATTATCATACTATTTCTCTCCTTTTCTTCATTAACAAACATCTTGAGAAAACTTCCTACTTTAAATTTTTTCTACTCTTTCTTTTTCACCTTTGTTAATTTTTCTCCATTTGCCTCTTAAATGTGAACATTCCAGTAGATTTTTTTTTTCTAGCTTATAGTCTCTCCTCATTCTACATATTCTCTGCAACAATTTGATCTTCAGACATGTTTTCAGTCTGGATGATATGCAGACACATTCAGCTCAGACTCAAATCCAACTGCTAACATTTTTAGTTCCAAACCAGGAGGTAGGAGGCTGACAGTGAAAATAAGTGGAAAGTCAGACAAGTAAACTGCCCCTGAAACCAAGGCTTCCCTGAAGGCCTATGATAGTATATTTATCCCAGATCCCAAGGTTGAATAGCCTTAGAGGGAATAGGAGACAATATTTTGTACTGACACAAGATGGTCAGCTGGAATCGATATTTTGGATGAAACTGGGACTTTGAAAGTGTTATACCTTTATGGAAAAATCAGCAGGAAATAAAAAGTACATGTGTTTACATGACAGAAATCTTCCAAAATGACCTGAATGCTAGATGGAGAATGCAAGGCAAGCTCTCGTGAAAAATCATATACGGTAATTCTGCTCTTTTGTAGGATTTGGGTTTTAAATTTACGTTACTCATAGAGTCAAGGAAATACAAACTCAAAAAGTTAAAGATATGACTAATTGGTATCACTCCAGAAACTTAATAGAAACAAAAGAAAATATTTTCCAGATTAGCCGTTCTGATTGGTATAAAGTGTTATTTTGCCTTTTCCCCAACATCTAGGGAAGTTAAGCACCTTTTCATATATGTATTGGTTATTTGGATATCTTTGTTCGTAAAAGCCCTGTTCAAGTGTTTTGTTCATTTTTTCTATGATTTATTCATAGAAATTTATTTGAATAAATTCAAATTTATTCAATTTCTTAGTAAATATTTATGTGTATCTTACAAATATATGAATTGCAAATATATTTTCCCATGCTGAAGCTTGCCTTTTTAGACTCTTAAAGGTGTCTCTTGATAAGTAGAACATCTTTATTTTATGTAGGTAAACTTGTATTTTTTTTCCCTCTATGCTTAGTGGTTTCTGAATTTAAGGAATCTTTCACACTCAACAGAATAGGTAAAATGAAAGGAAAAACAGTATCAAGTGTTGGCAATTTTATGGAACAACTGAACATCTAGTGTTCATTGACCCAACTATTTTGGAAAACTGTCAGTATTGTACTAAAACTGAACAATATTATTCCATATTACCCAACAATTCCACTGTTAGATAAGTAACCTATTTATAGAAATTACTATACATATTTACCTAAAACTTTGAACAAAACTATTAGTATCAACACTACATATAATGTAGCCAAAAAATGGAAACAACCCTAATGTCCATCAGTAATAGAATGAATACACAGATTTTGCTACAGTCACACAATGGAATGATAAGGAATAAACTGGGTACACACACATAGTAGTTCAATAAATTATTATTATTTTGTCTTGAGTATGCTAAGACTCTTTCTTTATTCAAAAGGTCTAATAATTTCACTTTGGATATATCTTGGCATTGATTATGACTACATTTACTAGGCAGCTTTAGATATTTCTTTATTTCAATAAATAGTTACAGGAGTACACAGGTTTGAGAATATTTTTGTTGTTGTTGTTGATTTATTTTTTAACCACTATGGGAAATACTTAAGTATTTTTATACATACAGAGAAAAGAGCAACTGATAAGAGAACTAAAAATGTAGAAGAGAGAAAGTCCTAAATATAGGGCAATATTTCAGTCCTGAAACAGATGGAAGAAGATAGAATCCAATGCAGAGACAGTTGATATAACCTTGCAAAAGAAATGAGCACCCAGCCTTTGGAACTGAGGAAAAGGAAGCATGTAGTTGAGTTTCTGAATAAAAAATACTATGTGATTGACAAAGAAAATACCTATCTTGTGTCTTCCGACCCTATTAATTCTAGTGAAGTACAAGGCAAGGTCAAGAGCTGAGAAAGAGGATAGAAGTGACGTAGAGGTTACTCTATATTAATGACATCTTTCAATAGCTAATTCATGGGAAGATTTAAGGTATGAGGAATTTGAACAGAATGGTAGTTCAAATGATTGGTGAGGGTTTAATAGAGAGCTGTGATCAAAAAACAAGTATCGAATCAGAATGAATGGGTTTGAAACCCACTTCTACCACTTCCGTATTTTGTGACTTTGAGTGTCAGGTTATTCATCTGTAAAATGAGAGTAAAAAAAATGATATTCCTATAGGATTACTATGAAGATACAAAGAAATAATAAGAGGTAAGATGATAGACACACTATCTTAATTAGTTACTTGCATTTTTTTTTTTTTTTTTTTGGTTAGTCAGTGGATCTATAGTGACAGGATAAGAAAGTAGAGAGATTAATAGAGTAGGAAAATGGCAATGGGTCAAGCCTCATGATATATTCACTTTTATTTTTTTAGATCAAAAGTCAGTGAAGTAAGGAGTGAAAGAGATAAAAGGGTAAATGGTTTTAGTAAAACAAAAAAGAAGTAGATTAGCAGTCATCATTTAAGATATGGCAAAATTATGCTTGATGTCAATGTGTAAAATGTAAAAAAAAAATTGCTAGAAAATGGAAAATTGTTTGTAAAGATTCTTAGTGGATTCAGGATGCCTTCACCTACATACCTACTCACTTTTTAACCAGCCTCTATGTGTGCTTTGCACCTAACACTCAAATGACTTCGCTTTGCTAAGATCTGATATCTAATTTTATTTGATCTAGCAACAACATTCAATACAGTTGAACTCTTTTTCCTTTTTAAAATACTCACATTTCTTGACTGGCCTCCAAGTTTGTACATTTTTTTCACAGTCCTCCTACATCCTTGTCTGCTCCATCACTATCTTCTATGAAAATACGGCCGCCTTTCCAATGATCCCAAATACTGAATTTGGGGGTCTTCAGTGTATAGGCGGTATAGTTTACTTAGTTCTTGGAAAAAAGTGTGAATTGAGAACAGGAGAGCCCAAATCTATATCCAGAGCAAATTTAATATTCAGAATTGCTTAGAATGGAAGATTCTATCTTTCTCTACTATAATGCTGGCTGCTTGAATCAGCAAGAATAGCCATCCATCTCCATGGCTTCCTCTTTCCCATGGTAGGGAGAATAATCATGATTTACTCTTTCTGTAGTCTCCAACCACCCCTTACTAAAGTGTTCTAAATAATCCATATGTATTTTCCCTAGAACTCCTTAGCCCTAAGCTTCTTGCATTATTCTTTTCAGGCCATTGACCTCATGGCAGAGTTCTCTACCACAGCACAGAATTTAGAGTATTTCCACACATCAGACATACATATTGGATAACTAAGTGTATTGCTTGTATCTTTGCCTATTAGGAGTATTTCCCATCACCAAAACCCTGGTCATCCCAGGGAGAGAGGGGGCACTGCAATGAGATAGTAATTTTCCATAGTGGCGCTAGACCATGCCAAATTTTCAACCAGACCTTTGTCTTTTCCACCTCTATCTATACAACTTCTGGTTGTAGAGAATCCCTTAAAACTCTGCCTAGCATCCTTACCTACCTCAGATATATTTATTACCATCAGATCTGCTGGATTATATACCTAAGTGGTAGGCTGCAATATCATGTAGCACCCTCTCTATGCTTCACTCAAATCAAGTTATCTTCTAAAATACCATATAAAAACACCAGAACAGTAACCACAAGCCCTCTAAAATTCAAGTGGTCCACTAAAAACCACACCTCATTTTTTATAGGCTGGAAGTTCAAAGTATAACAGGTATTATAAATTAGGAGAATTTCCTCTAATGTCACAGAGCACTAGACTCACAAAAACATCACAAATAACTGCAGATGGATAAATCTTTGAAACTTTATCTCTCACCCTCTAGTTTGCCTGTGTCTTAGTAGATAAGACTACATGCTACTTACTGCTTCCCTGGTCTAATGAGTATATCACTAATATAGTGAATCAGCATGTTGTTTTCTGGAACATCAAAATGGTCTAGGTCCTAGTGAACTACAGAGCAAGAGACCTAACAGGGTCTGGTGAAAGTTAAAGGTTTGAAAACTGAGTGGTAGAAGTAGGAAAATTCTTATCAACAGTCTTATGCCTCAAGAGATGAAATTCTCATCACTCCATCAGACAAATGAGTGAGAATAAAAATGTTGTCCAAAGGTGACTGAAATCTAGAATGAATGGTAAAGGAAGTATAAGATAAATATCAACTTTGATTCTAGGATCATCTGTAACATCAAGGAATATATTGAAGGATATTGACATTGACCTCTACTCTGAGGGATTGTAGTTGCTCCTTCTTTCTTGAGATAGAATTCAGGGCCTCTTTTACTAATAACAGATTTGTATATCATAAGAGTGTATGCTATTTAATTGGCATGAAGGGTAAACTGTTACAGACCGAGTCAATACATCACTCAGAGTTACTTGGGTCTCATTCATTTCCCTCACTTCCAGAGTGAAGGCAATGATTTTTAAAATCCTGGCTCCAGTGACTGCCTCTCATCTCTGAACACCGTAAGTTGTCCCAGGGTGCCAAAGGACCAGGGATGGATATTAGACATGACCACCTGTGTGCCCTCCAAGGAATGAGCTACAGCAGCTCCAGCATCCAGTCCACCAGAGCTGGACTCATGTCCAACTGAAAATTTCTGCCTTCCTAGTGGCCCAGTTTAGGTGAATTAATGCCTCACAAAGATTTTGATTACAAGAGACAGGAGGTGGAAAGCAACTAACAGAAATGTCTTTCCTTTCTTCCTTCAAGGAACTGCTCTATGTGGTGCTGTGTAATCTCATGGAGATGTTCCATAACTGAGCAATCGTACTTGGTTTTTTTAAACTATGTTCAGTTTGATAAACCATGACATTTTATTTCCTATCCCTCTTTCTCTACACTTTTACTTTCAGTTGATTACCACTCTTCCAACAATAATTGAATATGTAAGATTTTCCTCATGTTCTGATTTCTAGGAAACCAAGGCTAAAACATGATGCTTATCAGACAGGTAGGTAAGATAAAATTGAGGGCAAAGTAGAAACTATTTAAGCATTTTATAATCCTATGATTATCTGAGGCACAGAATTTGTGCCTTTAGTTACACTTACATTCCAAGCCCCACAATATTATTGAGACTATAAGCCATACCTAAAACAGCAGAACTATGAGTCTTTACTACAGGAAAGACTTTTACAATTATGTTTTCCAAAAACAGTTTTTCTAGTGCGAACAGATGCAACAAATTAATTTTTCTTCTTGTAAATCTATAAAAATATTGCAAATAACATGTCAGTTATGACCTTTAGAATGGTATTGACCTTTTAATCTCATAATGGTGAAAAAGTGATAAAGTATAGCTGCACATAAGTTGTATTTCAACCCTACCCACCCGTGAGAATTGATAAAACAATAAGCAGAAAAATACAGAGTTGTTCAGTACAATCACATACCAGGAGTAATGGACACTGAGAGTGTTTAATGGACAATTAATTATTTTTCACATCCAGAAAAGAAACATGTGTGTGAGAATCTTGCTGCTCTCGTCTGTATATAAACTAGGTTTTTACACAATGTTCGGCAACATGCAGACCTAAGTTCAAGAGGCCTGTACTACTGTTAGAATGAATGTGAAGAAGACAGTGTTATAATGAAAAATATACGAAACAGTGAAAAGTTCATGCCTACTTAAAGGCAACCTTATTATATTACATTGAAGCTTATGTACCAGTACTAATGAAAAGGGGCAATAAAAGAGGTTCTTTTATGCTAAATTAAAGAATAGATGTATATCAGAGACTCTTTCTTGTTAATGCTTTAGCAGAGGATCACCAAAATGATCTCTCTTTCAAGAGAATACCTGCATTACACATAGTCAGCAACTGGATACCTGTATATCTATGCTAAAGCTCCAGACATGTTTCCCTCAAGTTCTCTGACAAGGATAGAGGCTCCAAAGCCACCTGTTTGAGCTACTAAACCTCCTTTATGTCGCACCAGGTTCAAGGCTCTTGATCAAGTAGCCAGTTACTTCTGGAAGGTAAAGGAATTGTGCAACGATGTAAAGGGTGCTTATACCTTTCTGCTCCCAGCCTCTTAAACTTCAGAATTTTTTTTTTTTTTTGCCACACTGCGTAGCATATGGGATCTTCCCCAACCAGGGATCAAACTCGTGCCCCCTGTAGTAGAAGTGTGGAGTCTCAACCACTAGACAACCAGGGAAGTCCCCAATTTCAGAATTAAAGCCTTGTTCCAACCCACAGTCCTGTCTCTAGCATAGTTGACTCAATTCATAGATATTTTAACCAGTGAGTCAGGGAATTTTTAAGAAATAGCCTTATAGACTTTGGGGTAAAAGACCTGGAATCAATGAGATATGTGGTGTTAAGTCTTTTCTGGATGGAAAGGTAGGTAGGGGCAACTCAGTTTGAACTCTTGGCCATTTTAGAGTGTGATACGGAAATAGATGAGCCAGACAACATTCAGGGGTTACCAACTAGTAAGGAGCCCCGTAATATAAATAAAATAATCTAATGTGATATCAGTGAACTGCTTTACTCTTATAAAAATGACAAACTGTAACTTAGGCCCACTCTAACCTAAACAGAACACGTCATTAAAGACAATTAATGTTCTTTGCTAACACCTATTTCTTCTGTTGGCCTTTCACATTTCCCAGTCTCAATCTGCATAGTCATGCAGAGCCTGATTCCTACACCAGCCACTAACAGAAAAGAGGAGCCAATGGGCACAGTCATTTTTAATTCCCAAACATGTTTAACAAGAATGAATGGTATATTTAATTATTTACATTTAAACCATTACTGTTTTTTGAGAAAAATATATCAAATACAATGCAAAGAAAAATTAAGAGAATATGGAAACTGCAGTCAAGTTTAAAACATTTTCCTACTGAGGTAAGTCCAATTACAATTACAAAAGAAAAGAAAAATGGCAAAAGCAAAGTTTCAAACTTACCAGTAGAATAAAATTTGGAACCCTGCCTATGTACGTTACCTTTAACTTTAATGAGTATGGGTGTTTTCTGACTCATGCGTTCCATGTATTAATAATGGATAAATGCAAAATTATAAGCAGTACCAAATAAGCAAAAATGCTAGGATACACTTAAATCTCTTAAGTATTTATAAAGGAATTGTTATAGTAATTTCATTAATTGAAAGTCAATTTACCCATACTCCCACCAAATGAATTTTCAACACTATCAAAAGACTATGAGTTTGAATTAGGATTTTTAAACTATTGTGCTATGACAAAGTTAACTCATAGTATGTAATCCAGGAAGCTCATTGTTTCTTTGAAATACTTCTTGCCTACAGCTCCCACATTATAATGAGAACTACAATTGCAATATTCCTCTTACTTACCCCTTTTCATCTATACGTGCTTATTTTTTCCCTACGAAAGTGATGACTTCTTCTGCTGGCCTAATCTTTTAGTTTGTTTAATTTGATATGAATGTATCTTTCCTTATTAGATTGCTCTAAAAGACAATATTTTATGTTACATTTCCAAATTGTGTGTGTGTGTGTGTCTGTGTGTATGTCCTCAATTATCCACATAATTTCTAAGGCCAGCAAACAAAACCCTTGAGTCATCATCTGACCCAAGTTCTAGAAACACCTCATTGTCATTTGATGGATCATAATATTTTATACCAATGCCTATAGGTTGTTTTGTTGTATATGTTTTATTTGTTATATACATTATGTGAAGTATGATAATGATTATAAGAAGGCATGATAATTTTTTTATTAAATGGACTTTTCCAAATGTCATCATTAATAAATCAATCTATAGATTTAACACAATCTAAATTAATACTGCAGAAAAATATTTATTATTTTTGTAGCAATTGACAAGTGATTTTAAATATTTTATGAAAACGCAGAGGACCTGGAAAAGCCCAAATGACTTTCAAAGAGAAAAAAAAAGTTGGAACACATGTACTACCTGATTCCAAGATTTACTCTAAACGTACTTTATCACATTGGTATGGTATTGGTGTAAGTATAGAAATATAGATTAATGTAACAGAATATCAAGAAACAGATACACTCATACATGGTTAATTAATTTTCAACAAAAATGCCAGTGGAGAAAGGGATGCTTTTAGAACAAATCCTTTTGGAACAAGTAGATATCCATATGAAACAATAGGTAAATAACCTCAACTTTTTCCTTAATCAAACAGAAAATTAGTTCAGAATGGATCATAGACCTAAACAGTAAACACTAGGAATAACAAGTAACTTTCTAAACTGGATAAGCTACTGCTAATATTTTATGTAATGGTGAAATTATAAAATTTACTCTTATGTTTGGGCACAAGAAGGTTTCTCCACTCTCGCTAATTCTATTCAAAAATAAACTAGAAATACTAGTTGGTGGAATTAGGCAAGGGAAAGAAATAAAGACTGTGTAGATTGGATAGAAAGAAATACAACTCTCTTCATTCACAGCTGACCTGTTTGTGTACATTGAATATCTTAAGGAATCTATTTTAAAAGCTACCAGAGCTTGCAAATTTGTATAGCAAGGAAACAGAGTACAATATTAATGTACAAAAGTCAATTGTTTTTCTATATACTAGCAAGGAAAAATTGGAAATTGAACATTTTAAAAATACCATTTAGAGTAGCATCAACAAATATGAATACTTTGTGATACATTTGATAAAATATATGTAAGTGCTGAGGACTAGAAATTATAAAACATTGCTGAGATAAACTAGAGAAAACTAAAATAAATGGAGAAACAATATTATGAAGTTATCTCCAAGTTGCTCTATAGACTTAATGTAGTCTTTTTACAAAGAAATAATCAAACTGATTCTAAAATTTATATATAAATACAAAAGATCTAAGTTAGCTAAAACCATTTTGGAAGAGAACATACCCTACATAATTTCAAGATTTATTATAAAGCTACTATAACTAAAATAGTGTAGTATTAGCATAAGGATAAACAAACAGAATAGGGAGTCTAGATCTAAACTCATACATATATGGTCAAAAATGCTGAGATTGTTCAGGGAGCAAAAGATGATGCTCTAGCACATGTGATGATGGAAGATAGGAAAATGCAAAACACACATAAAATAGGAACTACTTTGAAGCTGGTAAGATATTAACATACATTTTCGGGAGTGAGCTTTTCAGATCTTTATGTAGGTGTCAATGCGGCGGGCTGGAGGGATTCGTAGGAGGAGAAGCACATGAAGGACATGGAGTAACAGAAGAGTTAGAATAAGCTGCCTTTCAAAAAGGAACAATACTCTGTGTCAGACCAAAGGCACTAAAGGCATGGTTTGATTATTTCACAACTTTGCATAGGATTGATACTCTGTAAAGGTTAAAATCTTTAGGAAGAAATCAGATAAGCAGTGTTGCAAATACCACACCAATCTACAGTTTACTGACTACAAGCTCTGTGTTTGTGGAAGCGTGTGTGTGTGTGTGTGTGTGTGTGTGTGTGTGTGTGTGTGATTGAGAGAGAGAGACTATCTCTGATATTCCCTTCTAGCTACTTAGAAGACATCTTAGAAACTTTGGGTCATCTCTTAGGAGTATATATACCATGGCATTGGCAGCTAGAGGGTAATGTGAAAAAGAGGTCTGAAAGATGAAGCTTTCTCCTGAGAGCTAACATTTTCAGAACAAATTGGGCAGCTGAGAAATATTCACTCTCCAGACCTCAGAAGATAGTTAAAATCAGTGATCTCAGGGTGGTCAAAGAAAACAAATACCAAAGGCTGACTCAGAACCCAAACATTTGTTGTGACTCTCTTCAAAGAACTCTTGGGTGATATTTTTATTTAAATCAATGTTTACAGATTTTGTCAAGTTTTCTGAATTTGTCTGCCGAGTACACTCATGTACTTTTTCAATAAATAATTGGAAAATTATTTATTTTCAATGTAAATGAACAAAAATAGTCCAAGATAAAAATAGAAAGAATAAAGCATGATTTGAATCAAATCCATATATTCTTTAGTACCTGGCATGTATAGTATATATAGTTCAGATTGTTTATTCTTATTCATATCTTTTGTTTTATTTTATTTCACTGAATTCTTGCAACAACCACTCTGCTCTTTATCAATAATTATTTTCCATTTAATAGGAGAAGGAATGATGAATTTCTAAATATAATCTTATTTATCTGCATGTTCCCTACTCTTCAAAGAAAGGAGTTTGTCATTTTTCCACTCATGTTACGTATTCAGGTTTAAGAACACAACAGAGAGGGTACTGAGGATAAATATTTAAGAATATTTATAAGATTTCTAGTAAGTTTGATACTCTTGGAAAAATAAATTTTTATACCAAATGGCATAGCTTAAATTCATAAGTGGAAGAACAATGAGAATTTGAAGTGTTGTTATATTTGTTCAAGGACATTGCTCTTAAAAATTTGAGAAACAGTATTTAGGGTAATTGTTAAGAGCACAGATTTGAGGTCAGACTATTTGGGTAAAATAAATACATCTGCCTTTTATTGGCTGTGTTTACTTGAGCAAGATATTTAATGTCTCTGGGTCTTTGTTCCTCATCTGTAAAATGGAGATAATATATTCATATTTGTTGTCAAGAATAAATAAATACACGAGAAACACTTCGAATGCAGCCTTATCTACATTAAAGTACTGTGTGTTAAGTGATTATATTTAGTCTATTTTCCTATCCAGTGATAAAAATTTTCATTTCACATTTAATTTCCTAGGGGCATTTTATAACAACTAGAAACCACAATAAAAACAAAAAAGTTCTCAACACAATTATTTTCACTTCCGCAACATGCTTTCTGTATGTATGTGTTTCCCCCTTGATTAATCTACATTCTATAGTTGTTTAACCTACTTTACCGAAATTTCTCCCTGACGATATTGTCCTCTCAAATTTCATTTCAGACATTCCCTCCTTCATCCTAAAGCCCAACTAAATACCCTGATATAAATGATCATCTCTCCATCTTAAGTCCCATAATAATTATCACCTCGGTTGTAGCAAAGATTGCATTCTGCTTTGACTTTTTTTCATCCTCATCCAGATGTTAAATAACTTATCTATGAGCTTTGAGTTGAATCATTCTCCATCACATGTATAACTTGAGCTTTTTCTTTGTTATTTCACAGGTAATTTTTAAGTTATAAAACTAATGACTTTAGAATATTCAGTGTAACTTAATACTTTATATGTATATGTAATACCTTATGTAATGTATAGTTAGAATTAAGATTCAATTATTTTCCAAATACTTTTATTTGTGGGTATCTATATAAACACTTGCCTTTGCTCTGTTTTCTAATTTTAACTTTAAGAAAAGGTAGTACTTTTCCTCTGTATTTACTAGTGGTTTTACAATATTTTAAAATATATTTTTCTCACATAGTGCTCATCCATAATATTACAAACATTGGGTATTGCATTAATATGACTAAGTTGCTGTAACTTAGTTTGTTAACAAGAATATCTTTCAAGAAGTATACTGTCCAATTAGTTTTCTATTTGAATAATTTACAAACCTTCTGAAAATGGATAATAGTGAATAATAAAAATGTCATACAAATTAGTGAGACCTCTCTGATTATATAACTATATGATATATTCTAAATCTTTGGGCCTTAAACACAAGATAAATCTAAAAAACCTTATAATTTAGATAAAATACGTAATAACAAAAACAATAGCAAAGACAAACATTCCTATAGTTCCTACTATTTATCACACAATTTAAGAACTTTACTAATGCATCTATTTGACGGCAAACAAAAGCTTAACACTGACTATTTCTAGTGCTATTACATGTGATTATTTCTCCTTATACTTTTTTGTTTTGTGCAATAATTTTGTTAACAAATATGTTACTTTGGGGCTGAAAATTTTTGCCTTTTATGCCTTTTTTCTTTATTTTATTTTTAAGAAGTTACTTTCTGTTTTTCCAAATAATTGTACCAGAGTGGGTTTTTCATACATTCTGATATTCAGTGGAGGAGACTCTCATACACAAATGTTTTTTAATGATTTTATCTTAAAAAATCTTATAGGATTTTTTAAAATTTGAAATATAGTTATTTATTTCTAAGTTAATCTCAAGAGAAAGTCAAAATAACTGCAACTATAAGATGTAAGAAATAGGTATACATGAAATGAAAAAGAAAAAGAAATTCTTAAAATCAGCAACTATCAAAAAATCTTATATATTTACTATATACCATTTTCAACATACATATAATCATATGCCTCATTTTATGGAAAAAGTTGGCAATATTATATATAGTAAAAATGTAAAAGCAGCAGCGAGTTCAATGTGAGTCTTCTTTATTTATAGAAAAATTTCAATGAAATGATTTCAATCTCATGGTCTATCCCTTTAAAGAGGTTCTCTGGTACCACCTTATCCCCACCCCCATCTGTATATGTGTGTGTATTTGAAAAAGTTTTAGATTTGTATTTGGAAAAAATTAAAATGGTGTGATGTGTCTCTCTAATATGGGTCTCGTTTTTCAGACTTTTGTATACTTCGTTCTGAATGCAAGAATTAAGGTCACTGGTGTTATACTTTAAGGGTTTGGGGGCTTATTTTTGGATAACCATGAGACTGGACCCATTTTCACATTAGCAGTGACTTGAAAATTATTCCACAGGGTAACACATATTCAAAAACCACAATCAATAAAATTAATATTTTAGATACGATCATAATAAAATCTTATTAATAAGTGATTAGGTGTGGGGTGGAAATATTTTATGTGCATTTTGTTAATAAACAAAATATGACATGCATTCACTTTTAAGTGAATAGCCGATAGTTCAAAGTACTGCCAGTATTGCAGTTTTGAAAGAAGAATTTCCCTTCACCAAATAAATGTTAGTCCTGGTATATTTCCTGAAACAATCTAACTTTTTATTTTCCAAGTTAGGTTTTTAGCCTATGAACTTCAGCATATTTTTGAATGTCTCTTTCTTTTTTTAAAAAATTTTATTTATTTAATTTATTTATTTTTGGCTGCATTGGGTCTTCGTTACTGTGCGCGGGCTTTCTCCAGTTGTGAGGAGCGGGGACTACTCTTCCTTGTGGTGCGCGGGTTTCTCATTGTGGTGGCTTCTCTTGTTGCGGAGCACGGGCTCCAGGCACGCAAGCTTCAGTAGTTGTGGCTCGCGGTCTCTAGAGCGCAGGCTCAGTAGTTGTGGCCACGGGCTTAGTTGCTCCACGGCATGTGAGATCTTCCCGGACCAGGGCATGAACCCGTGTCCCCTGCATTGGCAGGAAGATTCTTAACCACTGCGCCACCAGGGAAGCCCAAATGTTTCTAATAATGGTGTACCATGAACTAATTCAACACCGATCATTTTCACATACTGGATTTTGTTGTTTAAAGCAATGAAAGCCACTTAACCACAAGGACATCCTTTATTGAGAAATAGGATACCACTTAGAAATGCATCACAATAGTTGCAGAATATATATTATCTAATATTCACTGGGCTCACTGTGAAACAGACTTGAACTAGCAATAAAACAACTTATTTTATTAATTTTCATTTACTTAAGAGTCATTTAGTCCAAACTAAATATAAATTATCATTAATTCATTCAACAATATTTATGGAGCACTGATTTAGGGGCAGATCCTTCTCCAAGCTATGGAATTTCTGTAAGTTTCCAAAAGACATCAGTCCTAAACTCATGGAGCTCAGTCCTATAAATCTTAATTATATTAAAAAGTCTTTTGTAAAGAACTTTTGTTGTTGATTCTAAAACAGACTCAATTCAAAGAATTAAAGATAAATTATATACTCATATAAAATTTCAGGTTGATTTAAGTTAAGAAAAAAAAACAAGAGAGAGAAAGTATATCTTTCAAATTTCAAAAACAAAATTATCCATTTCTCATTAAAGCATTTACCTTGTGTAAAATAAGGATGTTTCAGCTTTTTCTCTCACTTCCATAGGAAGGGATATTTCTTCTTTTAAGAGAGAATTTCCTGGCATTTTCCTTTTTTTACTAAAAAGAAATATACTATATACTATTCTTATATGTTTTACCAGATTTTCACAGCACCAGGACCAGGGGTAATCAAAGTCATTCACCAGAATGACCGTGCATTGTAACAAGGCCTTCTACTGCTGCCGTCTGTCAAGAATGGAACCATTTTTTTAATGTAGAGAAGCCAAGAAGAAATAAAACGAAATGTCTGCCCTTTAACATTTCAGAACTGGGAAACTGATTCACTCTGCCCTATTCCAGTTAAATGTAATAGATGTATTTTTGTACTTGTTCAAACCACAGAGCTTCTGATGGGCATTCTTTTAAAATACTCCTATAGATAGAATATATTCTTCCTCTCTTTATTTTCTTTGGAATGGCAGCTGCCTCAACTTAATGAGATTGAGACCATTTCTCTGAGGATCAGGTGCTAGTTCAGTGAGATTAATGAACAGTATGAACGCTTAGTTTGATATTTGAAAAACTTATTTGTTTACTTATTTATGACCACTACTCATGGAATTCTGCTCCATAACCAGTGAATTCTAGTTCCTCAGGCCTGACTCAGGGTAACGTGTAGACTGTAAAATATGACCGATACTATCCTGATGATATTTTGACATCCTTGACTCTCTAGTAGAATCAGTAGATTTTTAGCAACATTTATTACTTGTTCAGAGACTTAGAGTTCATTCATTTGCATTATCTGTCTTATCACAGTGCCTGAGTGAAGAATGATGGTGATGGTTTCTATAAATACACATTCTCAGTTGAAGGAAACATTTTTCTAATCCTTTCCTATGGTCATTAAAAATATTTTGAAAGTAAATATTAAATATTTTCAATACCAGTTAAAATTAAAGTATTATATCTCTGTGTATCTATTAATATTGTAATTGCATCGTAGTAAGCTGAAAAATGTCTCCCCCCAAAATATTCACAACCTAATCCCTGGAACCTGTGAATGTTACCTTATATTGCAAAAAAAACAGGAGTATTTGCAGATGTGATTAAATTGAGATCTTAAGATAGAAAATTATGTTGGATTATCCTAAATGCCATCACATGTATCCCTATAAAAGGGACTCAGATTTTACACAGATGGGGGAGAAGGCAACGTGAAGATGGAGCAGAGAGATACTTAAAGACACTGGAATGATGGGGCCACATTTGATGGGATGCCTGCAGCCACCAGAAACTGGAAAAGTCAAGGAAAAATTCCCCTATAGAGCCTCTGGGGGGGCCATGGCCCTGCCGCCACTATGACTCAGATTAAGTAATACTGACAGAACTGTGAGAGAATAAATGGAACACATTTTGCTTGTTTTAAGCCAAGTATCTGCTGAATTGTTACAGAAACTTTTTGACTTGGAAAAATTATTCTCATGTTATCTTCTTGATTGAGGGCTTAGCTAATTTATTTCTTGGTTTTTAGTTAGTTCTTGAAACATCAATGTCTTTCTGAGAACTATTTTTGTCATATTATGTATTCATCAGCCCATAATCCATACGGTTGCCATTTAAGCAAATTTAGTGAGATTTTTCTTAGTGCCCTTATTCTATGTCTGTAAAACATTATAGATGTTTGAATAGATTGAATGTTATTCATATCGTAGACACATATATTATAGGTTAATATATAGAGGGGTATGGATAGATACTTTTTAATATCAAGTAAAACCAAGTTTTATTATGATATTGTGGGACTCGAGGGACATTGTTCTAGCTAATGATTAAGAACTCTCCAGACAATAGGGGCTTCTTAGACAATGGGTGAATTTCCAGGATGTCCGGCCCCCTTCCGAGAAGGAGAGAGATAAACAAAAAAGGTGTCTGTCAAAGACCAATCAGGGGCTTCCCTGGTGGCGCAGTGGTTGGGAGTCCGCCTGCCAATGCAGGGGAGGCAGGTTCGCGCCCCGGTCCGGGAAGATCCCACATGCCGTGGAGCGGCTGGGCCCGTGAGCCATGGCCGCTGAGCCTGCGTGTCCGGAGCCTGTACTCCGCAAAGGGAGAGGCTCGCGTACCACAAAAAAAAAAAAAAAAAAAAAAAAAGACCAATCAGGCAGCTGGGGAGAAGGAGGGAGATAAACAAAATGTAAAAAAGGTGTCTGTCAAAGACCAATCAGGCAGCTGGGGACAAGTTCCCTCTCTGGTCCGAGCCTAAGCCGGGACCAATCAGCAGGAGAACACAACCAAATCTATAATTTACATACGGGGAAGTGGGAACCTATAAAACTGACATATTCGCGCCCAAAAGGGTTCCTTCTTCGACCTCCTGCGTGAGGACCAAGGAACCCCGGTGCACCGGCCTTCAATAAACCTCTTGCGTTTTGCATCGACTTCCGACTCTTGTTGTTTCCTGGGCGAGTCGAAACTCCTAGGAGACCGCGCAGGTCTAACATTTGGGGGCTCGTCCGGGATTCCACTCGCCCCGGACCACAAGAACATCGGGAGTTGGAGGTACCAGGTAAGCTCGAGCTTGATTGTCTGTTTGTCCCTTGTTCTTTGTGGGCCATTATCAGAGGAAAGCTGTTAAGAATCGGCTTATTATGGAATCTGTATCGGACCTCTGGCTAGGCAGACGTGCTAATAGCCGGCGTCCATGAGCCCTAGGGGACGCCCTGGTGGCTCATCTGGAAGGAGAGGCAAACTCTGTCTCCCCTTCACTCGGTTTCGGCAGTTCCCTTGGTGATAACTGCCATCTGAAGAGGTTTCGGTTTTGAAGCGAGCTCGCGGTGGCCCATGCGTATATGTGTTTCATGGAGTTTTAACTGTTTCTGTATTGTGGTCTATTCTTCTTCTCTGACGGACGACTGTGGGACAAACTGTGATGACTCCTCTTTCCCTTACCCTAAGCCATTGGACCGAAGTTCGGGCCAGAGCCCATAATTTTTCGGTAGAGGTGAAGAAAGGAAAGTGGCAGACTTTGTGTGCCTCTGAATGGCCAACATTTCAGATAGGATGGCCCCCCGAAGGATCCTTTTTATTAGACAAGATTAAGCTGCTGAAGTCTAAGATATTTAATATAGATCCCCACGGACATCCAGACCAAGTACCATATGTCTTGGTCTGGGAAGATTTAATTCTCTCCCCACCTCCGTGGGTCCGGCCCTTTGTTTCCTCAACAGGTACGTCCGCGCACACATCAGCAGCGTCGGAGATATTAGCCTTAAAGAAAAACCCCAACACGGAAAAGCTACCCGACGCCCCGGATCCACCGAAGGTGATTTAACCTGACCCGCAGTCCGATTTGCTTCTTTTGGATTCCCCACCCCCTTATCCTCCGGCCCCAAATCCCCTACCACCTAGAGGACCCCCAGCTCCACTGCCCTCGGCACCAAGGGAACCATCCATGATGGAAGAAGAAAGGGGTCCCTCAGCGGGCACTAGGAGCCGGAGGGCTATCTCCCCGGACTCCACTGCCCTACCTCTTAGAGAATATGGCCCCCCCGACGGCCAAGGGAATAGACCTCTCCAATATTGGCCCTTTTCCTCTGCAGATCTTTATAATTGGAAAATGCATAACCCAACTTTTTCCGAAAATCCACAGGCCCTTACCGCTTTAATAGAATCTCTTGTTTTCTCCCACCAGCCCACATGGGATGATTGTCAGCAGCTGCTTCAGACTCTCCTAACGACTGAGGAGAGGCAACGGGTTCTTTTAGAAGCCAGAAAAAATGTATTAGGCGCCAATGGACAACCTACCCAGCTGCCTAACGAGATTGATGTTGGTTTCCCACTCGTCAGGCCAAACTGGGATTTCAATGCCCCGGAAGGTAGGGAGCGCCTGAAAATGTATCGTCAGGCTCTGGTGGTGGGTCTCCATGGAGCGGCCAGACGGCCCACTAATTTGGCTAAGGTAAGGGAAGTAACTCAGGGGCCCCAGGAATCGCCAACTGTGTTCCTGGAACGTTTAATGGAAGCCTTTAGACGCTTTACCCCTTATGATCCAACTTCGGAGGAACATAGGGCTACTGTAGCAATGGCTTTCATTGATCAAGCGGCCCCTGATATTAGGAAGAAATTACAGAGGCTAGATGGCTTGCAGGGATTTTCGCTTCAGGAGTTAGTAAAAGAGGCAGATAAAGTATATAACAAAAGAGAAACAGAGGAAGAGAAGGAAGAAAGAAAGCAGAAAGAGCAGGCAGCCCGTGAAAGAAGACGAGATAAGAGACAAGAGAGGAATTTAAGTAAGATACTGACCACTGTGGTTGGAGGAAGAAATATAGGGGATAGAAATGGGCAGGAAGGGAGAACGGCAGACAGAAGGCGACCATTAGACAAGGACCAATGTGCCTACTGTAAAGAAAAAGGACATTGGGTGAGAGAATGCCCTAAGAAAAAGAATGGAGGAAGGCCAACCAGAAACAAAATCTTAACATTGGAAGAAGAAGACTAGGAAAGTCAGGGCTCAAACCCTCTCCCCGAGCCCCGGGTAACTCTTAAAGTGGAGGGGGAACCTGTTCAATTTTTGGTAGATACCGGAGCCTAGCACTCCGTCCTTCTCCACTCAAAAGGTCCTATCTCAGCTAAAAGGTCATGGGTACAAGGAGCCACTGGGAATAAACAATATTCATGGACCACACGAAGGACAGTAGATCTTGGGATTGGACGAGTAACCCATTCATTTTTGATTATTCCGGAATGCCCCTATCCTTTGCTGGGAAGAGATTTACTCTCCAAAGTAGGGGCTCAAATCCACTTTCAGCCAGAAGGTCCCACCATAACTGATAATAAAGGAAGGTTACTTCAAATATTGACTATGAAATTAGAAGATGAATATAAATTATACGAGCAGCCTTCATCCTCACGAGTTAATGTTACAGATTGGGTAACTCCGTTCCCTCAAGCCTGGGCAGAAACTGCCGGAATGGGGATGGCCAAAAATCGGCCCCCGGTGCTAGTGGAACTCAAGGCAACTGCCACCCCAATAACGGTCCGTCAATACCCCATGAGTAGAGAAGCCAAAGACGGTATCCGTCCCCATATACAGAGGCTACTAGACTTGGGCATCTTAATAAGATGTCAGTCAGCATGGAACACCCCTCTCCTGCCGGTAAAGAAACCAGGAACAAATGATTATCGGCCGGTGCAGGATCTACGAGAGGTAAACAAACGGGTGGCAGACCTCCACCCCACAGTTCCAAACCCTTACAACCTCCTGAGCACTCTTCCACCTCAACATACGTGGTATACTGTTTTGGACCTTAAAGATGCTTTTTTCTGTTTAAGACTCTCTCCCCTGAGCCAACCCTACTTTGCCTTCGAATGGAAAGATCCAACATCGGGAATGTCTGGTCAGCTGACATGGACACGGCTACCTCAGGGATTTAAGAACTCCCGACCATCTTTGATGAAGCCCTCCATCAGGATTTGGCATTATATAGAGAATCAAATCTCCAGGTAACATTACTCCAATACGTTGATGATATTTTATTAGCTGCTGAGACCCAAGAAGATTGTATCAAGGGTACTGAAAAACTGTTAACGGAACTTGGAACCCTGGGATATAGAGCCTCAGCCAAGAAAGCACAAATATGCCAACAACAGGTCAGTTACCTGGGGTATCTATTAAAAGGGGGGCAAAGATGGCTCACGGAGAGCAGAAAGGATACGGTGGCCCAAATTCCGGCTCCCAAAAACGCCAGGCAGGTTAGAGAATTTTTGGGGATGGCCGGATTCTGTAGACTATGGATTCCAGGGTTTGCTGAGCTGGCGGCCCCATTGTACCCTCTAACCAAAAACAGCACTCCTTTCGTTTGGGGCGATAAGGAACAACGGGCTTTTGACCAAATCAAACGAGCTTTACTTTCAGCTCCAGCCCTAGGACTGCCAGATGTAACCAAACCTTTTCATTTATATGTGGCCAAAAATAAGGGCATTGCAAAAGGAGTATTGACTCAGAAATTGGGTCCCTGGAATCGCCCAGTTGCTTATTTGTCAAAAAAATTGGACCCTGTGGCATCAGGATGGCCCACCTGTTTAAAGATAATCGCTGCAGTGGCCGTTCTAGTCAAAGATGCTGACACACTAACTTTAGGACAAAATCTAACGATAACAGCTCCTCATGCCCTGGAAAATGTAGTCCGTCAACTACCGGATAGGTGGCTAACTAATGCCAGGATGACCCATTACCAAACCCTGTTGCTAAACTCAGATCGCATCAAGTTTGCTCCAGCCACAGGACTCAATCCAGCCACCTTGTTACCTGATCCTGACTTGGAAGGCTCCACCATCATACATGATTGTCAGGAAGTACTGGCCGCAGCACACGGCAGTAGGCCAGATCTGATGGACCTGCCCCTCCCTGATGCTGATTTCACCTGGTTCACGGATGGGAGCAGTTTCCTGGAGGAAGGTAAGCGTCGAACTGGGGCAGCCGTGGTAGACGGAAAACAAGTCATATGGGCAGCGGCGCTACCACAAGGGACCTCAGCCCAACGAGCTGAATTAATTGCCCTGACGAGGGCATTAGAGATGGCAGAGAATAAAAAAGTAAACATCTACACAGACAGTAGATATGCGTTTGCTACCGCTCATATCCACGGTGCCATTTACCAACAGAGAGGGCTACTAACTTCAGGTGGCAAAGAAATTAAAAACAAAGACGAAATCATGGCTTTGTTGACTGCACTCATGCTTCCTAATAAAGTCAGTATCATCCACTGCCCTGGACATCAAAAAGGAAATACCCCAATAATTAGGGGAAATAATATGGCCGACCAAGTGGCCCGAGAAATAGCATCGGGAGAAGTCATTCTAGGACTGTCAGATAAAGTTCCTGAAAAACCAGGCCGCGATGAAGAAATCATCCCGGCCACAACAAAAGGAACTTTGTCCCCTCAGCAAGCAGAATCCATGTTACAACAGATGCACAGATGGACACATTTGGGGACTAAAAAGATGGTAGCCTTGTTACAAAAAGCCGGGTACGAAACCCCTGGAATGACAAAATTAGCTGAACAAATTGTGCAGGAATGCGTCCCATGTCAACAGGTAAATGCTCACAAAGGGAAACTTGAAACTGGAAAGAGACTCAGGGGGGACCGCCCAGGAACTTACTGGGAGGTGGACTTTACCGAAGTGCGTCCTGGAAGGTACGGTAATAAATACCTTTTAGTTTTTGTAGACACTTTTTCAGGATGGATAGAGGCTTTCCCAACAAAGAAAGAAACAGCTGCTGTAGTAGCCAAGAAGATTTTAGAAGAAATTTTTCCTCGATTTGGAGCACCAAAGGTAATAGGGTCTGATAATGGTCCAGCCTTCGTCGCCCAGGTAAGTCAGGATGTGGCCAGATATTTGGGGACTGATTGGAAATTACATTGTGCATATAGACCCCAGAGTTCAGGTCAGGTAGAAAGAATGAATAGAACTCTAAAAGAGACCCTAACCAAATTGTCCTTGGAGACTGGCGGTACAGATTGGACGGTGCTCCTTCCTTTAGCCCTGTTCCGGGTTAGGAATACACCTTCCCGGTACCATCTTACTCCTTTTGAGGTGCTATACGGGGCCCCACCTCCCCTTCTCACCTTAGGAGAAGAAATAAAACCAGACTGTCAAAATAACACTGACTTGTATGCTAGGCTATTGGGACTCCAACTGGTCCAAAAGGAGATATGGTCCCAACTCGCCGAGGCCTACCAACCGGGAACACCGGGAGAAACTCATCCTTTCCAAGTCGGAGACTCCGTATACGTCCGTCGGCATCGAACCCAGACGTTGGAACCTCGATGGAAAGGACCATACACCGTCCTCCTAACCACCCCAACGGCCATAAAAGTGGACGGCATCGCTGCCTGGATCCATGCTTCACACGTGAAAGCTGCACCAGCGGCGGCATCATCAGGATGGCAGGCCCAAAGAACCGACAACCCGCTCAAACTCAAGCTTCTACGAACCTAAGACTTATAATTTTGGTTTTACTGCCTTTACTGACTGTAAGTGATTTTAGCCCTCACCTGCCCCAACGTCTAACTTGGCAGGTAATTTCTCAAACTGGAGATATAACCTGGTCCATTAGCCATACTGCCCCTCCCTGGACCTGGTGGCCAGACCTTTTCCCTGATGTCTGTAAACTGGCCATAGGAGCTCCCTATTGGGATCTAGAGAGTTATTATGATCAGCATAATGCTCCGTCCCAACTTCTAACTAAAGCTGATTACTCCGGAGAGGGTTGTAAAAACCAGGTCCGAAGAAGCTGGCTCAGAACCCTCTCCTTCTATGTATGCCCCGGGTTCCATTGCACCCGATCCCTGAATTATAAATGTGGGGGAACTGAAAATTTATATTGCCAAAACTGGGGATGTGAAACCACAGGAGATACTTATTGGAGACCCACCTCAACTTGGGATTTTATTACAGTAACAGCCAACTACACTCATACTTCTTATAGGGGTCCCCGACCCGTCGCCCCCGAATGTTCAGGATGGTGCCAACCCCTCAAAATTTCCTTTAGTAATCCTGGAAAAAGAGATAAAAAATGGGTAAATGGCCACTCATGGGGCATTAGATTTTACAAGAATGGATATGATTTGGGAATATTAATGACCCTTAAGCTAAAGATTGAGACTCCTGCTCCTATATCAATAGGCCCAATGGATATGATTTGGGAATATTAATGACCCTTAAGCTAAAGATTGAGACTCCTGCTCCTATATCAATAGGCCTATATCCCGTACTTGGCCCCCCTTTGCTTCCCCCGGCCCCTTCAACTACGTCAACAAAGAATGAGACTAATGAAACCTCTGGATCCAAAGAACCCACAGTTAAGCCTGGGACTCCTCAGGATAGGATGCTTTCTTTGGTGCAGGCAGCCTTTACGGTCCTTAATGCTACAAACCCGGAGGCTACAAAATCATGTTGGCTCTGTTATGCTGCCCCTCCCCCTTATTATGATGCTATAGGATATAGTTCTAATTATACTAATGTCAGCTCCCCGGACCATTGTCGATGGAAACAGAAAGGGAACAGTAAATTAACTCTGTCTTCGGTTTCTGGAAATGGTACTTGTATAGGAACACCTCCCCAGTCCCATCGACACCTTTGTCATGATTTCAGCCTCCCTTCAGGCTCGGGATATCTTGTACCTCCCCAAGATGGATGGTGGGCATGTAACACGGGGCTAACCCCTTGGGTCTCTCTAGAGGTTCTCAACAATTCAGCTGATTTTTGTGTGCTAGTGCAATTAGTTCCTAGACTTATCTATCATTCAGATTCGTCCTTCTTAGATGAATACGAGGGAAAAACAAGAAGGAAGAGAGAACCTGTAACCCTCACATTGGCTGTCCTTCTAGGACTAGGAATATCTGCCGGGATAGGAACAGGAACCACAGCCCTCATACAACAACCCCAGTATTATGCAAGTTTAAGACAGGCTGTAGACATCGACCTTCGAGCATTAGAAAGTTCCATAACTCAACTAAAGGAATCACTCACCTCACTTTCAGAAATGGTGTTGCAGAATAGAAGAGGCCTAGATTTGCTGTTTCTTAAAGAAGGGGGATTATGCGCCGCTCTAAAAGAAGAATATTGCTTTTATATTGATCATTCAGGAACCATTACCAAAACCATGGATAAACTCAGGGAACGCTTAGATAAAAGGCAAAGGGAGAGAGAAAACGAAAAAGGATGGTTTCAATCATGGTTTGATAAGTCCCCCTGGTTTACCACCTTAATCTCTACTCTGTTGGGACCTCTTATTATTTTATTGTTGATTTTAACTTTTGGACCATGTGTTCTAAATCGCTTGATAGCATTTATTAGAGAACGTATCAGTACTGTACAAGTTCTAATGTTAAGACAACAGTACCAAAGTTTACGAACAGAAGGTTGAGATTCCATGATTGGAATCAATAGTCACAAGAAAAAGGGGGAAATGTGGGACTCGAGGGACATTGTTCCAGCTAATGATTAAGAACTCTCCAGACAATAGGGGCTTCTTAGACAATGGGTGAATTTCCAGGATGTCCGGCCCCCTTCCGAGAAGGAGGGAGATAAACAAAATAGGTGTCTGTCAAAGACCAATCAGGCAGCTGGGGAGAAGGAGGGAGATAAACAAAATGTAAAAAAGGTGTCTGTCAAAGACCAATCAGGCAGCTGGGGACAAGTTCCCTCTCTGGTCCGAGCCTAAGCCGGGACCAATCAGCAGGAGAACACAACCAAATCTATAATTTACATACGGGGAAGTGGGAACCTATAAAACTGACATATTCGCGCCCAAAAGGGTTCCTTCTTCGACCTCCTGCGTGAGGACCAAGGAACCCCGGTGCACCGGCCTTCAATAAACCTCTTGCGTTTTGCATCGACTTCCGACTCTTGTTGTTTCCTGGGCGAGTCGAAACTCCTAGGAGACCGCGCAGGTCTAACAATATAATTCCTTCTTTGTTTTCTCCTCTTAGTTTTTTGCTTGCTTTGCTATATTTGAACAAAACTGTTTTCTATTGACTTATTACTTACACATGTCATACAGTTTGTAATGATTTCCTGTGAATTTAAAATATACATTGTTATATCTTTAATTAATAGACCTTTAGTTAACCAGTTTCTACCTATAGGTGATATGTTGTTTCACCTGTCATATAAGGTCTTTAAAACTGGCCTTAAAATGCCCTAAGGCCAACATTGTCACTGTTTTTTTAGCTAAAGACTTTTGTCTTGTGGTGGAAATAAAGGGGAAGCATCAGGATGCATATACTTGTCCCACCCACATGGCTGTGTTCCCCTCTCCAGTCTGCACCACTAATAAGCATTTCTAGTTGATCTTTCAGACCTTTACTGTGAGAGACCAATGGATTTAATGAAGAAAGAGTCCTCCAGGGCACGCAGACTCCCCCAGTTTCTTCAGTGCAGGGTTGTTTCACATGGCATTCCCAGCCTGTAATTAACCTTCCTCAAATGTCTGTCCTTCTAACTAAATTCTTCTTACCAGCTTCCTGCTGTGTCTACCAATTTTGTTTACTTTTGTGTTGTTTTAAGAACTTGTTTTATCTGTATGTAACAGTACTATTGTAACAGTGAAGAGCTAAATTGGACTCCAGGTTAGATCTGTTTCTTTGAATTTAACCTTTGCTTTTCGTTGCTTTTATTATTATATCATACATAATGGCCTGCCTCAAGGAACACTGCCCCTCTGCCTGAATGTTAAACTAAACTGCCTTTGTTCAGCTCACAGGGAGCCGATCTGACCCTGCCCACTTGTGAATAGCTGCAGATAAAGAAGAAATTAACACATCTCCTCCTATTTTGCAAGATAAATGGCCTTTTGTACTTTACTTCTTCACCTTCTCTCCCTCTCTGTTCTGTACAAGAAACTGGCATCCAGACCCCGATAAGATGGTTTTTCTGGGAACCCTAGTGCGACATCTTCTCGGTCTGCCGGCTTTCTGAATGAAATCGCTCTTCCTTGCCTAACCACTTCCTGTCCCGATTTATTGGCCTGTCGTGCGGCGAGCAGAGCGAGCTTGGACTCGGTAACACTAGTGCATTATTTGGAACATTAGTTACCTCTTAGATGTCATTTTCTAAGAAAGACAGCGTCACATCTAACTCTAACAAATCGTAAATTCTTAAGTATGTCTTAACTGCTAGAATTTTCTATTTTCTATTTCTTATTCCACTTTTTAGAGTATTTCCCTCATTCACAAGTGTGTTATATTGTGCAAGTTTTACACACTTGTGATGTTTCTCTGTTTTTGTTTATCATAATTTTTACGGATATAAAGCAAACCCCTTGATTTTTAAAGCATTTTTACCGTAAATTCTATTTTGACTGAGATTTACATTGAAAATCTTGTTTTAATCTTGCTTAAAATTTCCAGGTCTATAAATGGAGATACTTTTAAATGTCTTAAATTTTGGTTTTGATTTGTCTACTATAGATAATATAGTGATAGAATTTTAAGTAGTCAGTCTAGGAAAATTTGTCTTTTAATGCAAGCTTTATATCAATTCACAATTATTATGATCCATAATATACTTCATCTTATGTCTGGTTTTCATTGACATTCTTTTGCTTTTTCCCTTGTTTCTGCATTTTCTTGTATTCCAATTTAAAAACTTTTCTAGAAATAGTTTGTATTTTATATTTATGGTTCTTATTTTTCTCTAATACTTAAAAATGTCTATCTTCTCTTTATAAATGGTACATGTGAAACCGAGCAGGGCCCTTTTGAGGCTCCCGGGCACGGAGGTGTCTTTTTTGTCCCCTATTTCCTGTCGGCGAGACTCCAGCCTCCTTGACCTTCCCTGAGTTCCAAAGGGCAGATTCAAACAGTTGCTAATCAAGGGAGGAGGAGCCAAAAAACCACTTGAGGCAAGATTAAAGGGAGCAGAGAAGCTCATCTAGATTAGGAGACCTGCCACTGAGACCCTGCACACACCCTAATCTTGTCAGCAACCCCACCCTTGGGAAGCATTGTTATAAAACTCCTTATCAAATCCTCCTGGGTGGGGACACACAGTTTTTTGAAGCAGAAAGCCCCCTGTGTCCCCCTTTGCCTGGCAAAGTTATAAAGCTATCCTCTTCTATCTTATCCAAAGCTCTGTCTCCGAGGTTTGATTCGGCACTGGTGTACAGAGAAGCTGAGCTTTCGACATCACAGGTAACTGAAATGACCGTATCTAATTGTAAAACAACTTTAACTGCAGCATGAACATCTATGTATATATCCCTGGTAAAACAAACAAATAACAAAAATATCACTATGCATAACTTCTCCTATAACATAGCAATACATTTTGCATGGAATTTCTTGATCCTTCTCCCCTCCCTACCTCTAAACCCAAGGGTTGGTCCTACCATCTAAAATATCTCTTCTTGTTTATAAGTTTTTATATATACAAACAAAAACAGCAAACAACATGAACGTTCTTAAATGGTAAAAATGCGGAATAAATGATAGTACATATAAATACAGAAATATTACCGTTTTTATATGTGACTTGTATGTCCATCCTCACACGATATCTTGATTGATGTTTAAGTGGGAAATGCGGGTTTCAGAGTACTGTGCATAGTTTGCTTCCATTCTTTATAGAAGTAAACAGCAAACACATCTACATATGTGTTTGTGTGTATGTATGTTTTTGTATGGGTGCGTGGTATTGAAGCCGAATCCAGCCTCTGTACCCTGACACCGAATTGAATCTCAGAGACAGAGTTTTGGGTGAAGTAGAAAAGAATAGCTTTATTACTTTGCCAGGCAAAGGGGGACACAGCGATATAATGTCCTCAAAACTGTGTGTCCAAAAAGGGAGGGGGTGTTGTGAAGAGTCTTATAGTCAAGGGGGCAGGGTTGCTGATAAGGATCGGGCTGTGCATTCCTTCAATCCAAATATCATCTGGCATCAGGTGGTGATGGGCAAACTGTTACCTTCTCTGGAATGAAGAGTGCTTCATCAAGTAGTTAACATCTTCCATTTGGTGAGGGTTTTAGTTCTGCAGAAGAGCTCAAAGATATTGTTATGAATATCATTTGCGGGGGTGGGGGGGGGACCAGGACCCTGCCCTCAAGGCTGTACTATTGTTTCTAGACTGCTCCTCCCTTGTCTCTGCATCCCCCACCCCCTCTCCTGATTAGCAACTGTTTGAACCTGGCCTTTGGAACTCAGAGAAGGGGGTACAGAAAGGCTTTTGTGCCCAGGAGCCCCATAGGGTCCTGCTGGGTTTCAGTATCTTTTTAAATTCATGAGGAAAGATGCAATAAGTTATATAAATAAAAAAAAACTCATTGCTTGAAGGAGCTAGAAAATGTTTTATGTCTGTGATTGCATTGAACTTGTATTATTTTGCAATACAAATATTTAGTACTTAAATTGCATTACATTCCAAAGTAGTGTTGTCAAAAAGTATTTATGTTTTAGTCAGTTTTCTCCAGAAAAACAGAGCCTGCAGCAGATATAAAGATATGCAGAGAGAATTTTTTTATGAAGGTGACGTGATTATGGGGGCTGAGAAGTTCCGCGATCTGTAGTTGGCTTGCTGGAGGCCCAGAACACTGGTGACGTAGTTCCTCTTCAAACCCAAAGGCTAAGTGGAGGGGAGCCAATGGCGTAGGTCCCAGTCTGAGTCTGAAGGCCTGAGAACCGAAAGCATTGATATCTAAGGGCAGAAGAGGGACCTCCTGGCTCCAACAGAGAGTAAATTCACACTTCCTCTGCCTTCTTGTTCTATTCAGACCCTCAGTGGATTGCGTGATGCCCCCCTCCATTGGTGAGGGCCATCTTCTTGACTCAGTCTACTGATTCAGATGCTAATCTCTTCCAGAAACACCCTCACAGACATACCCAGAAATAATGTTTCACAAGGTATCTGGGCATCCCTCAGCCCAGTCAAGCAAGTTGACACATAAAATTATCTATCACAATTTAGCATAAGCTGTGTTTTGCTATTTACATATATATGTACATACATATATAGTTTTTTTATATATAAATTTATTTTCAGTTTTACTGACCTTATCTGTGTGATTAATTTTCTTTTTCTGAAAAAAATATGTATGTACTTTATTTTTTAATTTTTATATTTCTTCAATATATTTGTTTTTTTATACTTGCATAATTAGTTACAGAGTTGTTTTTGCAATATCTTTTTTTTGACCACACTTGCACACGTCGCTATATTGTTTTGGAGAATGGGGTCATCTCTCAGTACATGTTTTATTACCTCATCAGATAATAAAGAAAATGTGACTTTTAAAGTGTAAATATTCCTTTTCTCTAGGAGTTTGTAGCAATTTATTATTATTTTGTTTGTTCATTAATTTTTTCTGAACGTTTCAGATGAAAGCATCATCAATCTTAACAGGGTTTTTGGGGTTGTTTTTAATTCAGTGATATGTTGTACTATTTATTTATCTAAATACCTTTTTCTCTTATATTCTCTCTATCCCTTAGTAGGATATATGTTACTGAGGTTGCATATACACTTATTTTAAATTCCTAAGCTCCCTTAAATAAAAGTTTCATATTCATATTTTTCAGGAATGCTATCTTCTCAAACATTACTAAGCATATTTATTAAGTTATTTGTGTTTATTTTCCCATTAATTTCTTTCCTTAATAGATAGTTCTTTCATTAGCTCCAGTTCTTTCATTAGCTCAACTATGTCCAAGTGTTCCTCTTCTATGTTCCCCTCAGATAGTTGGTCATTATGGATTTTTCTGTGTAAATTTATAACAGTAGTTAGCATTGATCAATAGTAGTTGTTTAAGTGGCTTCTTTTTTTTCACTCAGCACAACACTAAACATTTTTCTTTTCCAAACAGCAGATGCACTTTTACTTTATGTGATTTCTAGCTGTGGTTGTAATTATGAACTTGAGTCTGGTCTGGTTTATCTGTTGAACAGGAAGAAATAGCCTTTTCTATGGTGATGACCAGAAGTTTTCCTCAGCACACCTCTCAGCTTCTCCTTCCAGCTTCAACACTTTGGGAACCTGCCATACTTGATCTCTTTGGAGACGTATTCTGGGACAAATCCTCTAGATACAGAAAATGTTAAGAGGTAACTGGCACAGAATTAACAGTTAACAGAACTAACAGGACAGTCTTCTCTAGTTTCCCATATATTTCTTGACCTGATGCATTTAAGGACGTTTGAAATCACATTATTTTGAAGTGTCTTAATTTTGCTTATATTGGGTTGTGGAAGTTTCAGATTAGGTTTATCCTCTCAAGGCAATCTGATCTTGTTGGCTCTGTATCCTTCAGAAATAACTGAACAATTGATTCTTACTAGGGACTTTTCATTGTTTTTCAGGACCTCCAAGTCTTTAACTGTTTATTTACTATATTTTGTGATTTCTATAATCTCAATGGGATTTTTGAAGGAAGAAGAGATTAAAACATGCCCTTAGTCAGCCATTTTGAAACCCCAAGTCTCTCTTTTTTTTTAGGTAATATCACAGTGAGGGAAGAGAAAAAACAGTTAATAACAATCAGAGTTTAATACAGAGTACGGTTCTATGAGTTATACATGGACATATAAACAGCAGTTGAAATCTAATCCCTATTAGAAGGAAATGCACATTCTTAAATGTGATTATTTTAACTTCATTATGATTAATTTTAATAAAATTACATTAGGTTTTCTGGAATCCAGTTTATCATTAATTAAAATGAAAGGTATGATTAATACATCCACATTAAAAGTGTTTTTAAAAATTAAGCAAGAAAAAATACACTAATAAAGTAAATGTGAATTTTATTAGTAAATAAGGAAAGTTAATTGGTTTGAAATAATTAGAAATAGACATATCCTAGATTTAAATTGGGTGTAGAATAGAAATCCCACAGAGAATGTAACTTTAATTCAAAAGGTAATACAGTGAGTTTTACAAATCATAACTTGAGTGTGGGTGGAAAATCACCTCAGTTTCTTTTTTTGTTTTTGTTCTTTTTTTACGGTACACGGGCCTCTCACTGTTGTGGCCTCTCCCGTTGCGGAGCACAGGCTCTGGACGCACAGGCTCAGCGGCCATGGCTCACGGGCCCAGACGCTCCGCGGCATGTGGGATCCTCCCGGACCGGGGCACGAACCCGTGTCCCCTGCATCGGCAGGCGGACTCTCAACCACTGCGCCACCAGGGAAGCCCTCGGTTTCTTTTTAAAGTGTGCATTCCTGGTGCTCATTTCCAAATATCCTAATGAGATTCACAAGAAACTAAATTCCTAACAAGAATCCCCAGGTAATTCTAATGAGAGACACTGTTCCAAGAGAGTATGTACTCATTTTACCACTCAATAAAAGAGCTCAACAGAAATAGTTAATCAGATTTGATAATGCTGCAGCAATGCTAACTATGAGAGTAATAGTAATAATAACAATTACAAGAGCAAACAAATAGCTTTATAGTTGTCAGTCTGCTATGTACTTTCTTTTAATGGTTTCTACTAATCCTTATAAAAATCTATTCCTACAAATTAAGTTTATACTTCTGATAAAGAATTTAGTCTAAGAAAAGAGAAGCTATTTGTCTATGTCCTGTAAGTAGCAAGCATCAGCACCCTCTGACAACAGAGACTTCTCCCATAATCCTCCCTGCTAGACACTTCTATTTAAAATCATAATTTTAATAGTGCAAGTTGAAAACAACATATATTTATATAATTACTATGTACCATGTTAATGTATCACATGACTAATAGAAAGACACCTTTCTGATGTTGATTCTTCCCATACAAGAACAAGGTATTTACTTCCATTAGTCATATCTTTTTTGAAGACTCTCCATAATGCTTCACTATTTTATCTATTGAATTTCTAAAATATATTGAATGAATTATTTCTAAATACGTAAACTTTTGTTCTATTGCAACAGTTTTTTTTTTCTTTCTATGATGTTTCTTATCAATTTTTATTAGGAGAAGTAATTTTGGTATATGATTAGATCACCAATTTAACACATTGCTTATTTTAATTTTTTGTTACATTACTAAAATTTTCTAGGTAATGTATCTGTAAATTGTTAAAATTTTATACCACTTATGCCTCTCATATAATCATATGATAATTAAAAAAATGTATATTAATCAAGAACTGTGTCAAGCACTGCATTGAGTGTTGGAGTGAAAAAAACAAAAAGCAAAACCTTGCCTCATTAAACTTACAATTTACTGGTAATCTCAGGCATTTGCCAAATAATCATACAGAAATATAATTCCAAATTGGATAGGTTCCATTAAGAAAATACAGAAAGTTTTTTTTTCAATAAATTTATTATTTTATTTATTTGTTTTTGGCTGCATTGGGTATTCGTTGCTGCACACAGGCTTTCTCTAGTTGCACACAGGCTTTCTGTAGTTGTGGCGAGCGGGGACTACTTTTTGTTGCGGTGCGAGGGCTTCTCATTGCAGTGGCTTCTCTTGTTGTGGGGCACAGGCTCTAGGAACGCGGGCTTCAGTAGTTGTGGCTTGCGGGCTCTAGAACGCAGGCTCAGTAGTTGTGGTACACAGGTTTATTTGCTCCGCATGTGGGGTCTTCCCGAACCAGGGCTCAAACCCGTGTCCCCTGTATTGGCAGGCAGACTCTTAACCACTGTGCCACCAGGGAAACCCAAGAAAATACAGAAAGCTTTTAATGTATGCCACGGGGCATGTGATTAGCAGTTCAGATTTTAGAGAAATGCTGCAGTTAACTAGAAGTGTTACGGAATATTATTTTACATGGGTGGCACTATTTGAAAGCTCCAGGCATGAGGGAAAACAGGGCACAATGGAGAGCCTAGGGCCTGGTGACTGAGGCAGAGACCACAAAGGGGAATGAGATAGGAGAGTGTATTATCTACTGCTGTGTAAGAAATTACCTAATTTTAATGGTTTCTAACAATAAAAATGTATTTTCTAACAGTTTTTGGGAGTCAGGGATCAGAGTGTGACTTAGTTAAGTGCCTTTGTCTAACATCAATACTGAAATTATAGTCCGTAGGCCACCTGGGGCTCTGGTCACACCTATAGACTCAAAGTGAGGAGGGATAAATCCAGTTACAAGTCCATTCATGTGGTTGTTGGCAAGTCTCTGTCCCTTGACACATGAGTCTCCTACAGGGCTGCTCGACAAGGTGGCCTAACATGGTGATCAAATCCAAGAAAGCATGAGAGAAAGCAGCCAAGATGGAAGCCAGTCTTTTTACAGCCTAATCTTGGAAATGACAAGTCACCCCTTCTGCTATTCTATGTTACAAAGGACTCCATAAGTCCAGCCTCCACCACCCACAGCCCCTCCCTCCACGACCCACACCACCACACACACACATGCACACTCCATCCTTCCGATCTTCTCCATCTCACTGTCTATTGTTTCTGTTCCCAGGGTGACCATAAGCTGGGGCTGAACCATAAAAATGTTCACGTACGAACAAGCTGACAGTGCTTTGCAAAACGCCCATACTGTGCCCCTCTTACTCCCTGTCTGACGACTTCTTTGTTTGAGCTGTTACAGGACCTCTTTTGGCACATTCCTTTGCACAATCTGAAAGTATGTGGGAGTTAATGTCCCAAGGGATAAACTTTGAACAGTAGGATTCAGTAATTTGTGGGTAAATTCAGTCTTATTTATCCCTTCCAATAGAAGGACCCAAAATGAAGCTAGTATGGATTTTTGAGAGTAATCATGGTATTCTGCAATTTGTCTTACTTAGTGGTAGGCAGTTCAATAATCTATACTTGTATCATCTCTCCCTTCCTCCTTGCCACTTTGTCTTTCACTTCTGCTCCCTAGAAATGAACATAACTCCTCTGCCTCAGGCTCAGCTTTCTGGAAAGAATAAGCTACCAGTTTGTACTTAGAATGCTAATCTTCAAGGTGGAATTTTGGAACTGAATTTTACCCTCAACTGAAAGCAATAAGAACACCACAATCACTAAAGATTTTATGTGTCATTTGGATGAGGTATAGGTGGAAGGTGAAGAGTTCAGATTTATAATGGCTAAGGCACTTGAGCAGTATGACAGCAAAAAATAATTATAAGAACTGTGAAGTGGGTTGGCTTTTTATAAACTGCTAACCATAAGAATGTACTGTAAACCGTTGTTATTTTTAACCCAAATTTTAGTATAAAAATATGTGACCTTCAAAAATTAGAAGTTTGCATTCCTATATCCCTTACCTAGAGTTTCCAGGTTTCATTATTTGCTATATATCCTTTATCTCTCACCCTCGGTCTACCTAAACATACACTCACAACAATACACATTTTGATTACATATTTATCAATTATTTAAAACTAAGTTTCTGATACTTCACACAAATATTTTAGCTTGTATTTCATTTTTTTTAAAGATATTTTATCTAATTGTAATGTAATTATCACATCCAGAAAATTTAAGCCTGATATACAAAATGTTCTTTAATATTTATGTCATGTGTTCAATATAACAATTTTCCCCAAATATGCCACTGAATATTTTTCTAGTTGTTTTTATTTCTTAGTTCTGATCCAAGATCTAATAAAAGATCACATATTGAATTTTCTGGTCATCTAGAACAACCCATATTCCTTTTATTTTTATAACGACGTTTTCACAGTTGTGACTGAGAATTTTCTTCACTTACTTCCAAATACCAGGAATGAACTTGACCAAGGGCTCCAAATCCACCACTCTGAATTCCAACTCTGTGATAACACTGAGGTCACAGGCTATCTACGGGACTCCTCTTAGAGCCGATGTTGCCAGTAACAATGTCCCTTTATTTTCCATTCTTGATATTGAAATTTTTCATTCTTATAGGAAGCTCTTCTCCCTTTTTTCTTGGTCACTGTAACTAGAAGTTTGTCAATTTTATTGAACTTTTCAAAGAATATGCTTTTATTTGCATTGATTTTTTTTTATTTTTCTATTTTCAATTTCATTAATTTCTTCTCCATTCTTTATTACTTCTTTCTACTTGCTTTGGGTTTAGTTTTCTCTATTTTTCTTTAAAAATTTCTTAAGATGGGGCTTCCCTGGTGGCGCAGTGGTTGAGAGTCTGCCTGCCGATGCAGGGGACACGGGTTCGTGCCCTGGTCCGGGAAGATCCCACATGCCGCGGAGCGGCTGGGCCCGTGAGCCATGGCCACTGAGCCTGCGCGTCCAGAGCCTGTGCTCTGCAACGGGAGAGGCCACAACAGTGAGAGGCCCGCGTACCACAAAAAAAAAAAGAAAAAATTTCTTAAGATGAAAAATTAAATTATTGATCTGAGTCACTTCTTCTTTCCTAATATAAGTATTCAATACTATAAATGACCCTGAAATCACTGTTATAGCTGTATCCCTCATATTTTGATGTGTTGTATTTTTATCTGTATTTCATACAGACTGTTTTTTCATTGGTTTTAGACTTCCCCTTTAACCCTGGGTTATTTAGAAATGGGATGTTTAATATCTAAAGATTTGAGAATTTTTTAGATTTATTCCTGTTTGACTTATAGCTAAATTCTATTATGCTATTAAAATGTAGCTATGATTTCTACTCTTTTAAATTGTTTGAGATATTTTTATTGGCTTATTATATGGTCTATCTTGTTGAGTATTCATATGTCTTTGAAAATAATGTGTATTCTACTGTTGGGTGAATTGTTCTATAAATGTCAATTAGGACTATTTTTGTTGATAGTGTTCAAATCTTCTATACTCTTACTGTCTTTCTGCCTATTTGTTCTATCAATTACTGGGAAAGGATTTTTGATGTCTCAATTATAATTTTAGAACTGCCAACTTGTTTTACTAACTTCCATTTTTGTCTCATTTATTTTGATGCTCTGTTATCAGTAATATATATATATATATATTTATGGTCATTATGTCTTATTGGAGAATTGACCCTTAATGATGATATACTGTCCCATTTTATTCTGGATAGTATTCCTTGTTCCGAAGCTGGCTTTTTCTGATATTAACATAGCTATTCAAGGTTTTGGGGGCTATTTTCATGACATGTCTTTCTCCATCTTTTTACTTTTAACTTATCTTTATCAGTATATATTAACTGCATTTCTAATAGACACAGTAGAATTGGATCTTGCTGTCTGATCCAATCTGACAATTGCATTCTTAAGAAAGTTATATTTAAGCCATTCATAAGTAACGTGATTATGGATGTCGTTGGATAAAAACTTTACTAAATTGCTAGCTGTTTTGTATTTATTTAATTTATTATATACTCTTGCTCTGCCTTCTTTTGCATTAAATAAACATTATATAGTATATCATTTTACCTCCACTATTGACTTATTACTTATACATCTCTTATAAATTTTGTAGTAATTTCCTGCTAATTTAAAATATACATTGTTATATTTTTAATGAATATACCTTTAATTAATCAGGTTCTACCCTCAAATGATTGTTTCACCTATCATGTAAGCTCTTTAAAACTGACCTGAATATACCCTAAGGCCAGTAGTGTCACTGTTCTTTCTGATTAAAACTTTTGTCTTGTGGAAATAAAGAGGAAGCATCAGGATGCATATACTTGTCCCACCCACATGACTGTGTTCCCCTCTCCAGTCTGTATCACCATAGGCACTTCTTAGTTGATTTTTCAGACCCTTTGCTGTGAGAGGCCAATGGGGTTCATGAAGAAAGAGTCCTTCAGGGCATGCAGACTCCTCCAGTTTCTTCAGTGCAGTGTTGTTTCACATGGCATTGCCAGCCTGCAATCATCCTTCTTCAAGTATCTGCTCTTCTAGCATCTTACCAATTTTGTTTTGTGTTGTTTTAAGAACGTGTTTTTTTCTGTATATAGCAGTACTATTGTATTATTTGGAACATTAGTCTTCTCTTAGATGTCACTTTCTAAGAAAGACAACTTCACATCTGACTCTGACAAACTGTAAATTCTTAAGTATGTATTACCTGCTTGAATTGTCACATAATAGTAAATGTTACACTGAAAATATTTTATGATGAAAGATCTTTGGAATAAAATACTCTTGGAATATTGTAAACAAAGTTTTAACATATTAAACAGGGAAATTTTTAAACAGAAGTACTTAGTAAGTTTCTCACAACTTGACATAACCTTAAATACATACCTTACTTAGAATGATTGCTTCTATCATAGAACAGTCCTATGCTGAGATCTATACCATTATTGAAATAGCTGAAAATCAATGTGTTATTGGGAGATATATAGCCAGGTGTATATTCACATTGTCAGTATGCTTTATAATAAATGCTCAAGGACTTAAAATTATTATAGCTAAGTGATTTGCCCTTGACATTCAGGGATTACTGTTATGTATTTTGATTCTTGCATTTTATATAATAGTAAGCTCATTTGGTTCAGAGTCCTAAATGTTTCCAAATGACTACAATTTTTTCAATGCCAGCAGTTTGGAAAATAATTGCTTTGAATCTCATTTTTTTTTTTATTACCCATCATCTACACTATGCCACCCAGACAAGAGAACAGTGAAGTAAAAACACATTGTTGATTTTTTTGTTACATTACAAAGTCTTCCCATTAACGTATATTGATAGGGAGTTTTTTTAAGTGCAAGGACTAAGATCACTGAAAGTACAAAATAACATGCCTTAAATTTTGTTGTTTCTGGTAGATAGGCTCTGCTATAGAAATGCTGATTTGAAGGATAGTCACAAAAAGTCACAAAATCAGATATGTAAATTTTACATGGATTAGAATATATTAGCTCAAATTTAACTTAATCCTAATTTTAGAAAAGCTACAGAACTTAACAGATAGTCAAGTTAAAAGCTTATTATAATTTGTGATAAGACAAAAGATCATATATTTATACCATTCCACACTTCACAATATATAGGGCATGGAATTTCTAACACTCTTGATGTCTTTGGCTTAATCCCATAAAGTTAACATTAAAAACTTCAATATTTTTTGAGAAAGATTAACAATTTAAACAAATATTACATATGGTTTAGGATTTACTAAATGAAAATTGAAATTCCATTCTGAAATTTAGTGATTATTGATTTCTTCAATCCACATAAAATTAATTTCAGGACACCAAGGCACAGTTTGGTCAGATGAGCACAAATTTCCTTATTTTCTCTGTTCAATGTTAGACAAGAAATATTCAAATATAAACCATACTATCCTCTGTCTGATGATAGTGTCAGATACAATGGTGTTCATCAACCCAATCTATTCAGCCCCACTGTTTTCCTAGTCTTCTTTCATCTAAGGAAAGCAATGTAGCATGGTTCCAACAATTAGATGGAAACAAGTCACTGAGTTGAGCTTTGGAGAATGTTTTGAAGAATGGTGAGGCTCCATAGGCAGGCAGTTATGCTTTTGCCCTTAGGCACTTTATGTTTTTTCCACCCTTCTTCTTTATGCTTGGAATAATGGCAGGTTGTTAGAAGATTATCAACCATACTATGAATGGGAGAATGGAATCCACATGCTAAAAATGGCGAAGCAGGAAGATAGAATGTACCTGAGCCTTCAATGACATTGGTCAGAAGCTGCATGTTTAAGAAAAACTTATAACAGCAACAAAACAACTAAGAGAGAAGAGGAGGATGAGAGAGAATGAGAGAGAGAGAGAGAGAGACTCAGAATGAAGAATGTTCTTTTATGTTTTTCTCCCTTGTTTGTACTCTTTCTTTGAAAAAGAAAACCATCATAGGATAAAGTGCTAAAAAAGTTCTCACTATTTACTTAGTTAACTTATTCAATATGCTTTCCAGAAGAAAAAAAAATCATTACATGAAGTGGTTGACAGAATTGTAAAAATATCTCCCCAAGATTTTTTGTTTCCTAGCTGTTCAGTAAAGCACTGATACAGGTACTGCTGAGAAGAGTCTTTCACATGGAATTAAGGTTACTAATCAATTGCTTTATATTAGGAAGTTTATCCTGGATTACCTGAGTGGACCTAATGTAATCATATGAGCCCTTAAAAGCTAAAGAGGAAGACAGAATCATCAGTCAAAGAGATGAAGCTTGAGTGACTTGAGGCATGAAAGGGACTTGACCCACTCTTGTTGGTTTGAAGATGGAGGAATGGGGCCAGGAGTCAAGGAAGGCTAGCAGCCTCTAGAAGCTGAGAAAGATCCCTGATGTCTAGCCAACCGGCAATACCAGCAAGAAAACAGGGACCTTAGCCCTACAACCACAAGGAAGTGAATCCTACCAATCACTCACACAAGCCAGGATGTGGATTCTGCCTTAAAGCATCAAGAAAGGAACACAGCCATGTAGGCACCTTGATTTTAGCCTTCTGAGACCCAAGGAAGCTAGACTTCAGACTGTGAAGGCACTGTGAGATAATGCCTGTGTTAAGTCTCTGAATTTGTGGCAATTTGTTATGGCAGCATTATGAAACTAATAATCATAGTAATACAAGAGAACCTGTTTAGGACATTTGCAAAAAATGTCCTGACATATTAACCTTTCAAAAATTACTTTCATCAAATTATAAGGCACAGATCAGAGATCAAAACCCTGAAAAATTACTACTCAGAACTCAGTGTTTTAGTGGAGGCAGGGAAGTAAGGATCATGAGATGCAATCAGGGTAGATAGTGTGTGGCTCTGTGGATGGTCCTTTGTGATTGAGTTTCCAATTGGAAGTTTGAAAAATAAATGCCAAAAAACTACACTACTTCAGAGTTTTCACTAGTGTCAGTTTCTAAAAAATCTTACATGAATTACTATAATTTCAACAAAACATTGATTTTACTAACATTTTATATTGTTGTAACTCTAAGATTTGAACAATAATGTTTACTGTGAAATATAGGAAATTTATAATTATGTGTTTTTAAATTTTTTGCATGGAAAAAGTAAGTTGATTGAGACTATGCAATCCCATCTATTCACTCTTTTTGTGATTATACTGAAGTGCCATTCTCTTCAAAACAGAAGAAAATATAGAGAGCTCAGCTGAAATGAAAGGATTATATTAGTATGAATTACTCATTCATATTAGTGATATATTCAACCAATCCAAAATATTAATTGAATAACCATTATATCCAATGCTTTTTATACATAAATTTACCTATATTGCCACAACACAATGCATATTTTGAATGCATTTAAATTATTTTACACACATATACAAAATAAGACTGCTGATGATTAAATTTCACCTCGAAGTATCTTATTAGGTGATTAAATAGTAGGTGGCACAGAGTACAGTGAATAGTACCAACTATTATTTCATCACTCACTTATAATAAGAAAACATTGAATAAAGAGTCAGTGTTGTATTTATCTGAGTTTCCCAAGCAAACAACAAAATACCTAATACGTAGGAACATAAAAATGCTGTTGGAGTGAACTGTATGTTAATAGTTACACGATTTAAGCAAGAACATGACCAAGGATAAATGTATAACTGAATAGTTATGTTCTCTCATTTTGATAAAAAAATTTCAAAATAACACTAAAAAATCAAGTTTTATTCTCAATTATTTGCTATCGTTCATTCTCTAAACAAATATTACATGAGTACTTGCCATGTAGCAAGTATCCAAGACATTTAGGGAATGGAAACGAACAAAGAGAGTCTCTGGCTTTAAGAATTTCCTGGACATGTTAGAATGTTTGCCACATGCAATACCTGAAGATGTTTATCAGAGCTTTATTCGGCATGCAGCAAAGGGCAGAGGAGGAAGTGCTTAACTCAAGGTAAGTTGTTTATCTGCTGGGGGAAAATCAGTGAAATCAGCTGAGAAAAACTGTCATGTGATATTATGGTTTAGTTATTCTGAAATGGGAAATAAAAGAATATTTTATACAGAAATATTAAATTATTTTATGGTGTGCAAATTAAATTCTTTGCATTGAGGTTTTTTAAAATGGCAATGTTAATCATGAACTGAAGAAAAAATATAGGCAAAAAAAGGAAATGAGTTCTATTTTTCAGGATTGGGCTGAGGGGAATATATTCCAGGCAGTGGCAACGGAAGATGCAACTTGCAGGGCTGTGAAAACTCATGGTACTTTTGAATGATGACAGGGAGTTCAGAGCCAGAGCAGAGAGGTTTTGTAGGCAGACAGTGATGAGTCTGAGAAGCAAGCAGGAGTAAGATCAAAAATGTTCTCAAATATATTGCCAACAAGTATTTGACTTCAAGCTAGGCTCTGGGAACTCAATGACAGATGTGAATTGCAGAGGAATGACCATATTTCCATTTCAGAACAATCACACTGGCAACAATGTGGAGAGTCAGAAGGGAGGCCAGAATGTGAGCACTCAAATGAAGAAAAAATGAGCATGAGCCCAATGCCAGCAAAAATAGGGTGGAGGAGAGGGCTTCAAGAAAGGTTTAGGACGTAGAGTCTGTAAGACTTTCTGATTGATTTGAAATGAAGGGGAGGAACTGCCAAAGGAAGATTCAAGGACCACCCCAATTTACTGGTTAGCAAAACTTAACTTATCACACATACTTGTGATAACTATAAACTGAGATTTTAAAAAATCTTATTTATACTTGAATTTCAGAGTTAACCTAAACATTTCCTAATAAAACTTGCCTATAATTATGATTCCTTCTATTTTTTTCCTAATACTCAAAAGCAGTGATTTTACATTTCATGTAATCACGGTATAAGTGGCATGAGAAATACTAATTGCAGAATATTTACTTCAATAAGCCTTTTTCTCATGTGTTTGAATATTTCAAAACATAGTTCACGACATTAAAGAAAAAAAAGATATAGTTAATTCTAAAAGGCACCATGAAATGCAAAAGTGCAACCTATACTTAAAAAACATGAAAACATTGAGTATTTGTCCACATACACTGCCCACTGATTTGCAGCAGCAGTAATTCATGTAAAAGCTATCATGTAATATACATGAGGTTGCTTTTCTACAATCTTGCAGAAAGGATACTTGGAAGTATCCTTTTGTACCAAAACTGGAATCATTTTTCTGATGATAGGGTAAAGTAAGGTGAAGCTTTGCATTTCATGAGTAGTCAGTAAATGTAGGTGGGTGAAATCATTTATTCCTTTCAAACAGATCACAAAATGTGTTATTCTTGATGATTTCCAACAATATTATAAGTCCTTGAAGTAGCACATGTATTTGCAGAAAAAAAAATAATATACACATAAGCAAAGCAGGGTGAAAGAAACAAAAATTTACCCATGATCCCAATAGCGATTATATATATATCTGAAAGAGAGAGAGAGAGGTTGCTAGCTAACTGACTAGGTAATCAGACTCCCTAAGCAAAGTCTACCATTACAGGGATTCTAGGAATCTAGGGGTGGGCAGGAATATAGTGATTCTAGTACGTCATAGTGCTTAGTCACTGGGGAAGCAGTCTGGTAAGAACACATTGGCCAATCTTGGGGAAGCTGGAGGCTGTCAACCAGCTATCCTTCCTGCAGAAGTCTTCCTTGAATAGAGATGTAAGCAAGACACCTCCCATCCATCCCTTGCTTCATACAGATTCTCTTCTCTGTGCATGAGGTTTGGAAAACAGCTCCTTCATCATTTTCTTTTTAAGCTTTGTATATGCATTTTTCTTTTGAACCAGAATCATTTTTTAAATTAATTTTTTAAAATTTTTGGCCTTGTCCAGTCTTTGTTGCTGTGTGCAGGTTTTCTCTAGATGCGGGGAGTGGGGGCTGCTCTTCATTGTGATGAGCGGGCTTCTCATTGCAGTGGCTTCTCTTGTGGAGCACAGACTCTAGGCACACGGGCTTCAGTAGTTGAGGCATGAGGGCTCAGTAGCTGTCGCTCACGGGCTCTAGAATGCAGGCTCAGTAGTTGTGGCACACGGGCTTAGTTGCTCCGCGGCAATGTGGGATCTTTCCGGAACAGGGCTCAAACCCGTGTACCCTGCATTGGCTGGCGGATTCTTAACCACTGTGCCACCAGGGAAGTCCCTTCTCCGTAGTTCTTGTCCGTGTTTCTGAGGAGAAACTTATGAGAGGTTAGTGGGAAGAGGTACAGACACCATTGCTGCAGGTAGGTTCAGGGTACCATTAATACTCATCCTCTCCCTCCTCAAACACCTATACTAATTTCCTCCTACCCTGAATTATTACCACAGGATTTGGTAGCTTACCTGGCTTTATGACCCAGGATTAGCTATATAATTTTCTGTGTTCAGTGCAAAATGAAATGTAGGACTCCTTGTTCAAAAATTACTAAGAATTTCAAAACAGTGACAGCAGAGCAATAGACCAAGCATGAGGTTCTTTTAAGTATGGGGCCCTTCATTTGACCTGTGGGACTGCCCAGGTCAAATGCCCATGAATCTGGCTTCTAAAGGGACTGAGACCTTGGTAATCACCCCTCTGTCTGGCTGGGGTTGCTGCCTCCATCCACTCACAGGTACAACTGGGTAAGTTCCAAATTTCATAATGAGAATGAATAATCATTACTGAACTGAGCATGAGGAATTGGATTAATATCAAGATTTTAGGTGTGGAAATGGTAAATAGGAGCTTAGAATTCACTAAATTATAAAACTGAAGAATGTTTCAATGTTTATGCCAGTTGAATGGTATTCTTTTAACAATGATACTTTGTTTTCATATGTGATGGGAACCTCCTAATTCCTGAAAAGACCTGTGACTTCTGAAAAAAATAAACAATATCTTGAAGTTTTGTGACTTCACACCTACTTTGTAAACTAATTGAGCTGAAGATTGGTGTTTAAAATTCTTGTGTTTTCGAGTGGACAGCTTGTGAAAAAAATTGAGGAAAAAATAATACTTACTGGAAAATAAGAAATTTATTTGGTAAAGTATAAAAATATTCTATTGGAGAAGTGAATATGGCCTGTGCATTACTTATTAATAATAATAAATATTTACAAAGCACCTTCTAGGTACTAGGAAAAGTTCTAATTGCTTTACATTTTTTTATTATATGATAAATGCCCCCATTTTATGGATAAGGAAACAGAATAAGTAAATATAGGTAAAAATTTAAGAGTTACAGTCTTAATCAGTTTTTAAAATTAATTACAAATTAATAAAATTCATGTTCTGGTATAAATTAAATTGTGTTTTGAATCATTTACTTTTAAAAATTTTGTTTTAATTTTACTCAAAGAGAAAAAATATACTCCTGAGTTTGATTAGAGAGAAAAGTGGTCACATTTCAGGAACTAGGTAATATATGATCTTTATATACAATGCCAGCACCCAAGAAGAGACTGCCTATCATAAGTTGTTTTTTCTCAAAATAACATCTTTATGGAAATATAGTTTACTTACCATACATTTTACCACTTTAAAGTGTGCAATGTTTAGCATTAGTGGTTAAGTGTTCATTGTTTGGTGTATTCACAGAGTTCTGCAAGCATCACCACTATCTCATTTTGGAATATTTGCATCACCCCAGGAAGAAATCCTTTAGCAATCTCTCCCCTGTCCTTCCTCTTCTTAACTCCTATTAAATTCATAAGTTTTTCAAAATTGAAAAAAGTCACATTGAATCCTAACCTGAGGCCCCATTTTTTGTTTGTTTGTTTGTTTTTAAGCTGTGAGAGACTTATTTGTTTGAAGTTTATGATAATTTTGTTTTTAAGAGATTTACAATGCCTAATTACTGAGTGTTTGATAGTAATGTTAATTTAAATGTGTTACACTAGATATAACAAAATTCAGATTTTTCCTTATGTAGTATGTTTAAGATGGGTTGCTTGTATATTTTAACCCCTTAACATGACTCTGCATTGAATTTCTATGGCAACTGCATTTCTGCAAAAACATAAAAACATTCAGAGGCTGTGCCCTCTCTCTCCTTTTCCTGTTGCCTTTCAGATCAGGAGAACATGTCTCTCCAGAAGTCACTGGAATGCCCTACATACATTTATTATTATTGCTATTTCCATCCCCCAAATTAATATCAAAACTACCATGATAGATTTGTAAAGAAACCATTTAGGACTACTCATGAGAAAGAAAATTATCTTGGATAATGACAGAAAAGAAAAAAAAAGTACAGTTAGAAGATAGGAAGTCAAATTCAAACTGTTTGGCCTAATCCTGAATGTATCATTTTCATTATATAGTCAACTTCTGCTGTGCCCACTTGACTTTATGGCTTAATGATATGATTATGCCCAGTTGACGTTGAGTAGCTCTGGTCATAGGATCACCCAAAATCCTAGTCATGTTTAAATAGAACATAGTGGTATGTGAGAAGCTCTTACTCAAACTAAGAGTAATTTACTGTCACAGCAACCAAGACTTTGTCCCCCAACTTCAATTAGGCTATGATGTTTTATCATAATATTTCATTCCTCTCAGATTTCCTATCTTTGGTTATAGGACCAGATGGTTTCACTGGTGAATTCTACCAAATATTATAAGAAGTCATACCATTCCCTCTCAAACTTCTCCAAAACACAGATGAGGAAAGAACACTTTGAAATTCATCTTACAAGCCATCATTACCTGATACAAAAGCCAGACAAGGATATACAAAAAAATTAAATTACAGGTCAATATATGATGAACATAAATGCAAAATTACCCAATAAAATATTAGTAAATCAAATTCAACAGTACATTAAAAGGATCATACACCATGATCAAGTGGGCTTTGCTTCTGGGATGCAAGGATGGGTCAACACTTGCAAATTAATCAATGTGATTCACCACATTACAAAATAAAGGATAAAATCCTGTGATTATCTTGATAGATGCAGAAAAAGCATTTGACAAATTCAACATCTTTTCCTAATAAAAAACTCTTAACAAAGTGGATATAGAAGAAATTTATCTCAACATAATAAAGGCCCTATATAACAAGCCCACAGCTAACATCGTAATCAGTGATGAAAAGCTGAAAGCTATTGCTCCAAGATCAGGAATATGACAAGAATGCCTGTTCTCACTATTATTTAACACAATACTGGCAGTCCTAGTCAGAGTAATTAGTCAAGAAAAAGAAATAAAAAGCATTCAAATCAGAAAAGAATAATTTAAATTGTCTCTGCTTGCAGATGATATGATATAATATTTATAATAGACTTCACCAAAAGACTGTTATAACTAATAAACAGTTTCAGTAAAGTTGCAAGATACAAAATCAATATACAAAGGTCAATTGTGTTTCTATACACTAATAATACCTATCAGAAAGAGAAATTAAGAAAACGATCTCATTTACAATTGCATTAAAAAGAATAAAATACTTGGTAATAAGTTTGATCAAGGAGGTGAAGGATTTGTACACTCAAGAATTGTTCCAGATTGAATGTTGAGCATCTTTTCATGTACCTGTTGGCCACTTGGGTGTCTTCTTAGGAAAATGTCTACTTAGTTCTTCTACCCATTTTTTAGTTGGATTATTTTGTATTGAGTTGTATGAGTTCCTTATATATTTTGGACATTAACCCTTTACTCTGTATATGGTTTGCAAAAATTTTCTCCCATTCTGTAGGTAGCCTTTTCATTTTGTTGATTGCTTCTTTAGCTGTGAAGAAGCTTTTTAGTTTGATATAGTCCCACTTGTTGATTTCTGCTTTTGTTGCTTGTGTTTTTGGTGTCAAATCCAAAAAATCATTGCCAAGATCAATGTTAAGGAGCTTTCCAAAGGAGAAACTAACGCACCTTTGTAAGCAATTATACTCCAATAAAGATGTTAAAAAGAAAAAAACCAAACAAACAAAAAAAGAAACATCCTCACAGATACACCCAGAGTAATGTTTGACCAAATATCTGGCCACCCTGTGGCCCAGTCAAGTTGAGGCATAAAATAAACCATCACACCTTCCATAAAACTCATTTCTTTGAAAAACAATTAGCAGAACAGGAATGTTTTTGAAACCCATATACACTGGCAGAAATATATAATAATAATTTATTCTAGTGACAAGACCAGTGATATTCTCAGGATGGAAGCTATTCAAAATAGTTAACTTATTACCAGGTAGATAGTAAATCTCAAGAAATTATGTAATTTTGGAGCTTGGTTTTGGTCTCTTTTTCTTACAGGTTGGACATTTGGCAGTAGCAGTAGCTAGATTAGCCTTAGTTAGTGAGAATCCATGCTGTTGGCCTCTCTCTCTGCCATCATGACCACTCCATCCTCTAAACAGTGTCTCATGAAGGCCTTCATAGCACTAAATATTTGAAGAGATTAACATGCTATCCTGAAAGCAATGGATTCATGTGCTGTGCTCTGCAATGTTTAGATAGTCCGAGATCCCTTTGGATTACATTATAGCAGAGGAAAAGGAATTACAGCTCAACAGCAAAATTTGCAAGTGTTTATTACACATTTGAAGTGAGCAAAAACTCTCCCTGATCCTCTTTTCTTACTGAAATAGAAAAGAATGCACATGCCAAAACAATGTCCATATACCAGAACCTGAGGCTCTATCTGTTCTAACAAAGTTACCACATCCATCATGGCAACTTCAATCAGGACAACTACTGGGCTGAGCTTGCAGCGGTCTACAGTCACCTTCCAGGATCCATCTGGTTTTTGCAAGATCATTGCTAGGTAACTTAACTGGGGATGTGATAAGGACCACCATCCTTGCATCTGTTAGAAACTCATGGCTGATATAAATCTCCTAAACTCTATATAATACATATATGATACAATTTTTATTTATATATTTTTACTTACTTTCTCATGACAGGAACAGTTTCAGAGGCTTCCATGTGGCTTTCCCTATTTTGGTAGTTATCTACAACCAAGGACCCAATCTGGAAGTTGTACTAACTTCCAAGTATGTTAATACCAATTAAACATTCAGGGTCCAGGGAAATGACCATCAGGTGGTCTATGTAAGTGATTTATTACCTGTCTCCCATATGCCCCCATACATATAGGAAGGCCACAATAATGTTTCAAAGTATTCGTAGTTCAATATCACAGAAACCCTATAACCTATACCAACAGTGCTAAAAATACGAGTAATCCCCATCTCCCAATTTATAGTCAAGTGAGTAAATGGCCATAATTTTCTTGGGGAAAAATGCAGCAAATCATTGCTTTGTATACATGCTATGGTATTGCAATTGTTCCACTTGGAACCACTGTTTAGTGGGCTCTGATTCTGAACAATGGTCCCCAGTCTGAAACCTATGCAAGGAATCATGACATATTTATTAGGGTGGCTATCCTCAGACGCCCAATCACCAAACCTTGATTTCTTCTGCTGGTTCAAGCTGAGTAGTGACTTTGTCAGCCACCAATCTATTTTGCCCCTAGGGAGGTCATATTCTGTTAACCATCCTTGTAAGTCCCTGTGTATCTGGTTCCCAGGGCTATTACTCCAACTTTGCTAGTGATCACAACATATGTGGTTAAGTACCACCTGGTTACTGACAGTTAACTGCTGCCACCTACACTCTACTATTTTAAAGTCCATTCATGGACATTGTTTTCAGCTAGATAAATTCTGTAACAGTATTTTCTATCTCCAGCCCTAAAATGAAAAGTAGAGACACTACTGAATTTTTTTTTTTTTTCTTCTGTACACGGGCCTCTCACTGTTGTAGCCTCTCCCGTTGCGGAGTACAGGCTCCGGACGCACAGGCCCAGCGGCCATGGCTCACGGGCCCAGCTGCTCCGCGGCATGTGGGATCCTCCCGGACCGGGGCACGAACCCGCGTCCCCTGCATCGGCAGGCGGACTCTCAACCACTGCGCCACCAGGGAAACCCCTGAACTTTTTAATGATGCTGCTTCCTGTCTCACCAGGCCATTCATATGGCCTTGATAAATTTCGTGTCCTTAGGCCTTCCCAAGGAACATAACCATCATGCTTATCTTCTGACTGTACATATTACATCCATTCTAGCATGTCTCCTTCTCTGAACTTTTTAATTTCTTTATCCATCATCTGACATTGCAGTTCATGCACTTCAATTTTGCTCAGCTTGGCCACTGTGTGTACCATGCCATGTACTGGGAGCCACCTTATTAGTTTGTACAATCTCCTGAGGTTCTTTCCAGGACACTAAATCCTTTATCTCCAAAGAATATTCTCAGGTAAATAAATTCTTCCCTTTCCAATTCTATGTTCCAGTCCCTTTGATAAAGAATCTTCTAACACAGTGCCACTCATACATCCCAGATGGCTACTGATACATGTCAGATAGGTTTGCAGCATCTTTAAATTACACTACTTTGTTTATGAAGCCAAGTGCATCCTCAGTTGCTTGATATTGTGACTTAAAACCTAGGTATAAGCCAAGTGGCCAGGAGGGAAAGTGAGGGCAGATCTTGAGTGGTATATCTGCTGCCTTTCAGGATTATTGAGATGACTGCTCTTAGCAAAAAGGAATGGAACACTTCTGCAGGCTTAGAAGGTTCAGAAGAGTCAGAGGAATCAAAATCTTCAGGAGCAATCATCCGCATGTCTACATTCTGTGTGTTAAAGCTTCAGATTTTCCCAATGGGGGCAATGCCCTTGGTATAACAAATCTGCCAAGTTTAACCTCCTTTGAAGTTAGTCACACAGACTAATAAATCTCAGGCCTCATGTTTGGCTTTCTCTGCACTCCTGCTGCAAAACGAGGGCTTCTTTGCCTCTACCAAGGAGTCCCTTTGGCTTTCACATCTCATTTTTATTTCATTCTTATTTTCTTTATCATTCTATTATCATTCTGTAGAGAAATTATAGCCCATAAGAGTGTGACAGAGAGGGGACTGGAATTATAGAAACTGAGGAAGGTATTAATGGTCTCCTTGCTCCTGGATGAATTCATGTCCATGTTCATAAGAGTGCACTCTCACTTGTGAATCCCATCATATCACTTCCTTTCCCTAATCTCTTCAGGATAAACCATATATATATATAACAAGACTGTATTATCTATTCCCCACCGAAATAGTAAACTCATTTCCTGTTGCTCCCTTTTGTGGCATTTTAAATTCTCAAAAAATATGTAAATATAGAGAAGATCAATAATTATCAACATATGTCCAATCGTGTTTTGGCTCTGCCCAAAACACGATTACTTGAAGGTTACTTTAGGATTACTTCAGAGCTACTTTAACCCCTGAATAGTATACATGAAAATCCTAAACATAACATTTCATCGGGGAAAAAATAGCATAAGGACTAAAAAAATACAAAATAAGACAAAAGCTTTTCCAGCTATCCACCCACAAATTTAACAATAAACCCTTAATATTAAAAAATCTAGTCAGTGTATATATCTGCATGATGTATCATAATTTATTTCCAAAGTTGTTTTATTGAAATCAGAATCCCAACAGGGCTCAGAATATTGATAGCTTGGTTGATTATTCTCTTGTCTTTAAGTCTATAGGTTGTCCCTCTCTCTTTTTTCCATGAAGTTTATTCTTCCTTGTGGGTGGTCATTTGCCTTGTAGAGTTAACAAAATTTTGCATTTTTCTGTGTGTATTCCTGTTTTATTTTTAACATATTTCTCCGATTTTCATGTTTTTCTTTTTTAACAAATTAGTGATTGGGACCTACAGTTTTGATTCAGATTTGATTGGTAAGAGTTCTTCATAGTTGATGTGCTACACTTCTTATTTTTCACATTAGGGAGCACATAATATCTGGTTGTCTCAAGTTTTATGTTCTTAAAATTAATCACTAGGTTCATTCACTTAAAATCCCCCTCGATGTGTTATGATTCTTAAACACTAATACATTTAGATGTACTGTTTTCTCTATGGTTTTGAGTGCCCACAGCATACTTTACTTATATAGCATTATAATAATTATTTTAAAGAAATAAAACAATTAACAAGGATTAATGTGCAAGAATGCTTATTATGGAATGTTTGGGGATAGAAGAAATTAGAAACACATTTACTATCAAGTAATAAAGGCACAGATAAATTATGTGGTACTTGCATAAGATGGAATGTTTTGTAGGTATTAACATGCTTTCAAAAAATATTTAATAACATGGAAAATGTTCTTAATGTAATGCTACATCAAAAAGTGCTGAAGACACAGATTGTTCCTTAAAAAAATACAAAAGCTTATCAAATGTAATTTCAAGAGCAAAGAAATAATATGTAATTTTAACTTCCTAGTGTTTCTGAGCGTCTGTAAATATACTAAATTTTAATTTAGGATAATGGATAATAAGAACCAATATTACTAAATATCAACAAACTGATTTGTAATTATATATGGCTGAATAAAGTTGTTTCTTTTGCCCTTTTCTCAGTAATTTGGTGCCAACAACAAAAGTAAAAATTAATGAAAAATATTTTAAGTGCATCTTCAGTAAGAATAAAAAATACTTTTTTACCTCTCAAAAGAAGATTTTGTTAGCATAAGGAAATATGACCAAACTGAGGAAGAACCGTGAGATCATAAGATTAACAATACAGATCTCAATAACACAAAACAAAGTTCTAAAATTAGGTGACTATCCTTGTGTTTCCTGAATTAAAGTTTGGGAAAAGGAGCAGGTTTCTTCAGGAGAATTAATGAGTGCTAAGAAAACACATCGAAACCAAATGTATGGATAAGGTTTTCTCGTATAGAGTTGCTGGCATAGCAATCAAGTGAGGACAACTCGAAATCCCCATAAGAATGACAAATAAATTATGAAGAATCCAGAATATGTGCTATGAAGGTATTTTGAAAAAGTTATAAATCTATAAACAGACATGAAAAAGTCTCTAAATCTTACCATCAAATAGAAAGCAAAATCCAAAACAATACAGAATATTAGTCCAATGTTTATATTTCTATCAATTTGAATAGTTTACATTTAACAAATTTCATGAATTAAACATATAGACAAAACATTCATATTATTTTTATTTTAAATTTTGTTTTGTTGAACACCGGTTAGTTTGAGCATTTCATTGTATTTATCACAGTTTTTATATTTGCTTTCCTGAATTTCTTCTTCCTGGCATTTATTCAATATAATATTTACCTTTCTTTTTTAATGAAATCTCTTGTCCCTATATTGATTATTTTGCATTGCAGAAGTTATTTCTCTATTTTGAGATTTGTTTAACCTTTTTGAAGCTTTTGGTGTTTAACCAAATCATTATGTCTGCTTTTACTGTGTAGCTCAGAGTTTGTTATCTCCTGTATTATTTCAGTAATTTTATGCTCTATATATTTAAGTCCTTATTCCATCTGAATTTTATTTTGATTTGTATTTTAAAATCTATATAAGGAGACCAACCATCTGCTAACTAAAATGTACATATGTATTTTGCATTATCATATCATGATATTTGTGCCTTACAGAAATCTCTGAATAAAGCATACTACTGTAGTTGAGGGGATGGACGGGGGGACAGCGTGTCCTTAAAGAGAATAACTTACCATCAAGAGAAGAGTAGGTCCTTCGAGAGAAAACAGAAACCTAACAGAAAATGTTAACTTGCTGGACAAGAGAAAACACATTTCAAGTTTCTCCTTAACCACTATTCTACAGAATGCCAAGCACTTGAGAGTATTCACTTTTGACAGTAGGGGATAGAGTGTATTAAATAATTTTGATACTCACTAGCTGATCCCATGAAGATGGGCTGCTGCTTCGGTTGCTTTGGAAAACCATAGATATCTATTTAAAACTCAGTTTGTGAACATCTGTGGTTAAGTTAACCAAATATTTTATCAATGTTTCTTCATGCATTCTCAGTTCCATGAGGTGAAAATGTGCTTCATTTATCCCCCCTCAGTCCACCATTCACCAGAGGAAAGTTCTCCTTCGTTTGCAGCATTATGTTTTTATCAAATCAAATATTGGGCAATTATCAGCTTCATCTTGACTTGTGTCTTCAGAAATGTGGAAAGGAATCTGAAACTAATAACTGATAAATAACTATGTCACTTTCTGGATTAAAAAAAAATCTTGTAATTTGTAAAAGTGACTGTTTCATGAAGTTACAATTTTCTGTAGATTGGATTTTATTTTCCACCTTCTTTCACTTAACTATTTTCTCATCACACCTAGTTTCTATTATTTTCTTCTGAATTCTGAGAAAAATTGAGTATGTATGTATGCCGAGTATGTATTTCATTGCATTGATTTTCTAAGGAATATAACTTGCTGCTTACTGCTATCACAATGATTTTAAATTTGATAATTCTGTTTTTAATCAGGAATAATAATTTCTTTATAATCTCTAGAATAATAAAGAGGCAATGATAGCTTTGAATCAGGTCGAAAATGGAGTGGTGGCTAGACTGTGGGTTTCTGGGGTTCTAGGTATGTCCCAACCACATCTGGGTCTTCCCATGTCTAGAGGCACCTCAAGCAAGGAGGGCTTAGCTCACACTTGGAAGGCCCCTATTTACTTTGTCACGTTCCCCAGGGTGGGAGTCAGCTTGCTGAACGTCTTCCCGTTTGCACCAGAGAAAAGATAAGAACCCAAGTTTTTGCCTATCCCCACCTCTGCGTCAGGTCCAAGCACTTTTCCTAGAGATATGGTAACCATTCTTTATTCCATAACCCTCATTTGAAGCCACTTCTGACCTGCAATGAAGATGAATAAAGAAAACCTGGACCATTGTTCTACATCATGGACCACAGCTCACATTTGGACTATTCTTGCACATGGACCAGTAAAATGTATAGGACCTTAAGCCCATGTTCTTTATTTGCATCAAATGATGACCAGTAGACTGATTTTCCATCATTTTTCTTGTAGCAGGAGATGAATTAAATAAATAACTTAGGTAAAAAAAGAAAAGGAGAGAAAAAAAGGTAAAGTTAAGAGGAAGACCATGTATCACTCCCCCTTTTCTTATTGCCCTAGATTCCATCCTTCCAAGCAAGGAATCATAACATTTATATATATATATATATACACACACACACACACACACACACACACACACATATATATATATATACACACACACACACATATATATAACATATACATGCACATATATATACACACGTTATTTATGTTTTGTGCAAATAAACATTCTGCACACTATATAAAAGACAAAAATTGATCAGTTACAATTAAAGTTCCCACTACTCAGCACTGTGCAAAGAGAAAATTGGAAAAATCAGTTCAAGATTAGTTCTCACTTTGATGAAATGGTCTCAGCAGAGGTGGATCTAGAGGAAGTGTAAGGTGGCAGGTCTTCTATGATGAATGGCTTATTAGAGGAGAGTATGAATTGGTAATAAAAAACATGGGATTTTAGTTCACAATACTGATATAATTTGTGAGGTGAAAATAGCTAAGAATTTTTCAAAAATAATGACAGACACCAAACCATAGATCAAGGACTCAGAGGAGTCCAAGTGGGATAAATAATAAAAAAACTTTCACCTGGCATGTTGTGTTCAAACTACAGAAAATCAAAGAAAAAGTCTTGAAACACACACACAGAAAAACAACACCTTACCTATGAAGAAAGAAGTATAAGATTTATAGCAGACTTCTTGTCATCAACAATGCAAGCAAAAAGAGAGTGGAGAGAAATATTTAAAATGTTGAAATAAAGGAATCACCAAGCTAGAATTCTGTATTAAGGAAAATTGTTCCTCAAAAATGAAGGAGAAATAAAGACTTTCTCAAATGAACAAAACTGAGGAATTTTTCACCAGTAGATCTGCCTTTCAAAAAATGTTTAAAGAAGTTTAATTTTTTTAAAGCTTAGAGAAAGAAAATGATGCAGGTTAGAAACTGAGATCTACATAAAGAAATGAAGGGCATTAGAGAGGGAACACATAAAGGTAAAATAAACCCTTTTATTTTTCTTTTTCTTACTTGATTTAATATATAAGTATTCAAACTAACAAGAGCAACAATATACTGGATGAGTATAGCTTATTGATAAGTGAAATGAGTGACATCAATGTTAGAAGGGATGAATATGAAATATTTTAAGGTACCTACACACTCATAAAATAATATAGACCTATCTAGAAGTGGACTTGTAAATACATGTTGTCAATACATGTTGCCATCCTTAGGGCAACCAATAAAATCATTTTTTAAGAAGAAGTATAACTGATTTGTTAAGAAATGAGAGAAAACAGAATCATATAAAAAGCCTAATTAAACCAGATAAGGCAGAAAAGGGGTAGAATATTAAAAAAAAATAAGAAATAAGAAGTGCAATGAATAGAGAACAGTACAGAATGGGGAGAAATTAATGCAACTATACACATAATCACTTTAAATGTGAATGGATTAAATGCAACTATAAAAATTAAAAACAGAAAATGACAGAGGGGATAAAAAAAAACAACTGACTATATGTTGTCTGCAAGAAACCCACTTTAAAAAGAAAGACATAGATTATAAGTAAAGTGATGAAGAAAACTATACCACACTAACACTAATGAAGGGAAAGCTGGAGTAGCTATATTAATGTCAGGCAAAGCAGACTTCAAACAAGGATAATTATCAGGGATAGAGAGAGGCATTACATAACGATAAGGGGGTCAATTTTCTAAGAAGACTTAATCCTTAATGTGTATGTGCATAACAGCAAAGTACCAAAATAAGTGAGGCAAAAACAGATAGAATGGGAAGATGAAATAAACAACTCTATTATTAGAGTTGGAGACCTCAACAGACCTCTATCAGTAATTGACAGATTCTGTTTACAGAAAATCAGTGAGCATACAGTTGAACTGAACCACCATCATTATCAACTGTATCTAATTGACATTTATAAAATACTTATCCAACAGCAGAAGATTACAGTCATCCCTTGGTATCTGAAGGGGATTGCTCCCAGGAGCCCCTGCATATACCAAAATCTGCTGATGCTCAAGTCCCTCATATAAAATGTAGTAGTAAAATGAATGGAAATTTCGATCCAAGTTGATTGAATCCACAGATGCGAAACCCAAGAATTTGAAAGGCTGACTATATATTTCTTAAAAACAATCCAGGTATAAGTGGACCTGCCCAGTTCAAACCCATGTTATTTAAGAGTCAACTGCACATTCCTCTCAAGCTCACATGGAACATTCACCAAGATACATCACATTCAGGGACATGAAACACACCTCAAACACATTTTAAAAGAATTGAAATCATCCAAAGTATGCTCTCAGAACACAATGGAAATAAACTAGAAATCAATAACAGAAAGTGGCTAGAGAATCCCAAAGTATTTGGAGATTAAACAAACAACACATTTGTAAATAACACATGGGTCAAAAAAGAAATGCCAAGTGATATTAAAAATAATTTGAACTTAGTGAAAATTGAAATAAAACCTATCAAAATTTATGAGATGCAGTGAAAGCAATGCTTAGAGGGAAATTTATAGCATTGAATGCATATTTTTTAGAAAAATAAAGATCTAAAACCAAAAATGTAAGCTTTCACCTTAGGATAATAGAGAAAGAAGAGCAGTATAAACCAAAAGAAAGAAGAAGTAACAAACTTAAAGCAGATATTAATGAATCTTAAAATAAGAAATATCAATAGAGACAATGAGAAAATTAATGAAACAAAAAGGTGGTTCTTTGAAAACATTAATATAATCAATAAACTTCTAGCCAGGCTAAGAATAAATATAAAGACATAAGTTACCAACACCAGAAATGAAAGAGGGGCCATCATTTAAAAATATAGTAGACTATGATGAAAAACTGTATGATCCCAAATTTGACAATTTGAATGAAATGGACTAATGCTTGAAAGACACACCATACCAATACTGACACAAGGAGAAACAGATCATCTTAATAGGCCCATATCTATTACAGAAATTCAAACAATAATTATCCTTCCAGAAGAGAAAGCACCAGGCCCAGATTTTTCACTGGTGAACTCTACCAATCATTTAAGAAAGAAATGATCCCAAATCTCTTTAGTATCCTCCAGAAAAGAGAAACAGAGGGCACACTTCCTCACTCATTCTTTGAGACCAGAATTGCCCCCATAACAAAACCAGAAAAAGACAAGAACACTACAGTCCGATATATCTCATGGGTAGCTGCAAAAATCCTAACCAAAATTATAGCTCACTGCATCCAAAGATGTATAGAAAGAATGTACTCCATAACCAACTAGGATTATCCCAGGTATTCAAAGCTGTCTAAACATTCAATAATCAGTGTAAATCCATTGCATCAAAAGGCTAAAGAAGAAAATTTTGCAGCAGTATTACCTCAGACATGTTACCTTGCATTCTCGTGTCTCATTTTTCACATTTGTAAAGTATGGTTTATAATAGGACACACCTAAAACAAGGCAGGCCGTGAGGAGTAACTGCTGATTCCTCTTTCTCATTCATTTTAGGAGGAGACCACCAAGCACTAGTCTGAGTCTAGCAGGGGAATCAGACATGGCTGTCATAGAGTTCAGGAAGTGATGGTACAGAGATACAAATACAGGCCTGGAATACAGTAGGTAATTGCTAAGTGTTTGTTGAAGGAGTGACAAAATGAACACAATACTATGGGGACTCAGATGAGGGGCAGCTAACTCTTTCTGGTAGTTTCATGAAAGACTTCTTGGCAAAAGTGATTTCTGAGCAGGTCTTGAAGGATGCATAGGAAGCTATCCAAAGGAGGAGATGTATACACCAAATTTCATAGTCAAAGAGCAAGGCGAGTCCCAAGTGACAGCAAGCGAGGCAGTGAGGCCAGGAAGAGCTGTAATGCCCCTCCCTCCCTCCTTCCTTCCTTCCTTTAGGTTTATGGCTGGTACAGATTTAGGGCTTTATAGTTGTTGAGATTATCTGGTCTGGGAAACTTGCATTGTATCTGTTTTTGTAACATAATTTTCTTCCCATTGTGTAACATAGCAAGACTTCAGGTACTCAATCTAAACGTTTTGTCTTTGGGCTGAGCTGACATTCTGTTTTAGAAATACCACTCTAATATTTAGGTGTTATATAGTTATGAGCACTGTTTACTACTGTCTGCTCTCATTTGCCAGGTCTGAGTTCTACCAGTTGTTACATATTTAGAAAACCACAAGATAAAAATACTAATTTTGATGCAAAATTTTGGCCAAGTGTAGACAACAGTATCCATTTGATATGACTTAAAAATCTTCTGCTTTTACTTTTATTTTCTTTTGCCTTTATTTTGACTGTGTAAATATTTCCAAAATTTTGATATTTTTACAAAGAAAAAATACATGTATAGTTCCATCCATTTTGTAAGTAGACTTTTAATTTTGTGTTTATTTCCAAGACTTCTTCTTTGAATACCACCAATTTGTCATTGAACTATCCAAACTATGTGAATTAAAAAATTTTTTGATTATATATTTATTAGTAAACTTTATTTTTTAGAACAGTTTTAGATTTACAGAAAAATTGTGAAGCTGGTACAGAAAGTTCCCAAATAGTTCATATTCAGTAGCCTCTATCAAAGCATCATAATTAATATGGTACACTTGTCACAATTAATGAACCCAAATTGTTAATTATTAAATAATTATTAACAAGTTCCAAACTTTATTCAGATTTGCTTAATTTTTACTTAATGTCTTTTCTCTCTTCCAGGAACTCACTGAGGATACCACATTACATTTAGTTGTAATGTCACCTTAGGCTCCTCTTAGCTGTGACAGATTATCATACTTTTATTGACTTTTGATGACCCTGAAAGTTTATTTTTTATTTTTTAAAAATTTTATTGAAGTGTAGTTGATTTACAATGTCATGTTAGTTTCAGGTATACAGAACAGTGATTCAGTTTATATATATACATAAACTGAAGTATATATATATATATATATATATATATATATATATATATATATATATATATATTTCAGATTCTTTGGCCATATAGGTTATTACAAAATATTGAGTATAGTTCCCTGTGCTATACACTAGGTCTTTGTTGGTTATCTATTTTATATATAAAATATATAACTATGTATATGTTAATCCCAACCTCCTAATTTATTCCTCTTCCTCACCTTTCCCCTTTGGTAACCATAAATTTGTTTTCTATGTCTATGGGTCTATTTCTCATTTGTAAATAAGCTCAATTGTATCTTTGTTTTTCAGATTCCACATATAAGCAATATCATATGATAACTGTCTTTCTCTGTCTGGCTTACTTCACTAAGTATGATGATATTTAATCCATCCATGTGGCTGCAAATGGTGTTATTTCATTCTTTTTATGGCTGAGTAATATTCCATTGTACATATACCATATCTTCTTTATCCATTCTTCTGTCAGTGGACATTAGATTGCTCCCATGTCTTGATTACTGTAAATAGCTCTACAATGAACATCGGGGTGCTTGTTTCTTTTTGAATTATAGTTTACTCTGGATATATGCCCAGGAGTGGGATTGCAGGCTCATATGGTAACTCTATTTTTAGTTTTTTAAGAAACCTCCATACTGTTCTCCATAGTGGCTGTACCAATTTACATTCCAAACAAGAGTGTAGAATGGTTCCTTTTTCTCCGTACCCTCTCCAGCATCTATTGTTTGTAGAATTTTTGATGATGGTCATCCTGACTGGTGTGAGGTGATACCTCATTGTAGTTTTGATTTGTATTTCTCTGATAATTAGCAACGTTGAACATTTTTTCATGCACCTTTTGGCCATCTGTATGTCTTCTTTGGAGAAATTTTTATTTAGGTCTTCTGCCCATTTTTTGATTGTTTTTTTTTTCTTTTTTGATATTGAGCTATGTGAGCTGTTTGTATATTTTGGAGACCTTGACAGATTTGAAAACTGTTCAGGTATTTTGTAGAATGTTCCTAAATTGAGAGTTGACTGATGTTTTCTCATTAGACTGGAGTTTGGGATTTTGGGGAAGGAAAACTATAGAAGTAAAGTGACACTTTCATGTCATATCAAGGGTACATATTATGAACATGACTTAGCACTGTTGATGTTGACCTTGACCACCTGGCTGAGGTAGTGTTTGTCCAGTTTTTCCACTATAAAGGTTTTACTATTGAAAAACTTTTATTTTAACTGCCTCCTTTCCTTGCTTATCTGTAAACTGCCACTCCAATTACATTCTTACTTTTCAAAAATAACACATATAAAACATGGAGAATACAAATGTATCAAGAAAACTGAAATTACTAAAAACCTCCCCACAAACAATACATCAAAGTAGTCTCAATTTTTTTTTCTGAACATAAACAGCTAAGATTAAGTTATCAGTTTTCTAGGGTGATTACTATCATAATAGTAGTCATGGGAAATTTCCCATATCTAATGGAATGTTTGGTTTAAAAATAATTAATCCATGTTGTGAAATCTAAGAAATTTGCTCCAAATGGAAAAAAAAGCTCATCTTTTTGCCCCCTTCAACACATCTGCATTTTAGCAATAGTAATAGCTACCATGAATTTCAATGAATCTTACATACCAGGTATCATGTTAAGTACAATGCACATATTATCTTCTATAATACTCAGAGCCATCCTTTAATTATTTCTCTCATTTCACAAAGGAAACACCTGAGTTTTGTAGAGATAGAATACATTGTCTCATATCATAGTAAGTATGCAGCAGAAAACTGAGTCAAACAGAGCAAAAAACTCATTTCTTTACCACTCTTTTATATGACATCTTGCATTTTGGTCCTCTGTTCACCACTAGTACATTTAGAAACTACAACTGAACTGTATTGCTGATTATTTTAGTCATATAGAGTAGGTCGACATGATAGTGCCCTGAAATGCAGCAACTGTAGGTACAATTATTGTATGTGAACTTTACAGTTCAGAGATTATAGATATACTTTTATACATTGAATACTTAAAAACTTCTGTCAGGGTCACTGGCTAGCTCTGAAGGGGAAACCCAAATTAAAGGAAGTGTTTGATTATTTTCTGTCTCTATGCTAGAATGAAGTTCTATGAGGGCAGGGAGTTTATTTTATTAAGAGATCTATTCCTAAATCCTAGAAAAGTTCCTGGCATGAAGATACAACATTAAACATTGCCAAATATTTGTGGGGAAGTATAAACTTAATATAGAGTTATTTTTCAATGTAATGCTACCAGATTTTGCTCCTATTTGTATAGATGAACAAAACCACAGCAACAAAATACTGCCTTCATAGAGCTCAAATTTCAGTAACTCATAATCATTCCTTCTCATTTCACTGAGGATCCTTTCAATTTATTCATTTCTAGTGATATTTTAATGGAATTGGTTGATCTCAATAAAGTATAGTCTTAATTATGTTGAGCTCTTAAGAATACAATGGCCACTTCATTTCGTAGTTGTGAATATCTTCACAACAAAAAAGAGTATTTAACATATTTTAATCCTGGTTGGAATAAATTAAATGAAATGTGCAATACAAAATCATTTACAAAGCTCTTTTAGGAACTAAAATTTTGTTTCCATTTTGGTTTTATTCAGCTAAGACAGTTAATTTTCTGTTCTGAAGTGCTGTGTGAAACAGGTTATAAATGAACTGAATTTCATAAGCCAAATGAACATGCAATTCTTGTCCAAGTTTAAATAAAAATGTGGTATATAATACACATGAAATTAAAATAGTGAAATCGTGCAGGGCATATATTATTGGCTCTATATCTAAATACATATATCATACAAAATTGCAATCCAGAGGTACAGTGTACTTATAGACGGAATTATGTCTCCCCTAAATCCACACATTGATTTCCTAACATCCAATGTGCCTGCATTTGGAACTAGGGACTTTACGGAGGTAATTAAGGTTAAATGAGATCATAAGGATGGGGCCCTAATCCAATAAGACTGGTGTTCTTATTAGAAGAAGAGAAACCAAATAAAAGGTCATATGGAGACACAGAAGGCAGGAAGCCAAGGAGAGAGGTCTCAGGGAGAAGCCAAACTTGCCATCACCTTGACCTCTAGCCTCCAGAACTGTGAGAAAATACATTTCTGTTGTTTAAGTCATCCACTCTGTGGCATTTTGTTATGACATCCCTAGTTGCCTAATACCACTGCCTAAACCCTAAAGACACAAGGAAAAAATCCCCTAAGGAAAACTTGATAGTGTGTGTAGAAAGCTTTTTTCATATATTTAATAGTTTTAGGGTTTATGTGTGCATGTGTGTGTGTGCGTGTGCTTAAAAATACAGCTCATGCAATATATACATTTCTATGTATACACACACATATACCCCAAGCAACTTAAAATCGGCAATATGTATGCTTTTTTTTGGTATGCTTTTTTTATTTTGTATATTTAAGAATGAATAGATATTACTTTATAGGTGTTATACAAATGAGCCAAAGATGTCCCCTGTTTACTGTGGCCCCCATGTTTTTACTTCATCACAGCAATCTAGACTGTTAGCTCAAAAGCCTACTGGTGCTAAACTCAAATTCTTACACATCCAATTGCTTTAAATATAGCCCCAATAGGCCTATTTTTAGTCATTTAGAAGCCAGTCTTCCCTGCAAACCCCAAGAAACTGCACCCAACATCTACTAGCCATAAATAAGGTAAACCATGGCCCTTTAAAGATCCCAAGTCCCTGCTGGCTTTGAAAGCTCTCTGACCCAGGCATCACCTAGACACTTAAGCCTCCTCTCCAGCTCTCTTCCCCAGTCATTTATTTGTCCTCTCCCCTTTATGGATGGTGGACCTAGGCTGCTGTGTCTAAGAGGTCTCCTGCTGTGAGGGATCTCCCCTCACATGCATCCTGTCCAAGTGCTGCCCACAATGCAGCTCCTTGTGTGCTACTGCCACCCCCTAGCATATGTCTTGTCCTTGATTAGCCACCCAAACCTTTAATTCAGTGCAATGGGTATGAGTATCTTAAATATGGATAAGCTTGTAGTCAAACTTAGAAATACATATGAATCAAATAGAAAGCAAACATTTATTAGAAGTGGCAAAGCTCTTATAAGGTACAACTATCTCAAAAGGGTGTTGGGAGGAGTAATTAATGTAAAATAGTTAGAATAAAGCTCGAAACACAGCAAGTACCTAATGATATTAAGCAAATATTAATAATCTTGTCAACCTAGACTCAAAAATGTGGATCTAATTTATTCATCTGTTTTTGCTCTGCTAACTTTTTATTATCATTTTATAACTTATTCAGCAAACATATTTGAGTACTTTCATTGTGCCAGGTCACTACATGGTAGGAATTTTCCATAATTGTTCCTCTTAATTTAAAGAGTATTTCACATGGAACTTTTTTTATTATATAAAGAGAATTTCCTGTCCAGATTAGTCAATTTTAATCATAAATCATTTAAGAGATTGTTCTATAATCACTGAAAAAAGCTGACTAAATACATGTAGATTAAATGAGTTTAAAGTCATTAAAGTTATAATGTAAGAGAAGATGATTCTAGGACAACTTATAAAAGCCTATGCTTTCCTTCCATATTATTTCCTTTTGTGATCATGTTTACTATTTCCTTTGGGTTTGAGGTTTCTAGGGTACTGAATACACTGGTTTCTTTGATTCTTCAATTTTTATCAAAACTTATCTATTATGTCTATTTATCTATAATGTATTAAAAAACATCAAACCCAAAATGTATAAGCATTTTCATATGTTAAATTCCTTTGGAAATGACAGTCAATGTAAAAGACACATGGATTCCAAGTTGTGTCAGCACCTTGTGTCCAGGAATGTGTTAAACTTTATCTCAATTAACAGAGATGTTTATTAAAAAATTAATAGCAGTTAACACTGCTGTATGATATATCAGAGAGTTGTTAAAAGAGTAAATTATAAGAGTTCTTATCACAATGAGAATATGTTTTTCTTATTTCTTTTCTTTTTATTGTAGCTATGAGATGATGGATATCAGCTGAAACCACTGTGATAATCATTTCAGAATACATGTAACTCAGACCATCATGCTGTGTGCCTTAAACTTATACAGTAATATATGTCAATTATTTCTTAATAAAACTCGAAAAGAAAATAAGTGGTGGTTTTAAAAATTTACCAAAGTGAAATTTACTAATGGGAAACTAGAACAGCAAAATAATGAAATAAAAGTTCCCACATGGCAGTGTGAATTTTCTCTTTGCTACCTCTCTTCAAATATCAATATTTAAGCCTTTGAAGAGAAGCTTTATAAACAACTTAAGTGTGTTTAAAAACATAGAACTATTGTGGTAGAAAGTCCTTTATATTTTGATTACATCATGTTCAGACTGAAAAACCAATAATTAAAGATTAGATAATTAGGAGGTTAAAAATCTTCAGGTTTGGGGGCTTTTACTGAATTGCAATGCTTAAAAAGGAAGTTTGCAAATAAGAAGATGCTGAAGTGTACCAGTATGAAAGTAAAGTAAGGAACAATCTATGTGACCTTGAACTTGGTGACACATTTTTAGACGCAATACCAAAAGCACATTCCATGAAAGAAAAACTTGGTAGGTTGGATTTTTAAAATTAAAAATTTCTAAGCTCTGAAGTAAACTTTTAAGGGAATAGAAAGACAAGCCATAGATTGGGATAAGCTATTTGGAAAACCCATGTCTGATAAAGGTATTGTATGCAAAATACAGAAAGAAATTTTAAAACTCAACAATAAAAAAATAATTAAGGCAAAATATCTGGATACCTCACCAAAAAGGACATACAGATGGCAAATAAACAGGAATATGCTGAAAATTATTTGTCATTAGGGAATTGCAAATTAAAACAACAAAGAGATATCACTACACAACCATTAGAAAGATTTTAAATCCAAAATTTTAACAATACCAATTGCTGACATGGATGCAGAGCAACAGGAACTCTCATTCACTGACGGTGAGAATGCAAAAGGTTCAGCCACTTTGGAAGACAGTTGGCAGTTGCTTACAAAGGTAAACATACTCTTACCACACAATCCAGCAGCCATGCTCCTAGATGTTTACTCAACTTACTTTAAAACATATTCATAAACCCCCTGCAGACTTCAGGTTTTTGATCTACATGAAAGAAGCTTGGAAGTCACCACTCTGTCCTAACAACCAGTAAAACGCTGAACAGACTGGAAAATCAACAACTCTTCTTGAATTCATAACAGAGGGGGAGGACACAGTGCAAACTGCTGTCTCCAGGACTGGAAAGTCAGACAAGTGAATACAGAGAGTCATGACTCACCTGAGCAGAGTCTGGCGGGCAGAAACTGTCAAGGGAACCAGTGCCGGAGCAGGAAAACCTGAACTGGAATTGTCTAATTGCTGGAGGCTCAGTGTGGACAATCCTGACCGTGAAAAACTCCAGGGGAACCCAGTCATAGTGGGGCTCCCACACTTTAGTGAGTTTTACCTCCAGGAGCTCAACTGGATTCTCACAGTAAGTGTCAGAGAAAAATCCCCTTGTGCTGTCAGCAGCAGGAAGGGAAGAGGAACCATTTTGAAATACGCCAGAGAGCAGGCTGTTCTACTTAACAAGGCCAGCGCTCAGGAGAAATTAATTAACCGGAGTCTAATTGGCTGCGATATTAGCAGAGCCTAGCTCATCTGGGAGAAGGGAAATACCCAACTCTAGTCAGCTGTAGCCTTCCACATAGGAGAGGGGGAATACACAGCTCTAGCCCACTTGAGCCATCCTCATTCACCTAAGGAGAGAGACAAAAACTGAAAAACACTCGTGAAGCTCCAGGGGCACTGGCCCACTGAACAACTGAGAGCTAGTTATTAGAGATTACAGAATTATAGGTATAGAATTATAGAACACTTCCCCTCCCCCCACACCTTACCACCACATTACTAACGGCCTGGTTACAGCAGTTCTTTGTTCAAATCTGGCTGTCAAGAAAAATTACAAGGCATAGTAAAAGGCAAAGAAAACACAAGAGATAGAAGGAACCACACATCACAGGGATTGGGAATGATCATACCAGGATTTTGAAAGAACTATAATTAATATGTTAAGAGCTTTAATGGATAAACAGCATGCAAAAACAGATGGATAATGTCAGCAGAGAGATGGAAATCCTAAGAAAGAACCCAAAAGAAACACTAGAAATGCAAAACACTGCAACAGAGATGGGAAGAAAGCCTTTGATGGGATTATTAGTAGACTAGACATGACAGAAGAATCTCTAGAATATCCAAGGTCTGTGGGACAACTACAAAAGGTGTAACATACACGTATAAGAATACCACAAGGAGACAACTGAAAATAACAGAAGAAATATTTTAAACAATAATGACTGAGAATTTCCCCCAAATTAGTGTCAGTCGCCAAATCAGATCCAGGAAGCTCAGAGAACATCCAACAGAATAAATATCAAAAGATTACATGTAGGTGTATCATTTTCAAACTATAGAAAATCAAAGATAAAGATCCTAAAAGACAGCTTCATGCAAATATTTATAGCAGCTTTACTCATAATTGTCAAAAATCAGAGGCAACCAAGATCTCCTTTTAACAGGTGTGAATAAACAGTTGTGGTACATCCCAACAATGAGATGTCATTCCATGAGAAGAAATGTGGTACCAAACATGAAAAGATATGGATAAATTATAGATGCATATTGCTAAGTGAAAGGAGCCAGTCTGAAAGGAATCATGAAAAATTGTATGACACTCTGGAAAAGGCAAATCTATAGAGATAACTTTAAAAAGTCAGTGGTTGCCAGGTGCTTGGGGACTGAGAAGTGTTAAATAGGTGAAGTACAGAGGATTGTTTAGGGTAGTGAAACTACCCTGTATGATACTGTAGTGGTGGATACATGATACTGTGCATCTGTTAAAACCCACAGAAATTTATAGCACGAAGAGTGAACGTTAATATACATAATTTAAAAAAACATTCATTTAGATATTCTGGAGAATCCACAATGGAACACAGAATGTGACAAAACATCTAATGTATTAAAAGTAGGAAATAACTTCACTTAAGAAGTTTTGGGGAAAATGGTGTTGACCTAAGTAGCTGTGGAACTGAGTCGAGGCTGTAAAATGAAAGCCAAAGTAAACTATATAAAAGCGCTGTAAAAAATTAATGAATAGACACTTTGCTAAGAAAAAATAAATCAGATAATATATTTACTCGAATTAAAGCATAACATCATTGATATTCCCAGTCTCTGACTAAATTGGCACTGAATGACTCACCCTGGATTGTCACATCTGTTGCCTTTGAAGTCTGTGAAACACCAGTGTCTCAAGCACATGTTTAAGGCTTTACTTGAGATTTCACATACACTGATCTCAGGGACAAATTTACCTAAAATGGGATTTTAAAAATGTATAAATGTATTAAAACCATGTAGGATCTTTACTTTGGTGCTGCCTGCACTCAAGTTGCAGATTCCCTTAAGACTCTAAATGTACACTTACCACAGCTGATGGGTTCAAGCAGACGTGTTGGTTGCAGAAGCTCAGAGAGGAGAGAAGTTGAAGAAACCTGCAGAGATTTCTTGGAACCCAGCTCCTATTCACTAAAACCAATGACAAATGTAAAGCAAATAGGAGGTGACAAAGGTTGCAAAGACATTCCGTGTTTATGTTTTCTCTAGTGTGTGCTGATTGCCAGGAGTCCGTTCCCTCTGTCATCCATTCCCCAATGCGGCATGAGTTAGAAATTTTATCAGTAAATGTTTTCACTCTCAATATCCAACCTGTTCTAATAGACCGTTAAAGACAGTTTTTAGATTCACAGCTTGTCATCATTTGTCTATACCTGTGGCAAGGAATATGGAATAAGATGCTCTCAGCGCTTTTTGCACATTAAACTAAGGTGACAAATGCTGTGTATCAGAATGATCAGGTACATAAAATTCAGAGACCCAACTGGCATGCTGTAGATATTTGGATTTTATTTTTAAAATGTTCATGATAAAGGGTTATAAGTCCAATATTATAAAGTCAGGTATACATTATAATGAAATGAACTATATGAATTAGCAATATGCACAATACAACTTATTCTTTGATCCTGATTTTTAGAATTCATGTTATGTTTATCAATTTATACATTAGAGTTTTTCTATTTAAATACAGTTAAGCAGAGCTGTAATAAAAAGCATGATGTTTTATAATTGGGATGAGCTTTCTCAGTAGGCAGAGGGAAGGAATGTGACTGACATCTTTATTTTCTTCTATGTGTAAAGGAAAATCACTTTATTTTGACATGCCTCAGTATTAAAATCAGCATTATAACATATTCATTGTAATCCCTAATTTTCATACTGATAGTCAAGATTTAACAGAAGTTATAAAAATTGCACTGATATAGATTTATGGTACTCCAAATAAACATCAAATATGGGCTGTGAGCTAAAAGAGCCTATGTCATAATGCTTAGGTCAGCTTCAGAAAGACATAGATTTCCAGAATTCTTCAGCACTATAAAATATGCATTGTAATCCCTAATTACAATGCAGATACAAGTCTGTCGATGCCCTTTCACATAAAACTCCTTTAATCGCTGCTTCAGATATTGGTAAATCATGATTTACAATTAATGAAAATTTAAAATTACACAATTATTAATCAAATAGTGTACTATCAAGCAGGACGGATTAAATTATGATGTGATAATTAACAATCACAAAATCTCACTGGATTAACACAGTCACAATTTATTTCTTGCCAATTAAGCATATCTATTGTGGTACTGCAGCGGCTTTCTGCTTATAACTGTCACTCAGGAATCTAGGGTGATACAGACTCATTCTGGACACGTAATTCTACAACCACTGCAGTAGGCAAAAGGTTAGATGGCAAGTTGCACCTGTATTTCAATTTTTCCAATTGGAAATCCACATAATACTCTGTTCACATTTCACTGGCCAAAGCAAATCACATGGCAATTCTTAAGTTAAAGATAATGGAAGAGGAATAAACCTGGGATGATTCCAACACCAATCATAAGTGCTACAATTATTGAGGAGGCCTCCCAGTGCACTTCACAGGCATACCTATGTTAAATTTATTCTAGCCATTAGCTTCAGCTGAGTGCACAAAGAAAAGCTGGAGCTCTTGGCAATCAAACTACTACATGGTAAAGATTACAGTCAGCAAATTACCCAGGGCTGGCCCATGACTGTTCCTGTAGGTAAAGTTTTCTTGGAATCAGCCATGCCCACTCCTTTATGTATTGTTTATGGCTGCCTTTATAAAACAACAGAAGAATTATGTAGTTACAAAAAACTCTGTATGGTCTGAAAAGTCTAAAATATTTACTCTTTGGAGTTTTAAAGAAAAATTTGCTGGCTACCAGTGTAAGTGCATACATGACAGATGATAAAGATTTTATTTTTGTTTCTTCCTCATTTTTTCTTTCAGTAGTGCTTGTTTCTGATGTAATACTGTACATGTGAAAATTCAAGGAGGTCCCCACAGGAGTCTACATTATTGATTAATGAGTGTGAAAAGCATCAATCCATATTTACCACCAGACATTACTGAGAAAGGTTGAGTTTGTAACTGTGAAAGGATAAATATGAAGTTATGCATGCCTTTTGGTAAACACATTATTTTTATATATCTTGTGTATTTTTAATTAAATATTATTTCATTAATACTTTTTCATTTTTTTCTATCGTGGCAAAATCCACAATTGTTTTCACTTCAGCTCTGTGGCATTAAGCGTACCCACATTGCTGCGCAACCATCACCACCATCCATCTCTAGAACCTCTCCATGCTCCCCAACTGAAATTCTATACCAATTAGATACCAACTCCCAATTTCCTCCTCCCCACAGCCCCAAGTAACAGTATCTGTCTCCATGAACTTGAGCACCCTAGCTATTCCCTCACAAGTGGGATGTTGCAACATTTATCCTTCTGTGACTGGCCTACTTCTTCTAGCATAACATCTTCAAGGTTCATCCTTGCTGTAGCATATGCCAGGATTTCCTTCTCTTTCAAGTCTGAACAATAGTCAACAGTATGCATAAACTATATTCTGTTTATCCTTTCTTCCTTGGATAGACACCTAGGTTACCCCCACCTCCTGGCTACTGTTAAAAATGCTGCCAAAACATAGGTGTACAAGTGGCTGTTCAAGTCCCTACTCCAAACTCTTTTGGGTATATACCCAGAAGTGGAACTGCTGGATGACATGGCAATCGGTGTACAATTTTTGAGGACTAGACAGTCCTCCAGAGCCACTGCACCATTTCATATTCCCATCAGCAAAGCACAAGGGCTCCAATTTCTGCATATCTTTGCCAACACCTGCCATTGTGTTTTGTTTCAACAACAGCCATCCCAAGTGTGTGAGGTGACATGCCATCCTGCTCTCAGTCTGAATTTCCCTAAAGATTAGTGATATTTAGTATCCTCTCATATGCTCATGCACTACCCATACAACCTCTTTGGAGAAATGTCCACTCAATTCCCTTATATTTAATTGGACTGCCCTGTCTTTTTATTGCTGAGGTGTAGGACATCTTTTGGTATTTTTGGTATCAATCCCTTATGCAGTATATGATTTGCAAATATTTTCTCCTATTCTGTAGATTACATCTTCACTCTGTTGATAGTGTCCTTGGATGCACAAAAGTTTTAAATTTTGATGAAGTCCAACTGATCTATTTTTTCTCTTGCTGCCTGAGCTTTCAGTGTCATATCCAATAAAGCATGATCAAATCCAATGTCATGAAATTTTGCCATGTTTTCTTCTAAGAGTTTGATAGTTTTAGCTTTTACATTTAGGTCTTTGATCCATTTTCAGTTAACTTTTATATATGTTAAGAACATAACTTCCTTTCTTAATGCATGTAGATCGTCTACTTCTCCCAAAACCACTTGTTGAAAAGATGTTTCTTTCCCCATTGAATAGTCTTGGCATCCTTGTCAAAAACCAGTTGACTACTTGAGGTCCCTTTAAATTCCATGTTAACATTAGGATGGGTTTTTCTATTTCTGCAAAAAAAAAAAATCATTGTGATTTTAATCGGTATTGCATTGAATCTGTAGTTTACTCTGGGTAGTGTTGACATTTTAACAATATTGAATATCCCAATCAATGGATATGGGACATCTCGCCATTTATTTGTGTCTTTTTAAAATTTGTTTCTCTAATTTCAGTGTAAATATTTTTTCTACTTGGTTAAGTTTATTCCTAAGTATTTTATTCTTTTTGACGCTATTGTAAATTGAATGGTTTTCTTAATTTCTTTTTTGATTGTTCATCGTTAGCATACAGAAATGCAACTAATTTTTATTGTTGATTTTGTATCCTATAACTTGGCTGAGTTCATTTATTAGTTCCGTTTTTTCTCTTTTTGGGGGTGTAATTGTTTTGGTTTTCTACATATAATGTCATGTCATCTGTGAACAGAGATAAGATTAATTCTTCCTTTCTGATTTGGAATGTTTAAATTTCTGTTTCTTGTCTAACTGCCCAGGTTGACTTCCAGGACTATGTTGAATATAAGTGTTGAAGAAGAACATTCTTCTTTTGTTCTTGATATTAAGAGAAAAAGTTTTCCATCTTTTATCATTGAGTATGAAGTTAGCTATGAGTTTTTCATATACGGCCTTTATTATGTTGAGGTGATTTCCTTCTATTCCTAGTTTTTAGAGTGTCTTTATCATGCAATGTGTTAAATTTTGTCAAATGCTCTTTCTTAATCCATTGAGATGATCATGTGTTTTGTTCTGGTTTGGTTTGGTTTTTTCTGCTAATGTGATGTATGAATATTACATTGATTGATTTTCATATGCTGAACCACCCTTGCGTTTCAGGAATAAATCTCACTTGGTCATGGTGTAAGTAAACAGAGTGTTTATGGGGAAATTTAACAAATATTTTTAAATTATAAAAATTTTCAAATACTTACAAAAGAATAAAGGTCAATAAATCTTATGAACTCATCATGTAGCTTAAAAAAAAACATGTTTTAAATCTATCCCCTAATATTTGTTCTTTAAACCAAACAACTTTAAAGTTAATATGAATCTCAAAAATAGTAATAAAAATATTTATTACATAAACACAATTACATTAGCACTTGTTACAAATTTAATTATTTATTAATGTCATGTAATAATATTCAATTCATAATCAATTTCCTTTACCTTCTAAAAAATGTATTTTCACAGTTTTTGATAACATCAGAATTTTAAAAAATCACGCAAAATCCTCCATTTTAATTTTTTTTCAATTCTATTAAAATTTTAAAGAAATGTAGGCAATTATTCTATACTACACTCCAAATTTTGGACTTTATTGATTGCTTCCTCATGAGGTAGTTTAACTTTTTCCCTGTTCTCCATATTTTCTGAATATTTTAGTTAGATATAAAGGTTTGAATATATTAAACTTCAAAAATTTTGTCAAGAATACTGTGTAGGGCTTCCCTGGTGGTGCAGTGGTTGAGAATCTGCCTGCCAATGCAGGGGACACGGGTTTGAGCCCTGGTCTGGGAAGATCCCACATGCTGTGGAGCAACTAGGCCCGTGAGCCACAACTACTGAGCCTGCGCATCTGGAGCCTGTGCTCCACAACAAGAGAGGCTGCGATAGTGAGAGGCGCACACACCGCGATGAAGAGTGGCCCCTGCTTGCTGCAACTGGAGAAAGCCCTCGCACAGAAATGAAGACTCAACACAGCCAAAAATAAATAAATAATTATTTAAAAAAAAAGAATACTGTGTACATAATTTTGGGTGATTCAATTGCATAACATGGAGAAGCATAGTATGTTTGTTTGTCTCAGGACTAGTGATTCTAATCAGGAATAAGTCTAGATTAGTTAAGGCCTGAAACTTTTACAATTTGAAGTCTCTTCTTTAACAAAAAGGCTACAGAATTACAAAAAAGGTGACAAATATAAATGTTTAGTTAGAATAGTAGAGAAATTACAGACACAAAAATTAAAATTCATAAAACCTAACTAATTTCTTCAAACATCATACACTGTTCTGGCCCCTCCCAGAGCTTGGAAGTGACATATGCAAATAAGGGAACCTGAAGCTGAAGCTTAGTTACCTTCATGGTAACCTGCTTCTGATACTAAGATTGATTACTGCATTCCAGTCATGACATAACTCCTTCTTTATAATTCTTCCCATTAGCATTCCACCTTAGTACAATGGTAAGAGCCATCATGACTGTTGCCTAAATCCATTATTTCAATATAGATTGCAAAAAGTTATTTAAATTTGATCATTTCTTCTCCATTTTTGAGATAGAATTCATTTTTAAGAACAGTGACCCTCAGAGCTATTTGACTATCTAAAATACAGTTCCTACCATAAAGATAGTAAAATGTGTATTTCCTTACCATTATCTATTTTGAGAGTAATTAGTTGATGTTTAAGCAAACTCTAATGCTTTTATCATTTTGATATGTTACTTTTTTCTTCTTTTTATCACTATATCTATGAACTCATTTTCTACATTTAGAGTTTTAATCAACTGTGAGGTCATTAAAAAAAATTTTTTTTAACTATCTTATCATTGGCTTAAAGATTCTATTCAAGCTGACTGACTCTTGGGTCCTCTTGACATGACCCCATTAGTTTGGAGTAGCCAATTTTTCTGGTGTTTTAATATGTGTTAGATTCATCTTATGCATTTCCTGCCTCAAACACAGAACCAGTCATTTCCCCCAAGCAAATCCCAGGCCCCCTTAATTGGGTACATTATATTACAGACAACAATCTTGTCATTGGGTATTATATCACTGTAAAAAGTGGCATCTCCTGCTTCTTTACAAAAATTACATTTCAAATTATATCACACCAGACCAAGTAAAATGATTGCCTGCAGTCTACTCTGATGTAATTTTATTAGTAAATATAATTTGGATGTATTTTTCTTTTGACTCTCAGAAAACTTGCATTTCTAACCAGATACCCAACTCACTATTTTTATTTTTAAGAGCCAAGGATTACTACATTGGTTTACATGTACATCTTCTATAATAGGGTTACAAACAGAAAAATACCTTCTGAGTTTACTAAATATAGACAAATCATATGTGGTGATACATACAAATTATGTGTGTCTAATATTTTATACATAATTTACTTATGGCTGAATAAATAGATATTATCATGGCTTAGCTGCAAGTTACAGTTTCCTTATTTCTAATGACAAGTCCTATAACAAGAGAAAGTCAAGGATATTTCTGTACATAAAATGTGTAGCATTTTCCCAAAACTCTTCCCCTCCAGGGCTGCCTTATTCAGAGTATCCCAGTATCCATTATCAAATGAGCTCCTCAATTATCAATTCAGAGAAACGTAAATTTCACTTTCACTTGGTAAAAATAGAAAAGGATTGTCATAATCTTTGCTGAGAATGCATTCAGTATTCCCCACCCTTCATACCCATGCCTATTACTCAACAAGTTGACTGTCATAGGAACCTGTGGTAGCAACACTGGTGCACAGCTTCTGCTTCATACACAGTAATTACTTCTACTTAGAATCTGTGGCATTGGAGAATGAGTGCCTGTCATGTCTGTCATCGAGCTTGCCCTTAATTGGAAAAAATGATGGACTGATGGATAGACAGGAGGCAGGAAGATGGACAGAAAGATGGAAGGCAGCAAATAATAACAGCACTGCACAGATTAAAATATGTTAAGCTTTGCAAGCACTGCAAGAGGCCCGACAGCTTGAAAGATGCTTATGTTCAGTTTACAGATTTATGACTTGCTCTCTCCAATATTCATGAACATGGAGAGTATTTGCCTAAGGCATGATACAGTGGCAAAGCATTAAAATTGACAATAATTGCCTAACACAATGAACAACATAATTATAGACTTTGGGCCATTTTATCCATGGAATTCAAGATACATTTACTAAACTTAAATGTATCTGTGTGTACATAAATGCATTCATCTGAAGCAGAGGTCAGTTGCCTACAAGATTTTAAAATCTTTTTCTCTTAATTAATGCTGCTTTTTCCCCTTTCATTTTGTTTACAGCATGTAAGTTGCAGTTTTACTTAATTCAACAGATCCTTGACTAACTGGCCGTCAGTTCCACTGTGAATGTTACATTCAATAAGCTACAATTATAAATCCTTAAGAGTCTTCTTATTATTGAAAGGAAGGTGAACACACACAAAAAAAAAACATTATATTTTTACATTTAACCAAGATTATTGGTTCTTTGCAGCAAGGTTTTCAGACAATAAAAACAACTGATGTCATTTATCTCCAAATATCTTTTACAGAGCAGGGGAACTAATGTTCTTTTGTTCTGCTGGCCAATTTCCTTGCTGTTGTGTAAACATTAGTTTACTTTTAAATAAAAAAGATTAAAAGAAAGAAAGAAGGAAACAATTCATATTGACTATATGTTCCTTTCCAGGTAGACTGTACTTTCTTCTACTCCACAGCCAAACTTATTGAAGGAACTATCTGCATACAATTTTTTTTTCAAAGGATCACCTACACACTACTCAACTAATCAACTACAGTTTGGCATCGCTCCTCTTGCTCTATTAAAAGTGGTCTTTGGAGGACCCCACCAAACCCCACGTTGCCAAATCTAAGGATAACTTCACCATCAATGTCTTACCAGAAATGTCAGTACTTGATTTTTCTCAAACCCCACTCTGATTTCTAGTTCAACGCAAGCCCTGGGCTGCCTTCTTCTTCCAATCCTTCACGATTGTGGTAATAAATACTTTTACGTCCTAATATTGGTAATCACATTCACCGTCTCTCCCTTTTCTTAAATAGTCATGTTAGGAGTCTATCAATTTTATTAACTTTTTTCAGGAAAAACAACTTTTGTCTCTATTAATTGTATTTATGTTGAGTAGTTTTTTTTATTTCACTGATTTCTTTTCTCACTATTTATTTATTTTGTATTGCCTGGGACAGTTATACCATATACTGTAATTATTTTGGCTTAATACAGATAGTTGTTCTTCAACTAAATTAAGAGCAGGAAAAATGCTGTTTTTTTTTTAATAACAACAATTTCTGTTTTCATTTCGTCTATACATGAGTTCCAATGGGCGGTGTTTCCCTTCAGCTTGAAAAACATCCTTTAGTATTTCCTTTAATACCATTCTACTGGCCAGAAATTCTCTCAGCTTCAGTTTTCCTGATTTTGTCTTTCTTTATCCTCATTATGATTGGATATTTTCTCTGTAGATTCTGAGTTTGGTTTGTTATTTGTTTTACGCTATATTACACATTAAAATCTAGAAGATTCTCACATAACCATTCTCTGAATAATTTTGGTGGCTAGTTAAGGTGCTCTGACCCACCGCCAACATCCCGGGCTCAAAGACTGGAGGCTCCTTGTAATAAAATTACAGAGGGAGCTATGATTGAAAGTAGATCTCGGAGGGGGTTATGTCCCTACCACAGTGGATCAGACTCCACTGAAGGGACTCCACTGGAGTTAAACTTCTTGGCTTCTAGAATCAACCTTGTCTGTCCCCTTCCACATGGACTGTGTCCCGAAGCCTAGTTCCCATGAAACATGTTTAGGAGTTGAGCTAGTTTTCAGAAAACTTCTCCTGATTCTTGGTGTATTGTCAGGCCCACTCTCCAGCCCCCACTTCCTTTGCCAGCACTGGACAGTTTCCCCCTTCTCCTCATGCCTTGTTTGTACATAAGTTTCTCCTCATAATCAATAAATAGTTCCAAGTTTGTAAACAAACAAACAAGGAAAACTTTCACATTGGCATAAAGGTCACAGCATAACACTAAAAATTGATTTTAAATTGGAATCACATTGAATTTTAATATAATTTTGGAAAAATAGACGATTTCATAAACATGTTATGTTTCCATCAAACAATACGGTACATTCCTTCCCTTTGTTCTGGTCTTGTTTTATGTCCTTCAATAAAACTGTATTACTTTCTTCATAAAAGTTGGGTACTTTCCCTTTAAGTTTATTACAAAGTATCACAGCTTTTCTACTGTGTTGAATGGATTATTAAAAAATCCTATTACTACTTCTAATAGGAAAGACCTAATTATAAATTATATTTTACATCCCTTCAATTTTCCTAGATCCCTTAATAGTTTTTTTTAAGAATTGACTTGTCTCTTAGTTTTTGGTAGGTACAAAAATACATCATCAAAAAGATATATTTTGTCTCATTTTTAAAATTTATAAAGATTATTTCATGTTATCTTATTGGTTGTAACTGAAAATTTATAATAATATTGCATAATAATGTGGATGCTATCCCTCTCTGTCTTAATCCTGGTTTCTCCATGTTGACGATTTAGAGACCTGTTATCTAAAGTGTTGCTTGCTATTAAAATTTGATAAATGATTTTGATTACAATTTCCATTTTGCTTGGAGATTTTATTAAAAACAAATTTCAAATGATACCAAGAAATTTGCCTGGATAGTAGAGAAAATATTAATGTTTTATTTTATGAGATGTATTGATAGGATTACTGTTATTGAGCTAAATTTTCAGTCTTGCAATATATTCTAGTTTATCATAATATTATGCTTTCAGAACACTGTTTATTATATTATTTATATTGTATATATAAACATATCAATTACATTTGATATAGAACTGGGCTTTAACATTAATCTTTTTATGTTGCTATATTTTTATTTTACAAAATGAATAAAAAAGTTTTACATCTTATTTCATGACTGAAATGGGTTCAATATCATAAAAGTTACTTATCATTTAAAGTTTGTAGACGGGGCTTCCCTTGTGGCCCAGTGGTTGAGAGTCTGCCTGCCGATGTAGGGGCACGGGTTCGTGCCCCGGTCCGGGGAGATCCCACATGCCGCGGAGCGGCTGGGCCTGTGAGCCGTGGCCACTGAGCCTGCGCGTCCGGAGCCTGTGCTCCGCAAAGGGAGAGGCCACAACAGTGAGAGGCCCACGTACAGCAAATAAAAAAAATAAAGTTTGTAGACAAATTAACTGTCCAAATATCTTTACCTCATTTCTTTTCTGTTATTTTTTCCAGCTTTACTAAGGCATAATTGACAAATAAAAATTATTTATATTTAAAGTGTACAGCTTTGTTTTGATATATGTAAACATTGTGAAATAATCACTACACTTAAGCTAATTAACATATCTATCACCTTGCATAGTTATCATTTGCTTTTGTGTGTGTGCGCGCCTGGTATGAACCCTTAAGATTTACCCTCTCAGAAAATTTCAAGTATACAATACAATATTGTTAACTATAGTTACACTGCTGTTCATTAGAAATTATTCATCTTACATGACTAAAACTATGTACCCCTTGACCAACATCTCCCCCTTTCCTCCTCCCACCCTGCCTCCTGGAACTCACCATTATACTCTCTGTTTCCATGAGTTCCATGACTATTTTAGATTCCACATATTAAGTGAGATCACACAGTACTCGTCTTTCTGAATCTGGATTATTTTATTTAGCATAATATCCTCCAGGTTCCTCAATGTTGCCACAAGTGTCAGGATTTCATTCTTTTCTTAAGGCTGAATAATCTATTATATATCTACATTTTCTTTACCCATTCATCCATTGATGAGCATTTAGGTTGTTTCCTTATCTGGCTGTTGTGAATAATACTGCAACGAACATAGGAGTGCAGATCATCTTGAGATACTGATTTCATTTCTTTTGGATATACTGTATATGTAGAAGTGGGATTGCTAGATCATAAGGTACTTCCATTTTTAATCTTTTGAGGAACCTCCTTACTGTTTTCCATAATCACTATATGAATTTAAATTCCTACATACAGTGGGCAAAGGTTCTTTTTCTCCATATCCTTCCAATACGTGTTATTCTTTGTCTTTTTTGATGACAGTCATTCTAACAGGTATGAGGTAATAACTCATTGAGGTTTAAATTTGAATTTCCTTGATTAGTGACATTGAGCAGCATTTAATGTAACTTTTGGCCATTCTGATGTCTTCTTTTGACAAAGGTCTATTCAGGCCCTTGGTCCATTTTTTAAATTGGTCTGTGTTTCTGCTACTGATTTGTATGAGTTCCTTACCTATTTTGGATATTAGCTCCTTATCAGATATAAGATTTGCAATATTTTCTCCCATTCTTAGGTTGCCAGTTCATTCTGGTGATTCTTTTGCTGTGCCAAAACTTTTTAGTTTGATGTAGTCCTGTTTGTCTATTTTGCTTTAGTTGCCTGGGCTTTTGGTGTCATATCCCAAAACTCATTGCCAAGACCCATTTCAGTAAGCTTTTTCCTTATGTTTTATTATTGTAATTTTATAGATTCAGGTTTACATTTAGTACTTTAATCTATTTTGAGTTGATTTTTGTATGTGGTATAAGTGTCCAATTTCATTCTCCAGCATGTTAATATTCAGCTTTATTAGCATTACATATTAAAGAAAACTATCATTTCCTCATTGTGGGTTCTTGGCAGCTTTGTTGAAGATCAGTTGTCCTTAGAAACCTGGATTTATTTCTGGCCTCTCTACTCTGTTCCTTTGTTCTACATGTCTGTTTTTATGCTAGTCCCATACTGTTTTTATTACTGTAGCTTTGTAATGTATTTTGAAATCAGGAAGTGTGATTCTTCCAGCTTTACACTTCTTGCTCAAGACTGCTTTGGCTATTTGGGGTTTTTTGTAGTTCCATATGAATTTTGGTATTGTTTTTTCTATTTCTACAAAGAGCGTCATTAGGATTTTGATAGGGATTGCATTGAATCTGTAGATCTCTTTGGGTAGTACAAACATTTCAACAGTACTAATTCTTCCAATCTACAAACACTGGATATCTTTCCATTTGACTGTGTCTCACCCTTTTGGTTAGGTTTATCCTCAAGTATTTTATCCTTTTGGTTGTTACTGTGAATGGGAAATTTTTCTTAATTTCCTTTTTGAACAGTTTATTGTTTATGTGTAGAAATATGACTGATTTTTTTCAGTTATGATAGACATATAACCCTATATTAGTTTCAGGTGTACAATGTAATAATTCGATATTTGTATATATTGCAGAAAGCTCATCACCATAAGTCTAGTTAACAACCATCACCATACAAAGTTAAAAAATTTTTTTCTTGTGATTAAAACTTTTAAGATCTACTCTTAGCAACTTTTAAATATGCAATACAGTATTATTGACTATGGAATATGTGACTGATTTCTGTACAGTGATTTTGTACCCTGCAATTTACTGAATTTATTATACTAACAGATTTTTTTATTGAATCCTTAGATTTTTCTACAGATATGACTGTATTATCTGAAAACAGAGATTATTTTATTTTTTCTTTCTTATTTGGATGATTTTTATTCCTTTTTCTTATCTACTTTCTCTGGCTAGAAATTCCAGTACTATGTTAAATATAATTGGCAAGGGTGGGCATCCTTGCCATGTGACGGATCTTAGAATAAAAGCTTTCCATTTTCTGCCATTAATTATTATATTAGCTGTGGGCTTCTCATATACAACATTTATTGTGTTGAGGTAAGTTCCTTCTACACTTTGTTGAAAGGTTTTATTATGAATGAATGTTGAAAAAAAGGTGCAAAATCTTTTTCTGCATCTCTTTTCTAAGGTGATTGATCTATTCAAGTGTCCTAATTAATTTAAAATCAAGATTGGTATTTTACACATAAATCATTATTATGTTTTCAAATTTATTGAAATAGAGTTCCAGATAACACTTCGTAATTAAATTTCAATCCATCTGTGGAGTTTTGTCTCATTCTTTTACCTATATACTATGTCTACTTCAATTCTACAACGGTAGATTTCTAGAGTTGAGATAGAAACCATATGGCTTCAAAACCTAAAATATTTATTTTCTAGGCCTTTATGAAAAATGTTTGCTATTATAAAGAAATACATAGAAAATCTAATCATTATTACTTTATTGTATTTTAGTTTCTTCACTTGGAATTTTCCAGTAGACCACTACTGTATCAACACACAAGGCTCTTCTGTTTTTCTCTATACTAAATATTATACCACATTTCATTTTCTTTCTTCAAAATCAAATGCTTAATTTCTTTGTTACAACCATTCCTCTGCTTTTCCTATCCAGTTATACACATCAGAAACCTGGGCTCCTTTTGGGTACATTCTCCTCCTACACACTGCAGCCAAACTATTATTTATAAATTTCTTAGACAAATAACGTTGAGTTACACTATGTCTTGGTAACTAAGAATAATACTGTGTAAAATTCTAATTCCCTACACCAGATATTTTTAAGTATGTAGAAGTTATTATATTAAGCAATCTGTAATTGGTACACCAGTATATTCCTCACATAATCTGAGATTTGCATATTCTAGCTCCTTCCAATTCTTCATCTTTATCTTGTGTACTTTCTTGCCTCTTCAAGCACAGTATATTTCTTCAAGCTTCTCTAGTGCAGAAAGCTCTTTCCGACACTTAGACATCATTGAAAAATGTTTCTTCTCCCTGAAAAGCCCACTCTCAACAACGCACTCAAACTTCAGTAAAAACATTAGTCCCGCTCAAAGGATTTTTTTGTTACTTTTTATTTCATTTTATTTTTTTTACACTTTTATTGGAGTATAATTGCTTTACAATGTTGTGTTACTTTCTGCTGTATAACAAAGTGAATCAGCTATATGTATACATATATCCCCATATCCCCTCCCTCTTGTGCCTCCCTCCCAACCTCCCTATCCCAGCCCTCTAGGTGGTTACAAAGCACCGAGCTGATCTCCCTGTGCTATGCAGCTGCTTCCCACTAGCTATCTATTTTACGTTTGGTAGTGTATATATGTCAAGGCCACTCTTTCACTTAATCCCCTCTTAACCTCCCCCCACCATGTCCTCAAGTCCATTCTCTATGTCTGCGTCTTTATTCCTGTCCTGATCCTAGGTTCAACAGAGCCATTTTTTTTTCTGATTCCATATATATGTGTTAGCATATGGTACTTGTTTTTCTATTTCTGACTTACTTCACTCTGTATGACACACTCTAGTTGATCCATGTCACTACAAATAACTCAATTTCATTTCTTTTTATGGCTGAGTAATATTCCATTGTATATATGTGCCACATCTTCTTTAACCATTCATCTGTCGATGGACACTTAGGTTGCTACCATGTCCTGGCTATTGTAAATGGTGCTGCAATGAACACTGTGGTACATCTCTTTTTCTAAATTATGGGTTTTCAGGGTATATGCCTAGTAGTGGGATTGCTGGGTCATATGATAGTTCTATTTTTAGTTTTTTAAAGAACCTCCATACTGTTCTCCATAGTGACTGTATCAGTTTACATTCCCACCAACAGTTCAAAAGGGTTCCCTTTTCTCTACAGCCTCTCCAGGATTTGTTTGTAGATTTTTTGATGATGGCCATCGTGACGAGTGTGAGGTGATATCTCATTGTGGTTTTGATTTACATTTCTCTGATGAGTAGTGATGTTGAGCATCCTTTCATGTGTTTGTTGGCAATCTGTGTATCTTCTTTGGAGAAATGTCTATTTAGGTCTTCTACCCATTTTTGGATTGGGTTGTTTATTTTTCTGACATAGAGCTGCATGAGCTGATTGTACATTTTGGAGATTAATCCTTTGTCAGTTGCTTCAATTGTAAATATTTTCTCCCATTCTGAGGGTTGTCTTTCCATCTTGTTTATGGTATCCTGTGCTGTGCAAAAGCTCTTAAGTTTCATTTGGGTCCCATTTGTTTTTATTGCTATTTCTCTAGGAGGTGGGTCCAAAAGGATCTTGCTGTGATTTATGTCACAGTGTTCTGCCTATGTTTTCCTCTAAGAGTTTTACAGTGTCTGGAATTACATTTAGGTATTTAATCCATTTTGAGTTTATTTTTGTGTATGGTGTTAAGAAGTGTTCTAATTTCATTCTTTTACATGTAGCTGTCCAGTTTTCCCAGCACCACTTATTGAAGAGGCTGTCTTTTCTCCATTGTCTATTCTTGCCTCCTTTATCAAAAATAAGGTGACCATATGTGAATGGGTTTATCTCTGGGCTTTCTATCCTGTTCCATTGATCTATATTTCTGTTTTTGTGCCAGTATCATAATGTCTTGATTACTGTAGCTTTGTAGTATAGTCTGAAGTCAGGGAGCCTGATTCCTCCAGCTCTGTTTTTCTTTCTCAAGATTGCTTTGGCTATTCAGGGTATTTGTGTTTCCATATAAACTGTAAAATTTTTGTTTCTACTTCTGTAAAAAATGCCATTGGTAGTTTCATAGGGATTGCATTAAATCTGTAGATTATTTTGGGTAGTATAGTCATTTTCACAATGTTGATTCTTCCAATCCAAGAACATGGTATATCTCTCCATGTGTTTGTATCATCTTTAATTTCTTTCAACAGTGTCTTACAGTTTTCTGCAAACAGGTCTTTTGTCTCCGTAGGTAGGCTTATTCCTAGTTATTTTATTCTTTTTTTGCAATGGTAAATGGGAGTGTTTCCTTAATTTCTCTTTCAGATTTTCCATCATGAGTGTATAGGAATGCAAGAGATTTGTTTGCATTAATTTTGTATCTGCTACTTTACCAAATTCATTGATTAGCTCTAGTAGTTTTCTGGTAGCATCTTTAGGATTCTCTATGTATAGTATCATGTCATCTGCAAACGGTGACAGCTTTACTTCTTCTTTTCCAATTTGGATTCCTTTTATTTCTTTTTCTTTTCTGATGGCTGTGGCTAAAACTTCCAAAACCATGTTGAATAACAGTGGTGACAGTGGGCAACCTTGTCTTGTTCCTGATCTTAGAGGAAATGGTTTCAGTTTTTCACCGTTGAGGATGATGTTGGCTGTGGGTCTGTCATATACGGTCTTTATTATGTTGAGGTAGGTTGCTTCTATGGCCACTTTCTGGAAAGTTTTTATCATAAATTGGTGTTGAATTTTGTCAAAAGCCTTTTCTGCATCTATTGAGATTATCATATGGTTTCTATGCTTCAATTTGTTAATATGATGCATCACATTGAGTGATTTGCATATATCGAAGAATCCTTGCATTCCTGGGATAAACCCCACTTGATCATGCTGCATGACCCTTTTAATGTGCTGTTGGGTTCTGTTTACTAGAATTTTGTTGAGTATTTTTGCATCTATGTTTATCAGTGATATTGGTATGTAGTTTTGTTTGTTTGTGACATCTTTTCTCGTTTTGGTAGCAGGCTGATGGTGGCCTCGTAGAATGAGTTTGGGAGTGTTCCTCCCTCTGCTATATTTTGGAAACGTTTGAGAGGGAGATGTGTTAGCTCTTCTCTAAATGTTTGCTAGAATTCACCTGTGAAGCCATCTAGTCATGGGCTTTTGTTTGTTGGAGGATTTTTAATCACAGTTTCAATTCCAGAGCTTGGTCTGTGATTGGTCTGTTCATTTTTTCTATATCTTCCTGGTTCAGTCTTGGAAGGTTGTACTTTTCTAAGAATTTTGTCCATTTCTTCCAGGTTGTCCATTTTATTGGCATAGAGTTGCTTGTAGTAATCTCTCATGATCCTTTGTTTCTACAGTGTCAGTTGTTATTTTTCCTTTTTCCTTTCTAATTCTGTAGATTTGAGTCTTCCCCCTTTTTTCCCTGATGAGTCTGGCTAATAGTTTATCAATTTTGTTTATCTTCTCAAAGAACCAGCTTCTAGTTTTATTGATCTTTGCTATTGTTTCCTTCATTTCTTTCTTATCTGATCTTTATGATTTATTTCCTTCTGCTAATTTTGGGTGTTTTTTTTTCCTCTTTCTCTAATTGCTTTAGGTGTAAGGTTAGGTTGTTTGGACTTTTCTTGTTTCTTAAGGTAGGATTGTATTGTTATTAACTTCCCTCTTAGAATTGATTTTGTTGCATCACATAGGTTTTCGGCCATCACGTTTTCATTGTCATTTGTCTCTAGGTATTTTTTTATTTCCTCTTTGATTTCTTCAGTGATTTCTTGGTTATTTAGTAGCGTATAATTTAGCTTCCATGCATTTGTATTTTTACAGATTTTTTTCCTGTAATTGATATCTAGTCTCATAGTGTTGTGATAAGTAAAGATACCTGATACAATTTCAATTTCCTTAAATTTACCAATGCTTGATTTGTGACCCAAGATATGATCTATCCTGGAGAATGTTCCATGTGCGCTTCAGAGGAAAGTGTATTCTGTTGTTTTTGGTTGGAATGTCTTATAAATATCAATTAAGTGTATCTGGTCTAATTTGTTATTTAAAGCTTGTGTTTCCTTATTTATTTTCATTTTGGATGATCTGTCCATTGGTGAAAGTGGGGTGTTAAAGTCCCCTACTGTTCCTGTGTTACTGTCGATTTCCCATTTTATGGCTGTTAGCATTTGCCTTATGTATTGAGGTGCTCCTATGTTGGGTGCATAAATATTTACAGTTGTTATATCATCTTCTTGGATTGATCCCTTGATAGTCTTTATTTTAAAGTCTATTTTATCTGATTTGAGAATTGCTACTCCAGCTTTTTTTTTTTTATTTCTGTGTGCATGGTGTATCTTTTTCCATCCTCTCACTTTCAGTCTGTATGTGTCCCTAGGTCTGAAATGGGTCTCTTATAGACAGCACATATATTGGTCTTGTTTTTGTATCCATTCAGACAGTCTGTGTCTTTTGGTTGGACCATTTAATCCATTTACATTTAAGGTAATTATTGATATGTATGTTCCTATTCCCATTTTCTTAATTGTTTTGGGTTTGTTATTGTAGGTCTTTTCTTTTTCTTGTGTTTCCTGCCTAGAGAAGTTCCTTTAGCATTTGTTGTAAAGCTGGTTTGGTAATGCTGAATTTTCTTAACTATTGCTTGTCTGTAAATCTTTTAATTTCTCTGTCGAATCTGAATGAGATCCTTGCTGGGTAGAGGAATCTTGGTTTTGGTTTTTCCCTTCAGCACTTTAAATATGTCCTGTCACTCCCTTCTGCCTTGCAGTGTTTCTGCTGGAAGATCAGCTGTTAACCTTATGGGCATTCCCTTGTATGTTACTTCTTGCTTTTCCCTTGCTGCTTTTAATATTTTTTCTTTGTATTTAATTTTTGATAGTTTGATTAATACGTGTCTTGACATGTTTCTCCTTGAATTTATCCTGTATGGGACTCTTTGTGCTTCCTGGACTTGACTATTTCCTTTCACATGTCAGGGAAGTTTTCAACTATAATCTCGTCATATATTTTCTCAGACACTTTCTTTTTCTCGTCTTCTGGGACCACTGTAATTTGAATGTTGGTGTGTTTAATGTCCCGGAGGTCTCTGAAACTGTCCTCAATTCTTTTCATTCTTTTCTCTTTATTCTGCTCTGTGGCAGTTATTTCCACTATTCTATGTTCCAGGTCACTTATCCATTCTTCTGCCTCAGTTATTCTGCTATTGATTCCTTGTAGAGAATTTTAAATTTCATTTCTTTGGTTGTTCATCATCGTTTGTTTGCTCTTTAGTTCTTCTAGGTCCTTGTTAAATGTTTCTTGTATTTTCTCCATTTTATTTCAGAGATTTTGGATCTTTACTATCATTACTCTGAATACTTTTTCAGGTAGACTATTTCCCTTTCATTTGTTTGGTCTGGTGGGTTTTTACCTTGCTCCTTCATCTGCTACATATTTCTCTGTCTTCTCGTTTTGTTTCAGTTACTATGTTTGGGGTCTCCTTTGTGCAGGTTGCAGGTTCATCATTCCTGCTATTCTTGTGTTTATCTCCAGTGGGTGAGGGTGGTTCAGTGACTGTGTAGGCTTCCTGGTGGAGGGGACTGGAGCCTGTGTTCTGGTGGATGGGGCTGGATCTTGTCCTTCTGGTGGGCAGGGTTCCATCTGGTGGTGTGTTTTGTGGTGTCAGTGAACTTAGTATGACTTTAGGCAGCCTCTCTGTTAATGAGTGGGGTTGTGTTCCTGTCTTGCTAGTTGTTTGGCATGGGGCATCCAGCACTGGAGCTTGCTGGCCATTGGGTGGAGTTAGGTCTTAGTGTTGAGATGGAGATCTCTGGGAGAGCTCTCGCCAATACTACATGGGCCTGGGAGGTCTCTGGTTGTCCAATGTCCTGGACTCGGCTGTCCCTCCTCAGAAGCCCAGGCACAACACCTGGCTGTATCACTAAGACCCTGCCATCTGCATGCCTTGAAAGAAAAGGAAGAAAAAAACCAAACAGATAGAACCCCAAAACAAATGGTAAAAGCAAAACTAAACAGATAAAATCAAACAAAGAAACATACAGACACACACACTCATTAAAAGAAAAGACACACAAGCAAACAAAAAAAACAAAAGTAACAGAAAAACGAACAAACAGAACCCTAGGTTAAATGGTAAAAGTAAACCTAAACAGACAAAATCACACAAAGAAACACACACACACACACACACACACACACACACACTCATTAAAAGAAAAAAAAGAGAGCAACCAAACCCATAAACAAATCCACCAATGATAACAAGCACTAAAAATTAAACTAAGTTAAACATAAAACCAAAAACAAATCAGATGCAGAAAGCAAACCCCAAATCTACAGTTGCTCCCAAAGTCCACCATCTCAATTTTGGGAACATTCATTGTCTATTCAGGTATTGCACAGATGCAGGGTTTATCAGGTCGATTGCAGGGATTTAATCCACTGCTCCTGAGGATGCACGGAGAAATTTCCCTTTCTAACCTCTGCTCGCACAGCTCCTGGGGTTCAGCTTTGGTTTTGGCCCTGCCTCTGTGTGTAGGCCACCCTCAGGCATCTGTTCCCCACCCAGACAGGAAAGGATTAAAGCAGCAGCTTATTAGGGCTCTCTTGATCACTCAGGTCGGAGAGGAGGAAAGGTATGATAGTCATAATTGGAATGCGGGGTGAGCCTGCAGGGGGGAGAAGCTGACGTGACATTGCAACAGCCTGAGGCATGCCTTGTGTTCTCCTGGAGAAGTTGTCCCTGGATCATGGGACACTGGCAGTGGCGGGCTACACAGGCTCCTGGGGGAGTGTGGTAGTGTCCTGTGCTTGCACACAGGATTTTTGGTGGCAGTGGTGGCAGCATTAGTGGTCCGTGCCTGACTCTGGGGTCTGAGATGATAGCTGCGGCTCATGCCCATCTCTGGAGCTTGCTTAGGCTGTGCTCTGCCGTCTGTGGGCACACAGAGCAGGAAGCGCCTCTCCTCGCGCATCCCGAAACAACGGTTTCTGGCCTCTTAGGCAGGTCCAGACATTTTCCTGGACTCCCTCCCGGCTAGCTGTGGTGCACTAACCACTTCACACTGTGTTCACGCCACCAACCCCAGTCCTCTCCCTGGAATCTGACCCCCGATCCTCAGCTCCCAGTCCTCAGCCCCCCAGCGGGTGAGCAAAGCGTCTCAGGCTGGTGAGTGCTGGTCAGCACCGAGCCTCTTTGCAGGAATCTCTCCGCTTCGCCCTCTGCACCCGTTGCTGCACTCTCCTCTGTGGCTCTGAAACTTCCCACACACACACCCCACCCCCGTCTCCGCCAGTGAAGTGGCTTCCTAGTGTGTGGAAACTTTTCCTCCTTCACAGCTCCCTCCCAGATGTGCAGGTTCCACTGCTATTCTTTTGTCTCTGTTTTTTCTGTTTTCTTTGCCCTCTCCAGGAACATGGGGATTTTCTTTCCTTTTGGGAAGTCTGAGGTCTTCTGCCAGCGTTCAGTAGGTGTTCTGTAGGAGTTGTTCCACATGTAGAAGTACTTTTGATGTATTTGTGAGGAGGAAGGTGATCTCCACGTGTTACTCCTCTGCAATCTTGAAGGTCTCTCTCAGATTTTTTCTTAATGGAAAACACGTTTGTTCTTTCACTCTTAGTCTCATAAAATACTATACATTTTTTGGATAGTATTCACCACAGAAAAATATGTTATTGTGAGATTTTATTTTGCATCTCTCTCCTCAGTACTTTGTAAGCTCCATGATAACAAGAATCAAATTTCCTAATGAATACCTAGTACTAAATTTGAAATACATAAGCATCTTGCTAAAATAGGAATTCAAAAATAATTCTATTGAATAATACTGATTTTGTATGAAAATGTTTATAGAGGCATTACTTACAAAAGCAAAGGACAATAAAAAACGTAAGTATAAAAACTGGGGAAAGATGGAGTAAATTAAAGTTTACACCTAGGATTGAATTCCAGTCATTCACTACACATAGTGTTTCAGAAGAAATATTTAACAGCATTAGTATTCTCAAGCATGAGAAAACATTATACTGTTTTGGTTATCATTTTCCTCTGGGCACACAACCCTCCCTATTGACAAAACTAAAATGAAATAGAATATTCTTATCATGAGCTGTCCAGACACTGAAATAAATACCCAGTGTAATTTTTTGCTCTTCAAGGAAACCTGAAGTCACATGGCTAAGTACCTGAATAGTCCAGAAATGGAGTACAGACATATATAGACCATCCAGTTTTACAGGGGGTTATCATAAAAGAGGACAGAATAGAATAAAAAGCACTTAGTTTTCTGTAAAACTAGGCCACAGAGATGCTTGATGTATGGAATTACTGTGGATACCCCTGGAAAACTGTCCTATATAGAATCTCTTCACAAGCACCCTCTAGGTTTTCCAGAGGGAATAGATGGGGAATACAATTATATTATTTAGAATGCTTTTGGATTAATTAATAGGAATTCTATATAAACTTGCTAAAACAATGAGATCATCTATTGTCTCATAAAACTGGAAGTTGGAGCAGATTTCTAAGCTCACTGAATATATGACTTAATGAGGTCACCAGAGTCATTGGTTTTATCTGTCTTTTATCTCTTTTGTCCTCAGGTTGGCTTTATGCTAAGACTGGTTGCCCTCAGGGTTACAAGGTGACTGCCAGTAGCAATCAGTTTTAGAGGCTTATTCCTGTTCTTACGTTCTTGACTGAAGAGCAAAGAAGAACTTTCCCAGAAGCCCTTAGCTGACTTCCTAATTCTTTTAATTCTCAGTAAATTCCATGTCTATTTTCCAACCAATCACTGATAGGTGTAAAGATAAATATTGTGATTGGCTTAGACTAAACGGAGCCCACTCAGTCTCTACTAAGTTATATAAGCTTCATAGAATGAACTGGATATTTGGGGAAAATGAATTCAGTTTCTAGTAGGGAAATGAAGGGGGCATATGGAATATAAATGGATAAGCAACAATTAAAATCCAATATTACAAGCTCTTTGGCTATCCGAGAACTTATTCCACATACATATTTTCATTCCACACATTCTACAATACATTTAAAAAAAATTCGTGCCCACTTGAAATATGTCTTAATTCCTTCCCAAAGGGAGAAAATCCAAAGTCAATTACTGCATTTATTCTGAAGTACAAGATCTCTGGGTAGTATTCAGTCCTCTGACATGGCTCCCAATGGTCCAGTGATTTATCTTCCTTAACTGTACACAAAGTGGTAAAAAGCATGATAATTACAATAAAAAACTCCCTTTTGTAAAGGTGGACAATGGGAAAATATGCAGTTGTCTATCATATACTTTACTTGTTGGACAGAGTTACAAAAACTTCCTGTTCTGTCAGTGAAGTGATTTTCATAGCTTGTGAATCAGAGAGCTTTTATTCTCCTCTCTCAGAGTATAGCAATGTCTGTTGTCTCTGTGACCTTAGAGTGGACAGTGTAAAATTTCTTTTCTGGGTCTGCACCACTTTAGCAACGTACTTTCTGTAGGTGAAAATTCTTGGGACTAGTGTTTACTTTAGAAGGTTTAGCAATCATATACTCTAACCAGGCTTGGGGTCACTTTGGTATACATTTCTTTTAAAACTAGTTATACAGCCTACTTGTTTTCAATTAACTGCACGACTACTAATACACAATCAGCAATTATTTGGGCCTATGAATCTGGAAGTTTCTGGTTTATGATAACAAGCTCTGTGCTCTGTCTGTGCCATGAGACCTTAATGTAACACTTTCCTTTCCTCTTGGTCTCAGTTACCAGGTGATTTAACCAACTGCCTCTGGCACGAATATCGCTGCTTTAGACAGCCGTATCTTCACAATAATCAGACTGTGCCCTTCATCAGTCACACAATGCTTTACAGGAGGTGCTTGGAAGAGGTTTGGGGGGACAAGTGTTTTGTTCTAATCTTATTTTCTCTCAAATTCCCAAACGTTTAGAGTAACGTTCTTACAAGTCTTAGCTTTCCTAAATCATCCAGGCCCATGATTACTAAACTTCCAAATGTTTTGATTGTAATCATAAGTGAAGATGACCTCTCTTAGCAGAGACATATTTTTCTCGTTCAGATTTCATGAGTCACTTGCAGACAAAAGTTTTCTCCATATTTTAAGGTGTTATGTAATGCCAAAGAAAAGATTCAACCTAGTTCAATCTCATAAATATTTCCTACTAGGATTCATGATGACTCAGCCATCATCAAAAGTTGATACATCACAATATACAATAGGCAATAGTTAAAAAGAACTTTTCTGTAGAATAACTAGTATTTTCAGATTCCTGTGACAGAAAAATATTATCCTTATTGCCTTGTATCAATTTTACTCAATTCCATATTTTAGAATGTTATTTCCAGATTTCCATTTCTAACACAAATATTTTATTCATTTAGGATGCTGACTCAAGGAACTCTGATTCAAAGAGCTTAACTATGATTGCTATGAATAAGCTGATACAGAAGAAGTCTAGGAGAAAGACAATCTTCAGAATTTATCAATTTAGGAGCTCATTAGTATTATAAAGGCTCAAGTTTTACTATCTCTCAGCTCTCCTGGCCACAGTATTGATGCCACCCTAAAATTGGTTCTGTACATACTTGTAGAATTACTGCCAAGAATGATCATGATTACCTGCATTTTCCTTCACATCAGTGATAGAAGAAGAAATGCTTCTGGAAATCACTGCTAATTACACAGAACTGATTTTTCCAAAAGCAAATTTCTTTATGATTCTCTGTGATCTGAATTTCACTGCATTTCTATTCCTGAAAAAAAAAAAGATCACTGACAAGTAGAATGACAGTTTAACCAGAATGTTTGATGAATGGCACATTATTGGTTTCCAATGTGTCATCCACAGCCTATGGATATCCAAGCTGCCTGTGGGAAGGTTGATACCTAATCAAAATCAGAGTTGTAAGTAAAAGGAAGCAGTGCTATGGCTTAAGCAAACAACCATATCTACTGTAAGGACACTAGGAAATTACTGGATTTTTTGATTAAAAAATGTATTAAGGCTTAGGACATGAAGACTGATAGAACTGATGGAAATATAAGAGCAGTACTACCCCATAGGTAAGTACAGTAATCATAGGGACTCCATATATAGTTTTTCATGATTACAAGACATTCGGAAAATTCAACTAACTTTAGATGTATTTTCTTTGGAGAACTATGTTGTATTTCTTCCTGCATTGTTTTACTATATTATTAACAGATATTGTTCCCAAGAACACACATTAATAGCTCTACTACATACAAATCTCATCTTCTTCGAGTCTGTTTCCAAGGGAATTCTATCTGCTACAGAATCTGATTGGGTCAATTAGATATTATCTCATTATCCAATACATGCTGTTTCTAATAGGATAAGTTTCTGATGATGAATAAACTCCTGGTCTTCCTTATGCCTGTCTGTACATGGTGGATTTTACCAAGGTGCTAAAAAGAAAAAAAATTGATATTAAGAATAAAAACATACCTTTTACAAAATATATAAATAAGTGTATTAGAGTAGGTCTTAAAAAGAATACCAGTCCACAGTATTACTAGAGAGAGGATAAAATAACATAACAGTTAATACATTGCTGAGATAGACGATAAGGCAGGCAATTAAGTTCTCCCACCAAAGAAATAAAACACAAAACAATAAAAATAACAAAAGATGACTTGTAATCAGAGAAGTGATTTTAGTCAAAGAAATCTGAGACTGTCTTAGAGGCAAATTCAATATCAGTTTAGGAAAAACTGACTAAATCATGGACTTGTGCTAAGTTGGGGATGAATCTTACACCTGTATATTAAGTGCAGAGTCTCACTGGGGGCTAAAACAGGAGGGTACAAAAATGTGCCTATCACTAATGGAAGGCTGTAAGAAATCATATTTTTATGCTGTGGCTGGGGGTTAATAATAATATACCCTGCATGTTTGCAATTACAGAGCTCACTTGGGTCTGAAGTTCAAATTAAAAGTAGATCTCTAATCATAAAAATCATATATCGATAAATTGAAGCTAAGCTCAAGATAGTTTCCCAGGTTAATAGTGTTCCTTGGAACCCAGAAGAAGCACATTTAAACCTATCTTAGAGGAAATTATTCTCTACTTAAGCCCTCAGAATTTCAACAAACTAAATTGAAAAAAAAATGACCTCAATATCAAATATGAACTGTAGATGAAATGAAGTCAAACATAAATAAAAGTCAGCTAAAAAAAAAGAACTGATATACATACCATGTCTTTCAATAAATCCAGTGATTTTTGAAAAATCAGTTCTAAATGTAAAGAAATTATATAAAATTATTTTATAAAATAAAGACAAAATCAAGAAAAAGTCTATATCTATTTGCAAAATATCCAATGCAGTTCTTAAGAAAGAAAAATGTTAAAATTAAAATCACAATAAATACATTAAACGTAAGATTTAATTTAGCTAAATAGACGATTATTATTATTTATTTATGACATACCCAATTTAACAGGACATAGAAAGTCTGAAGTATAAGTGACAGAAAGAATCTAAGGGGAGAATACTGATCAAAAAGAAATGGATTTAGTTATAATAATATCAGAAAAAGAAGTCAAAAATACTATCAGGGATTAAAAGATATTTACTATGATCAAATGTATGAATCATTAAGAAGACCTAGTAACTCCAGCTTCTCAAGCTTCTATCAATATAGCAACTCAGTCTTCACAAGGGAAAATTGAAAATCCACAAACTGGGAAATGTTCTCACACTTCTTTCACTTAATGCTATGTCAAAAAATATTTATAGATATAGATAGGTAGATGACAGATAGATGGATGAATGGATGTGTGTGTGTGTGTGCACGTGCACATGCATATGTGTATCTTATAAGAGTCTTGAATCAGCAACTGAATTATTGAATCTGACACTGACCTGGGGTAACATTCAGACACTTCAAAAACATCTAGATAAGTGGTCTGAGGTATCAATAACATCTATTAAACAGAAATGATACCCTCTCAAGTTGTTAGCATGAGAGATATGGATGTCAGGTGATAAACTGAGTTCTGACCCAAGCCCAACTCACAGTGTGCTCACCGGTTCATAATGAAATTTGTGGATATTTGTCCCGTTCCTGATATATAAGTGGAAAAAACACAGTTAGTGATAGAACACCCCTTGTCTTGCTTTTCAAATTTGTGTAGGAAAGCCAAATGAAACTGAACTGAACTCGTCTCCCATTCCAACAAGCTTGAAATCAACAGCAATACTGCATTTCTGGAATTATTGAAGAGATGTGTATTACTGTCAAAGATATGAAAAATGTAGTAGTCGTGATTCCTAGATATCCCCATTTAATTTGCTTACATGGCTTTAGCACAACAGTGATGGATCATGGCACATAAACATGGACTCCTGTATATTTAACAGGTGGCAGCCTGATTTTGAATTGCAACTGCTATGTCTACATATGATACCCTGACTAAAAAAGCTTATCATAGACATTACCATTGGAGATTTAGGTGTGCATCTATTGGTTTGGAAAATAATAAATAAGTAAATTTTCAATCTCCATTAAGTGTGTGTGTGTCTGTGTGTGTGTGTTTATATGGTAAGGACCAAGGACGATAGTTCCATCTTCACGGTTTTATATAAGTATTATATCAACTCTCTTGCTTTCTACATAATACTGTATATAGGGCATTTATGATCTCAATAATCCATAGAAGTTACCAGTAATTTGCTATATTGATTACATCAGAGTGCTCATTTAACCCCTTTGGGCCCCCACGGGAGTGGAGGAAGACTGGACAGAGAGGGAGAAGGGGCCATTGAAGGTACAGTATTTACTATGGGATTTAACTCCTCAAAGGCCTCCCAGTAGCTTCAGATCTGCTCAAGAATCCTTCATGTCCTCCTGGTTTGCAGTGAGTGGCTCACAGCTTCAAGGCCTCCTCTGCCAGATGGAGAACTATTTCAAACATCCTTCCTCTATTTTGTACTGTAGCAATGCAGACAGGAGACCTGACCCCATTTTCAGGTTCTAAAGAGAAATTCTAAGTACCTGAAAGACTGAGGAACATGGTGGCTTTTATTTAAGATGTGGAGACAGAGAGCACATACCTGGACTTGGGCCTACAGCAGCACCAAATTGCACCAAGAGTTCCCTTTATTTTCTCTCGCATCTCTGTTCCTCCTTTTCTCTCTGTTGGATTAGCCACGGGGGCTCCAAGTTCTTCATTGTGTGGTGCTGGTACCAAGATTCTCCTGGGAATTATAGAGATATTCACCTTCTACATCGAGCACTTCTTATTTTTTCCCCAGCAACATAAGTCATCCTTAAGAGGGGTCAGGGTGCTAGCTCTTAAATATATTTTAGTCATCCCTTTGTACATTAAATTCTCTTTCTTGGAGACTGCTCCTGACATGGTGTTCACCGTGCTCTCAGCCGGCCTCCTGAAGTTCTGCCCTGCCTTCCCCACCAGGTACAGTTCAGGAGCTGCCTACCTCAGGGTGATAGGTTATCTTCTAGTTGCTTTATTCTTCTCCGTTTTACATTTAGAGAGTATAATTGGAATACATAAACTTCTCTGTGACCACAGCTTTATTTGCAACCCACAGGTTTTGTTATGGCATTTTCATTATCATTCAATTAATAAAATTCTAATTCCCATTGCGACTTTATCTTTGACCTACATAATGATCAGAAGTATGTTTTTAATATCCAACTATTTGGTAAAATATTGGTTATATAGGTTTAAATTTCTTGCTTATTCAGAGCCTTGTTTTATAACCAGAATATAGTCAATTTTATAAATGTGCCATGTGCACCTAAAAATTTCTGCATAATATATATATTCCATCATTGTTGGTGCAGTGTTTTATGTAAATTTAGGCCAAAGTTTTTAATGATGGTACTCAGATCTTCTATAATCTGCTGATTTGTTGTTGTGGTTCTATGTTCCTGATCTAGGTAATTCAGATTTTTCTATTTCTACTTAGATTTTTGGAATTTCCCTTCATATATTGCATTGAAGTTTAGACTTATAATATATTCCTTGTAAAGTAACAGTGGGTTTTATTATCCTGCCTTATCGCCAGTGATACTTTTTGCTTTCAAATCTATGTTAACATTAAAAAATCTTCTTCAATTTTACTTATTGTTGTTATGACATAATTTTTGAATCCTTTCATTTTCAATCTGACTCTTGTCTCTCGTAGGTGGCATAGAATTAGGTTTTGGGTTTGTTTCAATAATCCTTGTCCTTTAATTTCAGTATTTACAGTTAATGTATTTTCTTATAGACCGTTTACTCCTTGTTTACTATTTGTCCCACCTTGTTACGTTCCTTTTGCTCTTCTTTCTTCCTTTGAGATTTCTTCAAATTCCATTTTCCCTTGTATTAGCTTGTTATTTTTACATAAGTAGCAGTTACACGTGTACCATGACTTATTAGCTCTTTTACTGCTTCTCAAGCAATGCTGAGATCTTAAATTTCTTTTACTACTTTTTCCTCTTCCATTTGTTTTAATGCATTCTAATTTTTGATATATTTTATTATTACTCTTGTGTGCTGTTAGATTTTACTTAGGTTTATCCACTTATTTATCCTTTCTGTTATACATAATTCTTTATAAAGTCCTTATTTTCATCTGTGATAATCTTCCTTCTGCCTGCAGGTCTCCCTTTAGAATTTAATTCAGTCAGTTCTGATGAGAACATATTTTCTAAATTTTGTTTGTCTGCAAATTTCCTTATTTCATCTTTCCTTCCAAACAACATTTTCTCTGCCTCTAGAATTCCCAATGGGCAGTTCTTTTCTTTAGCACTTAAAAATGTTATTCCATTATTTTCTAGTATCCAGTCAGTTTCGCTGAGAAGTAAGCTGTAATCTTAATCCTATTGTTCCTTTGAAAGTAATCTCTCTCATTTTCCTCGGGCTGCTTTTAAGATGTCATGTTTTTCTTTGCTGTTCATGAATTGTACTGTGGTGATCTTAGGTGTGGTTTTCTTTGTATTTGTTCTTGTTGCTTTTTTTTTTTTTAGTGCTTATTGAATTTAAGGCTCCATATATTCTTTTTAGTTTTAGAGAACTCTCAGCTGTTAATATTTCTGAAATATTGTTTTCATCCCAATCTCTCTCTCCTTTTTTCTTTGGACTCCAGTTTACACATATGATAAAAATGTTTACTGTGGCCCATATGTCTCAAATGCGCTTTTGTGTACTTTTTATTCTTTTCGTTTCCCATGCTTTAGTCTTAATATTGTTACTACTCTATCTTCCAGTTCACTTACCTCTCTTTACCTGTGTCCAATCCACTACCGAGTTTTAAATTTCGTATATTTTTAATTCTATCAGTTCAACTTCAATCAGTTTATAGTTTCTAGTTGTCAAGTTAAATTCTTCACCTTGTCATCTATTTTCTTGAACTTGATAATATTTACCGAAATATGTATGAACTTGAACGTTTGGGTCATCTATGATTCTGATTCTTTTTTGTTTTTTATTCTAATTCTCCTTTTCTTGGTAGTCTCGGTGGTTCTTCAGTGAATACCAGACTTGGGATATGACAAGTTGTAGAGAATCTGAATGACATTACAGTTGTCCTTTGAACAACCTGGGTTTGAACTGCACAGATCCACTTATGCATGGATTTTTTTTCAGTAAGTAATACAGTACTACACGATCTGTGGTTGGTTGAATCCTCAGATTCAGAACCACAGATAAGAAGGGCCAACCATAAAGTTATATGTGGACTTTTGACTGCACAGGGAGTCAGCGTCTCTAACCCCTACATTGTTCCAGGGTCAACTGTATTTTCTTGAGGAGAGAATTTCCTATTCTTAGGTAGGGAACAGAGGGGAAGATCACCTCAGTCACTGGACCAACTTCATACTCATTTTCCTTCTTTATAAGGTTCAATGTAGATGTTGCATCAACCTTCCTAACACAGAGACACACACACACACATATGTAGAGACTTCCAGTGTCCTAATTCATATCATTAGTTTTCCATTGGGCCACAAATCTTTCATAGGTTCTGAACCCCAATTTTGTCTCTTCAGCATTATGAGCCAACTAAGTCTTTGCTTTGACTTCAGTTAGCTTTTGTTTGACTTCTTAGCATCTTGTCTTGTCTACCTTTTATACATGGAAAATACTGCAAGGGAACACTGTTGCTGAATCCAGCTCCGTTCTCTGAATCTTTACTCTCTCTGTGATTTTGGTCCTTAAAATTCTAGCTGCCTTGTTATTTCTCAATTCCAACTCTGGTTTCCTTAGTCCTATGACATTGTCCTAAGATCTACTGGCTTTTCTACCTCTTAGGAGCCACATTTGGTTTCTCAGACTTTTGCTCTTCATCAGTAGTTTCTAAATGACTGGGCTAGAAACGCATGTGCAGAATATTGTTCTCACTTCAGTGAGTTTCTTTCTCTATTTTACTTTTCTAGGTCATGGCTACCTCAGTAGCTTTCTAACACTCACAGTCAAATGTTTCTTATGATTTATCTGGCCTTTCTAGTTCTGGGGTAAACATTTTCATACCTTCCAATCCAATTTAAGTAATGTATTGTTTTTACAGTGCATTAGTGGAAATTAAATGGTAAATTCAGTCAGTCATTTCATACATCAAAAAGGAAAATCAGTCAACACAACTGTCTGACTGAAATGAATGAAGAAAACAATTCAAGGTAAACAACTGTCCCAGTAGACTTGTATAAATACAGTAGTGGTGTCAGGTGCAGAATTAATCTTTCCTCACCCTTAACTGCAGAACACTCTGCCAGCCAATTCAGTCACTCAAATGATACTGAATTATAATATTACAGTTTCATTTACTCTCAGTTACTGGTGACTGCCCTTCCTTCTCCTTCATCTGTCCATCAGTGGAGAATGTCAGAGCAGGAGAATAGTAATATTGGCATATTGTAATGCACTGTCTTGAATTCTACAGCTTCAAAATTCTTGGGCTAACTCAATGATCTTAAAGAGCCTGGTGCAGAAAGGATATGTGAATTAAATCCCAGACCACTGGCTGACCCTTCCAGCACTGACATCCCTTATTCCTGGTTCTAATATATCACAGAATACTCAAGAGGAAAGTTTTGAGTGGTCAGCAGAAATATGGCTCCAAAGCAGGCAGATGGAAAAGAAATGTTGTCATCTGTGAACCACTTGAAAGTTGACTTGTCTTTTACTCATAAACCAGATTCAGTGTGAATTCTGTTCTGCTAACTGTTAGAGAATCTGTTGGAGGAGTGTGGGCAATTCTTTTGAATTTTTTACTATCTAACTTTTTGGTTTTTTAACATCTTTATTGGAGTATAATTGCTTTACAATGCTGTGTTAGTTTCTGCTTTATAACAAAGTGAATCAGCTATACATATACATATATCCCCATATCTCTTCCCTCTTGCGTCTCCCTCCCTCCCACCCTCCCTACCCCACCCCTCTAGGTGGTCACAGAGCACGGAGCTGATCTCCCTGTGCTATGTGGCTGCTTCCCACTAGTATCTATTGTACATTTGGTAGTGTATATATGTCCAAGCCACTCTGTCACTTCATCCCAGCTTACCCTTCCCCCTCCCCGTGTCCTCAAGTCCATTCTCTATGTCTGCGTCTTTATTCCTGTCCTGCCCCTAGGTTCTTCAGAACAATTTTTTTTTTTAGATTCCATATATCTGCGTTAGCGTACGGTATTTGTTTTTCTCTTTCTGACTTATTTCACTCTGTATGACAGTCTCTAGGCCCATCCACCTCACTGCAAATAACTCAATTTCATTTCTTTTTATGGCTGAGTAATATTCCATTGTATATATGTGCCACATCTTCTTCATCATTCATCTGTCGATGGACACTTAGGTTGCTTCCATGTCCTGGCGATTGTAAATAGTGCTGCAGTGAACATGGTGGTACATGTCTCTTTTCGAATTATGGTTTTTTTAGGGTATATGCCCAGTAGTAGGATTGCTGGGTCGTATGGTAGTTTTATTTTTAGTTTTTTAGGGAACCTCCATACTGTACTCCATAGTGGCTGCATCAATGTATATTCCCACCAACAGTGCAAGAGGGTTCCCTTTTCTCCACACCCTCTCCAGCATTTATTGTTTGTAGATTTTTTAATGATGGCTATTCTGACTGGTCACACAAAAAACTCTGGCATGGTGTTCACCATCTAGCTAATCCTAACATGCAGACATTTATGAGAGTAAAGTCAGGTCTTTGCCAGAGTGGGTTGCGTATTTGGGCAACTGGGTCAGATCAAGAAGGGCAAATGTAGGCTGCCAGAGTAAATAAGGAGAGGAAAAACAAAAAGAGCGAGACATATCATTCATCAGTGATTTCCCCCCCGATATTCTTAGCCTCCACCTATCTCCATCTTACTGGTAACACAGGAAATAGACTGAAGAATCAGGTAAAAGGTCTCTACAGAAACTGAGGTAATATAGAAAATAAAAAAATGAAACATAAAATTGTAAATTTTCTTCCTAGGGATAATTGAGATGATACTTCAATAATAACATAAGATCAGGTGAAGTCTAAAGAAATTTTAGAAAACCCGGATAAAGTAAGAAGACATCTCTTCGCCAGCATCCGAATGTTAGAGAGACACCGAGACATGTGGGCCAAGTTCTGGAGAGAAGGGAAACACAGACGCAAGCTTGACATTTGGTGCAGCTTTTCTCCTTGGGGCATTTGCTGATTCAACTCATACAACCTAGGAGCTGAAAAGCCAAGGAGTTCAAAAGACTCTAACCACAGAAGCCAAACGGCAAGAGCTCAAGCTAAAGGCAACAACTAATGGAATGACAAGCTACACGTATCCTTAGTCTCACAGGGCTGGGGGAACCATTACATTTAAAGCCTAACAAATACAAGGGTAGTTGGGAATAGGGAGAATCTAAACGTTCACATGGTAATCCCAAAGGGCAACACCCGTAGAGGAAGGACAAGACAGAAATAGAGCAACCTTCACACAGAGTGAAAAACGGCTTTGAATGAGCTCAAACTGAGAATGGACTAAGGTTTCCAGTCCCTATAGTAACTGTCTGCCATGGGCAAAAGGAAATCTTTTCAAGAGAACGATAACAACATCCTGAATGTGGAGGTATCTTTATAGTTTCCTAAAATAAGTTAAGCCCAATTTTAATATAAAAATAATTGGACATACCAGGAAAAAGACTAAATGATCAAAAGCTCAAAAAGAAAAAAAACAGAAAGAAGGAAAAAAGAAAATATAAATAGACACAGGAGGACAAGAGTTAGTAGGCCTTGGTTAAAAAACAAAACAACTACGATTAAACAAAGAAAACAGACACATGGCAAATAAGCCTATGAAAAGTTGCTACACATTCCATGTCATCAGGGAATTTTAAATTAGAAAAATAATGACATACCACTACACACCTATTCAAATGTCTAAAATCCAAATACTGAAATACCATAGTTGTTGACGATGCAGAACAACTGGAATTCTCATTTGTTGCTAGGAGGATACTTGGCAGTTTCTTACAAAACTAAACATACTTTTACCATACAGTGATCTAGTAATCATGCTATTTGGTATTTACCCATAGGAACTGAAAAGTTACATCCACATAAAAACCTGCACATGGATGTTTATAACAGTTTCTTTCATAATTGCCAAAACTTGAAATCAACCAAGATGTTTGTCAATAGGTGAATGGATAAACGAACTATGGTATATCGGTACAAAGGAATAGCATTCAGCAATAAAGAGAAAAGGCTATGTAGCCATGAGAAGACATGGAAGAAGCTTAAATGCGTCTTGCTAAGTGAAAAAAAGCCAATCTGCAAAGGCTACATGCATATTATATGATTGCAGCTATATGAAATTTAGGAAAAGGCAAAAGTGTGGAGACAGTCAAAAGATCAGTGGTTGCCAGAGGTTGTGGGGAGGGAGAAAAGGATGGGTGAAGCCCGGAATTTTAAAGGCAGAGAAACTCCTGTGTATGGTTCTGTAATGGTGGATACAGGCTATTGCACATTTGTCAAAAATCATATAATGTACAAAACAAAGAGTGAAGTCTAAAGTAAACCATGGACATTAGTTAGTAATAATGTGTCAATATTGGTTCATTAACTATTAACAAATGTATTACGCTAATGTAAGATATTAATAATAGGGGAAACTGGGTAGAGAGGTAAGGAGGTATGAGAACTCTGTCCTTTCTGCTTAATTTTTCTCTAAACCAGAAACGGCTCCAAAATAGTCTGTTAATTTAAAAAACAAATCTAGACCTGCATACAAAACTTGCACGTAAATCCAACCACAGCAGCATTATTCATAAGCGCCCCAAAGTGGAAATACCCCAAATGGCCATTTACTGTGAATGGATAGATGAAACATAGTAATATCTAGACCATGGAATATTATTCAGCCATAAAGAGAAATCAAGTACTGATGCATGCTACAACATGGATGAACCTTGAAAACATGCTAAGTAATTGTATGATTCCATTTGTATGCAATGTCCAGTCTAGACAAATCTGTAGAGACAAAGTATATCAGTGGCTGCCTAGGGTTTGGAGAAATGGGGGAGTGAGTGACCTATAATGGATTCTTTTTCTTTTGGGGGGTGGATGAAAGTTCTAAAATTGATTGTGGTGGTAGATGCATAACACATTAAATTGTACACTTTAAATAATATGGAAAGTAAATTATATCTCAATGAAACTATTATTTAAAATTATGATTAATGTATTAAAAAAGGACAACATGTACAATTTAAGCAAAACTTGTCTGTGAAATGCAACCAAAAGAAACTTCTAGAATTAAAAATGCTGAAATTAAGCACTCAGAAGATCGGTTGAACAGTACTTTAGTCAAACAAAAGAAAGGATTACAAATGTCAATTAAAAAATAACTACACTAAAATGTGGAAGGAAAATGATGGAAAACAGAGAAATAAGTACTTAAGACATATAGAGTATATATAAAACACTGTGTCTAGCCAGCCCCAAGTCACACAGCCTAGGGAGGAGACACACAGCCTACCTGAATCACAAGGACTTCTCCAAAGGAAAAATGAGGTTCTGATGCCAGAAGTGGATGGAATGAATTGCAAAGAAAAAGAACAATGGTAAAGTATAATCTAGATATACATCGGTAAATACATAGGTTCCCTGGGGTTGTGATCTGATAGAAACAATAAAAAAAAAAAAGATAAGACTCATAGTAGAGGCTGCTAGATTCTGCTGAGGACAATGTCCAGGGAGGGAAGAGTTGATTTATTTCATTATTTTTTTAGAGTCCACATATAAGTGACATCACGCACTATTTGTCTTTGTCTTATTTCACTTAGCATAGTGTCCTCCAGTTTTATCCATGTTGACTTAAATGATAGGATTCTTCTTTTTTAAGGTTGAATAATATTCCATTCTGTGTGTGTGTGTGTGTGTGTGTGTGTGTGTGTATATATATATATATACCATATTTCCTTTATCCATTAATCTACTATGGACACTTAGGTTGTTTCCATACCTTGGCTCTTGTGAATAATGCTACAATGAACATGGGAGTACAGATATCTCTTCTAATAATGATGATGTTTCCTTTGGATATATACTCAGAAGTGGGAGTGAGGAAGAACTTATGACACAAATCGACCATGTGTAAAAGACGTTGTAGGAATGAAAAAGTCTGAACACCTAGGCAGAGTGTGGAGTATTTGGAAAGGTCATTGTTCAAGGTCATACATAGTTTAAAATTATGACATTTCAGTGAGCCTGTGTGCATGAAGGCTTGCTTATATTTTGGGATTTGAATATAGTGCAAAGAAGTGTTGCTAAATTTTCGATCAACATCAAAAACAGGGTGGAAATGTTTTTTCTTTTATTATGAAACTGCAGGAAAGGCAATCCTAGAATTCTAGGCCCACTAGAATCTTCCCTGATGATAGTGCTAATTTAGGAGAAGAAGAAGGATCCAAGGCCATAGAACAATTTTGAAAGCAAAATAAGACTGCTGAGTCTTCACCCAGTGTATGAGATTAAGTTTTAATGGCATATGATAAAGTGGCCATGACACAGCCGGCAGAGCTCGTTGAGTTGTTGAAAATGGCTCTTGAAGCTACAGGAAATGAACAGTAGACATAGAAAAAGAACAAGGTAAATCCCAAAGAGTGGAAGGACAAAATTAATCAAGAGAAAAGTCAAAAATAGAGAAGAAAAGCAGTAAACTTGACAAATAAAACCAAAAGCTTGTTCTTTAGAAAGACCAATAAAATAAGCAATATTTGGCAAATATGATAGTGATGGGACTAGCTATAAAACAGAGAGTTTTTTTTTTAATTACAAAAGAATACCATGGTAGCTTTATACCAACACATTTGAAAATCTGGACAAAATGGCTGATTATTGATTAGTTATGCGCAGCCATTATTTACTCTTGTTTTGAGTAGGGAATACAAGTAGCTTTATGAAAATACAATATAATCAAAGATACACACCTTAGAAAGACATCAGTTATTTTCCAATGTATTAAAAAATCAGAAGAGTCCTAATACAAAAATCAGATATGGAAAATTTATCCAAAAGTAACTAGAAGCACATTTCTTTTAAGTTCTTAAGTTCTACCTTATATTAGCAAATAGATTCCAGCAACGTATTTTTTAAAAGTCATTATGATCAAGAGGGATTTATCACCATAAAGCAGATTTTTTCCTAATTGGGATTCGGGCAGATGAGCTATGGGACTTTTCAAATCTCCAAAAATAATGACAAGAATAGTGACAGAAAAATAGGAGGCTGCAAGCAAAAATATTCAGGAAATGAGGAGAAATGAATGAGATTTAATAGATGATTATGACAGCCAGGATAGTACAGTTCGTTGGCACATACTTCATACAAGCTGAGGCTTTGGTTTTTTGTTGTTGTTTTGTTTTTGTTTTTTTTTAATTAGGAGAAATGTCTTAGAAGCAGCACTGGGGTGGGGGGAAGAGAATGACAATCTAGTCTCTAAGCTCTACAACAGAGAGTTGTCCTTCTCTGAGGAGACAGTAAGGAAAGCTGTGTCCTCAGGGGAAGTCAGTTTTTTGTTTTTTTTTTTTTTTTGGCGGTACGCGGGCTTCTCACTGTTGTGGCCTCTCCCTTTGCGGAGCACAGGCTCCGGATGCGCAGGCTCAGCGGCCACGGCTCACGGGCCCAGCGGCTCCGCGGCACGTGGGATCTTCCCGGACCAGGGCACGAACCCGTGTCCCCTGCATCGGCAGGCGGACTCTCAATCACTGCGCCACCAGGGAAGGCCGGAAATCAGTTTTTTATTCAAGTCAGAAGATAAAGGAAACATTAAAGGAAAATACTGAAGATTGGGAATTTTGGTAATGACAGACTATATATTCTAAAGGATACACAGAAACTATTTGGGGAGTGAGGGATTGGAAAGAGACGGGAGATTAGATCAGATCAAGAGATGTAAGAGGTTATGGTGATAAAAATTAGTATTTAAATATCTTGAATGCTTGGACTTTGGGTAGTTACAGAGTAAAATGGGAATAAAAGCATGATGAGATTAATCCTGCTGGTCTTCTGGGGGAAGGTAAGTGGTGAAAACAGATATGGAGACACGCTGACTGCACTGGTGGGGAGTACTGGTTATACACCATACTGGTGGGCTTTCAAAACGCTAAATGGAGGTGGGGTCCTGGCTAGGGAAGGGGAAGTCTATATCGACTTGGACAACAGAATTTGGGGGGGTGGCGATTTATTAAATCCAAGAGAGTAAAATATATCAAAAACAGTGGCGGTCGGGAATCAGATAATGGGAAGAAGTTGGGGAGAGAGGAGGAATTGATTGGGGGTGGGCTGTCCCTGAGTCATTACCTGGTGGTGAGCACTCCTTAAAAGACAGAGCTGGGGAGTAGAGGTTTACCTAATGCAGTGCTGGAATTAATTAGTTGAGGTAAAATATGTTTAGGAACATAGGAGTCTATCACTCACAAGTGTGGAAAAAAATTTCATCTCCCAGTAGAGACACTGCGTTTTACACTTGCCATCAGGAAGATGAGTGTTGATGGGGGTCTGTATGATCATGGGCTGATGATCCATAACACATATAGTCATAAAGATAAATGGGTTCTAAGTGGATCTGGTGATAGATTCTATTCACACTGCTGGTACTTCTTATTAAAATGACTACAAACTCATTCCAGGGATGTATGTTCTTTGCAATTAAAGATGAAAACCAGGCCCCTTAATGAGCCCGTATAGGGTAATACATTGTCTAGTATTAGCATCATGCTATTGCCACTTTTCAGGAAGCACTGTTCGCTAGAGTCTTTTCGTAATTTTACAGATAATCATGAAGTGTAATGTAATCATGGGAAAGCATTTACAGGAAAACTTCATTTATTTGGCATGACTGGGAAATAAATGTTCCTACCTTATTATTTTAGATAACTCAAACATCCCCCTGGAGAATCCAAAATTTAAAGAAAAAAAATCTGTTCTCAATGAACTTCTTTTACAATTTGTTGTTTCTTTAAATACGGTAAAAGAACATAATTTAATCCTTTCTTGACTACTTAGACTAAGCAGGCTAGGGTCATATCTGAAAGCTAGGTAGCCAAGGCCAAGATATTTAACTTCTCTCAACTTTCCTTTTCTCTTCTGTAAAGTCAATACCAATTTTATAGGGTCATTATGAGAATTTAATGAGATAATGCAAAGAGAGCTTAGCTCCATTTCTGTCACACAGAACACAATCAAGCGTACCTATGATTATCAGTAGCCTCATCAGATCAGCACCTTAATTAGTAACATCAAAATCTGCCTCCACTCCAATCAAATGATGGCATCAGATATGACCCTCGACAAAATGACCCTAGACTACTGAGGTTTTGAATTACAGTTCCGTGTTTTTCAGTATCTTCACTCTTTGCTGCAGTGTGTGTGCCTATATACAACTGCATTAATTTTTCTCTTCAACCACTGGATTTTCTGTTTCTAATATATTCTGGTATAACAAACTTGATACCTGAATTTACTAGGACTGTGTAGACTAAGTATAAAATTAATTTTGAATGAGAGCCAGAGGGCCTCTGTCATAAGCAAAGTCATGGATATTAGTGTATGAAATTGGTGACATCCACGTTGGTTATTGAGAAACATTTCTTGAATTCATCTCAACTTTTCAAATATTTGTCAGGCATCTGTTATATAAAGTCTAGATCACTGTCATAGCCTTTTATTTCATGATCAAATGCATTAGAGCACTTAATATGTTCAAGATGTGCTGCTGTACTAGGTATTAGGAATGCAAAAGTGATGAGCTAGGCCCTACTTTTAATTAGGGAGGCTGACCAGAATCTTCGCCATTGTAATATCTTAAGATTGGTACGGAGGATCAGGCTTAAGTTATTTTACCTAGACCTGAGTTTTCTAGGGGAAATGATATTTAACTTGGTTAAGTAAGAGTCAGACAAATAAATGAAGAGAAAGGCAGGGACACTGAAAGTGTAAAGGTCCAGAGGTAATAAAGAACTTGGAAAAGTTGATGACCTGAATAAAGCTCACTGTAGGCGATACATAAAATGGAACCGGAGGATAATACTGAGTTGTAACGCTGAGTACGTACATTAAGCAGGGACACGGATATGCAGACTGTGTAAACCATGGTAAAGATTTTGGGCTTTTTTCCAAGGATTATGAAGGGCTGTTTAAAGGTTTAATCTGTGAAGTGATATACTCAGGCTTATGCTGAGTATATCATGTTTCAAAGGTCATTTTATGTTAACCACAGATAATGGATGGAGAGTACAAGTCAAGGGATGGGGGACGGTGAGCATGCTGCCCAGTGGTCCGGCGGGGAGACTGCAGTGACCCACACTAGAGCGTGGGCAGTACAAATGGTAGGGATTTTCACGAGGGAAAAACGGTAGGACTTGAAGACCAATAGAATAAAGGGAGTGAAAGAGAGGTAGGTGTCAAGGCTGACTTTGTGTTGCCCAACTTCACAGATGGTGGTACAATTTACTGAACAAAGGAATACTGACAAGGGACCACACTTGAAAAAGAAGGTCGAGAACTGAGACTCAAAACTTGGCAAATTTGAGGTACCTTTGAAGTATATACTTATCCCCTGGGAAGGGACCAAAAGGTGCCCCAACTCTCCTCCTTCAAAGATTCATTACTATGTGTATTCCAACCTCTTATGCTGTTCCATCAGTCAAAAGTCCTGATAGTATGTCCCAGCAAGGCCACTTCTAAATTTTTACCAAGAGGAAATGAAAGTATATCATCCACACAAAGACTTGTAGACAAATATTCCTAACAGATTTAGTCATAAAAGACAAGACTGGAAACAACCCAAATGCCCATCAGGGAGTGCAAAGTTAAATTGTGGTATATTCTTGTAGTGGAATACTATTCAGCCATAAATAAGTAAGTGAATAAATGGAGTAAGCTATTGATACGTTCAACGACATGAATGAATCTCAAAATCATTATGCTGAGTAAAATAACCCAGACCAAGAAAAAAAAAAGCATAATGCCATTTTTATAAAATTCTAGAAAATGTAAACTAATATATAGTGAGTAAAGCATAGAGAGAAGAAAGAATTGCAAAGCTGCACAAGAAAACACTGGGAATTATAACATATTTGGTATTTTGATTGGGATGATGGGTTTGTGGGTCTACGCATATATTAAAACTCACAGTATTTAGTATACTTTAAATATGAACAATGTATTGTGTGTAAATTGTACCTCAATAAAGTTATTAAAAAGTCAACCCCCTGATCACCTGCTTCTAACCAGGTGAGCTCTCATTCCCTGTTCTATGTCCCATCATAACAACCTGTTTGATAATTAGCAGCATACCTGTTTGCTCCGTCTCTCCCTGTGGATTTCCAGCTGGGCGCCAAAAGAGATTAAGCCCCTTTTGTTCCATGTGTCTCTTACAAACCTAACACAGTGAATGAAAGGATGAAGCATTGGTAGTCTCACTCATGCTGGTAAATATCTGAGAATGAACACCTTTTCCTATCAAATCAGGTCCTACGAGGACAGGGCAATAGGGGATGGATCAATGGTGGGTACTAGGAAAGGTGTCTGCTTACTGTGCTCTCATATGCAAGTGAGGGACAGGAGGGTAAACAGGAGAGGGAGTGAGATAGTTAGGAAACAATGCTTTAACTTGAGACACATGTAGAAACCAGTAAAGAAAAATCTACGTGGAGGTGGAACACAATACAAAAACTGTCCCATTTAATTTATGCTACCTAGGAGACACCAAAGAACAATGCTTACATTTTAGGAATGGTGTTGGAAGTGCAAATCGAGAGGGAGATTTTGTGCATATGTTAGATGCAGCCGTCGGGGAACACCCATTCTGGAATGAAGCGATGTCACGTCACTTGGGGTTTCACTGTCATTCAGCTTCACTCTGAGCTCACTGCCCTCAGGAAGCTAGCAGGTTAGACGCTTTAACTGAGAAGGCAAAGCTTTGAGTCCTGGGAGATATTCCTGTAGCTGAGAGTTTAATTTTAACTAAATGGAAACGGCTCATGACATAAAAGCAAGATTGAGCCTTTATGGAACATTTTAGGATTGTACATGGCGGCAGTCCCAAGATGAAAAACCAGGGTACAAAGGTAATCTTAAAAAGATGCCTGTAGGGTCACGTAAAGCATCTGAAATGACCTACCATGGAAAATAAAATCCTAATGGGCAAATCCTTGTGCTTTATCTATACATACAAATGGAAAGTTAAATACTTATCTAGCTGTTTTTAGATATTCAGTTTTATGCAAACGATGTTATTCTTAACGGCATTTTTGTAAGGCCCTCATTGCATACCATTTTAATTAAATTTTTATTTATTTAGCCACTGTGTTCACTGCCACGGAGCTGTAAATTCTAATTTAAGATATAATTATTTCCTGATTTCAAGGATTAGCCTCTCCCTGCGCTACTTAAATAATACTTAAATAATATGATAGAAATTCTGTGATTCAACACTCAACTGAAAGACAAGAACAGTGTTTCAAGGGGGTTGGAAGCAGAGAGATCTATGTAAGCAATATGGAACAAGTAACTTTGCAAAGAAGAGATGGGCTTTGAGGCTACTCTTGAAGGATTCTTGAACTGGGGAAGTGATATAAGATAGAGAAGGGCATCCACATAGGAGAACAGGAGGAGTACAAGAGAGATACCACAGAAAGCTCTCAGGTTTCCCTCCTTGTTAAAAAAAAAAAATCTTATGGTGTCTGAGTTTGTTCAAAGTCTAAGGAAAATATTAGCATAGCAGGGCTTCTCTATAATGGTGTAATGATCGAACCTGAAATAGAAACCACCTCAGGACAGAGGGAGGGTAAAAAGGCGTCAATTTCTCATTGTCTCCCATCAACACCCACTGTAGACATAGTTCATAGATTAAAATCTTTTTTGACTGTGGACCTCAGATTGGACTGCCTGGGAATATGGTGTTCCACAGCACAGGCTAGTTTTATCTGTTTCTGGATTTATTTTTATGCTTATTTTAAACTTCTGTAGTGAGAGATACTCTAGCAGGGTACGAAATATCAAAATGGAATTCGTCTTTACTAATGGCTTTAAAGTTAATCTCGGTTAGTGATTATGAAATTATAGATATTAGTATTTCCCTACTGTGTGATGAAAGCAACCCATGCTATACCATGCATTTAAGAAATGTCACCACACAAATCCCAAGATGGTCTTCCTCCACAATTCCAATGGCCAAATCCTTCAGGAACAGAATGCCATCCTCTTCTTAAATAATAATGTTAGATATAGTACTATTTTTAGAGTTGCTTGAGGGTTTGTTTTCTTGGTTTTTTTTTTTTTTTTTTCTTTTTTTTGCCGTACGCGGGCCTCTCACTGTCGTGGCCTCTCCCATTGCGGAGCACAGGCTCCGGACGCACAGGCTCAGCAGCCATGGCTCACGGGCCCAGCCGCTCCACGGCATGTGGGATCTTCCCGGACCGGGGCACGAACCCGTGTCCCCTGCATCGGCAGGCAGACTCTCAGCCACTGTGCCACCAGGGAAACCCTGTTTTTTTTTTGATGTTAACTATAACAGGCCAAGTAGGAGGCATAACCAATATGAGAGGCAGATCAACTTGCCTAGGGCCACAGATACCGCAAATAAAAGAAAATAATTTTAACACGTATTTAATATTTTATAGGTTCTAGGCAAGATTCTATGAACTTTCACATACGTTAAGATCACCGTAACAACTGTGTGAAGAGAATATTATTAGCCCAATTTTATGGATGAGGAGACCGAGGCTCAGTAAGATTAAAAGCTACAGAACACAGATATAAACTCAGGTCATCTGACCCCAATCCCAATATTCTGTGTAATCATCATGATTAAAGTAACATGTATTAGGTACTTGCTCTATGCCATCTTCTCTGCTAAGTGTTTTATATAAATCATCTCATTCCCAGCATAATGTCCCTAGAAAGGAATATCACTGGCTAACAGTCACAGATTCAGAAACAGGTTGATCAAGGTCACGCAGCTGATAAGTAACCCAGCTAGAACTTGAAATCTGAGTTTAGAACTAACACTCTTTATTAATATATTTTGCTGCCTCTTAAAGGATAGTGCAATCCTAAAAGTGAATTCAGTTACAGGTATTAGGACCTTATTCAGGCAATATCTATGTGATAAAGTGAGGGAGAAAATCCATTCTCTTGGGGAATCAGACAGCAAGCACACATTGAAATCTCATTAGAAATTAGTTACAGCAAATAATACGTTTAAATGTTTCAGTATATCATCCTCCTCCACAAAAAGGACACTTCCACTTTTGCTTAATATCCTATCCTTAATTAGCAATGACAAGAGCCTCAATTATGGATTGCTTTCTATATGTGCCTAAAGCCATGCTTAGCAATTTATATAAAATATGTCATTTAATCCTCACAACCAGACTATTAAGTCTATGATTTCTTCCTGTCAATCAAGGGAACAGTATACAAAGCTCAAAGAACTCGAACAGGTACTAACCTACCTAGTTAAGGGAAGCAGAGCAATTCTGGCCCACAAACACCTTGGAAGCTAATCATCTCTGCCTTTCACGTGGAAGCCACAGTTGTGAGATTATTCAGCAGTCACCTGGTGAGATGTAATGCATTTTATCTGATACGACTGTGGGAAATGTGCTATAAAAATAAACCCAGTGTGCCTTGCTTGTTGTGCCAAAGAAACCTCCCTGGACAGTGTGAGTGGATAAAATAGTGAAGAAATATTGCTGCCCATGATTAGAGTTAGAAGAATGGAAAAAAATGAAGCATATATTTGAGAAGGGGATAAACAGCCACAGACTTCCTTACTTTTGTCCAGAGAATGTGAGCAATTCAGCAAAGAGCTCCTAGCCTTCGTCTGTGTAAAACTATTGCTAGATGTTAACTTGCCAGGGCTGCAGGACCCAGCACCTCCTGCATGTATACCCTGTCAATGGAATGTGAGCAAAGGTAATGAATGTCACTTCTGGGATGGAGTGATTAAGAGCAGAGCCTCTACACCCTTTTCTCCTCTGTCTTCCAACTACATTCCAAAGGCTTTGAGGCCCTAGGAAATAGAGTCAGGACACAGAAGAAGCCTGGGCTCCTAATTCACTTCATGGAGAAAAGATCTCAGCAAATAAAAAATATCATGTTGGATTATGTCCTTAAAAGTACAAACTCTATTAGATAGATTTCCATCTTGGGCAGGTGAATACTCAAATACATAATAAGACTAAATAAAATATTTTTCTCCTGATATTCTGTTCATAAGACTATAATGATACTTGTCCAACTGTACAATAATTATGTGTTAACCTCTATGACTCCCCTCAAGACTGGGAGACCCTCCAAGGTAATGATAATGACTTTTTCACCTTTCCAGCTCAGCACCTAGATCAATACCAGGTATAGTATCCACAGTAACAAATATTTTGTGAATATATGAATGATGTGTAAATAGATGAATACAAGTATGAATAAATGAGTGGAGAGACTGGAGTATACAGAGAATAAAACTATTTTCATAACAAGACCACACAAATTACTTTCCATTTGACTTTAGAATGCATTTTTGAACTTATATTTAAATGTGGGTGTGTCCAAATCAATTCAAAATCATTCAAATAATAGAATTAAGTCAAACCATGAGAGGTTAAAAAAAAGAAAAGGAAAAAGCTTGTCTCTTTTGTTCTTCATCCTCAATTTCTCTCCCTAAACCTTTCTGGCTTAGGCAAAGCACCAACCTAACTTGAATTGTCCTTTTTCATTCAAAGTGTGTTACCTTCCTGCTGAGTGTCTGAAGTAAAAGATAAAGAATAAATATGTTCTCAGCTCCTGTGAGGCTGCAGGTTTAGTCTAGGTAAAGAAAGGGTAAAATAGAGAAGTTTGCCATTTTTTATATTACTTTCAAAGTTCTTCAAGGCTGTTTTAAGTCACATACCTGAATCAGAGGGTACCAAGCAGTCTGCTTAGGTATACAGTTCTGAATCTAATGTTTGTAAGTGGGACATGAGATAATGATCCCCTCAACACTTGGGGCTGCCTGGTACAGCCTGGGTTACCCAGAACCCTGCAACTATTCACATTCAGCCACAAATAGCCTCTCTAGGGTCTCCCAGGAAGGTTACCCAAGAGAGAGAGAGTCAGACAAAAGGTCAAAAGTGGTCTCGGATGGCAGACACAGTGAGAAACGCCACACCCATGGGTCCATCAAAGTTCTCTCGCCATTCAACCAGCGGGCATCAACTTGTTGGGACATTATTATTGGGACATACCTTACAAAAGCAACCACCAACTTGGAACGAAATCAGTCTCATACACATCATCAGATGATACTGCAATGAGTTTTTGTGTGCCAAAGAAAGAAGAAACTAGATTCTTTGAAAAACACTGGCTTAAAATTTTTGATCGTAAAAATGATTAAAATTTTGTCTAATGTGACGATCAAAAATAGAGAGATGTTATTAAAACATTGATTAGAAGTACAGTCACAACTTCAAGAATAAGACCTGGTAAACAAAACAAAACAAACAGAAAAACCAAAAAACACTTATGTTTGTGGAAGCAACTACAAGTTTCTCAGTAAAAATCCTGAAAAGCATTACTTGAAAATTATGTAAATTAAGTATTTGATATCTTTCCCAATACTTTATACTTTATTATGGCTTGTTATTTTAAATTTTTATTTATATTAGTTGTTTTACTTTATCATTGTTTAATATAAAGGCTATACAATTTTTACCAAGCTCCATTTAGATCCCCTCTAGTTTATTCTAGTATAGCATACAAGTATCATTTAATAAGTGTGCCATGAAGTGAAAACAGTAAGCAGTAGTACCTACCTATATAAGCAGCATATTAATATTCACAACTAGACAACGCGTTCTAGAGTCGAAGGGGGCAGAACCCGGAAGATACCCTTAGCCTACTGATTAGGTAAATATTCAATTTAAGATGATATATTCCCTAGACCACACAAAAAATAGATACCAGTGTAATCATAAGATTTGAGGTCTGTAATTTTATCTAGCAATGTAGCCCTTAAGGCAGCAATCGCTGGTGTTTCATGAATTAATTGCCTACCGTGGAGCTTTTCAACATAGAATACAAATTTAATCCCACACACCTTACTATTATAAAATTTACTTACATTTTTCATGACACATGCAGAATCTAAAGATTTATAAATATGGAGTAGATAATGCTTTCCATTTAAATTTGGCATCAAGCCATCGCTCTGAGCCCAAAATAACAATGCAGACAACGCTGGTTTAAAAAAAATCCCAGATTTACTTAATTTTGGCTGTTTGTTCCTTTGCCTAAGTGTTTGTTTTTTCTTTTTTTTTAATCTTACTCTCTAAAGCCAAGCCAAAGTTCTTTCTTCGAAGAATCAGATTTTTTGACTGATGGTGAAGCAGATGGATCACAAAATTAGGAGGTAGGACAACTGGATATTTCTGATTACAACTCTTTTACAGATTTGTTTGCTTGAGTATGGTTTTTTGCTTCTTATTTGAGCTAGAGTTTCCTCATCACTAGAATGAAGGTTTTCATTAAATATTTCTGAGTGTTCTTTTGAGCATCATGTGAATTTGTGATCCTGTCTAACTTGTTGCAGAAAAAATTTAAATGTATATAATCTTAGAAGTATTTATACTAGCTATAAATTCAAACAAAGTAGGGATTTTAAACGCTGAATTATCCTGATTTTATGCCATGCTGCCACTAATAAACAAACAGCAAGTTCCCTGATAGTGATTCTCTATTATGGGATATTGATATATTTTGGGATTTGGAGGTTGGATTGACCTCCCCCTGTTTACAAGACACAACTTTCTGATTTGCCACCTGCTACGTCTCCTATTCATCTTTTTGTAAGACTTTTTAAACATTCAGCAAAACCCTCATGGTACAGAATTTCCCCCAAGTGGCCCACATTTGAACAGTAGAATTCAACTGAGACTTGAAGATGGGCCACACGCAGCACACCCTGCTGACATGTTCCTCTACCCACGTCCCTCCTTTTCTCACTGCCTGGTAATTGAAGTGTATTTTTGTCAGTGGTGTCAAAGCCTGTCTCCTAGGCTGTCTTATTATTTTTAAATCCCCGACAAGTCCACCACAGTGATCCAGCTCCTTGCACATTATAGGTGCTCAAGATCTATTGGCCAAGCCAACACGTCTCTCTCAGTTTCTCTAGACTTGCAGGTCCTTAACTGTGGACCCTAGGGTGACTGGGAGACACAGCAGCTGGCCTGGAAGAAACTGTGCATAAACCACAGATTTTTACTTATGCAGCTTTGTGCATTAATTCTGGATAAGCACATGATAGAATGTCATATGTGTGAATTTTATTTTTCAGGTGTAGTGATGGTGGGAAAGAGGCTGGCAATAGCTATTGTAGACCACACTGCATTATAAAAAAATCTGATAAATCCAAGCAATTCAATTCAAAATGGTCAATTAAGGGGAAAAATGCAGTCATTTAACTTGATAATTCTACATGATACATTAAGTCTCTCACAGACTCCACCACAATGAAAGCGAAAAGAGTTGAATGAAGGTAGAGGAAGATTTTCTTTAAGGTCCACTACTTGATTTCTTTTAGCTCCTAAATATGTGGGAAGCAGTAAAGCATGGTGCTCAGGCCATTGTACTCACCTGATCTTGGAGTTGGGCAGTGTAATTTGTGCACTGGCTGAACAGATGGATAACTAATCATAGGCAAATTCGTAACTTTTCTCTTCCTCGGTGTCTTCATCTGTAAAATGGGGATATTATTGGTACTTACTTCTTAAGAGCTTTGTGAGGATTAACTACACTAATCCATGGACAAGAGACATGTTGTCTACATAACAGGTGCCCAATAAGTTACAGTGACTGTGTTGAGTTTTTGATACTGCCCATGACAACAATGATGGCATATGTCTATTTTTATCATTATAGTGTGATTACACGTCATATATGTTGTATCTCCTTGTTCTGAGATTAACATAGCCTCTTTTAGAAACCACCAAAAGGCTCAACAGTATTGGTGAGAAACATCTGTGAGCAACAAACATTCAATTAAGACGACCGCTTCCAGAAGCAGTCTCTGAAGCATGTCTGATCTAGAAGGGATGCCCCCATGCACTTCCTGCTGGGAGAGAATCTTCTATTGTTGCCAGTCAGGATCATTCCCTGTTGGTTTAAATTAACCTGAAAGAGCCTCAGCAGTTCAGGTATGTTTAGCTCAACATCGCAGATTGTTTATACCTGTGATGCAGGCACGTCAAAAGAAAACAACCACTGAGCCACTGGCTTAGGGTTTCCAGCTGAAGCTACAGCGGTTCTTTTCTGTAAGCACAGGAAATCAGCCAAGCTCAGTTTGCTTAAGACATTCAGGTAAACCGTTTGCTTTGTCAGAGCGCTCTCCCAGGAACGACCAAGATATTCCGAATCATTTACTTCTTTCCCATTTGCCATTCTTTTCATGAGGTGGATTCCCCAATCGTAAACACAAAGAAAGTGTTTAATCAGAAGCAGCCAGAAGTGATTGGTGATAACTGGGATTTAATGGCTCAATCTCAAATCTAGTTTCAGTTGTGTTTCACCAGAGATTTTTCAGATTCTTGCTATGAGAGTTTGGCAGAAGACAATAAAAATCATGATTTCCTCACTTTTTTCTGATGTTTTGCTATGGTGCTAAGTAATATGTTCAGTATTCCCCTGGAAATATATAAAGCACTTGACGTGGTGTGTTCATCACTTGCCTCTGACTAAAATGTCCAAATGACTGAGAATTAATGAAAATCATTACGGATAGGAGCAAAGGATGTGTACCAAGATGTTCACTAAAGCACTGTCTACAATTGTGAAAATGAAAACATATATTATAAACTGTATAACAATAGGCATGAAGTATTTACTACTACATGGACTACTATGAAACCATTAAAATAATGATGTAGAAACAAAAAAATGTGAAAAATGGGTTTTAAAATTAAACAATAATTAAACACAATTAAACATTAAACAATTAAACATTAGTGTGTTTAAAATTAAACACACTAATATTAGATTATTTAGTTATTATTCTGGCTCCAACCAGAAGAAAAACAAACAGTAATTTGAGCATGGAAAGTGTAATGAAAAAACTATTAATTATGAAAGACGATTAGAGTAAGGAAGGAATGGCCAGCGACAAGTAAAGAGAACGCCAAAACACACAGTTAGCAGAAATAAGGAGAGCCGCTAACCCTCCAGTTGAAAAGAAGACCTCCTCCTCCCTGCCCACAGGACTGAGGTCCAGACCCGGTTGAAAAGAGCATGACTGTGGCTCACTGGATGGTAAAGAAGCTGCTGTGGTGTCTCCTGGTGGAACTTTCTGGAAATATGCCCTCTGTAAGTTGCTGGAAATCCACATTCTAGGGTTCCAGTAAAACTATGCACGGGGAGATTTCTCACCTGAGGCGCTACTCCAAAACTGCTTGATAGAAGATGCTGACGGAAGCTGTCGTCCACTGCTCTCTCTGCGCACTGCTGAAGCCGACTACCGGAGAAGTTGTGAGCCCCGGGAGCAGGGCTGAGGACGCCCTCAGAGCTGCAGGAGTGAGTGGGTGCTGAAGACGCCACCAAGAGCCTTCCCAGCAAGCACCGGGGCATCACGAAGCAACACCTTCCTCAGGTGCCATCAATTAGGAAAGCCTAACATCACACGAGCTGGCCAAGGAAAAACTATTTAAAGGACCCATAGCACTTTTCACAGAGCAAGTAACAAAAGGTGAATTTCGAGCTGAGAGGCGGTAACCAATGTTACCTCAAGAAAAATTAAATTAAAACGGAGTTTTCTTTTTTTTTTTTTTTGCGGTACACGGGCCTCTCACTGTTGTGGCCTCTCCCGTTGCGGAGCACAGGCTCCGGACGCGCAGGCTCAGCGGCCATGGCTCACGGGCCCAGCCGCTCCACGGCATGTGGGATCTTCCCGGACCGGGGCACGAATCCGCGTCCCCTGCATCAGCAGGCAGACTCTCAACCACTGCGCCACCAGGGAAGCCCTAAAAAGTTTTTATCACATAATCAGTGAAATGCAAATTCAAGCAATAAGATGCCATTTTTGACTAAAAAACAAACTGACACAAAGAGTATATAATATTAAAACGTTAACAATGGCTCTCTTTGGGTGGGAAATTACCAGTGAATTTCTCATTTTTCTTGGAGCATTGCCATATTCCTACAATATAAATGTACACAGATTTCCAATGCACAAAAATAAAATACAATTATCAACTCAGCTACCCAATAAACTTAATATTCACTCAATAACTTTTACTCTGTATTTAATTACAGCATAAAATGTAAGAACAAATGCAATATGGATGCTGCATATTAAAGGGACTCGATCAGTCTTACTCATTTTGTGGAATCAAGGAAAGGACCATTCAAGCGTTTCCATGAGTTTCTCTTCCATTCTACCTAAAACTCCCTCTTGCTGGAGGAATTCTGTCGATCAAATTCTAGTTATCCAAATCAACACATTTAATATATCTTACAGGGGTATTAGTGCTTTGTGTGTGGGGGGGGGAGGGGTGGTGGGTACAGGTGAAATAAGTTTAGGAAATGATCAATGTACCAAAGGTGAACAGGTTTACATATTACTGTTTCTATCTGTACATACCACACAGGTTTGTACAGAACTGCAATAGTGTTTGGATCTAGCTAGAGCCTGGATATGATTCTGCTTTACCAACCCAACAAGGAACTTCTTCTGTGCACATGATTGAATCAAGGTGAATGAACATGTTTGGGGGAAGTTTTAAAGGCTTACACAAAGAACTACAGCTCTGTCAAGTGATGTAATATAATTATAAAAGTTCTTTTAAAAAAATTTACTGTTGCCTTTCAGTCTACCTTCCTGTATTTTACTACACTCTACCTTATTTTAAATGTGATTTAAGGAAATGTTTTGCTCCATACTTTCTTAATCTATCCCTCCCTTTCTTCCTCTTTGCCTTATAAAAGAATAAATATATAATCGAGCCAAAAAAAAAAAACCCCTCCAGCTTATTTGTACAAAAAAGCTTCAACTAGCAACCTAAGTGTCCATCGACGGATGAATGGATAAAGATGTGGCACATATATGCAATGGAATATTACTCAGCCATAAAAAGAAATGAAATTGCGTTATTTGTAGTGAGGTGGATGGACCTAGAGTCTGTCACACAGAGTGAAGTAAGTCAGAAAGAGTTAAACAAATACTGTATGCTAACACATATATATGGAATCTAAAAAAAAAAAGGCTCTGAAGAACCTAGGGGCAGGACAGGAATAAAGACGCAGATGTAGAGAATGGACTTGAGGACACGGGGAGGGGGAAGGGTAAGCTGGGACGTAGTGAGAGAGTGGCATGGACATATATACACTACCAAATGTAAAACAGATAGCTAGTGGGAAGCAGCTGCATAGCACAGGGAGATCAGCTCGGTGCTTTGTGACCACTTAGAGGGGTGGTATAGGGAGGGTGGGAGGGAGGAAGACGCAAGAGGGAGGAGATATGGGGATATATGTATGTGTATAGCTGATTCACTTTGTTATACAGCAGAAACTAACACACCATTGTAAAACAATTATACTCCAATAAAGATGTTAAAAAAAAATAAGCTTTAAAAAAAGCTTCAACTACAAAGGGACATGTTACCGCCTGCTACCATCAATATAATACCTAACAATTTATCATTGACGCTGTAAGAAAGTTAGTGGTGTACCTAAAACCATCTTTTATTTTAAATATCCCTTGTTGTGCTAGTAATGATTTTCCTTTATTATCCCCAAGTCATATATTTAAACCTAAAGAGACAGACCCAATTTCACTTCTCTAAATTATTCTACTGTAACCACATGTACCCTAACTGTAGGAGATGCTTGAGCCATTTTCTACTTAAAATTCTGAAAGACTCGTGCTCACATAATCCCCACTGACACTTTTGCAAATGACCAAAAATTTCATCAAGGCCACTGGATCAGAACAATTAGTGGGTACATCAAGTAAAAAGCAATATAAAGGGTTAACACTAAGAATACCTTGAGGGAAGAGCCTAATTGTGTGCCTCTGTAGGTAAGACATCCATATTTCTTTTAAAATGCTTTTAGGGCAATACTACAGATGCATGTTAATATACCCTGCTTGATTTAAAAAAAAAACTTTAATGGTGGAACATATCAAATTCAAATTGCACAAGTTGCAGCGCTTGATTTTTCTTAAAAGGTCCATTTTTACTCCTTACTCTTCAATCTTGACATCACTTTTGGAATGCATCCCCAACACCTTCCCCCTGATCCAGGCAGCAGTGATATTTCCTTACATCTATGTTTCTTTTATCACATTGCATCATAATCATTTACTTAATCAACTTTCTGCTTCACTACAATATGAGTTCTGTGAAGCCAGGATCCATGTTTTATTAAGTTTGAATCTCCAGAGTTTAGTGGATTTGCTGTTTCAACAAATATTTATTAAATGTCTACTCTTTCCCAGATCTGTGTGCCGGGTATAAATAAGGTGGCTTGTCAAAAAGAAAGATGCGGTTCTTGGGCTCATGGAATTTAGAGTTCAGTGAGGGAAACAGTAAATTAACAAGAAAACATTCTAACAAATGATTACAAATTCATACAAGTTCTATAGTATAAAATAGAAAGACGTTGCGACACATATTAACCTGGGGGAATTTCTCGGGATAAACAGGACAAGGCCACCCTTGGAGGCCACTTGGAAGCCACTTGGAAGTATGTGAGGCTCAACATAAGGGAATAGAGTGTGTGAAGTTTCTGAGTCCAGGAGAACTCAGCAGGAATAAATGGAGGAGTGAAGAAATAAATGATTTGGAAATGAACACTGTGGCAACATGATGGAAAGTTGAAACATTACCTGTGTCTCTAAGAAGCTTATAAACAGCAAGGAAATTGAGCCCGAGAATCCCCATCCTTTCCGTCCTGCAAGTCACTCAACCTATTTCTATTCTTTTTTCTTTTAACCAAGGCAGACATTGCTAATCAATCACGGCATTCTTCCCCCCAAGGCTGGACAGAGCTTAAATTTTTTTCTTAATTCAGTGCTTCTGCCAACCATTACCACTCATTCAAAATGGGCACTCAAGATGATACCCTTTTGCCCTTCCTGATGTAAGTGGTTAATACCATTTTTACCTAATTAATAAACATTTGATATTGGCTTGAGGGGGACAAGAGGTAGCAAACTGAGCTAATATAGATAAAAAACAGTGAAGATTGTAAATGGATAAGCAGCCTGGCTCATTACAGGTGCTGAACTGATAGGAGTGATTATAATGATGCTGGGAAAATATGGGGCATCCAGTAATTGATGGGAGCTAGCATTTGAGGCTACTCCTGAGGGTGAGAGAAATTACCAAGTGGGAAGCACTGAGTCACTGAAGTCACTCTTTCATAACGCCATAGTTTTTAGCTAACATAACGTCATATGTTAGCTTGGGACAGCCAAGCTAATATTTTCTCAAAAATACAGAGAAAAGAATATCTTTACACTCAAGCAAAAAAAAAAAAAAAAAAAAAAGATAATCATCAGAAAGGATATATGCAGTTGGAAACTAGCATCTTGACCTAGTCCTAGTACATTTAGAAATGAAACCTCATCAGCTTTACTGACTTCACCACTTAGTCCGTGTACCAGAACTTCAGCAAGCCAGAGTTAGCCAGTTTAAAACATTCAGTTTTCCCCCACCTGCACTGAGTGAACCATGCATCTTAGGTATAAAATGATAGCATTTATAATTCAGTAAGAGCTAAACCCAGAAGTACTCTAACATATTATTAAGGTTGAAAATTTCTTAGAAACCAAAGAAATACAGAGGTTTAGTTCTTATGATGATATTAATTGGAAATACGTTGCATCTACTACATGTTGAGAATCTCCTTGGATATGAATTGATGCACTGAGACCTAGCCATAGGATATAGCTACCCAATCCACTGCCTACTTATAAGTTCTTCTGAATAAGATTTTATTATATATTGTTTCACTTTAGAACTGCCTATGTTGGGCAGAGTAGTCTTCCTGAGTTATAGTAATAGTTACCACTTTGAGTGTCTGTTTTATGTCAGTGCCATGCTAGGCCTTTTATATATATTATTTATAATGCATACAATAACCCAGTAAAGACTGACCTGATTTCTACCTCACAGACAAGGCAACTGCAGTTCAGAGAATTTAAGGAACTTGTTCAATTTACGTAACTAAATCAATGTTAGGGATGGGATCTGGATGCAGTTCTGTCTCACTCCAGAGCTCATGTCATTTTCACTACCCTTTGTTTGCACGTTAGCTCTATCTCATTCCACAGCCACACACAGATTACGGAAAATTAGAGGACCACCCCAGACACCACATTTGTAAGGGCCTGCCTTTAGGAAGGGGGAAAGCGAGCTAGCTTGTGGGGGAGAGAGTTGTTCCCATCTGATGCTAGGGCTTGTATAGCCTCCATCAGCCCCGGAATCTCTCTGACAGCACCTGAGCAATGTATGTGATCAGCACTTTCCACCTTCCTTATGGTTACATATGCTGATTAATTTTTCCTGGTATAGATGCTCATTTTAACAAGTCACTCGTTGTAAACAAGGCCAGGTGTAGGGCCCATTTCCTGCTCCACCCACTTTATTGAAGCCAAATACTCCATCTATATCCTTCCCGAGTTGTATCTCACAGTTATAGACAATAGGCACTGTGAGTCTTAAGCATGAATAGATTGACATAAAAGCATTCTCTCTTCACTAAAAGGAAAAAAAAAAAGTACACTTACTGGGTGATAATATGGCAGGAAGTCTGCTATATATCTTTATAAACAGGGTACCGAGGTATAATTATTCCACTTTAGCTCACAGATGCTTTCACTCGTTTCCTGATTTTTGTTTTGTTTTGTGCGGCTCACGACAGACCAATCCATTTTTGCAGAGATCAGGCCCTGCAGCTCAGGGCCGACTCTCATAGATACTCTGAATCAAGTACAGGGATGAGCAGCTGGGAAGATGGGGGAGGCGGTCAGGGAGGCAGGGAGACCTGAACAGATGAGTAACGGGGACCAGGAAGGAGGACAGAGGCTCCATACATGATTAAACATGAATATGGGCCCTCTTGCCAACCAGATGCATCATCTTTATGCAACTGGAATGACCCCTTTTCCCACACCTCCCTACGCTACACAGAATGCTTTGACTGATTTTTTTTTTTTTTTTTTTTTTTTGGCGGAGCACAGGCTCAGCGGCCATGGCTCACGGGCCCAGCTGCTCCGAGGCATATGGGATCTTCCCAGACTGGGGCATGAACCGGTGTCCCCTGCATCCGCAGGCAGACTCTCAACCACTGCGCGACCAGGGAAGCCCCTTTGACTGATTTTTATTGACAGCTCAGCATGTGCTATAACAGCAGTAGCACACCGAGTAGAACAGGTTGACAGTGTGGCAGATACCGCCATCCCTTTCCAATGTTTGTAGGCTTTCTGAGCAGGCCGTGGGCGTCCCGTGCACCTCACTCCTCTTCTAGCAGAGGCCAAGCGATGCAGACATTAACTATGCACCTAAATGAGACTCCTAATGAGACAGAGCAGGACCCTATGATCCTTTCCCCTAACCATGTCCTCTGCCTGCTTTTTGTCTGTGGAAAAACTTTAGCCCAAAATTAAGTTTAATCAGAGAAGTGAGAAAATGCAGAAGCAAAAAATAAAAGCAAACAGGACAAAACAATAATAATTTATCAGTAAGCAAAGTTAAGGACATTTAGTTCCTCCTCAATGGCTATAGATAATATTCTGAGCCATATCCTGTGAGCTGTGTGAAACCCCACTAGGTGAAGAAGTTAAGTACATGATGACCAGACTGTAGGCATGACATAAGCTGCCACAATTCACAATTCTGAGAACTGGCCTCAAAGAAATGAGAACGAACCGACCCTGGAACTGAAGACTAACTGTACTTAAAACAATCAAGATGACACTGGTCAGACCACCGATGACCAATTTCAAGATGACGGTCAGAGCTGACTGTGCTGTTTCTGCGTGTAGCCCCCCTCCCTCCGTCTATAAAAGCTCTTGCCCCCTCATTGGGTGGGTGCGGGGAGTTGGCCTTCGGACAGGCGTCCTCCCTCCCACACCCCCTGGTCGCCGGCACCCAAAACAAAGTAAACGTTCCTTTCCACCAACCTTGCCTCTTTACTTGCTTTTGAGCGGCGAGCAGCTAGACCCCACCTCCGGTTACACTAACAGCAAAGGCAAAGAGAAAAAATCATTTAAAAACATGATGTAGAGAACACAGATGTAGAGAACAAATGTATGGACACCAAGGGGGGAAAGTGGCGAGGGGAGGGTGGTGGTGGGATGAATTGGGAGATTGGGATTGACATATATACACTAATATGTATAAAATGGATAACTAATGAGAACCTGCTGTATAAAATAATAAATTAAATTAAATTAAAAAAAAAAACGTAAGTGGCATTTTATGCACCAGTTCAAATAAAGGGGAACCTAATCATTGTGAATGATAAACCAGTTTGTGAAAAACCCACTGCTTATTAGAACAGCACGCTCCATGTAAAAAGAAATTTTCTAATGGTAAATATAGCAGAAGGCTACAATTACAACCGTTCAATGATTGCAATCCACAGAAAAGCCATTTAGTGATCAATTGGAGAGCAAGAGGAGATTATCACCTGTTTAAGCTTCCACTGATTCTATCAAGTTGTTTGCCTGGCAGTAGCTAGGCTATGATGGAAAAGCTGAGAAAAACTCATTTTTCCCCTATCTAAGTATTATTAATTGCAAGCATTCATTTTGAAAGATTTGTGGCTCTTTGGGAGAAAAGGATCTGCTTGACAACTACTAATTATACTTAATAATAAATAATACTTATCATTTACATAATTATTTTCATATTTAAATCCTTTCACAGATTTTGTTTCCTCATATGGAATATCAGTGCAACTTGACTGCATATAATGTTATGATATTTCTGTGAAACCAGCCCCAAGTAGTAAGCTTTCATAAGAAAATTGGGGCCTTAATCTTATCTATATTAACAAGTGTTAACAAATCATTAGAATTTCCTTTTTCAGCACCTGAAGAGGCGGGCAGTATTGAACAACTATCTGAGGAACACTGAACTGACTTTTTGGCAAAACACCCAGTTAACGCCAAAACTGTGCAAAAATATTTAGAAGAGGCAGAGACATGAGGCAACAAGATCAATGAGAGACGTATTAAATTAAAAGAAATGCCTCTCTCTCTCTCTATCTGCCTACCTATCTATCAACAGGGTGAAAACAAAAGAGCGAAACAAATGAAATCAATATACTTAATATAGTTGTGAATGTAAAGGTCTGAATATAGATTTTTTAAAAATTGTCTGCACGAGTTGGTTATTTGACCTAGTGAGTACATGTGTAGAAATTTTTTCTAAGGATTTCACAGAAATCTAGGTACCATGGCATTAACTGGAATACTATTTGTAAAAAAGAAAAACTTGGAAATAATTTGTTTCCAACAATAGGGCATTGTTTAAATAAGTGATATCATATGTTGAAATATTAAATAAGTTTTAAATTTTCTAAATGAGGAATATTAGATCATGTGGGAAATTGTCATGATAACATTAGGTGAAAAGGTACTGGAAATAAAAATTATATAAACAGTATATCTTATCCTTATTAAATAATGTATGTATAAAATATGTAAATATATATGTTTATATAAATATATATGCACATACAAGTGGGAAAATGCAAAAATGGAAAAGATAATATTTATCTCAGAGTTCTGCAAGTGTATTTATATTTTTCCTTTACATTTTTCTGTATTTTATAATTTTTCTACCATATTAATTTAATTACTATGTATTTTTGAACAACTATTTTTTAAAATTGTTTTTACATATAGAGTGGTCACGTGTTTGCTTAACAGAGTGCAAGTGAAAAATAAAGGCTGTTTTTGTGGTTCTCATGATGTCTAAAAGACTAAAACAAGTTCTGAGACCTCGAAGTCTACTTTGGCCACACAATTCCACATCTAATCTGGGAGATCATCATAAGACTATCAAGCAACTGGGTGAAAAAGATATACGCTGCAACACTATTTATAATAGGAGAAACAAGGAACCAACATTAAGGTCTACCGAAAGGGGATTTATGAAATGAATGGTGGTACAACCACTGCCTAGAGCTACAGCTATTAAAATGATCATGTTCCGGGAACACAAATTCACCCAGGAGGGGCTGTTCTTGCAGGCTGTTTGCATCAAACAGGAAACGCTGACGATGAAGCTCTCGTTGGAGAACACCTCCCAGGGCATCAGATGTACCTGCGCTTCAACTTCCCCCACATCCAGGTAAGGCTGCACACCAAGTATCACCAGACTGTCCACTTTTCAGGAGAAGCTGCAACATGCCAAGGCTTTTCAGATGTTGTGCAGGCCCGGGGGTGGGACTGGGGGGTGGGAAATAAAATGTCTATGGGCTGAATTTAACTAGTCAGCCAAGAGTTTGCAAACTTTGATGCAGAATTAAATTTATAACTATGTAATAATGTCCAATGCTTACATTAAATTTTAAAATGGGTTTAAAACATTATGTTTCTATTTAGGTTAAACTATGTGTATATATTAGTATGTTTGTGTGATGTTCACACAAATGAACATACACACAATATAGGGAGATAAAAAGCAGAGATGAATGGATCTGAAAGTACTTTTCTTTGGGTAATGGGTTATTTTGAATGACTTCAGGGGGTTTTTTCCATACTACTCTATATCTATATTCTATTATATAAAATATTGTATATTTACACTATTCTGTATTTTTATTTTTGAAACAAACACATGCAGATTTTATGACATAAGAATTAGACAATTATACTTAATAGAAATATAGATTTCCTTTTTTGCATATGTTGTCTCATTCTGTCTCAAAAGGACCATGTCAGAAGCACTAGATCCAGTTCTGAGCATTGCCTTTTTGGGAGTATTTTAGAAAACAAAAGCAAGTACAAACATCAATAAACAAGATGGGGAAGGGCCTAGACATACTTTCACAGGATTTTTAGGAAAAAACATTAGATGGTTTCCTGAAGAAAAGTAGACTTCAGTTGTGTGATAATGGACTACAAAGATGTGAAGTGCAAACATGGGTATTTGAAACTCAAATATTTTTCTCTGTAGTTCCATCAGGTCAAGCTAAGACCAATGGGTGACATGCTTCAGGAAGGCAACTATAAGGAAGTACTTTGTAGAAATTATAGCTGTTCGTATGCTGGATGACTTAACTCACCAAGCAGAGCATTCAAGATACGAGGAGTGCTCAAACAGAGGCCAGATTACCAGTACTTTTATAGCATGAACTCTTACATTGGATGAGGTGATAAAACAGATGACGTCAACTTCTAAAATCGAGATCATATTTCCCTTTGAGTCCTAACACTATGATAATATAATCTCAGTTATGGTATAAAGCAGGTAACTGATTTGAGAAGGGTACTGAGTTTGAGGACATATTGACTGATTCATTCCACAGATACTTTACTAAGGGACTATGCTAAGGGCCTGGGATCCCATGAAACAAAATGCCAGCAGAAGTGAATCTCTTTAATGAAGCAAAGTATGTGGAAGACAAATCATTAAATGCTTACTTACAGTAAAGCATGCAATGTATCCTGAAATAGGATATATAAATGACTATATGTCCAGGGCTTGCCCCAAGAGCAAGTCTTCTCTAAATGGATTCTTTTCTTTTCTCTTTCTTTACCTTGTCTTCCCCACTTATACCTCTACTCTCTGCTTCAGTGAAAGATATTTCTCCTTTCCACTTCTAGCTGAAAAAAAAAAAACAAGTCTCAGGTGTCAATTTACTATGTAACTGTGGGTCCCTCTCTGTATTACAAAACAAGACTCAGGGGACAGTGAGTCCTGATATCATGACCTCCAAAAGGGTCACAAGGGATCTCTGAAAATTTCAATCGTTTTAGAGTCTTTTCTACATCTTTTCCAATGATTCAGGTATGGAGGTTTCTATATCTTGGGCCTAGAATTCCTTCTACTGAGTGGCGAGTCGATGTGGTTTTAGTGCTTATATCCTATAAGTTCTTTTAATTAGTGTCTTATAGCCTCCCAAAGTGTTTATATATATATGACTGGCCACCATTTAAAATGAAAAAAATAATTTACATTGCTACTTATCCTCATTGAGTTGCCCATTTAAGAAGCAGAACTGCACTGTCAGGGCATCCACTTTTGTAATACCTTAGCCATAGTATTTTAACATATATAGTAGTTCTCAATATTTACAGTGTATTGGAAGCACCATATTAGTCAGGGTACTCCAGAGAAACAGAACCAATAGGAGATATATAATAAATATAATGTAATCTATGTAATTGCTTTAACATATGTAATTGATATTAAACATATTAAATATATTGTATATTAAATAGAAGCTGGAAACTAGGAAATCCAGGGGTGTAGTTTTCAGAACTGACGTAAGCCACAGTCAGAGGGCAGGGGATCAGATCAAACACTCAGGCAGAGAGAGCAAATTCTCCTTTCCTCTGACTTTTTATTCTTTTGGGGCCCTCAAGAGATTGGATGAGGCCCACCTACACTGGAGAGGGAAATCTGCTTTACTCCATCTACCAATTCAAATGCTAATCTCATCTGGGAACACCCTCACAGACCCACCCAGAAATAATGTTTAGCAAAATATCTGTGTATCTCAGGATATAGTTGAGAGTTGACACTTAAAATTAACCATTACATTCTGCAAACCTTAAAATATACCAATGCCTCAGTCCAACCTCTAGAAATTCATATTTAATTGGTAAAAATTACAGGCTGGGCTTTAAGATTATCAAAAGCTCCCCAGGAGATTTCAATGAATCACCAAAAGTTAAGAACCATTAACATCATAGAACATTTCTTTCTTGATGAGAAATCAAAATGCTTCTCACTTTTAGCGTTGATGCCCTGGGAGAGATATTATCTACCTGTGTAAGGTGCCTTCAGAGTATCCCACTGTACCCCATGTAGTCAGTATTTTCAAACAGGCCACTGCAAACATGTGCCTCCAAGTCTGGTCAAAGTCAATCCAAATATTTTTCCCCAATATGGTAGTAGATGGGTAGAATTTCTTTTATGATCACCACGTTGTATGGTAGGCAAAATTATCCCCATGTAGAGGGTGAACTGAGATTCAGAGAAAAATAGGGGTGCATATTGCCACAAAGCTAGCAAATGTAAAAAACAGGAAAAGGTCAAGTTTTCTGATCTGAGTTAAATAAGTAGTAGGTATCATTATTTTATTTATTCCACAGATACTACTGTCAGGGGTGAGTAGAAAAAAAGCAAATGAATAAAAATGTAGTCAGCTTATGAACGGGAAGATTAGCTAGCATCCTTCACACAAAAGACCTGATATGTACTCGGCCACTAGGGAGGTTTAGTCAGCTGTATTTTACAGTCCCATAAATGGAAAGAAGCATCATGACAAAAGGTAATGCACTATGTACATTTACACATGTACTATGAATCCAGGAAAAAACACATCAAATTAAATAAATAATTCACGGGCAGAGCAAAGATTACAGAGTTGGCTCTGATAACAAAGTATCTAAAATAAATGGTGATGTGTTTCTCCAACCACACAGGCTGCCAGTCCAGGTGCAAAGGAAAATAAATAAAACTATTATAGATCTAGTAAGAGTTAAACCGACAATAAAAACCAACAATGGAGATGAATTTTAAGTTGGTGATTCTTTGAACAATCTTCAAAAGATTTCATTTGCTCTGTTAACGCAATGTCAAGTCCATTTTAGAAATAAAAGAACATTTTTCTGCTTGCTAGAGTTTAGACATAAATCCTCAAACTGTATTAAATCAAGATGCTGCTAGAATCATAGCGCTAAAGATCATCAAGGATTATTAAAGAACTATAGTCACGCCCTCATTTTACAGGTGAGAAAACCAAGGTGGTAAATGACTGTGTGATGGGCTGAAAGTCCACATGATTCCCATCAGTGGCCAAAACAAGATTAGAATGCAGGTCTCCCATTTCCTCTTCACTTAATTAGTCATCATTCTTTAGTCATTTTGAGCACAACTAGTGCACTGCTGTTTGAAACCTGACCTTTCCAATGGCAGTCAAAATGCCATACTTTAATAGTGCTTCCATTGTCTTTGACCAGAATATTAAATAACTGGCAATCATGTTCTGAGCTTCTTTCCAGATGAATTATATGTTAAGCTCTATTTCAATATTGATTTGTAATATACTTTAAAGCATGTTGATCTTCCTCTGGTCTCTTCTTACAGTTCTGAGCTACATGAATGCTAGAGTTCCTAAAATTTGTGATTTTCTGAATGGCCATCTCTACTATGTCCACCAACCCAACAATAGTCACTGCTTGTTGCTAGACAGAAAAAAAAAAGTTAATAAATTTACAAGTGAAATCCTGTGTTCGTTTTTTTTTAAATGAAAAACAGAAACCTATTTGATTTAGAATCTAAGCCCTAGAAGCATACACAGGGCTTAAAGAAATGTATGATTCTTCTATGGAATATTGGAGAATTCTTGTTTAATCAATGGAAGCACATCATTAGTTTACTCAGGTCCCTAAAAAGGTGGAGGACCTCACTTAAAAGAAACAAGTGACTATCTTAGTTAATGTAAATAGAAATGCATTTCCAGCTTATTTATGGTTGTTCATTTCTATACCATACAGTGGTCTGTTTCTCAGGACATCAGTATAAAAGGCAAATTGATAGGTGAGAAGCATAAGTCGTATAATAAAAAAGTTACAAGCATGGGCTACATGACATGGACAAGTTACTCAGCCTTTCTAATCTTCCATATGCACATCTATAAAACAGGGAATAAAACATATTACAAAGAGATATGCTTCTCCTCCCACCATGCTTCGGCCTTCACATGTTTGGGAGGCATAGGAGATCCAGTGCCTTTCCCCTCCATCCTATTCTTGGAAGAGGAATTGTTAATGTTATTGGTCAGTAACCAGAACATCTATGGAGCAATGGGTAGAATTATTACATTTGAAAGTGACAAACGTGTCACATGGCTCTGTCCCAGTAGCTCAGCTTATGATTCACAGAATAAGGCATGTTAGCTTAAGCTTGTCCCATGACCTAGTCATCTGTGATTTGGGGGCAAGAGAAAGAGAGAAGGAAAGCCTCAATTAGAATTCCAAAATGAAGTAACAGCGGCTAGCTCACTAGTAATAAATAATACTTTGGTCTTTTCTGATTATCGTTTCTTGTGTATGGATCCCTTGGCAGGAAACTTAACCACCCACTTCAGAGGTCTGTTATGAAGTCCGATATGGTATAAAAAGTGCACAGTGCAGTGCCTCATATGCAATAAGCTGTCAAAGAATATTATCTAGATGACCTTGGATTTGCACTTAAATGTTTGTTATTAAGTCAGTTTGCATGGGACTAGTATCCAGAGCCTCAGGATAAAGTAGATTCATGTGAGTTAATAAATGAAAAGCTCTCTGAAATTCTAGATGGCAGGTCATGCTAACTCAGGTAAGTGGAAGCTGGTGGCTGGGCGTTCCCTCAGGACACGTGTTTTGATGGAATGAGGACTCAGGGTGTAGAAATCAGCTTGGCAGTGGATGGTAAACCACTGCCCAGCACATGCTGCCTCCTGTTAAGCAGAAGGCTCTCATGCAAATTGCCTTCTGAATCATTAGCTGTCGGCAACCCTCATCTCTCCTCCTGCAGCTGTTCTTTCTGATTTTGCCTGCAAACTTTTCATATTGGGCAGGCTCCCAAGCCAAACAAGTTGCCCCTCTGCAGGCTTTGTTCCTGGGGGCGAGAAGTGAACCTCACAGATAAGTCAAAGTAAGGATGCACCATGGACTAATACACACTGAAGGAACAGACTCCTGCAAGCTAAGGTGATGAATGCCTTTGAAAGTAATTTTCATGCGGCTTCCTATGAGAATGTCAGCCAGGCTCCAGAAGTTATATGCTGCAATTTAAAAATTATCTGCCCCTGTAGACTTCTAAAGCTTCTATCAGCTAAGAAGTATCTTTTTAAAAAAAGAAAATATTTTTATACAATTTTAAAGACTACTTTCCATTTATTACAAAATATTGGCTATATTCCCCCTGTTGTACAATACATCCTGGAGCCTACTTTACACCAAATAGTTTGTACTTCCCACTTCCCAATTCCAACTCTTAAATTGCCTTTCCCCCCTCCCCCACTGGCAATTACTAGTTTGTTCTCTATATCTGTGAGTCTGCTTCTTTTATGTTATATTCACTAGTTTGTTTTATTTCTTAGATTCCACATATAAGCGATATCATACAGTATTTATCTTCCTCTGTCTGACTTGTTTCTCTTAGAATGATGCCCTCCAAGTCCATCCATGTTGCTGCAAATGGCAAAATTAATTTCATTCTTTTTTATGGCTGAGTAGTATTTATATATATATGTATGCAAATATATAAATTTAAATTATATATATATTTTATATATATATATATATATATATAAAATCTTCTTTATCCATTGATCTGTTGATGGACACAGGTTGTTTCCACGTCTTGGCAATCGTAAATAACGCCTCTATGATGCTGCGAACATTGGGGTGCATGTATCTTTTTGAATTATAGTTTTTGTCTGGATATATGCCCAGGAGTGGGATTGCTGGATCATATGGTAATTCTATTTTTAGCTTTTGAGGGACCTCCGTACTGTTTTCCACAGTGGCTGTACCAATTTATTACATTCCCACCAGAGGAATGTGTGGGAAATCTCTGTACCTTGTGCTCAATTTTACTGTGAACCTAAAACTTAATTAATTAATTCCCAGCAGCATTAGCAAATAAGACCATGCATTTTTTTTAAAAATCTTTTTTGAAGGCATAGTAAATATTTGCTGAATAAAATGAGAAACTCTATCTCGATTGGGTGGATTAAATCAGCAGAAACTAAGCTTCACCTGTGATTTTAGCAGCTGAACTGGTTGAGAAATTCAAAGCAGAACAGGCACAAGTCCTCTCTGAACAAGGTAAGGTACAAGAAAAGGAAGGATGGATGTTGTAGGCAAATCATAACACTCTACCATGGCTAAATATAATATCAGGAATTAAATAACTTGAAATCATATAAAAGTTTCCTTTACTCGTATGCCCCCTCCCACATAAAGTGGAAGGTGAGCACAAATGTAAATCAAGCAGGCAGAGGCTCCCACTATCTTATATATGAAATCAAAAATTTAAAGTGTTTTCTTCAGAATCCCTTTTGCCTGGGTGCAGAAGAAAAAGTAGCTGATCAGTGCACCCAAAGGTAAAATGAAAAATAGTAAAAGAAAGTTTTTCTACATTTTTGAATTTAAAATCTGAAATACATTTCTTTAACACTCTTCTTATTTATACCCATGTGCCTTAAAAACCAAAATTAAAATTAAATTGTATTAGAGCAGAGGAGCAAAGATTTCCAGCCAATCCAAAGGTTAAGTGGTGCCTGATACACTGTTGGAATAAAGTTACGAATCCATATCCAGACTCAGCTAGAAAATTAAAGCGTGCTGTGATCACTCGGTACGAAGAGGGGTCATGGCAATTGATTTTATTTATACACACTTTCATACATAATAATTTATCAAATTTGTCCTATGCCACTTTCCATGCTTATTTAATCCTCATTTAATCTCTACCAAATGAATACTGTGAAACATGTTTAATCATTATTCCCATTTCCAAGATGTGGAAACTGAGGCAGGAAGTATGGTACATCAAAATTCAGAAATTTTGTCACTCCAAATATCTCCAGGTCTAGCTCTTTAACCTGTATAATAGTCTTTTTCTCTTTTCCTTGCTGTGTGAACCTTTCATCTTCTCCCACTGTCAAATTCAAATGTTAACTCTAACCTCTCTTGACCTCCGCTATCCACTGGAGGATGCCTTCTGGCTTCCTAGAAAAGCCTCACCATTCTTAGCAGAGTACTTGAGATCTAGCAGGTGCTTTGTTAAGTAAATGAGTTAATAAACATATGAGAGAGCATTCAAATTGCCATTTAAGGGATGGAGAAACAGGCTCTGAAAGATTAAGTAACTTCCTTCATGGAAGGGGTCAAGCTGGAATTCAGATTCTGAAGCCCAAGTGATCATCCTCAGAATAACCTAAGTTATCTTCATTGGGATAGAATATGCTCAGTCTATATCCCTCACTAGACTCTAAGGAACAAGAAGGCAGTACTAGGTACCTAATGCACTTCATTTTGGGTAAATTTTTCATTTATGCAAAACTACTTGTGTAAAGATAGACTAAAGCCTTAAGCTTTCCCTGCTGGATTCCCTGCTCAACTGTGAGTACTCCTGTGATGAAAACTCGCCTAATGCACTGAATGACCTTGACCAAGCAGCTTTCCTTTACAGCCTCCATTTTCTTTTCTGTAAAATACTGTTGACAGGACATGTTCCACCTGCCTCATAGAAATGCGTTTATAAAGCACTTTGGAAAGCATGAAGCTTTCTTTTTTTTTTTTTTTTCGGTACATGGGCCTCTCACTGTTGTGGCCTCTCCTGTTGCGGAGCACAGGCTCTGGATGCGCAGGCTCAGCAGCCAGGGCTCACGGGCCCAGCCGCTCCACGGCATGTGGGACCTTCCCGGACCGGGGCACGACCCTGTGTCCCCTGCATCGGCAGGCGGACTCTCAACCACTGCACCACCAGGGAAGCCCAAGCATGAAGCTTTCTTCAAAAGCAAGCAAGTATTTTAAATGTCATTATTATAGGACTCCTTAAAAGGAGCCTTTTTATGGTGAAAAGAAACCTTAGCTTATCAATTGTGCAACTCAACCACAGAAAAGTTAAGGCAGAACATGCATGACACAATAATAATTCCAAATAAATCCTTCTAATAGTTAAGTAAAGAGAAGTCAAAATTCTTCTCTGGACTATTTTGATTTCATACAAAGGGCATCCCTTTAGAAGTTATGGAAGTTCAGATACAGAGCCTCAAACTCTAGACTGCAATGTGACATTTGTTTCTGAACTTCTGCTGCCAGTCTTGCTAACAGTTCACTTGCAATGTAATATATTACTGCATTTCATTTCTAGGCAAGAACATTATTTACTCACAGGAGAAATACTTTCCTGAGGAAAGACTGTCTTTGGAAACTTTCAAGGACATCTGAGAAATGCTTCAGCCCAAGCCACAAAATTATGGGCATGCTTTGGTGCCGCTCTGTTCCCAGGGCACCATTTTTAAAAATCTTTCATTTAAGTTTATTGCAAGCATCCATCTTCCCTTTCCAGAAGAAATAGCAATTAACACAACTTCATTGATTTCCAGTTTTCCTAGGTGTCATTTCGTAATGCATATATTGTAAGCAGTTCACATCATCATTTTCATCGCTTTCAACATTTTCCATGTTGTCTCCCTACCTGAACTGTGACTTTTTGTATGGCAAGTTTGATTTATCACTTGCATCTTACTTTGAATAAGTCTGAAATCAACATTCCGTATTACTTAACTATTTTTATTTTCTTCAGTATGTTTCTAACTTAGCAAACTATGGGTAAAAATGCCATGTAACAACAATATGTAATATTTACATAGAGCCCATGTAGTGAACATAGTCCTAAACTCTTACCAAATCCTCACCAGACCCTATAAAGTAGGTACTATTAACCTTGTCATTTGATAGATGAGAAAACTGATGCATAAACTGGTTAAGTAACCTGTCTGAGGTCAGATAGCTAGTGATTACTTTCCCCATCAGCGCCACTGCTTAGTTAATGCGTCCTTCCCATCTCAGTTCAAATGGCACTGACACAAAAAAGCCTTTCTTTGACCTCCTGAAAATACTGGGTCTCGTTGCTTTTACAGCATCATATGTTTATTATTCATTTCACATATTTGTGTGATTATCTAATTATATTTGAACGTATTTTTCCTAAGGGTAACTCTAGTCCAGCTGTGCTTTCCAAATTATGAAATCCGGGACTACGTGGGCTATGTCTGTTTTGCTTATTACTGTAGTTTCAGTATTTGGTGCATGGTAAGTATTCAGGAAATGTGCTGGATGGATGAATACAGGACTTTGTAAGAACAAATAAATAAATGACTGGATCAATAAATTTGGTTGATCATAACATAAACAACAGTGCCATGTTAAAATTTTTCTCTGGGTCTATACACAAACTCTTCTCAGACAGGGATCCTGTTTGCTGTCTACACCACCAGTTGGGAGAGAAAAAAGCCAATCAAGGTCTGACTGTCATTATGTGTACAGGCTGAAGCTGATGAATTAGGTTGAGAGACAGGGTGATTTAGGAATAATTTTACTTCTGGCTGAACTATATATAGAACCAAGTCTTACGTAATAAAAAAAATCTACTTTTAATATGTTTGTGTGAAGAATGAAATAGGAGCATCAAGCCCATTAATTGTGATATTTAATTATATCGTCCCATTTCCACATTCATTTCCATGAATTTGGATGCCTTTAGGTCAAGCTAACCCAAGCATTTACACCACCATGATAAATAGTGAAATATCAATGGATACACAGAAAGAAAATTTCCCAAATTTAGCAGAGAACACATTAGCATGAACTTGTAAATTTAACATTCAAGTTCATTGGCGCGCAGAGAACCAAGTGACTTTTGTTAAAGTAGGAAACTTTATGACTATGTGAGGAGATGAACATTGAGAAAGTGCTCCCTATCTTAAAACCAGGACATTAGAATTATTTTAATGAATTTATTTTTTGCATATCTGCCATCTAGGTGACAGTAAAACTCAATATTTATACATCAGATTTTTAAAACATTGTGCATATATACTGTATACTGCCACAGAATATAAGTTGCCCCCAAATCTCCAAGATACAATATGGGATCAAACAAACAAACAGAATGACAAGAAAAACCAACTGTAATATTTTGACACCTCTTAATTATTAAATAATTATGTTTCAAGAAATAGAAGTTTAAAAATTGTGCTCTGAAGAGTATTTAAAATATGAATGAACCTTCAAGATGGCAGAGGAGTAAGACGTGGAGATCACCTTCCTCTCCACAAACACATCAGAAATACATCTACATGTGGAACAACTACAGAACACCTACTGAACACTGGCAGAAGACCTCAGACTTGCCAAAAGGCAAGAAACTCCCCACGTACTTGGGTAGGGCAAAAGAAAAAAGGAAAAACAGAGACAAAAGAATAGGGATGGGACCTGCACCTTTGGGAGGGAGCTGTGAAGGAGGAAAAGTTTCCACACACTATGAAGCCCCTTCACTGGTAGAGACAGGGAGCAGTGGGTGGGGGGAAGCTTTGGAGACACGGAGGAGAGCACAGCAACAGGGGTGCGAAAGGCAAAGCAGACAGCATCCCGCACAGATCGGTGCTGACCAGCACTCACCAGCCTCAGAGGTTTCTCTGCTCACCTGCCAGGGCAGGTGGGGGCTGGGAGCTGAGGCTCGGGCTTCAGAGGTGAGATCCCAGGTAGAGGACTGGGGTTGGCTGTGTGAACACAGCCTGAAGGGGGCTAGTGTGCCACAGCTAGCTGGGAGAGAGTCCAGGAAAATGTCTGGATCTGCCTAAGAGGCAAGACACCACTGTTTCGGGGTGCACAAGGAGAGGGGATTAATAAAGCACTGCCGAAACGAGCTCCAGAGATGGGCGCGAGCCGCGGCTATCAGCGCGGACCCCAGAAACAGGCGTAAGATGCTAAGGCTGCTGCTGCAGCCACCAAGAATCCTGTGTGAAAGCACAAGCCACTGTCCACACTTCCCCCTCCCGGGAGCTTTTGCAGCCCGCCATTGCCAGGGTCCCGAATTCCAGGGACAACTTCCGCAGAAGAACGCACGGCGCGCCTCAGGCTGGTGCAACATCACGCTGGCCTCTGCTGCAGCAGGCTCGCCCCACACTCCGTACCCCACCCTCCCCCCGGCCTGAGTGAGCCAGAGCCCCCGAAGCAGCTGCTCCTTTAACCCTGTACTGTCTGGGTGAAGAAAAGACGCCCTCAGGTGACCTACACGCAGAGGCGGGGCCAAATCCAAAGCTGAGCCCCAGGAGCTGTGTGAACAAAGAAGAAAAAGGGAAATCTATCCCAGCAGTGGAATACCTGAATAGACAATGAATCATCCCAAAATTGAGGCGGTGGACTTTCTGTGATTTTGTCTGTATAGCTTTGCTTATACCATTTGTCCTATGGTTCTGTCTGTACGTCTTTTGTTTTTTTGCTTTTTAGTATAGTTTATAGGGCTTGTTATCATTGGTGGATTTCTTTTTTGGTTTGGTTGCTCTCTTCTTTCTTTCTTTCTTTTTTTAAATTACTTTTTAATTTTTTTAAATTTTTAATATTTTTTTATTTTAATAACTTTATTTTATTTATTTTTTACTTTCTTTCTTTCTTTTTTTCTCCCTTTTGTTCTGAGCCGTGTGGCTGACAGGGTCTGGGTGCTCTGAAGGGTGTCAGGCCTGTGCCTCTGAGGCAGGAGAGCCAAGTTCAGGACATAGGTCCACGAGAGACACCCCCCACCCCCGGCACCACGTAATATCAAAAGGCGAAAGCTCTCCCAGAGATCTCCATCTAAACGCTAACACCCAGCTCCACTCAACGACCAGCAAGCTACAGTGCTGGAAACCCTATGCCAAACAACTAGCAAGAGAGGAACATAACTCCACCCATTAGCACACAGGCTGCCTAAAATCATAATAAGGTCACAGATACCCCAAAACACACCACAGGATGTGGTCCTGCCCACCTGAAAGACAAGATGCAGCCTCATCCACCAGAACACAGGCACCACTCCCATCCACCAGGAAGCCTACACAACCCACTGAACCTACCTTAGCCATTGGGGGCAGACACCAAAAACAGCAGGAACTACGAACCTGCAGCCTGCAAAAAGGAGACCCCAAACACAGTAAGTTAAGCAAAATGAGAATACAGAGAAATACACAGCAGATGAAGGAACAAGGAAAAAACCCACCAGACCAAACAAATGAGGAGGAAATAGGCAGTCCACCTGAAAAAGAACTCAGAGTAATCATAGTAAACATGAGCCAAAAGCTTGGAAATAGAATGGAGAAAATACAATAAACGTTTAACAAGGACCTAGAAGAACTAAGGAGCAAACAAATAATGATGAAGAACACAATAAATGAAATTAAAAATTCTCTGTAAGGAATCAATAGCAGACTAACTGAGGCAGAAGAACAGAAAAGTGACCTGGAAGATAAAATAGTAGAAATAACTACTGCAGAGCAGAATAAAGAAAAAACAATAAAAAGAATTGAGGACAGTCTCAGAGACCTCTGGGACAACACTAAACACACCAACATTCGAATTATAGGGGTCGCAGAAGAGGAAGAGAAAAAGAAAGGGACTGAGAAAATATTTGAGGAGAATACAGTTGGAAACTTCCCTTATATGGGAAAGGAAATAGGCAATCAAGTCCAGGAAGCGCAGACAGTGCCATACAGGAAATATCCAAGGAGAAACATGCCAAGACACATATTAATCAAACTATCAACAATTAAATACAAAGAAAAAATATTAAAAGAAGCAAGGGAAAACAACAAATAACATACAAGGGAATCCCCATAAGGTTAACAACTGACCTTTCCGCAGAAACTCTGCAAGCCAGAAGGGAGTGGCAAGACATATTCAAAGTGATGAAAGGGAAAAACCTACAACCAAGATAATTCTACCCAGCAAGGATCTCATTCAGATTTGACAGAGAAATTAAAACCTTTACAGACAAGCCAAGGCTAAGAGAATTCAGCACCACAAAACCAGCTTTACTACAAATGCTAAAGGAAATTCTCTAGATAGGAAACACAAGAGAAGGAAAAAACCTCCAATAACAAACCCAAAAGAATTAAGAAAATGAGAATAGGAACATACATATCAATAACTATCTTAATGTAAATGAATTAAATGCTCCAACCAAAGGACATAGACTGGCTGAATGGACACAAAAACAAAACCCCTATATATGCTGTCTACAAAGGAACCACTTCAGACACATACTAGGGACACATACAGACTGAAAGTGAGGGGATGGAAAAAGATATTCCATGCAAATGGATATCAAAAGAAAGCTGGAATAGCAATTCTCATATCAGACAAAATAGACTTTAAGATAAAGACTATTACAAGAGACAAAGAAGGACACTACATAATGATCAAGGGATCGATCCAAGAAGAAGATATAACAATTATAAATATTTACGCACCTAAAATAGGGGCACCTCAATACATAAGGCAAATGCTAACAGCCATAGAAGGGGAAATCAACAGTAACACAATCATAGGAGGGGACTTTAACACCCCACTTTCACCAAAGGACAGATCATCCAAAATGAAAATAAATAAGGAAACACAAGCTTTAAATGACACATTAAACAAGATGCACTTAATTGATATTTATAGAACATTCCATCCATAAAGAACAGAATACACTTTCTTCTCAAGTGCTCATGGAACATTCTCCAGGATAGATCATATATTGACTTGCAACAAGTCAAGCCCTGGTAAATGTAAGAAAATTAAAATCGTATCAAGTACCTATTCTGACCATAATGCTACAAGACTAGATATCAATTACAGGAAAAAAACTGTAAAAAATACAAAAACATGGAGGCTAAACAATATGTTACTAAATTACCAAGAGATCACTGAAGAAATCAAAAAACACCTAGAAACGAATGACAATGAAAACACGAGGACGCAAAACCTATGGGATGCTGCAAAAGCAGTTGTAAGAGGGCAGTTTACAGCAATACAAGCCTACCTCAAGAAGGAAGAAACAACTCAAATAAACAATCTAATCTTACACTTAAAGCAAATAGGGAAAGAAGAACAAAAAAACCCCCAAAGTTAGCAGAAGGAAAGAAATCATAAAAATCAGATCAGAAATAAATGAAAAACAAATGAAGGAAACGAGAGCAAAAATCAATAAAATTAAAAGCTGGTTCTTTGAGAAGATAAACAAAATTGATAAACCATTAGCCAGACTCATTAAGAAAAAAAGGAAGAAGACTCAAATCAATAGAATTAGAAATGAAAAAGGAGAAGCAACAACAGACACTGCAGAAATACAATGGATCATGAGAGATCACTACAAGCAACGCCATGCCAATAAAATGGACAACCTGGAAGAAACACACAAATTCTTAGAAATGCACAACCTTCTGAGACTGAACCAGGAAGAAATAGAAAATATAAAGACACCAATCAGAAGCACTGAAATAGAGACTGTGATTAAAAATCTTCCAACAAACAAAAGCCCAGGACCAGATGGTTTCTCAGGCGAGTTCTAGCAAACATTTAGACAAGAGCTAACACCTATCCTTCTCAAACTCTTCCAAAATATAGCAGAGGGAGAAACATTCCCAAACTCATTCTACGAGGCCACCATCACCCTGATACCAAAACCAGACAAAGATGTCACAAAGAAAGAAAACTACAGACCAATATCACTGATGAACATAGATGCAAAAATCCTCAACAAAATACTAGCAAACAGGGGCTTCCCTGGTGGCACAGTGGTTGAGAGTCCGCCTGCCGATGTAGGGGACACGGGTTCGTGCCCCGGTCCGGGAAGGTCCCACATGCCGCGGAGTGGCTGGGCCCGTGAGCCATGGCCGCTGAGCCTGCGCGTCCAGAGCCTGTGCTCTGCAACGGGAGAGGCCACAACAGTGAGAGGCCCGCATACCTCACACACACAAAAAAATACTAGCAAACAGAATCCAACAGCACATTAAAAGGATCCTACACCATGATCAAGTGGGGTTTATCCCAGGAATGAAAGCATTCTTCAATATATGCAAATCAATCAATGTGATAAACCATATTAACAAATAGAAGGAGAAAAACCATATGATCATCTCAATAGATGCAGGAAAAGCTTTCCACAAAATTCAACACCCATTTACGATAAAAACCCTCCAGAAAGTAGGCATAGAGGGAACTTGCCTCAACATAATAAAGGCCATATATGACAAACCCACAGCCAACACCGTTTTCAATGGTGAAAAACTGAAACCATTTCCTCTAAGATGAGGAACAAGACAAGGTTGTTCACTCTCACCACTATTATTCAACATAGTTTTGCAAGTTCTAGCCACAGAAATCAGAGAAGAAAAAGAAATAAAAGGAATCCGAATTGGAAAAGAAGAAGTAAAGCTGTCACTGTTTGCAGATGACATGATACTATACATAGAGAATCCTAAAGATGCTACCAGAACATTACTAGAGCTAATCAATGAATTTGGTTATATAGCAGGATACAAAATAAATGAACAGAAATCTCTTGCATTCCTATACACTAATAATGAAAACTCTGAAACACAAATTAAGGAAACACTCCCATTTACCACTGTAACAAAAAGAATAAAATACCTAGGAATAAACCTACCTAAGGAGACAAAAGACCTTTATGCAGAAAACGTAAGACACTGAGGAAAGAAATTAAACATGATACAAACAGATGGAGAGATATACCATGTTCTTGGATTGGAAGAATCAACATTGTGAAAATGACAATACTACCCACAGCAATCTACAGATTCAATGCAATACCTATCCAACTACCAACAGCATTTTTCACAGAATTAGAACAAAAAATTTCACAATTTGTATGGAAACACAAAGGACCCTGAATACCAAAAGCAATCTTGAGAAAGAAAAACACAGCTAGAGGAATTACGCTCCCAGGCCTCAGACTATATTACAAAGGTACAGTAACCAAGGCAGTATGGTACTGGCACAAAGACAGAAATACACATCAATGGAACAGGATAGAAAGCCCAGAGAGAAACCCACGCACATATGGTCACCTTATTTTTCATAAAGGAGGCAAGAATAGACAATGGAGAAAAGACAGCCTCTTCAATAATGGTGCTGGGAAAACTGGACAGCTACATGTAAAAGAATGAAATTAGAACACTCCCTAACACCATACACAAAAATAAACTCAAAATGGATTAAAGACCTAAATGTAAGACCAGACGCTATAAAACTCTTAGAGGAAAACATAGGCAGAATACTCTATGACATAAATCACAGCAAGATCCTTTTTGACCCACCTCCTAGAGAAATGGAAATAAAAACAAAAATAAACAAATGGGACCTAATGAAACTTAAAAGCTTTTGCACAGCAAAGCAAACCATAAACAAGATGAAAAGACAATCCTGAGAATGGGAGAAAATATTTGCAAATGAAGAAACCGACAAAGGATTAATCTCAAAATACACAAGCAGCTCATGCAGCTCAACATCAAAAACACAAACAAGCCAATCCCAAAATGGGCAGAAGCCCTAAACAGACATTTCTCCAAAGAAAATATACAGATTGACAACAAACCCATGAAAGGATGTTCAACATCACTAATCATTAGAGAAATGCAAATCAAAAGTGCAATGAGGTATCACCTCACACCGGTCAGAATGGCCATGATCAAAACAAATCTACAAACAATAAATGCTGGAGAGGGGGTGGAGAAAAGGGAACACTCTTGTACTGTTGGTGGGAATATAAATTGATACAGTCACTATGGAGAACCGTATGTCGGGTCCTTAAAAAACTAAAAATAGAACTACCATACGACCCAGCAATCCCACTGCTGGGCATATACCCTGAGAAAATCATCATTCAAAAAGAGACATGTACCAGAATGTTCTTTGAAGCTCTGTTTACAATAGCCAGGACATGGAAGCAGCCTAAGTGTCCAGCGACAGATGAATGGATAATGAAGATGTGGCACATATATACAATGGAATATTACTCAGCTGTAAAGAGAAACGAAATTGAGTTATTCATAGTGAGGTGGATTGACCTAGAGTCTGTCATACAAAGTGAAGTAAGTCAGAAAGAGAAAAACAAATCCCATATGCTAACACATATATATGGAATCTAAAAAAAGAAAGAAAGAAAGAAAGAAAAAATCGTTCTGAAGAACCTAGGGGCAGGACAGGAATCAATACGCAGACATAGAGAATGGACTTGAGGACATAGGAAGGGGGAAGGGTAAGCTGGGACAAAGAGAGAGTGGCATGGACATATATACACTACCAAATGTAAAATAGACAGCTAGTGGGAAGTAGCCACAAAGCACAGGGAGATCAGCTCAGTGCTTTTGACCACCTAGAGGGGTGGGATAGGGAGGGTGGGAGGGAGATGCAAGAGGGAGGAGATGTGGGGATATATGTATATGTAGAGCTGATTCACTTTGTTATAAAGCAGAAACTAACACACCATTGTAAAGCAATTATACTCCAATAAAGATATTTAAAAATAATAATAATAAATAAATAAAATGTGAATGACTGTTTTACATGTGATTCATCACAAAATCATAAAAGTGCAATTCTCCATTGTATATGTTTAAAAATATATTCATGATGCTGACTAAGGTCCTCATATGACTGTGGCTTTGGTCTTGAAACATGTAGAAATTTTTTCTTGAATTTCTATCAAACACAACTACCCAGCTGCCATTAACAAGTGATGTGCAAAGTCAGAGAGGGTCAACGCTTGTAGGATTTGGGAAAACTTTCTCCATTCTGTGAAGTGTCGAAGTCATTTATTGAACACCCACTAAGTGTAAAACAGGGCAGGACACTAAAATACTGAAAAAATGGACAACATATACTTTAAGTCTTCAAAGAGGTGATACTGACATTAAAATATGTGAAAATAACCAACAAAATGAAGAGTGCTACACTATCATTTTAGATAACAAATATGTGAGTTAAAATACATTTCTATGTGATCAAATATAAGCTGTTATTATTAAGGATTGACAACTATATTTGTATTGAGGAGAACTGTATTGAAGCAGCCTATGAACTTATTAATGGTTTATTGACTGATTGACTTATAGATCTTGGAAAGCAAAAATTTTTTTAAGGTCAAGTTGTAAAGGTAGGAAAGTAAAGACCATGTAGGATTTAAGATTGTGAAGAAGTTGAAAGACTTCCTAGGCAGATGAAATAGGGATATATTGGAATATAAGGAAAAGAACTTGCACTCCAGATAAGTGAATGCAGTTGGGTGAATGGGTATTTGCTGTATGAAAGAAGTGGGGAGAACTACTGGAAGTGGATTTTGGTGGATTAGAGTATGAGTATCTTGAATGCCAAGCTAGGGGATTGAGAGTCCATCTGGCAGGCTGTTTTTGAAGGATGGCATGCCCAGGAAGCCAGGGCTGAGTAGTTCATTGCTAGTCCTAGTCAGGGACTCAATCATTCAGCCTGGTTGTCTAATTTTTCTACTGCAGGAAATTCATATGAAGAAAGGTTGGGTGGAAGACTGTGACGGGCTGAAGACCACTTATCCTTACCCTTACTACTAAAATCACTAAAATGCTAAACCTTTAATGGAACAGCCTTCTGGCTTGACTAGGAACACTACTTCACAAATAAAGGATGAAACCAAAAGGTTTATCAAACTCAGACCCAGAAGTGGGGAGAATGGTGGGATGGCTGCAAATAGTCAATCATTTAATACTGAATGGAGAATTAAGGACTCTAGAACTAACCTTTGGAGAAAAGTAAGAACAGAAAAGATACGATTTGGAACACTCATTATTATTCCTGTTTTCATATAACAGGGTTTCTTGTCATCCAACTATTCGTTATCTACATCCTAATTTTAAGGTGTCTATAGATTCCAGCCCTTCTAAGTCAGCAAACTGCTCATCCTGTTTCAGAAAATTACTTACTGATGGATTCATAACATAAACATAATACCGTATAATAGAAATAAAATTCAAATCAACTTTAAAGTGAAATTCTGAATTTTAAAGATATAATATCCTGAAGCCATTGTAAATAATACCAGAGATCTGCTGGGTTAAACATACAAAGCCATTGATAAATGAGGATGTGTAGTTAACAATTTAAAAAAGAGATACAATAGAAGTAAAAGAAAAAACAATTGAGTATCAAATAATTAAGAGAAGGCCTTGGAAAACTGTTGAATTTTTACCAGAATTAGCCTGTTTGAGCTGCTAACATTGAACATGCAGTGAAGGACAGTTTACTGTCCCATAAACCAGTTTTGCTGAAATAATCACTCGAAACAGAATGTAATTCTTTTTTTTAATTGTAGCACTTGTGCTTAATTAAAATTTAACCTAAATTTTACTGGCTATAAGAGAAAATATACTGGATTTGTTTATATAATAACATATTTTGACATAAATTTCAAATGAAAATTATTTTCAAATGTATTTTCAATTACTCTTCAGTCACTATTTACAGATGATTTTAAGTATATGGATTTTTTTTTTTCATGTACAAATCATCCTTGAAAAATAAAGATTCTTTTACTTGAGTAGGACTTGTCTTAATCCAGAGATCAGATCTAGGTCCAATAGACAAAATTTTAAAACTTAAAATTTTCTAATAGTAAAAGGCACTTAAAAAGTTAAAACCTCCTAACAGACCAGCATTCCAACTATAGAATCAGTTGATTTATGGGTAGTGAGCATTTTGTTATCAAAATACTCATCCACAGCTGAGTGAGCCTATAGCATGGATACATGGTAGATTTCTGTACCAGAAATTGGTTGAGCTTGTGTGTGGATCTCCTTCCAAATGCTAAGATTTCAAGGGCTTAACTGAGACCAGAACAACATTTTCCAAAGTTGCTAGAAACAAAGAGTCCTTTAAAATGTCCCACTGACAAAGGGTTGTAAAGCCAAATAAAGTTTAAAAACACTTCAGACAAAACTCTACTTAAGAGTGAAATTCACAGAGCACATTATAGCCCATTCCACATCTCAAAAGTCCTCCAGTCACGAAACATGTTTAAATTTACTGAACCCAGGATTTCTCAAGTTTATTTTACTACAAAATCCTTTTCTTACTTTTTTTTTCTTTTTTGTTGACTTCACATTCACTAATGTCCCATGGGAGCATAGGTGATCGTCAAAATATTTAACAAACTTCAAGTGAAGGCACTAAACAATCAGAAGGCTGTCTGACTAATTAGAATGACCGTAAAACTAGTGTTCTTTGGATCACTATTTAGAGGAAAAATCTGGTTTAAAACTGAGATCTTAATTGATAATCTAATGCCATCAATCTGCAAAGTTGCCTTAATTAGTAGGGTTTTTTTCTTTCTTCTTTTTGGTTACAGTTGCTGGACTTAAAATGTAGCTGATATAATGTAAACCATTTCAAAAAGGTCAAATGTATGATGTCACATGTTCTCTAGCATCAAATCCATTTCACTAAGTCTAAAATAATCTCTTTCAAGAGACGCAATATTTTTTTAACCCTGGAAGGTTCGGTTCTAACCTTAAAATAACTTAAAGACACTTTTCAAAACTAAACTAAAAATTGAAAAAATAAATAATAAGTAGAAAAAGGCAAGAGCTAAAGTAAGAGACATTTTCACTGGCCATTAAAAAAATTCTCTTCTTAAATCTGATTTTTAAAAATTAATAGAAAAGACTGGCAATTAACTTATTTTCCCTGGTGACTACTGCCTGTTTGGGGCGATACAAACATTTACCTAGATAACTGTGATTTAGGAGTAATAAGAATTATATTTTTGGTCTCTGTCCCAGTTTCCGCCACAGAGTTTCTAAAACCCTTGGGATTTCCTATGTGACGAGATGATAATGGTGTCTTTTGTTATGTTAACAAGGTGATCTTCCAAAAGCACCTAAGGATGGGAGCAGGCAGCCTGTGGAGCCAACCTTGTGATTAGAGGTTGGAACTTTCAGTCCCACCCCCTTGCCCTCAGGGCAGGGAAGAGCCACCCAAGATTGAGCTCAATCGCCCATGGCCAATGAGTTATTCAGTCACACCTGTGTACTGAAGCCTCCATAAACCCCCAAGGACAGGGTTCAGGGAGCTTCCCAGTTGGTGAGCACATGGAGATTTGGGGAGAGTGGGCTTCCATGCTTTCTCCCCATACCTCATCCTATACATGTTTTCTATCTGGCTGTTGCTGAGTTTTATCATTTTATAATACACCGGTTAATCTAGTTAATAGAATATTTCTGTGAGTTCTATGAGTCACTTGAGCAAATTAATTAAAGCTAAGAAGGGGTTCGTTGGAACCTCTGATCTGTGGTACAAGGGTCAGAAGCACAGGTGACAACATATACTTGGTGACTGGCACCTGAAGTGTGTGTGTGTGCATTCCTGCTGGACTGAGCCCTTAACATGTGAGATCTGATGCTATCTACAGGTAGATAGTGCCAGAATTGAGTTGAATTATAGGACACCCAGCCGTTTGAGCACTGCTACGCTCTCTCATTGGAAATGGGGTGCTCAGGACCACTTAATGCTTTCCAGGCTCCGGCTTCTGTGAATTCATGACAACAGCAACCTCTGAAACATACACATGTACCTTTGCCACAAAAAACTTCTGATAGACACATAAGAAATTAATAAAAGTTGCTAAGAAAAGGGGTAAGGGACCTAACGTTGGTTGGATGAGGGGCAAAAATATTCCAGAAGGAATTACTACTACTATTTATCTTTTGATAGTATGTGATTTTTAAATATGTGATCTCATTAGATTTTCCAAATACAAATAAACAAGATAATTATCATTTTTTTAAAAAAAGGCTGAAGAAAATGTAGTTTTATATACTTCAGAAAAAAGAAAATTGAGGGAGGATTTGATTATAGCGTTCAGTAGGCCAAGAAATGTGAATAAAGAAAGAATCACTATAAAGGGGCCAGAAAAATGATTTAGGAGACAAGACTCTAGGAGACACTTTCTGATAAGCAGAGCAGTAACTCTTGCCCATTTCCTTTGTTTTTGGCCACGAATGGTTAAAGGCTCCTGTGAGAGGGCTGCAAGGGGACGAGTGTCCACAACAAGTGGATAGCTTAGATCCTGATACCAGCTACTGGAAATTATCCAGGGCCCAGGAAAGAAGTACTGGTAAGCTGCAGTTGCCAGCACGGTGCTTGGTAGATGTAAATATTTGTGGGTCTGCTAAATTAACGGTAAGACTATAATTCATAATATCTTGCACACAAACTAGATTGGTAAGTTTTCAGTGGATGACTTTATTACCATTCCGAACTCAGTTAGATGGAACAGTACTCCTCAATGACTGAGAAATCAATCTTCCTCAATCTTCATGTATCACCATCTGCAAACATTGCTCTCTCTCACAGATTACCTGCCTTCAGCTATGGATGACACAGTGAGATGCATTTCATTCTCCTCTTCCTGGACACACAGAACAATGACCTTTTCTAACCTCCCTTGGAGCCAGGCAGAGGTCAAGTTTTTGCATTCTTGTTGAAAGGGTATGGGTCTACCACTTTCAGGCCCAGCCAGGAGATATTATGCATGATTGCCCATGTTCCCTTCTGCTGTCGTTTAGGTAGTCATGCATTTAAGACAACACCTCAAGGTGGAGGGGGCATGGGTTCCTGATTCACTACTTGAAAGCAATCTGCTAAGAATGAACCACCTAATTCACACTGGTCTCTGACAAGAGAAATAAACATTTATTAAGTTAAGACACTTGGCTTTCAGGAGTGTTTGTTAGACTACCTAGCATCAACTACCTTGAGTAATTCATTGCTAAACTGGTACACTGGTAATAACCATGGACTAGTGATGAGTCTACTTAATTCCAATCCTCTCCATTTCTCATTGCTGATTTACTCTATACTCACCAGAAATTATTTTTCATAGGACTTCTTGATGACCATGTCAGTCTAGAATTATCCATAGTACCTCTATGTCTATTTCTTCCTCCAATTCAACTTCCCCGTAGGGGACCTGGCATTACCCCTCTGTGTAGATACAACCATGGAGGATCAGGTCCTAACGAGATCGTATCTAGAGGGCCCTGTTCTGCAAGGTTTATGGTTTATTTTGCTATACCTTGGATTCATATGTTGGTTTAAAATAAAAAGTGACATGATTTTTGAAGGTTGAAGCTGAGTGGCTGAACCAAATTTCTATAATCAAGTTAACATATATTTTCCCCCTGAGTCTGTACTAGGTCATTTCTTAAAAATTATTTTTTCTATCCTATGAATCTATATGTTTACATAAGCATTAGCTATTATTCCCAACGTCTATGTTATGGACGGAAAATAGGATTCTTCTCGTGTCCCAACTCAAATCAAACAGTAAAGCATTGTTTACATTATACAAGGTTTACATTGCACAGGACTGTTTATATTCTACAAGCATCCTGAGGTCATATCTAGACCCAATGGGAAAAAATGTCATAATAGATTAGTAAGGACTGTAATGAAGATGGAAGGGGAAGAAAGTGGTGGCATATGTGCTAGGCTTTTATTTCCCCAACTGAGGTCATTTCCTTGTCATGTACAGTAAAAAATCACAATGTTACTGTAGTTGCTCATGTGCTGCAATCCACTGCCCACCCATCCACGCATCTAACATTTTTGAGGACTTAATCTGTGCCAAGGACTCTACTCTCTGCCTGAAAGGCAAGTGAAAAATACAACCCAGGTCTTCCCTGAAAGAGCACATAAAGGAAGACTCATCTCTGAATAGTGACACAAGATAATGGCTGAATGGGTGCTTTCTTTTATCGTGCACTTGCAGGATAGAAAGCAGAGAGAAAAATAGCTCCAAAGAGTTGGACAGTTATATTATCATTGATTTTCGAGTGACCACCAATTAAAGGGCATGCTTAGCAGCTAGAAATGAGGACCTCATTAGATGACTACAAGAGCCAGACACTTTCAAAACTTTCCCCTAAACTCTCAGTTCCATTTTCATTTCATGAAGAGACAGCTTGGGAAGTCGGAGGTCACGCTCTTGTATGTCCACAACAGGGATGATTTAAGGCACCGGTAAGCTCCTGCTGAGCTGCCACCTAAGGTCATACGACTGTGAATCATGGCGGGACATAATGACTTGGGCAACATTCTTTCCTGCAAATACGTACAAGATGGATGGTGAATAGTATTGAAGTATAATATATGGTGCCGATCATGAATTTAAATTCCCTCAGAAATGGAGGAGAAACAATTAGCAAAGGGCATTCTTGACTTCGTTGAGCAGCGATGCCTCTCTGACTCCCGAGACACTCATTTTCAGCAGTCAGGCCACAAGATGTGTCTTCAATTTCTGCAAAATCTAGTTCTAGCTAGATTTTGGGAACTAATGGGAACATGATCTTAATGGATGTCTCATGTTTCTCATGCAGTGTGGCTGTGGAAGTTTATGGGATGGAGTCAACAAAAAAGACAGGTCCTTTTTTACAGCATTCTTTATATCTGTTCAATCTTGTCACTACTATAGTGTCCTACTAAAAGGACGTTTCAGGGATTGTGTGAGGCCTGGTACAGTGTGTTTTTATAGTGAGAGTGGGTCAGCGGATGGAGAATCACATGAGAGAAAACGAGAGGATGAGGTGCTATTCCTGGCTCCGGCTTCACCTCAGAGAATGACCTTGGCAGAAGCACTTAACCTCACTTTGAATCTTTGAACCTCAGTTTTCTCATCTGTGAAATGAGGAAAGAACATCTGCCCCTTTGCTCCCTCTCAGGATTGTTGGAGGATTAAACAGATCAGGGCTATAACCTGAACTACGGTGAACCCATGAGGAAAAAAATCAGACATCGCTTAACTATATAATATTCTTTTTAATCATTACTAATTTCCAAAGGTGAAGAAAACCTTGTTAAAAAAATATGTAAGCTGATTGTTTTTCTGGAAACAAAATAAAGGCTCAACTAGCAACCCTGCATTAAAAAAGAGAACCTGAAATTCACATTCCAAATCTACTTCGAGACAGAAAGACCCCCAAATTCCTTCCAGTTTCCTAAGATTTTTCCACTATATTTTTTTTTCGTTATTGTCTTCTTCATAAAACGTTAGTTATATTTTGGGGTTTTGCTATGGCATAGTTTAGCATATATAAGGAAATCGTCTTTCCAATTCACAAATAAAAAAGGGAGTACAGGAGAGAAGAAGGAAGAGAGGGAAGGAGGAAGGAATAAACAGAGAACAAACCCACGTGGCTAAAAGAAACTGACCTGAGAAGACAAAACAATTCATAATTTAAAATACTATATAATACAAATGAAGTTGAAGATGTGTTTGCCCAGAAGAGGACTGACTGGAAGTAAACTGATATGATTTTCTGGATAACCCCCTGTAATTCCCTGCTTTAGTGAAACAGTCAGTCATAGAAGAGCTCTATCTACAGGGAAATTATGAAAGAAATAATCTTCATTTCTCCATGATTCTTTAAAACCAAACTGGACTTTATTCCTTCTTATTTCTCTCTCAAACTCCACTCCTCGACATAGAAAATAGCATTCTGGAATGACTTAGAATTAGAGATCAGTCAATATTTCATGATTTTAAGGTTCTTCATTAGGAACAATGTGAATTCGGGCCCAATAATCCTAATCCTAGCTTTTTCTTTAGTTCTATAGTTCTATTAGGCCATGTTGTTAGAGCGCTGTTTACACTTATTGCCAATAGTCTCTGGATTGGAGGTCAAACTGTTACTTACCTTCTTCAGCATACCCTTCAACGATTAAATGCCCCCAAGGACTTTTAAGAATCATTTTCATCTTGTAAATATTTTTTAATTGACATCTTAACTTTATAGTTGCTTCCCCTGTGAGGGAAAGAGACTAGGGTGATGGAGGGGTTTTGCTTCTTACTTTGTATTTTTTCAAGGACTTATTACTTTTTAAATTAAAATCAAGGAAGCAGCACAAGAATGCTAGTAAGGTATAAGTGAGATGTAATGCTTGGTGTGCATAAGGGTTCAATAGTCCACTGTGAGAGTGCAGCCTGTTGAACAACCTCAGTGATAAGTGGGAACCACTTGTCCAAGACTATTTTATTTAAGATGCAATACTCATTTCTATCCCCTTCAATACATTTTAAGTACCCCAAGCTAGAATAATGGGGCTAGAGGTGCAAGAAGAGTATTATACCAAACAGGGGCAATATAAAAAAAACATTACAATCAAATTTTCCTTGTTAAAAATATAAGTTAAAAACCTAAATACAATATTATTCCACAGAGTTTTAAGGTATATTAAAAACATTGTGATAGGATGTTTCAAAAATTATGGCACAATCCCCTTCTGACACCCTCATTCCTGAGTCACCACTTCAGCAGGACTGGGCTTTGGCATACTCAACCCACATGATGAGACAATAGCAAAAGAGCTTGATGGCTCAGTTGCCGAGGACTAGCCCACTAGGTTCTGAAGACAAGTGGACCAGGTGCTCCCACTGTCCATGCCAACCACCAAACCTGTGAGTGAGGCTGTCTCAGACCAGCTCTCACTCAGCTGATCCATCAGTTGACTAAAACTGCATGAAGGAGCCCAGATAAAACCAAAAGTAAAACACTACCCAGATGAATCCAGTCCCAAATTGCCAAGTAATTGCTATTTTAAGCCACTAAGTTTTTTGTTGTTGTTGTTTTGTTTTGTATATCTTTATTGGAGTATAATTTCTTTACAATGGTGTGTTAGTTTCTGCTTTATAATAAAGTGAATCAGTTATACATATACATATGTTCCCATATCTCTTCCCTCTTGTGTCTCCCTCCCTCCCACCCGCCCTATCCCACCCCTCTAGGTGGTCACAAAGCACCAAGCTGATCTCCCTAAGCCACTAAGTTTTGAGGTGGTTTGTAATACAGCAAAAGCTAATCTATACTATAATACGATTTGGTCAAGTGGGTTTATCCTTGAGAATGCAAGGTTGGTTCAGTATCAGCCAGTCAAATCATGTGATTCACTGTATTAGTTAAATAAAAGGAGAAAATCATATCATCATTCTTTTTAGATAGAAGAGATAAAAAGCATCCCATGAGGTTCAAACTCTATTGGGTAGGGTAAATTTTATAAAACTAGATCCAAATAATAACTATCTTTCCTTGATAAAGGCTATATGCCAAAAATACATGGCACATGTATACACTAACAAAAATTATTATACGACTAATTTTTTAAAAAAATTAGCATTTCCTTTAAGGAGAGAATTGAGATAAAGATTTCTAACATTACTGGTCTATTGGAACTGACCTTTTTGGAGCTGTGTATTGAGAGAAATAGAAAGAGAGAGAAGGTTTAGAAGAATATAGATTAAAATGTCATATTTATAGATTGTTTTGATTATGTATTTCATTGGAAACACAGGAAAATCAATAAGCTATTAAATCTAAGAAAAGAGCTCAACATAGGGGCTGGAAAAAAATTAATGCACCAAAATCAATTGTGTTCCTCCATACCATCAATATCTAGATACAATACAAGATGAATTTACCATACTAACAAAACCTATAGAGAGTATGGGGTTTCACCTAATAAATTATGCAGAAAATCTTCATAATGAAAACTTTATTAGAGGACACATGAGTAAAAGAAATATATATCACAGGTATGGATGAGATGACTTACTATAATAATATAAATGTCCTTATATTAATCTATAAAATTAAATGCAACTGTAATAAAAGGCCAAGCTCTCTTTTTTGAGGGACAGCATAAAAAAGTGATTCTAAAATGTATCTGGGGGACTTCCCTGGTGGTGCAGTGGTTGAGAATCTGCCTGCCAAGGGAGGGAACATGGGTTCAATCCCTGGTCCAGGAAGATCCCACATGCCACGGAGCAACTAAGCTGGTGCAACACAACTGCTGAGCCTGCACTCTAGAGCCCACGAGCCACAACTACTGAAGCCCACGAGCCTGGAGCCTGTGCTCCGCAACGAGGGAAGCCACTGCAGTGAGAAGCCTGTGCACCACAACAAAGAGTAGCCTCCTGCCCCACCCCTCGCTGCAACTAGACAAAGCTCACACGCAGCAATGAAGACCCAACGCAGCCAAAAAAAAAGAAAAAAGAAAAAAAAAGAGTAGATTGCTCTATCTCCTATAAAGACATTAAAATAAAATAAAATGTATCTGGAAGAATAAAGTTCTCCATACAGCTAAGGTAGTTTTGAAAAATAAGCTCAAAATGGAGAATGTGCCCTACACATTAAGATATATTGGGAAGTCATGATAGATAAGAACTGTGTGATGCCCTTGGAAGAAACAGCAAACAAGAAAACAAATCAAACAGGTGGCCTAGAAATAGAGCTATATACAGAGAGGAAGTTGGCACATGAAAGAGATGGAATCATAGTCCAATGGAGGAAGTTGAATTACAGCTTTTGGGGAAACAGTCTCATTGTCAAAAGAGATATGAGACTGGATCTTAACCTAGTGATATCACTTATGTTGTACCCAGTCCTATATAGCTCACCTAATCTTCACAAAAAAATCCACAAGGCATAAACTATTATCCTCATTTTACAGGTGGAAAAACTGAGGTATGAGAGATAAAATGACTAGCCTAAGAAGTACATGGTGGAGCTGGAACTTAAACCCCACAGAAATCATTCTATTAACCATTATGTTATATAATTCCACCTAATGTACAAAACTAAAATACAATAGTTTTAATATCTAAATGTGAAAAATAAAATCTAGAGAGAACAAAAGAAATTGCAAGGGAATATATTTGTGATTTCAGGGTAAGAGATGAAATAGATCTTTGAAAAATAAAGAAACATACATTGTATGAAGCAAAAGTGATGAATTTAACTATATTAAAATTATAAATCTATTAATATAAAAAATCTGATTTAAAAAAATGGGCAGAAGAGCTGAATAGACATTTTTCCAAAGAAAACATACAGATGGCCAACAGGCACATGAAAAGATGCTCAACATCACTAGCCATCAGGGAAATGCAAATCAAAACAACAATGAGAGATCACCTCACACATGTCAGAATGGCTATCATAAAAAAGAACAAAACGAACAAGCCTTGGCGAGGATGTGGAGAAAAGGGAACCCTGGTACACTGTTGGTGGGAATGTTAACTGATGTAGCCACTAGAGGGGTGGGATAGGGAGGGTGCGAGGGAGACACAAGAGGAAGAAGATATGGGGACATATGTATATGTATAGCTGACTCACTTTGTTATAAAGCAGAAACTAACACACCATTGTAAAGCAACTATACTCCAATAAAGATGTGAATAAAAACAAAAACAGAACAACCATATAATCCAGTAATTCCACTCCTGGGTATATATCTGAAGAAAACAGAAACACTGATTTGAAAAGATGCATGCACCCACATCCAGTGTTTATAACAGCATTGTTTACAATAGCCAAGATATGGAAGCAACCTAAGTGTCCATCAACAGATGAACGAACAAAGAATACGTGCCATATATACACAATGGAACACTGCTCAGCCATAAAAAATGATTAAATTGTGCCATTTGCAACAACATAGATGGACCTGGAGGGTATTATGCTTAGTGAAATAAGTCAGACGAAGACAAATACTGTAATGATATCACTTATAAGTAGAATCTAAAAAATAAGACAAATGAATGAATACAACAAAACAGAAACAGATTCACAGATATAGAAAACAATCTAGTGGTTACCAGTGGGGAGAGGGAAGCGAGAGGGACAAGATACAGACTGGGAATTAGGAAGTGCAGACAACTATGTATAAAATAAATGAGATACAAGGATATATTGTAGGGCATGGGGAATATAGCCAATATTTTATAATAACTTTCAATGGAGCCTAATCTATAAGAATATTGAATCACCATGTTGTACACCTGAAATTAACATAATAATGTAAATCAATTATACTTTAATAAAAAATTAGAATTTTATGTACAATAAAGGATACCAAAGTCAGACTGAAAAACAGTTGATGGGTAGAAGACATGTACATTATCTAAAACCCAATAAAGGACTCAACATCTGAATACAAAAACTTCTACATCTCTAAAGACACAGAATACTCAATAGAAAAATGAGCGAAGGTCATGATAGGCAATTCACAGAATGGAAAACATGAATAGCAAGAAAGTATATGAAGACCTAACTTTTCTAGAATCAGAGCAATGCAGAATTAAAACACCTTACTTCATATGAATCCACACATGCCAAATTTCCAGAAGTTAAAATGCAAATTACGCCGTGGAGCAACTACGCTTGTGCATCACAACTACTGAGCCTGCGCTCTAGAGCCTGGGAGCCACAACTACTGAGCCCGCGCGCCTAGAGCCTGTGCTCCGCAACAAGAGAAGCCACTGCAATGAGAAGCCTGCTCACCGCAACGAAGAGTAGACCCCGCTTGCTGCAACTAGAGAGAGGCTGAGTGTAGCAACGAAGACCCAATGCAGCCAAAAATAAATAAATAAATTTTTTAAAATGCAGATTAACAGCATGTGGTGACAAAGGATATGGCAAGAGAGAAATTCCAAGTATTGCTGGTGAGGGGAAAATGGTACAGCTATTCTGGGGAGGAATCTGTGAAATAAGGCATATATATGACTTCTACCTCAGCCATTCCACGGCTGCACTGTTACTCTGCACTGTTACTCAACGGGACATGTGGAAAGAGTGTATTAATGCTTTATGGTGGACATAAAGTGTTGAAAATAGCCTAAGTATGTATCACCAGGGTAATGGATAAGCAAAACATGGTATTAACATATGGTGGAATATTAGACAGTGGCCAGAAGCAATAATTTCTATGGAGCAACACAGACAAATTTTAAAACAATAATTTTGTGTAGAAAAAAATAAAAGAATAGGATGTGATTTTTAGTCGATACTACTTTTGCAAAAATTAGAAAATACAAAACAATTCAGTATTTCAAATATATACACATGTTTAAAATAACTATGAAAGGTGAGTTGGGAAATTACATATTAAATGGCTCAAATGGTGCTATACAGGGGAAAATAAAGGAAATAAATCTGGCAGAGGAACGTCGGGGCCAAAACCAATCTTAAAAGTATTAGAAAATAGAGTGACCGTACACACTGATGGTAGAGTAACATGAACTGAGGCGTATGGTCCCTTTTGAGTAAATGCCTTAAATACAAACTAAAAATATAATGTCATAAGATTTACAAGCACTATAAAAATATTTAGCATTATTGCAGTAGATAGTAGAAATATATAACCTTTCAACTTAAATAAAAACAAGACTGATGAAATACCATCTTTGTTCCCATGTCACCCATGCTAAGGAAGAAATAATAAATCAGCTTTTAAGATAGAATTTTTTTACAATGAGAGATAAAAAACAAACAAAAAGAAACCCTAACTGTTTATCCCATGAAGGGAGAGAAAAACAATTTGAAAAGTCAGAGTAGAACTCTCTGAGGACAATATTTAACATCAATTTTTGTAAAACAATTTTAAGAAGCTGGTTTTGAATTGTTTATAGAGTTTCTAATTAGCATGCTGAGGAAATACAGGGTCCATCTTAATCCAGAAGCAAATAAAAAGTTCTGACTCTTAAAATTCTAGGCTCTAGAGTAGGTGCGTGCGGGTGTGCTGGTGTGTATGTGTGTGTGTGTGCACATCTGCTGTGTGTTTTCAATAAACTCAAGAGTACATAAGCGTGTATGTTATTACCTTGTAACAATTCTTGAGCAAGTCTAACTGAAGGTCAGTAGCAAACAAGTAGATGCCGCTTGGGTGGCCCCCCAAACTCTCAGGTAATGCGCAGATCTGGCTTGGCAATCATGTTCTGCTTTTAGACATAATTCAGTTTTATGTTCTTGTTAGCACTGAAAGACTAACTTGAATATTCTGCAACTGATGAAATGGACAACAGAGCAGTAACCTAGAGTTTACAAGTATTTGGGGCAGTAAAACTTTAGTTCTAGATTTAACTTGGATTTTAGTCCTAATTTAACTTGGATTTTCTACAACGCATTTTTTTCCTATAAACTGGAGGTATATACCACCATAATCCTAAAAAACCTGTGACTTTGGGCTTCTGGGGTCTAAGCCTTCTCTCTAAGTGACTGAAAGGTACAACTGGATATTAGACCTGTCTAAAAATTGTCCTTTTCTGTCCTCACATACAAGGGTTCAGCTTGATTTCTGGATAGCTGTCATTAAAAAAAAAATGTGCAAAGAGCTAATGCCTTTTGCTACAAGACAAAACAATTTCTCCTGGACATGCGGTAATAGGAGGCAATGCCATGTGTTGGAAGCATGCACATATTTTATGATAGATATTAATCTGGAGGTTAACAGCTAGATGCTCTGGTTGAAGTAGTTTATTTCAAACATACATATAATGTTAACCCACTTTGTAACAAAGTCTTCAACATTTCATATGCAAATTCGTTTTTCTTTCTAGTTTAAGCCCAAGGAAATCCCTATAAATCTTGTCTCCAAAGAGAAAATATAAAGAATTCATAAGACTAAAGAGTTCTTATCAATTGTATAAAAAACTAGAGCTGTACTAACTAGACAAAAATGTAGACGTCTAAGAGAATGTCCAACAAATAGAAAAGTAGAGGACTGCACTGAGATTGCAATCCTGAGAAAAATACATTATTTCTAAATGAAAAAGTAAAAGGAGATAGTATAAATTAAAGCCAGAAGAAAAATTTTAAACCTACAAAAATACGAGTCAGTACAAAGTTAAAAACCCATTAATTTTACTATATACCCAAAAGATTCACAAAAGATCTCATGAATATCACAAATTAAAATAAAACAAACAAAAGCCAGAAATATTGTTTTCCCCAAATGGTACTACTACCTGCTTATTGCTTCAGTGGTAAGAAGAAAAATTATCTTCAAATAGTTAAATTGTATACCTACTTATATTTTAACTCTTAGGTGGATCTTGCTATATAATATATAAGATCTTTAAAGAAAACTTGTTGATTGTTTATTTTGGCATCTCTTAGGAAATTCCTATTTAATAAGATAAATCTCCTTAGATAACTCTTAAATAAAAATAGATGCAAATATAGTATGTTTCATATCATTCATTTTAGACCTCTAAGAGTTGGAAAAGCTCAACCTGGAGAAGAAACTAGTTTTATTGAGGGAAAAAACTACTTTCCAGTTTAGAAGAGAAGGGATTATCCCATTTCTGTAGAGGAAGCAATCAGGAAGATACAAAAAGAATGATCCTTGCCTAGTGCTAAGGCCAGAACTACTGTGAATATTGTACCAGATCTTGTAAAAACAGCCACTGTGCTGGCACTCACAGGCCTGGGTCATGGTGTGTTCAACGATAAAACTTTGTTCCAAAGGATGGAACTCCTTTGGGCCAAAAAGCTTTCACCTGCATTATTCCATTAACCTCACTGTTTTGTTATGGGAAGTGTGTTTATTTTTTGAAATGACATTGAAATATATCCTTAAAAGAACACTTTAGGTCTCAACAAGATCCTCTGCTCTTTCAGCCAACACATTACCTTTTAGAAATCAACAGTCTACTTCTTTCTTTAAATCATCACATTTCAAAGCTGTAGCAGCTAATAAATGTTAATATAATTTTTCCAAAACTGCAATCTCCCTAAATTTCTATGCTGTCTTCTTTATCCTGTCTTTTCAAGGTAAAGGTATCTTTCCAGTTTTCTTAGCATTATCAGGATTATGGATTTTGTTCATCGTTAAAGTTCATTATTTATGGACATAAGTTAATGTAAATGCAAAAATATCTCGTATTATTCACAAGCTGGCTGACTTAAATCACTCGCTCTGAAAGCAACTTCACTGCTCTCCAATCTGTTCAAATGCACGGAAATATAAATTCAGGGTGATGTGGCTTTTCTGCAATGCTTTCTTTTCAGGCTGCAGTCTACATGACAGCGTTATACCTTATCCTTGCTGCGGCTGTTGTTCAATCTATAAAATCTCTCTTGAAGACCCCCAAAACAGCTTGTAATTTAAACTTTTACTCTTGGTGACTCACTGTTTTCAAATTGCCATCTCTGACCATATCCCCCTTCCAGGGGAATTTATGCAGACTCTTAACCCATAATTGCTTTACTCTTTACCTCTATTTCTGGGTTCTTAAATTAACTGTTACATCAGTGTTCTTCATTACTCAAATTATTTTTTCTTAAGAACTTCTCCTGGAAGTAAGTTCATGCTATTTTTGACGAGCAAACATTTGACTTCTGAAGGAATTCTTATGGAAATGGGTTTATATCCCAAATGCACCACCAAAAATCTTTGTGACCTTGCATAAACGTCCCATACCATTTCAGGTGCTATCTTGGCTTGACTCCAAAGTGAACTGATCAAAACTATGAGCATCTAGCTGTTATGCACTTTTGTCTCAGTTTGGTCAATGAAACTCTCAAAAATCCATCAGATTTTCATTATCTTTATCATTAGCCTGTTTGTGTAAAATAAGTTACCATTTATGGAGCCAGTGTTCTCCTTTATTCCGGCATCCAATCATCGTAAATATTTCTCATGGACACATTCTTAGAAGGCCTATGAATAACCTGGCCTCTTACTGATTCTCCCTTTTGGAGTCTTACTAGCCAGACTTCCCCAATAACTTTCAGAGAGAGTTTTCCCCCTTTCCGGGTCTTCTTTTTGACTTCTATACGCCATAGAACTTTCAAAAGTCATCACACCAATACTAATATTACCACATACCCTCCAAAAAGCTCCAAGCTGTTTATGCCTATTCATTAAGTTAATACTTTATCAAAACTTGTCCAATTGAGTAGTTTTAGCACAGATATTTTACACATTTTAGCACAGACATGCTCTGTTTAAGGCTGACAGATCCATTAGGAATTAACTTTCTGGTACATTTTCCCTCTGACATTTTCCTCACAACTGCGTTTCCTCATAAGTGAGCCATCAGTTATCACTTGCCTATAGAAAGGCAGATAAGAGAAAAGAAAGCTAAGTGAGAAAAGATATGTAAATAGACTAGCACAATATTGGACACATAATAAGTATTCAATAAATGATAGCAAGTATTCTTACCCTTATCCTCACATTAGTTTATATGTATTAAAAACAGATTACTGGACTCAACTCTTACTTCCATTTCTCATTAGATCCTCACAGAAACCTTGGAGGAAGTGAGGTTTTATCCCCATTTTACAGGTTGGGAGACTGCAGCCTAGAGGGCTTAAGTACCTTAACTGAAGTCATATAGTCAAGAAATAAGCCTATATTTGTCACAATCACTTGCCCATGCTTTGACGTGACACCACCACCCATCATTTACCCAGCTTCACCAAGGTACTACTAAATTTTTTACTCTTATTCTCCTCTCTTTGCTTCATACTGCCATTGCCACCAACCCAGTCAAATTCACTTTTAATTTTCCAATGTTAGTGAAGGGAGTAGAAGGTGGAAATTGAGGTTATTCAAGGATGACTTCATCTTAACTTCCAGCCTTCGTCTACCCATTCTCTGCTCCAGTCACACGCAGAGTATTTGCTATCTCTTCCATAAGTCTTGACTTTTCTTGTCTTTATGCCACTTTTCTTTTCTCCATTTGCAATGAATCTCCCTTTCCTTTGGTTCGTCACCATTTCTTACTCTATACTCTCCATTAAAATTCAAATCTACCTTTAAAGCCCAACTCATATACCAGTGCTGTCCTGCAGTCTCCTGGATCTGCCAAGTCAGAACTAACCACTTGCTCCTCCGTGCTCCTGCAATGGCAATGATGTCAGAAGGGCGAGTGATTTTACAGCTCGCTCACCACCTGCAGGAAATATGTCCTATTTGCCCTTCCACATCCTTTCTCCACTCAACTCTATATGGATGGCTTGCATGGCCTGTCTTAGTAAGTGTCCTTGCTCTGGCTTCTGTTTGGCTCACCAATGAAGAGAACCAATAGAAGATTGTAGGGAATGAAGGAGGGGAGTGAAGTTAGGGTATTAATTCTTTCCAAATTGCTGGGAGTTGGCTGCATCCCCCAACTAACGTATAGTGCTTCTCTGTGGGGCATCACAGCATCTTTGGGGAGGACTCTCTCTCCAGCAAGGCTTCCTTTCTCTTTCATCTCCTGTAAAGTAGCCACACTTTTACTGAACACAGGGCACTACACTATCTCTTGATTCTCTACATTGGGCTCAATTTATCCTTATTGATGTACCCCTGATTTCCTGCTGAGACCCTGTCTGATGAACTTCGTAATATGCTCTTCTAAGCTGTTAATTTTACAAACCACATTATTACACCTATTAGAAGAATGTCTTCAGGATGTGTCAGTAAGCTCTGACTGATGATAATGGTAAACAGCTAGAATTTATGGAACATAAAGCATGCTTTGGTTACTCTCTTGAGTACACCGTGTGCATTATTCTAATTAATTTAAATCACTATTAGCTAAGCAAGGCACACAGATGCTAAGAGGTTCCCAGAAGTAACTTGCTCATGGTCACTCCAGTGTCTCAGTAGTGTTTAGGACTCAGATCTGTCCAAAGCCTAAACCTTAAGTTCTAGGTCTAAGCAGTGGGTCTCAAACTTGAGTATGCATCAGCATCACCAAGAGAGCTTGCTGAAACAGGTAGTGGGCCCCACCCCCAGAGTGTCCGAGACTGTAGGTCTGGAGCAGGGCCCAAGACTTTCACTTCTAAAAATTCCTACGTGCAGCTGATGTGCTGGTCTGGGTACCAGACTTTCAGAACCACTAGTCCAGGCATTTTAGGTCCAGAATTTCAGGTGTTAGAATAATTTTCTGGTGATAAATTGTCGGAAAAAAAAAAAGCACTGCATTTTCCTGATTGTAAGGAGGTAATACATTCAATCTTAAAGAGTCAATAATGGGGCTAAGTATTTAAGAAAGAAGAGTTATTCTCCAGGAAGATGGGAGGAGATGGACATTCTAAGGACAAGAATGCCCTTTCAGGAAACTTGCAAAGGGAACAGAAAAATAACATAGTAAGATTCTGCTATCCAGTGTTCACAGAACATGAGTAGGATACTCTTGACTGTAAAATGGGAAGCCAACTTTTGTTGACCATATACATACCTTATTCAGTACAAATGTTTATTAAGAATCTCCAAAAGCTAGACACTAGGCATCAGGGCTACACTGATAGAGCAGATAAAGTGCCTGGCCTCAGGGAGCTTGTGCTTCAGATGATGTCCATCCGCTAGATAGACTGAATGATGGATACTATGTTGGGTTCACACTTCGTCTCAAGAAAAAAATATATCCATAGACGTGATCCAGGAGTCAAATGGCAAAAGAGCTAGCCTCAAAGTGAGTGTTAATTTCATTAAATGGTAGGTAAAAATTATTTTATATGCCGAGATAGGCCCTGCTTAAAAGACACACTATTCCTCCAAACGTATTATACAAGCCAGCTTATGAACCTGTGACTTTTTCTAGGAGAAATGTTGCCTTCTTTCCCAAGAAGGGAGTGGTAGTGGTCGGGGTGGAAATAGTTTCATCATCAGAGGCACAGTCTCACTACTACTGCTCAGCTCCAATTCGCAACCTTCTGAATGGTTTCCAGACTAAGTCATTTAGCAAAGTGATGAAGAAAAAATGGCCCATTAATCTTATGATGCGTGTTATAACTTAACTCTGGGTTTAGCATAGGAAAAATATTATTTGCATTGATTAGAAATATGCTTTATGGCTGCATATATTATTCACTCTGAACATTCTAAAATTATTAGCTGGGTTGACATGATGAACTGCACAGGAGTACTTCTAGATGACATCTCAATGTCATCTGTTACTCACATCATATAGGTCTAGGAATCAATATGTATTTTACTCAATATGAGATCTTATTCCAAACACCAAAATATGCCTGTTTTTATTCGATGGTTATCATCATGAAACTACCAGCTAAACATCATTTAGAAAATTCAAAGCAAGTAAATTACTGTATTAACTGTCCAACTATGATTATGACTTTCCTCCACTTATAGCTGAACCTAATATAATGATCTGGTCAGTCTGACTAGGAGGATTTATTCATTAATTTACTCAAATGTTCTGAGGTATATTTTGAAGGACTTAAATTATGGTCTGCTTTGTAGGATCCAACAGTAAGGGTGCAGGTTTATCTCCTACAAGCTCTGTGACCTTGCCCAAGTGACTTAGCATCTCTGAGCCTCACTTTCCTAATTTGTAAAATGGAAACAATAATAGAACCCAAGTTGTAAAGCTGAAGGAAAAAAAAGTAATATGGTAATGTATTTTGGCACAAAAGAGCAGTTACGCTGATGGTCATTATTTGTGAATACTGTTGCTAAGATTATTGAAAACCTGTTGTGTGTTAGGTGCTGTTCAAGGACTAGAATTTTAAGACTGTTCTTCACCTTTATCCCAGTTTTACCTGCAAAGTTCTGCCATGCACTGGAAAAACATACCGGTATTTCTAGGGAAGGGGACCACTCAGGTGACATTTTTGTTTCACCAGGTATATAAAGTATACAAAGGTTATAGTGTATCTTTTAAGTCCTTTGGACGTCTAGTTACCTTTCACTAGAATGATTCTAGTAGATCCTGATAGATACCTGAGACAAGGTCAGGTCAGTGATGCTGGTACCTTTTCGGGCTTAAGAGCATAGGGCAGAAACACAGGAAGAGAGGTCTTCCTTTTCCACTCCTGTTACTAAGAACCCTCTCGAATAATGACAATCTGAAACAGATCACTACATTGTTGCATGTTGTAGAATCAAAGCAGTGTACAAAGCAAAGAGCACTGGCCTCCATTATACTTGCATTTCACTCGAGATTCACTTTTCTAGACCGTGGAGAAAGCAGATGTTCCAACACTTTCCAGGTACTGGAATATTACAATCTGGCAATCTCCACCACTGCATGTTTGATCACACTATTCCCTGCAAATGGAATGCTGTTCCATCAAGGTCAGATTGACCAGTGCAGATACCTGATTTTATCGTACGGTCAGAACCAAATTAACTTACTGAAATTCTGCCCAGCTCAGGGTCTACCTTCTCTGTGAAACCTCCTGTGAGATCCCAAGTTACAAACAACTCTGTCTTCTTCAGAAGACAGTGTATACTATATAAATAGTAATTTACATACAAATATATGTATATGTGTGTGTATTTCTTTGTTACATTAAGTTACAGCTCCTGTGGTCTCTCTTCTTAACTAAACTGGACGCCCTTATCATCACAGTGGCCATGTACATCATTGTATCCTCCAAAAAAATCCAGATAATAATATCATGGATTCGGTATATAGTTGTTTAATAGAAAACAATTAACTAACCACTGCAGAATACTAGTGTCTCTCAAGGTGTGTTCCGTGGATCATAAATCCTATGAGACAGTCCATGAAGGAAAAGATTTCAAATAAATTTGGGATCTGTTGTCCACTACATCTCCTTATCAGAGACTCATAATTCACAAGACTCGTAAAAAGCTCTGTAGCAAAGAAACTGTTTGACCCAGTATTTCTCTTACAAGAGTATCAGTTCTGGAAGTCAAGGACATTTTCCACCTCTAATACAACATCTCTACTGCCTAGTAGAGTGCCTGGCACTTAGTAGACACCTAATAAATATTTGAATAACTTTCAACATACATTCCCCTTTTAAGCTATAGAAGAAAAACACAGTATATAGTAGATTTTGATTTACTTGGGGAGAATAATAATATGAATAGATAAATTTACACAAATCATTTTGAAGTATATATATTTGATAATACTTTTTTCCACAAATCTACACAATTGCACATTTAGTGGTGATAGTAAATGAACTACATTTGCTTCTGAAAACTTGCTAAGAAGGATGGCTACTAAAAACTACAACTTGAACCCAAAACAATTGATTTAGTTCATTGGTCCCCACTCCTTAGCAGTTTTAATATAGAAGAAAACAGACGCATATATTTCTTTTCTGCCATAATATGACATCATATAAGGAATGTGATTTTATTCGCTAGAAATAAGATTTGCTTTTGTTATTTTAGTACATTTGATCACATAAGAATAATTCTAGATTTTTTTCCCCTCCTGTGACTCTCATAGCATCCCCATCTAAAATAGACTTTGGAGATTTAGATCAAATGTCTTATCAATTGTCCTAGACTGCTTACTATGTGCTTTCACTATAGATTTTAATGTCAATAGAGAAAGGAGAAGGAAAAGTCAGAGGGAAATGAAACAGGTGTATGCAACACCCCTCTCTACTACCGACATTTCTCAGAATTCTGGGGGAAGTTGCATCTATAAGTGGAAAGTTTTTCACCATGGAACTCACGGTGGTTGAACTTCTCATGAAGAATTTTTGTTTCACTACTGAAGAAAAATATGTTTGATTTTACCATAACTGAAAAGTTCTCCTATTTCTACTTCTGAGGTTTGCCCTCAAGACTACTGTTTACCTAATGGAAGGGACTCCTATGCATGGAGGAAAAAGTGCACCATTTGAAGGAAAAGCTAAAGGAGTGATATTCAGGTAGCTCCTCATTCCACCAATGAAAACATACACATAGATTTTCCACTTTACACCTCATTTTCCACCTTATTTTCATGATTTTGAAATGAATATGTAGGGTCTGATGAGTTTGTCAATAGTCTATAATTATTAGTGTTATTCAAATAGAATACAAATGATAAGCCATATGTAAAAATGCTGTGTGAATAAACTGCTATACCCCAAATAATACAAATGAGTGAATGGCAGTAAATGCTAAGAGGGATTAACAACATAAAGGATATTAAAAAAATGATGACCGTATTTCATATTTATGTGTCTTTTTCTCTCTCACTCTTTTTTTTTTTTTTTTTTTTTTGTGGTCCGCGGGCCTCTCACTGTTGTGGCCTCTCCCGTTGCGGAGCACAGGCTCCGGACGCGCAAGCTCAGTGGCCATGGCTCACGGGCCCAGCCGCTCCGCGGCATGTGGGATCTTCCCGGAACGGGGCACGAACCCGCGTCCCCTGCATCGGCAGGCAGAACACTCAACCACTGCGCCACCAGGGAAGCCCTTCTCTCTCACTCTTACTCAACTCCTAAATAACTAAGAGGATATGCTCACAAATGGTAAGCATGTTTTGGATGTTCGATGTGTGTTTGTGGGAAAGAACAAAAAAAAAAAACTGCCTCAATTAGGTCAAATATCATACAAGAGATGAATGAGATTAGAGATGGGATTGGGATTTGTGTTAGTTACTCAATAGCTAACCAGTCACAGATATGACAGTGTAGTGCAATATGCAAATATACTTTTAAACAACTTCTCTTAAGTTATCTACTGTCTGTAAAGACAATCACACTCAACTGCTCTGCACTTAACCCCAGAGCTTCTGAGTTAGAATCTGTTAGAAATAGGTACAGGTTTCATTGCTTTGGCAACATTTACATGGCTCTGCATCAGGCAATACAACTGCTAAGGTCACACTCTGGGAATTCAGGAAAGCCTAGTGTCCAGTTCTGGTCGTTCTACCACCCAACTGTGATCTAGGGTAAATTCCTGATGAAAAAAAAAAGAAAAAGAAAAACCCTGAAGATGCTGCAACAGTATTTCCTACTTCACAGGGTCATCATGGGGATAAAAGGTCATTAGGATAAAGTGCCTCTCAACCAGGAAACACTGATAAATGCTACTGATGCTACCATCATCATCATCACGACCGATCAAGAACATATTGCCACATGGAAATTCAACATTCCCTGGGCCATTCACAACTTTCCTTTAAAGTACTCATATTCTATGTGGGGTCTTAACACCTTCAAATAACAGAAAATACATGTCTTTACGCCTTTTTTTCTGTAGCTAATTTTGGCATCTTTCACCTCTGTCCACTTAAGTGTTGGTTTAGCATATTCTTGTCACACAAAGAAGCTACTTCCCAAAGAGAGGAACAATGTGTCAAGTGACAAAGACATTGAGTGAAGTCTTTCACATCCTAGATTGTCCACGGTACAGCTCAGCTGGTCTCTGGGTCGGAAGGCCTGGGTCTACTTTGCTCGTCTGTTACAGGCGAAGGGACATGGTCCTTAGCATGTGGTCTGTGAAGCAGAGGCAGCTGAGGGTAGAATTATAACACAAGCAGAACTGGCTTCAATTCTTCCTTCTTAGGTCTTTTTCTTCTTGTTCACCTGTTCAAGGACCTTGCCTGCCCTCTGTCCCTGCCAGGACGATGTTACATCTGCCTGGATAAGTAGGTCACCATTGTATATCAGGAAAGGTCTTATTTGTAATTATCAGGAACCAGATATGGCTAATTTGAGCAGAAAAGGAAACTTTTGGAAGTTTATGGTTAGGTCTCAGTAACTAGAAGCAGACTAAACAACCAAAAGCCAAGGCTATGCTATTGCAATTATAGGATCAGCCCAAGGTGATGTTATAAGTCCTAGCTGGCCTTGCTACCAAGCAGGAACAGGAAACAGGAGGTTGACCCAGCACTGCTGGTCTTGCTTCTTTACATCATTTATTTGTAATTCAAAATCCAAGAGAGGGGTGCAGTTGGCCAACTTGAGGTTGCCCGACTGTTTTCCATCTGTAAGGGAGACTGAGCATGTGAGTAAACAGTGTATCTGACATGTTCAGCTTGTATAACGAGAGGAAGGCTCTGTTTCTCACCAAGACCCACAAAGTGGAAAATTCCCCAAAGAGAAAGGAATTTCAGATCAGATGCTTGGAAAGTTAAAAACAACAACAAACAAATGCAGATGTGGAATTAAAGACATGGAGTCATTAAGAACCTATATGTGGAGTGATTCAGACCTGAGTTCACATCTGGAGCAAGCTACTTAATCTTGCCGAGCTTCAATTTTCTTTAAAGGAAACAACGTGGAAGATGATATCCACATGTAACTTGTGGTACACATGAAGGAGGGTAGTACAGTATATGATGCCTGGCACATCCTATGCATTTTCTAAAACTACTAGTAGTACTATTATTATTGTTACTTATTATACAATTTATTGTAGAAATTAACAGGGAGAGTATTAATAAATGTTAATACAGTGCTAAGTGTCACATTTATGATCTCAACTAATTATTTGTTGATTCAACAAACATTCCACATATCAGAAAGTAACCTGTTAGTATATATATATATATATATATATATATATATATTTTTTTTTTTTACAGAAGAAAAGAAACCCTGAGGCTTAGAAAGTGTAAACAATGTACCAAAAGTCACTCATTTAAGAGGTAATGGAATATTATTCAGCCTTAAAAAAATGAAGGAAATCCTTTCATTTGTGACAATATAGATGAAACAGGAGTACATTATGCTGACGAAATAAGCCAGACAGGATAAATACGAATGATATCATTTATATATGGAATCTAAAAAGAAAAAAAGCCACACTCATAGAAACAGAGTAGAAAACTGGTTGCCAGGGGCTGGGGCGTGGGTGGGGAAAAGAGGGGAAGACTGGTAAAAGGGTACAAACTTTCAGCTGCAGGATGAATAAGGTCTGAGGATCTACTGTATAACATAGTTACTACAGTCAATAATACTGTATTGTATAACTAACATTTTCTGAGAGAATAGAACTTAAGTGTTCTCACCAAAAAAAGAAAAAAAGGAAAAAGGTGTCATGAGCTGTTAGATGTATTAATTAACGTGATGGGAAGGATCCTTTTACAACAGATATGTGTATCAAATCATCATGATATACTCTTTGACTATCTTACAATTTTGTCAATTATACCTCAATAAAACAGAAAAAAAAAGAGGTAATAAAGATGAGACTCCAATCCAGGATTATCCAGCTCAAAAAACTACACTTTTAACCATTACAATATAGTATCCATCCATATGTTGTAACTGTAAAATGCTTAACACAAAGGAAACGTTAAATAAATGGTATTTATTCTAACTCTAATGCTTACTAGATATTAGTTATGTGGTATGCTTTGCTTCTAACTACAAGGGTATAAGGTGCAAATTCTTGCTACAGAACATAAAAGCCCCTGTGGTACCCTGCAGGATAAACACAGTACCTGTAAATCTCTCATCTCTCAACCCAGAGTCTCCTCAAGTTGGAGGTCTTTACCCCCTTTATAATGTGGGAATAATGCCTTTCCCACATTTGCACTGGGCATGAAAATCCATACTTCCAGGTGTATACTGAACCTCCACTTAGCTCCTCGTCACCTTGGAATCACCAGACCAAAGATCATTTATTCCATTAATATAAATGATGTAGGGATAGAAGTACAGAATATACAGAGAGTGTTGGAGGAATCCAAACAACAAGTCCTCCACTCTCAAAACAAATTTTAGAGTTCCAAAAGTAAAGAGCAATGTTTGGAAACGAAACTAAAAATGAAACTAACATCTACAATTAGCCAAGTATTTATTATGGGCCAGGCTACTTACTAGGCACTTGATAAACATTACAGCTCATCTTCCTGCAGTCCTTCAAAGCATATAATATTGTTTCTATTTCATAGAGAAGAAAATTGTATCTAAGCGGGTTAGTGATTAGCCCAAGACCACAGGGCTAGGCTGTAAGAAAAGAAGGCCAAGTTTCAGTGGTCAAAATGGTGATGGATGTTATAACTAGAAGATTACAGCTAATCAAATAAAAATATTCAAAACGGTCCTAATGTATTATTAGGATTTCTTTAGAATAACTTGGGTGCCTTAGTGAATACAGTAGTGGTAGGCACAACAGTCTCTTTAATTTGCTAATCATACAAATCTACTTTAATATTCTTGGTGACAAGGAGCTAACTACTGATAAGACAGCTTCTTCAGTTTTGGGGCTACTCCAGGGTGAAATGCCGGAACGTCTTACTGCCTGCAATGTCACCTAGTTCTACCAGGGGGAATAAAGCAGAACAAGTAGCCACTGTTCTTGACAAATGGATACAGTTTCAGTTTTTCAAAATATGAGTGTCAGATTCATTCATTGTATCAGATAGATCTGTCAAATGGCTTTGCCCATTTACTAATGGATGGCACACTGCAGACACACGTTGGGTCAAAGGACTCAATGTCACCTCATTGATACTGTCATCAATATGATTTGTATTGGCATTTTGTCTCACCCTGACTTTAAGGACTATGTGAGGAGATCCAAGTCTCCAGACCATGGACTGATCACCTCTGCTTGACACAGTATTCTCTGCTCATTTCCAGAGGGGACCAAGGATGAGCTCTTGTACTTCTGAGTCTACTCACCCTACCTGGCAACACATACTAGCTGGGCTGATTGGATCAAGCAGGAGCCCCAGAGTTTAAATTTCCGGCTGCATTGGAGGAAACAGAGGCTATGCCCCAATCCCATAACCCCTCACTTCTTACTGCTAGCCTATCCTAGGCTGTTCTTGCTGATAGGAGTACTTCATGCTAAAAATTAATTTTGCTTACCTGATGGCAGTCACACAACCTCAAATGCCATTTTTATAAATAAGGCAACCACCAATGGAGTGTGATTTAGGGTTTTTTCTTCTGTAGACCCTGCCTACCCTATAAAATCTCCCATTACTGCATCATGGAGACTATAATCCCTTTCCGAGGGAACAGATTCTTTCCAACCATAAGATGAAATAAGAACTTACATTTCCATACTGCCCAAAAGGAAATAAATTGATTACAAAATGCAGGAGAATGACTGATTTTCCACATTTGTTGTGTTCATTAAAGGGTTTTTGAATGGACTTGACAGTATGAAAGCAGTTCAACACACACAAAATAAAAATTAATAAATGAAGAGAAAAAAATTGCATTTACAACAAACAAAATAAACACATTGATATATAAAAGGCTGTTATACATCGATGAAAAATGGATGTCATAAAGTCACACACTAAAAAGTATTAACAGCCAATAAAGATATGCAAATATGTTCAACCTTGCTATTATTAATCGAAGAAATACAAATAAAATAATTCAGGTGTCATATTTTACTGACTAGAATGACAAAGTTTTAAAAAACTTGATAATACTGGTATTGATATTGATAATACTGGTACTGATGAGTGTGTGTAAGAAACCACACTGGATGTTAAATTCTTGGTAGAAATAAAAAGCACGGTAACCTTTCTGGAAGACAATATGTCAGTATGTACCAGAACTGACAACCAGCCATTCAAGTTCTAGAAGTCCATTCTAAGGAAATAAACAAATGCTCAAAGACATATGAACAAGGATGCTTGTCTCATTGTTTAGCAAAGCAAAACAGGAATAATCTAAATGTTGAACAGTAGGGACTGGTTAAATAAATAATAGAATGCTGTTCAACCATTAAAAATGATGCTGCAGATTTTTATTAGGTGATGAGTAATCATACTTATATTACTAAATAAAAATGTTATAGAACTGTTTTGTAGTTTGATATAATAATTAAAGGTATTTTATACTTGCATTGTATTTATATGCACCCCGTCACAAAAAAGTTTCCAAAGATACCCTCAAAAATGTTACAGAGATGATTTATCAGAAATGGGATTTTGAGTTATTTTTCCTTTTTTCTTTAAGTCCTTTCAATTTTGGAGTTTCTGCAATGAGCCTGTATTATTTTTACAATTAAAAATATTTAAATTTACAACAAAAGGATCTAAATTCCTCCAGTTTTCCATTTATTTTCCACCCTGGCTCAGGGCATTTGTGTAAAAAAAAAATCAGCTTATTTTCTCTTTTGTATCAATCTAAATTTACTTTTCATAAGTTAACTATTTTAGTCTGGCAAAAGTTTCACACAGGAAAATTGTTAAGGTCTGAGTATTCTATTACCTTTAAAAGCACTGGAAACTTTGAAATTCTTTCTTTCAGAATTTTCATATAATACTGAAAGGCGGGGGGGAGGTAGCAAAATGAAGGGAAATAGATAGTAGTAGTCAACTTCAATTAAGAAAAAGCAACAAGAGGCAGTTTGTACTCTTTTGATACGGCAGAAGCCCCATGTGTCAACTCATGCTAAAAAATGTATATATACACACACATATATATGTTTGTGTGTATTATATGTATATGTGACACACACACATAATTAATCCACAGTCTTAGGCTAATCACTCATTGTGGCAGAAACAACGAGCTGTTGACTACACTTTAATTAGCTCCTCCAGCCTGTAGAGGCATCACTAGGACCAAGATAGGAGCAACATTCTCCATCTCCGCTCGCATCTGGGTATGGTTCTATCCCAAAGAATGTGACCAGAGGTGACCTGAAGAGTTTATGTCTGAAGGATAACGAGTTGATAATTGTAGCTCGCAGCTTCCTCTCTCCTTTCCTTTTTAGGACAAACGTAGAGCCACTTGATGAAGGTGGTGGGTCCCTGAATAACTGAGCAGAAAACTGACCCTCAGACCACCAAAGTCCATACTACGCTCCTGAGTGAGTGAGAAATGAACTGTCCGTGTGTTGCTCCACTGAGGTTTAAGGTTTATTATTTAGTGTCTAACTAACGCATTTTTTCTTTAAACCTCAGTTGCCTTCTCTGTAAAATAAAGTCTTTGCAAAGGATCCACTGGAAGTTTTTTCCCTTGCTTATGTTGTTATCTTAGTTTTTAATTCTCAGAAACATTGCGCGCATTTTACCTTTTAAGTTAGTAAGTCTACTTTTTTCCCCACAAAGACGGGTTCTTCAAGCTATGGAGAAGTCATAGCAGACTGTTGCTTCAGTTTAAGATACGCATTCACATATGAGATGAGAAGGGTGAGGACCCAGAGAAACGCCTTTGACAGAGGGGAGTGAGAGCATACTGAAGAATGTTTAGTAATAAAGAATTCAGATGGGAGAAACGGATGGGTTACATCGAACAGATTTGCTCAAAGGAATTCTGGAAAGGCAAATATGTGAAAATGTATAGCAAAGACATGAAATGCCTTTTGGTCCCTAAATGGATTTCATTTCAAAGACGTGCATATTGCAAATACATGTACCATAACACTTCTCTGTCCACTTCTAGAATTTTCTAAAGCCTGACAGAACATCTGCAGAGAGAGGATGTCATTCCAAGATAATCGACTGCAAGTTACTAAATTAAGATAAAAATGTCCTTAACCTTGAACAGTTTTTAAAGAGATTTTAGAAGAAAGGAGCCCTCCAGGGGGTTGTATAACTATATAATTGTACCCTTTCTAAAAGGCTATTTACAGATACATAATGTTTCACCTCCATTCTTTAAAGTAAAATATAGGATTAAAAAAAAATAGTTTGGGGATAATATTTGTTTGGGACAGCAGGCACTGCAAAGCAGTACCACTCTCTCCTTATTCCTTACTATCAGAGCCCTGGTTTAGGAGACCCCATTATCCTTACGGCTAAGGTGGCCAGTTTAAAATCCGAGCTGATGAGATCTAAGTGCAAGTCTGTTGACCATCTGTGGTAAAATATTTGCTCTCTGAGTTAGACACTGCCTTTTTTTTCTTACTTAATTTCTTTTTTTTTTTCCTTTTCTTTCTTCCTGCCCAAATTGTTGGAACACTATTGGAGATTCTGGGGTCACTTTGAAGCTATGTGGACATGCTAGAGATGTGGAAGCTGGAAGAGCGAAGCAACCCAGTCCCCTGGTGATGCCCTTCAGCAGCTGGACTAACGCTAGAGGGTCTATCTCCAAACTTCCTGCTACCCGTGGAAAGTAAGGTAAATCACTCATTCACTTTCTGTTACCTACTAACTGATCCAGAACTCTAACCTCAGGGTTCTAGAACCCTTCTCAGTATCCCATAGTCATACTCATGTTCCGGACTCCTGATCATCAGACTTGCTTATAGCAGATGCATGCGGAGGGCGGGCTCTTCTGGAAGCCCTCATACTTCCTCCCCTACCCCCACCACACACAAATAATGATCTTTATGTCCACTCATCCTTCTATCTACACTCAGAGGCCAGGGCCCCCAGGAAGGCTTCACTGACAACCCTTTACTCCTCTCTACAGGCAGAAAGGGTAGAGGTGTGGGCTCTGGAATCAGACTTCCTAGACTTGAATTCTTAATCTGTTACTTACCAGTTTAGGATGTGGGCAAAGTAGTTACCTTCTCTGGACACCCCTGTAAAAGAGGAACACTAAGTAGCACCTATGTACCTTACTGAAAGGATTAAATGAGCAAATGCAGGTAAAGTTCTTATAATTTTTTCTTGGGTCAATCAATTCTAGCTGCTATTGTTACCTTTGACTAATTTAGGGCAGAGTCCCTTTGCCCTCCTTTGGTTCTCTGGGCCCGTCTCATTCACAACACACACAACCGCATACTGCAGAGTTTTGAAAGGTGGTTCTCAAAATGTGGTCCCTGGGCCAGCAATATCAGCCACACCTGCGAACTGGTTAGAACTCTGGCACTGGAGCCCAGCAATCTGTGTTTTAACAATATTCTCAGGCAAATCTGATGCACACTAAAGGTCGACGACAACTGAGAACATCTGTCTCAGACTCTCCTGGAGGCATTCACCAAAAACAGAGTTACAGGACCTTACACCGGACCAGCTGGAGAAGGGCTCTAGTAATTGCCCTGGTTATCATGCTTGTCATGATTTTTCAGCACATAAATGTTTGAGAATCACTGCCATTTTGAATGTGTGTTTCACTTGTCTGTTTTTCCAGTGGACTTTACTTCCTTGCAAGGAAGGTTTGTGAAGATTTGTTGCTGTTGTTTGCATTATTAGTTTTATTATGCTAATTCTAGAATCTCTGGTGCATAGTGCAATCTCAGGCAGGAAGTAGTGGCTCATTAAAACAGGTATCCCAAAAGTCTTAGTAGAACTTCAAGATTAATTCCTTCAGGAAGAGGTAAAATTGTCATTAGATGCAGATGATACGATACTATATATAGAAAACCCTAAAGACTCTACATGAAAACTACTACAACTGATAAACGAATTCAGCAAGGTAGCAGAATACAAGATTAACATACAGAAATTGGTTGCATTTCTTTATACCAACAATGAAATATTGGAAAGGGAATGTAAAAAAAACAATGCCTTTTAAAATCACAACCCCAAAAATAAAATACTTAGGAATAAACCTCACCAAGAAGGCAAAAGACTTATATGCTGAGAACTGTAAGACATTAATAAAGGAAAGTGAAGATGATTCAAAGAAATGGAAAGACATCACATGTTCTTGGGCTGGAGGAATTAGTATTGTTAAAATGCTCATACCACCCAAAGCAATCTACAGATTTAATGCGATCCCTATCAAATCATCCATGACATTTTTCACGCAATTAGAACAAATAATCCTAAAATTCATACAGAACCATAAAAGACCCAGAATTGCCAAAGCAATCCTGAAGAAAAAGAACAACGTTGGAGGCATAGCCACCCCAGACTCAGACAGTACTCCAAAGTCACGGTAATCAAAACAGCATGGTATTGGCACAAAAACAGAAAGATGGATCAATGGAACAGAATACAGAGCCCAGGAATAAACCCACACACCTCAGTTAATCTTTGACAACTAATCTTTGACAAAGGAGGCAAGAATATATAATGGGAAAGAGACAGGCTCTTCCGCAAGTGGTGTTGGTAAAGTTGGATAGCCTTATATAAACCAGTGAAGTTAGAACACATCCTTTCACCATACACGAAAATAAACTCAAAACGTCTTAAAGACTTAAACATAAGACATGACACCATAAAACTTCTAGAAGAGAACACAGGCAAAATATTCTCTGACATAAATCATACCAATGTTTTCTTAGGTCAGTCTCCCAAGACAATAGAAATAAAAATGAAAATAAACAAAGGGGACTGAATCAAACTTACAAGCTTTTGCACAGCAAAGGAAACCATAAACAAAATGAAAAGACAACCTACAGAATGGGAGAAAATATTTGCAAATGATGCGACCAGCAAGGGCTTAATTTCCAAAATATACAAACAGCTCATACAACTTGATGACAATAAAAGCAAACAACCCAATCAAAAAAATAGGCAGAAGACTTAAAGAGACATTTCTCCAAAGAAGAAATACAGATGGCCAATAGGCACATGAAAAGATGGTCAACACTGCCAATTACTAAAGAAATGCAAATCAAAACTACCATGAGGTACCACCTCACACCAGTCAGAATGGCCATCATTAAAAAGTCTACAAATAACATATGCCGGAGAGGGTGTGGAGAAAAGGGAACCCTCCTACAACACTGTTGGTGGGAATGTAAGTTGGTGCAGCCACTGTGGAAAACAGTGTGGAGGTTCCTCAGAAAACTAAAAATAGACCTACCATATGATCCAGCAATCCCACTCCTGGGCGTATATCCAGACCAAACTATAATTCAAAAAGACACATTCACCCTGATCTTCACAGCAGCAATATTCACAATAGCCAAGACATGGAAACAACCTAAATGTCCATCAACAGATGAATGGATAAAGACGATGTGGTACATATATACAATGAAATACTACTCAGCCATAAAAAAAAGAATGAAATAATGCCATTTGCAGCAGCAACATGGATGCAACTAGAGATTATCATACTAAGCAAAGTAAGCCAGAAAGAGAAAGACAAATACCATGATACCACTTATATGTGGAATCTAAAATATGACACAAATGAACCTATCTATGATACAGAAACAGAATCAGAGACATAGAGAATAGACTGGTGGCTGCCAAGGGGGAAGCAGGTGGGAGAGGGATGAACTGGGAGTTTGGGATTAGCAGATGCAAACTGGTATATATAGATTGGCTAAACAACAAGGTCCTACTATATAGCACAGGGAACTATATTCAATATCCTGTGATAAACCATAATGGAAAAGAATATGAAAAACAATGTATATACATATGTAGAACAGAGTCACTTTGCTGTACAGCAGTAATTAACACAACGCTGTAAACCAAGTATACTTCAATAAAAAATAAGTTAATTAAATTTTTAAGAAGATTAATTCCTTGAGAAGAACAAGTACTACACATTCACAAAAAAAGCACCCTTTGAAAGTTTAAATTTTTGAATTTCTTTGCCACTTCCTTAGTTTTGATCATCTTGGACAATATATTTTTAACATTGACTTTTAAAAAGAATTGTGTTTCAGTGTTTGCTATCCTTAGAGAGACAGAAACAGATAAGTACAACTAAATACTTATTTTTCAAAAGTCTCAAAAGTATAAGGGAAACGAAAGTAATTATATCTTCAAATGATTTTGGGGTATGTTTCTAATTTCATACTTCTGATGCGATTAAAGATTAAAACTGTATTAAGACATTTGAGACATGCCGCATTGGTATTAAATGAATTTAATTTTGTGTAAAGTGGTAGAAATATTTTCTTCAGCAAACATACCTGCAGATATAAAATCACAACCATAAATCTACAAAAAAGCAAGCTATTGAATGAAATCTGATTGGTTATTTCCCTGCAGTATGGATCTGCTAATAATTTAATTTACTACTTGCTAACAGAAGCCAAAATTTAAATATACATACATATATATGTGTGTGTATATATATATATATCTCTTCAATTTTAAATCATTCATATACATGAACGAGTATACATACACATATATAACAACTGTTCATATATATATATATATATATATATATATAAACAATTTAAATTAAAGAAAGTACAGCTGGTGGCCTATTTTTTCCCCCCGATTTCTAAAGAAAACCATATTCTATTCTAGGCAGTGGAATGTCAATCCACCTTAAGGGTTGTTCAATGAGCATATCTGAGAAACCACTGGTTTAGCCAATGATGTACTTATTGAGGGAGGCCCTAGTGCCACTGTCAAGAGCTTATCCACAGGAGAGATAAGATGGTACTTGTTTGGTTTGTGAAAAGAAGGAGTAGTGAGGAACGGCAGGTAGCTGCAGGCTGATGACACGTGATGTCCATATATATGTAGAACCAACACACCCATAATTGCACCCATTTTCCATACCCAAATCCAAAGCCTTTATATCATTAATCCCAGGCAAAAATGGTAAGATTCATGTGTGTTACTATCCCACGGCTTCAAGATGCCTATAAACTCATATGAGTATGTCTTAGTTTTATCAGTGGAGGACAAACCAGGCTTCTATCACCAAGCCTCATTCCATAACAGGCAAACCAGTCCAAGACTTCTCTGAGTGCTGCAGGAGAGTCTATGGAAGGGGCGCTCACTCCACTGTGATGCCTAAAATGCCTTTGCACAGAGCAAACATTCAATACATGCTGAGTGAATGAATGAGTGAACTGGTGTCATAAAACAGGCTTATTTCAGGGAAATTCCATTCAACAGGCTGGCATTCCTTCCTACCCATCTTAACTGTTAAGCTTGCCATCAGACAAAAATTTAATTATAAAACGTTAGAGCTGAGGAGATTTTAGAAACTATCTACTCTCCAGAGGTATACAACTTTAATTTAGTGATAAAAATCACTAGGAGTGACTTAGGAGTCTATCAGACCTGAGTCCAAATTCCACATCTACCATATTTTCGTGAGCAAATAACTACTTCTGAGGCTCTGTTCCATGTATGCATTATGGGATATCATAATAATACATACATTAATTGTATGACTATCAGGGGATGAAATGACACAATCCATTTGCCATGGTCGGCTAAGTAATTTGCACCAAGTAAGCACTCAAGACATTAGCCAATATTAATAGCGGAGAGATGAAAACAAAACTCTGGGACTGATGCCTACCCTAGTGGCCCCAGTGGTCATAATGACTTTCTTCCATTCAGCCTGCTCTCTTCTCACTACGACTAAGGAAGAGAAGATGAACAAATTAGGAATAACAATTTGAAAATGGTTTTATACTCCCTGAATGAATGGAATTATAATAAAATGATTCATGAGTTCTGCAGAAATATGATGAGACTTTAGATCTTTATGTTAGTTCTCTACAAAACCAATTTATGGCCCTAAGATGTACCTTCCCACCCAGCCCCATCCTTACCAGTATCAAATATCATTGTAAATGGAAAAGTCAACAACACATAATCAACAAGCTAAGTTACAAGCCAGTGAAGTCTCGGAGGTTTGATAGAGAAAATTCAGATTTATCATTATATGTAAAAATAAGATGATATGAAGAACTCAATCTAAAAAATATTACCTGGAGATCTATAATCTCTACAATAGTGCTATAAAAAGTAAAGAGCTAGAAATCTATTTAGATGGTTTTCCTTATAAGAAAGCACTTTCTGTATAACTTTTAATGTACTATTGATGAGAACAATTCAACAAAATTCAAATAAATATCTGCAGATGTCCTACGAGAAGAAAAGAACAGAGTTAGATGTGACAGGGGATAACTGGACTTCAGGATGAGTAAGACCCTATACTTGACCTCAATAAATTAACATGAAATACAGTGGATGAGTCACGTACAGAATGTCAGAATTCTAAAAGGCCAAGCTAAGTACCAAAAGGAACATGTGCGGACTCTTAAGAAGGAAATAAAATATTGGTTAGTTGATTACGAAAAGGCAGAAGGGAGGAGGTTCCCTTTGGCTGCTCTTTGAAGAGATCACTTCCTTTCCCCCCTAGTCCTGAGGCTAGGGTGGCATGGGCAATAGAGGAATGTGGGGACTGAGAATCACTTCTACTCTCACCAGAGTGGCTGGAAGCAGATTTTCTTACCAGGATGTAGTAGTATGCTAATATTTAAGGGTTCTTGAGGTCAGAGAGAAGGGTTTGAATACTCCGGCTCCATCTCTTGCTGTGGGTCAAGTTTCTTACCTTTCCAGCACCTCGGCGTCTTTATCTGAAAGTTGGGGATGATGATAATGTCTCCCACCTGAGTGTGAGAACTATATGCTATAGTGCATACGCAGGGCTAAATTTGGTGCCTGGCAAACAGAAAGTGCTCAGTACGGCAGGCGAGTGTAGTGACAATAAAGGCAAAGATGACGGGGGTAGTGCCGGTGTTGCTTCTGCCCCCAGAACAGGCTCTGACTGGGAGAGAGTTAAAGCACCTTTGGGTTCATGGGGGTTTATATATAAGCAACGGTTGATCAATGTGAGCTGGTTGTCCAAATGATTATGTGCAATCTAAGAAAAAAATGGGCCTCGGATCTGCTCAGCTACTTAATAATATTAGCAGTGGTAGTAGTCAAAGAAGCTAAATTTTATTAAGTGTTTATATGCCAAACAACGTGCTGAACATTTTAAAAGGATTTACTCACTTATTACAACGAGGCTATACGCTAGGTCCTGATAATGTTATTCGTCTCTTTCAGATGTTGACTGAGCCTCAGACGGGTTACAAAAGCATCTAAGATCCCGTTGTCAGTACATGACGGAAATGAGTTCAAATCCAGCCTGTCTGACTTGTTCTTAATCACTAAGGTATGAAATTAAGCATGTTGCCCTTTGCCTGATTCTCCTTCTGAGGCCTGAATATTTCACTTAGCTCTCTGAGTGCAGAAGAGAGAAAATTCTCTCTCCTTGACCCAACTTGGCATCAATATCCAACTCCCCTTCTCAAAATGGGTTGCTTCAACGAGCAGCAATGAACGCCGGGTCGTGGACCAGTCACCTTGATGACTAAGAGTCAGACACTAGGGAAAGAAAATGCTCTGTGACAAACCTACCCTTGTACAGAAACAAGACAGAAATGGGGAGACAGGGCAGAAGATAATGGAATAAGGCATAGGAAAAATAGCACCTGGCATCGTGATAGTAATAATAATAATAGTAGTAGTAATAGTAATAATAGTAGACTTTACTATGCTCTAGGCATTGTATTAAGTGCTTGGTGTAAGTGACTTCGTTTTAACATTGAAAACAAGTCTATGGGGATGAAATATTATTAACATCATTTTATAGGCAGGAGTATTGAGGTTCAGGTAATCAGGTAAATTGCCCAAGCTCATATGGTTAGCAAGTGGAAAGCAGAGATTTGAACCAGCACCTACACTCCTAACCATTATGCTATAACCATTATGCTGAAGACATAAGAATTCCAATGGTCTTTCCCCATAACCCACTCCTGCACTCCAGACTTAAATAGTCCAAGATCAAGAGAGAGCAAGCTTGGAGTTGCCACTCTTCAGTGAGTGTCAATCATTTCAAAACAGTGTATTTGCTAACAAGATGCAGTTCCTGTGATAATCTTCTCAACCAGGTATCAAGAAACAGGAAGCAAAGATTCAAGTAACAGTATGTTCCTACTTACGAGGAAGGTGGGACAGCATAGTTGACACTGGGCTTAACTGTTCTGGAAAACGTGGTCCCAGTAGGCATACACGCTGGTACATTTTCCCCACCTACCAAATACAAAAGAAGTATTTCATTTCCATGTTGCTCTTCAAAGTTCCACCTCATTCGTGCCTGTCATTCATCCTCTGGCCTCTTCCTGTCTCCATTTCTGTACAGAAAGGTGCTGAGTCTCTGCTCTCAGATACGAAAAGGGTGTGTTAGGAGAGGGAGCCATGGTACCTCAATGTCTTTTTTTTTTTTCATCTTAATTCTATTATGCCAACTCCACTGAACTTAATTAGAGTGAATACCGAATTACACAATTACCCTCTGTTCTATTCTTCAGATGTTATATTTTGATAAAATTTACGACATGCTGCTCTCCCCTTGAACACCAGATGAACACTAGAAATGGATGTGTGTTGACATAAAATCTGTTATAATTACAATTAAAGTATAGCTTACATAATGATAGTGTTAACATAAAATTATAGATGTGTAGAGACAACGTGGTCATGCATTTTTTAGTATAAGTACATGCTTAGACCAATATCTATCTGTTAGCGGAATGAAGATGGAAGAGAATTTTGGTTAAGCCACAAAGGCTGTTTAAGGACTTGCAGATAGCTAAGGGGAACTCAAAGACCAGTAAGGTAATATTTCCCCTGCCATGTTTTCGATTGCAAAGTGAAGGGAAGATGTGAAAGTAAGTACCCCTATGGAAATTACAAGACAAGTACATTTTTTTCCTTGAATACCTGGGCAAATGCTTAAATTCTAATGTATATCAGTGATGCAAATTTTCAACTGAGTTTGATAAATCATAAAATAATAATTATACATATATGTATATAAAACTGCATGGAACTAGACAGTTCAGAATTACTTCTAATTAAAGAGGTACCCTATGACAACTAACTTAAACCTTACAAAATAAGGTTCCAAGTACCCTATCAGAGTGAAAAGTAGGAGACTGAAAGGTTTATTGTAAATGTTTGTAGTCATGGTGTCTTAACTAAAACTACTGTGTCACAAATACTATTAAAATAATTGTGACATTTTCTTCACTTTTACTGCAAACAACAAAACAAACTATAGGTATTTTTTCATTTCAGGTAATTATTTTAGCTAACAGTTATTAAATGTTTTGAGAAGACAGAGTGCTAATTGCATTACTTCATTTTATCTTTAAAATAGCGCTTCCATGTAATTATTCTTAATATCTCCATTGTATTAAAGTGTATCTCTAGTTTAGACCTTTCTTCAGAACTGCAGACTTGTGTATCCAACTGTGTACTCAGCATCTCTACTTGGACGTCACGAAAACAACTCAAATCTTATACCTCCAAAACTGGTCTTTAATGCCCCAAACATGCTCTACCCCAAACTTTTTCCATCTTAGGTGACAGTAACCACACCTTTCCAGTTCCCCAGGCCCTAAATCTCGAATTCACCCTTGACCCCCTCTTCCTTTCCATTCTTGCATTCAATCTACCACGAAATGCTGTCACAACCTTCGCAATGTGCCACTTCTGAGAATTACCAGCCGCTAGCAGCCTGGTGCAGGCCACCAACATAGACCTCGAGGATCCTGTAGTCGCCTCCCGAGATTCTCCCTGACTCCACTCTCTCCCCACATCCTCAAGGCCACAGATAGAGTTATGCTTTTCAAACAAGAGACAGTTCATGCCACACCTCGGCTAAAATCCTGCCCCTGGCTGCCTACATTTAGAGTAAAAGACACAATGCATGTGATGGCCTCCCAGGACTTACCCAATCCATCCCATCACATATCCGACCTCCAGCCGTCCTGCTGTCTCTTCCTCCCCACTGACTAAGTCAGCCAGGGTGGCCTCCTTGATATTCCTCCAAGCTGCCCGGCATATTTCTGCCTTAGAGTTTTGGGACTGGTTATTCTTGCTCCCAGGGAGTGGTCTCCCCATCATACATTCTGACAACTCCCTCACTTCAAGTCTTTGCTCAAATGTCAACTTATAAAATCCACCCTGACTACCCTATTTAAAATCAGAACCTACCTGTACACTCCTCCAGCACTCCCAACCCAAGTCTCTTCAGTGAGCTTCACATCCTTTTCCTTATCCCGTAGCGCCCATCAACTTGTGACAAAGCACAGAATTTATTTATAACATCCGTTTCCACACGAGAGTGTAAGGAGGGAGAAAGCACACAAGAAGGAGCACGCAGGCAAAGGCTCTTGTCTAATTTATTCATTGATACGTCCAAGCATAGAGAACAGGAAGATCCTTGATAAATAGTCCTGAAAAAGATACAGATGAGGAAACTAGTAGTAAAGCTCAGAAAGTTTAAGTAACTTCCTCAAGGTTCTAGAGCTAGAAGAGGGTCACAGTAGAATTCACACTTGGGGATGTCTAACTTCAAATCTCTTAGCCTCTCTGCTATCGTTTTTTTCTTCTTTGCGGTACGCGGGCCTCTCACTGTTGCAGCCTCTCCCGTTGCGGCGCACAGGCTCCGGACGCACAGGCTCAGCAGCCATGGCTCACAGGCCCAGCCGCTCCGCAGCATGTGGGATCTTCCCGGATCGGGTCACGAACTCTCAACCACTGCGCCACCAGGGAAGCCCCTCTCTGCTATCTTAAGTCCATGCAATTCAGGATTTGTTTTAATCAGTGCCATGGAAATTCTCACTCCACTGAATAGGATCGCTGAAGTGTTCTCTGTCTAGATTTATATACATATTTTCCATTTAAACAAAGGAAACAGAAGAGGGGAATTCATCATGGGTTATTGCGGTAGTTTTACAGCAATTTAAGCAATAATGACATTTAAGTAACAGTGATATTTAATGATAGCATAATAATAATAAAATAATAGCTCTTAAATGTATTGAAGATGAATTGCATGCTGAACTCGGTGCTAAAATATTTCCATGTATATTTTGTGCAAAATCCTTATGAATATTCTATCAGATGAGCTTTATGTGTAACTCCACCAGGCATACTTCTCTTATTCCGCTTTCAAAGATAAGGAAATTGATGAGAAGTGTGGTAACCGTTTGATCAAGATGAGACTGGTAATAAGTTGTGAGTATGAATTTAAATTCAGGTCTAACTCCAGAATTTGATTCTCAATCCATACATGAAAATTCTGATAATTCCTTTGATAAGGGTATGGTCTATGTTCTCTCCTGGAAAACATCCCCCATTATGTCTGCCTGTGCTCATACCTTCAGAACACAGTCAAGTTTGAAACATGATAAAAATGTTTAAATAGTGTGCTTTAATAAATGGAAATATCTTCATCTAAACAATAACACAGAAAGGCAGGCTGAGCCCTTTGAAGTGGCTTCGTTGCTATCTTCCATCCAGAACAAGAGAAGGAATCAACAGCTGCAGAGTAAAGAAAGCATGAAACCCAGAGATGGAGGATTCTGTAAACGACCAATTACAAGACTATTCAGCCACACTTTCATAGCAAGAGGCAAAATATTCCATTAAACTGAAAATTCTTCTACCCCTCACTCCAAGGCCCACACAAACATTAATGTTGCATTTATTAGGATGTATTTCCTGTGCTCTATCAACTTGACTGTCAGCAACTGTATTAATACAGTCCTTTCGCTTTGCACATATATCTGAATGATGGATTCCATGACTGGAGTTTTGTAGAAAGAGTGGAGTGAATGAAGTAAAGTTTGGGACGAGCCATCATAATCCATAATGATGGGCACTGAATCAGGACAAGAAGAAACCTCTCTTCTCATTTATTTGAATGAAAATTCTACTATATGTTTATTGCCTCTGTACAGGGCCATCTGTTGAATAGTGGAAAACAAGCATCTTTCATTTGGAGGTAGGATTTGTGTGCTCAAGTTTCTATGGGCCTGCAGAATTAATCTTGTTTTAGAAATGAAATAAAATGTAATTTCTTACTGTAAGTAGATGTGGTTAAGCAACTGGCAACTTTGATGTCTTTAAATCACTGCAGTTTCGGGGTAGGCAAATCTATAATTATTTCAAGCACTTCTTTATTGGTGCAACAATTGAGCAGTGTACATAGTGGTCAACAACCTGGGCATTGTCAGACGACTCTAAGTTTGAATCTAGACTTTGCCACTCACCAGCTATGTGACTTTCAGCTATGAGAAGCACTTTCTTCAGCTTTACAGTGTGGATTATTACATGCCCTTTGCAGAACTACTGTAAGAACTAAATGTATATGGGCACAGTGGCTCATAGTAAGGGCTCAAATTAGTACTGTGGTCACTACTAGTAGTATTGAAAAGAAATTAGAACTTCTATTCTCATAAAGTGGGATATGTGTCCCTTTATCATTGTAATTTCATACCATTTTACTTTTGACCTTATAATTTAATAGCTTGATCCAAGAAACATTTAGCAGTAAATATAATTGAAAGAAGATTACCTGTCAAACATGCAATACTGTAGCATCAAGTGTGCTGGCACAATACTCTTCTCCGATAATCAACCTGTAAAAATATGTTATTGTCTTCTTTTTAATTAAGCACATTGAACATACATATTTACTGTGCCAATTGGCGAAAGGTCCATTAATTAATCAGTCTAACTAGATGTTGCATAAACGTCTTCTAAACATAATCGTATATGTATTTTATTTGTTGGGAAAATGTGTTTGAGATTGTTCTTTTCTGCCTATTTAAAGTAAAAGAGGGTGAGAAGTAGAGTTAGGCTTAATGTACTTTGTACTCCATTATGCCATGAAAATGCTTCTGTGCCCTGGAGACAACAACAAAAGATTTGCTTTAATAACAAGAATCAAGTATGTTCTAAAGCTTCCAGGTAGGAGGCGTATAGGTTGCAGTTTATATCAGAAGTCTTTGCTCTCTCTCTCAACTGCGTCTAGATGGGAAAGATGTGGTCACAAATGCTTCAACGTGATATAGTAAATGTTGGAAAAGAGGGGGGTAGGAGGCAGAGTTTTGAATATCTCAAACCTGAGCTAGAAGGATTTTATTTAAAGAAAATAGCGGATATTATTTTTCACTTAAGGAATGCCACTCAGCAAACCTGACATTAATGTAGGAAATTAGCTCTTTTAGCTATGATGCTTTCAAATGCACATGGCTGAAAACAAATTCAAAATAGTCAAAGGAAATTTAAAAACAAAAACCAAACAACAACAACCACCTCAACAAACAAGTACTAGAAATTCAGGGATGCAGCCATATTCAGATACAGTTGGATCTGGAAGTTCCAGAGTATCAGCAGGGTTCCAGCTCTCTCTCCATCGCTCAGCCCTGCTTACCTCTGCAAGACTTTATTTTACAGAAAGTCTCTTCTTGTGCTGGATGGTAACTGGGAGTCCCAGAGTCGTATCTCCCCAGCTTAGAAATTCCAGAGAGAAAAGACAATTCTTCCATTTTTCTCTGAGAGAAAAGTCCTGGGGAGGAATCTGATAGACTTAGCCGAGGTCAGATGCCTACCCATGAGCCAATCACCTGCTTTACTGGAGTTCAGTCCCTGGAGACTCATCCCGGGGGGGGGGGGGGGGGGGGGCGGGGGGCCGTGAGGAGGCAGGATGGCATTATCTGGCAGTTCTCCAAGAAAAGCCTGCTGTTTTTGTAAGATGAAAGGGGAGAGGACATGGATAATGAAACCTGTATCTGCTTCTGTAAAATCCACAGAATCTTACTCCCTGCCCTGTGTCGATGACCATGCAGTAAGCTGACCCAGGAGGTCATTTTTCCCACAACAGTCTTCATATATATGACTAAGGAACACACTGGTAAAAGAATATGGGAGAAAGTCTGAGTATGACAAGTCAGCTAGACTGATATTAACTAAAAAAGCTGTGTGAAAATATCCTTAAAAAGTTGCCCCCAACTCACTCAAAGTCCAAAGTTGGAGCTGGAAATACAATGTCATGGAGTTTGGATAAGAACAGGTTTTCTCCAAGCTGAACTATGACACAGAGATTAGAGACTTCTAGAAACTATACTTTTTCAAAGAAAAAACATCACATGAGAAAAATGAGGCCTAGAAAAATTAAACGACTTAAGGTAACATAGCTAATTAATGGCAGGACTGAGACTAGAATATACTTTGTGTAATTGGCTATGGTCTTTTTTGTTTGTTTTTGTTATCACTTCAAAACGAGACAAACTTAAAGAAAGGAAACACAACCAAGGCTCAGTGGTTGGAAAAGAGATGGATGTGAACGCCCACTTGTTTCTTACGTATAAAGTTACCCCTCGCAGTGTTTTGGAGGAGAAAACGCTGGCTCTTCCCAACGCTGGTTACATACACAAAGATTCCAAAGACAAGACAAGTGCTTTGCAAACAAAGTAACTAGAACCAGCTCAGGCTTCCCCGCGCCGGGTCCTACGTTCCACGGTCAGAACCACCAACTGTATCCCCCCGGGGAACAAAGTGATTCAGAAAAGCTAGCGTCTTCAGAGAAGGGAGAAAACTTAGCCGGGAAGAGAGTCAGGAGGAAACTTGCTCAGCTTCTTGCTGGGGTCTGAAACGATCCCAACAGAGTCCTTAAACCCCTCAGGTTTCCCCAATCAAGCACCCTCGCCTCCAACCTGGGCCACCCCAGATCTGACTATCAGAGGAAAGAAGTCTGCGGACGCACGGAGAGCTGACCACCCCACGAGAAGGACCTACGCGCGGCCGCGTCCACTCACCCGCCGCTCCCCGGGAGACTGGAGACCAGCCCGGGGTCCAAGTCCTGGGCGTGGCAGACTCGTCGCTCTCCGGGCCCAGCTCCAGCTCACCTCGGCGCGGCCCGCCTGGGCGCCGCCATCTTGACCAGAAAGGGGGCCTCGCGCCGGAGCCCCCTGAGCGGGCGCCCTGAGCGGAGCCGGAGCGCCGGGGAGCCCCAGGTCGGCGCCCTACGTCCGCCGCGCGCTCGCGCCCCGTCCACGAGCGACGAGAGTCCCGCACGCAGCGCCCTACCCAGGCTTCCGCGGAACCGACGCCCCGCGCAGCCCGCACCACGGCTCAGGCAGCGCCGAGGGCGGCCCGGGCGGAAGAGCGGGCGCGGGGCACGCGCTCGGTAACCTGGCAACGCGGAGCAACCCGGCGTCTCCGGCGAACCCCAGCCCTCCACCAGGAGGAAGCACGGACCCCCGCACCCGCCGCCCAGCCCGCGCCGCCCCTCGGTCGTTCCGCCCGCCGCTGCCCGCTGGCTATGGTCTTTTAAATCCATGATACAACGTCTATATGTAACAAATCTGTTAAACCCTAAATGTTTATGATATTCAAGTAATCCATTATCTGAATTATTCTTGAAGATAAAACATCCAAAGACTTCTTAATTGTATGGGTATACATACATAAAATACACGTGGAGGTAACTTCAAATATAGTATGTGCCTGTCTCTAATTCCTTCCCTCTCCGCTCTTTTAAAAAATGCCCCTTTAAAAATTGCCCACTCACCATCTGTTAGGTAAATTTGCTGAAACACAGTAAATGTGGAGACAGAAATTGTTATAGAGACTATTCCAAATGGCACCGACACCTGTATTTATGAAATTTTTAAAAGGGTAAGTTAGAGTTGATTTTTTTTTTAAATCCCACTATAGTAACACCACATCATCCTAGGTGCCCGGTTCTATCCAATTACATAAGATGGAGAAAGAGAGAGAGAGAAACAGAGAGAGAGAGGAGAAAGAGAAAGAAGAAAGGAAGAAAACCAAGTACTTATGTATAAAGTGTTGCTCCCAAAGTTTGAGATTATACTCAAGCATCAATGAACAGAAGGAAAACACTTACAAATTTACAAATGTATTTCATTTATGGTATGAGGGACACAGGTTGAGATTTGCAACACGCTCCCACAAGGGTCAAATTGACCACTTTTTTCTATCTAGTTGCTCTTGAGAGAACAAAACAATTGAAACAGATGCCATTCAATTCCAAGTCTATAGCTTAGACCATGTCGCTGCACATGAAATATTGTTCATTCAGAGTCAGCACATAGCAAGAGTAATTTATACTCTCAGAGTGTTTGCTCTCAAGCCAATAGCAGAGAAGCCTTGACTAAAAACGTTCCCATTAATTTCCATTGTAATATATCTTACTTATAGCCCATGAAACAGTGGTCAGGAGAGATTTATTCTTTGGACACCATATTATATAATCTCTCCACTTTAAGCCATCCCCCACTCGGCGATTATTTTTTAAATATGTTACTCGTAGTCAATATTAATTTACATTTAATCTTTCTTAGCATTAGGAGAGTATTATTTTGTACAGGCTCAGAAACAAATCTCCCGAAATTCCTCCCTGATGCTCCCTTCAGGCTGAAAATGCATTGCAGGGTGGCTGCAGTGACTTAATTCTAGTTGGCAGAGCCCTGGCCACACACTAATTTCATTAGCCTCAAACTCCTGGATTTGAAAGATCCACTGAATATGATTCCTGTCCTCTGACATGTCACTTACTAACCAATTCAGCGTGCATACAGAGGAGAGAAAGGACTCAGCTCTGGCCCACCGGCAGGCAGATGAGAATGCCCAGTCAGAGACACTGTTTACATCTGAGTGGTCATTCTTGCCCGGGTCCTCATTTTCAGGAAGGAAGTTCAATCCAGGCTTTGCTGGCAGCTGCAGCATTTGTTACATCCATTACTATCTCCTTGTTCCTTCTTGCCCCCCAGTGCTTAGCATCCCCCATTTCAGTCACTAAGTCTTCCTTCCCCCAGCCTAGAAGCTTACCTCACCATAAATTTTTATCTCAAATGATAGGTTTGGCACATTCCCCACAGCAACCCACAGGGACTGGGGAAAAGAAAATTCAGATCTCTGGAGAGCTAAGAATTCAACCATTTAGAGGAGTTTCTTTTATACAGGACAGTCTTCATTGAGCTGAACCCTGCAATCCCAGAGAAGATTCACCTACCCGTTCTTTTCTTCTTTCCCTAAAGTGACTGTGTCTTTGAACAATGGGTCTGTGTTCCCCTATTCTCTCTATTCATTTTGCAGGTTTACAGAGGCTGGGAAACTGGGGACTGGACTTACATGCCAGGAGCTTCTAAGATCACACGCAAAAATAAGGCTACGGGAAGAGATTGTTGGAATCTATCTCTGTATATTTGAACATGGGCAGTGGTTAACCAGGATGCTCACACCAAGCTTATATCCAGCTTGCAGCACAAGCTACAAGTTGGTGCATCCCTCCTACTACCAGCCTCTTCTCAATAAATGCAGGTGAAAACTGGGGGCTCTTTTCCCTCAGCTGTTCAATCCAACATGAATAGCTGCAATTTGCAAATTAGAGGAAAATGACAGTGTTTTCTCTGAATGGTTTTGGTCCCAACCCACACTGCTAATGTTGGCATTCAGTTCCTTTCCTTCCCAGTGCAGGGAACGGGGGAACTAAGCGTAAGGCAAGCGTTCTCTTTTCTTGCAAGTGCCTCAGATCCACACACCAGAGAAGGAATCAGCTCCCCCTGGAATCTTTTTCAGCAAACACATTCCTTCAGCCTAGTCGGCAAGCTCTCTCTTGACTAAGATTTCACTCTTTTTTCAACAGGCAGGCCCCTCTGCAGTACTGCCCAAGCTCCAAGTGAAGGCACCAAAATAATTTTAAAAATGTCAAACAGCAAATGTGTCTTCAACCCCCAGAGCTCCAGTAAAAATACTGTGAGTTGCCCCTGTGGTTCTCAGGCGACCTCTGGCCTCATCCTCCCTGCAGCGCTGCCTCCTCAGGTTCTCTAGTTTAAGCTCAGAGGTAAAGGAAGTGCTTCTGGGTTTTGCTTACAACAACCCAGGCTCTTCCTGAAAGCATTACCTCAAAGTGAAGGCTGCCCAGAAGCACTTTTGGCCTTGCAAACATCTAGAGATCTCCATGGTGGCATACTCAAGAGGTGCTAGAGATGCTCAGAGGCTCAGAGGGGCCATACCAGGCTGCAGCTTTAGACAGGCACCCCTCCTTCTGGCACAAACACAAACTTCATACTCCTGGGTGCTGATGTAGTGACAGCTTGAATCACAAGGAGTCCCCTCCAGAAACCCAACATGCTTCAGGAAAGGCACTTGAGAGGGAGCCAACTTTTTAGCTACGGGGAGCATAAGGGTCAGCCAGAACATCTGGAGAAGGGACTAACTGAGCTTGGGTCCTACCAGGCAGGGAGAGAGCTGTGCATTAGGAAAGGATCACTTCAAGACAGAGATGAACAAAAAACTTGGATACAGGGGTAGAGAAGGAAAAGAGAGGCAGAAATTGAAAAGGAGAACATAAAAACAGAGAGACAAAAAAAAAAAAAAAACAGCAGGGAGAAAGAGACACAAGGAGAGAGACACACAGGAAGAAAGACAGAGAAACAAGAGAACCCATAGTCACGCAGACCCTGAAACTCAATTTCTTCATCCAGAAGCCATCCATCTATACCCAGGGCGGCACAGGAGCTGTGGGGCCGAGGCTGCGGGAGCAGGCGGTGAGAGAGCACTGCAGCACCGCCCACGGCTCAGCTGGCCCGATCCGCCGTCCTCGCATCTTCCGCCGTTGCCCGCCTGCACCCGGAGCTAGAGGACCGCCCGGCCTTGCTCGGCGCACCCTACTGCCTCCCTCCAGGCGCCTTCTTGTCTGGCTCTGAGAATCGTCCTCAAAACCCAGGACTGGGGTTGGGGGCTGCGTTAGGGAGGTCGTGGGAAAGGATGGGCACAGGGTGGGTGCAGAGAAAGCGATTGTGTTTCGCAGTTAGCATGAGCTCACCTCCGGGCTCTGAGCTGGCAGGAGTAGAAAGCTGATCGCCCGGCTCCTGCCAGTGGCCGGATCGCAAAGGCAGTTTAGACGGTGCAAACAACTGCCCAGAGCAAATCACCTGGGGGCACGTCTGCCGGTGGCTTCTCCCCGCTTGAGGACAGTCCCCACGCCTTCCGCCCCATGCCCTCGCAGAGACAGGTTACAGGTCGGGAAATCCAACCCGAGCGAAATGGGCAATTCACGTCCAAATGTAGGTGAAGACCTAGCCTTCGGTTTAAGAAGTGCCTCCCTAAGCGCTTCTCGAAATTTTCCAAGGCAGCTGCAGCTTGTCGGGCGGCTTGGGGCAGGGTAGCTGGGGGGTTGAGAAATGCCTAGTTTCTAGGCGTCTTCTCATCTTTCATATTCCTTGCGCCTAGGTGGCTCTCACAGGAGCCCGCCCGGCACTTTTACAAGCCTGTTTTGGAACCATATTTCACTCGAATGCAAACCCATTTAAATCATCGCCTTGTTTTTCGGAGACTGTTTCTTGTCAATGGGGCCATAAATCCAGAATGTCAAGCCGGATGGAGCGGAGCGCGGACAGGGGAGAGATGGAAGGGAAATGAATCAAGCAGGGAAAGTACCTCCTCGGGTGAGGTGGGAGGGATTCGGCAGGATCTCCAGGGTGGAAATGAGCGAAGGCTGACCAGACCCCGCACCCCTGGAGTCCAAGCCAGCCTTCAGGATAAAGAGCGCAGGGAGCTACGGCGCGCTCTGCCCCGGAGGGAGCGCCCCCCTACCTGGAAAAGCCTCAGGATGTTGGCTACCACGGTGGAGACCAAACTCCCCGAAGCCCCAATCACTCCAACTACTTTCTCGGGCTTGACGAAAACCGGAGGCTCGCCGTTGGTGCAGCGCACTGCGGAGGTGTCCTTCTGGATGAGCGCCTGGACGAAAGTGAGCGACTGTTCGAGCGCATAAGTGTCCCTGGAACAAGTGTCCAGGATCCGCGCTCCCAGCGTCACGTTGGGCAGCAGGTTGGGATCGCTGTTGATCTGGTCCAGGGCGTAGAGCATCGCTTCCAGCCTGTGGATCCCGTTCTCCCTCTTGATGTCGCCGCAGGGCACTCCGCTGGGACCCTTCGCGTGCACCGGGAACAGCCCCCCGAGGGTGACGTCCCCCTCGATCCGAATGGAGTGCGAGGCGTACATCTCCTGGCCGCGCGCCGCCGCCGCCAGCGCGCACAGAAGCACCTCCAGCACGCAGCAGGGAAACTTCATCAAAGTCAGGGCGCGGAGCAGCTTCCCCAGCTGGACCATGCTGCTCCCGCGGCTGCGGCGGCGGCGGCGGCACTGGAGGGGACGGTGGCGGGCCCGCCGGAGTCCTGGCCCCTTGGGGTGAGCTCCTCCGGTGAAGCCCAGGGTCTCCTGCGGGCGAGGGGGGTAGGGGCGCCCGGGGAAGGGCAGCCGGCGAGGATGGGGGGTCCCGCGGCGCCTGCCAGCTTGGGGCGCCGTGCGCTCTCGGGTTCCCTGGCCAGCGCGCCGCGCTCGAGCTCGCGCTCGGTGGCTTGCAGCTCGAGCTCTCCAACAGCCCAGCACTGGGGAGAGAGCGAGGATGGCTATCGCTTTAAATGCGCGTTCGGCTCCCTCTCCTCCTCCGCCCACTCCCTCCCACCCTCGCTCGCTCTCAGGCTCTCCCCACCCTTCCCAGCGCCCACCCTCCCCACGGTTTTGCAACATCACGCAGGGAGGGGCTGCGTGCTGAGGTAAGGGGGGAGGGAATGGGTGGGCGGCTGTGGGGCGGGGGGAGTACCTCCGATTGGGAGTTTCGAGATCCCCAGGGAATCTGGGGATTGCAGGTCGCAGGCGAAGGCTGAGCTCCTGCTTCGGTCTCACTGTAGAAGCCGCTCGCTCGCCCGCCTGCACCCACACGCACATTCTAGGCACAGGGTGGCATCAGCCCCGGACAGGGCGGTTCTAGCTGGGGCTGACTGCTTCCAACCCTGAGGTCCGGAGCCGGGGCTGTCAGCGCCGGGAGAATGCGAGGTAGTCGAAAGTGATGCCGCCAAGCATGCAGGGTAGTAGGGAGAGCCCAGTCTCTACTGCTAATTCGTCTGTGCCAGTTTTACCTAAGAAAAACACACAGGAGCCTGATTTATGATCTAAAGAACCTTTACGCAGAGACTTCTCCGGGGCCAGGCACTGGGCTAGCCTGTAGGGAAAGACGCCAACAAGAAATGCTGGGAATGGAAATGCATCTTTGGTCTTCAGGGGTTACTGTGGCCGGAGCCGGATGAAGTAACCCTGGTCTCCAGTAAATCTGTGGCGGATTCGCTCCTTTTCTTCCTTTCATCGCAAGAGATGGAACAACTGAGAACTCTGCAGAGCGCACTTTCTTCTCTGGCGCTGACAGGTGTAAGGCTCCCTCCTACCCATTTCCAGAGTTGCTTTTGGGCTGATGTCAGGTTTCCTCGGGCAGGAAATAGCAAGAAAGAGGTGACAGTAGGAGGAGCAGACAGAAATCTCCCTATTGATCCAGTGATCCAGTGATCCATTCTTTTTTTTTTTTCTGGCTGAAAATTTGGGGGGTTTGGGGAATGGAATCAGGATGCCAGAGCAGGTTGTAGTGCAGTTAGGAAGCTGTTTTTCAAAGGTGTCCCATCCTGCAGGTCCAGCCCAAACTTGGCCCAGTAAAGCAACAAGTGGCCCTAGTTCCTACACAAGGAAGGGCAATGTATCTGCCCTTGGTGCCCACGTGTACTGCTTATGGTGGTCTCTACTCTTGCTGAGCCTTTCTGTTGGAGTGCAGCGAAACTGTCTTATACAGAATTGAGGGCGCAGAGAAAACCAAAACAAGACTATACTTTCTGTTGTAATGTTAGTGTACTAAAGAAAAATGTCCTTGCACATAAATAAAACAACACACACACACACACACCTAAAAAGTCAGAAGTTGGGAAGTTGGTTGTGTCTTCCACCAACCACCTGTATGACCTTGGCACTTCTGTTCCTGTGCCTGAGTTTTACTTTGCCCATCTGTAAAATGATGAAATTGAATTGAATGTTTTACAGGTTAACTTTTAACTTTCAAATCCTCTGTTGAAATAGGCCATGCACCTTTGGCCATGGTGTTCTTTTTAGACCAATATCCTTTGTTGCTTTATGTGTAGGGCACCCATTTTTTGATACCCAAACAACACTTCAAACATTTCCTGGTACAGAGGATATTTTTTTTCTTGTTGACCACCCATTTACCGTCCTTCTAGGGAGAGTCCAGTCCATCATTTTCTTTTCAGACATGCCCCTCCTCCAGGTTTCAATACTTAAGGTTTGAGGAGGAAAAAAACCTTCTGGCTACAGTGTTCAAGGAAGGGAATAGAGGCTAACAAGAGTTATGCAGGGCTAATCCCTGGACTTCTGCTGGAGTAACGAGGGTGATGACATAGGGTTACCACTGTCCAATAGACAATCCGTGCCGGAGTTAAAAGAAAAAGGAGCCTCCTTCCTCTAAATGCTTTATGTATATCTTTTGGACAATGTTACACTATTTGATTTTGTAAAAACATACCATTTTACTGCCATCTTCAAGAAAAGTGATGTAAAAACTATGCGAAGGGCTTCCCTGGTGGTGCAGTGGTTGGGAGTCTGCCTGCTGATGCAGGGGACGCGGGTTCGTGCCCCGGTCTGGGAGGATCCCACGTGCCGCGGAGCGGCTGGCCCCGTGGGCCATGGCCGCTGGGCCTGCGCGTCCGGAGCCTGTGCTCCGCAGCGGGGGAGGCCGCAGCGGTGAGAGGCACGGGTACCGCAAAAAAACAAACAAACAAACAAACAAACAAACAAACAAAACACTATGCGAAGCTACCCCTGCATACAATGTGATCATCCATCACTCATAGATGTGATGCCCTGCTATATAAGTGCACACCTTGTGCAACCTTATGCTGTGATGCGCCCGCCCCTTCCAGGCAGCCCTGGAGCTGCGAGAGTATAAGCCTGCAGCTGTGCCAGAAGCTCCCACATAAACAGGGAAATATTTGAATCCCATAATGAGAGATACCAGAGAGGAGAAAAGGCAGAGAGAAGAAGGGGTGGGGAAGAGAGAAAGGGACCTGGTTAAAACATGTGAACTCCTGGATCCACATGTGCCTGAAAGATTGCCTCTGTTTTTTTTTTTTTTCAATTATATAGTATTTTATTTCTGTTGTTTGAAGTCAGAATATCCTCTTGTAACTCACCTATTCTGCTATTCAATACATTGGATCAAAAAGGCTGGAACAAGTGCAATAGATATCCTGTTAAGGCAGCATTAGCTAATTTGTGTTCCCAAGGATGCCTTTCTATTGCTTTGCTTTTTTGGAAAGGGGAAAAAAGCAATTTGGAAAGGGGAAAAAAGCAAAGCAATAGAAAGGCATCCTTGGGGACACAAATACTGTGATCCTAGTATTTAGGCATCAGTACCTCAGGCTATATTTGATAGAGACTGTATCCTTATTTAGTT